>NC_090921.1:831347281-832555399 GCF_040938575.1 Ambystoma mexicanum
ACGCTCTTCCGCCATCAACACAGGCAGTGAGGATAATCTGCTCTGTGCATCTGTTAATTTAGTATAAGTCACAATCCACATAATATTTTTAAAGAGCTACATGATGTCCTATCAGAGTGGCTGTAGCTGCTGAAGCTTTGTGTCAGTTTTGCGGGTCTGACAATGGGGCAAGCATAGTGTCTGCATTGCAAAAGGGAAGATTCCACCATATACCATGCATTGCCCATTGTTTAAATCTTCTGGTCCATGACTTTTTGAAGAACAGCAGCATTGTTACATTGGTGGGAGCTGCAAAGAAAATATATGGCCATTTCTGCCATTCCGTGAAGGCATGAGCAGCATGGGCAAACATTCGGCAAAGCACAACTTACAATTTCAACAAGTTGTGCTAGATGTATCCACAGGGTGGAACTCCAGTGTTGACATGTTTCAAAGAATATCAGAGCAAAAGAAGGCTGTGTAGGAGTATAAATTGCAGCATATAGTATCAGATAGTATAATGTTTAATTCATCACAGTGATTCATATTAGAGCACCTAATACACTGTGGCCGGTCAGAATTAGGGGACAGACAAGGAGGCATGATTTTCACAAGATGTATTCTCTCTTCAAAGAAAGAAGACAAAATCTTTCCCTAAGCCAGTGTTTAATTTTTAGTTTATTATGTTTTATTGAAATGTTTGCATCAAGGAATACTATACAAGAACAACGCATAACAACTGTATCTCTGCATATCAGTATACATAAGAGAAATACGTGAATTTCTCCTAAAAACTAAACAAAAAGGAATATTAATGATTGCAAATATCAATTGCTAGCTAAATATAATACATCTCAAATATTGCCAATCAACCAGATAACAAATGTGAAATGGAGTCCATGCAGCATATAAGCAGGACAAAGCAAAAAGAACACACCTGCTATGCACTGTATATATTAGAACGTGCTGTCTATTACTTTGGTAAATAGAAAGTAGAAGACGACTTGGGAAAAACACAATGCAAGAAACATATGCAACACACACAGGAAAAGGGGAAAGAAGGAAACAGATAAATAGCAATATTATTGTTAAGGCTGAACAATGCAACACTGTGAAGATAAATCATATTCAAAGTTATTTTTATAAAGACATACAGGGCCTCATTACGAGTAGGGCGGTAAGGGATACCGGGCACCAGTAAGGTGACCAGTGCCGGTAATCCCTTACCGCCCTACTACGAGTTCCCTTAGCGGGTCCCTCCTTTAACGCCTGGTCTGACCAGACGTTATGGATGGGACCCGTTAAGGGACTTCAGAGCTAATAACGGTACCGCAATTTGCGGTACCGTTATTAGCGCCTTCCCCATTCCCATTGAGCCCTATGGGGGCTCAAATGGGAATGGGGAATGGCTTTTTCAATGGGGACTTACCGGTCCCGCAAAGGTCAGACTACACCGGTAAATTTCCATTGAACCATACCGGTGCCGGACCCGTTATTGGAGGCAGTCATGGCGCAAATAGCGCCATGACTACCTCCAATCTCGGAATGAGGCCCACAGTAAAACCCCAAAATGTCACGAGCCATGAGTACACATGTTATGAAAAGTAAGGTAATTAATGAAAAGATGCCATTTGGCTTCAAATGTAGCCACTAAATTAGGGGATGTAGCCATACATTGTTCATGTCTTTGTACATGCCAAACATTATTTCACCTACCTTGGACTGTAATATTTTGAAATTGTTTCCAGTTGACTGTAATCAGTTTAATGGCAATTGCAATACAAAGATCATGTAAAATGAACGAAAAAATTACTTCATCTCTATTGAACTACTGAGGAGGATATTTGTAAGAGACCAAGGGATATTTATGTTGAAAATCTTTCCCAAATGTTTCCAAATATCCCGCAAAAACCTGTGAATATAAACACTATCATAAAACATATGCTTGTATGATCCTGGATTAACATTGCATGACCAACAATTGCCATCTATCTCAATGTTAGATTTATGTAATTTCAAGGGGGTTATAAATGCTGTATGCATAAAGAAAAAGAGACACAGTGTGATGTTGGCAGGTGAAGATGTGAATTTGATCTTAGTCCACAATGATGACCATGTTTTATCATCAAATACCACATTACAACCTAAGTCCCACTGTGACTCAGATGACCATTTAACATTTGGCATTCTTATATGCCCCAGCATACTATAGAATTTTGATGCATTAACCATTGAAGCTGTGATTAAATATTGCAATCTGGAAAGATCAGGTACTAATTCATTCTTAGTATAAAGATCCAATGTGTCGAAACAAGCATTAATTAAATTATTGTAGCAGTTGAAATCTGAACTATGCAAATGGAACTTGTCCCTAAGGTCATGAAAAGTAGATATAATAGTGGATATATTAGTGGCATTAAATATTTGGTGAATGTCCCTGATTCCCTTTTTGAACCTTTGCTTCTGACAGACAGATCTCCTGTTAACAGTAATGGATTTATAATACCATAAATGTGGTGAAAATAGTTGAGCTGGGCTATTAGTAAAGGGAAAAATGGAATGTTTAAGGATACGAGAGGTAGTTTTGATAGGACTAGAAAATGTAGGGGAAATATGACCAAATATATATTCTAAGTCACAAATATTGGTTGGGGATACCATTTCCCTTTCCGAAGTGAACCGCGTGAGATTATCACTCATTTCATCTGTAAAATATCATTCACAAGCCCGGTTTCTGCAGGTGCCTTCCTCTGGAACAACCTCTCTGCCTCTCTCTGTCTTGAGCCGGAATACCTTAAGTTCCAGAAACTCCTCAAAACCTTGCTTTTCTCTCCCTCCTTCTCTCTCCCTCTCCATTGCTAACCTCCTTTAATCCCTTCATCCTCCTTCTCCCCCTAACTCTGTTCTTTTTTTGCTGATTTTTTGCCTGATTCACCTCCAGAGCCTAACAGGTCACAGGCTCCCCTGCTAGTCATTTGCACTTGCCTTCAGGCCGCTGCACTTTGTTCAGCATTACCTCACTTTCAGCTTACGCTGCATGAGCAGGGCAACCTCTCTGCACCTAAACCAGGACCCTGCTGGACCAGCTTCCTTTTGTTATCCCTATCCCCCATCCCCGGACCTACGTATGTACATATGCATTACCTAATTGTACTAGGATCATTGTCTGTCCCCCCCCACCGTTTCTCATCTCCCCTTCCCGAGCTTGGTCGCAACTGTAACACTTTGTGCACTTACACTGGAGAAATGTTGTCAGGCCTAGTATTCTAGTTTTCTTTTTTTCTGTTTAGATCATTCGGAATCTTCAAGGCCTAAGAATGATTGCTGTTTTCCCTTGTTCCCTTCCCACCTTGAAGCGATTTGAAGCACTTTACCTGTGTATAAGCGCTGTATCAATAAAGTATACATTACAAACTAAACATCGTAACATTTGAAGTCCGGAAAACAGACCTCTCCATTCTCATACGGCACTTTCAGTTTAATATTGGTCATTCTCCTACTTTTTTCAGAGCCCCATAAGAAGTTCACCAGGATAGAGGTAATGGAGTTGAAACAGGAAGCGGGTAGGGGAACGGGTTGCATCTGTAGGAAGTAAAGAATAATTGGTGACAACATCATTTTAATAGTATCTAAGCGTCCCCCCCAGAATAAGTATAAAGGATACCAGGTCGATGTTAAATCTATAGGTTTGCTGAGTAAAGCATCAGAATTGATTTGAATAATGCTATGTAACGATAGGGCAAACTGTAAACCAAGATATTTAATTAAACTATTACACTATTTAAGACCATACATATCTAATTCATGCTTAAGACCAAATGAGTTCAGTGGTAGAACCGCTGATTTGTCTTTGTTTAGTTTATATCCATATACACATGAGAAATGTCCAGATTAAGCAGTAGGTTTGGAAGATAGGCTTTAGGATTTTTAAACAATAATAGATCATTCGCACAGGCAGAGATTTTTACCTCATGCTTACTACATTTAATCCCGGGAATACTCATATTATTCCTGATAAATTCCAATAGCGGTTCCAGAGATAAGATATATTATATAGGCTATAGGAGGCATTCTTACCTAGTTTCCCGTTTAAGGGGAAAGAACAATGAAAACTCTCCATTTATAAAAAAAAATAGACATTCTGGGGTATGAATATACCAATTTAAAAAGAGAAATGAAGCCCTCCCCACATCCATGCCATCTTAATGCTAGGAAAAGATAGTTCCACTCAACCATATCAAAGGCCTTTTCAGCATCTAGAGCAATTGAGGCATACCCTCTCTGTCTTTTTCTATCTTTCTTTATTTAAAGCGTCAAGTAGTAGTCTTGTGTGGAAGAAATATTCGTACCTTTAAAAAACCAACTTGATCAGGTTTAATCATTTTAGCGAGGAAGGCTTCAATTCTATTAGCAAGACATTTGGCAAATATTTTACATTTGACATTAACAAGGGATATGGACTTGTAAATCTTTGGAAGTTCAGTTTCTCTGCGTTATGAAAAATAATTAATAATGCCTCAGCAAATGTGCCAGACAAACCCCCTGTGTCTGAAAAATTTGCAAAGAGTGCTTTTAACTTAGAGGCAACAATTTTGACTAAAGAATTTGATAGATAAACCATCCATGCCGGGAGCTTTCCCTTTCCTTCAATCATTAATGGATTTCAATATGTCACATAAGATTATCCTATTTTCCAGACTGCTCAAATCAAAGTTTGATTATGAGTTTCTATTGATATTATGAAAAAAGGAATTGAGACTATAGGGAGAGCAGATTTCTTCAGAGGAGGATAATTTATAGTAAACATATTTTAAGTCATCTAGGATCACTTTTATAATTTGCCACTATGATTTCCTGGTCATTTTTAATGTTGGAAACAGAAGCTTTATCTTTTTTAGATTTACGCTAGAAGGCTATTACTCTACTGGGCTTGTTAGAGGTTTGGTAGATTTTAGACTTATAGTTTAGGATTATTCTAGATGCTTGTTCAGTTAATGTTTTGTTAATTTGAGAGATCATGGAAAGAACCATGCAAAAACCTTGGTCAATGGGAGATTGATAATATTGTTTCTCATAATTAGTGAGTTGTTGGAGAAACACATCTAAATCCTTCTTCTATTTTTTCTGTTTGCTCACATATGCAGTAACATGACCTCTTAATGTCGCTTTATATGCATCTCAATTATTAACTGTGGAGGTGTCCTCATCTAGATTGTTGTCAAACTACTGGTGATGAAAGGCGAGGAAAAAGTGCTCAAATCCCTTGTATTGTAGTAGGAAGTTATTACATCTCCATTTATTGGGGTGTTTTTTGATGTACATAAACTCAAAGGTTGTAATCACTGGAGCATGGTCACAGATGCTTTTATTGGCAATTTGAAAATCAATTATGGTCCCAGAGAAGGGTTTGACCCCACAAATATAATCTAAACGTGATAGTGTGTCATGGGGTATGGATTAAAAAGTAAAATCCAAGTCTGTGGGACGCGATAAATGCCATGTGTCTACCAGCACAACCTCAGATAAACAGTGTGTAAATGATTTATGAGAACTAGAGCTTTTGAATATCTCCTACTCATGAAGGGATCAATGACATTATTGAAATCACTGCATACAATGAGATTTGTAATATTTGATTGCAAGATGATATGTTTGATGTTAATCCAGAACTATTAATACCTTTTATATTCCTTGAAATACTCTTAAATACCATTAAAATAAATCTCAAATAACCAAACATTGATGCAAGGCCATAAATGAAGAAATTGAGGGTTGAGAAATAATTTGAATATTTGAGAAAGAGATATTGGTTTGCGGGTGTTGCAAAGGAAAAATGGCATCTGACACATGAGGGGAGAACACATAAGGAATAGAGATACTGTAAGACTTGACAAGAACATAGCCACAGTGAAAGAATATAGCATGTGCTTAAAGAAAGGAAAATCCCATGAGGAGAAATATAAATAATAATACTAGTCTAGCTTACAGATAAGAAAGGAGAGAAAAAGAGTAATTTAGGATTATGTGACACCAAATGGGTCTGAAGGACCCTAGAGAAACACCTGGCATACAGCTATAACCTCCACCCACAATATTATACAATTTATTGAAAAACTGTAACACCAGTAACATTTCTAATGGAAAAGGAAAGTCACACAGGCAGATAGTCAAGATAACGTCCTTTGGAGATTTGAAGGTATAGAAGTATCCATATTTTTGGATGCATTCGACCTAATGAAGGATTTAAGGTCATCTGGATCATCGAATACCGAAGTTCTTCCATTAACAGTGACCATGAATGAACAAGGATGAAAGAGGTCATATCTGATATTAAGTTGCTTCAGGACCGGGCGATAAGACACACATTCCTTCCTGTGTTGTGCAGTTTTTCTAGCCACATCTTGGGATATGTAGATTTTATTGCTTTTCCACACAGAACTGTTCTTTTCCTTCGCTTTAGTGATAAGTGGCCTCATTACGACTTTGGAGGTAGCCATGGCGCTATTGGCGCCAAGACTGCCTCCAAAACCGTGTCCGGGTTCCCTGAATGGGGAAATACCAGGCCATTCCGAGTATGGAGGGCCTGGTATTTCCCCATTCAGGGAACCCGGACCCTGACCTTCCCCTTCCCATTCGAGCCCCCATAGGGCTCAATGGGAATGGGGAGGGAGCTAACAACGGGCCCATTACAAGAGGGCCCGTTGTTAGCTCCCTGGTTCCCTCGCGGGACCCGTTATGGATGTCTGGATAAACCAGACGTCCACATCGGGTCCCGCGAGGGAACCTCGTAATAGTGTGGAATGCGTTTAACGGCACCAGCACCATTACGGCGCTGTTAAACGCATTCCGCACAACTCGTAATGAGGCCCAATGAGTTGTAATTGTGTGTACTCCAGCATTAAGAAGGTCAATGAACGTGGCATGGTGCATGTCCCAGGAGAGCCATGTTTTGCACCAAGTCGGTGTGCTCGCCGGATATTGAGAGACACTTCAGGAGGATTATGAAGAAGAGCAGGCAGCGCTTTCTGCAAGAAGAGAATGACATAATTCCCTTCACTCCCCTCCAGCAAACCAGATACACGATGGTTGATACACCTGCCCCTATTCTCCAATTCTTCATTGTGCTTTTGAAGATCTCGTTGCAGTACTCTGGGTGATACATCTTCCACAAGACTTATTCTGTTCTCAGTTTCTCCCACCCGGGATTCAAAAGCAGCCCACCTGTTATCAAACTGTTGTAGTTTATATTTGAGACCTCCATAAACTGCTTAAGAGATCTTATATCCAGCAAAATCGCCTACATGCCATGATCTGAGGGTGCAAGAGGAGAATGGGATTCACTTGTTGGTCTTTTATGCATGGTAGATGGGGCTGGCACCTGGGAATCCTTTACAACAGAATTATTTTGACCCTCCTCTCCCAGAAACCTATTTGTATGGAATTTGCTGCCGTAATATGCACACACCGTTGGGGCTCTTGAAAGCTTTGCTGTGGTGACATTGCGCAATTTATGGCAGGTCATGCCTTTAAGTATTTGAAAATTACCAAAGTACTATATTGCAAGGCACAACCAATATAAATGTGTACACACCACCAAAGGCAGAATGAAGGGAAAAAAACAATGAAGCTTGTCAAATTGTGGAAAGTTATCTGACCGTTAGATGGCGCACCAAGGAAAACTCACACACAAAGTGCGCAACATCACCATTCTAGGAAGCCTGCTATTCTCCCCAGAAGTGTCGGCCGCCAAGTGGAAGAGACTCTGCTAAGCTCTTCCACTGTCATTGCAGCATCACAGGGCTCGCTACGGTGGTGACAAGATCACAAAATCAAGTACCCATGTACTTAGCAGGTAATGCCTGAGTTCCCATTGTAAGAAACACTTTATCAGCATTACAGGAAGATGTTAAATCATAATACGAGCGGGAGAGTAATGTCTTAGGCAGCCATTTCTCTCAGTGCCAAGCCCCTGAACCTGTGATACTAATCCCTACTCTATACCAAAGAAAGTGAAAAGAGGTCCTTGTCAGGATGTTAGGATGGTTCAACAGAATTTCAGTCCTTTCTCCCGAATCCTATTCTAACCAAATTTCTTTCCTTACTTCTCTAAAAGAAAACATAAAACAACCATGACATGCTTTAGGCCATTGCCCAAATAAAGGGCGGCTTTTGGATTCTGACCCCCCACCCTTGCGTCTCCTTAGCATAGGCCCTTGACTATGTGAACAGTTTCAAGTGTGTATTTTGTGTACTGCTGGATTGTTGCCTGCCTCGAGCAAGGTTTTTCTGACTCTCTCTCTCAAATCAGACTCTCTCTCTCCACTCTGGGGCTCCTCTCCTTTTCATTCCCCCCCCCTGGGGTGTATACCTTCTTTCCCCACTCTGGGGTTCTGAGCTTTCTCTCTCTCCACTTTGGAGTATCTTGGTTCTCCCCACACACTGGGGCATGTCTCACTCGCTCGCCTCTCTCTGGGGTGTCTTGGGTCTCTACACACTCTCGGTCTTGTATCACTCTCTCCCCCAATCTGGGCTTCCTCTATACTTGTACCACTCTGGGGCTTCTTGGTATTCTCTCCCCTCTGGGGCTTTTCTTACTCGTCCTCCCTACTCTGGGGCACCTCTGGTCTTTCCCCGCTCTGGGCCTTTTCTCACTCTCTCTCTACTCTGGGACTTCTTGGTGTTTTCCCCACTCAGGGCTTTCCCCATTCTGTCTCCCCACACTGGGGCATATCGGTCTCTCGCTGCTCTGGGGATTTTCTCACTCTCTCTCCCCACTCTGGGGCATCTCTGGTCTCTCTTGCTTTTCTGTCCACCTCCCAGTCTGTTGGAGCGTTTCGGTTGAAAAGGTTGTAAAAAAAAGCGGAATGTGCATTTAGTTTGCATTCGGGTTGGTAAAAAAAACGAAGCCCAAAATGTCGAACAAGAGGAGCAGGGGTTGCATGTGTGTCCCACACTTCCCTAGTTCGGCATTATTGGCTGTGGAGGGTTTCAGGGGTGTCCCCTGAATACATTAAATGTAAAGCGGGGGACACATATAGACATCCCAAAAAGCTTGAGTTACAAAATGAGAGCAAGTCGGCTTTGCTATTTTGTAACTCAAGCTTTTTTGGAATGCATTCTTTTAACGTAGATCCTGTTGGAGCCACTGCATAGCTGGTTGTGATGGGTGCTGTTCCTCTGGAAGCTGGTGCATTCAGTAAGGTGATCCTCTCTCTGTGGAGCCGTTGACGCGACTTGTCTGTTCGGGCCTGCGTCAGCTCCTCTTCTTACCCATCCTCTTTGCATCAGGACCGGTGGGTGGTTTCTCTGAGAGCCCTTTCCTTGGCCATCCAATACATTCTGCTGCTACTCAGTTTACAATGGAGGCTGTCTCCGGTCAGCCATCTGTGAGGCCCAGCTGCACTCACCAGGTGCGCACCTCGGCCTGCGACTCCTCGTCCTGCCAGCCATACCCCATGTGTGTGCTGTGGCCTCCTTGAACTCTGCAAGCTTTGCGGATACTCTGATTTGATTTGTCCTTTTGCTGATGTGCCTCCAGGAGGTTGTTCTTTTAGCTTTTCTGTGGGTTCCCATATGGATTGTGTATAATGTTATTCACAGGCCATGCCAGCCATTAGAAGGGCAATTGGGTGAACATACACTTTTATTCCTATATACTCAAAAGGTGTTAATGTCTGTGGGGAGAGGGATGTTGTTGTAAGTTCCTCTCTGGGCATTTCCTGTCACCTAAGGGGGAGTCACCTCCAGAGGGATACCGCTTATGCTATTCCATAGGGGGTGTTAAGACTAGTGGGTTCATCTCCCTAGTCCTAAAGGGGGTTGCTTTTCCTTCAGAAGAGGTGATGAACACCTTCGACCTGTCACATACCCCCACCGTTTGATTCAGGCACTCCTCTAGCCGCTCTATAGGGTAATGGTTAAGGTAATCCAGGTTCTCGTGGTCTTTGCCCTTTCTATGCTCGACTGTGAAACAGAAAGGCTGAAGGTCTAAGAACCAACACGACAGAACATTCAGGAGAAAACCATGACAAACAACACCCAAGACAAACAACAGCATGTCACGACTGAGACTATGACATAGATGCACTCAAGATACTTAGATTAAATTGCTTGCAGGCACGACGAACATGCTTATGACCCACTTAGATAGATGACGAACACACTCTTGCTATACAGTAACCGCAAGTTGCACAAGAATACATATAAACTGCGTACTGACACTGAACGCAACTACCATGAGCGGCCACGTAAATCAAGATGGAAGCTACAGCCGCTTTGAAATTCATGGATGGCACTAAAAGAGCTCGAGAATATAGACCAGGCTGCCAGTGCAGCCAGCGTGCATATTCTTGCCAAGGAGACTGAGGGAGAGAAAGTTTCACATTAGCAGAAGAGATAAGACATCTGCATGTATAAATGCTGAAAAGCCTCATAAATGAATGCAGGAAAAGTTTGTGGTCCCTGCACACGTAACTTGCACCTGAAAGACAAACCCTATTCATTCGAGCCAGACGGGGATCGTTGTTCCCATCCAATAAAAGACAAGATGATACAAAAGTAATACCAGGTTCAAAGCCTAATGTTCTGTCCAAGTCCTAGAGGATCGCAGATGGTAACCTGTTGGATACTTCCAGCACCTTTGGGCTGTTCTCACCACCTTGAATGGTTGCACATAGGCTGGTACCTTTCAAAAGCGCCAAGGCTGAGAAGGCCCTCTCTAACTAATCCTTGATTACTTTAGACGCTAGCTCACACTTTGTTGCATGGGCCAATGAGAGCTCACTAACCTGAGATACCTGTAGCTGCAACATTTAGGAGGTGGCCATAGGAGGAGCCACCCAATATGGTTTAAGGGATAAGGTTACTAACCCCATATATATTCCATTTGTAGCCTACCTCACTAATCAATCCCATTGCATCTTAGGTATTTTGCAATGTATCATCATTTTGTAACATCACACTGAAGAAAAAACCCTGTATCTAGCCTGTAACTAATGAGAAAGTATTGGAGAATGCTGCATTGTCCATAACTTGATCCCTGTTATGAAAGCTTTCAATAAACAATACAATTTGTCACATTTTGGACTCTTCTGTTTTTGAGTATGGGGGATTTCCTCAGGCCCAGTTCCTCTTGCGTGTAATTAAGGATATTAACAATCCCTCGCCTTACAAATTCACCATCACTCCACTCAACAAACCCTGATCTGCCCAACCAAGGTGAATTAGTCACCGTCTGCAGCTTTCTTCTCCTCAGAACTTCAAGCAGAATCAGACCCGTGGTGGCATGTGGCACTCACCTGCAGGCACAGACCGTCTTTCCCACAAGCTCTCGCCCAAATCTGGCCAGCATTAGTAGCTATCCTGATCCCCTGCATTTGTGTGTGATTAAACCGGTCAATCGCACCATTGATCTCAGGTTGACTTAACGAAGTACGATGGTGTGTCACCCCAATGCTCCCATGAAATGACACCATGATGCGCGAAGTCCATTGTACACTATTGTCTATCTGAATTTTCCTGGGAAAACCCACCCTCTGAAAATGCATTATCCAAAAACTCTAAAACCGCCATGGAGTCTGCCTCACGAACAATTTGTGCCCCAACCCATTTGGAGAACAAATGAATCAGTATAATGATACATTTCTTCACTCCTCTTGTTCCAACAATCAGACCCATGATATCTAATGCCACAAAATACCCAAAGCTCACTGGGCAATTCAATGGGACTTAATGGCTGAAAGAAATTCCTCAGCATCTTATCCGCATCCCTACACACAACAAATTCCTTCACCAAACCCTCAGTCTCAACATCCAGCCCAGGTCACCAATAATCTCCTCTCAACATCCCTTTACATCCCTTTACTCTTAGTCATCCCCAAGTGTCCCCTATGAGCCACCTCCAAAATCCTTTTCCAACTGCCCAGCTTTACACAAGTATTCACCCTCTACACTCAACTCATCCCTGACCTTATGATAACACACCAATCCATCAGTGGGTAACCAATCCCCTCAAACCTGTCCTGACAAAACTCACAGCCCGCTGCATGTCCACATCCTGCTCCACACCCTCCGCCCATTCACGTTCCATGATGGTCCTGTCACGGACCAAGAACAGCTGCTCCTCAACCGCTTCACTATCCTTCATACTTCTTTCCTCTCAAACCTGATAACCCCCCTCGATAGGTAATCTGCAATGATATTCTACTTGCCTTGGACATGCTTTCCCACAAATTTCAGTCCTTGCATGGAGGTGACCCACCTATGTTTCCTTCTCAAGATGGCGACAAGACCTTCATTCAGAAACACAACTCCGAACGGCTTATGGTTAGAAAGAAAATGTAAACGAACTACCCCACAGAAAAGCCTTAAACTTCCTCACCACCCACACCACACTAAGGGCCTTCTTCTCAATAACCGAGTACTTAAGTTCAGTTCCTCTGAGCACTCGTGAGACAAAGGCTATGACCCTCTTGACACCATTTTGTTTCTGCAGCAAAAACACACCCAAACCAGAATCACTTGCATCTGTCATCACAAACGTCTTGCATGCAGTGTCAAAACTCCCAATGCCGGGGCTCTTGCAATGGCACCCTTAATTTCCTCAAATTACTTCTGGCATGCACCACTCCATACAAATGGACACACTTTCTCACAGAGTTCCCTGATGGTTTTGCACCTGTCTGCGAAATGCCTAATAAATTTGGCGTAGTATTCCACCAGACCTATAAATGACAAAACACCCTTCTTGTCCTTTGGCAGTTCAACCTTCAGTATGGCTGAAACTAACTCCTCCTTCGGCTCCACAATTTATGTCCTAAATAATCAATCAACGGCAACCAGAAACAACACTTTTCATTCCTGAGGATAAGTACTGCATCAAACAGTATCTTCAACACCACCGCCAGATGCTATCATGCTCTGCTACATCCTTCTTATAATCAGCATATCATCTTGAAAATAAACCACACCCTTGACATCCTTCAGCAGTGCATGCATCACTCTCTGAAAGAAGTAGGCAGCAGATACTAGGCCAAACGGTATTCTCTTAAATCTAAAGGTCCCTTAATGCAAAGGTGGTGTGATCTTTCGAGTCCGGATGTAACCTAACCTGGTGATATGCCAAAGATAAGTCAAGCATGCGAAAAATCTTAGCCTCGCAGCTAAACTTATCAACTCACCAATATTAGGAAGAGGAAACTTATCAACCACAACAGCCTTATTGAGACCCTTGAGGTCCACACATAACCTTACCTGCCCATTTCTTTTTTTGACCACCACCATGGGTGAAACCCATTCTGTGGCCTCCACTACCTCAATAACACCAGCCTTCATTATTTTTTTTTTAATTATTTTTTTTGATCCTGTGGTGATGCCCCTTGAGACATCCCAATTCTTCCTTGAAAATTTCACTGCTTTGTTTCTCAGGACTATCCTCTTGAATCACAACCACAACATGACCTGGCACACTGGGAGCAATCTTAATCCCCATCTCATTTTGCTCATACCATCCTAGAAGACTTCCTCCCCTTCCCGAGACATACCCTTACACTCTAGACAAGCTATGAACACTCCTAAAATCACAATGTGGATGCCATCATAGGCATTTGCCTTTACTTTCAGTGGATCCAAATGCAGAACTTGAAATTTCTCTCTCCACACATCACTTTCAATAATTGTATAGTCTGACCCAGTGTCCACTAGCATAGAGATCTCAGCCCCGCCCACTTCCACAATTGCATGCAGCTTCTCTCCCTTATTTGGTCTAGAACCAATTTGGCTGACCGACTAGCTAACTCCTTCAGCACATGTAATTTGACCATCATCATGTTCATCCTTGTCAGGAACCTTGCTGATTTCTTGCACAGTCCGACTGGAAAAATATTCTCAACACTGGGCAAAGTGTCCTCTTTCACAACATTTATGGCATTCAGTCTTTAGTCCAGGATATTTCTCTGAATTCACAAAGCGATTGACGCTACCACACCTAAAACACCTTTTAATTGTGGAACTTGCCTCTTTGGAGGTTCTTTTTTCGGCAGAACAGTAATTTTCTTCATTGCAGTCTTCTCATGATCTTTGAAGTCCAATACTGCACATACCTTATCCAAATTAGACCCTCCTTTCTTTTCTAATTATTTGACACAGGTCCAGATGCAAAGATCCAGCACTTCATCCAAGCTCGGTCTCCGTTTGTCTATATTTCCTCTTGTATTTAATTCTCTCTCACCTTGAGCATGAATTCATTGTAAGTAACCCAAAAATTAAAGGTATTAGTCAATTTGCCTAATCCAGTGATAAAGTGTTCAATGTTCTCCCCATTGGCTTGCTCACTTATGCCAAAATAGTAGTGTTCCAAAATGATGCTGGACTTTTTCTCAAAGTGAATGTCCAACTTGCGCAATAGTACTTTATATGCATATACATTTTCACCACCAACTTGATCCTCGCCATATCCTCCTGAGAGAACCCCTCTGGATTCTGAAAGGTTTTTTAAGATCCTGCAAATGTTCAAACACAAGAATGTGCATCAAAAGTGCATGCTTCCGATCTACACTAAAAGATGGTCCATTTATAGCAAGCACATAATCTTGGAAGTCTTCCATCCAAATCTCTCATTGTACCATGGGCTCGCCAGGATTTGCTAAAAACTGAAGATGTAAATGCTCCATTGTTATGAAGAATTCTTGTTCACTGATAAAAACTAAACACCTTCCTTTTTCTTTTTTTTTGTGCATTCCAAGAGGCACCTGACCTTTCAATGGCCACTTTTCATTCTTTAAAATGGTTGACTTGCAGACCTGACATTAAAATGCCCACCGGCGACCTTGATCCAAAGATGGCCAACCCAGTGTCAAAGCCAGAACTGTCCCAGTATGCACCTGACCATAAAATGGCACATGCAGTGGCCAGTCACATGGTCCTCCCATGCTAGTGGCCTGTCACACCACCCTCCCACAAATCTTCCCTGCATGGTCACCTTACCGTGAACGGATGGCACGCTTGCCATTGCCTCTGCCTGCCAAGGCTGATTCTGCTGTTCACTAGCACCTCCATCTCCCGCGAGGCTAACGCGTCCATTCCCGGGACCGCTGGGCACACAGGCTATGTGCCTCACTGAACCTCTTCATGCTTCCGCCTCTCTCTGAGATCGGGGCACCTGCTGGAAGCAGCCGGCAACCACTACCCCACGGCAGAACCCGTAGTGCCACAGACAGCTGGATAGCAGGATGACGCTCTGGGGGCCCCAACACAAGGTCGTCACTCGTGTTGGGGGCCTCCACTCGTTCAGAGCGTGTCTGGAGTATAAAAGAAGAAAAACTATAGCTAATGTGTATGTTTTTGAAAGGTGTGGAAACCTCCTGGGATAGTATGAGCAAAGTCAGATGGGAATTAAGATTGATACCATTGTGCCAGGTCATGTGGTTGTTGTGCATCAAGAGGATAGCCCTGAGAAACAGGGTGATGACCTTTTCTGGAAGGAATTGGGGTTTCTCAAGGGGTATCACCACAAGATTAAGATTAAAAAGGATTCAATGCCCATTGTCGCACTTGTGAGGAATATTCCTATTTCCCTGAGGGAAGAGGTAAAAAAGGAAATTAATACATTGATGAAGGATGGTGTTATTGAGGTACTGGAAACTTCAGAGTGCGTTTTGTCTGTGGTAGTGGTCCAGTGGTCCATAAGAGCAATGGGCAGGTACGACTATGTGTGGACCTCAAATAAGCACCCATGAGCGGACTTTTAGGTCTAAGACAATGCCCTTTGGTTTAGTTTCTGTTGCCTCTTTCTTTCAGAGAGTTATGCATGCACTGTTGAAAGGTGTCAAGGGGTGATGTATTTTCAAGATTATGCACTGATTATAGGAAGGGATGTGGCAGAGCATGATCAACGGTGGCGTTGGTCTTGAAAATATTGGTTGTGCAGGTCTGGCCCTTAGAAAAGAAAAGTGCCACTTTTGCTTGTCGTCAATTGGTTATTTGGGGCATATTTTGAGTGAGAGGGGAGTCGAGAAAAAAGAGGAGTTGGTTTCAGTCATTATGAATGTAGAGCCGCCAAAAGTCAAAAAAGTAGTTTTGGCGTTTCTTGGTAGAGTGGACTGTTACTCCAAATGTATCAGGCACTTTGCGGACAGGTGCAAAGCTGTCAGAGAACTGTGTAAGAGGGGGTGTCTGTATGAATGGAGTAGTGCTTGTAAGTGGGTATTTGAGGTTCTCAAGAGTGCCATTGTGAGAGCACCGGCGTTGGGGAGTTTTGACACTGCATGTGACACATGTGTGAAGACAGATGCTAGTGATTCCGGTTTAGGTACGGTTCTGCTACAGAACCAAAATGGTGTCGAGCAGGTCATAGCGTTTGTCTCATGAGTTTTGAGAGGGGCAGAACTTAAGTACTTGTTTATTTAGAAAGAGGCACTTAGTGTGGTGTGGGCAGTAAGAAGGTATAGGGCTTTTCTGTGGGGTAGGCAATTTACGGTGCTTTCTGACCATATGCCATTGGTTTGTGTGTTTTGAATAAGGGTCTTGAAGCTGTCTCAAGGAGGATAATGAGGGGGGGTCACCATCTATGCAAGGAATTTGTGTTACAGCATGTGCCAGGCAAAGATAATATAGAGTTGTGGATTAACTGCATTGGGGGAGTTATCAGGTTCAGAAGGATCAAGGGATGGAGGATAGTGAGGTGGTTGAGATACAGGTGTTCTTGAAGTGTGAGGGGTCCACCACAGAATGGGAATGGGTAGAGGCTGTGAAGCAGGATGGGAACATACAGCGAGTTGTACATGTTGTCCGGATTGGTTGGAGGGATTGGTTACCAGATGATGGGTTGGTATGCTATCACAAGGTCAAATATGAGTTGAGTATGAGTTGAGTGTGAATATTTGTGTAAAGCTGGGCGGTTGGTACTGACATGGGGAATGAGGAGAAGAATCTTGGAGGTGGCTCATAAGGCTATTTGGGGATGACTAAGACCAAAGGGGTGTTGAGGGGAGGTTATTGATGCCCTGTACTGGATGCTGAGACTGAGGGGCTGGTGCAGTGTGTCGAGATGCAGATACGATGCTGAGAAATTTTGTCCAGACATTGAACCCCACTGACTTGCCCAGTGAGCCTTGGGATTTTGTTGCATTAGACATCTTCGGTATGATTATTGGAGCAAGAGGAGTGAGGACATTTGTCATTGTGCTCATGGACTTGTTGTCCAAATGAGTTGAGGCACTGCCCTCCAAGGATCCACAATCCACACCCAAAAATAAGCGCCATCAGGTAAGGGGGGAGGCCAGGCTGAAGAGTGTCATGGTCCAAGGGTTCGCAGGTCAGCTTGGTGCGAGTTGTAGAGTGCCAGCAGTGACAGGGGTGCCATTTAAGAGAGCACAGATAGAGCATTGGAGGTGCCCTGTAGTTAAGTGTCATTTTGTGAGCACTCAACATTGGAGTTGAGGAGCGGAGCCATAGAGCATCAACATGGAGTGATCCAGGGGCTTGCAAGAGCGGAGCATGGAGTCTGTGGGGTAGGCCAAGCTCAGTGAGGAGGTGAATGGTGTGTGGGGAAGAGCAGCAGGGCAGACAATACAGCAGGAGCTTTCCAGCAGAGCTGGGAGTTCGATTTCATTTTCCCCTGCAGCTAGAGGGGCAGGTCATCGGGGAGTCCTAGAGACGTATGCATCATTGCGCATGGTGTCTTGCGTTACGATGCCTGTTGCTATGGGGACAACGCGCACAGCGGTCTAACGCATGAGTATGTGTGTGCATCACCAATCAGAGAGCGAAATAAATGGTGGAGTGTTGCAGGCTGCTCTGATGGTGATCGGTTCAGGGATCCTCGAAATGTCCACTGGGATTATAGTTGCAGGATGGATGTGGTTGGCATAGGAGCACAGAAGAAGCCCTGCAGACAATTGTTGATACAAGGGGAGCAGGATATCGTTCAAAAGGGGTATAAAAAAGAGGAGGGGGTCAATGGAGTTTTGCAGAAAGGAGTAAGATGGTAGGGGAGGGGGATCTTGACAGCAGGGCCCTGTATGAGGAAGGGAAGGATGATAGCCCAAGTGCACCTGATTAGTGTGGGGTATGCAGCCAGGGCAGTTTGTGGGGCAGCTGTATTTGTCCTAGTCGCGACACATTCTTTAAAAACTTGCAGGAGTTAGACCCGGATTTGTGGGTTCTGTTTCAGCAAATTAAGAACCTAACTATTAGGGAGGAGGAATAGTAAATATTTAAGTATTAAGGAGGAGGACTAGCAAATATTTAGTTTCGTTGGGGGAAGGCCGGTGTTATATTCTCTGTTTGTGTTGGTGTAGTGGCCTCAAGGGTTAGGAAAAAAAGCTATAGGGTCTATATGGGGTTGAGTGGGATGATATGTAGGTTCTCGACTGTATCACAGTAATCTAACAGCTCACGGTGCGCTCGCATTAGTGTAGATCCATGTAAGCGTGCTTACCCAGCCGGGAACCCCCTTTTCAAATCTTTCTTTGTTATCTGCTTCGCTATTACAGTGACTCACATTTTGGTGAGTCCGCAGTCTGACTCCAAGGCTGCATGACGTGGCGACCGTGACAGCAGGGTGACACGGATGTCAGCAGTACGATAAGGTATAGTTAGCCTTTTTTCGTGTTTTGCTCCATCTCTTGCATATTATGCTTTTACTAATACAATGAGCCCATGTATACCGCCTCTTTGTGGCACTCTGGGGATTGCGTGCATATCATATATATATTGTTTCCCCTAGCTGCTGTCGGACAGGTTGCCTGCACGAATTGCAGTTTGCCTCAATGCTTTCCAGCACGCTTGCATCTCTGTGTATATATACTGATGGACCCCATGTGACACACAGTTGCTTCCACAACGCTTAGCGCCGGTGAAGGTAATGGTGTTCTCTTTTGCCTTGTTTCACCGGTCAGCATGCCTAGAGCCAGTGTGACATAGAGCGCTTATATTGTCTGGGTAGATGGTGCCCCCCATTCAATATTTATTGATTTTCATGCTGATTTATATGGCATTGGTATTGTGGGACAACTATAGGTGCTTGTTTTGTTCTCTTGTTTTTACTATACCAGGAATTTCAGCCTGAAGGGGCCCCTCCCTGGTGGACACTCATATCAGTGGTTAATTTAGGGTGTATGTTTACAATCACACTCTACACCACTATATGACAGGGTTCATCACTTGCATGGCCACTGTGTCACCCTTTGGACATTCTGTTAGACCACAACCAGTTCTCCTCTCGTCTCTGGTCTCGGTCTGTTACTCTAAGGTGCTTGAAGTGTTGGCATTCTCGCTATACATATACATCTACCTATATCCTGTGCTTTGGATCATGAAAGAACATACTCTCCTTACATATTGCATCTCAATTTGACTAAGCTCTGTGCTTTTCTTCATTCTACAGAAACCTAATTATCTTTAGTTTTTCTTAATTCACTCCTCTTCTTTTTAACTTCTTAGTGGTGTTGGGAGAGGACTGGAGAGCCAGGCACTTTCATTTTTTTTAACTTGATGTGACTTGCTCTTCTTTCTGTTTTATCTCCTTTTTTAGGGGTCTTGCACTTACATATCTGACCTTAGGTCCTGAGGAAGGTGGCCTTTTTTTGATCGATTTGCCGAAACGTTTTTCACCACGCCATTTTGACTCTCCTAGCGGGTGTGAGTGATGTGCCTGTGCATGGACAGACAGGCCTTATACGTAGACCTTAAGTAGAGCTGTAAGAAACAGTGGGATGTTGTCCACACATGAACCAATTTGTACCAGTTATAACCCTAAGTTCTACACAAATAATTGAAAGTTTTTTGATACTGTGGGACAATTTTGACTCTCAAATTGAAGTTGAGTTGGAATACTATTGAGACTGTGTTCTCAAATCCATGAGTCACCAACGTGATGGAATTGGATGACTTTTTTGGAAAGAAATGAATTAGTTACAGGTATTCTTCAGCACTCTTTTTTTGTAGGATATCAATCCAATTTTTGTGACTTTTAGTGAAATTTTATGTTCATTGGGAAGCTTTATTTCTCTTTTCTGCTTTGCTTGTCGATATGTATTATTATTGATGATATTGTTTAACCATGATGGTTTTTCTTTTTCTCTTTTGAAATATGTTTAAATTTGTGTTTGTTTTAAACAAACTTTTGTAAAAAATTGAGAGATTTTGTATTGAGAATTGATATATGTTTTGCAATAAATTGTGAAAAGTACTTCTGAGTCTATTGCTAGATTCCCTGCTCAATGAAGTTGATAAATTGAGAAAAATGGCTCAGACAAATGTATACATTTTGGGCTTTTATATATATGTGATGTTATTTTGAACACAGAGAACATTAGGACACTATGTGGGAACAGTGATTAGAACATCCATATAGGAGTGATCCTTTATTGCCCATTTTTCGCCTTTTCTGTTTGGACAAAATGGGGGTGTAGGTAATTTATATACCTCATTACCTTGAGACTATCACCTTTGGGGACAAACTTTGCTGGTGTTTTGTGTAGGTTTGGGGGCCTGTTATATTATATTTCTGTTGTGTTAATGTTGTGGCCTCAGGTCAGTCCAGGGGTACCTATAGTATTAGGGTTGCAGAATTCTATAACATTTGTATTGTAACATGGGTGCGCAATATGCATGGTATTTCATATGTAAGTCAACATATGTTTTGTACATAAGGGTGTGGGGTATGCACAGGAAAAATGTTGGAGGTTTTTGGTCATTATTTGGGGTTTTGGACATTAGGGTGCAGGGATATCATTACAGGGTTCTGTGGAATGTATTAGGTGATGTGTATGCATCTGTTTTGTGTTTGGTTGTTTTTGGTGTTGTTTGTAGGTTTTTTTTCCCAGAATGTCTTGTTGAGTTCTGGAAGTTGTTACAGTACTTCAGGGTCAGTTTTGTTTGTTTATTTAGGGATTGTAGTCTGGTTGTTTAGAGTTGTAGAAAGGCAGTTGGATTCTGAGGGGTTTCAGTCTGTGTTACAGTGGGTTAGGAATGGCTGGTTGGGTTCTGAAAGCTATGTTGTATTTCCTGGATGTATGGATGCAGTGGGGTGCTGCAAGAAGTTTGTGCTTGTTGGCTGTGGTCTACATGGTTTGGTTTTACTTGTTGTTGCAGTCATGGGGTGCAGTGTGGTACTGCAGGAAGTTTTACTGCTGGTGTTGCAGTCATGGGTGCAGTGAGGTGCTGCAGGAGGTGTTACTGCTGGTGTTGCAGTTATGGGGGCAGAATATTTTACTGTTGGTGTTGCCATCATGAGGTGCAGTGAGGTGGGGCAGGAGGTTTTACTGCCAGTGTTGCAGTCATGCGTTGCAGTGAGGTGCTGCAATGGGGCATGATGGCATTGTTCTTCATGTAATTTCCCATATGTGTGAGTGAGTGAAGCGAAGGAATGAGGTTCCACGGGTGTTCTTTCCACCAACATGTTTGTTTGGTTGCCATCACCAGATCAGTGGGTAGTTTCCACTAATTGCGCTGAAGTTTTGGTCTGTGTTTTGTTTTGTTGTTCTAGTGTTGCGCCACAGGTTTTTATTTGGTAGCCCTGTCATTACGATTAGGGTTCTGGCTGCATTCATTGGAGTTCACCTTTTGTTATCTTCCCGTGTCCGGGTTTCCTCGAATCGGTTTACATGATGGCCACATGTGTGCTGCGGAAGGAAGTTCTATTTTGTGTAGTTTCATTAGGTTTGGAGTGAATGTGTTGATTGTATAAGGGAGGTGTTATGATTTTATGTATCTAGCTGTAATGCGGAGGCATCAGATTGCTGTTAGGTCAGTGTGGAATGTAGTGTGTGTGACTGTATGAGTGTTCTGGGAGTGCCAGTTACAACTGGGAGCTGGCTGGGTGTTGATGGCCAGTGTGTCTGGCTGTTGGTCTATGTCTACATAACAACCTACATGTATGTTACTTACCTCTTTGTAGACCAACAGACATTAAAGCTAATTACATTGATGCCTGGGTTCAGTGTCTTCTGTGGTGGATGAACCCACCACAGTACTCTAGATATTTCATTTCACTTTTGACCAGATGACATTTTTTTGGGTTAGATATGAGTCCTGCTCTCCTCAAGGCCTTAGTGATCTCATACATATGGCATAGGTGTTCTTCCCACTATGGATTCCTCTATAACAACCCATAGGCCCCGGCAAAGGATGAGTATGGTTGTAACACTTTGTCCATCAGCCACTGAAATCTGTTAGTGGTTCCATGTAGCGGGAGAAGGGCAAACTGATATAGGCCCTGGGGGGTGCAGAAAGCACGCTTTTCTCTTAACTGCTGTGTTGAAAGAGACCTGCCTTTTGTCAAGTCCAAGGTGGTAATGAACGTGGAATTCCTTAGTTGCTCTGTCAATACTGTGCATAGGCTATCTATCGAAGCCTGAGACAGAATTTAGTCTTCAAAAATCAATGCAGAATCTCCATGAGTCATTGGGTTTTGCTTAGAGAACGATAGGATTTCTGATGATTCTATTACCCAAGTTTCAGCATCTTTTCTATTTCTTCTGCCATAATCTGACTTCAAATCATGGGGATCCGATTAGGATTTAGTTTGACTAGTTGCCCCAAAGGGATTCTAATAGAATGGAAGACATTTTGGCTATCCCAGTTTTCTCTGAAAAGACTTTTTGAAACTGTGCCAGTAAATCCTGGAGATCAGTTTGCTATTTTATACTGACATTATCAGGAATTAAATTCGTTTTTTTGTTATCCTCCACCAGAAGAGTAGCCATTGTTACTGTGTTCTGTTTTACAGGGTCGGTTCTCTAGGATTTTAGCAGGTTGCTATGATAGTTTGGGTTCTTTTTTGCTTCGTTTAGGCTGAGAGATCAAATAGTTAAGAGGCCTTTTCCATTCTAGGATCCTATACGGTCCACACAATCTTGACATCATCTTATTCTCAGAAGTGGGCAGTAACACTAAGACCTGGTCAATGACTAAAAGGGATGTTGCAACTGCCTGGCGGTCATAGTGCTCCTTTTGATGTTCCTGTGATTTGGATAGTTGGGTGTTAACATCTCTCTTTATGCCTTCACGTGGGCCTTAGGTTTGGTGGAAAACTGGCATATGGACATGGAGCATCTTCTCCCTGATCCCAAACGTTCTGAAAGCATTTTGAGTAAGTCCCATGATTCCCTAACACCTCAAAGGGCGGGTATCATAGTGATGACTGAGGAGTTCTTCTTACAGCGAACAGGGCTCATGGTATCATCAGATGCCAGTTCTTTCCATCAGTTTCCACCAATTTCCTAAGGATAGGTTTTAAAGTCTGATTGTTTGTTTGTTTGTTTGTTTATTTTATTTATAACACGCACCAGACCCGGGGGTAACTAGGTGCTTATTTGGGAGGTAATGGTCACAAGGCACAGTGTGTATATTTTATACATGGTTATGCAGATGAGTGCAATTTGTATTGACAGGATGATATTACATAACAGAGTATATACATTTATACATAGATGCATTTTGAGCGAACTGGATATAAGTACATACATAGGTAATATAGGTTAGTCAGTATACATGGAATATATGTCATAACAATAGTACAGGCAGTGGAAGCAACAAAGAGTAACGTTTAGGTTTTGTTGAGTATCCATGCAATGGCGTGGCTTCTAAATTTGTCAAAATCTTGGATAGTTTGAATGTTGCAGGGGAGAGTGTTCCAAAGCTGAGCAGCTAATACTGGGAAACTGGCCCCACCAGCTCTTTTTAAGTTAAATCTGAGTACCACCAGACAAGGTGTGTTGGAAGATCTCGTAATTCTATTGGACACTTTCCAGGTGAATTTTTCTGTGGGATAGGGCGGGGCTTGATGAATAAGCACTTTGTGAGTGAGGCAAATGGTTTTGAGGTCGATTTTTTCTTGTATAGAGAGCCACTTGTGTTGCTTTCTAATTACTGAGATGTGCTCTCTTTTGGGGATATTTAATGCCGCTCTAACCGCATTATTTTGCAAGATCTGTAGTTTGTTTGTAATGGATTTATTGGCGCCTAGGTATAGGCTGTTAAAATAATCCAATTTGGATTGCATGAGGGCTCTTGCCAGTGTAAGGCAGCTTGTGGGTGATAGTAAGGGTCTACAGGCCCTAATCAGCATGCCGGTATAGGCGGTGGTTGAGGAGGTCATGTTTAGTTGTTTGATTAGGTTAGACTGGGCATCAAGGTAGAAGCCTAATGTTTTTACATTTTTTGGCAACGGGTATATTATTTCCATCGATGAGAATACTTGTGTAGTTAGGACTCAATTTAAGAAGGTTATTTGGTGAACCAACTAGCAGTAGCTCGGTCTTATCATCATTCAGGCAGAGACCGTGTATAGCCATCCATGCCTGAATGATAATATAGATCTTGTTGAACGGGTATACACGCATTTCGTCGAATGATTTTACCTCGTGGGACTTTTCATCGCCAACCCTTTCATCGCCAAAAACTTTTTTATTTAAACTTTTTTACAGGGGGGGTGTTTGGTGCGTTTGGGGTATGATTATTTAAGTAAGGGGGAGTTTGGGGGGGCAAAGCCCCCCCATAAATAAAAAAAACAAAAAAAATGAGTTTTTGGCGATGAAAGGGTGGCGATGAAAAGTCCCACGATGTAAAATCATTTGGCGAAATAACGCAGAACCGTTGATCCATGCGACATCCTTGTCATAGGTGCCGGATAGGGGTAGGAGTATCTGGGTGTCATCTGCATAATTAGTGTAGGTGACACCCAGACGGTCCAGTTTGTCAAATAATGGCTTGTAAAAATGTTGTACAAAGTGGGCGATACGCAAGATCCTTGTGGGACACCACATGCAATGGGAATGGCATCAGCAGCCGCCGAAGGTGAGAACACGCGCATGGTTCTATTCGCAAGGAAGGATTGGATCCAAGTGACTGCTGAACTAGAGAAGTGAGCTGCTGATGATAGGTGGTCACATAATATATTGTGGTCCACCAGATCAAAAGCAGCTGAAAGATCCAATAAGAGTAAAATCGCCACTTTGCCTTTATCTTTCAATTCGTCAATCTGGCTTTTGAGATCAACAAGGGCAGTTTCTGTCCCATGTTGAGGTCTGAAACCAGATTGGCGGGTTCCAAGTAATTTATTAGTTCCTAAGTAATCTTGTATTTGCAGGTAAGCAATTCTATCCAAGATCTTCAGTAGGAATGGGACTGTCGTAATAGGTCTGTAATTGGTAGGTATAGCCGGGTCTAGAGTCTGCTTCTTCAGTAGTGGGAGAACCCATGACTGTTTCAAATTGCTTGGGACGGAATTACTGGAGAAGGAGGCGTTAATACGTTTTGTGATAAATGGGGATAGGTCTCTAGCTGCGTCTTTTATAATTTGAGCGGGGCAACTGTCACCTTTGCAATTAGATGGTTTTAGTGATGCAATGACTTTTTGAACTTTCAGTGTAGAGACTTTGCTAAATTTGAAACCTGAATTAATGTGAGCAATGGGAAGTGGCGTAGGGTCATTGGAAGTTAGTTGTGTCCTTTTGTCAGCTATTTTAGTCTGGAGCCCCTTAATTTTATTGGCTAGGGCGTTTTGAATGCTGGTGCACCAGGGTTTATCCTTAGTGCATGTATCTGCCGGTGGGTTGGGGTTCTCTAGTTCTCTTAAGATGTTAAATAGTTATTTCGTGCTGTATGCTGCTTGGCTTGTTCTGACATCAAAGGTATCTTTTTTAGTCTGGATTATCTTATTTTTGTAGTTAGCGGTGATAGTGGCGAGGTGAGTTTTATTTTCTGGTGTAGGGGTGGATTTCCAAAGTTTTTCCAATTTTCTCTTTTCTGTATGGAGTAGTTTTAGTTCTGGGGTAAACCACGAATTTAGATGGGCTTTGGGTTTACTTTTGCGCCATTTTAATGAGGCAATAGCATCAATGGCATTGGTCATGATTGCATTGTAAACGGCGACCAGCGAGTTGGGATCATTGGTTTCTGGTAGGGCATTTAGTAAAGGGGCTATCAAAAGTACTAAGGTCTCCGCTGTAATATTTCGTTTGTTCCTAGTTTGACACGGGGGTGCAATCGTGGGTTTTTCCTTTTCCCAGTTATGTTCATTTCTAAGGTGATGGTCAGACCACACTAGTGGTGTAGGGTCTAATAGCGTGATGTTACAGTTAAGTATGGTGAAACCTTATTCTGTTAGTGCCGTAGCGAGTGCAAGGGCGTGTAGGTCGCTAGTGTCATTATAATCAAGGTTGAAGTCACCTAGAATTATACTTTGTGCCGTAGGTTTGGTGGTGTCTGCTGCTAGGGAAGTTGTGTCTTCCTCAAATGACCCAGGGGGTACTGGAGGCCTGTAGATAATGTGGATTGTGATAGTATTGTTAGGCGGTGTTTGGAACTTGACAGAGAAGTTCACATGATGGCAATAAAGAAGGGATGGCTAGTCTTATGTTAAGAGTAGATCTGCAAATGAAGGCTATTCCTCCTCCTCGAGCATTGGGCCTGTCCGCTATGAAGATAGAGTAGTTGTCAGGGGCAGCTAGGGTAACAGAGGGGCCTGCTGCATCGTGCAGCCAGGTTTCTGTCACTGCAAGGAAGTCGAGGTTGTTATTCGAGATAATGTCTGCAATCTCTACCACGTGCGCCACAAGGGACCTGGCATTTAGTAAGGCTCCTTTGATGGAATGTGACTGTGTACCCTTCAAGGAGAGACTAGGGCTAGTGTCAGCTAGGTTTTTAGTTATACAGGTATGAGTTTTATTTTTTCGCCTAGGTTTGTTGTTAGTAGATTCAGTGCTGACTGGGCAAATTGTCTTGTGGCTATGTCTAGCTGGTGAGTAGTTAATGGAAGGTAGTCTGCTACCTAGTCTATCATTACGCTTAGTAATGTTAGGGATGGTGGTGGGTGTATCAGGTGGTAGAGGGATCATCTTGATAACGATGGGTGATAAGGATATGCCAACCAATGAGGGAGTATCCTGTTTAGTGCTAAGTGTAGAAGCAGGATATAGTGTGGGTGCAGTTTATACGGGGAATGGGGGTACTGAGGGGAGGAAAGGAGTGGGGCAGGGGATAGGGAAGTGGCGTTGACATCCCAATCTAGCTAATCCTTCATCAATCTTGATAAAGTGTCCTTTAGTGCAGGGGGTGAAGCAGGGTATTATGCAGAAAGGCGACATGATTATAGATAGCAGTGTCTGCATAGTGCAGGGTAGACTGTATCAATAGAGTAATTGCTGTATATGAATCAGACAGTCTAATCAGGTAACAATTCTGAATAATTCATAGGCAAATGCGAGCTAGGTAGAGTTACTCGTTAAGTCAAGGGATAGTTAGTCAAGTTTTCATACATCCATAATTGGCATGGTAGGCATTGGTGCAGAATCACAGTAAAGACTAGTCCCACTAGAGGAGATGCTAAGTAGGGGGCTAGTGCGCCATGTTCTGATAGCAGAATTAGCTATCGTGAGAGGAGCTATACAAGCTAGACATACAGGTATAATTTAAATAGGTAGTCTAACACAATCAGTTAAGTTACGATAGTAAGCATGGTTAGGCATATAGACATTTATTATAAGGATAGAGGTCTGGCGATTATGCTCACGTATAGTAATAGCAAAACGTTCTACTAGGCCATCCATTTATAGATTGAAGATAGGGGTTCGTAGGGTGTTTATGTTGAGCAGTTCTTTCAAATACTGTCTTGGTTGGTAAGGATTTTCTTAGGAACGCCCACCATTAATAAAAAAGGGATTTAGATGTTTCAGGATTTGATGGGCAGTGTTGTTTCTCATGGGGAATGCCTTGGGGTACTAGGTAACATGATCAAGGATCACCAGAATCCATTTTTTCCTCAATTTAGAAGGTTCAAGAGGTCCTACAACGTCTGTTGCAACTCGGGAAAAAGGAATTTCAATAACAGAGAGGCTGCAAGGGGGCTCTGTGTGGCAGGTGGTGCTAGAGGTCTTTTTCCAGATTTTGCATGAGGCAACGTAGGCGTTGACCTCGGCATAAGTGCTGGGCCAATGAAATGTACCAAGAACATGTCCATGACATCCTGGAAATAATTTAGAGAGTTTAACAAGGGGGGCGGGCCATTTTGTGAATCCATGTATTTGTCTTTCTTTACTCTGCTTTATTCAACAAATATGCCTTTAGCATACATACATACATACATAAATACATACATAGTTCTTATTCATAATTCCTCATACATTAATCGCATTCATTACATCCATAATCAAAGGAATCGCCCATTAAAAACACAAGCCATGATAAAAACAGCGATACAATAAAATCCATACATAAACCACCCTTCATAAAATTACCCAGTTTTGTGATTCCTGCGCTGCCAAGCTCTGTATAAAAATCTTACCACAAAGTATATATCGTTGACCATGTTAGTTGATTGACATAAAATTAAAGCTTCTGTGGCACTGTAAACACCAGTCTTTTTAAACAATGTTAGCAGGTATATTCTTCTCAATTCTTTGTAACTCTCACAGAATAACAGAAAGTGCATTATCGTGTCTGGGCATACATAACATGATGGACACGTTTCAGAAGTATGATCTTTCCATCCATGGGTTAATTTTGAAACCTTGAGGGTGACAGTCCTGAATTCCATGAACAACATACGTCCATAGGCTGGTATTATTAAATCAAGATATTTTTCAATGCCTTGGATGGTTTCCACAGTCAGATAATTCAAACCAACTTTCAGTTCTATGTATAAACTTATAAGATGTTTGTACAAGGCACGTCGAACAGCCAACTTAACATCCCTTTTGGTGCACTTAGTTAGATTCTGCGGGTTCTGCCAGAGGCCACTTAAGCCCAAGACACATATTTAATGCCTTACATGTTTGGGCCATGGTAGAGCGTTCACTCCCCGATAACTAAGTAAAATGGTAAGAGCCTTTTGGTACTTTCTCAACTCAGGGGTAACCCAAAGTCTTACCCAGTATGATACAGGTTTCCAAGCCGCCCGGGAGACAATTGACTCCAGACCGCACTCAAAAGTAGCGGGGTATTAGGAAGCCTAAGCATCAAATTCAAGAACCTGTTCTCCACAATCTCCAAATTCGTACATGTGTTATGTCCCCACAATTCCGCTCCATAAAGAGCAGCTGAGGCGGTCTTTAGTTTATGAATAATAATTGTTTGAGATACAGCTTCCTCTCCATGTTGAACAAAAAAAAAAACAGACAGCCACTATTTTTTTCCAACACAACCTGTGACTTTTTTAACTGAGCAGGCCACTCCCCACTGTCACTAAACCTTACTCCTAGGTAATCGTAGTGATCAGCTTGTTCTAAGTTGGTCCCATCGATGACGAGAGAGCATACACAGAGCTTTGCCCTCAATGGCCTGAATACTAGTGTTTTCATTTTATTCTTGTTTAGGGTAGAGCCCAGTTGGCAGCATTTGGTGGTGAAACATTCCAGGCAGCCCCCAGGCATCCCCATAGGTGATGTTGCCAACAGCACTGCATCATCGGCAAAAAATAATGGCAGGAGGATATCAGTGCCAAGCTTTGGGGGATCAAGCCTGCCCCAGGACATTCAACCAGTAGTTCCAGAATGACTTAATTTATGTAAATGCAGAACAGAAGTGGGGCAAGGACACAGGCTTGGCCCACGCCCCTGTAGACCCTAAACGGTTTGCTGGTTTCTCCACTTCGGACCCACCTCCCCACAGCTGTGTTATTGGAATATAGTTGGGAGATAACTGCTACCAGTGAATCTGGGACCCCTGGATTCACAGGTAGCAGTTAGCTTCCGACTATATTTAGTTAATTTGTCTTGAGGGAAGATGCATTCCTTACACCATTTAAAAGCCCCCATCAGCTCTTATCTTTGAAAAGTTAATTCTAAATAATGCTATGTTAGAGGACTTGTAGCCATCCAAAACTGACAAGGAGCTGCCTTTTCAAACATGCAGATATGTTAAGGGATTTGCATGGCCATAACGCCAGGTTTTTGGGGAGATGCGCTAGGAACACATCATCCCCCTAGTCATGGTTTTTGAGGGAGTGAGTGCTGCTAAACCCCAGGGGATCAAGGCCATGGAGCCCATACTTTCTCCTGTCTCTGATTTCATCAACAAAGGAGAACGGCAGAATAGAATAAGTCTCTATGGGTTTTAAAAGGCCCTGCTTCAGGCGTCCTTTGCCTTCCTTTCTTTTGGTTTTGATTTCCCCACTTTTTTACTGAAAAACCTCAAAAGGCCAGATTATCTGAACCCAACACCACACCATACCACCAATAAGTGTTGATATATCTTGAACACTTGGCATCACCCCTTTGTATGGACAAAAGGAGCTTTGACCACTACAGTCACAGATGTGTCACGAGAGGTGACGTCTGACATGGAATATGATCACCTGACAAATGTAGGGTCTGGCTCCATGACAGAGATATGTATGCTCTGTAGTAAGCGTGGGAAAATGTATTCAGCTATGTTTGAAAAAAATCAGAACTTTGGCATTTTGGTAGAATTGAGGTTTCTTGAACATTAGCAGTGTATTAGTCAAAATGTTTTGGGTGGTTCATGCTGGAGTATTATCACAAGGGCATGCAAGGTTCAATTTGGTGACAATATTAATCTGTTAACATTCTTAATCAATTGATCAAGCATGGCAGGATGTAAAGCTGTGTTGGCCTTGCCAGGACTGCAACCTACGGATTGCAGATCACACACAGATTTCAGTATAGGTCACTGACCTTTATAAAGATCAGTTTTGTTAGGCAGAGGCAGGAGTTGCTAGAACAGATGAGGGAAAAGTCCTTAATAGAGAAAAGTTAGACAATTCATAGAATGTGGTTGAGGGAGAGGTAAAGCGTTGAAATAGGACTCAGTTTAGGAGGAGGAGGTGAATATTAATATAGCAGTGACCACCTTGAAGGGCATTTCTTGTCAGAGGGAGAAGAACTTCTCAGAACTGTTTGCAGTCTGCAGGAGATAGCATTCAGAGTCTCTACCCTAATGTGCCACCAGCTGTGGAGAAAAGGTTGTATTATCTTATACTATTTTGCAGGCAGGAGGAGATTATATTCAGTGCCTGTAACTCAATGTGCTATTTTTCTGTGGCCAGACAAATTCTTGTCTCTAGTCATGAATACAAAATCCTGCAATTCTGTGAAAGTAAGCAGGTGCATTCAGTGCTTGAACCTGAGAATATCACATTTTTTGCAAAAAGATACAATATTAGCTGCACACAAATATTTAAAGTTATTTTGTGGCAGGAGGCTATTATAGCCAGTAACTGTAACTCAGTATGCCATCATTTTGTGGCCAGATAAAATAATTGTTGTTGTTGTTGGAAAGGCAATTTTTGGGATCCTATGGGGAGTATTGAGGTGAGACTAAATAGTAGCAGAGAAAACATCCTGCAATCCTTTGCGGACAGGAGGAAATTATATTTAGTTGCTGTAACACAGTATGGCACCTTTTTTCTGACTAGACAAAATAGATGTTATAAGTTGTGAATACAAAATCTTAGAATATTTTGGAGACAAGAAAGTGCACTCAATGTTTCAAACTGATTGCAACATATTTTTGTGGTGAGACAAAACACTATTTGCTGAGAAAATATCATAATGTTTTTTAAGGAAGGACATGATTATATTTAGTGGATGTAATTCAGTGTACCATCTTTTGTGGGTAGGCAAAGTATGTGTTGCTAGTTGCGAAAAAATAATCTCAGCGTGCTTTGGAAGCAAGAGTGTGCCTTCAGTAGCTTTTTGTAACCAGACAAAATATGTGTTGCTATTGCGAATAAAATAAATGTTAGAATTCATCGGAGGCAAACGTTGTATTTGGTGACTGTAGTGGTTTCAGCGTTGTTCTGGGGACCACCGGTCCACCACAAGCTCTGCATTGTCACGCCACCACCATCTGTTTCTGATTTTTCCCCGCCTTTCATGGACACTGCTCATACAGATCTCTGCTTTCGGTACGCAAGCAGTTTTGTAACTGGAGGGATTTCTCGGTCTCACAGTTTCCTCCCCTCTTAAGTACTATGTCGCTGTGGGGCTTCCCTGGCAGACATGCATGTCTCTCTCTCTCCGCCTGTTGCTGCGTCTCTCTCTGCTCCATCCTCCTTGTCCCAGTTCAATGGACATGGACGTTTTCCTGTTGGCAGTAACATATGGTTGTTCTCTCTTCATCCACGTCTCGGTTTGATATTCTTGAGGAGATTATTTCGGGATATATTTTAGGGAGTTCCTCGCCGGATCAGGAATCCTTGTCCCCACAGGGGGACTCTCTCCCGATGAGGCCCTATGGAGGGTGTCGCAAAGCGGGCTCACCTCCCTAACATCAGACGGGGGCTCCCCTTTGGGTGTATGAATTCCCACGATTTGTCCCAACATGCACACATTTGGTCTAGTTAACTTGCCGGAGATGCTGGAACAGAAGAGTTACGAGACAGTGAAACTTTGATTCTTTCTCCTGTACCCCAATACCCATGATTTGCAGAGGAATGATACGGTTTTGAGTTGGATTTTTCCAGTAAAGGATGTTTTGACAACAACTGGTAACTTATCATACATGCCAATGATGGAAGGTGGCGGGAAGTTCTCGATTGCTGACATCATGTAATCTATACATTGCTGCAGCTCCATCAACACCCTGAATACCAGACTGGAGCCAGGCTCACTGTCAAGCCCTCAGATGCATTGGCCGGGCACTGTAGCAGCTCATCTATGCAAGAGATTTCTCAGAGCTGAATGGGACAGATGGAACAGGAAGCAAGGTTTTCGGTCCTATGAACGTTTGCTGATTTTATTTTGCCGATGGGCAAATTCGACAAATGTTTTTGTGCCGATTTTGTTGGGTTTTTTCTTTACCACAAACAGCGGCGGGAGATCCCCAAACCTTCCTTTTGATCCCGCACCCCACCTACTATGTACCTTACCCCAGTTTATCATCTACCTGTTTATGGTCAAATAAATTGGGCAAAGTAACTGCATCAAAAATGAATTCAGTGAAGTTGGCATTTGGCAAAAGTGATGTGTACCAGGCTTTCGTTTAACTTTCTAAATGTTGGTAGCATCAATTATATTCTAAATATGTAAATATTTAAGCACTGTCTCTGGTGTGATAATTGAGCGTAACCTTCACTCAGTGAATGTAAATGGATAACTGACCAGTTTGGTCGGATACAGGTCCAGTTTGGGCAACTGGCAGCTCTTGCCATTGGTAGGGGAAAGAGACTTGGGAGCACCTGTGCCAGTAGAAATGGTAACCCACTTCCGCTTGTTCAGCCACTTACTTTCCAAATAAGGAAGCACCTGGTCCAGGCATTGTACGCCAGGCAGTGATTCCCAAAATTCCAGAGACCTGTACATTGATGTTTGCTGCAGCAGCCCCCCCAAGGGGCTTCTTTTCCTGCTAGCCAGTGTTTCAGCATGGTATGGAGACAGCAGGAAGTGCTGACGACTTATAGCTCGGTGGGTTCCTAAAATGGACAGCTATTTTTAGGATTATTGTTTGGGGAACAATGTGATATTTGAAATGTGTTTGATCTATATGATTGTATTTAATTTCTTTTTTATGTGCACTTTATATGCTCTTATTGCCCAATAAGGATGGCCAGGAGGACATGTGTGATGTGTCACCCAGAGGGAGAGAGGGTTGTTAGAGGGATAACGGAAGAGGAAGGTGTGAAACATGTGGCCTTGATGGGTGCTAGACAGAAGCACCCAAGACCTGAGTTCCGCTCTGTTTCTCTGGGTTTGGCGGAGGCACTTGGGGATATGTTATCCAAAGGAAAGAGCCCAGGATCTGATAGACAACAGTGTTTTGGTCTAGTTAGTCCAAACTAGACTAGACTAGTGAGGCTGTATTATACAAAATGGCAGAAGTTCGAGTTTTCATACTTTTTATTGGATCTACTCTACGGAACCCTCCATTTGCAGACACAGCAGCTACAGTTATTGAACAGTTTATAGTAAGAAAACTTTGAGCTCATATGTTGTAACTATGAGCACATGCCTAGGAATTTGTTGTAACTTGAGTTCTGGGTCATGATGTCATGGACAGCAAGGTGTGTAAAATGTAGCTATGTCTTGTTGGAGTGTTGATGTGTGATTGGGTCTGGGGGTTCCAGGTGTGTCAGTTAGATCTGGAAGCTGGCTGGATGGGATGTGCCAGTGTCATCTGTACCAAGTAACTTACTTGGAATAAACTTACAAATGAACTTACCTTCTGGCTCCGGGGTTGTGTGTGACCTGAGGAACTTTAATTCAGAATGCATCACTTTGTGAATGCCTTTTAGTTTGCAAATCAAAGAATTTGTGGACAATTAAGATGCTGGGGGGGGGCCTAATGGGGGCAGTCAAAATTATATTTGGGGTCCACCTATCCGGCCTGTGACAATTTAACACTGTTTTAGAGGACTGTATCTGGCCGGGAAGTGCACATTTAAACTGACACAGCATTTAACTTGTGAAGGCTGATATTTCCTTAGGGAATATCTACATTCAATCAGCCCCAGCTTGCCGCTTCATGGTCTGGCAAAATCCAGCTAAAGTAACAAAGGGAGGGGGTAAATAGCTGCAGAATATGTTAATGTTGAAGGTTTTTATACCGCGCACAGGTGCCACTTGTGTGGCCTCTCGACGCTCTAGTGGTTCATGAAAAAAAGAAGGGAGAGCGTAGGTTAGAGGGAGCAATGGGAGAAAGAGCAAGGGAGCTGTGATGTGCTGTTGGCAGCTTTAGTTCGGACCTTTCACTGAGCCTGGGTGTGAGATTCGGAGGTGAACGTCATGTGGTGTTTTGCAAGGTTGTGTGTGCTATGTCTTGTTGTTGCAGTGTGGTGAAGTGTGTGCGGTCTGCTGTGTTGAGGAGTTCTGGTTGTTTTAGTGCCGTATGTGAGAGGTGTATGTGGAGGGTTGTTAGCAACAGTTTGGGTTGTTAGTGGCCGCGGTTGATCTTCAGCGTTTCCTGTTTATTAGTTGTATCTTCCCTTCTTCCCTGTGCCCTTTCTAGTTGTATCTGTAAAGTCGCCTCTGGGTGAAGAGTTATTGTAGCAACTTTGTACGCTGTCTGTTGCCCGAATTCTGGGTGCTGTTCCTATTTCTGACTAAATGCCAGTTCCTAGCCCAGAGAGTGATCAGCTGGGAGTTGTTAACTGGATTCCCTTGGGGGGTTAGGTTCTAGTAGGGGCGTAGTTGGTGTTTGGTCCAGTTCCTTCTTGTTGCCCTTACTCGTGGCATGCTGTGGGAGTGACCCTCCCTTTCCCATTTCCATCCCTGGGTTTTCCTTGGCCTACTTCCCTGGCCCTAACGTTTCTGGCTTATCAACTTCTCTTTCCTGGGGCTCTGTGTTGGCTGGAAAGGTGGGTGGGGGTGTGGAGTGCTTCTCTTTCCAGGCGCTATCCTTCAATCTTGTTTTTCCTAAGTACTTTTCTTTTTTCCTGTGCTGGGTTGATCGGACAGGTTTATAAACCCCTGGAGGCAGAATAAAGAAAGGCTGTCAGCAGGGAGCTGAAAGACTAAATGGCCACTTAAAAACAGGATTAAACTTTTTTTGGCAAATAGGTGATAAGAACTAGTGCTCTACTGGTTAACGTAAGACTGGAGGGAGTGTGGATTCGATGGCCTGATGTCAGAAGCTCAAGGCCCATTTAAACTGCAAGGGTTAAAAGCCCCTGCCCCCATCCCTGGCAAAGCAAGATGTGTTAAAAGCGTCACCACCTGAAAGGTTTCTGCTTCCAGCTCGTGTGTCACCAGCAGCCAGGGGCCAAAAACACCGGTTAATAGGTGGTTTCGTTGTTTACATTAACAGTACGGTTGGCTGTTCAAATCTAAATATTATACATGTTTTTAGAGAGCATCTTTTTAACAACGTGTTCCTGTTTATTTTCCACGTACACTGGCGTCTGCTGGTACCGGATAACCGCGAGGCTTGGTGCTAAGCGTCAGGCGTGGGTGACTAATAAGAACTGGGAAATTCAGAAGGCCTCTTATCTTCGCCATGCATGCTAACTGTCGGAATCCGCAGAAATGCGCCAGATGCAAGAATGCGTGGGTTTGGGGAACCGGACATAACTCATCCTAGGCGCACATGCAACTGGCCAAGTTACAGAAGAGATAAACTGTAGTCTGTGCATCCCTGCGAAGAGAGTTCAGTGGGTTGAGGGCCAACTGCAGGGATCTGTGTTTAACCTGCAGTTGGCAAGTTCCAATCCCAGGGTGGGAGACTCAGACTTTCATCTTCCCACCTTCTGTAACGTGTACCTTTGGGTTGTGTTATGTTAAAGGTTCATATACCTCACACTATCATCAGATCTGTAAAGCAAGCAGGTGAGGGGGTGCTAATAGTTCCTACAAGAATCAATTGTGTTGCGGTCTGTGTACGGAGGTGTGTTTATGTATTGGATATTTGTAAGGCGCATATTCAGCAAGTGGTGTTTCAAGGCGCCTTATATTATTGTGCAGTAGTCAGCAGGTGCGTGTAAGTAGCACTACATAAATAATATTAATACATGAAAGATCGGTGTGAAGAGCACAATTGAAAGCATGATCAAAAATGCCTGACGTGTGGTGTCTAAAATGTTCAGTGTCACAAATAGTGTCTATTAGAAGTTATTCTCGTCTGATGTCCATATACAATCTCTATTCAGAAATAAAATAAAACATAATTACTTATCAAAGATGCCTTTAACCTATTACTTGGTTCAGCAGGACCAACACCACCTGCCTCATCAGCCTGACTGGCCAGTACGGATTGGAAGACGTTACCGGACTTCCGGTTGGAAGACCTGACTAGGATGGGGCCGGCCCTGTGCGGCAAAAGACGTACAGAGCTTCTTCGTTTTCATAAGCATTGACATCACAGGATGAGACATCACAGAAAGGGATATCCATCGTTTATACTCGAGGGCATCAGACGAATTTAAGAAGTGACCAGGTGAAAGCCAAGAGACAACTAGGTGATGCGCGACATCTGATTAGCCCCTGCGATGATCATATAGTGAGCTGCCACAGTACTGTCTATTTAACCATGTATGAGGTTTCTTTACGTGTCAGGCAGAGTGACATAGAAATGAATGGACGGAACAGAATCACAGACGTGATGGCACGTTACCACGGATCGTCTCCGCTCTGGTTGGTATATTACATTACTGTTTGGTTTTCATACTGTTTCTTAGAATTGAAGTCAACAATCACATACTAAATCAAACAGACACTATACAAACCCGTATAGGAGCACACAAAGAGAATTATTGCAGTTGTATTTTTACAGTCAGGAAGGGACAAGTATGGGTGCCTTCAAAATCTTCAGAATGTTATAACTGTGCTTCTTAGACTTGAACACATCCCACAACAGAAGCAGTGTGATATGAATACAACGATTGTACGTGTTTTGAAAGTATGCACTATAGTCGACCTGAATTTGACCTTTTTTGTTATTATGAGGGTCCCCCATGAATCCTCCTCTCTACCCCACTCCCTCCCACCCTCACATCCTTACTCCCCTATCTCTAAATACGCATACACATTTACATGTATGACATTTATATGTATTTGGTCGAATCGACCCAAAGTGTTCGAGCAAACTGCAGGCACCCAAAAGAAAGTCTTTTAAACAACGGGATGCAGATTACAAAAATCAAACCAGCTTTTATTTGCGATCCCTCCCTCTCTTTAAAACACAGGAATAAAAATGTCAATAAATATCCTTTTCAGAACATCTAACTCATAAAACACATCGCTTCTTGGATACAACTCAGCTGCATAATTGATAGACAGGCGTTGGCCCTTAAGTCACACCACGCCCCGAGCCCTCACCACCTTATTCGCTTCCTTTTCAAATAGGGTTTCAGCCAATGCCCTCGTTGGCCTTTGAATTGTTTGCATGCAGTAATGCACCACATTGACCTTTGTTCAGAGGGCCACAATGACACTCCTTTGGTTTAAAAAGGTTGACTGTCCATCTGCAACATAATCTACACTGCGATTAATTGATTTAGTCAGATGTTTATAAATAGACCCCTGAGGCCTGGGTTTAACTTCGCCACAAAATAAATCTTCCAGCCCCAGGATGGCTAAAGGGCCCTATACCCAACTAATGACCGAGAGCCCCTGAACTGAGCCCACCTTATGGATTTTTGCTTTTCCTGAAATTGTTCAGTAATCTCATTCACCAGCTGCCTATAGCTTGGGTCTGAGGGGCAGTAATCAACTGGGATAACTCTACATCCTCAATTAGTCCAACCACATGCTTGCCCATAAGTGATGACACCCATGAGCACCGTTTGAAAGAAAGGGACTTTAGAAGTTGTTATCTTCTTTATATAATAATGAATTGGGGCCAAGAACGTTTTTACTGCCATTGACAGTCTCGATTATTCCCAATACCAACACATTGCTGGCCTGAGGAATGAAGAGAGTAGGTTCGAAACACAGAATCGTGTCCATCGAGTCAAGCATTTTGAAGCATTCAGCAAAGCAACTCAGACCAGGCGGAGACGGTAAGTACAAAAGGAAAGTCTGTACTTTAATCTTCAGTTGCAGGTTAAGTAAAAGACAGGAACAGAGAGGGAGTATACATCTTAACAGCTCTAGTGCCATGAGGAAGTCATCCCCAACCGTCACTCTCGGAACTCCCACACACTCACACTCTACATTCCATAAGCAGCACGCAACAAGGAACATGCAGGATGCCACACACCTCCTTCTCTAAAAGAAACAAGAACTAACCCAACACTCATCCAACCCAACCACCCAGAACCAAACAACAATGCACAACAGAATGACACACACTCCAAAATGAACAACACTCCCATATGCCCTGGCCTGCTACACTAGGGCCTTGGGTCTGCTGCACCCAAGCACAAACTACCCACACAGGGGTAAATCCGCTGCACAAGGCAACACACCAACCTACACTCTCAACCATCCATACATAACATAACCTCACCTCCTTCAGAGGTGGCCTGCCACACCAGTTCCTCAGGTCCACCACCCCTGAGCGCAACCCAGCTCTACTACAAAGAGCAACAAGACCACGGAGAACAAAATAAAACTTAAGGTGTTATCACTGACCCACAAAGCCCTTAACAATTCGGCCCCTAGTTATCTGTCTAACAAATTCCACAGGAGAACATCTCTTAGACCAACTAGAGCCGGCAATTCCAATTGCCTGACAATAACGAACTTTAGACTCACTACTATCGGAGGAAATAGTTTCCCGGTTATGGCAGCTAAAACCTGGAACTCACTACCACAAGACCTCAGAGCGGACCTGCCCTACCTTTGTTTCAGGAAAAAAGTCATTCAATTCCTTACCTTGACTGACCTTAGTTGAGCGGTGTTATCTACCTCCTACTGATATTTATCAATAGACCATCATTCCATACAGTTGGAATTCTGATCGACCTACTTGAACTTGTATATTTTGTATCTATTTGTGTGACCCTACTGTAATTTCTAATGTACATTGTGCTATGATGCAACCTCGTGCCCTAATGTAATTTCTAATGTACACTGTGCTCTGATGTAACCTGTAAGTTTCGCATTTTCTTGTCATTGCGCCCTGCTACCCTTGGGTCTGGCGCGCACAAAAAATGAATAAAACAAACAAACAAACAAACAAGACAACAAACCCAGATCCTGTCATACCACCAAAAACTACTAAACATCCTCTGAGAAAACAGTACTAAACGCCCTGGGAACAACTCATCACCACCATCACAAGAAACACAACCAGCACCACATGCACATCCCCCAAGAAACAGATAAAAGAAGGAAAAAATAGGAAAGCCACCCACGACACAAAGAACACACTAAAACACAAAATGCTACTGCAAGGAGGCAGCAACATCAGAATCCACGCAAACCCAGGGGACGAATCCTATACTCGCGGGCAACCTCACATGTCACCCAAATACAAGGTGGTCAATTTAATGTTAAGGCAACAGTTACAATATGTAAAGAATAAACACCAATACAACTAATAGCGGCTAAACTACTCAACCTACTTCTGCAACAACCACGTAATACCAGGGGCGCCAAGTACGCGGGTGCTCCGGGGCCCGGGTGCCCACCGGCAGAATGAACCGGGGCTGAGCACCCCTGCCCCCCAGGCAGGAGAGAAGAGACTCAGTATGGATGGCCCTTTGTTCCATCAATACTGGCTCTCTCTGGCGGTCTCTTTGTAAGAGGGGTGCACAGATGTAGAGGTACACCCAACCCAAAACGATTTTTAGAAATGGAGGCACAGATGCAAAGCAAGTCTGTCCCTCAATTTCTAAAAATCTTTTTCGGTTGGATGTATTTGTACATCTGTGCACCCGTCTTGGAAAGAGGGGTGCACAGATGTAGAGAGACACCCAACCCAAAACGATTTTTAGAAATGGAGGCACAGATGCAAAGCAAGTGTGTCCCTCAATTTCTAAAAATCTTTTTGGGGTGGGTGTACCTCTACATCTGTGCACCCCTCTTGCATTGCATCTGCGGAGGTAGGTGGCAGGAGAGGGCAAATGAGACTGTTTGCATGTCTCTGAAAGTGTACGTGGTGAGGGTGAATGCTTTGCTATGGGCGGGCAAGGGAGGCGTTGAGGGAGGTAACTCCCCTGAATTCTAAGGAAGGTAACAGCGTGGGAGAGGGTGGGAGTGTGGGGTGAGGTGGGATAACCTTCTTAGGGGGGGTTAGCGGGGTGGGAAGGCAGTAGAATGTGATAATTCGGCCTTTTGAAGACCACACAAATCGGCCAAAATAAAATTGGTCTTTTTTTGTATTTGTTCTTCAAAATGCAGAATTGTCACATAACCCAATATGGACCTTGCCATACTGTTGACCTTGTTCAGTGTAATAGCATTCAATGGGACAGTACTTGCAGGGCCTAATGATGCAGAGCTAATGGGCTTCTATATTTTTAAAGAGGCAGTAAAAGCACTTCTCAGGAGGGCTGTGTAATCTATTTTCTACTAGAGCTGCCATATTTGAAATGGGGCAATGCTGGTACTCCTCAGTTAGCTTGCTAAACAGGGCTTCTATAATTGTAATACTATGCTTTTGTTGAGGCAATGCTAGTTCATCTTAATGGGGCTGCTATACTTTGATGGGAAAACATCAGCACTTCTGAGTTGAGCTGCTACACTCTTAATGACAAGGACCCAGTACTTCTCAGCAGATTTATTTATTTTCATTTTAATTGGTTATTTATAATGCGCGTAATATCCAGAGGTTTCTAAGCGCGGACCAAGGGATCGAACCTGTGTTGCTCCATGTCGTTTTGCTTCCAAGGCAAGCACGGTGCCCCTGAGCTATCCTCCCGAGACTCTGAAGATCTGAAGTACATTTAATGATACAGAACCAGAACTATTGAGCAAGTCTAACATCATCTTCATCATCATCATAATAACTCAACACTGTTGTGGTTATACAAGATCTAATATATTTAAAGGGATGAAATCACTTAGAATGTAGCAGCACTATTCAACAACCCAAAGTGCTTAAGCATAGTTAATGTAAAAATACTACACTTCTCACCATTGGGACAGTACTGCCACTTCTCACAGAGGCTTCTACATCTTTTATGGGGCAGCACTGATCCAGCCTACTGGACAGCTTCACTTTTAATGGCACTTCTCAATAGGACTGCTATACTTCAATAGGAAATGACCAACACTACCCTGCAGGGAATTGCATACTCTTGATGTCACCGAAGCAGCACTTCCACCCACCACAGCTGCTTTATTTTTAATAGCACAGTGCGTGTACTTCTCAGCCACTCTGTTTTACATTTAAACAGACCGAATTGTCATTTCTCAGCAGGACTGCAATGCTATACCATTGTGTTCTGTATGTTGAGTGCTTCTTCACCACCAATGGGTTCATGGCACTCTCCCAATGTCTAAATAGTAGATCTGGCTACATTCAATTGGCAACAGGTATGTCCCGAGCTGCCTGCTGTACATAAGCTGCCGCTCAGAATGTTGGAAGCCGTGATGGGGCAAGGGATAGAAGGCTCAAGCCTGTAAAATAGCAGAATCAGCAGGGTCTTAAAACTGGCTCACTCATTCTGGAGGGGCCATGGGGCAAAATGAGCCTGAGCCCACATACAGGGGGTTGTTACCCCTTTATGTCTCCTGAATGAAAGAATGAGCTCTCTCAGACACAAGTTATCACCCCTGCACACACAATGAATATGGTATGGATCTATAGATGGAGAAAACTTGAGTGAGAATTCAGAGTGTTTTAACAGAAATATAATTGTCTTCCCAGATGGGAGACGGACTCCATTAATATACATGGGGTCACTGAGATGACCAAGAGTGAAACGGTACGTTCAGTTGTGAGATTACCAGCAACGGGTATAATATGCTCCAAGGAGTGAGGTGCCCACTCAATATATCACACTGTTTAAATGTGCAAGACCCATCCTGAATGCTTGACCAAAGAGCCTTGGCCAGAATTTCACACTGAAGAAGTGAGCACGTGATCCGGGGTCTGCAGCCCACACACACGCATAGGATTCCCATGCACCCACTTGCGAGATTTGCACCAAATTAGTGAGATTGTGCTCCAAGGTAGGAGGCACACGCACAGTCTTTGCTCTGAGGTTTGACACACTCTTAGGATGGGATGGCATTTCGTTCTCCCATCCTAGTTGTGTTGCTCTACCTTTTGAGGACTACTACAACCTGGATAATTATAGAGGGGTGGAGTAGGGGCAGTGTTGGCCTACTGGAATGCAACTGGAAGGCTTAAACCTACTTCTTACTTGACTTGCAGTACATGCTAGCCAATGTTTCCACTGTTCAGCGCCCACCTATCCCACCCCCCTCGCACCAAGTCAGCGACTATGTGCAAATGCGGTCATATAACTGCTGGTGATGTCCCTTCCTATATTTGGGCACCCCTCGGGAAATTCATAAATCGGCTCCCCTGCGTAACACCGGAGCTGGACACGAAATAACTGCATGCACCGAAGTGCCATACAGCCTCCACATGACAAAACTCCCCATGGCAGAAATCAAAATACTGAACACCTACTCTTTCCTGATGACAGTAAACAATTACAGCAATACCACCTCAACCTGACCAGTGGTTTGCTAGGGCACGGACTAGGCAAACAAAACACAACCACACCTAATACCTACCCATACCTGGTGTAAGCAATATTAACTACTGCAGTAACATACAAACACCTACGGTTAACTGATGTCCATATTTCTTAAATCTTTTTTTACATTTTTTATTTATTTAAATGTATAAAGCGCACAACGGCTCTCGGGCATTGTGGCACTGTTACAGAATATTCACTTAGATACAGATTACATAAAGCGGACTCCTCAGAGAGCATTACAGGTGTTCAACAACAATAATACTGTATGCATGTTCCATGGTTACAGGGGAACATCTACAAGTACAGTCTAATTGAATAACTTAGTTTTCAACGCCTTTCTGAAAGCCATGAGAGAGATTTCCTTTCTGAGTTTGAGTGGTAATGAGTTCCAAGATTTTGGTCCTAGCACTTCAAAGCTGGCCCCACCAGCTTTTGCTCTGTTGAAGGCAGGGAATGTACGTTGGTGTGAGTATTGGTCACATTTTGGTCTGTGAGATTGTGCCTGATGTATTCCTTCTGCTAAGTAGGAGGGCGCAAACTGAGATAGGCATCTGTGTGTGATGGTGAGGGCCTTGAACAGTATGCACTCTTTGATCAGTAGCCAGTGGGCATCTCGTCTGGCCTGAGAGATATGCGCTCTCCTAGGGAATACTAGGAGCCGCTCTGAGAGCATTATTTTGAATGATTTGCAGTTTGTTGAGGTTTTTGGATGAAGTACCCAAGAGAAGGATGTTGCAATAATCCAACTTTGCACCTATGGTGGCTCTAGCATAGTTGAGACAGTTTGTTGGCCGATAAGTGAGGTTTTACTGAATTTTATCATTTTAGTTGTGAGCGCTGGTGATTATGAAATGGAACAGACTTGCCTTTCCATTGACAGGGTGGGATCCAGGTATATGCCCAAGGTTTTTACTACAGCAGAGACTGTGATTACAGTGTTCTCGATGCTGAAATTGCGGTGTTTGCTTTCTAGTTTGTCCAGGGTCTCTTTGGGTGCTACCAAAAGAATTTCATTTTTTCCCCATTGAAACAAAGACCATTAGCCGCCATCCACGCCTGGATGAGTGCATAAGTCTCCTGTTGAGTTTTGAGATCCTGCTCAAAGTCACCAGATAACGGGAGAAGAATTTGTGTTTCATCAGCATAGTTGGTGAATGCTGTGCCAAATTCTTCTAAGTTATTAAATAAGGGTAAGGTGAAGAGATTATAGAGGGTAGGGGATGTGCATGACCCTTGTGGAACTCCACAGCCGATGGAGGATGGAGTGGCTGATGCCTGGTCTGAAAAGACCCTCATGGCTTTGCCCTCCAGGAAAGATGTTATCCAGGTTGTGGCTTTGTGGGAAAAGTGAGCAGAGTCTGTAAGGTGTTTGCATAAGATCCTGTGGTCAACCAAGTCGAAGGCGGCCGACAGATCGAGGCCCACGGGCATGTGGCGCGTAACAAGAATTCAAATAAATAAATAAAAATCAAGGAGAAGAAGAAGCGTAGACTTGCCCGTTTCCAGGATTTCTAGTAGCTGATTTTTCAGGTCAAGCAAAGCTGGCTCTGTGCCGAGGACGAAAGCCTGATTGTCACTTCCCCAAGATGTTGTGGAGTTCCAAGTAGGCCTGGATCTGCAGATATGCAACCTTGTCTAGAATTTTCAACAAGAATGGCATGGTGGTAATAGGTCTGTAATTGTTTGGGGATTCTGGGTCAAGTGTGTTTTTTTTTAGCAGAGACGGAACCCAGGCTTCCTTAAGGGAGAATGGGATGATGCCAGAGACCAAAGAAGCATTAATTAAGGCTGTGATGAAAGGAGTTAGTGATACCGCACAGTCTTGATTAAGCTCTCTGGGCAAATGTCACCCTTACAAAGAGAGGGTTTGATACTCTTCATAATCAGTAGGACTTCTGGTATGGTTACCTCCTTGAAGGCAAAGGGTTTTGGTGCTTTTGAATCAGGTGAATCACCCAGAACAGGCCCAGTCCCAGTGAGTGTCGAGTGGGGGGGCACGACCTTGGGCAGGTTGTTAAATTGGAAAAGGATTTTCCTTCCTACACCGGGATGCCGCAGACTTAATTTTCTCATGGAGTAAGTTGATTTTGTCTAGCATAGAGTGTTAAATGTTATTACACCACTTCTCATCTTTCATGGTCTGTTGTGTCGAAGTGGGGGGTAACAACCAGTACATTAAAGATGGCAAACAACTCCTTGGACTGGGATTTTGCTTTGTCAATTCTGAGATTGTATGCAGAAGCTTTGGCTGCGGAGATAGCCTTTTTATATTGCTTAGCAACTGTGAGGTATGTGTCTCATGCAGAGACAGAGGGACAAGATTGCCGTTTGGTCAGTGCTTGCCGTTTAAGGGCTCTTAGGTCGAGTAATTCCTGGATGTACCAAGAGTTGGCATGTTTGATATGCTTAGCTCTTTTTTTCTCTAGTGGGGCAATGGCGTCCACTGCTTCTTTACGAATGGCATTGTAGAGCTCAACCAGTTCTGTGGGGTTGTTAGAGAGTGGTTGTGCTAGGGCTAAAGTTTCTAGGAGGGGGAGAATTCTGTCTTTAGTGAGCAGTTTTTTAGATCTGGCCATAGGGGCAGGCACAGGAGGACTTTGTTTAGCTCCGATTCTTGTGGGTATATGGAACTGCAAAAGATGGAGATCGGTCCAAGGGCGTGGGGTGTTTGAGTTGATGTCCGCAGCACAATTGTGATCAGCTATCCAATACAGTATGCAGACTTTGATGTGGGTCGGATTGTCCACTTTTTGAATAAAGCCCAGGTCTGGGAGAGCGTTGGCAAACGATTTGCCTTTCTCATCTTTAAGGTCTTTGAATCCCAGATTAAAATCTTCTAAGAGATTGGCTCTGGTATTGGTTTTTAGGTTATCATCTAGGAGGTGTAAGAGATTAGCTTGGAAGTCAAGGAGGGGGTCTGGAGGGCGGTAGACTACATGTAGTGTTATGGTGTTGTTAGGAGAGAGGGATATTTTTAATGAGAAGGCGTCAAAGTTATCTGCAATAGCAGAATTTATTTGTCTGCACTTGAGAGCTTCTTTAACAAGGAGGGTGCCCCCACCTCTCTTTTTGGAGGTTCTATCCTGATGGAAAATTGTGTAGCCTGGTGGTAGGGATTGGCAAATGGCTGGTCTGGAGGCTTCGTGTAACCAGGTTTCTGTGATGGCCAAGGCGTCAGGATCCAGGTCTGTGATAAGGTCATGAATCTTTGTGGCGTGAGCTTGCATGGACCGTGCATTAATGAGTGCACATTGGATTTGACTGGTAGTGTCATTACTTATTTTTGTTTTGGTTGGGACACTGGAACACTTGATAGTTGGGTATGTGGTTCTTTGCCTAGAGGTGATAGCAGGTGAAGGCGAATAGTGGGGCTGCATTCCTAAGTGCTTGGTGAGAGTGGATGAGGTGTGGACAGAACGGGTTCCTAGTCGTTGGTTTCTCAAGTGAAGGGGTAAAGTTAGCGTGCAGCCTGTGCTCCTAGTATTGGCTTGGGTGTGAAGGTGGTAGGGATTGGTGAATAAATAGGGGCTAAAGTGGCCCTCATGGTGTTTGGGGTCGGTGCACCTATAATAAGAGCAGGGAGGAAGGGTGTAGATGGGATCAGCTGAGAGCAGGGCGGTATAGGCGACATGTTAGGGAGTGGTGCAGTACCCTGGTACAGAGATGTTTAATTTAGTTATTGCTGAAGAGTCTAGAATTATGGTTTGGTATGAGACCTGTAATGGTTACTAGGGTCTGATGCTATCCGTGGCTGAGACAGTGGTGATTATAGTTGAACACACGTGTAAATGAGGTCAGATGTGGTGGGTATTAAAACAAGTATGGTAGGTGGGAAGTTTACGCACTATCAACGTACCAGAACAAGTAAGGGGGATAGCGACGTCAAAGCAGCCTAGCAAGTACATACAAGTTCAATGGATGGGCAGTTTAACGCACACTAGCGAGTACATACAAGTTCAATGGATGGGCAGTTTAAAGCACACTGGCAAGTACAGACAAGTGGAGTGGATAGTTTGGAACACTAGCAGAGTGCCCTTTAGTAGGTCAAAACGGTGTCTGGTCCTGTAATCAAATACAAGTTGCTTAAATCAAGCGTGTGAGCACGCCACAGCTAATTAGCGCACATGCATGGAGCATGAATACAGGTGAGGGATGTACGTGTAGAGCTGTTTTGGGGAAACACCAAGTGTTGGGAGATAGCTCACTTTGGCTAATATATCTATACATATTGTGAGATCGACAACGAGTAACTTTGGCAGTAGGTTAGAGGATCAATAGATACCTGAAACATTGCAACTTACATGCAGGAAGCGTTCGTTGACTTAAAGTCCCGATGATGCAGCGATGGTCGGTAGCTTGGGAGATTAGGTCGATGCAGGAGGCATAAGCAGTGAAAGTGGGGTGATGGGATAGGTTTGGGTCGCTGGAAGAGAGGGGTGGCAGGGAGGGTCAGGCGGGCAGCCTAACAGGGCAATGGCCGATGGCCACGCATGTACAGGCATAGACAGGCCTGTGCCTTAGTGGAGTGCCTTTGTGGGCAGGCCGGCTGACGCCTTCCGGTGCAGCCTACCACACGAAATACAGCAGATGGGCCAATGCACAGCAAGGCTGCTGTTGCTAGGCGATAGGGAAAGCAAATGTTGCAGCCACCATTTTCGGATGGCTCTTCCTGCTCCTCGTGTCTCCAGCATGGCCGTGAGATCGTAGATGTTGAAGAAAGCACTTTTTAGGGCAAAAGGACGCTGGAAATGCTTGCAGGGTGGTGGGGGTCAAGTGGACAATGCGCTACAATAATAAAGCACACTTTACCCGAATGAGCACGTGGGTGCCGACGTGTGTTTCCAGAAATCACTGGCAGCGTGGAAATTGCAGGCTGGGCTCCTGCCCACCTAAAATACATACTCTACCTGGTGGCAACTATCAGATATAGGATATTCACCATGCCAAAACATCCATTCACACCACAACATAGACCTCTACGCCACAAACCCGTCACAGGCACCCACATCCACTACTATCACTCCAACTTCAATTCTCCCATCATCGCCAGTCCCATCCTAAAACATGCACTATACATAGCAAATTAAACTTCCTTTAAAGTAGTGGTGATCAGGCACTACTTCACACCCATCTTCTGATTGACATATCCCAAAAAATGTAAATGATGAGAAACACATTGTATAACACAATATATCACAATATTGGTAGATTACAAGTTGATATTCAAACTTCTTCAATACATCCTAAATATGCTTCTGTTATACTACCAAATGCTTCTGTTCGTACTAAAACTGTTTCCATACAACACACACTCTGCTTCTAACCACAGCCAGCTTACCGAACGCCCAAATGGTGCACTGTTCACACCCACAACACGTTAATAAGTGCACTCCTCACTTCACGCACACACAGTATACTCACTACACACTCAACTCAAAATGAAATATTTGACATTGCTGATATAGATATACAACATGTACATTATCTAACTCTTCCCTTATATCTAATAATACATAATCTTTTTTTCCATTATTAGAAAAACACACTATTACCTCTGTATGTATTTCTACAATTTCAAAATGAACAGCAACACAATCATTGCATCCTACTTCAATATCACTGCAGCTCTTCGTTTAAGCACTGACACACGAAACTTCAAGAGAGTAAACACTCCATATGTGATGTTGCTAGAACCGCACCACTAAACTCTAAGAATCATCAATACCATCAAACCTTCCAAATCCAAAGGTGACAACTGCCCAGCCACCCTCATCAAAGACTGCACGAAACCCTAAGCCCCATCATCACCGCCTTTATAAATGCCTCCTTATCCTCAAGCTCAGTGGCAGCCACCCTCAAAGAAGCCTGGGTCCTACCCCTTCTGAAAAAAGCATCCCTGGACCCCGTAATTCCCACTAACCTCAGACCAATCACCACAGTCCCCTTCCTGCTAAAAATCCTTAACCGTGCAGCCTACTTGCAAGTACAGAATTATCTTGAAACAAACCACATCCTAGGAATTTGCCAATCCAGCTTCCGCCCGGGCCACGGCATTGAGTCAGCAATCCAAGACCTGAAAAATCAACTAGACGAGTTCAGAGACGAGGGCAAGACAACACTCCTCCTCGATCTCTCTGCAGCCTTTAACCTGGTCGACCATAACCTCTTATGCCACCACCTCACTGCCTCTGCCAACTTCTGCCATAAGGTCACAGCCTGGATTGCCTCCTTTCTGGATGGAAGAGTCATGAAGGTCTTCCCAGAAAATGCAAACACCCCTCTCTCCCCCATCCCCTGCAGAGTCCCACAAGGGTCTTGCATATCCACCACCCTCTGCAACATTTTCACCAGGCCCCTCTTCGACATCCTAGACTCACGAGGCAGTGTCTACACTAACTATGCTGACGATACCTAAATCATGATCCCTCTCACAGGCAACTCTGGAGAAGATATGAACACCCTCAACAATACTTACTCGCTGATTCAGTCTTGGATGGCAGAGAGCCATCTCTGTCTAAACAGTACAAGATGGAAATCCTCATAATCACACCCCCCAAAGCCCTGAAAAATCTCTCCTCGCTATACTCTGCATTCCTGATCGAAAATATCTCCATTACGGTCTCATCCTCTGTTAAAACCCTAGGAGTGCACCTCGACGCCCTATGTCCCCCCAAGTGAATGCCAGTGTATCATCAGCAGCCTACTCAGCCAAAGTCTAAAATGCCGCCAGAGCCTTCTTTTCCAGAAACAGCTGCTTGACAGTGGCCATAGCCATCCTAGGCTCAAAGCTGGACTACTGCAATGTACTCTTTGCTGGCACATCCTCAAGCAACATTAAGAAACGCCAAACCATTCAAAATAACGCTCTATGAGCAGCCCTGAACATCCTCAGAAGAGAAAAAATCTCCAAAGCCAGAAAGGAGGCCCACTGGCTTCCCATCCATGCACGTATCACCTTCAAAACCCTCTCAATCACCCACAAATGCCTTTTCACCACATCCCCCTTTATCCTTCCCAGGAACTAGTCAAAGCACACTCAAAAAGACCGACTAGAACACCCTACACTGACTGCCTAGTCATACCCAAGATTAAACGCATCAAAGAAGGCAGAGCTAGATTCCCCTACCTAGCAGCCAAACAATGGAACTCACTTCCAACCGCACTCAGAGCAGAAAGATCTTACTGGGTTTTCAAAAAAGCACTCAAAATGCAGTTGTTCTCCAAATAACAATCCACCGCCTACACCCAGAAAGGCCCATGCTGTGTGTCACCATAGAAAGTACCAGGTACCTATTGACACTAATTCGCTTGTATGAACAGCAAATGACATGTACCAGTAATGTAATGCAATGTAAGAGCACCAGAATGCCTTCGGGCTGCTTTGCGCGCTATACAAATGAAATAAATAAATAATGTGTTCCTCCGGTGCCATTTCGTTAACACGTGCCAAAATCAAAAGTAATAGATCATGTCAGTGAAACGGCAGATGATAACATCGATGCAGTCAAAACGGCAAAGTACTTTAAGTTCCGCAAAACGGCATTGGAACTTTAAACTTCTCCCTGCTTAATACCAGTAAGGAAACGTCCAAACTCCTCCCAGAAACAGAAAACTTCCATAGTCCATAGTCCGTTTCTGCCGCAGGAGCCTAGCCTTGTCCATCTAAACAGCATGAAATCAACCAGTACAACAGAAAAACCTCTTCTGTTTTGCCTCGTTCAGCATCACCTTTGCGCAAAGCACCTTTTTTATTCAGCACCTCTAAACATCACATACATGCCGTAAATATACAAAACTGCGACACAGGAATAATCTTTTGCGTTCCAAGCTGAACACCAAAGGCACAATGAGCACCACCATGCACTTTAAGCGTGGTTGGGTGCTTTTCTTCAATGTACCCTTGTGGAGCCGAGGAACGCCATGTTCAAAGGCGTTCCTTAATTCATTATACCCCTCTGACCTATGACTTACGTCATCAAAGGCAGCTCTGCCTTGGGGCTTGACGGAGCTCCCCTTCAATAAATCTGCTCGGACAGCATTTGGTGGCACAGCCCCCTAGATGGCCAGCTCACTCCTTTTTACTTCTGATGCCTCCATCAGTTTGTGGGATACAAATTCACCTGGGATACTGCTCTCTGTAGTAACGTAAGTCCAGACGTGCAGGTAAGTTACAAATATGCCTTTAATGTCTCCAAGTACAGGTTAACTAGTATGAGAACAGACACCGGCTTCCCACCCGGCGGGCCACACCAACTGACTTTCCTAGAACTCACACACGTCACCCCAAGTAGCTCTGTAGGCGCGTGCATTCACACCGTACACATTCCATTTCCATGACTCACCACCAAGATAGATTATAACACTTCTCCCCCCTTTGATTAATCAAAACCGAAGGAAAACAGAGTCAACGAACCAAAGAATATACCGCGTGGCCACCACGATACACTCTGTATTAACCGGAGAAATACCAAAGTCCGCAAAACCGATCGAAGCCAACACCGATGGGGAAGGTGGAAAGGAAAACCTTGTCAAAACACGAGAAGCTTAAGACAGATGTAATTTTCCCGCCCTGTAATATGTAATATGCAACATTAGATGTGCAACGCATACCTTGCGCATCCGCAAGACAACCACCATCCAAAACACCAACACCCTCGAACCCAGCACCAACTCACTCACCCAAGATACTACACCTACACTCAAGGACACCCACAAGAAAACCAACCTCTGCCCAAACCCCACTCCGAGCTGCCCCTCGGAGAACAGGCCTGCCACGCCTGACAACCTGGAAACAAACTAACTCTCCAAACCATAAGTGCACCAATCACCTTCTGCCCTAGGCTGCCACCCCAGAGCCTCCAGCCTGCCACACCAGAAACAACCCCAGGCGCATGGACCCTCCCGGCCATACATGATCCCAAACAACAAGCACCGCAGACACGTCCCTATTTCACCAGAAAACAATCTAACCCAATAGATAAGAGACCACACATCACCAACCTTCTAGCTAAGACGAGAAGAAGAGAAAAAAACATGTTATGCAAGGAGCACCACAAAAGTGAGACAAATGCCCCCAGCCAAGTTAACACCCTCACGCTACTGCTGAAGACCCCCAGGCGAAATATCAATCCCAAATTAGCGACAGGATGATATCACTAATCATAAATTATAACTCCAACCCGAACCTCCGGGGCCCGGCCGGTACCCCAGAGGCCATGGAGAACACAACACACCAAAAGCCAAATGACCCACCCAGCCATAAAGCGAAAAGGCTGAAGACCAGAAAGTCCGAGGACCGTCCATTAGTAACACCCTAATTAACCTATTAAGGCAAAATAGACCCACCCGGCATCTATGCTTAACACAAGATGAAACTCCTAAACACCCGGCATCTATACTTAACATAAAAAGATGATAATGCAACTCCACTCCACACTAGAACCCTGGAGCTGCACAACACTGATGAGGAAGAAAGACCTCACCCAGGGACAGTCATCCCGCACAGTGCTAAATGAAATAAGTGTACCGCATCCCAAAACACACACTCAGCATGCCATACTGACAATCTTCACAAGCACCAAATACATGAGAAAAACAGTTAAAATGTTGGAACATTTCTAAACAAATTGGCTCTCATAACCGTCTGACCCTCAGACCTGGAAAAGCATAAGCATAGTTCCTGTTAACGTAGCATCATAAAGGAAAGAAAAAACACCAACCCTCGAGTCCGACCCATGACAAGGACCCCAAGTCACCCTCGAGTCCGACCCATGACAAGGACCCCAAGTCACCCTCGAGTCCGACCCTTGCCCGCAATTTAGACAAAATGCAATAACAGCGCACCTGTAAAAGTAAAATTGCATGTTAAACAATGCAAAAGCAATCGAACATATTTTGGGCAAAGCAGCAAAATGTGTAAAATGCATTGCACCTTAGAGCAAAATACACATAACACAGGGCCGCTACATGTACGAACACACACGTAGCACAACACCACACCCACACGGCCCATACCACGACACTACAGAGGCCACAACACTGCCACTCGCACACATACATACTAGCCTGAACAACGCAAGCAAATCAATCTTCATTCAAAGAGAGTTCCTCCAAGCTGACTTAAAAGTCATGGAGATCAGGATTAAAATCCTCCAGGAAGCCAAGAAGGGAAACCTGTCACCGCCTCCCAGATCAGTACGCCTCTTCCGGGAGGTGCGATAAAAATCCGAAACCTCCTCCACAACAACGTCCAAAGGATGCACTTCCCGTTTACTGGTATCACCTGAACATTCCCTGTTCACATCACGCCGTGGCTCCATCTCCATCTGCCGACTTACATAGCCCGAAAAGTCCCTGTGATTTTCCTTGGAGCCATCGACAACCAGCCTGGTTGGAGGAAGTTCCTGGCTCATGGTGGTAATGGCAGGGAAACCCGTTGCCGTTGCTTCAACGACACCATGCTCCTTACACGAACACAGACTTTTTTTGAATCGTTCAGCCATGGTACTGGGAGGGGGGGCAGGTCAAGGTCCCATCCACAAAAACAAAAGAGCTGCTAATCCATTGTGCTGTGCACGCGTGGGTTCGGATCCCATCCTCGTCGCCAGTGTAGTAACGTAAGTCCAGACGTGCAGGTAAGTTACAAATATGCATTTAATGTCTCCAAGTACAGGTTTACTAGTAGGAGAACAGACACCGGCTTCCCACCTGGCGGGCCACACCAACTGACTTTCCTAGAACTCACACACGTCACCCCAAGTAGCTCTGTAGGCGCGTGCATTCACACCGTACACATTCCATTTCCATGACTCACCACCAAGTTAGATTATAACACTCTCCAAGGCCATTGAAGGACCACATGTCCCAGCGGGCTGTATGTTGAGTGCAAAAGCGCTCCTATACAGCATTTCCTCTCTGCAGTGGGACACAACAGTTCTCTGTGACATCTCTCTGCTAATCTGCCCCACAACTAGAGCTCTCAGCTCTACCTCTGATTCCAGACATCATAATGGCAGAGAACAGCACTCTCAACAATGTTGGATTCCATAGCGCCTGACAGAGTTCTGGAGTTCTGGGATGACAGCAGTGCTTACAGACTCCAACTTCTATCTTGCTGCTGCGCCTCCCGACACCAGTCTCCCGAGCCTCTGCTTCACTTCCAGAACTGGCTCTCCACCAATGTGGCTCATCATGTCACCCTGGGCTCCCTTTTCGACATTCTCATCGCCAAAATTAAGCATTCAGCATGGGGACTCAGAGACCAGACAGGGGCGGTAAGTACAAAAGGAAAGTCTGTACTTTAATCTTCAGTTGCAGGTTGAATAAAAGACGGGAACAGAGGGAGTACACATCTTAACAGCTCTAGTCCCATGCTGAAGCCCCCTCCCAACCGTTACTCTCAGAACTCCCACACACTCACACTCTACATTCCATCAGGCATTCCATAAGCAGCACCAAGCAGACAACATGCAGGATGCCATACATTTCTGAAGAACTTGCCCCCGCCCCTAGATTTCTACCATGTAAAGTGAAGCAGCAACAGCCGCTATGTCATAAACTATTCGAATGAATGGCAGGGCTTTGTCTCAATATATATTGGAGAAATTAATGAACTGGTACTTACCTTCAATTTACTCGCTGCAGCAGTAATATGCAGAACACATAACCTGTTCCAGACTCCCAAATATTTCAGCAGTAAACTCAGGGTAGAAGGAAATGTTTTCCCTTTTGGGGTGATGTGCTTCATATCTGCCAACTATATAAGTAATCATGGTCAGGCAAGGATATAGCCCTTCCTTACGCCTAACTCATTTGAGAAGGCTTTGGTAAGATGGTCTCCTGCTCTGTATCGGACTGTTTCATTAGAATGCTTATATAGGTATAGCTTGAACAACAGACAAAAGGCCCACCAGTGAGCCCATCTTCCTCAGTTTAGACTAGGGGTGTACCGAAATTCGTCTTTGAGTAAGTATTCAACCTTGAATCCGGTTGAAAATTAGATATTTGGCTTCGGCCGAATACCTAATGGAATCCTTACTTGAAGCCGAAGTTACACCCCTATTAAATACACGTAAGCTAAAGGAACATTTTAACTGTGAGTCTCGGGTGGTAAACTTGCAGAGCTGGTTGTCTGTGAAGCGTCCGTGCCCAGGGCAAGTATCTCCTGCGGGTTCCCTCAAAGAACCAAAAGTTTAAGGGGAGCTAACCCGTCACCCAGTCATTTCGTCACCCGTCATTCTGGCATGTTAAATGAGAGGAATGCCTTGGAGCTGCTCAGCACAGCCTTGAAAGCCTGCCATTTGACATAACGTTAACTTGGCAAGCCGTGCATTGGAGCTTGCCTCCATTGGCAATGTCAGGATGGCGGATCCTGCTGGCAGCGGGGTATGTGACCGTGCCACACCTCCTATACTTACCAGATGTTTCATGGCGGACTGCTCAAGAGATGCTTAACTCTTCCTTGAAAACAATGGGGAACAGAGGCCATCTGCTGTATCTCACTCAGCACACAACTCTCTTTGTTGTGCTGCATATTCCAATGACCTCTGTTGTTACTCTAAGCAGTTTCATGGTTTGGCGAAATGGCCCAAGTGTTGGAATTGTTACTTTTTAACGCACAGCTACCTTATTGCATAATCAATCAATCATGTCCAAGCGTCTCTCCATAGGCCTGCCGAGCTATGGGTGCTGTAGATTCTGTATTTCAAAATATGAGCACTACGCATAATCAATTAATCAGAAGCAGCGTACATACAAGCATCACAATTGAAAGATTCAGTTTCCAGGAACCAGATTCACAGGACCTTTTGTTGCCCACCTGCAGCAGTAATTGAAATGCTAATGTGTGGGCCAGCCTCTCTTTGCATCTCATGTTAAGGGAGGCTGGTCCCGTCATTTGTAGCAGTATTGATTACCCCTTGCTGCTCACCTCATTGTATATGTAAATAGCTGTTTTCCATCAATGGCTCACACCCCTGGCTGTCAGCTGCTAAGAGTTGACTTGGGTTGGGGTTGGGGGGTTCGCTGAGTGCAGAGCAGTGCTGGAGGGACCAGGACCTGAGAGAAGCAGCCACACACCCACCCACCCCATGAAGTATTGATGGTCATCTCCAAACTGCTGCCCGGATCTGCCCGGATCTGGAGGAGGCAGCCTTGCTGTGCTTTGGGTTAAACAGGCACATTTCTGGAACCTGCAGATTTTTTAAAAGAAATTCTGTGTGGCTGGCAGTAAATCACAGAGGCTGCCTGGCGTGTTCAAGGTGAAAGCAGATGAGGAGGCAGAGCCACGTTGCTCTGTGGATCCCTACTCCCCCTGACCTCCGCCCCCATCCTGTCGACTCGGGCAATATATGAAGCATTCATCCCTGGTACTCACGCTTGCCGGGATGTGTGCATTGCACCCAGTATCATTTTACTTGACACCGCAGGCCCCATCTGTCTCACGGTGGCCTCTAGCAGGGCACTTGAAGTGACCCTTCTGGACTGTGCAAGCATGTTAATGCACAGGGGTTAATGCACTTTTGCAGCATGCATGTGGGATATGGGACTGGAGTAATGGGGGCATGGCATATGAGTCTGACTTCAGCGATACATAGAATAAAATGCCAATGTCGCTGTTTTAGGAGAGGGGTCAGCCTCCTGGGTACACACGAGTGGGTTGATATGCATGATTGGTGGCCGCAGGCTCAATTCACAGTGTAGGAATGGATGGGTGTGTGTGTGTGTGTGTGTGTGTGTTTTCCTTAATACACACACACATCCACCATTGTACAGAAGCTGGGGTAGAGGAGGCACGTTCAAACTTTTTGGCAGCCACTGGGCTTTGCTTACACCTGGCACTAGTTCTTCTCCACGAAACAGCTCTGTGCCTCCATTTTAGAATGGCAGAGCTAGTGCAGCGCCAACCAGCATACATTTCCGACGGACTGTGCTCTCACCGTGGCACCGTTATGCCTATCTTGACACATTTCCAGTAGTAATCTTCTATTCGGTTACTATTCGGTTCCGGCTGAATACTTAGCTCAACTATTCGGTATTCGGCCCACCCCTAGTTTAGAGCATAACTTTGTTTTGTTAATTGTCTCAAAGGCGTGCCTTAGATCTAAAATAACATGCCTAGAGTTTGTTTCATCCCTATTTTTTTTCATATATCTATCCAACAATGTTGAGAGGACCAGGATTTGGTCAATTGTAAAGCAACCTTTATGGTAACAAGCTTGAACTTTCGGGATCAAACTTTCAGTTTCTGTTCATAATTCTAGTTGGTATAAAACCCATTGACTGCTCATTTTGCCATCTATTTATCCAACAAGGTTATTTGTCTACAGCAATTCAGGTTCCTAACTTTCCCTTTTTGTAAATCTGAAATATGGGACCATGTCATTTCCATGCAGTAATTTAATTTGTGGTAATTTACTTCATGGAAATTACATTGACAGTTTACATTAAAAAAAAATGTTTTATAGGGGCCCCAAACTCCTCTTCCCCTTCACTACAACACTTACCCCAACTCCTGCCCATCTCCCTTTTTACTCCTTAACCCATAAATAAATTTCGATGTAAACTGGCAAAGTAAAATATTTTACTTTGTGGAAACAGCGTAAGACCCTGAAATATAGTACCTTCATTTCCAACATGTATAGACCATAACTCCTTCAAATGGCTCCTAGCATTTTTGTTAAACTAGGAGCCCACCAGACTGCTGAAGCTTTAAAAAGATGGCTAACCATTCCATTGGGACCAGCTGCTTTCATGTTCAATATATTCTCAATACATGTTCTTATTGATCTCACGGTTGGTTTTACAGAACTAGTCAATGCAATCTTCCTATAGCTTCCCAACCTGCATTAGTGATTTTCTGACATCATATCATACTTATATAATAAAAGGCCAGATGTATGTTTGTCCAAAGCTGTCCTGCCTGCTTCACCTGTTATCACCGCTAGAGGGAGCTGTTGCCTTACGCATACAACAATAAAACTTCAAGTTAATCTTCCAGGTGAACAAAATGTGTATTTCATGTTATCACCACTAGAGGGAGGTGTTGCCTTACGCATACAACAACAAGACTTCAAGTTCATCTTCCAGGCAAACAAAATGTGTATTTCAACAATGATAACATACTGTGAAGTATGCAGAAAAGAGGTAAGTCAAAGACAGCTTTGCTCCAACTGTATTTATCAAGTGGATCCTTCCAAATGCCCATCTCCACTTCTAGGCTGGAACTGCCAGAGCTTCAAAGAGGACCAGAATATATACACATGAAACATTCCATACATCACAATAGGCTTGCCTGAGCAGTAGCTGAGAAATGGAAAGTAAATAAACATGTTTGAAAGATACAAGCTGTTAAGGGTAACCAGGTTGACAAGGAGGCTGTACGCCTGGTACATGCAATCAATGGAAAACATGGTGATGAAGAAACAGTTGGCCTGAACCCATTACACAGGGATACCACTTTAACATCATACTTCAAGTTGCATACACTAATAAATATATACATTTAAAAAAAACCTATAAATAGAAATTCATTTGATTAAGCACAATTTCTCTAAAAAAATACTTTTCTTTAATGTGCTTATGTAATCTGTAATTATTCAGTGTAATGTTTCTTGCTATGTATTATTATATCAATAATATTCTTTATGAACGTTTTAAACTTTATTTGACTTCAATTTACTTAATTTTATGATCTCATGTCTACTTTGAATCATGCTGCACGTGAATTGTATTACTCTGACATCCCTCAACATTATATTTTTGAGTCCAAAACCTGTTAGCAGAATCCAAGACAAAGAGGATCAGATACAACAATTGGCCGAATGTATTATGTTGACATCTCAACAGATTCTGTGAAATTTGGTTTGAGGTTACTACTCCTCCATTTAAAAGGAAATCCTTTACAAATTGATTTCTATTAACATAAATTACCTTATGATACACCAGATAATATATTTACACTTTGAAAATGTCTTCCTTTACGCACATTAGCCCGTGTACACAGGCGTATCCACTAGTTTGTAATAACAAGTCAACCAAATTCTTCCACTAGAATTTCTGGCTAAAAATACATGTCACTCAGCTTTTTCCGCTTCTACGCTATTGCCCAAAAGCATCTGGTATTTTTTCATCTGCACACTATATAGTAGACTGTCCCAAAGCACATTAATGAAAACTTGTTCTTGTGATTCTAACATGTTTTATACATGTTATATTCTTCTTTTCTGGCCAGACAGCCATTATCTGGCCCCTGTTGTCTTTTTCTGGCAATGACTAGCTAATGTTTTCCACCTTGTTTTCTGCCACCTGCATTCCTCAGTCCATCTGTGATGAAATAAAGTTTGACCTGCCATAGTACAGTGTAGAGGAATGGTTTCTAAACCTTTCGCTCGACCCAGCACTACTACTAGCACATCAATGATCTAGTCTCAAAGGTGAAAACAGCACCCAAAGGAATTGCGAGAACATGCTAGACTGTCCTGGGATGAGTGAACCAGAACGCAAAGCATCCAAACAACAGTAGCACTTTGGTTTCAAAATAAAAATGAATGCCACAAAGGGTTCGTATAAAATATAGGTTCTTTAATCAAATACAGACAAGTGGTCAAAACACAAACCAATGCCACCCGTGCAAAGCAAATATGCAGATCAAGGCAACCTATACATGTGCGCAGAAGTTCAAATCTATTTTAAGTAAGGGAATGGTGTCCTAACTGCATCTAGGGCCCAAGGTATAAATACCAATGTGGCAAAAACTAAATTAGGGTGCCTCTAGTCCATTCAAAGTCTACCTTAGTCTTTTTATAGTGGTTCAACAGTCTTGGGCTGGTGTTCTTGGTGCTGTTTCAATGGCAGATGTTGTGGTGGAAGGTGGTGAGCGGTTTGACAACTTGAGGAGCTCAATGGTGCCCAATTGCAGGCAGCGGTGCCAGTTGTCGCAGCTTGATTGCCCGATGGATGGCTCGAAGTTGAAAAAGCAGGCGATTAAATCTTGATGGGTTGATGTGAGTCGTTCACAAACATACAGGATTTGCAGCAGCTTGATGGTAGTTTGATGTCGGCTCAATCGTCATGAGGTCTGTTAAATCATATAATGCTTTGTTCTGCAAGCAGCTTTGCCAAAGGCAGCACGTTGGGCTTGCAGCATGCTGTGGTTCCTGTCAGCAGGCCTCTTGGAGAAAGTAAAACCCTGTCCTCCTCCTCTTAGTCCCAATAATTACCAGAGAGGTGCTTGCAGAATATTTGACCAAGTCTTGGGAAGTCACTCCCTGGGTATCAGCAGTCTTTAGTACTATGTAAGCTTTTCTACCAGCAGTCACTTCCACTGTTCCCCAGAAGTGGTTAGGGAGAGAGACCTTCTGTTCACCCTGTGCAACAGGCTGTGAGCAGCTGTAACTCCAACACAGTTCTACGCTGATCCTTCTTCTGTACTTCGATGAGTACAAGAGAATGTTCACACGAATAGGGGGTGCACCCCCATACATAGTCAACCCATATCAGGGAATTGGTCATTTCTCAAGCCTTCTATTAAAGGATAATATGTGATTGTGAAGTGCCCGAACGTGGGTAAATAAAGGATCACGAAAGGGAAAATGTATAATGGCTTTAATTGGTTTATTATATATTGAAAAGTATATATCTATGTATGGACGAGGGAGAAGATGTATCCATCCGTAGCTGTGGCTGTTGATTCTCAACTCGCCTTCGACATTCCGTCTCGTCACTTCTTCCCTGCATCTCGCTGTAGCACGCTCTCGGCTGGCTGCTGCATTCCAAAGAATGTTTTCTCCTGTAGACAGCGCAGATGCTACACATCTCCCTTCCTTTATATGTAAACAAAAGAACTCAACTAAAACCCCAAAATACAGTTTATGTACACTAACACACAAAGTCTTCCATCCCTTGGCCTGCGATGAACTCTCCCGGAACTAGAACTTCGAGACATCTCGCTGATGTGACTTGGCAAGGAAATCACTTCCGATTTGTTGGACCTTACATCCCGCACATCTTTCATTCTACATACAGCACCCTGATCTTTCCAACTACTTACATCACCTTGGCCTTTCTTTTTCTCATTCTCATGTCTCACCATCGCTCTATCTCTGTTGTCATCAGAATTTTTTCTATCACCACATCTCCATATTCTTTCAACATTCCAGATTCTACCATCTTCCGTTCTGACCGAATGTTTAAAAGCCTCCAGTACTCTGATGGGTTTGGACCACTTGCAGGGACCTTCCCTGAGAACAGGCGGTAAATTAACTCTTACCATCTTCCCCACTACAGTTTCTTTATCGAATCTGCCTATGGGTCTCTTCTCATCATATACAGATTTGTTTTTCAACTGCGTACTCCTGATATTGTCACACACCACCCCGAAGTCCTTGTTGACTCCATTGTTCTTATTGTCTAGCCACATTGGCGCCAATTTAGTGCATGCTTTCCTACCCCTGCTCAACTCAAACGGGGAAAGTCCCGTAGTGGAATGGGGTGTGAAGCGATGCGCAATAATTCTTTCCTTAACGGCTGTTTCCCAATCTATGCCGTTGGACCATGCCAATCTAATGGTCTGTTTCAACACTTTGTTGAAGCGTTCCACAGTGCCATTAGTTTGAGGGTGGTAAATGGCACTTTTTTTGTGTAATATGGAATATTTTTTACAAAATTCTCTCATTTCTTTGGATCTAAATTGAGTGCCATTGTCTGTCAAAATACTATTAGGATAGCCTTCTCTCTCACATATGTTAGATAAGAAGTTTATTACAATGTTTCCAGTGATATTTATATATCCAGTGACGAGACTATAAGTACTTCAACCCATCTAGTGAGTAGGTCAATCACTACCAGACAATACTTTTGTATCCCAGCACTGCACACTGGGCCCAACACATCCATTCCCAAATCTTTCCATGCTTTATCAGGAATTTCAGTCACCACCATGGTTTGTTTCACTCCCACACAGCTCTTGTCATTATTGTTGCAAAGGATACAATCCCTGATATGTCGCTCTATCTGCAGGTCGCATCCTGGCCACCAGTAATCATTTCTTATGCGTTGCTTGGTTTTCACCATCCCTTGGTGACCTTCATGACCTAATTCGATGACTCTTCGTCGCAAACTACAAGGTGGAATGATCTTGTCTCCTCTCATTACTATATCATTCTGAATATGTAATTCATCAGCAATAAGCCAATATTCCGAAAGATTAGCTTTCTCAAACATGGCCTTGTTCCATGAATCTTGATTGCAGATGAGTTCCTTAAGACTGTTCATAGTATTGTCATCTTTTACAGCATCACTCCATTCCATCCTTGAAATAGAAGTGGACTCAATATTAAGAACATTTTCTGCATTATCATCTTCATCTACAATTTCTGAAACGTTGGTCAACCGTGACAAACAATCTGCTGTAATGTTTTTTTTTCCTGGTACATATCGCACATTACAATTAAATTCCTGAAGAAGTATCACCCATCTTCTGATTCGGTTGGACACCTTGTCCAACCCTTTGGACATTATAACATGAACCAATGGTTTGTGGTCTGTATGGAACTCTACTTCATGGCCCCAAATAAAACTCCTGAATTTTTCTGCTGACCACTTTATTGCCAAGGCTTCTTTCTCTATGGCTGCGTAAGATTTTTCGGCCCCTTTCAGAAGTCTTGAAGCGAATGCGATCACCATCTCTTGCCCATTATGTTCCTGCGTGACGACAGCTCCTAACCCAACATTGCTGGCATCTGTGGTGATTATGACTTTCTTATCACTACTGAAATTCTTCAAAGCAGGAGCCCTATCAATTGCATATTTAATGAATTCAAACTCCTCCTCACATTCGTTATTCCATGTAAAATTCTTCTTCTTATTGATTTCACGAAGAGGAATGGTATGTACAGCAAAATCACGTACAAATTTTGAATAATATTCTGCCATGCCTAAAAACGTACGTACTTCTTCTTTAGTACTTGGTCTGGGCATCTTCTTTATGGCATTAACTAATTGTTCTTTTGGAGATATTCCTTCAGCCGAAATCTTATGTCCTAGATATTCAATTTCAGAGCAATCAATTTTGCATTTTTCTTTGCTTAATGTCATTCCTGCTCCCCAGAGTTTTCTACACACATATTTTAACCTTTCATCATGAAGTTTCTTACTATCAGCATGAATCAATATGTCATCCTGGAAACATATCACTCCTGGAACTCCTTCAAAAAGTTTATGCATAATCTTCTGAAAGACAGATGCTGCCGACACAAGACCAAATGGCATCCTCTTGAACTGATATAATCCATCTGGTGTAATAAATGCCGTAAGATGTTTTGACTTCTCGTGCAACTTGACTTGGTGGTAAGCTGATGTAAGATCTAGGGTGGAGAAATGACTCGAAGGCCCAATGGTAGATATTAACTCTTGAATATTGGGCAGAGGATGCCTGTCCGGTATAACACATTTATTGAGTTCTCTCATATATATACATATTCGCAGCTTTCCCGACTTTTTCCTGAGAACTACCAATGGCGACACCCATTCACTAGCGTCAATGCTTTCTATTATGCCTTGACTTTCCATGAGTTTGATTTCCCTCTTGACTTCATCTCTCATGGATATCGGAACACTCCTTAATTTCTGAACTACAGGCATGTGATTGGCTCTCAGCTTTATTTCATGCACATATCCTCGCAGACATCCAATCCCATCACAAAACACCTCTGCCATGACATCTTCAGGAGTGTAATTCTTCACTTTGGAATCATTCTTCTGTTTATTTGGTTTATTTTGAACAGCAAACACAGATTCCTTAGCAATTGAATCTATTTTAACTTGTAGTTTGCTTTGATGAGTCCAGCTTAATAGGGGAGTTTGACCTGAGTTCGTGATGTAGATTTTCCCATTGGCTTTCCTTCCTTTGAATTTCAAACTGCCCCAAAACCACCCTATGGTATTTATTCTCACACCACCATATGCTCTGGGTTTTATATCTGTCTCATGTAGATATTCATGTCTTTTCTTATCCCAAAGTTGTTGTGGTACCAATGTATATTTTGCTCCTGTATCAATCATCATGTCTATTTCAACACCATCAATGTAGACTTTGGCCTTGGGACTATCTAATACTTCTTCATCTTCATCATTCATGACCGTGAATACACATTCTTCACCATCATCTTGATCACTATGATCACTACTTGAATTTCCACCTATCCAGTTGGTGGACATGCTGCGTACTCTGCAACACTTGGAATAGTGTCCCTTTCCTTTACATTTACTACATATGATTTTCAATGCTGGGCATTCGGGATCGTCTGCCCAATGATTTACACTGTCACATCTGTAACATCTGCTTTGACGTTTTTTTCTTGAATTGGGAATGAAACCTTCTTTCTTGCAGTAATTACCTGGATTGCTTTTCTGATTGAACTTATATTTCCCTCTGTCAGGTTGTGGTTGATGTGACTTATTGGGCATTTTCTTTTTTATATTGGTGTTAGTTACCATAGCGATGGATTCTCTTTCATCAGTATTGTCACATGTCAATCTAGCAAGTTTTAAGTTATTTGACTCTAATTGGACAGATTTCATCTTGTTCTCTAATTCTTTCACACACTCCTCGGTGTGCTCCACTTCTTTTGCCACTCTAAGCACAATATCTAATGAAGGATCATTTTCAGACCATAGTTTCTCCCTTACTTTCGCACTTCTGCATTCCAACATGAATTGGTCCCTTATCCTTTCGTCTAATTGCTCATTAAAATTACAGGTTTTGGCAAGTTTGCGTAAAGCAGTCACATATTTTTCAACACTTTCTCCCTCCTCTTGTGTCCTCTTGCCAAACTTGTATCTCTCCAGAATGATACTCACTTTCTTTTCATAATGTTTGTTTATTTTCTTTACAGTGCGTTCATATTCATTAATGTCCGTGTCCTCATCAGTTGGAAGTTCGGGTAAGGATTCATATTTTTCTTGACCAGCAGGCCCCAAGCAATGTAATAACAATGACTTCCTCTTCTCTGCACTGCAATTCGGGCCACAGACTACTCCTGCATAATGTTCAAAAGATCGTATACACCTCTTCCAAGGAATGACAGGTTCATCTGCATCAGGCATAAATAATGCAGGAGGAGGTACACTGCTGAATGCCATCACCACAGGAATGTAACAATTTATGTCAATGTCCAGATGACAATAATTTTCTTATACAGTGCACAATGGTAAATGTAAGATTTGGCATGTGAAGTATAAGCAAACTTGCAAATGCTTTATGTGAGTTCCCCAGAAACTGCTGTAATTTCTGTGTATGCTGGCAATTCTAGAAATATATTTTACTCATGAGGGTCACTCTGAGAAAAATGTTACCGAAATGCAGCCATTGTAAACATAACGCTGATATAATGTAATTATGTGTGCACTTAAAGGAGTCACTTTTCCTAATAAACACAGAGCGTGTGTGTCACTTTAAATGATCTCATGCAGGAATCTCCTCCTATATGCTTTCTTTAGGCATATCTGTAACACGCATGCGTGCGGATGAATGGAAAGTGAAACAGAGTATAAACAATGCAGTATAGAGATCGCAGTGCGTCTGCGTGCAGTAGGATGAATCGTAATAAGTCGCAGCAAAGGGTTGCGGCACGATATGAAATCCGGAAAAGAGAGAGGTAATAAATCTCTGTGCCAAAATGGAGGTCATAAAATCATTACCGTATGAAGAATCGGGCCGCTGCGACACCCGGGCATGGGTGGAGCGGCCTCGTAACTGTCAGACTGTTTACTGACAGTTACACAGCTCCTCGTCGCCAAATGAAGTGCCCGAACGTGGGTAAATAAAGGATCACGAAAGGGAAAATGTATAATGGCTTTAATTGGTTTATTATATATTGAAAAATATATTTCTATGTATGGAGGAGGGAGAAGATGTATCCATCCGTAGCTGTGGCTGTTGATTCTCAACTCGCCTTCGACATTCCGTCTCGTCACTTCTTCCCTGCATCTCGCTGTAGCACGCTCTCGGCTGGCTGCTGCATTCCAAAGAATGTTTTCTCCTGTAGACAGCGCAGATGCTACAGATTGCTACAGATTTGCCATCCTTTGCTGTGCCATACCAGAGTCCCTAATTTGAAGGAGGTGGGGGAGGGGTGGATTTAAGAAGCAAGTGATGAACAATCAGAACCAATATGGCCAAGGTATTCTTTCTGTGGACATCTGGCATCTCGGCCTCCCTAGACCTCCCCTCATCCCTGTCTGTCCCACATCAAAGGCTGTTCTATGTTAATTCTATTTTTTAAAGGGATTCCTTTTGTCCTGTCACATCCCCTGCTCTGCCTGTTGCCAGCCTGACCCCTTGTGGAAGCAAGCCTCACCGAGGGGGGAGTGGGGGGGCTGTGATATTCCCACCCAAAGTGCAATGGATTTCCTGGGTGCAACCGAGCACACGTGGGGGCAACTTTAAAACCAGGAGCCTGCAGCAGATGCCTCTATCATCTGTATGGTAAAGTGCAAAGGCAGAGTCGAAGTGTAAAAACGATTGTCAGCAAATTGGGTGTTGGCTGTTTAATTGTATCCCTTCATGAATCACTATGTCTATCTTTTAATAATATATTGTAAAGGTTGAATTGGCACAGGTGTAGGATCTGTGGGCGGCAATGCCACAGCAGAGCCTCAAACATATTGCAGAAAATAATTGGGTTATGGACTGAAGGTAAATGATATAGAATGTTTAAAATGGAGTTACTAGTTATATTAGAACGCAGGCAGGACTTTGTAGGTAAAAGCAATTTCTTCTGTGCTGTCTACTGGCTGAATGGGGGGCTGCAGTATGAGCACAACAGTGCTGGAGGGAGAGTGGCAGGTCTTATCTCCCAAAGGAATAGAATTAAGTTTAAAGGAAGCCTTGGGGTCGATTAAGGGATTCAGTACAATGTGATGGGCCTCCGTTCTCACAGGCTGCAGCTTAGGTTACATACACAGCATGTTAAATCTCAAGCAAGTGCCAATTCGGTGGTGTAGGATTTTCAAATGCCCGCTGGATGTCACAGCCCACAGATCTTAAGTCTGTGCCAGTTCAGCCTTTCAAATAGGTTGTCTAAATGCCGAGCAAATGCATTACAGATTTGTTTAGCTTTTAATCAAATATAGTTATATCTTTACTGTAGCACTCTTCCTATTTTGAAAAGAGATAGTTGCACTGCCACAAACTTAACTTGAACAATTGAAGTCTGTTTCTTTACACACAAATGGATTCCTGTTATTATTCCAAAAAAGGCTAGTGCTCTTTTTAAACTAGCCTTACCTTTAGGCCTTAAAGCAATAGATCCTTTGGAGAGCATCTTTAGGCAGGAATTCCCCCTCCAGTTTGATGCCTGCTAGCACCTTCGTACCAGGATTGCCAACCAAAAAACGGATTTCCATTTTGGAAGTGAAAAAACTGTCTGGGGCACTTTTTAAGAGCATAGCCATGTTACAGTTAAATAAAATGTAGTTCTAGCAGACTATGATCAACTCCACATTATACATTCCCTCACCCTATCCTGCTAGATTAATATGGTGATATGTATCAATAGACAGATGCATGATCGGATGAGGGGGAGAGCCCAGGGGCAACGCTTAGAAACCAATCGCGGGTATTAAGCGTGTTATAAAAGAACAATTATAATAATTATTATAATTCTAATATGTAATAATATTATAATAATAGGTTTCCTTAGTGTCAAGTATGCTTTTAAAAGGAAACCTACATGACAAGCTGTTACTCAATTTCTGCATGTGCACCTTTCCTGCGGTCCATACTTTTATGTTAGGTGTTGTGTGGCCCAGCAGCTACTAGCATGCGAGTGACCAATGCCCAGCAACAAGTTTACATGTGGTGTCTTGCGTGTGGAAGTTGTTAAATTCAATTATCCACCGAATGGCCCGCAATCCCACCAACACCACTTTGTAAAATGCAAAGCACTATCTGAAAGTGAGACTGTTTAGCAGATCTGAGAGTCCACTTCCTAGAGCTCCTGAAAAGTCCTTGCAGAAAGAAATCCATCACACCACCACTCTGGAGCTGTGCTTATTTCATACTTTACAACACAAATACTATTTTTGTATGGGCTGTTACAACCCATCACTTGCATCACTAGGTCTATAAAAATCCCTGCAATCCTTTCTGAATATACTCATGCATCTTTAAGGTATGCAGTCCAGGGGACCAATTTGCCTAACTCAATCCATCCCTTTAAAGTGGCTGAGTTACACGCTGGTTGTTTACAGCAGCTGTAATAAATCTGCTACCTCTGGGAACCTTTCTTACTTGGGGAAATATTTAATAATAGTTCCATCAGCAAATGATCACTTTCAGGTCGCTGCACAATGGACATATCAATGCAGCTGCATCAATCCTCGGCTAAAATGCGTGCATAATCCAGCTCAAGCCCTTCTCCTTTCTGAAAATATGTTTCATTGGCACTTGAGGGGCCCATTCTTCCCTTTACGACTATCTTCCTTCACTCCTCTAAACCTTCTTTGAGAAACCCACCCCTTCCGTCCACACAAGTGTGTGAGAAGTTGGTCCGGGGATATCTAAGAGTTGTTCCCAACTAGGATGTGCTGTTTTATCTCCACTTTGGACTGTCATCTTAGTGGTAAAGTCCCTAGCCAGAACTATTTTAGCACCCGATTTGCTATCAGTTATTCAGTTCAGTTCTTCCAGCACTAAATTATGTCCATCTTTTCTTTGGTAGAGTAGCCGGGCAGGATACACACATTCCCTTTACACAGTACCCAATCCAATGTGTTGGCACTTCTCATGTCCAAACCCTCTAGATCCTTTCCATGGAGGTCTGCCATGTTTGATTTCCATTATACTGATAGCCCCGCCCTCTAGGATGTTCTCTACAGCCCTTTGTGGCATTGATGAATAACCCTTCATAACTTATGATTTGGAAAGGGCGCACATCCTATACCTAGACACTTGCAAATGTATTATACCTGCTGATATTTTGTAGTTTAAACAGTGTGACAAATCTCAGAGTGTCGTCCCTGTTTTCCTAAGGGAAACCCCTTCTTGTGTGGCCAGGGTGGTGCGGCCACAGACCAGAATAACCCCTGGGGGTGGCAATATGAGGGAGGATCACATGGGGAGGGAGTTTCCCTATGGACCTGGCGACAATATTCCAGAGAGAACATGGTATCCCCCTAACCCAACCGAGGTTGACACCCAGGACTCAACTCCCCAATCTGCCATATCTTATTGTCATGTTGAAAAAGACCATCCTTGTATGACAGATAGGAAAGATCTTAAATACCCCGCTCTGACTCTGACTAAAAGTACTGGGATGAGGAAGAGAGCCAGAGCGATGAAGAACACCTGGAGGAACCAAGCTATGTGCTCTAGTTGTTGTACCAGTTCTGTTGGGGCCAGGAGATTTAAAACCACTGAGCATAGAGAAACATGGAATCTTCCTCCTCTCGATGTAGGTCGAGGAACCGGAGAGCAACAGGTAGAACTGTATAACAGAAAGTCTCAAGGTGACAGCGTCCCGACAAGAGACACTTCCGAAAGGGTTCTGCTGTGTGTCAGTTCAGACGGAAGGAAGGACACAGCCTTCCCACAGACTGAGCAGACTGGGAAACTAGAGAAATGCTACCTGAGAACAGAGCAAAGCCGCAGAGTTGACTGCAAAAGACCCGAAAGCCACCACGAGAAGCCAGTGAGCCCATAGAAGGGAGTTGGGGCACTTGGCCGCTACTTGGGGCACCACAGGGGTTGAGAAGCTGTGTCAGAAACCCAACCCCTCACCAAGAAAACAAGATATCTTCTTTGTGGCAGTACTTTCTCTGGAAAGCAAACTATTACGAAAAGCAAAGTAACGAAAGCCTGCAAAAGCGATATATTGAAATTGTATGCGACTGTGAATCTTGGTAAATTCCTGCCAGGAGAGTATAACTGGCTGGAAGATTGTGAGTCTGGGACACGCACCCACGTGTATGAAAGAGAGCAATTAAAGTCCTGGCACGAGAACATACCAGGCAGAAAGCTTGTGAGTCTGAGACGCACACTAATTTTTGTTTGAACTGTCATATGCATGGTGACATCAGAGGGGGGAGCCATCCTCATGATCATATAAAACAAGGGGAATGGGTAATTCCCCCTGGTCTTCTGGTGAACATGTAAAGGCCAGGCAAAGAGGCACTACTTCATGGCCCTGTGAACATTTGTGCATCGGGTATCCAGGGGAAGGGAGGCAGTACCCTGGCATTGACTGTGAGATTAGAAAATCCAAGAGAATGAGAACTACCTCTTGGTTTTGTGTGAACATTGTGACAAAGGGGAAAATGCCCTTTCTTCTGCTACCTGTTGAAGAACTCTTTTTGTATTGAAATTGTGAACTTAACTTTTCCCATTTTTGCTGCATCTGGAGCAGTGGATCGAACACTGAACATTGGTCAGAGGAAGGGAGTCCTTCCTCTGCAGTTATGAGTCCCAGTTTCCCCTTTGTATATTATTTCAAGTGTAAGGGTCCGACAGAGGCGATTTCGACACAGGGCGGTGGACTATCATTTTGATGGACATTCTGACAATTTCCTTAGTTTTGTTTGAGGCAGGGAACCCCCTCTTACATTTAGGGAAAGGTAGGATTTTCATTTTGCATTGAATAAAAAGGCATCAAAATGCTACCACTGTGTCCGCGTCCTGCTTCTGACTCCTTTACACCAGTTCCAATGCTTATTTTGTTAGCTACCCAATTTCTATATCACGCTATATCTATATCACTGCCCCTCCTTTCTATCACAACAGCTATTACATACTTTTTGTTACTACTAGCAGTCCAACATTATCATACCAACCATAACCATACCATGGCCTCACATTTAAATCAGATAAACAAACAATGGCCAACTGATTGTCCTACGCAAGGCCTGATTCAGAATGCCCAACCAATCACGACCCCTGAGAGAAATTGAAGACTCCGCTCCAGGCTAACTAAACTTTATGAACCGCTAGCTAGAACCCTTGCTACCACCAACAAAAGATCTAACCCCTTACCTATCATACCCATCACCAAGACTAAACTTCGGCCCTTACCCACTGCCACAAACCACCTCGCCACCAAGACCCGAATCACAACAGGCACCACATTACCATCTGCAGCTATCCCTAGCCTCAAGGGCACCCTAAAAAAAACTCAAGATCTGTTGTCGCACGTGCAACACTGATAGCAGAATAGCAGAGATCATTCATTTAGAACACCTAGACTTCCTAGCGGTCACGGAATCCTGGCTACATGCCGCTGCAGGTCCTGCCCTCTCACTGGCTATACCTAATGGATATACCATACTAAGATCAGACAGAGTCGATACTCGTGGAAGAGGTATTGCACTTATTGCTAGAGACAATCTACCAATCAGGCTAGTGCCATCTCCTGATATCAAATCTTGTGAGATTATGACAGCCAAGCTCAATATAAACAGTTCCCAGACTCTCACGATCTACCTGATATCTAGACCTCCAGGCCCTATTGGAACGTTTGAAGATTACTTATTGAATATCGTTTCCAATAATCTAAAACACTCCTCTCAAGTCTTACTACCTGGGGATCTGAACCTAGGTTATAATGACCCTAAAGATGCACATGCATCTAATGTAGCAAATATCCTTGTGGAACAAGGTTTCACCTAAAGAGTGCTCTACCCATCATATAACAAAGGCAGAATACTGGAGTGGGTAGCAGACTATAATTGTAATGCCTTAATATCATCCGTATCTCCTCAGATCTGGACGGACCATTACCTCATAACCTTTACCTTAACCACCACAAAACCCTTCTCCGCGCTTGTACCACTAGCTCCACCCATCCTTACCCGGAACAAAAAGAATATCACTTGCGACAACCTACTCCCTCTTATCCTCCCTACACTCAATGCGATCCCTGAAAACCTGGGACCTGATGCATTAGTTAAGGAATATAACCATATCATGACCACCGCCCTAGACTCAATAGCACCAGAGGCGTTGCTAGGGGGTGGCTAAGGGGGCTATAGCCCCTGGTCTTTTGTTTGTAGCCCCGGATAGAATCTCAGGAGCTACAACCAAAAGGCTAGCTAGCCCCTAGTCCCTACAGTTCCTACATTAGCGTAGCCACAGGTCTTTTCCAGACCTAGCAACACCCCTGAATAGCACCATTTAAACTAAGACAAAGCAAACCTAAAGCCCATCTCAACTCCTGGTATACTCAATATTTAAAAACATTACGTACTAAAAAAAGACAATATGAGACATCTTGGAGAGCACAACTGTCTGAGGAAAATAAAACTCATCTCAGCACCATCACAGCCTTATACAAAAGCAAAATACTCTTAGCAAAACGGGAATCCAATAACACCAGAATATCTCAAGCTAATTCAAGCATGAAGGAACTCTTTGTCATCCTCAAAGAGTTAGAACCCCCAATCCCAGTGCCAGACAACTGTATCAAGGACAAACTTTGGTGTTCCAACATACAGCAAGCACTAGCTAACAAATGTACAACTCTACAAGTAAAAGTTGCCAAAATAAAATCTTCACTAACTGATGCTAAGCCTACTAGAATCACCCTAGAGCCGCCTAATAACACTGCTAATTATTCCCGTTTTAAGTTCTATAAAGTCACCATAAAAGAAATGGAAAAGACTATACTCTCACTCAAACCCTCCAATTGTCAGTGTGATCAATGCCCTGCTCAACTCATAAAGGATGCAGCCAGAGATCTGGCCCCCTTTATCATGAAACTCGTCATTTTCATCTAATACTATCCCATCTAACCTTAAGGAATCTTGGGTGCTACCTCTATTGAAAAAGCAGACTCTAGACCCATTGATACCTACTAACTACCGTCCAATCAACACAGTGCCGTTTCTTCTGAAAATCTTAGATAAAATGGCATACTCCCAAATACAAAAACACCTTGAATCTAACTCTCTATTAGAAACTAGGCAACCAGGATTTCGACCCCAACATGGCACAGAAACAGCGCTATTAGGCATCAAATCCCAGATTGATGAACTCAGGGACAAAGGGGAATCAGCCCGTCTCTTACTCCTTGGCTTATCGGCCGCCTTTGACGTGGTTGATCACCGGGTCCTATGTAGTCACTTGGACTCTGCGGCATACTTCTCAACAGAAGCCATAGCATGAATACAATCTTTTCTAAGTAACCGGACTATGAGAGTCTTCTCACCAATGGCAGCGGCCGACCCCATCCCTATCACATGTGGAGTGTCCCAAGGATCTTGTGTCTCGCCTACCCTTTACAATATCTTTACTAAGCCCCTTTTCGATGATCTGGATCATCTGGGTATCACCTACACTAATTATGCAGATGATACTCAGATCCTCCTACCTCTTACTGGTGATTATGACAAGGATTTGGCCTTGCTAAACAGGGTAAATCTCATCATTCAGGCATGGATGGCCACCCGCAATCTATGCCTGAATGATGACAAGACAGAGATCATCATCCTGGGCACGCCATTGACCCTCAAAAAACGGAGTCCTAAATATTCGGTCTTCAACATAGACCAGAATTTTATTTCTGTCGCTAAGGAGGTAAAAACCTTGGGTTTCTTCTTGGATTCTACTCTCTCCTTAAACAAACAGGTTAAGGCCATGGCTTCAGCTACGGCATACACATGCAAACTGATTAGAGCAGGCAAAGCTTTCCTGTCACACTCTAGCTGCATGACCCTTGCCAGGGCTCTCATTTTATCAAAGCTCGACTATTGTAATGCTCTGTACATAGGGGCCAACAAACACACCATTAAGAAAATCCAATTCCTACAAAACAATGCTCATCAATGAGTTAAGAAGAGTTAACAACTGGCTTTCCACCCATGATAAAATTAAACTAAAAGTTGCCTCCCTCACCTACAATTGCCTGAACAATGCAGCACCCCATTACCTGTCTGATAGATTCATCATGAAGCCTGCAACTAGAACAACTAGACTCTCTAATTCGAACTACCTCTTGGTCCCTAGATTCAAGCTATCCAGAGTCAGAGGTAGTAGCTTCCAGGTCAAGACCCCCAATTGTGGAACTCGTTACCATCCCCACTAAGAGTAGATCAAATCTACCAACATTTCCATTGAAGCATAATAAACTGGCTTAAAGACGCTGACCTCTAGGCCTGCCTAACATTCACTAGACTAACTGGCTCACCTGTATATAGTGAACCAGTAGTCTTTGCACTGATTGTGTCCTGTACCTGTACTACCCCTGTATGAACCAGGACTGCTCTAGGCCTATAATGATTGTGTCCTGCACCTTATACTACCCGTGTATGTACCATGACTGTTCTAGGCCTATAATGAGTAAGTTATGTATGTATATATCATTTATGAATATAATGTGCCTGCGTGTAACCAATTGGCACTATGTATGTGTATGTCCTATGTTGTAACTAAGCTGTGAGTATTCTTATGCAATGTGCCCTTAAACCTATGGGTCTGGAGCGCAATACAAGTAATAAAACAAACAAACAAACAAACAAACGCTAAAATCCTAAATGTCTGCACATAATTCTCTGACTAGATTCATCTTAGCCTTCTTCCATCTGAGAGCTGATAGTTGTTTTCTGTGATACAGCACTTTGTATTTCCTCCTTGGAGCCTGCTTCTAGTTATGCATCATTTGAATTAGCCCTTTGGTATAAGATGCTGGCAAGCCAACTCCAATCCTTCGCCACAATTTCAGATTTCTTCAGGGCAATGATATGATATGATAGGTTATTTATAACGCGCTTAATACCCAGAGGTTTCTAAGCACGGACCCAGGGATCGAACCTGTGTTGCTCCGTGTCATCTTGTTTCCAAGTAAAGCACGCTGCCGCTGAGCTATCCTCCTGGGACATGAAGTCCATTAGATCACTCTGTGAGTCGTTACCTAAAGGATGAATTATTCATTCTTTTTTGCCGATATCAATCACCATAGGTAACCACATACATTTTTTTGGATCTGCAAAGGCAAGGGCTTTTCTTTCCTCTCTGCTGTCCTCTTGTGTCATAGTTGTTGTTAGGGGAGGATTTACCATCAAACAAGCTTTCTTTCTGGCCCTGATAATCCAGTGCTCTTGATTCTGGCTTCTTTTGGCTAGGACTGAATCTATGGCTCATGAGCCTGTCTACAAATTTCAGTAAGGGCTTTGTGATGAATCTGTGGATGTTGTCCCTTCTCCCCTAGGGGGTGCCCTTTCCCATGGGGAAGGGCCGTGCATCCACAGTACAATTGTTCACCTGGGGGAGGATCACATGGGAGAGGAAACCTCTTAGGGATTAGGAACGACATTCCCCTGAGAATGCGGTATACTTCTGCTTCATTACACCCTCCCTCTTTCCCAATGCCAAACTCTCCTTCCCTCCTCCAACCAGTGCCAATATCTTTCATTGTAAAGTCAGCCAACCTAGTATGTTAGACCTGACTAAGGCCCCGGAGAACAAAGTTTGCGTTCCATAGAGTTCAAATGCAAGTACTGTGAAGAAGAAGATGACCAGGAGTGTGAAGATCACTCCAGAGAACCGGAATGAACGGTCTAGTCTCCCATGGCCCTTGATTGGTCAAAGGCAATACAAAATAGCAGAGGGAAACCAACACTGGGAGAGCCATCCTCTGAGGAAGAAACCCGGGAAACGCTGACCTGGTGAACGGGGAAACGTACCACGAGACGGTGTGCACAGAGGCGAATGGGAGCACAAGGACGGTCCAGGATGAAGTAATTATGCCAACCACTGCCCAAGAAACCCTCCTGGTGTCCCAAAGTCCAGGGAGCTGCTGGAAACCAAAACCACAGCCTAAGAAGAAAGCAGTGAGAGGGGAAGCAACCGCCAATGGGAAGATTTACCTGAACGGGGATGGCAGCAAGCACACCCCGAGAAAGAAGGAATAACCGACAGAACCGCCGCCGACCCGAGAGAGCACCCAAATGCTAACAGAGCCTTACAGCAGAGCACCGCCGCTCAGAATATGCAAAGCACAGAAACAGGTATGCAGGCCATCCGAGAAGTGTTAGATGTATGGGAGGAATCAGGAAACAAGTACAGAGCATGAGATAGGAGGGACTGGAACCCTGAGAGTAACAGAGAGAGAAACGAACAACTGTATGCTTGTCAGGAGAGTAAACCAAGCAGGCAAGAGACATTGTTGCGAGTCTGGGACCCGCAAACATATGAGAACTGTAGAATAAAATGGTCAGACACCCTAAGAGAAACAGACACAGTCCAGAAAGAAACATATACTTCGCAGGAGAGTAGACCAAGTTTTTGTGATACTGCATTGCGAGTCTGGGTCCCTCACCCACATGTGAGCCAGAGAATAAGAGGGTCTTGGACCCTCAGAGCAAAAGAGACAGATAAGAAGAAAATCTATGCACACCAAGCGGTTACAATATCTCATTGTGACTCTGGGACTCACAGCCATATGAAGGTCTAAGAATAAGGGGAACCTCATTCAAGATACAAAGAGATAAAAATAGGAACAGACTAACAGAGACTATCCGTTATCATTTCTGGGGCATGTTTGGAAAGGGGGTGAGCCAGACATAAACCCTCCGTTGACAAAGAAGAGGTGTTCACGGGAAAGCTGGAAACATTTGTTGTGCATTTGAGGGGAAAGCTTGTAAAGGTCAGGAAAGTGGAGACAAGTCACCTAGCTTTGTGGATACTGTGCTTTATCTTGTGTTCATTTTGCAAAGTAAAGGAAACCACATAAGGGGGAGAGGAGCTGATCTCCTAACTTGTCAAGTAGAACAAAAAGAAATGCAGGGGAGAGCAACCACCCTCTTGTCATTGCAATGTTATATGATGGAAAAGGAACACTTGTTTGTTTTGATAACCCAAGACATTGGGAACTTTCTGTTGGCAAGAACTATTTTCAAAGACACACCAACTTATTATCCGTCCCTTACCAACAGGCCTACTGGCAGTGATACGTTTGCAATGATACATTAAATTAAGCATTGTGTATTCTAGAAACCATTTCAAACAAATATATCAATTTATTTATAATGTTTCCACATAGTCAAGTAAAAACGAATAGCTGTATTCATACATAAAAATACTGATTCAACACCAAAATTCATTCATATCAAAAAATTATATACTCCCTCACGTTTCCTTCGCTCTCGTTCTCAATTTCATCTTGTAGTACCAGCCCCCTACCCCCTGTGCCCAGTCACGCTTTGGCACATTAGCTCACCGTACTCCGATGCACTGGAATGCTCGTCCTCTTTCTCTACATTCTATCACTGTTTACTCCTTGTTTCGTAAGTCATTGAAATCTCATCTGATCCAGCAGGGTTGATCTCAGGCTTCACATGTCATTTTTTCATTGTATATTACTGTACCGTTTTCATATTGTTGCTATGTACAGCACTTTAGATTAAGGCACTATATAAGTTCCAAATAAATACAACAATGACATTTACAAATATATAAAAACATGTGTGTCATAGGGTTAGTAAGTGGTGTGATTTGATCATTTATAACACATTCGATTTATAGAAAACAGTTGTTCTTATATTCTTATTTTTCCAAATTCAATTGAGATACAAACATGTGAAAGTACCCCAGGATCCACTTGTTATACACAGGACCCCTTACTGAAACTATCAGACAATTTGTCACTCAAGTTGTCTGATTTGCCTACATGTGTTTCAGCCCTTTTGTCTGAATACATATGTTCGAACGTTTCTCTTCTGGACAATACTTCTTGTATATATGATGGGATCGATGAACCCCACTTTTTTCAGAATTGACACACTTATTCTTGAATAAGGGATGAAGGTGGGCAGAGTGAACCAATTTCTTCTATTGGAATTCACCTCAGTAAAACCGGCACTTCTTGGTTGCACTGCCCACCGTGACTGCTTTTTAGATGTTGTTATGAGTTCCTCAGACCGCCAAATGGATATTCTTACTATGCTGCTTTTCCTTCTGTGTATGGCTGCCTCAAGCCATCTGGGTCGTACTCTGTGGCATCATCCGACTCTGCCATCATCATCATTACTTTAGTTCTGGGGGTTCTAGAATGGCTGGCAGTGGAGTAGCAGCTTAACTCAACTGCTCTGGACCTCTCCCTGAAGCTATTTATATTGAAATTATAATGAGCTCCAAGAAAAAGATTGGGGAAGCAGAAAATCCAGCCTCCAAGAAATCTAAACAAGTTCCTGAGATGGAAGAAACCCCTAGTCTTGGCGATGTCTACACCATTCTTCAGGTGGCCCAGGATGTCAGTGATATTAAACTGACAATGGCTGAGCTCAATCTGAAAACCGGTCAGCTGGATGGCAGAGTCACAGAACTAGAAAAATCCTCTTCAACTATGAGCTCTGAGATTGCTGGCAGCTTCCAGGCATACAAAAACCTACAATCTGACCTGAAGACTGAAAGGGAACAACGCTTGGATTTGGAGATGAGAATCAGAGCAAGAAACATCAGATTGGTTGGAGTAGAGGAGTCAGATGGAGATGAGGAGGATCTGCCATCCCTGGTATTACAGATTTTTAAAGACAGTTTCCAGTGCTCTGCAATCAGGAATGAAGACATAGATAATATCTTTCGGATTGGTAAACATCTGGGGAACAGAGCTCGGCATGTCTTGGTCACTTTTTTACATATAAGATCTAAGGAACGTTTGATGAAAGCTGCCAGACAGGTTGGGAAAGCCTTATTCAAAGGTAGATCTGTTTATGTCTTTCCTGATTATCCTAAGGAGATCCTACATAGAAGAAGATCTTTCCGGAGTGCTAAAGAACTGGCTAGTCAACTCACTTTAAAAGCCTTTCTTAGCAGAAATAATGTTCTTACTGTTGTGTTTCCTGATGGGGACAGAAACACATCTGATCCTGCATTAGCCTTAGAATGGCTAGAAACATACAAGAGGGGCCTTCCAGCACCACCCATGAACAGTGAGTGACATTGTTAGTGTCCCCCGCCCCACCATGTCTGTATACTTTTTTTTTAATTATTATTTTTAACTATGTTGTTTTTTGATATTCGCTTTTTAAAATGGCGCCGCCAGATTTTGGCAGTTCGCGTTATTTGAAATTATTGTGGAACCCCCCCACCGTGCCATTCGATGGAATTGCGTGCCTTTGGATCCCAACTCATGGTGATGTACCGCGTGAGGAAAGGACCTTTCAACATTTGCGTGAGACGTGTGCGTGAATGCGTCATCACGGCCGTTGAATACGGAAATGCCGCTCGCGTCGTGTCCAGGAACCAACTACGGCGACTTCAGGTGTGGATGGTGCGGAGACACTGCGTGCACGGCCCGGCTCCGACAACACCCTTCTTCCCCGGATTCCTGACGGTAGGTGCTGGAAGGATTCTCCCGATTCCCCCCTTGAGGGCTGTGTCCGGACTCTCCAGTGGCACTTGCACCCAGGAATGTCACCCTCGTGTCAGGGGCTGTGTGTATCCTGGGGGCGCTCCCGGGCTGCGCAGGATCCCCTTGCAGCTCTGCCCCCCTGGGGCATAAGGTAATCACAAGCCATCAATTGCAAACAAGGCCCTTTTTCGGAAGACTTCTGGTGGGACTGTTAGACTGCCATATTGCCTGCCCGGTCTTTTCTTTGACTCAGAGCCAGTGCAGTCATCTTACAAGCATGCAGACATCCGTTCCTCACTTAATATATGATGAGATATTATACTTCATGGCTGAGACTACAGCGGTATTGTGTTGTGTCCAGGATACAGTTCTTCCTTTTAATCCGCTGTGGTCACATTGGCACGCCTTCACTGCTCATGAAGTTGGGAAGTTAAAAACTTGTGAGGAATGTCAGTGTTATTTCAATTCCGGCAGTCTTCAGTCGCCTAGCCTTGTGACCACAAAGGATCTTGTTTACAAAGGGGTCTATGGAACAGACTTCTGGTCAATTATGGCTGATTTTAGTACATGTGCTCATTACTTTGGCTAGATTAACCACCAGGAGGCACTGCCTTTTCTGTGCTATCCTACACATATGGTATGTGGATATCCAAATGTTCCTTTACCCATTACCTTTTAACTTTTATTGAAAAGTTGCCATTGACGTGTTCTTAGCTGCCTCAGATGTTTCGATGTTTGCACCATAGTGATGGGGTAGCCTGGTGTGCTGATATTGATGTTCCATGACACGGTTTAGATATGGTATGACCACAGAACTTTTACATAGTATATATACATTTGAAGTTACCTTTCTAGCCTTACTGTATTTTTTGCACGGTTCTTTCGAAGTTGTGAATAGGTGCAAATTGGTTTTTGTCCTATTCTGGTTACTGTTGAGTGTGGGCTGGGGTTTGACTGTATGTTTTAAAGTAGCGATTGTTTGCTATACCTATTCTGTGATTTTCATGGTGATTCTCGATGGTGGGGTTTCTTCTTTTTGGGGGGATGACTGGAGGTTTAGGTTTTTCATTCATTACTAACTATTGTTATCTTTCTTGGCAGGGTTTTCTGACCACATAGATGTCTTTTATTGCATCATAGGGAGGGGTCCTGGGGATGGTTCTCAATGTTGTTCAATTTTCTTTTTGGGCTGAATAGACTTCACTGTCTTGTTCGTTCTTTTTATTTTTTGCTTATTGTTTTTATTTATTTTTGTGTTCCTTTTACTTTTAATTTTTTTGATATTCGTAGTGTAACGATGACTTCCCACTCGGGTGGGACTTCTGATGACCTACGTATTATTTCCTGGAATGTGAACGGGATCAATAACCTGCTCAAGAAAAAGAAAGTGTTTCAAATGTTGCAGGACATGCATGCAGACATCTGTTTCTTACAGGAGACTCACATATTGGAGGATGAAATATCTGGGTTGGAAAGGGAATGGGTTGGTGTGGCTGTCGGCTCTTCCTACACTTCCAGATCAAGGGGGGTGGTTATTTTGTTTCGAAAGAAATTGCCTATGAAAGTTATACGCAAAATTACAGACAAAGAAGGTCGAATGATTGCGTTGTTGATCGAGATTCAGGGGGAATTGTTAACTCTCTGCAATGTGTATGCTCCTACGGTGGATGATGGATCCTTTTTCAGAATGGTGGCACAGACTCTTTTAGAGTTGAATAATACTAATGTTCTGCTTGGTGGTGATTTTAATACAGTGATTGATCCGAAAATGGATAAGAGTCAGAACGGCCGTGTACTTCGTTGCGATCATCATCACCGGGCACTTAGGTCGCTTTTAGAGGAACATAGTTTGAATGACATATGGCGTCTAGAGCATCCGGACAAGAGGCAATACAGTTTTTATTCCAGTGCACATGCAGTGTATTCTAGACTAGGCATGTTTTTCACTGGTGGGACAGTTTCAGACAGTCGGTTCTCTACCGATATCGGTAATATTGTACTGAGTGATCATGCCCCTGTTGTGTAGCAATTGAGACTTAAATTTCAGTGTAAAAGAAGCTTCTCATGGAAAATGAATACCTCTATTCTATTAGATGATGATATTTTGGACCGGATCGTTACTGAAGCTGATTATTTTGTTAGGGTGAATCGCTCAGAAGAGATCAGTGTGGCAAATACATGGGAGGCCTTTAAATGTTGTATGCGTGGTGTGTGTTTAGGGCTGTCTAGTGGTAAACGGAAGAGAGAAGAGGGTAAGAGGCGTGAGCTTGACTTACGTATTGGTGAAATTTCTCGGGATCTGATGCTCGATCCAACAGATTCAGTGAAACTTGCTGAATTGAAAAAACTCAAAAAAGAAATGGAAGATTTTTTGTCAATGAGGTCCGAGCGTAGTTTGTTCTACTCTAGGTGTACATATTTTGAGAAAGGGGAGTGTTGTGACAGATGGCTGGCATACCGGTTGCGAAAAAGGATCTCAGAGTCGGCTATAGCTTCCATGATTGACAAGGAGGGTAGAATCACTTTTGATCCAATTAAAATTAACTCAATCTTCCGCGATTTTTATGAGAATCTGTATGGCGATGAAGCTGGTATTACAGGTAGGGGTGAGAGCTTTTTTGGTAATTTGAATTTGCCTAGGATCCAGGATGCTGAGCGTGATCTTCTTGGTGAAATGATAACAATTGATGAGATTAAAGGCGCAATTTCCGGGCTGAATGTGGGTAAATCTCTGGGGCCAGATGGCCTTCCATGTGAATTTTACAGGGTCCTCCCGAACTCGGCTTTGGAACTCCTGAGAGATATGTTTGTGTCGAGCAGAATAGTTGGGTCGTTACCTAAGAGTACTAACCATGCGTCGATTTCGGTCTTTTTTAAAAAGGATAAGGATTGTAATCAGCCAGCTAGTTATCGTCCAATCAGCCTTATCAATACAGATAACAAGATCTTGGCCAAGGTTCTCGCTTTACGCTTAGGACAGTTCATGCCGGTTTTGATTGGGGAGGAACAATCTGGTTTCATGAAGAGTCGGCGTACGTCCAGTAATATCAGGAAATTGTTGTTAACCATGGAAATGGTGGACAGATTGGTCGGTGATGCAGCCATCCTGTCCTTAGATGCTGAAAAAGCTTTTGACAGAGTTAATTGGAATTATTTATACTCAGTATTGAGGGAGATGAATCTGGGGGAGGATTTTATTTCCTGGGTAACTCTTTTATATGCCAGTCCGACGGCTGACGTTAAGACTAATGGAATAGTGTCGGAACCGTTTTGTTTGAAGCGGGGCACGAGACAGGGATGCCCTTTTTCTCCTCTGTTATTCATTTTAGCGATTGAACCCCTCGCTATTTACATAAAGAATGAACCGAATTTACAGGGTATTGAATGTTGGGGTGTGGTGCAAAAGGCATGGCTTTATGCTGATGACCTCTTGTTGGTGTTGCAGAATTTGGACATGTCCCTGCCATGTCTGATGAGGATTTTGTCGAATTTTCATGATTGTTCTGGATACAAGGTTAACCACCTGAAGTCAGAAGTGTTGCCTCTGTCCAACAGATGTGATAAATCCCTGGTTGAGGGGCTGGGGTTTACTTGGTGTGATAGGCGCTTACGCTACTTAGGGGTATGGTTGACAGTTCCAGTCTCCCGTATGGTTGATGAAAACATGAGTGTGGTGGTACGAGATTGCAAATTGGTTTTGGAAAGGTGGTCTTTACTTAATCTTTCACTATGGGGTAAAGTCAATGCCCTGAAAATGAATTTGGCTCCCAGGATTAACTTTATAACCAGCATGCTTCCTCTAAGAATAAAGTGTAGTTATTGGAAAGATCTAGACCGCCTTGTTCAAGAATTTTTATGGGACAGGAAACCGCCCAGACTTAGTCTATGGAAATTGCAGCGTCCGATTTATTTGGGTGGTCTAGGAGTTCCGAACTTTAAGGCCTACCATTTAGCATTTTCTGCTCATTCTTTTGTTCTGTTTTTGGATGGTAAGCTGGACAGATGGGCGGTGGCGGAGTCGAATGCATATGGGCCACTGGGCCCGGAAGCACTGTTGACCACTAACACAAAGATTCTGGGTGGTAGTTTGTTAACCACGTCCTTTTTGCGCAACTCTTGGATTGAGGTCTTGACATTGCTAGGTAGGGACGCTTTTAAGTGTAAGAATGCCTCTATCTGGCTGAATCCTAGGATTAGAGATAACTCCAGGACAATTTTTGGGCCCGAATGGTTCCTAATGAATGTTAAAAAGGTCTCCGACTTGGGGAATGATGTTCGGTGGCTGACTGCTGCTGAGCTGAGAGAGAGATGGAGTTTTGAGGATTTGTCGGACTCGGCTTATAGACGACTCAAGAGGTCTGTCGGCGAGGTGGACTGGTCTGACTCCTTTGACATGACTATGTTTCTGACGGATTCTAATGGACAGGGAGGTGGTTTAGCCAGTAGGCTATACAAACTTTTCGTGTCGTATTTTCGGAACAATGACAATTTACGGGAAGTGTGGAGCGAGAGAATTGGGTCTGATATTGATCTTCAGGCCTGGCAGAATATATGCGGAAATGTCTCATTATGTTCGCTGAATCTGGGCGAAAGGTCTAGACAAATTAAGATCCTGAACCGTGTGTATTGGTGTCCGGAAACGTTACATAGAAGGGGTATGACTGACACCGCTGATTGTTGGGGTTGTGCTCTGGAAGTGGGATCATTGGAACACATGCTATGGGCCTGCGTGAGGGTCAGGGCTTTCTGGATTGACATTTGTGATGTGTGCGTCAGAATTTTGGGTGAAGGGTGTGTCCTGGACTTTAAGACAATGATCCTGGGGGATGATTCTGGGATGGCTGATGTCAGCTCTGCCCTCAAGAAATGGCTTTTCAGAGCAACCATTGTTGCTAAAAGGTTGATCCTTCGAGGATGGAAAGGTCGGATCCGTCCGTCATTTGAGGAATGGGTACAAGAAATGCATGGCCTGTCTAGAACAGAAAAAATGATCTACAAATTGAAATGTAAGTTGTCCTCATATGAAAAGATTTGGAACATGTTCAAAGATTTTATTTGATCCGGTTTTTTTTCTATTCCTTGTTGTTCCTCTGTACTTTGATGTTGTTTTTTTTTTGTATTTACTTGTAAATAAATAAATAAATAAAAAAATAAAAAAAATTACTTTAGTTCTGAATGGAGCCTCCTTGCATATTAGATTTAAGTTACTAGTGTTGGGGCAGAAGCAGGGTTTTTGGACACAACAGTGACTGACTATTTTACATCCTGACGTTTTCCTTAGATTTCTTTGAGACAGGGAAACCCCTCTTAGTTTTAGGGACAGAGGCCATTTTCCAGACTCTTTTTCTGATTAATAAAACCCTTGCCCTCACACACAAACGTCTTCATGCATTAGCACCACCCTACCTGGTCCAAAGTTACGTCCAATTCAACCAGGCCCACAAGGACTGCCTACGTCAACAGGATCTCCCTGCCCAAAACCCAAAGAGTGCGTGCAGGCGAAACAAGCTTCCCCTCCCTAGCAGCTTCCCACTGGAATGCTCTGCCACCACACCTCAGGCTCATTGATTCGCACCTTGCCTTCCGCAAAGCAATCAAAACCCTGCTATTCGTCTGATGCCGGATTAACATGCACCCTTCTCATGTTTTTGCTTCCTGATAACTGTTTGCACATTCTGCTATTGTCTTGTATCCAAGCAACTTGGGCAGCTTTTTTGTAACCCTTAATCAAGCTCTCGTTCATTTACTTGTGACAGCGTCTCGATGCCCCTGGGCTGTAGTGCGCTATACAAATACAAATAAATAAAATAAATAAATAAATAAAACTTTATAACCAAAACTATGTCACTTTTGTGTCCGAACCTTACTTCTGCACCCTTACAGCTTCCAAATATCAAAGCCTAACTGATTGAACTTGGCTTTTTAGGTCTTGTACCATCTCTGCCGTTGCTCTGTGTCACTTAATTCTATGTCTTGGAAATGCATAACCAAATCAACATCTGTCGATTTCAATACTAAGGAGCACATGCATTAAGAATCCAAAATATTCTTGAGGAAGATATACTATTTGAGGGTCTGTCTTGACATCTGACTCCTTTCTATGAACTTGCCTTCTGGCCGCTCTTCTCATTTTACTATTCTGAGAGGTTTTGGCAGATTTAATAGCCAAATTGTTGTCCTTTATGGGGCTGCTTTGGGAGATTAGCTCTGTCTGCATATTATATAATGTGATCTTCTTTTCCATGAATTGCATGCATCTATGGCTTGGAAAAGTGAATAATTTTAGTTTCTTTTGATTTTCTGTCTAATTGCATTAAGTAAGACTGGTACTTATAGAAAAGGTGTGGATGCTGCTTCCTGCTGCATTGGTTATGTTCAACTTAGTCTGAGTTTGGATGAGTCTTTTTTAAGCAAGAAGCTTCAACCTTGAATCTTGGGAGTTACACCTATTCAAATGTGTCCCCCTGAAAGGGTCACCCAACTCAATACTTACTAACTAGGGTACAGCTAAGCAAGAAACCAGACCATTCATATTTAATCAGTTCTGCACATTTGGGAAGTTAAAACTCTGATGAAGACTTGGTCCAAGATGCCTGAACCGCAGAAGGTCAGGTAAGAGCCATGGATCTGGTTCTGGTGACCGACAAGCCTATAACGGATATGGAGGAAAAAATACAGGGTGAGTATTGTAGATGTCACTGAAGTATGGTCCAGTGAATCAATCAGAAAACTGCAAACTCATCAGTCCCCAGTTTTGCAATCTTCAGAGGAGTTGTCCATCTTCCATCCAATGAGTTATGTGCTTGATGGCTCGGACTGTGAATGCACTATTGGAACAAGCTCAATCTGCATGGGCCAAGTAAGCCTTGCCAACTGTTTTGTTGAAAGATTTAGCCAAAGGCTCTAGAAAGAATGCTTTAAATCTAGTAGAGATACACAAAATCATAAAGACGCTGCAGCAAACCTAGATTTAACACCAGAAATTCCTTAGCAGATCATATAGTAGAAAAGACACAGTACATACTTAATGAGCCACTGTCGCTAACCAAATTGGCAAACTTCCAGCATGCAACGCAAGTGCATCCAACTGCTGCTGACATTGAATTACAGGATGTCGGTTTCAGCCAAGGACACACCAAATCAAGTTAAATCAGATAGAGGCCAAGTTCAATCAAAAGACAAAAAGAGGAAATGACGTCTAAAAGCGAAGAAATCTGATGAAAGTTTTCCTTAATCCAAACACCCACGTACACCGCCTTTTGCCCTGCACATTTGCTCTCTGTCATGTATATGACCAAATTGGAGACCTATGTGTATGTCTGCACACAACGGCTTCCTCCCCCCCGCCAAATTACATTATCGAGCAAAAAGAGCTCGGAAGTGGTTTTTCACTTGTACTTTACAGTGCAATGACTATTTTACAACCAAAATGAACACACAAAATGTTTTAATTAAACCAGCATAGTGCATACGAATTTCCCAAAAAATGTCATTTCTTTAATCATGAACACGTTTTGAACACATGACTTGAAATGAGCAGAGTTTCCTTTTACACAGCGTATACTGGCAGAGTAAACTTTACAGCATATTTCAAAATTGAAAGCGGCAAAAAATGCCTAAATACAGCCTGAATAGTTCCAAACCCTAAGGAAACTGTCTAAATACCCTAACAGTGGTCAGAACATCAGAAATAGTGTGGCAGGCGGTGCGCAGGGGCACAGTGAGAAGGTTTGGCAAGTGCCAGGCTAATGCAAAGAGGCAGGCAAGCAGATACAGCAGCAGGGCGAACAAGAAGAACCGCCAAGGCAAATAGGAAAAATGAAGCAAAAAGAAAAGGCAGACCGCAATGGTGAAAACGTAGGGATGGGAACCATATACTAGAATCCCACTAGGGGGTTACACAGTTCGGACTTGAGATTGCCCAGCGCTATACAGCAAGCTCAATACCTCTGAGCAAGTTACTCTAGCGGATATTCTCCCTGAAATCCTACTGAAGTGGGGCAGCAAGAGTGGCTTCTGTGTCTGCACCCTAAGTCACAAGGGGGAAGTGTGCTGACATGAGACGAGCATAGTGGGACCAGCCAGAACATACATTGCCCTATTTGGGGAAAGAAGTCAACACTCTGTCACATGAAATACACTGTGAACTACAGGTAAGACACAACAAAGGAAGGGACAGAGATTGCATCCTAGGGTATAGGAGCCAATCTTTGCAAAAAGGGAATACAAAGAAGTACAGGTGGGGACCCTATAGAACACTTACCAGCCACTAACAGCCCAAAGGGGCAACAAGGGAGTACACAGGTCAGGCTTGGGAGAGCCCACACATATAAGGGAAGCTCAACGCCTCTATGCAAGTTACTCTGACAGCTACTCAACCTGCAAGCCCATGAGAGAAGGGCAGCAAGAGAGGTTTCCTTTCCTGGGCCGCAAGGATACACTTAGAGGTCTTGACTTGTTTCTTGGTTAGCAGTTTTCCACTTGATGTCAGAGTTGAGGTCTTCTGTCCTGCATTTGTAGGCTTGTTGTTAGGCAAGGCTTTAGTGGCTTCACAGACAGAAGAGTTCAAAACCACTGTTAAGTACTGTGATCTTTCTTCCTTGACAAAAACAGTATTTCATCATCAGCAGGGAATTCAGAAAGCTTTGCAGAAGAGGCAAATGCTCTTTCAATTTAGCAATATAGTCATTGGTTGTACTCATAGGCTCATTTGAAAGGGAAGCTTAAACTTCAATTGCAGACTCAGACAATGCCAAGCCATTAGAATCAGGAATTGAAGGTGCTTCCCAGCCAATGAACACAGGCAGGGCACTGAGCTATTCATTATCTGAAATCATAGACTTCTCACAGTTAGAGTTTGTTGCAGATTGTACTGGACATTTGGCCTGACTAGAGCATTGGAGTTGATTCATTTAGAAATTCTTGGAACATAATACTAATCACAATGCTTATCATCAGATCTTCAAAGACTGGGCTAGATTTCAAGTCTTCTTCCATGGTTGGATGGGTGAATTTGATCAATGAATAGTTTTCTGCCTGTGGTGGTTGGGGTTCACAATAGACATAGGTTCAATTTGACTGGTGAGTCTCAGTTCTGGATCAAGGATGGCAGGTCAAGGGTGAGTCCATCATTCATCTCTGAGCTTAACACTGGAGCCAAGGGGGAATTCAGAGGGAGGTAGACTGGGATCATAAAGTAAATCAGTCATGGTTTCTGACTCTAGGAAGAGGCTGGAGTCCCATTTGGAGACTGTATCAGAGACTACAATGTTAGTCCCAGAGAAATCCTCTGAAAAAGTGATAGACCTGGTGTCAAGAGAAGCTGTTCCCTTATAAATGATCAGAAAAAGTGAAAACAGACCCTTTCTTAGAGGTGGTAGAGGTGGCATAGGATGGTTCTTTAGAAGAAGCTTGACGTTTCTTAAGCTGCAGCTGGTAAGCATATGCTTTGTTAAGGACCTCCAACTGCTCAGCTTTGGTTTCTACGAATTTATCTAGCTCCAGAGCAGATCTCATTTCACTAACAGCGATAAATAGAATGCCAGGTTCTGGGTACCGTGAATCATAGTCAGATGAAAGGTAACCAAGTGAAAGAATTTGCCAAGACTAACAGACGTAGTCATCATAACGATCCTGTGTGTATCTTTTAACCTGCAATATGCCACATGTGTTTTTATACTTGGTCTATGCTCATATATTTTCAAACTCCTGTACCCAGGCACTGATTTATCAGGGATACTAGGTGTTGCCTTGTGAGTGTTAGGTGCTGGCTGTGTACAGGTGATATTCACTGGTGGTGAGCTGATAAATCCCAGAGTATGTATTGGTCTCTTGTCCATAGGTTGTACCTATTTGTCTTCAGGACACTGAATGAGGGTACCAGAATAAGGTTTAGGGCATTGGTCAAGGGTTGCTTATTCATAATGGGCAATGGGGCTCCGACACACCATCCATTCTGGACGAGCCACGCCAGTCAAGTGAAAATATGTAGTGCTCCTTCAGCTGCGGTTAGCAGCTGAGAGAGTGCTCCTGTGCTGGTTTGAACCATTTTAGGGAAATGTGGTTTCCCTTTGACAGTTTTGGTTCCCCAGCATACATGCCCAATGAACCATGAAAGGCAGAGGAGCGTTTTGCTTCTGCAGACTTCTATGGCCCATGCGGATGCAGGCTGGGAAACTGCATGCCTGAATGTACGTAAAGGGCGCACTTACATTCAGACTGATTCAGGAGTTCATCTGGGAGCACTGCGGCTCCTCTTCACATGTCCAGGAACCAAGAAGCTTGTCCCGCTTCCTAGTGCCTGCTTCATTGTGCATGGGAGGGGGAGGGCTTTCACGGAGTGCGGAGTAAGGAGCAGAGCTCAGACTGGCCAGAAACTACAAAATAAAGCATGTGTGTATGCGTTCATGCATGGGTTCGCACCTGTTTGTGTGCATTTGAATGAGAGAGTGTATGGTGTATTGGTACACGTGTGAATAAGCAAGTGAATGATGTGTGGGTGCACACATGAATGAGCAAGTGAATGCTGTATGAATGTTGTATGACTGTGCAGTTGAAAGCTGTATGAATGTGTGTGCGCATGCATTTGTGCCGGGACCAGGGCCACTGAATCAGGAGAGGAAATGAGAGTGATTTGGCAGCCTGTCTGACTGTATTTGCCTAATGTGTTATGGCATTATTGTACTTGACATCAAGGGTGAATTCAACATGCTAAGTGTTATTACATGGTTAGACTGGCATGCTTTGGTGCAGCCTGTCTAGCTATATATTTTTAATGTGGCATGACAGTTTTTGCAGTGCATCAAGGCTAAAGCAAACATGATAAGTGTTATTACGTGGCTAGACGGGCAAACTTTGGCACAGCCAGTCTAGCTATATTTTTCTTCTGTGGTATGTCATTTGTTACCGGGCATCAGAAGTAAAGTAAACCTGATAAGTATTATTAGGTGACTGGATTGGTAGACTTTGGCGCAGTCAATCTGGCTATATTTTCTTAATTTAGCATGGCATATTGTAATTGGCATCAAGGGTAAAATAAACATGATAAGCATTATTATGTGGCTAGACTGGCATATGTCAGTGCAGCCAGTCTAGCTATATTTTCTTAATGTTGCATTGCATTTCTTTCTTGGAATCAAGTGTAAAGCAAACCTGATAAATGTTGTAAAATGGCTAGTCTGTCATACTTTGGTGCTGCCGGTTTGGCTATATTGTTTAATGCAACATGGCTTTTTTACAGGGCATCAAAGGTAAAGCAAACATGATAAATGTTATTACATGGCTAGACTGGCAAACATTGGTGCTGCCAATTTAGCTATATGTTCCTACTACGGCATGGCATTTGGTACTAGGCATCAAGGTTTAAGCAAACCTGATAAGTGTTATTACGTGGCTAGATTGTTATACTTTGGTGCAGTCAATATAGCTGTATTGTCTTGATGTAGATTGACATGTTTTCCTTGGCATCAAGAGTAAAGCAAACAAAATAAGTGTTATTGTGTGGCCAGACTGGCATACTTTGGTGCTGCTTTTTTGTGACATGACATTTTTGACTGGCATCAAGAGTAAAACAAACATTATGAGTGTTCTTACATAGCTAGACTGGCCCACATTGATGTAGCCACTCTGGATATTTTTTTCTTATTTATTATGGCATGGCATTTTAACACTGGAAAAGCCAGTCTGAGTATGTTCTTACATGGGCATTCTGGCATATATTGGCAAAGCCAGCATGGACATGTTTTCATATGGTATCATTACTAGCATTAAGTGCAAAGCAAACATGAGTATGTTCAATTATGGGAATGTTGGCATACATTGGTGTAAACAGCATGGAAATATATGGACAAAGCCAGCATGAATTACTGGCATGTATTGTGGGAAAAGGCATCAAGAAAATGTTTTGGAAAATGCTTCTGTACACTATTGGTGAGATGCATCTATTGAATTCTTTAATGAATTACCATACAAAACCGTTTACATTATGTGTGGCTTTCTACTAAATATTTCACAAAAAGTGAGATGCAAAAAAAAATGCTCCATTTTAACTGATTATTTAAAAAATGTTCTCATGTGGAGAACACCCAGAATCAAACTTGGATACTTTACTTTACTTTAATGTATTGCTTATGGATGCACTAATAGGCACAACAAAGACAAACACACAGGGGCAGAGGTATTAAACTAAAACCCTCCAGAAAGACAGGCCGCAGATAAGCAGGGATGTCTATGAGAAGAAGTGTTTCTTTAGTTTTTTCCAACATTATGTTCGGTCGCTCCCACTTTTTTGTGGGCAAATATTTACAACCCTCCAATTAAAACATTCACCAGCCACCATGGACACTGTGCAGCTAACCAAGCAGTTTCTGAGCAAACAACCTTAACCACAAGAATCATAATTACCAATAACCATAGAAATTTAACATGGAAGGGTATGATTTGCTTGTAAACCTTTTTTTATAGGACAAGGCTGTCTTTTAACAGGGTTCTGTTTACTGTGTGTCGGGAGCCTTTAGATTTAGGAACTGATAACAATGCATTTTAGATATTTGTATGTCTTTCCTGCTGACAAAATATGAAATGTTAGGTTTGTGCAACCTGTCAGGAGGCGCACATAGACCCGCTGGGCAGGTTTCAGAAGTACTAAACTAATGTTATGGAACAGACAAGCGCATACAGCAGGGAGGTGAACAATAAGTAAGAACAGACAAGGTAAATAAGGAACACGTAAAAGGAAGAAAAGGCATATCGCGATGGTTAACAAGTAGGGATGGGAACCATATACTGGACAAACAATGTGGAATCCCAATAAGGATGTACACAGGCCGGTCGGGTGTGATGGTTATGTTTTGTTTGTTGTAAAAACCAATAAAATCTATAAAAAAAAGAAAAAGAAAAAAAAAAGGGTGTACACAGGCCAGACTTGAGATTTTGCCACAGCTATACAGGAAGCTCAATGCCTCTGTGCAAGTTACCCTGACAGACACTCACCCTGCAGGCCCATGAGCGAGGGGCAGCAAGAGTGCCTTTTGTGTCTGAACCCTAACTCATAAACAAGGAGTGAATTTACACAAGACAAGCATATGTGTGTCCAGCTGGAACAAATAGTGCCTTCTGTGGGAACAGCAGTCATCCCACTGAACAAGGTAAGGGGCAGATAGCCTCCTAGGGTATACTAGTCAACCTCTGTGCAAAGGGAATACATTGACATACAGGTGGGACACTATAGAACACTTACCAAACACTAAGAAAAAACAAGAATTCAGACCAGGAATTAAGGAAGTAGGAACGCAGAAAAATGTAGCAAGTTACTAGAAGTAGATAGCCGTGGCAAGGGATTGGAATGAGGTAACTGGACAAGGGTACGGACACAAGGTAACGGATCAAGTTACTGGAACAAAGAAACAGAGCAAGGTATTGGTGGTACAAGGTAAATGAGCAGGGTAATGGTAGAAGGTAACCGAGCAAGGTAATTAGTTCAGATGGCTGAAGCTGGCTGGAAAACTGGACAGGAAACACACAAGCTATAGAAGGCAAGGCTATGGAACTCAGGACTATAACTAAAGGGAACGGTACAAACAGAAGCAAGAGAAACAGTGTCTGAATAAACCTGGTACAGCTTGAGACTAAATAGACCTGAGAGCAAGAGAATGGCAAATCAGGGATCATGGTAGTAAACTGAAAGGAAACAGCACAAGTAAAATAAGCAGGGAGCTGCAGGAAAATAGCACAGTAAGCTAGGGCTGTGTGTTTCAGGGAATATGGACAAGAAGCAGGGGCTAGAAATGTCAGGACACAGTATAAAGGAAAGAGAAAGTCCTGGCAACAGGCAGAGGGAAAAAACTGAGCCAGCAAGGCAGTGCTGGAGAAATTAGAACAAGGCAACACAGGAGCCGGGAAGAGTCACTGACAAAGCACAAGGCAAAATGATCAGAAGGCATAGAGTCATTCCAAACGGATCTCAGCAGGTTTAGGACTCAATGCACCAAAAGGGAGCCTCAGGATGTGGCAGGGAGGAAAACCTGGGTGGAGCTAGCTGATTGGGCTGCACACAAAGAGTGACATGTGGGGTTAATGGAAATCCTTGCCATGGACTTTGGGAGAGAAGCCAGTGCTGACAGACTTCAGGAGTTTTTGCATATACACAAAAGAACAGTAATTGCTGTTGCATTTTGAATACTGCAGTCCATTGAATTGTACTTTCCTTCTGCAGTTCATGATGAAACCTGTGTGTGTGGGTGCAACTTTGAGCCCAATAGAGTTTTTCGAGTAGGCTTCCAGGTTTTCCAGATATTTTGCAGGTGCATTGTGGGACTAATAGTCCTTGAGCCTCATTATAAGTTTGCTACCAACGCCATTACTACCGGACCGGCAAACTACGAGTTGTGCTTGTGTGTGCCTTTTTGCCCACCAGGTCTGACCTGGCGGGCGTACCGGCACCCGCGAGCAGAGCATGTCGGATGCATCGGCACCATTCACGAATGGGGCTCAAATGGGAATGGGGAAGAATATATATCTGCAAATGGGCAATTACCGGGTCCGGCAAGGCCGTAATGACCTAGTAATGACCCATTCGCAGGCGGTGGAAAAAAAATGATACCGGCGGCAGCCATGCCCGTTTTACAGCAACTCAGGAACAGGAACACCCAGCAACTCTGCACTTCATCCACAGAGTGGGCAATATGAGGATTGTAGAGGTGCACCAACATTATAAAATAATCATAGTCATTTTAGTCAAGTGATGTTGACCTACAGTGACATATTGACCCTGCAGAAATACACACTTTTGTCTTTTAATTCACATTATAACAATTTCTCTACACAAACAAGAAGTCACAATACTGTACAAGGCAAGAACAAATTCCTCAAACCCCCCCTCCTGCTACCCCCAGCCCTTAATCTCCACCACCCTGGCAACACGCAAAACAAGATCTAAATCAGGTTCAAACATTTCAAAAAATCTCCTCCATATTTCCACAAACAGTTTACGTTTCCTCTTCCTTGTGTAAATGACCCTCTCCATGAGGGGAAGCTTGCACATCGCATCCAACCACACACCCACATCTGGACGAATGACAGATTTCCAGTTCTGTAAAATCAGCTTGTAAGCCATCACACAATTATAAAAAAAAAAAGGAAGGAAGGCATGTACACATCAGAGTGTGCCAGATGTAAAAATCATATATTGCATTACATACTGCAGTCTGCAGGTCTTCCATGGAAGGGGCGACCAACCTCACCATAGCCAGCTATCGAGTTAGAAGCGGGAGGCTGGGCCACAGTAAGACTGCTTCAGGAGAACGGGCCCTTGAGTGCACACAGCAGCCAAAGATCCTGCAGTGTGTGCTGGTTAAGAAAGCTCAAATTCACAGAGCTAGACTAGTGCAGTGCTGCAAATTTCACACTGCAGACTGAGGAGCTAAACACCATTGCACACCCAAAAATATGGGACAATGGCCCTCACTATAACCCTGGCGGTCTGAAAATAAGGGTAGCAATTTACCGGCACCCTATCCGACCGCAGTACTACAACAATGCTGGTAGGGACCACGGATCCCCGGCAGGCCTGACCTGCCATGTTTTCAGGCCCCTACCGGCATGGTTGTCACTGACGCACCGGCACCGTTGGCAACACTTCTGGTGCTTCAGTGACCCCATTTGCATGGTGTCCTATGGAACTCCATTGAAATGGGGATTTACTGTTACTGCCGCCGTTTGTGATATTCCGGTGGCACTGTGATATCAGGCGGCGGTAAGGGTGTTACAGGGTTGCTGGTAACCCACCGCCTACTGGCGGCTTTTACCAGCAACCCTGTAATGAGCCCCAGGCCTTTTCTTAATGCTGTCATCTTTAAACCATACATAGTGCTTGTACACATCAATGTCTTCAGCGCAGTAACCACACAAGGAGTAAGAAGAGTATCAGAGTTCACACATAATCAAGTTGGGGAGATGGCGACTTTACACGTCTACTTGATTCTGGCCGGAAGGACTACTCTGTGAGCTTCTTCGTATTCTGTAGCTTTGTATGGACAACAGTCTTCAGGCCTGGCCACTCTAGGTTCCAACACTGAGTAGGCTGCAGCTCAAAGGCAGAAGGCTTACATGCTCACTTTTGAAATGGTGCCTTCATAAAAGAGGTTACATGCACTTAGAGTTATCCACACTCCAATTAGGATTGTGGCATCAGAAAATTCAAGTTTCTGTTTACCTACTCTGCAAAATTATGAGTTTCAGTTTTGAGATTCATTTACTGGCTAGTTTTGTGTGGCATATTTTACCGCCATATACAAAGAGTACGGCACGCAGTAATTACTAGGAGCAGCATTATCACATGCAATAATGACTGGCGCCCCATTGAGTCCTATGGACTCCAAAATGGGGAATAAGGCTATGGTCCGCATGTGGTCGCACCGGGCCACCTAGTAATTATTGCGTTCGGAAACAGTGAAAGAGTTTGAAGGTATTGCCGGGTGTAATGCCGCCAAACTCATAATCAGGCCTTAAGATGTCCTTGTAGCAGCCCCATGTGATGGTCTGGGAGCATTGCAAAGTTGTAGCTTGGAATGAGCTGTTTCTATCCTGAAGCAGCACAAGAAGCATTCATGCAAGGGGAGTTATGGACACTAAAAGGGGCCCGAGGTTCTGGCTAAAGCGAACACATGGTGTGTAACCCCAGATTACGAAGGTCCACCTTAAACAGGCTTGGGTTTCCATGGAAACCACAGGAAATGAAACGGTGAAGAGGGCCACCTAGAGAAAGAGGCGCCCTGGCATCAGCCAGCTAGTTCCACCCACAGCATTTCTTCTGTTCGCTGTAATCTGCAAAATCCGTTTGGACGATTTGGTCCAACAATATTCACCTACACAAATCAAGGAATATCTCAGACTGAAACGCCCTGCTAATACTGGACTAAAAGTCACACGTAGCAGCACACCTACCTGAATACATCAGGAAACAAAATGCCCCTTCACCAAACACCGCATAGGGGCAATTACACTTCATCGCGAACCACATGGAACCACAGCAAAAAACATGCACTGTACATGTGCAAAAAAGGAAACACCCTTCCATGAGTAATGCATTGTGAAGAACACTCCTATGCGTGCAGGGAGGATTCTGGTACTTTAGTGCAACAAGTGGGACACGCAGTAACAGTGCTGTACAGTAAAGATGGAGCATACCCCCCTGCCAACTGGCATAACCTACCCAGGACATTGAAGGGCACAGTACCATTGACACACAACACCTGAAGCATGACATCTGGGCCAAGACTCCAGTGACAATGTACGTTACTTAAGCAATATGCCCCGAGTGGCAGGGGCATTACCGACACAGGTAATGCCGGAGAAAAGCTATTAGTACCCCGGCCCGCAACATCTGCGTGACTGGGGCACCAAAAGCATTTTTTTTCTGTCCCGAAACACTACAAGCCTCCTCATTGGCTGAGGGGCTGCCACGCCCCCCGCCGAGGACAAGGCGGCAGAAATCCCAGCTGAGAATCAAAGGATTCTCGATCGGGTAACGACCCGGCGAAAGTTAATCAGAATGCGTGTGGCATTCTGCTTGACTCTCGCTGAGTACTAATTTATGCTCATATCCTGTCAAGCATTAATGGCCTTTGCACGTTGTCAAACTTGACCATTGATTGAGTTTACCCAAATCCCACCAGTGCTCCTAACGGACCTGCATCCCCCTCTTTGTAGTGTGAGGACAGCAGCCAGCAACAGCTTCAAACTCTCACAATCAACTCTCATGGACTGCACGTACCCCCGAATATGCAAAATGAGACTTAGATGAGGAGAACACACCCCGACAGACACACATTTCATGCAACGGTGGAGAACCAGCAAACAGCTTCATCTAAGACTGGAAGCCAGTGGCCGAACCTGAGAGCAGGAGTCCGGGTAGCGCGAGAAGTCACTCACATGATGATGCATAGCAGGAGTGCAACGAAACCTTTATTTGGGGGGGTCCAACAGGTAATGGGCGGGGCCACTTTCAAAATGGGGCGGGCAAACGTAGATGCTCCGCCCGCTCTGTTCTACCCCATGGGTTGTCTGGCAGGGAGCCCATATATCCTATCCCCCTTTCCCCACCCATCCCTCTCCTACCAACCACAACGCCGCCCAACGCCCACCCTCTACACGCCAGAATCAGCTCCTCCTCGGTCCAGCATTACACATGAGCGAACACGTTTATTCACACTCACACACAGTTACACATTCACACACTCATTTTAAACTTCCCATTGACCATACACTCACTCATTTACATGCGCACCCAGACCCCCATACATCATACACACACACTCATTCATTCATACATTACATACACACTCCTTGCACACATGCAAACATACATAATGAGCTAACATGCAACACCCTTTTACACTGCTAGTTTCAGAAAAGGCTTCCCTCACCTCTCTGCCTAACAAAAAGCAAGTTTGCAGACCATCCCCTTCCCCTCGGATGCGAAAGAACACATAACATTGGTATATGTTCGCTTGCATCCGTGGGGAGGTGGCTGATATGTGCATTTCATTTTTGTAAGGCAGTGCTGGAAGCCTTTCCTGAAACTAGCAGCATTAGGTTTTCTGCATGAACACAACAACACTTTAAATCTGCCGGTTTTAGATTTTCGGAACGGCTTCTCTCCCCTCTCTGACTAAGAAAATGCCTGCCCCTTAAGTCAAATTTCGGGGTGTAGAGGGGGTAGAGGACCAGCCAGCTCAATGGCGTTGCGCGCCTGAGGCATAGCATGTAAACCAAATGCAAGCATGGGGAGCTGTATTTCATTGCAACAAAACTGGGCCACGTTGTGGTCATGCGTGAAAAGAGGAGGGGCAACATTAAGTTGCCAGGCACACCATGCTTCTGTGCTTCATGCCATGCACGATTAAACAGTCCTTGAATTTATCTCATGCCTTTTCTCTTGGAGTCGCTGTATTGACACTGCCTCAGAGCTGATGTGTTGCTGTTTATCCTGTGCTAATATCATGCCTTTGCCAAGCTGTGGCTGAGTGGGTGGCCTTGTGACCACGGATGATCAGGAATGTTCACTGCTTTATTAGGAAACTCTGCAAGTACAGAGCTCAGTTTGGAGGTGACAACGTGAATGCAATGGAGGACGCACCCGAATAACATGGGCAGCGTCCTCTCTTCCCTCCCGCCTGGTTAAGGGGGAGCTGTGCAAGAGGCAGCCAGGGGGGCGCAGAGCCCGCGAAACCAGGTGAAATGCCTGCAAAGAAGGACAATAGGAGGGGGTGGGCCAGGTGGCTTATAAACCATCAGCACTCCATCTGCAGGAGATTCCAGCTCGAGCAGAGGGACGCCCGCGCCTTCCAAAGGACCTGTTTTGTTTTAGAGGCTGACCGGCCCCCGCAGGGGGCGCTAGAGGGACAGCCTACATAGCGGGCTGTCCCTTCTGGCCACCCCCTTCCGGTCGCTGCTCAGGCCTCTCTCCTCTTCCTCTCCTCCTCTGAAGGGGAAGAGGCGTTCCCAGGGGGACCTGGCTTCCGGTCAGGTCCCCCTGTGGACACTTATAAGGGCGGGAACTGCTGGCCATCAGCCTCTTTGTCCAGCAGCTCCCGCCCAGTGTGAATTGAAACCCACCCACCCACGCCTGAGAATATAATGCTGAGGTTAAACAGGTTGAAGATTGGTAAGTTTAAAAACTGGAGTAATACGTGCAGTCCGGTGGTAGGAGTAGGGTGACGCTTTCGCATCATCAGTAGAATTAGTAGAGTGCCATAGTAGAAGTATTGATAAAATAAGTTAGTGTGTTGTTTGAGTTGTTCCTAATATTTTCGTTTCTTGTTACAGGCGGAGTATCGGGGCGGTCCTAGCCAATGAGGTACTTCAGGCTGCAGCTGCAGCGGCTCGGGATTGGCCGTGCTCGAGCCGATCCCTCGACGGGCACTGACTCCCTTCTTTAGGGCTTTAGGCCAACAATCATCCTGGTCAGTGCCCCTGATTCCTGCTGGCTGTGCCAGTGTAGCTGTAATAACCAGCAGTTTTGTCAGTTTGGCCAGTGGCTAAAGTGGTGACATGGTTCACCCGTATCTGACTGTTTGTAATGTGGCTGGGACCGTCCCAAGTTGTCTTGCTCCAAAATAAACTGTGACCTTGTGTTTTTTCCAAAGAACTTTAATACAGTTGTCTGTGTATTCATTTATTCATTTCATTGTGTTATGATAATGACCTAAGGAGGTGGGGGTGTCCAATGGGGATCTCCCCGCTATGTTTCCTGGTTTGTGTGCGTTGTGTACAGATGGAAGGAGGTTGTCTTGTCATGGCGGGCTTTGCTGTGAAGCTGGAAGTGCTTCGATCCTGTGGAGCAGAGGCAGAAGAGCTGCAGCGGTTAGGCGTGAATACCCGAGTGCCGGCAGAGCAGCGTAGAACCAGCGGGGATCGGAGGACAAGGAAGAATAAAAGGTGAGCGAGCGGGCCGACCGGGACTGCTTTATGGTGAAAGGTTAATGCATACATTAAAACATGTTGTTTAGCCGCTAACGGCAAACCTGCATACACTAAGCTTGTTCCTTCTCCACGCAGCACTGCAGGGCAGGCAATTTTGCCCGCATTGAACTCTTTGTACCCAGGCGCCGAATGGTGAAATAGCACATTAATGCATTGATCGGCCACAGTGGCCGAGGACTACACGGGAGAGAGGTTGTTAACCTCCAAAACAGTAAAGGAGGGAGAGACAGTTTATATACGGGCCGCCGGTCCGGTGAAACATTTGCAGCATTTAACGCTTTGATTTCTGGGCTGCCTAGGGGTGAAATTAAAGTAAAGGAACTGCATTAAATGGACAACGCTGGTCTAGCATTATCAAGGTAGCAGCGCTGATGCCTTGTGGTTCATTGTAGCAAGGCAGGAGAGAGGAATTTTGTCTGAAACTTTGGGGCACAGACAAGACAGAAGTCAGACAGGTTCACCTGGGCAGGTGCCTTAGGGGCTGCAGCAGTGTGGTGCCAGGAGGTCGCTGCTAAATACAGCCCTTTGCAGAGCATGTGCCAGGAGGCCGCTGCTAAATACAATCCATTTCAGTGCGTGTGGCAGGAGGACGCTGCTAAGAAACAATCATAGCAGTGTGTGTGCTGGGAGGCCCCTGCAACAAGAAAGATATCCACGAAGGTTCAGGGCACGCCAGGGTTCTGCTGCCTTGATAAAGATCTGGAGCAATTTGTGCTGTTGCATGGATGGCAGCCGCCAAGCATGGGCCAAATTGGGTAAACATGGTGGCAACACAGCTGGACGATGAAGCAGCGAGGCCAAGCCAAAGGGCAGAATCACCATTATTGCTCCCCAATTCTTTGGCGGAGGAGGCGCTACAGGAGATCCAGGCCATAGAAGAGGAAAAGGAAAGCAGGCACGAGGAGGAGGAACTTGCAGCCAAGAGGAAGAGGACGCTGACCGCTAAGGCTAAAGCCAGTAGGCAACAGGCGGATGCGGCCAAGAAACGGAAGGCAGCAGGGTCAAGAGGCAAGGCAAGAGAGCAGGGGCCTGTTGCCAATCCGGCGGCCTTACATGCGGAGGCTCCAAGGCAGTGAACCCAGAGCGCCTGTGGCCAGCTCAGCAGCGGTGGAAGCAGATGGACCTGCATCCTTGGAGCAGGTTAAAGGTCTGTTCATGCAGTGCTTACAAGCATGGGGGAATGTGGGGAATGGTCAAATGTGCAGAAATGTAAATGCATTTAATCTGGTGGGGAGGAATGCTGAGGCGGTGCACCAGCAGGGCGGGAGCCTTGGGGGGGATGGTGAGCCCTATGGTCCATGTCCCCTCGCTGCCCGGGGGCACCCCGCTTGGGGGTGGAGCCAGTTGCAGAAGGTGATTGAAACACCGGCAGGCAGCCAAAGGCAGGTGGCAGTATGGGGGAATCAGGCCTACGCAATGCCCAGGGAAACCCCTGCATGGGGGACAGCCAGCTGCAGCAGCATTTGTCAGCGCCAGTAGCTACCCAAGGGCAGGGTATGGTGTAGGCAGATGTCACTAAGTATGGGAGTGCGATGCTGGACTTTGCCCCAGTACGGGCTGCAGGGAACTCTTTGGTTTGGCACATTCCTGTTGCCTACAAGGAGAGGATCTGGCAAAAGGAGTCTTTTGAGATCTTTTGTCTTTTAGATATGGAGCCAGTGGGGATGGGCTTACGCAAATTGTCAGAGGAGAGGGAGAAGAAGGACAGGGAGATAGAGGAGAACATGCATAATTGGTTGGCAGCTGTCAGGATGCTATCCATCGTGATAGAAAAATAGTTTGCATATGAGCAGGACGTCCACACATTATAATTGACCTATCGTGGTGACGCCTGGTCAAAGTATGACATGGGCTTGAGGCTTAAAATGCAGGTTTGGCCGGCAATGTCCTGGGATGAGGTTGATGTCAGGGTGTCATTGAGAAAATGGTCCCCTCAATGGAGACGGGAGAGAAAGCGCAGGGTGAGAATCCTCATTATAAAAGAGATAGATGGTTTTACGGGACCGGAGAAGGGCGTCCTTTCGCGGGTGCTCCTCCTGGAATAGTTGTCCCAGTTATCAGGGGGAGCAGGCGGTTTGATGGAAATGTGAGGAAGGTTATTGCCCCTTTGGCAAAATCTGCAGATTTAAACACACAGGTGGCAAAATTGCAGGGAATCAACCACAGCTCGTCTTCCAGCGAGTTGGAAGCAGAGGGGTAGTGCTAAAACCAAAGAGAAGACCAAGCGTAATTGAGACACACTTGCCCACACCTGCACTCCTGCACAAGTTGATTCCTTTCCTGAATACATATCACAACAGTGCCGACGGTAAATTTCTCTGGGAAGGTTTCAGGTGGGGGTTTAGGATCCCCTATGACGGGATGGTGGGGGGCAGGGAAGCAGACAATTTAAAGTCAGCAGTGAGAATGCCTGAGGTGGTGGCACAGAAGGTTGGTAAGGAGATAAAGCTGGGTAGGGTAGTGGGCCCTTTCACGTCCCCGCCTTTGGCGAATTTTGTAGTGTCCCCCCTGGGCTTGGTGCCAAAGAGGGAGGAGGGGCAGTATTGCCTCATACAGCATCTTTCCTTCCCTGAGGGTGCCTCTGTTAACGACGGCATAGCCGAAGAGAAGTGCAGGGTTCATTATTCTTCATTTGACGAGGCAGTAGAACTGGTGAGGGCGCCAGGGAGAGGCACACTGATGAGGAAGGCCGACATTGAGTCTGCCTTCAGGCTACTGCCAATTGACAAGGAAAGTTACCATTTGCTGGGCTTCAAGTTAAAAGACTCTTACTTTTACGACAGGTGCTTACCAATGGGTTCCGCTATTTCTTGCGCTTACTTTGAAACGTTTAGTACCTTTCTGGAGTATGCTTTGAAGCAGAGGGCTCATGGCGGGGGGTAATGCATTACCTTGATGATTTCTTGTTCATTGGGAAAGAAGAGACTGAGGATTGTGGGTCGCTCATGAGCTTGTTCCAGGCATTGATGGAGGAGTCGGGGGTCCCCTTGGGCAAGGGGAAGACGGTCAGCCCACTCACGAGGTTTACATTCCTGGGAATAGAGATAGACTCAGTGGAAGGGAAGTGCAGGTTGCCAAAGGAAAAGGTGGTGAAGCTGAAGGAAACAATCAGGGAGTTGAGGGGCAGGAGTAAGGCCACCCTGAGGGAGCTACAGTCATTGGCAGGGAATTTGAACTTTGCGCGTATGGTAATCACGGCAGGGAAAGTTTTCACCATGAGCATTGAGCTCAAGACGGTAGGGTTGCAGCACGGTTCCCAGCATGTTCGGCTGGTGGCAGAGGTGAAGGAGGATCTCAGGATGTGGCATGGTTTCCTAGATGATTTCAATGGGGTACTATGTGGCGGGAGCAGTGGGCCACTACTAGCTTAAGCTTGTTACTGACTCTACGGGCTCGCACAGATTCGGGGCAATTCTGGTGAGCAATTGGTGCGGCCAAGCTTGGCTGGCATCATGGCATCAGGAGGGGATTACCAGGGACATCACTCTACTGGAGTTGTTTCTGGTCGTTGTGGCTTTCAAACTGTGGGGAGAGTCATTAACAAATAGGAGGGTGCTGCTCTGGTCCGATAACCTGGCAGTGGTCCAAATCATCAATATGGGGACGTCCAACAATGTGATGGTACTGAGGTTATTGAGCAAACTGACATCAAGCCTGCTCAAATTAAACACAGAGGTTAGAGCGCGGCACATTCCTGGAAAAAAAACGTTGCCGCTGACTCTCTCGTTTACAGTGGGAGAAGTTTCAGGGGAACTGTCCTGAGGCAAAATGATGATCCCATTCAAGGCACAGTGGTGGGGCATGATTGGGGGGATCTGAGCTCTCTAATCCACACTGCCCTGGCCTCAGGCACAGCAAGGAGGTACAAGGGGTGCTGGGACTGATTCATGGCCTTTCAGGAAGATATGTTGATGAAAGGGCAGCGGGGAGTGCCAGTGCGCGCCTTTGTCGGATTGGGTTGGCGGTCTGGGAAAACCAGATCATGGATGTCCTATCATTTGGCGGCAAAAGTGCATTACTTCAAGCTCGGGGGGAAACCAGATCCCACCAAAGAGCATTACATTATAAAGGCAATGAAGGGCTGGGCAAAGCAAAGAGAACGCCTGACGTGAGGTGGCCCATTGATTTTGTGAAATAGCACAGTTTAATTGAAACCCTGCGGAATGTTTGCCATGGAGAAGGAGAGAGGGTTTTGTTCTCTGCGGCTTTTTCATTGGCGTTCTTTGGAGCCTTTAGATTAAGTGAGCTGGTGCCCGAGAATATAGAGGGACGGGGCTCTGAGATCTAAAGGCTGGAGGATGTACAATTAACAAAAGAGCTGGTGTGCATGTATTTAAGAAAGTCCAAGACCAACTAGAAGGGAAAAGGGAGGACAGTCACCCTTTACAGCATACAGGGGAGCATAGTGTGTCCAGTAGTGGGGCTGTCGGCTTACTCCTAATAATATGGGAAGGATGGAGTGCATTTGTCATCATCAAGCATGGATCTGTTTTATTGGAACTTGTGCACAAAGCTGCTAGAATTCCAAAAGAAGGAAAGGGGGGCCACAGTGGGGTGGACCCACCTTTGGCGTGGCAGTGTTTTGGCGACCATTGGCAAGATACAGACTACTGATGAGCTGTGGGAAAAACCGGAAGAGTTTTTGCTCTTCTTGGGACCAGCACTCCTTGGGGGCCTAAGCGGCAGGGTGCTGGAGGTAGCAATGAGGACTCAGCTTCCCCCGACTAAACAGCACTACCCCAGACCAGGAACAACTGACAGGGCATGCAGGGTCAGACCAGAATGGTTGGGGGAGCTTTGGCCTACAATGGACTTGGTTGGGAAAGGGTGAAGCCAGATTTGGAAGCAGTCTGCTGGTCGCTGCACCTTCAGAACTATTTTCACAAAGTTCGTTTGCAGTGTTTTGAGTTTATTATGCTGTGAAAATAAATATGCAGCCTTTTTTGCCAACAAAGAAAGCATGTCTCATTCTGCACCTTTCCTTGTGGGGTATCAAAGGGGGTGAGCAGAATGAGCCAGCTTGTTGGTCAGGTATGGACAAATGCCCAGGTTATAGAGGTGATGATGTGAATGCAGTGTAGGAGGCGCCCAAAGAACGTGGTCATAAGGGGGAGGTATGCAATAGGCAGCCTGAGGGGCAAAGAGCCTGCGAAACCGGGCAAAATGCCTGCAAAGAAGGACAATAGGAGGGGGCGGTCCAGGCGGCTTATAAGCCATCGGGGCTCCGTCTGCAGGAGATTCCAGCTCGAGCAGAGGAACGCCCGCGCCATCGGAGGACCTGTTGTTTTGTTTTCCTCACACCCACCCTGCTTATAGGACGGCGGAAGGGTAAAGCCAGACCATTGCTGTCGCTGACGGCAAGGCGGTATTTTGGCGACCAGTGGCAAGAAACAGACTGCTAATGAGCGGTGGGAAAGCCGTAAGGGTTTTCGCTCTTCTCGGGACCAGCGCTCCTTGTGGGCCTAAACGACAGAGGCGCTGGAGGTAGCAATGAGGGCTCAGCTTCCCCCGACTAAACAGCACTCCCCCAGCCCATGAACACCTGCAAGGGCAGGCGGGGCTCAGACAAGAATTGTTGGGGGAGCTTTGGCCTACAGTGGACTTGGTTGGGAAAGGGGGAAGCAAGGTTTGGACACGGAGCAGTCGGCTGGTCGCCACACCTTCAGAACTATTTTCACAAAGTTTGTTTGCAGTGTTTTGAGTTTATTATGTTGTGAAAATAAATCGGTGGCCTTTTATGCCAACAAAGAAAGCATGTCTTTTCTGAACCTTTCCTCGTGGGTTATCAAATGGGCAAATAGAATGAGCCAGTGTGTTGCTCAGGTATGGACAAATGCCCAGGTTATACACCTTCCACTCCAACTCCCACGAATATCCTTTGAACGCAGTTCTCATTCTCCCTTCCATGTTCCTGTTCCATGATGATATCAGGAATATAAACAACAGGTGGGTGTGTGTAAGAGAGGAAGAGATGCTGTGTCCTGTTTACTTGTCCTGCTGGCCGATGGCGGTACTGCACTACTGTATGCAACACCAAGGCAAATGTAGGCACCCTCCATTGAAAAGGATAGTGGCATAGTCAAACATACAATTTTGCTCACAATAATAGAGCTGTCAGGATTGACAAACCAGGGGTCAAGTGAGGTTATACGTTGTAACAGTGTCAGTAATCTGACCCTGTCAGGAAGTGATGAGGATCCCTCTGAGCCAGGATTGGGAGATTTAGCACGGTGGAAGCCAGTGCCATTTGTGCCCATTGGAGGGCGGAAGGTGTCCCTTGTGCTGGACCCATTCCCTCTCCCTTCCTTTCTGCCCGCTATTGATCACCCATTACCTCTGTATGGAAATGCTTGCCAGCCTCTTTCTTGTACTTGCAGAAACCCACATATGACAGCCATCTTGGCAGATCACCCGCGAAAAGGCAGCCCACCGGAGTCTCTAGCAAGATACCTCCAGCCTGCGATTTTACAAAGGCAACAGAGAGAGAGTCAATTGCTATGAGACGCAGCACCAACAATTGTAGGCAGTGGTGGCATGGATCGCCACATGCCTCCTCTGCCCCTTTTCACTTTGCGGGGTCCCAGGATTATATATTCAACTGTCTGTGAACCCTCTGGGGCAGGCAAGATAGGGACAGACTGACCTTGGGAACCACTGGTGGAACACCAATGGGAAAAGGAAAGGGAAGAGAAAACCAGGGACAGGAAACAGGAAGATGTGGGTTGTTAAGGTGAGATCGGGGTAGACGCAGGTGACGGACCGAGAGACCTGAAGGAGGCAGGACCATATGGAGGAGTGCAGAGGTGATTTCTAGAAAAGGTGAGGTACTGATTGGTGAGAGAAAGTGAAAGTCTGTAGTGAATATGCATGGAAGTAGTGTGAGTGAGAGAAGTAGTGTGATGGGAGGTAGGGAGTGAATGAAAGGGTGACAGAGAGTGGAAGGATAGTGACTGGGTAGTAGTGGAGGATAGTGTGGTACTAGTGGAGTGGGTAGTGGAGAGTAGTAGCAAAGTCGAAAGGGGAGAGTAGTTGTAGAGTGGAGAGGGGATGTAACAGTAGAGAGGCGAAGGTAGAGTAATATTGGAGAAGGGAGAATATTAGTGGTGTGGAGAGGGGAAAGTAGTATCGGTGAGAAGAAGGACAGATGAGATGGATGAGGGTAAGGTGAAAGGGTGTAGGTAGACTGTGGAGAGAGGACATTGGAGGAAAGAAGAGGTAGAGCCAGAGAGAGAAAGGGGAGACAGTGGGCAGAGTCGAGGGGAGGAGAGCAGGAGGAAAAGGGAAGAGTGAGAGAGGGATCAAAGGAGAGAAAATGAGAGCAAAGAAGGAATGGAGTAGTTCAAGACCGGGGTGCAAGGAAGACACATCCTTAACCATCTCCTAGGGAAATCCTGGATAGGAACCCTAGATTGTTTCCTGAAGGAGGCTAGATATTTATGGTATTTGCTTTTAGGCATCACAAAAAGGTAGACCGATTTTAGATAGTAAGGATTACTGATCACCAGAACCAGCCCTGGCATTAAAAGTCACCTGGGTGCGGGTCGGATGGCCCCTCCCTATGTTCGAAAGAGAGGGATGACCATTAGGCACATGGAAAATAAAATAATAAAAACCCCTGAACCTCAGCTGGGAGTCGGAGTGTTCTTGAGGACATCTGTGCAATATGGTGTCATCATGGGATCCAGACCCGATACAGAGATATTCCACGGAAGAGAGAAAAACAGTAATCAGAGACCGGATGCTCATAGATAACTGCAAGCCCTGAAGCGCTAGATTGAGAAGTTTGGGAAATCGGCACTAAACTAGAAGCCTGGATTTGCTGCTAGAAGAAGAATCAGAGGACTCCTAGGAGTCTGCTGCCAGGGATTCCAATGCAGCCCTGATCAGTTTACCAAAAGAGCCTAGCACCCTGGTAGAGGCACCACCAAAGAGTCTTGTAGAACAGACATGAGAGGCGTGAGAGAAAACCAATCAGTAGAAGCAGATGCAAGCCTGAGGGAGTGGACTTTCAGAACTTCCCAGTGGCCCTGCATTCTAGGAGGGGAGGAATTCTATGAGGCCATGTAAGGAGGGACAAGAACCCGAGATCAGTTTATTTTACAAAGAAGTCTGTCCTGAACCTACATGGCCGAATGCAAACCCCATGGAGGACCTATTCAGAGTCCTGGTGGATGTCCAACTAGCCATCTGTCACTACCATAAGGAGACCCTTAGCGCCTTTCAGGGGGCTGTTACCAAGAGGCAAGAACAACTGGAAGTGCCCCTTGCTATTTTTCAGAGGTTGAGCAATGGAGGAGATTTAGTGGCCTTCTTTGTAAACCTGAAAGGGTAGCCGAGACCGTAGGATGGCACGACTCCACTGAGCATAATACGTTGGCCCGGTACTCACAGTAGAAACCCAACAAGCCTTCCAAGCTCTGTACCCTGAAGGCCCAAATGCCCCATTTCTCCTTAAAAATTTGGATTGAGTAGTCTACGAACAAGTATTAGACTACCTTAATAACAAGTCCATCCTGAACAACTAGCAATCAGGCTTTCGGCCCGGTTACAGTACTAAATCTGCACTCCTAGATTTAATGTCCAACATGACGAGAAGAATACATTATGGACAAACCATGCCGTTGATGAACTTAGACCTGTCTTCAGCCTTTGATTTAGTAGACCACCCACTACTTCTAACAAGACTACAAGCAGTTGCCAACTTCAGAGATCATGCACTAGCATGGATGGAATTATTTTTGGGTAAAAGAACTATAAGAGTCTGCAGTAGCATAGCACAAGCTACACCAGTCTCCCTGAGTTATGGTGTTCCGCAGCGTGCCTGTTTATCACCAATTTTATAAAACATCTTCATGACACCACTATTTACATTACTGGAGAAGAATCAAATCTGCTTCTTTAATTATGCAGATGATACCCAATGTCCTAACACTCTGACGGGGAATTATCTGAAAGATGTAAAAATGGTTAACAAGGCTTATAACCTTATTCATGAATGGATGTGTATGAATGGTCTAGCAATAAACCGTGAAAAAACTGACTAATGGTTTTGGGTTCTAGTCGCAGATTTAATAATCTCAGCACAGACTATCAACAGTTTCTAATTGGGGATTACATGATTATGACCAAAGACAAAATAAAGACTCCAGGAGTCACGCTGGATCAATCTCTCTCCATGAATGCTCAGGTGAGCAGTCTTGTGTCCTCCTCGGCTTATTACATTAGATTATTGCTTCACATCCATTCCTATTGGTCCCATAAAAGCTGTGAGACGGTGGCAAGAGCTATCATATGTTCAAAGATCAACTACTGTGGTGGCCTTTTGGTGGGGATTAGGAAGGGAGAATTAGGTAGACTACAAATGATACAGAATAGCACAGTAAGAGCAATTCTGGAACTTAACAATAATTTGACCATTTCTCAGATGCTAGGGGAAGCCTTCATTGGTTACAGAAAGAAGCACTAATCGAATTTCATCTTCTAATGATTACACTTAAATGCCTAGATGGACAATACCCTGCCTACGTGGCTGAAAGCATGAGCAAGAAGATAATAACTAGGGCTCTGAGATCTAATTACATCAAATTATTAGAAGACCCTAGATCTAATCCAGCTCTTGTCAACAGAGGTGCTGTCTGGGTAGCTGCACCAGAAAGCTGAAATGCTTTGACCGTGGACCTTAGAAGTTGTGAGTCACTTGAAAGCTTCAAGAAAGAACTCACTTATTCAGGTAGGATGCCACCTAGCCCAAGTAGATACTAGTAGGTCTGTTTGTCCTGTCCATTACCATCTTCGTCAGGACTTTAGTTCCAGACGCCACCTGCCTTTTTGGTTGCACTTGAAAGAATGAATTGAAAGTGAAGTAAAGTTAAGGGCTGGAGGACTTATGAAGAAATAAAACAAGGCATCCTCGAAAGAGATGGGCAAGGCTGAGAACCCTAGTGTTTACGAGACATCTAGGGTTGAGACAGGGGGAAATCTGCACCAGGTGTCTTATCAAGTAAGGGATTTATTAAACAAGTGGCTGGCCAAAAATACATTTGAAGAACTTAAAGAAATATTGGTAATGGAACAACGTATCAACTCATTACTCCTTTACTTACAAAAGGTCATCTGGCAGTTAAATGAACCCACGCTTGAAGAAGCAATCCAAGCAGCCGGTGCATGCCAGAGAACTAGGGCCATCTTAAGCAATGTTGGGGCCGTGGGCACAGACATCTTTGGGGCCCCCTCCACCAGACCAAAGCAATTAAGGGAACAAGAATATTGGTTGCGCCCCGCACCCGTTGCACTCAAAACCTATAGGTTGATATGCTGTCTCGCAGCATAATAAGCACGTTTACTCCCCTCAAGTCCCCTTACCCTCTTCATTCTTGCTCTAATCAGAATGATAAACAAGTAGCATTTGAAGACCAACATTAGCAGTCTAGGAAGAGGTCACTGTTCTAGCACATACAGGATAATTTGTATCAATAGCATCCAGGAAGGTATGCAGCCTGAAACATTTATGCAGGACCGTATGTAAAAGGTATGTGTAACCCATACTAGACAGAGAATTCACATTAGCTGCCTCACTGAATGCAAAAGTGCCCATGCATGGCCAGAGGAGACCAACTGGAAGGAAAAGAAAGCTACACATACCATAGCATGGATAGTGGATGCAGATTAGAAGCTACCAGGAAAGTGTCTTCAACCAGACAGACTGAGATTAGAAGTGGTATATGGTTTTCAAATAGTGTTAAAACAAAATCAAAGAGGTTATGGCTCGAAGGTTTAGAATGAATCTTAACCTTTGGCATTTGTCTAGGCAACCCTCCAGACCATCGTTCTTCACCTGCCAAGCCTTTACAGAAAGGGAGAGACCATATGCAAATCAGGCTGAGCCCCACCCCAAAAGGGGCAGTACAGCCCAGACTTCTAGGTCACATCCCTTCTGCACGAGACCACAAGCATCCCCAAACATGTTTCGGCCTTGTTGGGCCTCATCAGGAACTTGCAGGACCAATTATTAAAAGGTTTTGCATTCAGCTCTCATGTTTTTCGTTTTTTTTGTTTGTCAGCCTCTTGTTGGTATCATCTTTCAGCTGAATTTTCGCTTGTTTGAAGTTGGCCGGGGGTTTAACTAATAGTACGTTATTCTGGCTTTCACCTGTTCATAATTTGAAGCCAGTTTCAGTTCCTTGAGTTGGTGTTCACTCTTGATCTTTTAATGGAAACTTACTTAGATGTGAGTTCACGATTTCCTTGCTTGTTTGGGGTTCACGTAAAGAAAGTTCTTTCATCAAGAGTAATTTTATTTCATTCAGGGATTGTGTGTTCAGTCGTACTTTGTGTACCACAGTGTCATAAAGACGGAAAAATGACTGCAGGACTGTGTTAAGGGCAGCCAAGGACAAGATTCCACCTGCAAATTGACTTATAATTTATTGAGTTGTTTGCTTGAAGAGAAAGTGAGGAGTGATGAGTCAGCTATACATATGTTCTCAAGTCGTAATGATTCTGTAATGTCTACAGTTGATGTGTCCTGAGATCTGAAAAGACTTGGGGCCTGATTCACAGAAGTGTTTTATAATGGCACAGTCCCATTGGAAAATGCTCTGTGAATCAGGCCCGGTGTCATGCTTAATTGGTCATGTACACCCTCAATTGCCTGTATTTCGTTCTCCAGGCTCAGACAGGTTTCGAAGATCGTGGAATTCCCTTGGTGTTCTAGTTCAGACAAAACATGTCCCGAAATTCCGCTCTCAAGCTTTTCCGTGCAGATGTCTATACATTGTGTTTCGTTTGTTGCAGTTAAAGTAGTATCATGCCCTGTGCTGTAATGTCCTATTTCTATTGTTTTGAAAAGGAGCTGTGTCTCCTTTCTGTTGTCATGTTTGTGGGTTGCAGTCCACGTGGTTGATGTGGGCGGGGTTTCCTCCCAGGCACCAGTTCGTGCTTTACATTAAAAAAGTATAGATGCAGTCGTCTCATTTGATTCCTTCTTCACTTTGCGGCTTCGGAATCATCCTGTGTGAACGCATTGCCAAACATAACATGTGCCCCCTTCCTCAATCACTTGACTGAACAGTTTAAGTGGCTGGGGGTAAAGAATGTGGATATTTTTCCTTGTTTCTTAGTGCCCGCACGTTCAGTGTGGTTTACCTCATTATTACCTTCTAAGAGGTTGCATTCATGATGAGAGACGGCGCTCCGGAGCATATACCGTTTCGTTTGTCCCACTTACCTGCGGGTGATTATTTTGCCGAGGATCAAAGGGACTAGCCCTGCAGACTCCTCTCATTTGCTGATTGATAAAGACGTGAAGATTTTTTTATTTTTTAATTAATTTATATGGTTAATAAAATCAACCTTTCAAATATCAACAAGTATCACAGTGTCATAAATGAGAAAAAAGAAGATACAGTTTATACATTAGCCACAAGTAAAATTTGAAGATAATTTAGCTCAATTGGAATGATTATGAATATGATCAGAAAATATTTCATCCAAAAAGCGTACAGTTGCTATTTTGATTCTTAGGGTAGTGGATGAGAAAATGCAATGCCACAAATTCTTTTGGATATGTGCATTTTGGTCTTCAAAAAAACTTCCAAAGGATTTTTTCCGAATAGTGGCTAGATTTGGACAATGAACTAAACAATGTTCCAACGTTTCTTTTTTGTCAACATTCTTACAAAATCGACACACATTTTCTATTTGCATAATTTGTTTTCTGCGAGCCTGAACATCTAGGGTCGGCCAAAGGTTCAACCGAAAACAGAGAAACTTCTGGTGAGTCCTTGAACATGGAAATTTGGCCAAATAATCAGACATTATTCTACATCGCTTGTGTCCAAACAATGCTCGATCAAAGTCCTTATAGTTGAGGCATTTATTTTGAGTCATAAAGACGTGAAGACATTCAAGAAAGTGTGAGAATTTAAATCCTGCAAAAAACTAGCTGCTGACGTGGAGCACTATTTTCTCATTGTAGTACAGATCGCAGTCACACAGTTCTCAATCATGTAAAGTTTGACAAGAAGACGAAAGAAAGGGGGACTGGCCAGTTGCACTCACCTTTGAGCGGGTGGGTAAACCAAAATCCTTCTTCCAATCCTCCCAAACGCTATGCCAGGTTCGCCTGCTCTACCCCACTCCGCTCCAATCCGCAGACTTGGGGGGAGATTATAACAGAATGCTCCACCCCTGGAAAGAATGGCAAGTGTAGGCAGAGTTGCACCGCTGACTGCAGGGACTGCACTCCACTCTACCCCACTCTGCTCTGCAGACTTGGGGGGGGGGGAATTATAACAGAATGCTGCGCCTCTGGAAAGGATGGCAAGTGTAGACAGACTTTCACCGCTGACTGCAGGGACGGCGCTCCACTCTACCCCATTCCGCTCCGCGGAGTTGGGAGGAGATTATAACAGAATGCACTGCCTCTGGAAAGGATGGCAAGTGTACACAGACTTGCACCGCTGACTGCAGGGACAGCGCTCCACTCTACCCCACTCCGCTCCGCTCCGTTTATCGTATTTTCATAGATATGTATTTTCTTGCATCCCTCCCTTATAATAATGAATGACCCAAATGCTTACATTTATCTGCATAAAAGTAACCTGTTGCATTTATTTAATTTTAAGATTTTTAGAGTGACGTAAAGGTCACCTTTTGGGAACTTCAGGGCAATTTGTACCAATATATTAATTTTAATCTGCCTATAGATTTTAGTATTTTCTTAGCTGTTGCTTGGAATCAGTCAAGGTAGAAAGTGTGTTTTCCTTTGTGTACATGTATATACAACAGTAGACGCATTGTGGTGCAATGGTGAAAAAGAATGCAGACGGCGGGTCATTGTACATTAGCATGGAGAATTGTTTACTGACCTATGTTTGTTTGTTTTGTTTGTTTTATTATTTATAATGCGCAACATACCCGAGGGTAACAGGGCGCAGCAGTTATAAATATATGCAAAGCTTAGTTACAACAGCACGGTATAAAATCAACATACAATATTAATTACCATAAGGGTACATACAAAGGGTACAAATGTACAGGTTGAGGGAATAAGAATGGTATATACAGATGAGACAGATATCTTACATCAGAAATGTATGCAAGGTACAGGTGTTTGAGTAAAAATATACAGGCAATAGGTGTGGCAGTTGTAGTTACCACGAGGTGTCAGGTTGACGGGAGTGGGGAGGAAGTACTCCAAGACAGAGGGTTTAGCGGCAGAGAGTCCTAGCTACTTGCTAAGCAGGAGTAATCATATGGTGATTAATTGTATTTCAGCGATAAAATGATGTTGGATCTGAAGTTTTGGTAAGATTGGTCAATTCTCAGTGTGGGAGGTAGGGAATTCCATAATTTGGCTGCTTTCACAGGGAAGCTGTTGCCTCCGATTGTGGATGTTTGAACCTAGGAATGGAGAGGCGGTCTCTTTAGGCTGTTCTAGGTATTCTCCAGGAGATCTGTTTGTGGAATCTTTCGGCCAATTAAATGGGGGCAGCATTGTTGAGGGATTTGTGGGTTAGCAACAACGTTTTTAGAAGGATTTTGTCGTTGGTTGGGAGCCAATTATTCTGTCGGCTACTCTCAGAGACGTGATTTCTTCTAGATATGCCTAATGCCGCTCGGAGGGCATTGTTTTGTAATATTTGGATTTTTTTGATAGTGGCTTGAGTTGATCCTAGCTAGAGGGCATTGCAGTAATCGAGGCGATGCAAGATGAGGGCTCTGGCCAGGATGGTGCAGCTAGTGTCAGAGAGAAACGGCTTGCCTGTGCGGATGAGTTTGCACGTGTAAGCTGCGGAAGACGCAAAAGAATTGACCTGTTTGGCAAATGACAGGTTTGAGTCAAGATAAAAACCTAGTGTTTTTACCTCTTGTTCTACTTTGATACTATTGCCATTGAATGTGAATGAGGAGTAGTCAGATCCTAGTTTTTTTTAAGTTGGAGGGAGTGCCCAAGAATACGAGTTCAGTTTTATCATCATTCAGGCATAGTCCATGTGTGAACATCCATGCCTGGATAATGATGTACACCTTATTCACCAAGGCCAAATCCTTTCCATAATCTCGTGACAGCGGGAGGAGGATCTGGGTATCATCTGCATAGTTAGTGTAGGTGATACCGAGATGATCCAGATCATCGGAAAGGGGCTTGGTAAAAATGTTGTACAATGTGGGCGAGATGCAAGATCCCTGAGGCAAGACACAGGTAATAGGTATAGGGTTGGCCGCTGCTGTGGGCGAGAAGACCCTCATCGTTCTCCCATTTAAGAAGGACCTAATCCAAGTGATAGCAATGTCAGAAAAGTGTGCTGCTGTGTTAAGATGGTTGCATAGAATAGTATGATCGACCAGGTCGAACACAGCCATGAGATCTAGTAGGAGGAGTAGGGCTGATTTGCCATTATCTCTAAGCTCTTCAACTTGAGTCTTAAGATCGATAAGGGCTGTCTCCGTTCCGTGCTGAGGACGGAAGCCTGATTGTCAGCCACCAAGTAAGTGGTGTAGTTCCAAGTGCTTATGGATTTGTACATAGGCTACCTTGTCCACAATTTTTAGGAGGAAGGGCACTGTCATGATTGGCCTGTAGTTCATAGTTGTAGATGGGTCAAGAGTCGTTTTTTTTAAGAGTGGGAGTACCCAGGATTTTTAAGGTTAGTAGGAATGGTGCCAGCAGAGAAAGACGCATTGATGAGCTTTGTTATGAAAGGTGATAGGTCTTGGGCTGCATTCTTAATGATCTGCGCAGGCCAGAGATCTCCCTGACAATTAGAGGGTTTAAGGGACAGAATGATTCTTTCCACTTCAGGAATGGAAACTTTGGTGAAGTTGAATCAGGTGGATTCATCGGTATTGGTATGCTCGCTTATTTTGGATGGGGGAATGTCATTTAGGGAAGCTCTTTTACTGGAAATTGTGTTTTGTAAGGTGGATATTTTATTGGCTAGAGCGTGTTGGAGCTCAGAGCAACATTTTTTATCTTTAGTGCATGTGTCAGGTAATGCTATGGGGGTTTCTATTTCTCTGAGGATGGTGAAGAGTTCCTTCATAATAGACTTGGCTTGGGATATGCGTGTGTCGAAGGATATTCGTTTACCAAGACATGTTTTATTTTTGTACAGGGAGGATAGCTTAGTGAGTTTAAGTTTGTTGGCTACTGATGGTCGTTTTTTCCAGGCGGCCTCGCAGTTTCATTTTTGTTGCCTTAGGTTTTTTAGAAAGGGGGTAAACCATTTGTTCAGGTGTGTTTTAGGCTTACTTGATCTAAGTTTGAGGGGGGCAATCTGTTTCCAAGGAAGTGGACATCATTTTGTTGTATTCCTCGACCAGGCTTTCAGGATCCGTATTGTCTGATAGCAAGTTGAGAGTGGAAAGTACAGCTGGGATAAGCCTATCTACAGTAATACTCTTTTTGTTTCTAGTTAGTGTGGGAGGGGCCCTGATGACGGGTGGAGGAGGGGGTCTATTAGTAGAGAGCATGAATGACACAAGGTGGTGGTCAGTCCAAGCTAAGGGTGAGATGGAGAGGATATTGACTTGACAGTTTTGGTCTGCCACCCAGTCAAGTATTCTACATTTGTTCTGAGTAGGTGTTTTGCTTCTTTGGGTGAAACCAAGTTCGGAAAGGACGTTAGCTGTGGTTAGGGCAAGCTGGTCTGATGAGTCATTAAAACCCATAATGAAGTTTCCCAGTACAAGTACTTGTGAAGAACATTTGAGATTGCTAGACAGGATGGTGTTAATATCGTCCTCAAATGTTCCAGGAGGGCTCGGGGGGGCGATAAATCAGGTGGCTATTAAGGGTTTGGGCATTGGTGAGTGGTACTTTAACTGATAAAAGTTCACATGAGTGGACATCGATGGGGGTGGCTAATCTCATGGAGAGGCTACATTTGTAAATGATAGCAATGCCTTCTCCTCTAGATTTTAGTCTGTCTTGACTCAGTATAGAATAGCTGTCCGGGACTGCTAACATGAGCATAGGACCTGCGGCGGGGTATAGCCATGTCTCAGTGATGGCAAGGTAATCTATGATTGCAGCAGTAAGAAAGGCAGCTGGTATGGGGGCTGAAATCCCAAACAGCCACTTAATTTAGCAAAGACAATAGGAAAAATGCATCTTGGCACAATACACTTTATAAATAATCCTGTTACTTGGTGTGTGGCCCATTTAAGTATGGGCCTGTTGCCCCTTTAAGAAAAAGCGTCACGATTGTGTCATGACGCTCCTCAATAAAAGGGGCTCTGCTGGGAGATGAAAGGCAGTGCAGCAGAGCCCCAGAAAGCGGCAACCCATGTCTGTGTATTCTTTTGGTGCAACTGTTTGCTGTGTGATCATGGCCTTGGGTCTCCATTTGCACTGGGTGCCCCCAGTGGCGAGGCGGGTAGGTGCTTGGTGTCCCCAGCAGCTGTCTTCCTGTCCAGTGATCCCGACCATGCAGGGTGTTCCCTGCTCCTGGTGTGCTGCATGCCCGCAGCTGTCGTGGAACCCCGGGTGACCCCGGTGTCTGGTGGGACCCGCTCCGGTGGGCCGTGAGCGGGCCGCCACATTGACGACAAAGGTGGTGTGGCAGTGTCCGCGTATGAGGAGCCACGTGCATGGTGGCAGCTGAGGCCACAAAGTAAGTAGCAGAGGCATTGGCCGTGTGTGAGGAGGTGGCGTCCGCCACTGCGGGTGGTCCAGGGGCCCATGCCGAAGTTGAGGCGGCGTGGGGTAGCTGAATGAAGGAATACCTGCTGGAGCAGGCCCGACTGGGAGCAGCGTCAGCCGCATGGAGGCGAGGAGCTGCCACACAAATAAAAGGGGCAGAGCCCAGCAGGTGCCATGCCACAGCGGCAAAGGTGCAGGGTGTGGTGGACTGCTGGTCACTCCCTGTACACCTGCAGGGAGGAGCAGCGGATCCTGGTGCGCCCACTACGTGAGGGACAAGGGCTGCAGCGGTGACTGCAATACAAAAATATTTTGCAGACAGAACAAAAGAAGGTGGGCATGGCCCACGAACACTGGGCCGCGGCGGTAAAGGCACAAAGGATACTGCAGCCCTGCAACGAAGGACAGGGTGGTGTGGCTCATGTACATCGAGCCACGGCAGTGACCACAGCGAGACCACTTGCTGCATAAGAAGGAGGTGGGCGTGGCCCACAAATACCGGTCCCAGGGTGGCATGGATGGGGGAAAAGTGAGGGGGTTTCTTTGTCTGTTCTGGGAGCGTGAGGCACACGGCTGCCCCGAAGAGAAAAAGGGATGTGGCCTTCTATCACCTGGACACGCAGTGAGGAGAATAAAAGAGCTAAGGCCAGTAAACAACCGGGCCTCCCTGGAAGGTGATCCAGTGCCCAGGTGCTAGTGTGGTAGGATCTGAGGTACTGGGGCGCCCAGTTATCCCCGGAAGTAGGGGAGGACAGCCGGGAGGCTCGCCAAGGGCCTGAACTTTTGGTAACACCCCGAAGGGTAGCGGCTCCACAGGGAGTGCTTGTGCATCCTCTGTGACCCGGGCTCGGCAAAGCCATCAAACCCTTGTGACATTTCCACTACCAACAAGACCCCCAAAGAGTAGCGGTTCCACAGGGACCTACAAAGTGTGCAGCCCAGCCAGGGGCCCATCAACAGTGAGCACAGATTGCGACACGCCCTCTCACCATCATGGGGGATGCAAAAAACAAAAATGAAGGGGCATATCGCCACAATGTACAGCTTGCGCCTTTGTATCCGTTTGATGTGGTGGGGGCTCCAGCCAGTCTACGGCCCCGGTGGACGGCATGGGTGGAAAACCTAGAACTGTATTTTGAGGTGGTGGAGATGAAGGACCAAGCTAAATACCCAACGCTTCTGTACTCGGCCGGCCCAGCCGTCCAGAGGTTGTTTAAGACCCTGCAGCCCTTAAATCAGTCATATGGCGCAGCCATTGCAGCCCTGAACGAGTACTTCATGCCCATGGTCAGACAGGATTATGAACGGTTCATGATGAGATGCGCGAGGCAAGAGGAAGGGGAAAGCCTTGACGCATTTCATGGCAAGCTTTGTGGAATCGCGCTGTCCTGTCGAAGATGGTGAGATCAGTGCTCAGATAGTCTACGGCTGTAGATCGGCGAAGTTGCGAAAACAGGTCCTCAGAGAGCCAGGACAGGGCCTTGACTGAATCCTGGAACTGGGTCACGCCAAGGAGCTGGTGGAGGTGCATGCCTCGGCCATGGACCTCTCCAGGCAACAGCTCAGGCTGTAGGCCCCCATGCAATGGGTAAAGTTGGCAGAGGTGTCGGCCGTCAGCAAGTGGCAAGTAGGTAGGCCAACCAGAAGACGAGTTTGGTCATGGAGAGAGCCAGGTCCCACAATATGCCATCAGTGTGGATGGGACCGCCCGCAGGCACAGGAGTGCCCGGCCAAAGGACACACGTGTGGGCGGTGCGGGAAAGTGGACCACTTTGCATGGGTGTGCCCAGCCCCAATGCCGGCCAGCATGGTTGGGCCATCAGCAGGAAGGAGCAGGAAGGAGGTCAAACGAGGTCGCAGGGAGGAAGCCCTCCAGGGTGGCGGTGGTCCAGATGGCAGAGGAACAACGGAAAAGACTGTACGACTATGTTGAGGAAGAAGATGAGGAGAATGTGCTCTTCCTGTCCTGAAGCAGCACAAGCAGCCAGTTCGATCCAGGCATTTTCTGATCCCCAATGCCGGCCACCGGGGACCCGTGGGAGTGTGGACTGGAATGGACTGTGGTTTGCAGTGATTGAACAGTTTGTCAGCATGGTGTGCAGTCTGGAATGCACCGCTGTTTGCAGTGAGTTGGCAGTTGACGGGTGGTGCGTGGACTGGGTTACACCACAGTAGTAGACCCCTGTATAGGGTCGTTATGTGTTATGTGTGCTGTGTTTTTTGTTATAATAAAGGAGGGATGTGGTGTGTGGCACATTTAAGTGTGGGCCCTTTACCCCTTTAAGAAAAAGCGTCACGACTGTGTCATGACGCTCCTCAATAAAAGGGGCTCTGCTGGCACGTGAGAGGCAGTGCAGCAGAGCCCCAGGAAGCGGAAACTCGTGTCTGTGTGTTCTTTTGGTGCAACTGTTCGCCGTGTGATCACGGCCTTGGGTCTCCGCCCCCACTGGGTGCCTCCTGCGACGAGGCGGCAATGTGCTGGGTGCCCCCAGCAGCTGTCTTCCTGTCTGGTGATCCAGAACTTGCAGGGTCCTCCCTGCAGCTGTTGCGTACCCGCAGCTGTCGTGGAACCCCTGGTGACCCCGGAGTCTGGTGGGACACACTCCGGTGGACCGTGAGCGGGCCGCCACACTTTGTAGTGTGGTTTGTGCTTTTTGGTCTGAAGTTTAGACTTAAATACTCACACATAAGTTTGTAAAAAGTGATCTAACAGGCCGCAAGGTAAGGAGCTTTACATTTTGTAAAATGCTGACTTTTAATCATGTTTCTTTTTCATGTTCAAAGTTATTTGTTTAATTTGTAAACTTGTATAATATAAACTTTGATCGGGCTAAAAGCAAAGTCACCACAGATTCCTATCAGAGACCCCAGGGCCTCCAAAAGGTGTGCGAGCCTCTTTCCTTCGAAAGGGGTGGCCCGATCTCCTTTAGGCGCTGTCCCTGAGGCAGACCCCTGGCCTTGACACCGCAGCAGGAAGCTGGTAACACAGAGAAATACAGCTTTCGTGGGAATACATGTGGTTTTCATATTTATGATTTCCTGCTGAGGTTTAAGCACTGTAAAACATACCACACATTCCTGGCAGCTGATTCTAGCATCTGCCCAGTGAGGGTTTGTATTTAAGCAGCAGATGTTCACACAACAGAAGCTCTTTCTATGTTTATTCAACTGGCAAGTGCTTCCATCTTAGGTGCCTACCGGCTGCTTTATCAGGCCCATAGAAAACCATCTCAGTATTGCTTTTAAAATGCTGGTAAACACTGGCATTGCATTTCAAGAGAGGACCAAGACCCGAATCTTCCAACACCACATCACCATCTGCACTCCCGTGGCTCCACTGCTTGTGTTCCTTGTTCTCCATGCACAGCACTCCCCTGCGTGTGATCTTCACTTACACTATATATATCTCCATACATTCATATAATATGTGTGTGCAGATCCCTTCTATTTTGCCACATGGGTTCATCAGGTGATTTTTCTACTTTGCCCAGGGCTCTATAAAACAGAATATTATAGTATCTCTTGATAATCAAGCATTGCCAAGGAATTTCGCAATTCGGCACACCTAGTGCTGCGAAAGATGTGTCAACGTTTTGAATTGCAGATTCGGCTCAATTCCCAGCTTCAACACAAAGCCAAAATGTGTGATCCTGAGCAAATCATGTAATCTCAATGTGCATTATCTGCCACAGTTGTGAGTGCTTAAAAGTGGTTTTGTCCACACAAAAAGCTATACTTAGAAAGTCACACTCGGGCTAAAATACTATAGTGTTGATCCTTGCATACAGGCCATTCAGGCATTACATATATCAAAGCTGGCTGATTCTTGGCTCACTCATGAAAACGCCCACTGAAATCCACGGCCGTTTCCGCAATGAAAAGTGAGAAGAGACGCACCAGAGATTGGTGGCGCCTTTGTTTTAGATGGATGTATGCTTACAAAGAAACCCATATTTCGGACTCTTTGGGTTACGCCCTTACTATTCAATGGTCACTAGCTTTATGTCTGTTCCCTGTTCTATGCTCCTTAGGAGGCAGGGTTAATAGGTCCTGGGTGGCCCAGAATTGGGTTTTATTTGTGGTTATCCAAAGGGCCTACTTTGTATGTATTGGAAACACTAGACCCAGTGGAACAAATGAACGTGTCCCTCTACCCAAATGCTATGTCTGGGTGGACCGTGGGTACTACGCATAGGGTGCTTTGTGAGGTGTTCTCCGTGAACTGAATCGTTGGTGCTTCATTACGTTTTATCACTCACATTGATACTCTAGCAGCCATGCGGACAGGAGACACAGACTCAGTCAGAATTCAAAACATACTGGCATGGCTTTGGTAAACCCTCCAGGATATTGCCAGGTAGCTTTCTGATGATATCGACCATTGGTACACTGGGGTGCTTCACCTAAGTCACCAGGTATAGCAGGTAACGGAGCAGTGTGCACATTTAGCTGTAAACTATCTGTTCCTAATGCACCAATATTTAATCTTTAAATGCACTATTTTGTGATGTATTTTTACCTATGTATTAGTCATTTATATTTAGCCTTTTCCCATTTGTATGACCTCAAAGCGCTTTGTGGTAGGACGCCCTCGGGGACCAAAGTCCAGGTATGGGAAAGTTCTCAGATTAGGCTTAAAATGCGTGTAGGCATTTGGGCAAGATTAAGATTTATGAGGGCTGGTTACGCTCCAGTAATCATCCCAAGAGGCAAGGCGGTGGAAGGGTGCTGAGGGAGGCCGTGGATAAGTACTTACTGTGGACTCTCTTGTGATACATTTTCTAAAAGTTTGTGACAAACTACAAGTGCAATAAAAAATAAATAAATAAAAAAGCAAAATAATGCCATTCCTCTCAGTCTGATTATGTAGTCATCCACTTGCTCACTGGAGGCACTTGTTCGCATGAATAAAACGCGATCCTGTGCAACAGAACGTTTTAATCATTGACAAAGCTTTTGACAAGTCGCCTTATGTCTTCCAAGTACTCAGTGTCATCTTAAGCTAAACCCATTGGGGGGATCTCCTTCAGACTCATAAATGTCTTCTGCCCTTTCATCTCCAGGGAGTTTAATAACATGGCTTTCTTCTTCATAGGGGCAAAGGCGATATTTCCAAGAGCATCAAGAAATTGTCCTAAATAATGGTAGACATGGATTGTATGCCAGGGAAGGCTCTCCGGGTAGCTGCAGAAATAGAGGCGGAGAAGTGGGACCCTGCATCATATAGTCTTGGGGTGGCGCAACAGAGGATCAAAAGTACTCATCAATTTGTGGAATCGGATATCCCATGCAAAAGTGTTCGCTCAAGAAAGGATTGGACAAACATTAAAGTAAACATTATTTATTAATTATTAAGGTCATTTGTTGCTGCAAATGATGGTGGGCGTAGTGGTGGCAGATGTAGCGGCTCTGTGTGCGCTTTGCACTTGAATGTGCATCTTTCATTTGTGCATGGGTCTTTCGATAGTTCCCTCCCATGCTGTGCCCCGCACTGACCACTGCGCATGGTGGGGCCACGTAGCAAAGTCCTCTAGTCTAGCAATAAAATCTGTTGCCAGTCCACAAGTCACTGAGATTGCCGAGAAGGAGAAGATGGTCAGTGTCCAGGGGAGAACAGCAGATGAGGCATAAGCAGTCCCCGGGCCATGGACACGAGGAGGACCGCAGGTGATGTAGGAGTGACTCGTTAAAAGAGGACAGGATGTGGTAGATGAAAACAGATGACACATGGGGGTGGACGCAGGACCCGACAGACTGCATCAGAGGAAAACTGCAGAGCCACAGTGAGAAACACATGCCATAGATTGGGGCTGTCATAGAGCTACAAGGTTGAAGCCTTCCTCAAAGAGCGGCAACCTTTGAGTATGGTACTTTGAGAGAGGTTACAACCTAAAAGCACATTGAAGCCAGACAGCGTTCTTGCCTCAAGGTTGGGCAACCCATGGAGGTGAAAGCAAGCCCTATCACCTTTGGACATGAGGAAAGAAAGCTAGCAGCCATTTTGGGGATAGGCACCAGGTACTACATGACCAACGACCTGTAAACATGATGTAAAATCCATATATGCAATCGGAGTTCATTATAGAACTCATGATGTGAGCTATAGGCACAGACAGAACATTTGTAGGCAATTTATTTTTAACTTTCTAACTCCGTGGATGATTGCATAGTATGAGTTCATTGCTCTTTGTAGCATTCTTGACTCAGAGCTGCTCAATACTGCGAATCATTAGCCCTCACCCTAATTACAAGGTTTAGCTGATGGTGATGACGCAATAAAGTCCAGGGCAGCAATCAGTGCCACTTATCTGCTCCAAAGTCAATAACACCATTTGCACAGGTATTTGACAAAGTTATCATGCCATGTTACCCCGCCATGTCCCACCAGCCCCCACTTTGGCAGTTACTACTCTACTCATGGTCAGTGTTTGGAATGAGCTGCGGTCTGAGGGAGATTCTGGAGTAGGCGTATGTCACAACTTGCCAACTTCCTCCTGAGTGATCGGACTGGCTTTCTAGCACTCAACCCGCGCTCAACTCGTTCATTTTGAAGTACCAGGAACTTTCACACCGAAATATGTGACATATGATGAGCAAATAAACCAGCAGAGAGCCGCAGTGGGACTCTGCCCAGTACCTATCAAAAGAACAGCACCTGTTAAAGTACCGACGCCTAAGAAAACTTGGACAGTAATATTGGACACGCATATCGACAAATAAAACAAAATGAAGAATGTCAGAGCACAGTCACTGAAGAAGCTGAAAAGATACTGAAAGAAGACGAATGGTGACGTCACAAGCACCCGGACTGACTCACTTATACAAGATATGATGACCTGCGAATGACGAAAAGAGACGAAACGCCATGGATAAGGTACATCATGAACCTAAAGTGAAATAACGATGTCAAATGTAAGAAGCTTATGCCATGAGCGTGATGAAGATATTCAGCCAGTTTACACATGTACATATGCTTGGAACTGCAAGAAAGCTAAGAAAATCGTGCAGGTTGCTATGCTTAGTAGTAAGATAGATTGCGGCAACCACCACCTATACATATCTACCTCAAAAAGGAGCAGTTTATATAAGTATACTTCCACTATGCACAAAAACAGAGTCAACCAAAGGTTACTAAAGGTCTCAGGAGAGGAGCCCCTCAGCACGTAGATCGAAAACTAAAGACAGAGAGAAACTCAGACGCATGCAAATCGTGCCAAGAAGCCATGGTCGTATCGGATGAATTAGACCAACAGTAGATACAATTAATGAAGCAAAGAACAGAATATCCTGTTCAGAGAGGTCAAGATAAGCTGCAGAAGGCAGGTGGTGGGCAAAACTAAATCAAATACACGAATTGCATGGAGAATGAACAGCGTCTGAATCACGTGGCCAGCTAAGCAAAAAGAGATGAAGCTTTCACACCTACACATGGCCTTGTGCCATGCACAGATATCTGAACTTTTCCAGACAGAGATGCAGTCTCGAGGCCAACCACCAAGAAATAATTGACACATGACCACTGAGATGATGGTTGATTGTTGTAATAATTGGAGGAAGGCTGGGGGAGCAGATGAGCACCCTGCACCTGGCCGGCTATTCTGCACACTGCTAAGCTGGTGGAAAAGTATGAGTGGGGTTGGTACCAACCCAATCATAGTGGAACAAGTAATCTAGGGTCCTATAGTTAGTAGAACCAATGAGACGTTGTACTTTTAGTGACGTCAACAGTAGCCATTTTGAAGGAAGGGGTTAGATGCCCCACCTGACACTGTTTATCCAATCCCCTCACTCTGTTACCATATACAGATATAGCACCTATAGTGAAGTTACCTTCCTATAACCAATAGAATTTCATGCAACATTTTAAGCTTTACATGTCAGTGATGATGAGTTTTTAGCATAAATGATGTGTTTTTTATGAAGTTCGTTGGAGTTGTTGAAGCGAGAAGGCAGATCAAACAATAGCTGATGTTCATGAACTCCCCGTTTTTTGTACTTGTCATTAAACAGACTCCCTTTGCCAAACCATTGAGTTGTCATTATTGATTTGATGCTAGAGTATTAATCTGCATTCCCATCCATCTCATGGGTGTTGCTGCCTCATCTTAAAGTGCTAATGGGCAACACCCAGCTTTATGGGCCGGTTGGGGTCCTAGTGCACACCTTCACATCACCGCTGCATGTAAAACTATACTGTGGAAACAAATGGAAAATCGGTCCAGCATACACCTCGAGGAAGCAGGGAGACTTGCAGCCTCAACACCCTGTGCTCAGCCAGACAGCATCAACCATGGGACCTTCTCCTAAAGTGACTGTCACAGCATTCACTAAAGGTGAACCACCTTACCAGCGAGACAGAATATAAACTAATTGCATGCAGTCAGAATGGCAGCACAGAAAAGGAGGTAAAAACAACAGACAAACCTTGGCAAATGCAAAAGCTGTGAATAATAAGTGCACAAGATGCAGGGAGCCCGAAAAACCTACATTGGAATAAGGTCCAATAAATAGTGTTTTTCTTAATTAACTGATTCTAAGACACTGGGGATCATTATAGAATTGCCAATCGAAATTAACGTGAGAGTAATTCCGTTTCCCAACATGATTCTGGACCGGCAAACTACAAGTTTGCTGGTGGGGTGGGCTGATTTACCTCCAGCCAAAAACTGGGGGTAAGTCAGGCACCCCACAGGCAAAAAACAGCCGATCATACCGGCAATCCCCCAATGAGGATTAATCTACCGTTGCCGGCATCTGTAATCTGCCAGTAATTCCGGCAGATCAGGCACCGGTAATAGTATTACTGTTTGAGGGTATCTTGATGGTAGTACTGCCAGAATACTGGCAAACTTCTATTGAGGGCCACTCTCTTTGTTGGGATGGTGCAACACATTCAAATACATTTATTGGCAGGTCTGTTTTGAAGGGGACACCACCAGTGTTTATCAGTGTGTCAGATCACCCCCTCTTGTTAAAATATAGTGGCAGTGCCGATTAGTTGGTCTTATCAAATCCCTTTAATAGTTAAATACAATTGAAAGTAGCATGCTCTGTACTATCTTGTGGGACAGAGTGGGTTTTTTGAGGCAAGATTTTGGACTGCAGATTCCAGGCCATTCTTGTGAGGGTGGTGGGTGAGTCAGGCACTGATCCATATGCCCTATGCTGTCACTCAATGCTTTATTTTATAGTCCATGTTTTTCATTCTGTACATTTAGCCATGTGGATTGTTGATTGGTCAACTATGCCTCTCAGTGCACTACTATGCGAATAACACTCAAATATATTTAAGAGTCTACTCCATTAAGGGTGTTTATCTTCCAAAGAAAACCCTTAGGTGCCTCATGCCAGGCTTTTTCAGCATGATCAAAAAACTAACCCATAGAGTACACAGCGGTTAAATGGCCAACTGCTCAGTTTTTAGAAAAGGTGGACATGGACCTCGCTTTGCCCGCTGGAGATTATTACGGGTTTGGGTTTCTGATGGTAGATCCTAAACGAGGCGGTGGACAGTGGCAATTTTGCTGTAGATGAAATAGCATTTCGGTTTTATTTCATTTATAGAACACTGTAGGCAGGGCAGTGGCTTTGGGCAGTATTGGGTGTGGGCGTGGAACGGGAGGCCGTTTTTTAGCTGCTCTCCATCCCCCGCCTGGTGTTTCGCCATTTCCTGAGGTAAGCCCCTTGTATTGCCACGGTCAAATCCGTGTTGTGTTTTGAAAACAATATCGCGCAACAAAATAATTGAGCATTTAGGTGACAAACGTTTTCTGGTCTTTCACAGGACCGACAACAGATCTAAAGGATTATTAGCTCACAGAGCTTAATATTGAAAATACTGGCAACGCTGTAAGTGTCTCTTGGGTCATTATGACTTTGGCGGTAGCCGTGTTGGTAAATACCGGAGTCATGAATTTTCCAGCGCCAGGGAATGGGCAATTACCGGGGCATTACAGCCCCAGCAGACCCGGTAATTGCCCATTCCCGGGCGCCAGAAAATATTACTCCCCATTACCATTTGAGGCCCATTGGACTCAATGGGAATGGGGAGGAAAGATGCACCGGCACCATTCATGAATGGTCAATCGTCAAGGTCTGCGAGTGGGTGCCGTTCTGTCCGCCAGGTCAGACCTGGCGGGCTGAAAGGCACCCGCTCGCAGAACTCGGAGTTTGCCGCTACGGAAAACAATGGTACCAGCAAGCGGTTCCTAGTGATAGTTTCGACAGTCAAAGTTTTGAATGCCAAAAGTTCTTACACAAAAGTGCGGGAAAAAAAAGTTTTTTTTGTTTGTTGTTTTTTGTTTTTTTATGGGGGGGTTCCCCCCTAAACCCCTGTTATTTTTTTAAAATACTTATTTTACAATACAAAATTAAAATAAACCCTTTAATATTAAAAAATACATTAAAACCTTTTTCCGGCACTTTTGTGTCGGAACTATTGACATTCGAAACTATTGTTTCGAAACTTTGACTGAACACCCGGCGAGCTTATCGGTACGTTACTTGGTTTCACTTACAGTGACACAGTTTCAGCTCCCATAATTCCCTGTGATTACACATTACTTTTTGAATAGATCCGGATTATTTAAAGAGCATAACATTAATGCTTTGTACAATAGAAGAGAAGCCCCAATTTTTTCTTTATTTGTCTGACAGTCCTTTAGTACATTTCAAATTCGATGTTCGATTTTAGCAGCAGCCTCTCAGTACTTGAGGATTCATCGAGAAGCACAGATCCAGAATAAGTGCATCACTATGAGACATCCATATTTGTACGTAAGAATCCTCAGTTAAATGACCTCGAAAACTGAACCACTATTATTTCTCGTAGGAAGACAGAAAGTTGTCGTAGGAAGGCAGAAAGTTGTGACATTAAGAAAGGAGACATCTCCTGAAACACATAAGGCCTCATTATAAGCATGGCAGTCCGAGAACTACGGTACCAGTAAGCATGCTCGTACCGTAGTTCCCGGACTGCCATACTACGAGCTGTGCTCGCGTGCGCCTGTTAGCCCGCCAGGTCTGTCCTGGCGGGCAGAGCGCCACCCACGAGCGCAGCATGTCTGATGCACCGGCACCGTTGTTGACGTTGCCGGTGCATCCGACGTCCCCATTCCCATTTGAGCCTGTTCGGGCTCAAATGGGAATGAGGACAGACAGGCACCGGCACCTGGCAATGCAGGAATTACCCAGTAATTCCTCATTGATGGGTGCCAGTAAAAATGCAACTCTGTCGGCAGCCGTGCCTCTGTTTTACAGGCACGGCTACCGCCAGGGTTATAATGAGGCCCATAGTCACAACAGGAGTATCAATTGACTTCATATCCTGGATTCATACTGTGGAAAATTCCTGTAAAAACTGTATCTGGCAGCACCTCAATTTTATGTTATTTCATAAAAATTCAGTTGGTCAAATTCAAGTGCAGCTGTTTAATTTACACAATAAGAAAAGAGGCCCAAGTGGACCATGTGTATATGAACTATACAAATATTCAAATTGTGATTTGAGAAGAATTGTGAGCAAATACAAACTTACTTTTTTGTGCATTGAAATTGTTTTTTTTAATGTTAAATAAATATCAAGAGTTCATCTAATATTGAGAAATTGCATTAGCCTGTGTTTGGGATCTTCCCATGGGAGTGCCCGGGTATTTCCTTAGTTCATTTTGGGGAACCATTATAAATTTTCATTATTGTGTGTAAACTGCATGCCAGTGTACCAGTTTGAATCCTAATGAGAGCAATGCAATCCCTTCCTTTCATGGAGATGTGAAACTTTCTCGTTTTTGCAAACCTATTTCTATGAAAATGTCAGTTTCATATATCATTTGACCTAGTACTTTGCCAGTGAGATTTATTGATGAGAGTACAAGTTAGCCCTTTACTATGCAGAAATTATTCTGTGTTGGTGTTAAAACTGAACAGGAGAAGAAGGAGTCTTCTCTGCTGTCTAGATTGTAAACTGTAGAACCCAAAAATGAAGGCTCATATTCCAGCCTTCGGCTTGACACAATATATGCTATGTTATGTCAAAGGATATTTTTACTGCACACTATCACCACAGGAGTGGTCCCCTGGCGCTCAGGCGGTTCTGAAAAGCAAGAGGGTTGGGTAAATTAGGAGGACTGAGCGGGAAAAAGCGCAAGAGAGCTGTGATGTGCTGTTGGCAACTTCAGCTCGGTTTACACCATTCGCTGAGCGTAGGTGTGATTTTTCGGTCTGTAGTTGTCATGTGCTGTTTTGTAAGACTATGGGCCTCATTACATGGTAGGCGGTAGGGATTTAACGTTACCGGTAATGGAATACCGGTAACGTTAAATCCCCATGCGGATCACGACCCGGCTCACCGCTATTAGCGGCACCGCTAAGTAGGCTGCCACTAATAGTGGCCACTCCGCGTGCGCGCGACCCACCATCCCGTAAATAGCGCCATGCCGCCAATAGCACACCATCACGAGTCAAGCAACCATGCTAATAGCGGCATTGTAAAGCACCCAAAACCCCTTACCGCCATGGCACTAATACCGCCATCGCGAACCACCCGTTAAGAGAACTGAGCAGTGTTCCCACCTGCCACAGGTGGACAAAATCAGCACAGGTGGAGGCAGTGGAGACTGTGGCAGCTCAAAAGGAGCACACCACACCCCTTCCCACACCCCTTCCCAAACCAAGATGGTTCCAATATTGGCAGCATTACATGGCCTGGAGGACCTCATTGCAGTGCAGCTGCAACAACAACAGGCAGCACAAAGGAGACGCAGGAGGAGGAGGAGGAGGAGGAGGGCAAGACAGGCACAGCAAGCACCACCACGGCACCCAATCATACCACAGAGGCACCCACCAATCCCCAGGATCAGAGCCAGTCCATTTAACCTAACCCCTGAGCAGATACACACCCTGTACCGTCTGGACAGGGCTACCATCACCAGCATCGTGGACATGATCCATGACGACATTGTGAGCTTCATAGACATCAGAACTGCCATCCCCCCGCTACTGAAGGTGGTGAGTGTGCTGCACTTCCTGGCCACAGGCACCTACCAGCATACAGTGGGACAGATGCATGGCATCTCACAACCAGTATTCTCCCGCACGCTGAACCAGGTACTCGATGCCCTCCTGAAGCATGCTCCTCAACACATATCCATGCCACGGACTGCCCAGGAGATTGCAAACACAAAAGTTGGCTTCTATTCACTGGCAGGCATCCCAAGTTGCATCTGGGCCATCGACTGTACCCATGTGGAATTGGTGGTCCCACATCACAATGAAGTAGTCTACCGAAACAGGAAGCAATTCCACTCTATCAATGTCCAAATGGTATGTGACGCCAACAAGATAATCACACATTGCTGTGCACGATTTCCCGGATCAACCCATGATTCCATGGTCCTGCGGAACTCAACTATTACACGCTACATGGAGCAACACACCGGACACAGTTCGTGGCTACTTGGTGAGTAGCAGGGCAAGCCCATGGCAATGTGACTGGGGGGGTGGAGAGATACGTACTCCAACTGGGTGTGAAGGGGGGGGAGAGATACGTACTCCAACTGGGTGTGAAGGGGGGGAGAGATACGTACTCCAACTGAGTGTGAAGGGGGGGAGAGATACGTACTCCAACTGGGTGTGAAGGGGGGAGAGATACGTACTCCAACTGGGTGTGAAGGGGGGGAGATACGTACTCCAACTGGGTGTGAAGGGGGGGGAGAGATACATACTCCAACTGGGTGTGAAGGGGGGGAGAGATACGTACTCCAACTGGGTGTGAAGGGGGGGAGAGATACGTACTCCAACTGGGTCTAGCCTGTCGTATGTGGGCAAAATGCACATACAGATATACGGCAATGTCCATCTGGGAAGGCGGCAACGTACTTGAGATGAACCGACATGCAAGTATAAGCTACACAACACAGATGACATTCCAGGTCTAGTAACATTAAACATCCATCCACATACAAATTGCACAACATTCCACGCCACAAAATACAAAAATTCCACACATGCCATCAAGATTGCATCCTGAATTAGTCCAGCACAACATCAATAATGCAATGTGCCCTATAATGCATGCAAAGGGATCACCACTAGCCATAGCATTTCCCCACGCACCTATTCCACCACTGAAGAGATGCCTCTCTGCATGGCAACATCAATGCCGGAATGGCAGTACACCAGCAGTGTGGAAACATATCTGCCTGGGCCCAGGGACACCGAAGACCTCGCATCACCCAGGACATGTCAATTACTGTTTGAGGCATCAATGTGGCATGTCTACTTGCAGGGTCAACCTCCCCCTTGCACGTTGCTGTCACCCAGACCATCTGCATGTATGCTGTCAATTGTGTACTTGAATCACAATGCAATATCAATTTGTGTGATATGAACAGGCCGCTCTTGAGGTGAACAGTAACAGGACCCCGTTCCTTCCCCCACACAGGTGATGCGGGCTATCCCCTGAAGACCTGGCTCCTCACACCTGTACGGAACCCACAGAACAGGCACGAGGAGGAATACAATCGTGCACATACCCGTACCCGCATCGTGATCGAGCAGACTTTCGGCCTTTTGAAGTCACGGTTTAGGTGCATTAGCAGGTCTGGCGGTGCTCTCCTGTATGGACATGAGAAGGTGGGCAAGATCACCACGGTTTGTGTCATGCTGCACAATATGTGTATCAGACGGAATGTGCCACTGCCCCCTGAGGTTGAAATGGAAGCACCTGATGAGGATGATGATGGTGATGAGGACGGAGGTGAAGGGGATGCAGGTCTTGCAAGAGGGGATGGGCAGGAGGGACGTGCTGTGAGACAGCATCAGATCAACCAAATATTCTGAGGAACATGTTTACGTACTGTCACATGGATATGGGTATCAATGCACTGGTGTATGTTTGGGAGCACGCAATGGACCCTGTCGCCAATAAAGTCACATACACAATGAAGATGTCCAAGCCTGTGTTTTGATCATAAACCAGTGTATTGAGAAACAGAAAGGTGTAGAAGTGCAAGTAACAAAACATTCCACCACCCTACCCCCCACCCCCACAACAGACCCATAACACCCTACCCCCCACTCCCCACAACAGACCCATAACAACCTACCCCCCACCCCACACCAACAGTCCCTCATGTGTCTGGCATGTTTGCCCTGGCCAATGCACACAGAGGAATCTCCATTGACACCCTATTTGCCATTGTCTTTGGCAGCATCTTGGTGACGGTCAGTCGTGCGCCTGGTGGTGCGTGTAGAGCACCGGAGGGGGCTTGTCTGTCTCGACCCTGAAGATGATGATGGGGCAGACTGGGCTGGCTGTGAAAAGTGGCGGTCCATGGTGTCGGCCATGCGAACAAGGACCTCCCTGAGAATCGCTATCTCGTTGCATAGCCTGTGGGTGTTTGCATCCATTCTCTCAGTGGAGTGCCTCACCGTCTCCACAATGTTCTCCCTGAGTCGGGCAGCCTCCTCGACATGCTGGCCAACCAGCACAGTCAGCTCATGTTGTCGCTCCAGGATGGTGGTCAGTTGGGGGGCAGTGCTGGGTGACCGTGCACTGGATGCTGTGCCCTCTTATGCACCCACTGCAGCAGGTGAAGTTAACATGGGGGACATCATTGCTGGGTAGTTGTCCTCAACAGTCACATCAGACCCAGGGGTCTGGGTTGGGGCTGGCTCCGGGGTTCTAGGGGGGCTTGGGGTGTGCATCACCATAGGCTCCACTAGGGTGTCCTCCGGATCGGATAGGGGGGCAGTGGCGGCTGCCTCACCAGCGGAGCTTGCCGCAGCTGATGGTGGGCCCTCGGTGGCTGGCATTGGTGCCAGTGGGTTCTCCACCGGTGGTGGGGCTGCAGTTTCTGGTGCAGCTACTACTGCCCTGGCAGTGGCACTGTGACAATGTTTTCTGCTCGTCAGGTGTGGCCTTCCCCCCTTGCCCCTGGATGTTGTTGGGGTGTCCTCCGGCTCCTGTGCCCTTGGCCTCTTGCACGTAGCTGGTGCCTGTGATACATCTGTGGCATCCTCACCATCTGTATGTGAGCCTGTCAGGGACGAGAAGGGGGATGGCATTGTTTGCGTTTCAATATACTTAATGCAGATTACATAAATGATGCAGTTGTGGCCATTGGGACTTAGTAGTTGTGGATGCAGGTGATGTGCCAGTTCAGTGCCTCATCCATGCATGGTTGTGTTTGGAACTTGTCTCTGGTGATGTGTGCGTGTTTGGGTCTGACACTGACATGGTGAGGGATGGATGCATGTGTGGATGTGTGTCCATGCATGAGAGGAGTCTGTGCTCACATATGGGGGGGGGCAGTACATTCACATCGCATCCTGTCATGTGTACACTCACCTCCATCTGAAGTGGTACCCACGCCGAACTCCATGCTGCCCACTCCTTCAATGGATTCAACGGCAATCAGGTTTGAACATGTCTCCTCCCATTCCTTCATTCTGATTGGTGAACCATCTCCACCGGCACTGGCAATGCGATGGTTTTCAGCCAGGATGCCCCTCACCCGCAGTCTGAGGTCGTCCCACCTCTTCCTGCATTCGCGCACAGTGCGCGTGCTGGTGCCCACAGCACTGACTTTGACAGCTATCTCCTCCCAGATGGCTTTTTTTTCAATAAGGTTGGCCGGCACATTTCATTAGCAAACACTACCTCGGCATTCTCAGCCAGGGTCTGTGTTAGCATGTTCAATTCCTCTGGCGTATATTTCTCCTTGCGCTGCCTGTCGGAGGTTTTTTTTAGTGCCCTGGGCATGATGCAGGTGTCCCAGATGATTTTGCACTGCTCACAACTCGAAACAGGTCCTGGGGGCAGAGGATGGCAATGGATTGTGTTTTTAAAGATGGCCGCCGTGCTCTTTCTCGTTCCTGTGCGATGACGCTATTTCCGGTTCCGCAATTTAACGGTCACCGCTAATAGCGGTGACCGCTATTTGCATGTAGCGTGAGGGCGGAGGTGCTATCTGCACTTTCGTGGAAGCCGGTAAGGGACTTTTAGGGGACTTTACCGGCATGGCGGTAGGGTCATTAACGGCATGGCGCTATGCTCGTGTCCGCGTACTCGTGCGCTATTAGCGCCCTCTTGCGAGGGCGGACACGTTAATAGCGCCATGCTGCTAATTTGCGGTTTTTACCGCACAACGTGTAATGAGGCCCTAAGTGTGGTTTGTTTCGTTGCTGCAGTGTAGTGAGGTGCATGCGGTTTGTTGTGCAGTATAGGTATGGTTGTGTTTTGTTTAGATTTTGAGAGGTGTAAGCAGATGGACGAGTTTTTTAGTGGGTTGGTTAGTGGTGGCGCTCCATCGTACCTCCTCTGCTTCTGCCACCTGTTGTATGCGTCCCTGCCAGTGTTGTGTATTGTGCTGTGATAGGGGGGGTATCCCTCCGATATTCTGTGCAGGATTGTGGGTTGTCTGCAGGGATATTTAGTTGTGATGCCTCCTACACCCACCCACCCCCATGTACAGACTAATGGATGTCTACACCGTTTTGGCCCCTGGCATATCTCACTGTGCATCTGCCATTGCCTTCCTATGCCCTTTGAGGGCTGGGAGTGTGGCGGACCTCTTCCCTGTGCCCTTGAGCTACCTGGGCCACATGGTTTATCTGTACAGTTACCACTCTTTCTCCATCAAGTCTAATTCCCTCTGCCTGTGGTTCAACCTAGGACGTTCCCCTAACTCTCGTTAGCCTCCGGTAGGGCCCTCCATGGAAACATGGGACTCCCTCCCACTCAGAAGTCTCTCGACCTCCCAGGCACTTGTCGTGGTACTCTCTAGTCCTCCGTCTTGCGATATGGATGTTCATTCTGAGGAGTGTGGGTGTTGCTCATTCCTTTTCATCCAGTTCTGAGTTGAAGAGCCAGGTTTTTTGGTGTTTTCTGAATTTTAGATGGTCCTTCATATTGCGTATTTATCTTGGGAGGGAGTTCCATATTTTTTCTGCTAGACAAGAGAAGTCTGATCCACCAAGTATTTTCCTTAAGTACGATTTAGGCTCAAAGCGGATGTCGTTGCGGGAGCTGAGTGTTCTGATTGTCTGGTAAATGGTGATTTTCTTTTGTAGCAATTCTGCTCCTTGGCCATGGATTGCTCTGTGCATTATGCACATTGTTTTGAATGTGATTCGTTTTTTAACTGGCAGCCAATGTAGCACCTTTAGCGCAGGAGCGATGTGGTCCCTTCGTGAGAATTTGAGAAAGAGTCTGGCTGCTACATTCTGTTTACTTTGCAGTTTCTTCAGTAGATAATCCATTATTCTGAGGTATAGGCTACTGGCGTAGTCTATCCTGGACTTGATGAGGGAGATGATGGCTAGTGTTTTGTGAGTAAAGGAGAGGAATGGTAGGATATTTATGATTGTGTGTAGGTGGAAGAAGCGTTTCTTGATTATTGCGTTTACTTGCAGTTCGAAGGTTAGCTCGTTGTCCATAAGGATTCGAAGGTTTTTGACTATTTTTAATTGCGTGAGCGTTGTTCCTAGTTCTGTGGGCCATGGGATGCATTGGTTGCTTTCTTGGAATTTTGGATAAAATCATGATTTCTGTCTTGCCCGGGTTGAGTTTGAGGCTGTTTGTGTTCTTCCATTTTTAGAGTTCTTTCAGACAGTCTACTAGCGTTGTGTTCTCCTCTTGTACATCTTCGTTTTTGTAGATGATTTGGGTGTCATCTGCATAGTTGTAGCAGGTGAGGCTGTGCCTTTTGATGAGGTTGATTAGTTGAGTCAAGTAGATGTTGAAGAGGAGTGGGAATATGGAGGATCCTTGCGGTACTCCACAGGTGGTGTCCCACTGCATGGATTTGAATGGTTTTATTCAAACTGTTTCTGTTCTTTCAGATAGGAATGATTTAATCCAGAGCAGCGTCATGTTGGTGATCCCTATTTCTTCCAGTCTCTTGATTAGGATGTTGTGGCTGACTTGGTCGAATGCTGCAGAGAGGTCAAGTAGTATCAGTGCAGAGTTTGTGTTGGAATCTGCATTGGACTTCAGGTCATCCCGGATAGAGAGAAGTGCTGTCTCTGTCCCTCTCATAAGTCTGAAGCCGACTTGTGCCTGGTCAATAGTTGGTATATTTCTACGTGTTTCAGTGTTTGTTCGTAGACATACGTTTCTAGCAGTTTTGCTGCATAGGGGATGTTTGCATTGGTCTGTAATTAGATAGGTCTTCCACATCGCCTGTAGTATCTTTGAGGAGTGGTTTGATCTATGCAGATTTGAAAGACTGCAGTATTCTCCTTATTGAGAGCGATTGGTTGAAGAGGTTTCTGTGGCATTCCAATGGCATGCCTTGTGTAAAGAGAGATTTATAGATGTCTGGTGGGAAGGGGTCAATTGGGGAGCCTGCTTTATTACTAAGTTTCACCAGTTTGATGAATCTCTCTACTGATATTTGTGTGAAGCTTTGCAGCTTGTTCTGTGGTTCCAGGATCGGTAGGGCATGGTGCATGGTGTGGTTGTATGATCCGATGTATGTTTGGGATTTTATTTTTGAAGTGGTCTGCAACGTCGTTGCATAGTTTTTGTGAAGGTACCAGTGTGTTGTTACATCCAGGTGGGTTTCTCATCTCATTTATGATTTTCAATAGTTATTTTTGGGTGTTGATGGCTAGTGTGATTTGGTTGTCATAGTATTTCTTTTTGGCTTTGAGAATTTCCTTTTTGTATGCTTGGGTTTGTTTTTGATAGTTTATTCTTTTGCCTGGTCGTAGTGTTTCCTCGGTTCTAGTTCAAGTTTCTAGTTTGTTTTTTTCATTGTACTGAGATGCGGAGTGAACCATCTTGCCACTTCTTTCTTTTGTGAAGGCATGAAGGGTGTTTTGTGAGATGCTGTCTATTGTTTCGGCGATCCATTTGAGGATTAGGTCTGCTTTTTCGTCTACATTGGTTCCATCCAGTTTTGCGGTTGATGGTTTTGAGGATTCCAATTGTTCTTTTACATTACTACTTTTGATGAAATTCCAGTTTCTTTTCCAGATCGTGGGAAGCTTTTGGGGCTGTTTGGGTGCCTTAGCTGGTAGTTGGATCACAAATGGTATGATGAGGGGGTAGCTCTATAGTATTTGATTTGTAATGGTGGCGCTGTAGAGATCAGATTTATGTTGGCGAAGATTGTGTCGAGAGTGTGTCTTGATATTTGTATTTATTTTTAATTTATTGTTCTCTTGTTTGGAGCTTATACAGGAAGAAAATACTGTTTAAAAGCGCCCACAGGGCACCAGGGAGGGGACAAGGGATGAGAAACAATAAAATACATAAGAAATTATAAATAGAAAAACAGTGGGGAGCTGAAGACGGACCTACTATGCCTTGTGAGTGTGCAGAAAGTGCAGAGGGAGAGGTAATGGGATTGGTGCTGGGGTGTTCATGGGTGAGCAACAGTTATTTCAGGTGAAGTGCAATGTAAGGTAAGTGCGACGCTTGGAGGATGCAGGGTGAGCCGAGGCAAATGCTGAGGATAGGCAGAAGCTGGGTGAATCGGTGTGGGAGGTCAGGGCCTGAGGATGCATGACGGCCCTGAAGACCAATCAAGTGACTGTGAGATTAGCAGAGGAGAGAGGGAGGGAAGGAAGAGGTAAAGAGGAAGGTATTGAGGCTCTTCCAGAATTTAAGAAAGTCCTGCTCAAGATGAAGAGGGAGGGTGAGGCTGTTCCAAAGAAGGGAGTCAGTTGAGGAAAGCGATCGACCAACTGCCCGATGTTTAGCGAAACGCTTTACACACAAGGAGTTGGTAATTGGTTGAAAATAATCCACCTGATCCTTTTCCAACAGATGTTCAGACTCATATAAGGCCCCATAGAATCTGGCGAAACATATCCCCTAAATCTTCGGTATGGGTAATCATTTGCTCCTGCTCATCAGACAGTTTCTTAATCATACGAGTGCTCCTCTGCCCTCCGACGCTTTGGTCAATTGACTGTCTGCCTTATTGGCTTTCATATAAAAGTGTTGCTTAGTATATAAAAGTGCTTTCTAATAATAATTTGGCATTTATATAGCGCTACGAACCCTTGGGTATCTGAGCGCTGCTTATTATTACCCACGGTGTGTGGTGCTCATTTATCGACCTCGGAAGGATGAAACGCTGAGTTTGGCGCTGCCGGGATTATTTGAACCTGCGTTCGCAGGCTCTGCACTGATGTCAAAGCGAGCGCTCTACTCGCTGTGCCACTTGACCGGCTACTCGCTTGGCCCTAACCAGCTCCAGTTGACCTGCTATCCCTGTAAGCTTTCTTACAATTGTTCTAGAAGGATGTCTCCATAGGAGTTTCTACTGCTCTTTTAACACTCGAGATCTTTTTCCAAAACTCCCATCAGTTTAATCCTTTGAGCTGTCATGGAAATGAGCTCCCCTCGATGAACTGCCCTAAACGCATCCCATTTAATACTTACTGAAGTTTGTTCTGAAAACTTGTCAGTCCTTTCCCTTATCCTTCGAAAACTATTTATCATCCCTGAGGAGTTAATTGAGAAAACTCCAATTCCATACCCTTCTTCTTGGTAACAGAATGTCAGACTTAACCGTGACTGTGGTGTGATCCGAGAGTCATATGGTACCTATCCCTGTTTCCCGTTCCCTCCCCAATAGTGGAGTCTAAATCCAGATATAATCTATCCTAGAATGTGTCCCATGAATGCTGGAGTAAAATGTATAATCTTGCTCCTGCCCATGTGTCTCAGCAAGCATCCCTGAGTGTCTTCAGCTCCATCGTCTTCTTCAAGGCCCTTGAAGCGGCTGCACTATCCGATGCTCTGCCTGAGCCCCTATTAAGGGAAGAGGGCCAAATCAGGATAAAATATCCCATCAAGATGATCTCCCTTTCTCCAAATCCCTCTAGACATGGCAGGCATTCCCTAACAAAACCATCCTGACCCGTATTTGATAAGTATCTTGTAGCAATAGTAATTGGGTTCCCAAAGTAGTTCCATTTCAATACAAGAAAGTGTCCCTCCCTATCCTTGATCATCTTTCCCAACTCTATTCTGGATCACTCCCTAATTGCCACTAAAACAACTGGCATTTTAGAAGGTTCCATGGCATGATATGTATGGGTGTAATCCCTAAACCACACTCTGACCGAGTCCCGCAAAAGTAAATGGGTCTTCTGAAAGGCCACTAAATCAGGTTTTCTGGTTGCCAACATAAAACCACCTTCTTCCTCTTAACGGGGGGTTTAAGTGTCCTAATGGTTTTGCTAAGGTCCTCACATTCTGTACCCCCTGCAGGATTGCCTGCAATCAGCCTTTCCCTCCCAGCCCAAGATGGTTCCCTCCCATACCCCTGGATACCAGATAAAGTATAGTGCAAAAGAGCTCAAAGTAGGTTCTCCTTTCTTCCCATAGCCTCTGCATCGTGCCTCCCCATCTCATAAACAACAACACAAACTAAATACAAAACAATGCAAATTCAAAACTCTAGGGATCCGGTCATTTTACCATAAACAGCCTTTGTTTACTAAGGCTTGAGAGACCACAACAATCCCTGCATATAATATGGCATCCTAAAGCCCTAAGTGTGGATTCACCAGGTGCCCATGGCTCACCTCCAACCCAGCTCTACAACATATTCCATTCGTCTTCTGACAATCCCCCGGGGACCCCAGCTACCCTGTATCCCATTTTCATATCCATTCCTTGATATCTGTAACCACTTCCACATCCAATGCCCTGAGTCTGTCTCAATGATAGGACCGAAAACACAAGTGGGGGGACCTCGAGGGGTTCTTCTTCTTGTGCTGGCTGCCACCTTAGACCATTCCCAACTCCTACACCTTCGTAGCGGTGGCGTCAACACCTCCGAGTGTCTTTCAATTCTCTAACCCATCGAGGTCAATGCACAACAAGTTTGCACCTTCTTCAGGGGTCGTAATGTATCTATGGACTCCTTCCCAAGTAAACAGAAGACCAAATGGAAAGGTCCATCGATATAAAGTGTCTCGTCTCCTAAACTCTTTCACCACCGGGTTCATTTCTCTCTGTTTTTTCAGAGTGCTTGCCACCAATTCTTCAAATATCTGGACCTCTTTCCCATTCACTCTGACGGGATGCCCTTTTTTTGCCGCCATTAAGATGTTCTCCTTTTATGAATATGAAGAGAGAGCTGCTAATACGTCTCTTGGTCTAGCATTTGTAGCAGGTCCATTTGGGCAGTGTGGTGTACCATATCAATGCGAATCTCCTCAGAAGTGACGTCGCGCAAAATTTCACTGAAGAGGGATTGAATGCTAGATTTCAGGTCCATGTCGACAATATCCTCATATTCGAACATATGGAGCAATTCTTAAGGTCCTTTGCCTGGATCTCCAAATTGCAGGATAATCTGTGCAAATGCTGCAGGATTTCACTATTTGCATGGACATCCCCAGAGAGGTCCTGTATGGGTTTCTCATTCTTTTCATTCCTTTCCCTCAGTTGCATGACGTCAGCTTTAATCTAAGACATGGAACGTGTGAGCGATCCACCTTAAGGGAGTGGTACTGCTCTTGGAAAGAGGCCATGAGTGTCTTCTATAAGGCACTCAATGCCTGTTGTAGATCCTCTTTAGAGATACATCCAGTGCCATGTGGGGAGGGGCCCTTTTCCGTAGCTGCCATGGTTCCACTATGTGGGAGCTCCACCTGGCCCTCCTGGGTTCACCAGCACCAATGTAGGGGCTCTGAGTGTAGTGTATTTTGACAAGGTGAGAGGGGGCGCTCCTTAGGGCTTACCCTTAGTCATTCAGTGTCTCAGGTGCAGAGCCACCCCACCACTGGGGGGACCATTTTGATATCACCCCCAGCACAGAAGCAACAAACCCAGGGCAGGATATTCATTCCCAAAGTGTTCTCCTCTGGCTATGCTTTGCAAGCTCTCTCTCTCGTAGTGCCCTCAGCAGAGTAGTATATATGGTGCGAGGAGTCCAGCTAAATTCCCAGCACCGCAGAATTAGGAGCTGCACAGTTCTATTACCCACCGCAGTGTATCATGGAACTCAACCAGAAACTTTTGTCTCAACCTGTCATCCAGGGCTCCCGTTTGTCACCTTATTGGAAAGTCAAAGACTTGAAACCGCTTCCACACCAAGAACGAGGACATCACAGGGGAGCTTCAGAGCCCTCCACTTCATTTGTGGATCCACCCTGGATCTTGCCAATATCTCAAAGCCTGGGGCTTTTCAAAAGGGGCCGTGGCTCGCCACTTCAAAAGTGGTGTGAGGCCAGAAGACGCTCGACCTCAAAGGAGCAATCAAGGCTTGGAAAGAGCTTCCTTCCCAGGAGAACCCCTGTTGGTCCTCACAGGTGGTCCAGCTGCTCTCGTTCAGAGCACAGCATCCGCCGCCTCTGTTTCCGACACTGGGCTCCAAAGCTGGACACTACTCTGTACCTCTTTTTAAGGAGCGCTGCACTGTTGCCTGCGCTGGTGCAACAGCTACAGGGACACCCCTTGGTATTCAGGAGCACGGAACTAGCTCCTCTTGCCTCCCGCAGGACCGCTACTGAGTGTGTTTTCTCGATGCCACAAACACTGTGGCCCTCATTTCATGAGTCCGCTGGGGGAGGAGGGTCGCCTCCTACATGGCATGGTGACGGCAACCATCTCGTCACCACGGACGAGAAAGGGGTGCTATCTCTGGAGGACTCAGGGGCTCACGTCAGTTCTGTTTCAGGTGCCATCTTAAATCGTTCACCTCCTATTTAACAATGTTTAACCAAGACACTTTTGCGCGATGAAAAGCTGTATAAATAATACACTGATAGAATGCCTGCACTGACAAAATCATTGTCTGCTGTCAAGTGGTAAGTGAAAATAATGTCATAGAAAAGGTGCCTAGGAGAATTGCTAAAGGACAGACAAGAAAATGAATGCTTTACAACTGGAACATGTGTGGAGAAGGCACTTTCACTGGGAGTGTAGTAGGCAAACAAGGCATTTCTGCAAGAATTGAGGAATCTGTAAATGAAAGGTCTGTGCCTTATAGTGCTGCAAGACAATTTGCAACAAAAGAAGGATATCCCAATACTGATTAATCACAAATGAAACATGTGGAAATTTCTGAGGCCATAGCAGTGATGGGTAGAGAATCTGAATCTGATAGTTTATCAAGGGAGCAGCAGTCACTTGAAAGAGGAACAACAGGTCAAATCGATTATAGTATAACGGGATTGGACTCGAATTTATACACTGCAAATGCTGAAACTCATTTTGTTAATCGACATGAAAGTGAAAAAGAGAGTAAGACAATGTTTCAATATTTTGAATGTAGGAGACCTGCAAAGGAAATCACCAGTAGCCTGACAAAAAGACAAAATAAATATAGTGATTGACCACTCCCAGTACAGGCTCCAATAGCACATGAAGAATCCAGAAACACAAAGCACCTTGTTTCAGGTTCAAGCACTAAATCATACATTTGTGGAGACACTTTCAAGTCAACCCCAACTATTAATATGGCTATCTCTACTATATGTAACCAGAAAGTGAGCCATGGAAAACAGGCAATGCAATCAGTACAACTTTGCTTAGCCACCATCCTGAATACTGCCATCCAATGGCTCTTCCTAACCATCAAAAAGACAGCACACAAAGTTGTGGGCAAACAGCGATTGTGGTTGAAAATAAGACGAATGATGACACTACTTCCTGAAGGTCTATATTCTCAAAATGTACTAGCACATCACTTCACCAGCAAACTATAAAGGAAATGTTAGAAAAAGAAAAGTCTATGCCAAAAAACCGAGTAACTCTGGACATTAACCAGTTGAATGGAGAGTTAATAGCCAAAGACATGCTGCCATTTAGTGTTGTTGAAAATGGTGGTTTCACAGCCTTATTAATTACGTTGACCCACGCAATAACATTCAAAGCCAGACATTTATTTCAACTGTTCAAGCTCCGTAATTGTATGAAAACCTGCACAAATGTTTACATTCTGCCTTGAGGGTCTGTGAAAGCCATACTATCCGCTTATCAACTGATATGTGGACCAGCTCTGAAACAGCAGGTGACATGAGCATCACTGCACATTTCTTTGTCGTTGCAGCCTGCAGACCAAGACATCTCTTCTTTTAAGGCCTTTAAGACTCCAAAACGCTCTTCCACCATCAACACAGGCAGTGAGGATAATCTGCTCTGTGCATCTGTTAATTTAGTATAAGTCACAATCCACATAATATTTTTAAAGAGCTACATGATGTCCTATCAGAGTGGCTGTAGCTGCTGAAGCTTTGTGTCAGTTTTGCGGTGTCTGACAATGGGGCAGCATAGTGTCTGCATTGCAAAAGGGAAGATTACACCATATACCATGCATTGCCCATTGTTTAAATCTTCTGGTCCATGACTTTTTGAAGAACAGCAGCATTGTTACATTGGTGGGAGCTGCAAAGAAAATATATGGCCATTTTTGCCATTCCGTGAAGGCATGAGCAGCATGGGCAAACATTCGGCAAAGCACAACTTACAATTTCAACAACTTGTGCTAGATGTAGCCACAGGGTGGAACTCCAGTGTTGACATGTTTCAAAGAATATCAGAGCAAAAGAAGGCTGTGTAGGAGTATAAATTGCAGCATATAGTATCAGATAGTATAATGTTTAATTCATCACAGTGATTCATATTAGAGCACCTAATACACTGTGGCCGGTCAGAATTAGGGGACAGACAAGGAGGCATGATTTCCACAAGATGTATTCTCTCTTCAAAGAAAGAAGACAAAATCTTTCCCTAAGCCAGTGTTTAATTTTTAGTTTATTATGTTTTATTGAAATGTTTGCATCAAGGAATACTATACAAGAACAACGCATAACAACTGTACCTCATGTACGTTGCATATCAGTATACATAAGAGAAATACGTGAATTTCTCCTAAAAACTAAACAAAAAGGAATATTAAAGATTGCAAATATCAATTGCTAGCTAAATATAATACATCTCAAATATTGCCAATCAACCAGATAACAAATGTGAAATGGAGTCCATGCAGCATAAAAGCAGGACAAAGCAAAAAGAACACACCTGATATGCACTGTATATATTAGAACGTGCTGTCTATTACTTTGGTAAATAGAAAGTAGAAGACGACATGGGAAAAACACAATGCAAGAAACATATGCAACACACACAGGAAAAGGGGGAAAGAAGGAAACCAGATAAATAGCAATATTATTGTTAAGGCTGAACAATGCAACACTGTGAAGATAAATCATATTCAAAGTTATTTTTATAAAGACATACAGGGCCTCATTACGAGTAGGGCGGTAAGGGATACCGGGCACCAGTAAGGTGACCAGTGCCGGTAATCCCTTACCGCCCTACTACGAGTTCCCTTAGCGGGTCCCTCCTTTAACGCCTGGTCTGACCAGACGTTATGGATGGGACCCGTTAAGGGACTTCAGAGCTAATAACGGTACCGCAATTTGCGGTACCGTTATTAGCGCCTTCCCCATTCCCATTGAGCTCTATGGGGGCTCAAATGGGAATGGGGAATGGCTTTTTCAATGGGGATTTACCGGTCCCGCAAAGGTCAGACTACACCGGTAAATTTCCATTGAACCATACCGGTGCCGGACCCGTTATTGGAGGCAGTCATGGCGCAAATAGCGCCATGACTACCTCCAATCTCGGAATGAGGCCCACAGTATAACCCCAAAATGTCACGAGCCATGAGTACACATGTTATGAAAGGTAAGGTAATTAATGAAAAGATGCCATTTGGCTTCAAATGTAGCCACTAAATTAGGGGATGTAGCCATACATTGTTCATGTCTTTGTACATGCCAAACATTATTTCACCTACCTTGGACTGTAATATTTTGAAATTGTTTCCAGTTGACTGTAATCAGTTTAATGGCAATTGCAATACAAAGATCATGTAAAATGAACGAAAAAATTACTTCATCTCTATTGAACTACTGAGGAGGATATTTGTAAGAGACCAAGGGATATTTATGTTGAAAATCTTTCCCAAATGTTTCCAAATATCCCGCAAAAACCTGTGAATATAAACGCTATCATAAAACATATGCTTGTATGATCCTGGATTAACATTGCATGACCAACAATTGCCATCTATCTCAATGTTAGATTTATGTAATTTCAAGGGGGTTATAAATGCTGTATGCATAAAGAAAAGGAGACACAGTGTGATGTTGGCAGGTGAAGATGTGAATTTGATCTTAGTCCACAATGATGACCATGTTTTATCATCAAATACCACATTACAACCTAAGTCCCACTGTGACTCAGATGACCATTTAACATTTGGCATTCTTATATGCCCCAGCATACTATAGAATTTTGATGCATTAACCAGTGAAGCTGTGATTAAATATTGCAATCTGGAAAGATCAGGTACTAATTCATTCTTAGTATAAAGATCCAATGTGTCGAAACAAGCATTAATTAAATTATTGTAGCAGTTGAAATCTGAACTATGCAAATGGAACTTGTCCCTAAGGTCATGAAAAGTAGATATAATAGTAGATATATTAGTGCCATTAAATATTTGGTGAATTTCCCTGATTCCCTTTTTGAACCTTTGCTTCTGACAGACAGATCTCCTGTTAACAGTAATGGATTTATAATACCATAAATGTGGTGAAAATAGTTGAGCTGGGCTATTAGTAAAGGGAAAAATGGAATGTTTAAGGATACGAGAGGTAGTTTTGATAGGACTAGAAAATGTAGGGGAAATATGACCAAATATATATTCTAAGTCACAAATATTGGTTGGGGATACCATTTCCCTTTCCGAAGTGAACCGCGTGAGATTATCACTCATTTCATCTGTAAAATATCATACACAAGCCCGGTTTCTGCAGGTGCCTTCCTCTGGAACAACCTCTCTGCCTCTCTCTGTCTTGAGCCGGAATACCTTAAGTTCCAGAAACTCCTCAAAACCTTGCTATTCTCTCCCTCCTTCTCTCTCCCTCTCAATTGCTAACCTCCTTTAATCCCTTCATCCTCCTTCTCCCCCTAACTCTGTTCATTTTTTGCTGATTTTTTGCCTGATTCACCTCCAGAGCCTAACAGGTCACAGGCTCCCCTGCTAGTCATTTGCACTTGCCTTCAGGCCGCTGCACTTTGTTCAGCATTACCTCACTTTCAGCTTACGCTGCATGAGCAGGGCAACCTCTCTGCACCTAAACCAGGACCCTGCTGGACCAGCTTCCTTTTGTTATCCCTATCCCCCATCCCCGGACCTACGTATGTACATATGCATTACCTAATTGTACTAGGATCATTGTCTGTCCCCCCCCCACCGTTTCTCATCTCCCCTTCCCGAGCTTGGTCGCAACTGTAACACTTTGTGCACTTACACTGGAGAAATGTTGTCAGGCCTAGTATTCTAGTTTTCTTTTTTTCTGTTTAGATCATTCGGAATCTTCAAGGCCTAAGAATGATTGCTGTTTTCCCTTGTTCCCTTCCCACCTTGAAGCGATTTGAAGCACTTTACCTGTGTATAAGCGCTGTATCAATAAAGTATACATTACAAACTAAACATCGTAACATTTGAAGTCCGGAAAACAGACCTCTCCATTCTCATACGGCACTTTCAGTTTAATATTGGTCATTCTCCTACTTTTTTCAGAGCCCCATAAGAAGTTCACCAGGATAGAGGTAATGGAGTTGAAACAGGAAGCGGGTAGGGGAACGGGTTGCATCTGTAGGAAGTAAAGAATAATTGGTGACAACATCATTTTAATAGTATCTAAGCGTCCCCCCCAGAATAAGTATAAAGGATACCAGGTCGATGTTAAATCTATAGGTTTGCTGAGTAAAGCATCAGAATTGATTTGAATAATGCTATGTAACGATAGGGCAAACTGTAAACCAAGATATTTAATTAAACTATTACACTATTTAAGACCATACATATCTAATTCATGCTTAAGACCAAATGAGTTCAGTGGTAGAACCGCTGATTTGTCTTTGTTTAGTTTATATCCATATACACATGAGAAATGTCCAGATTAAGCAGTAGGTTTGGAAGATAGGCTTTAGGATTTTTAAACAATAATAGAAGATCATTCGCACAGGCAGAGATTTTTACCTCATGCTTACTACATTTAATTCCGGGAATACTCATATTATTCCTGATAAATTCCAATAGCGGTTCCAGATATAAGATATTTTATATAGGCTATAGGAGGCATTCTTACCTAGTTTCCCGTTTAAGGGGAAAGAACAATGAAAACTGTCCATTTATAAAAAAAAAATAGACATTCTGGGGTATGAATATACCAATTTAAAAAGAGAAATGAAGCCCTCCCCACATCCATGCCATCTTAATGCTAGGAAAAGATAGTTCCACTCAACCATATCAAAGGCCTTTTCAGCATCTAGAGCAATTGAGGCATACCCTCTCTGTCTTTTTCTATCTTTCTTTATTTAAAGCGTCAAGTAGTAGTCTTGTGTGGAAGAAATATTCGTACCTTTAAATAACCAACTTGATCAGGTTTAATCATTTTAGCGAGGAAGGCTTCAATTCTATTAGCAAGACATTTGGCAAATATTTTACATTTGACATTAATAAGGGATATGGACTTGTAAATCTTTGGAAGTTCAGTACTCTGCGTTATGAAAAATAATTAATAATGCCTCAGCAAATGTGCCAGACAAACCCCCTGTGTCTGAAAAATTTGCAAAGAGTGCTTTTAACTTAGAGGCAACAATTTTGACTAAAGAATTTGATAGATAAACCATCCATGCAGGGAGCTTTCCCTTTCCTTCAATCATTAATGGATTTCGATATGTCACATAAGATTATCCTATTATCCAGACTGCTCAAATCAAAGTTTGATTATGAGTTTCTATTGATATTATGAAAAAAGGAATTGAGACTATAGGGAGAGCAGATTTCTTCAGAGGAGGATAATTTATAGTAAACATATTTTAGGTCATCGAGGATCACTTTTATAATTTGCCACTATGATTTCCTGGTCATTTTTAATGTTGGAAACAGAAGCTTTATCTTTTTTAGATTTAAGCTAGAAGGCTATTACTCTACTGGGCTTGTTAGAGGTTTGGTAGATTTTAGACTTATAGTTTAGGATTATTCTAGATGCTTGTTCAGTTAATGTTTTGTTAATTTGAGAGATCATGGAAAGAACCATGCAAAAACCTTGATCAATGGGAGATTGATAATATTGTTTCTCATAATTAGTGAGTTGTTGGAGAAACACATCTAAATCCTTCTTCTATTTTTTCTGTTTGCTCACATATGCAGTAACATGACCTCTTAATGTCGCTTTATATGCATCTCAATTATTAACTGTGGAGGTGTCCTCATCTAGATTGTTGTCAAACTACTGGTGATGAAAGGCGAGGAAAAAGTGCTCAAATCCCTTGTATTCTAGTAGGAAGTTATTACATCTCCATTTATTGGGGTGTTTTTTGATGTACATAAACTCAAAGGTTGTAATCACTGGAGCATGGTCACAGATGCTTTTATTGGCAATTTGAAAATCAATTATGGTCCCAGAGAAGGGTTTGACCCCACAAATATAATCTAAACGTGATAGTGTGTCATGGGGTATGGATTAAAAAGTAAAATCCAAGTCTGTGGGACGCGATAAATGCCATGTGTCTACCAGCACAACCTCAGATAAACAGTGTGTAAATGATTTATGAGAATTAGAGCTTTTGAATATCTCCTACCCATGAAGGGATCGATGACATTATTGAAATCACTGCATACAATGAGATTTGTAATATTTGATTGCAAGATGATATGTTTGATGTTAATCCAGAACTATTAATACCTTTTATATTCCTTAAAATACTCTTAAATACCATTAAAAGAAAACTCAAATAACCAAACATTGATGCAAGGCCATAAATGAAGAAATTGAGGGTTGAGAAATAATTTGAATATTTGAGAAAGAGATATTGGTTTGCGGGTGTTGCAAAGGAAAAATGGCATCTGACACATGAGGGGAGAACACATAAGGAATAGAGATACTGTAAGACTTGACAAGAACATAGCCACAGTGAAAGAATATAGCATGTGCTTAAAGAAAGGAAAATCCCATGAGGAGAAATATAAATAATAATACTAGTCTAGCTTACAGATAAGAAAGGAGAGAAAAGGAGTAATTTAGGATTATGTGACACCAAATGGGTCTGAAGGACCCTAGAGAAACACCTGGCATACAGCTATAACCTCCACCCATAATATTATACAATGTATTGAAAAACTGTAACACCAGTAACATTTCTAATGGAAAAGGAAAGTCACACAGGCAGATAGTCCAGATAACGTCCTTTGGAGATTTGAAGGTATAGAAGTATCCATATTTTTGGATGCATTCGACCTAATGAAGGATGTAAGGTCATCTGGATCATCGAATACCGAAGTTCTTCCATTAACAGTGACCATGAATGAACAAGGATGAAAGAGGTCATATCTGATATTAAGTTGCTTCAGGACCGGGCGATAAGACACACATTCCTTCCTGTGTTGTGCAGTTTTTCTAGCCACATCTTGGGATATGTAGATTTTATTGTTTTTCCACACAGAACTGTTCTTTTCCTTTGCTTTAGTGATAAGTGGCCTCATTACGACTTTGGAGGTAGCCATGGCGCTATTGGCGCCAAGACTGCCTCCAAAACCGTGTCCGGGTTCCCTGAATGGGGAAATACCAGGCCATTCCGAGTATGGAGGGCCTGGTATTTCCCCATTCAGGGAACCCGGACCCTGACCTTCCCCCTTCCCATTCGAGCCCCCATAGGGCTCAATGGGAATGGGGAGGGAGCTAACAACGGGCCCATTACAAGAGGGCCCGTTGTTAGCTCCCTGGTTCCCTCGCGGGACCCGTTATGGATGTCTGGATAAACCAGACGTCCACATCGGGTCCCGCGAGGGAACCTCGTAATAGTGTGGAATGCGTTTAACGGCACCAGCACCATTACGGCGCCGTTAAACGCATTCCGCACAACTCGTAATGAGGCCCAATGAGTTGTAATTGTGTGTACTCCAGCATTAAGAAGGTCAATGAACGTGGCATGGTGCATGTCCCAGGAGAGCCATGTTTTGCACCAAGTCGGTGTGCTCGCCGGATATTGAAAGACACTTCAGGAGGATTATGAAGAAGAGCAGGCAGCGCTTTCTGCAAGAAGAGAATGACATAATTCCCTTCACTTCCCTCCAGCAAACCAGATACACGATGGTTGATACACCTGCCCCTATTCTCCAATTCTTCATTGTGCTTTTGAAGATCTTGTTGCAGTACTCTGGGTGATACATCTTCCACAAGACTTATTCTGTTCTCAGTTTCTCCCACCCGGGATTCAAAAGCAGCCCACCTGTTATCAAACTGTTGTAGTTTATGATTTGAGACCTCCATAAACTGCTTAAGAGATCTTATTTCCAGCAAAATCGCCTGCATGCCATGATCTGAGGGTGCAAGAGGAGAATGGGATTCACTTGTTGGCCTTTTATGCATGGTAGATGGGGCTGGCACCTGGGAATCCTTTACAACAGAATTATTTTGACCCTCCTCTCCCAGAAACCTATTTGTATGGAATTTGCTGCCGTAATATGCACACACCGTTGGGGCTCTTGAAAGCTTTGCTGTGGTGACATTGCGCAATTTATGGCAGTTCATGCCTTTAAGTATTTGAAAATTACCTAAGTACTATATTGCAAGGCACAACCAATATAAATGTGTACACACCACCAAAGGCAGAATGAAGGGAAAAAAACAATGAAGCTTGTCAAATTGTGGAAAGTTATCTGACCGTTAGATGGCGCACCAAGGAAAACTCACACACAAAGTGCGCAACATCACCATTCTAGGAAGCCTGCTATTCTCCCCAGAAGTGTCGGCCGCCAAGTGGAAGAGACTCTGCTAAGCTCTTCCACTGTCATTGCAGCATCACAGGGCTCGCTACGGTGGTAACAAGATCACAAAATCAAGTACCCATGTACTTAGCAGGTAATGCCTGAGTTCCCATTGTAAGAAACACTTTATCAGCATTACAGGAAGATGTTAAATCATAATACGAGCGGGAGAGTAATGTCTTAGGCAGCCATTTCTCTCAGTGCCAAGCCCCTGAACCTGCGATACTAATCCCTACTCTATACCAAAGAAAGTCAAAAGAGGTCCTTGTCAGGATGTTAGGATGGTTCAACAGAATTTCAGTCATTTCTCCCGAATCCTATTCTAACCAAATTTCTTTCCTTACTTCTCTAAAAGAAAACATAAAACAACCATGACATGCTTTAGGCCATTGCCCAAATAAAGGGCGGCTTTTGGATTCTGACTCCCCACCCTTGCGTCTCCTTAGCATAGGCCCTTGACTATGTGAACAGTTTCAAGTGTGTATTTTGTGTACTGCTGGATTGTTGCCTGCCTCGAGCAAGGTCTTCTGACTCTCTCTCTCAAATCAGACTCTTTCTCTCCACTCTGGGGCACCTCTCCTTTTCATTCCCCACCCTGGGGTGTATACCTTCTTTCCCCACTCTGGGGTTCTGAGCTTTCTCTCTCTCAACCTTGGAGTATATTGGTTCTCCCCACACACTGGGGCATGTCTCACTCGCTCGCCTCTCTCTGGGGTGTCTTGGGTCTCTACACACTCTCGGTTTTGTATCACTCTCTCCCCCAATCTGGGGTTCCTCTATACTTGTACCACTCTGGGGCTTTCCTCTTTTTCTTTATCCACTCTGGGGCTTCTTGGTATTCTCTCCCCTCTGGGGCTTTTCTTACTCGTCCTCCCTACTCTGGGGCACCTCTGGTCTTTCCCCGCTCTGGGCCTTTTCTCACTCTCTCTCTACTCTGGGACTTCTTGGTGTTTTCCCCACTCAGGGCTTTCCCCATTCTGTCTCCCCACACTGGGGCATATCGGTCTCTCGCTGCTCTGGGGATTTTCTCACTCTCTCTCCCCACTCTGGGGCATCTCGGGTCTCTCTTGCTTTACTGCCCACCTCCCAGTCTGTTGGAGCGTTTCGGTTGAAAAGGTTGTAAAAAAAAGCGGAATATGCATTTAGTTTGCATTTGGCTTGGTAAAAAAAACAAAGCCCAAAATGTCAAACAAGAGGAGCAGGGGTTGCATGTGTGTCCCACACTTCCCTAGTTCAGCATTATTGGCTGTGGAGGGTTTCAGGGGTGTCCCCTGAATACATTAAATGTAAAGCGGGGGACAAATATAGACATCCCAAAAAGCTTGAGTTACAAAATGAGAGCAAGCCGGCTTTGCTATTTTGTAACTCAAGCTTTTTTGGAATGCATTCTTTTAACGTAGATCCTGTTGGAGCCACTGCATAGCTGGTTGTGATGGGTGCTGTTCCTCTGGAAGCTGGTGCATTCAGTAAGGTGATCCTCTCTCTGTGGAGCCATTGACGCGACTTGTCTGTTCGGGCCTGCGTCAGCTCCTCTTCTTTCCCATCCTCTTTGCATCAGGACCGGTGGGTGGTTTCTCTGAGAGCCCTTTCCTTGGCCATCCAATACATTCTGCTGCTACTCAGTTTACAATGGAGGCTGTCTCCGGTCACCCATCTGTGAGGCCCAGCTGCACTCACCAGGTGCGCACCTCGGCCTGCGACTCCTCGTCCTGCCAGCCATACCCATGTGTGTGCTGTGGCCTCCTTGAACTCTGCCAGCCATTAGAAGGGCAATAGGGTGAACATACACTTTTATTCCTATATACTCAAAAGGTGTTAATCTCTGGGGGGAGAGGGATGTTGTTGTAAGTTCCTCTCTGGGCATTTCCTGTCACCTAAGGGGGAGTCACCTCCAGAGGGATACCGCTTATGCTATTCCATAGGGGGTGTTAAGAATAGTGGGTTCATCTCCCTAGTCCTAAAGGGGGTTGCTTTTCCTTCAGAAGAGGTGATGAACACCTTCGACCTGTCACATACCCCCACCGTTTGATTCAGGCACTCCTCTAGCCGCTCTATAGGGTAATGGTTAAGGTAATCCAGGTTCTCGTGGTCTTTGCCCTTTCTATGCTCGACTGTGAAACAGAAAGGCTGAAGGTCTAAGAACCAACACGACAGAACATTCAGGAGAAAACCATGACAAACAACACCAAAGACAAACAACAGCATGTCACGACTGAGACTATGACATAGATGCACTCAAGATACTTAAGATTAAATTGCTTGCAGGCACGACGAACATGCTTATGACCCACTTAGATAGATGACGAACACACTCTTGCTATACAGTAACCGCAAGTTGCACAAGAATACATATAAACTGCGTACTGACACTGAACGCAACTACCATGAGCGGCCATGTAAATCAGATGGAAGCTACAGCCGCTTTGAAATTCATGGATGGCACTAAAAGAGCTCGAGAATATAGACCAGGCTGCCAGTGCAGCCAGCGTGCATATTCTTGCCAAGGAGACTGAGGGAGAGAAAGTTTCACATTAGCAGAAGAGATAAGACATCTGCATGTATAAATGCTGAAAAGCCTCATAAATGAATGCAGGAAAAGTTTGTGGTCCCTGCACACGTAACTTGCACCTGAAAGACAAAGCCTATTCATTCGAGCCAGACGGGGATCGTTGTTCCCATCCAATAAAAGACAAGATGATACAAAAGTAATACCAGGTTCAAAGCCTAATGTTCTGTCCAAGTCCTAGAGGATCGCAGATGGTAACCTGTTGGATACATACAGCACCTTTGGGCTGTTCTCACCACCTTGAATGGTTGCACATAGGCTGGTACCTTTCAAAAGCGCCAAGGCTGAGAAGGCCCTCTCTAACTAATCCTTGATTACTTTAGACGCTAGCTCACACTTTGTTGCATGGGCCAATGAGAGCTCACTAACCTGAGATACCTGTAGCTGCAACATTTAGGAGGTGGCCATAGGAGGAGCCACCCAATATGGTTTAAGGGATAAGGTTACTAACCCCATATATATTCCATTTGTAGGCTACCTCACTAATCAATCCCATTGCATCTTAGGTATTTTGTAATGTATCATCATTTTGTAACATCACACTGAAGAAAAAAACCCTGTGTCTAGCCTGTAACTAATGAGAAAGTATTGGAGAATGCTGCATTGTCCATAACTTGATCCGTTATGAAAGCTTTCAATAAACAATACAATTTGTCACATTTTGGACTCTTCTGTTTTTGAGTATGGGGGATTTCCTCAGGCCCAGTTCCTCTTGCTTGTAATTAAGGATATTAACAATCCCTCGACTTACAAATTCACCATCACTCCACTCAACAAACCCTGATCTGCCCAACCAAGGTGAATTAGTCACCGTCTGCAGCTTTCTTCTCCTCAGAACTTCAAGCAGAATCAGACCCGTGGTGGCATGTGGCACTCACCTGCAGGCACAGACCGTCTTTCCCACAAGCTCTCGCCCAAATCTGGCCAGCATTAGTAGCTATCCTGATCCCCTGCATTTGTGTGTGATTAAACCGGTCAATCGCACCATTGATCTCAGGTTGACATAACGAAGTACGATGGTGTGTCACCCCAATGCTCCCATGAAATGACACCATGATGCGCGAAGTCCATTGTACACTATTGTCTATCTGAATTTTCCTGGGAAAACCCACCCTCTGAAAATGCATTATCCAAAAACTCTAACACCGCCATGGAGTCTGCCTCACGAACAATTTGTGCCCCAACCCATTTGGAGAACAAATGAATCAGTATAATGATACATTTCTTCACTCCTCTTGTTCCAACAATCAGACCCATGATATCTAATGCCACAAAATACCCAAAGCTCACTGGGCAATTCAATGGGACTTAATGGCTGAAAGAAATTCCTCAGCATCTTATCCGCATCCCTACACACAACAAATTCCTTCACCAAACCCTCAGTCTCAACATCCAGCCCAGGCCACCAATAATCTCCTTTCAACATCCCTTTACATCCCTTAACTCTTAGTCATCCCCAAGTGTCCCCTATGAGCCACCTCCAAAATCATTTTCCAACTGCCCAGCTTTACACAAGTATTCACCCTCTACACTCAACTCATCCCTGACCTTATGATAACACACCAATCTATCAGTGGGTAACCAATCCCCTCAAACCTGTCCTGACAAAACTCACAGCACGCTGCATGTCCACATCCTGCTCCACAGCCTCCGCCCATTCACGTTCCATGATGGTCCTGTCACGGACCAAGAACAGCTGCTCCTCAACCGCTTCACTATCCTTCATACTTTTTCCTCTCACACCTGATAGCCCCCCTCGATAGGTAATCTGCAATGATATTCTACTTGCCTTGGACATGCTTTCCCACAAATTTCAGTCCTTGCATGGAGGTGACCCACCTATGTTTCCTTCTCAAGATGGTGACAAGACCTTCATTCAGAAACACAACTCCGAACGGCTTATGGTTAGAAAGAAAATGTAAACAAACTACCCCACAGAAAAGCCTTAAACTTCCTCACCACCCACACCACACTAAGGGCCTTCTTCTCAATAACCGAGTACTTAAGTTCAGTTCCTCTGAGCACTCGTGAGACAAAGGCTATGACCCTCTTGACACCATTTTGTTTCTGCAGCAAAAACACACCCAAACCAGAATCACTTGCATCTGTCATCACAAACGTCTTGCATGCAGTGTCAAAACTCCCAATGCCGGGGCTCTTGCAATGGCACCCTTAATTTCCTCAAATTACTTCTGGCATGCACCACTCCATACAAATGGACACACTTTCTCATAGAGTTCCCTCATGGTTTTACACCTGTCTGCGAAATGCCTAATAAATTTGGCGTAGTATTCCACCAGACCTATAAATGACAAAACACCCTTCTTGTCCTTTGGCAGTTCAACCTTCAGTATGGCTGAAACCAACTCCTCCTTCGGCTCCACAATTTATGTCCTAAATAACCCATCGACGGCAACCAGAAACAACACTTTTCATTCCTGAGGATAAGTACTGCATCAAACAGTATCTTCAACACCACCGCCAGATGCTGATCATGCTCTGCTACATCCTTCTCATAATCAGCATATCATCTTGAAAATAAACCACACCCTTGACATCCTTCAGCAGTGCATGCATCACTCTCTGAAAGAAGTAGGCAGCAGATACTAGGCCAAACGGTATTCTCTTAAATCTAAAGGTCCCTTAATGCAAAGGTGGTGTGATCTTGCGAGTCCGGATGTAACCTAACCTGGTGATATGCCAAAGATAAGTCAAGCATGCGAAAAATCTTAGCCTCGCAGCTAAACTTATCAACTCACCAATATTAGGAAGAGGAAACTTATCAACCACAACAGCCTTATTGAGACCCTTGAGGTCCACACATAACCTTACCTGCCCATTTCTTTTTTTGACCACCACCATGGGTGAAACCCATTCTGTGGCCTCCACTACCTCAATAACACCAGCCTTCAATAATTTTCTTTAAATTATTTATTTTGATCCTGTGGTGATGCCCCTTGAGACATCCCAATTCTTCCTTGAAAATTTCACTGCTTTGTTTCTCAGGACTATCCTCTTGAATCACAACCACAACATGACCTGGCACACTGGGAGCAATCTTAATCCCCATCTCATTTTGCTCATACCATCCTAGAAGACTTCCTCCCCTTCCCGAGACATACCCTTACACTCCAGACAAGCTATGAGCACTCCTAAAATCACAATGTGGATGCCATCATAGGCATTTGCCTTTACTTTCAGTGGATCCAAATGCAGAACTTGACATTTCTCTCTCCACACATCACTTTCAATAATTGTATAGTCTGACCCAGTGTCCACTAGCATAGAGATCTCAGCCCCGCCCACTTCCACAATTGCATGCAGCTTCTCTCCCTTATTTGGTCTAGAACCAACTTGGCTGACCGACTAGCTAACTCCTTCAGCACATGTAATTTGACCGTCATCATGTTCATCCTTGTCAGGAACCTTGCTGATTTCTTGCACAGTCCGACTGGAAAAATATTCTCAACACTGGGCAAAGTGTCCTCTTTCACAACATTTATGGCATTCAGTCTTTAGTCCAGGACATTTCTCTGAATTCACAAAGCGATTGACGCTACCACACCTAAAACACCTTTTAATTGTGGAACTTGCCTCTTTGGAGGTTCTTTTTTCAGCAGAACAGTAATTTTCTTCATTGCAGTCTTCTCATGATCTTTGAAGTCCAAAACTGCACATACCTTATCCAAATTAGACCCTCCTTTCTTTTCTAATTATTTGACACAGGTCCAGATGCAAAGATCCAGCACTTCATCCAAGCTCGGTCTCCGTTTGTCTATATTTCCTCTTGTATTTAATTCTCTCTCACCTTGAGCATGAATGCATTGTAAGTAACCCAAAAATTAAAGGTATTAGTCAATTTGCCTAATCCAGTAATAAATTGTTCAATGTTCTCCCCATTGGCTTGTTCACTTATGCCAAAATAGTAGTGTTCCAAAATGATGCTGGACTTTTTCTCAAAGTGAATGTCCAACTTGCGCAATAGTACTTTATATGCATATAAATTTTCACCACCAACTTGATCCTCGCCATATCCTCCTGAGAGAACCCCTCTGGATTCTGAAAGGTTTTTTAAGATCCTGCAAATGTTCAAACACAAGAATGTGCATCAAAAGTGCATGCTTCCGATCTACACTAAAAGATGGTCCATTTATAGCAAGCACGTAATCTTGGAAGTCTTCCATCCAAATCTCTCATCGTACCATGGGCTCTCCAGTATTTGCTAAAAACTGAAGGGGTAAATGCTCCATTGTTATGAAGAATTCTTGTTCACTGATAAAAAATAAACACCTTCCTTTTTCTTTTTTTTTGTGCATTCCAAGAGGCGCCTGACCTTTCAATGGCCACTTTTCATTCTTTAAAATGGTTGACTTGCAGGCCTAACATTAAAATGCCCACCGGCGACCTTGATCTAAAGATGGCCAACCCAGTGTCAAAGCCAGAACTGTCCCAGTATGCACCTGACCATAAAATGGCACATGCAGTGGCCAGTCACATGGCCCTCCCATGCTAGTGGCCTGTCACACCACCCTCCCACAAATCTTCCCTGCATGGTCACCTTACCGTGAACGGATGGCACGCTTGCCATTGCCTCTGCCTGCCAAGGCTGATTCTGCTGTTCACTAGCACCTCCAACTCCTGCGAGGCTAACGTGTCCATTCCCGGGACCGCTGGGCACACAGGCTATGTGCCTCACTGAACCTCTTCATGCTTCCGCCTCTCTCTGAGATCGGGGCACCTGCTGGAAGCAGCCGGCAACCACTACACCACGGCAGAACCCGTAGTGCCACAGACAGCTGGATAGCAGGATGACGCTCTGGGGGCCCCAACACAAGGTCGTCACTCGTGTTGGGGGCCTCCACTCGTTCAGAGCGTGTCTGGAGTATAAAAGAAGAAAAACTATAGCTAATGTGTATGTTTTTGAAAGGTGTGGAAACCTCCTGGGATAGTATGAGCAAAGTCAGATGGGAATTAAGATTAATACCATTGTGCCAGGTCATGTGGTTGTTGTGCATCAAGAGGATAGCCCTGAGAAACAGAGTGATGGCATTTTCTGGAAGGAATTGGGGTTTCTCAAGGGGTATCACCACAAGATTAAGATTAAAAAGGATTCAATGCCCATTGCCGCACTTGTGAGGAATATTCCTATTTCCCTGAGGGAAGAGGTAAAAAAGGAAATTAATACATTGATGAAGGATGGTGTTATTGGGGTACTGGAAACTTCAGAGTGGGTTTTGTCTGTGGTAGTGGTCCAGTGGTCCATAAGAGCAATGGGCAGGTACGACTATGTGTGGACCTCAAATAAGCACCCATGAGCGGACTTTTAGGTCTAAGACAATGCCCTTTGGTTTAGTTTCTGTTGCCTCTTTCTTTCAGAGAGTTATGTATGCACTGTTGAAAGGTGTCAAGGGGTGATGTATTTTCAAGATTATGCACTGATTATAGGAAGGGATGTGGCAGAGCATGATCAACGCTGGCGTTGGTCTTGAAAATATTGGTTGTGCTGGTCTGGCCCTTAGAAAAGAAAAGTGCCACTTTTGCTTGTCGTCAATTGGTTATTTGGGGCATATTTTGAGTGAGAGGGGAGTCGAGAAAAAAGAGGAGTTGGTTTCAGTCATTATGAATGTAGAGCCGCCAAAAGTCAAAAAAGTAGTTTTGGTGTTTCTTGGTAGAGTGGACTGTTACTCCAAATGTATCAGGCACTTTGCGGACAGGTGCAAAGCTGTCAGAGAACTGTGTAAGAGGGGGTGTCTGTATGAATGGAGTAGTGCTTGTAAGTGGGTATTTGAGGTTCTCAAGAGTGCCATTGTGAGAGCACCGGCATTGGGGAGTTTTGACACTGCATGTGACACATGTGTGAAGACAGATGCTAGTGATTCCGGTTTAGGTACTGTTCTGCTACAGAACCAAAATGGTGTCGAGCAGGTCATAGCGTTTGCCTCATGAGTTTTGAGAGGGGCAGAACTTAAGTACTTGTTTATTTAGAAAGAGGCACTTAGTGTGGTGTGGGCAGTAAGAAGGTATAGGGCTTTTCTATGGGGTAGGCAATTTACGGTGCTTTCTGACCATAAGCCATTGGTTTGTGTGTTTTGAATAAGGGTCTTGAAGCTGTCTCAAGGAGGATAATGAGGGGGGGTCACCATCTATGCAAGGAATTTGTGTTACAGCATGTGCCAGGCAAAGATAATATAGAGTTGTGGATTAACTGCAATGGGGGAGTTATCAGGTTCAGAAGGATCAAGGGATGGAGGATAGTGAGGTGGTTGAGATACAGCTGTTCTTGAAGTGTGAGGGGTCCACCACAGAATGGGAATGGGTAGAGGTTGTGAAGCAGGATGGGAACATACAGCGAGTTGTACATGTTGTCCGGATTGGTTGGAGGGATTGGTTACCAGATGATGGGTTGGTATGCTATCACAAGGTCAAATATGAGTTGAGTATGAGTTGAGTGTCAATATTTGTGTAAAGCTGGGCGGTTGGTACTGACATGGGGAATGAGGAGAAGAATCTTGGAGGTGGCTCATAAGGTTATTTGGGGATGACTAAGACCAAAGGGGTGTTGAGGGGAGGTTATTGATGCCCTGTACTGGATGCTGAGACTGAGGGGCTGGTCAGTGTGTCGAGATGCAGATACGATGCTGAGAAATTTTGTCCAGACATTGAACCCCACTGACTTGCCCAGTGAGCCATGGGATTTTGTTGCATTAGACATCTTCGGTATGATTATTGGAGCAAGAGGAGTGAGGACATTTGTCATTGTGCTCATGAACTTGTTGTCCAAATGAGTTGAGGCACTGCCCTCCAAGGATCCACAATCCACACCCAAAAATAAGCGCCATCAGGTAAGAGGGGAGGCCAGGCTGAAGAGTGTCATGGTCCAAGGGTTCGCAGGTCAGCTTGGTGCGAGTTGTAGAGTGCCAGCAGTGACAGGGGTGCCATTTAAGAGAGCACAGATAGAGCATTGGAGGTGCCCTGTAGTTAAGTGTCATTTTGTGAGCACTCAACATTGGAGTTGAGGAGTGGAGGCATAGAGTATCAACATGGAGTGATCCAGGGGATTCCAAGAGCGAAGCATGGAGTCTGAGTGGCAGGCCAAGCTCAGTGAGGAGGTGAATGGTGTGTGGGGAAGAGCAGCAGGGCAGACAATACAGCAGGAGCTTTCCAGCAGAGCTGGGAGTTCGATTTCATTTTCCCCTGCAGCTAGAGGGGGAGGTCATCGGGGAGTCCTAGAGATGTATGCATCATCGCGCATGGTGTCTTGCGTTACGATGCCTGTTGCTATGGGGACGACGTGCACAGCGGTCTACCGCATGAGTATGTGTGTGCATCACCAATCAGAGAGCGAAATAAATGGTGGAGTGTTGCAGGCTGCTCTGATGGTGATCGGTTCAGGGATCCTCGAAATGTCCACTGGGATTATAGTTGCAGGATGGATGTGGTTGGCATAGGAGCACAGAAGAAGCCCTGTAGACAATTGTGGATACAAGGGGAGCAGGATATCGTTCAAAAGGGGTATAAAAAAGAGGAGGGGGGTCAATGGAGTTTTGCAGAAAGGAGTAAGATGGTAGGGGAGGGGGATCTTGATAGCAGGGCCCTGTATGAGGAAGGGAAGGATGATAGCCCAAGTGCACCTGATTAGTGTGGGGTATGCAGTGTAGGGGAGGACTGGCCGCGAGGCCCTCCTCACCTGCAGCCTTCTCCCCAGGTGAGGACCATGACTCGGTGGCCGTCCCCTCATGCCACCCGGGCCCAGGTGGAGGAGGGGTCACCCGCCGACGACATTGCCCACACGTATCCGTTCCCTGCATATACCAAAATTCAGTTAGGCCTAGAAGCCATCTTGTTTAGCAAACATGGCGTGAGTTCAGCACACTGTAACGAGGCCCCCACCTTTGGAGGGCCTTTCATGCATCTCCGCCGCCGCAGTAGCCCTGGTAGATCCGCTGCGAGCGCGTTCCCATGAGAAAGTCGGGTATGAGCTAACCCGAGATGCTAACACTGTAACATTTTATCGTTCACAATGTAATATTGCACCCCGCATGACCTGGTCCGCGAGGCCGGGGTGACGGGAAAAAAGCTGAAGCATCACTATCTGAAGAAAGTAGAAAATAATTCAAGTATTGGTATTAACGAACTACCTCTGTTTAAACAGATCCTGTAAACTGTGAATAAACCATAAAGATGTAACGTTACATGATACCACCCCAGGTCTGGACTAGTGCTGCTATAACCACAGAGAAAGATGTCGACCAAATGTATAGCCTTTATCTGTATAAGTGTTCTTACAATTTTATGTAGAAACCTGAACTCATATATGTTTTCTTAATCACCTAAAGCAGCGAGCATCAATTTCTGTAGGTCATAACCTAGAACTACCTCGTGTAACGTCTAATGTACATAAAATAATCACACCATGTAGTAAATATAATGTTAGGTAATGAAAAGGTACTCGGACCGACTGTATTAAAGAAATGTGTAACGAAATTGAAATATATATGTGTGTTTAAATAACATCAAAATAAGGCGGAACATTATAAAAGTTCTGCATTCAAAAGTTAGCAACGCACGAGGAAAAAACCTTTGTGAATATATGCAAGGCCATTCTCCCTCCCACCCTACCAAGCCTGCCAGATAAAGAAGCTAAGGCATGTGCCGCGCTCCCTCACCTCCCCCAACCAAGCTGGAGCCGCTTCAGAGAGTCAGAGGCCCCGGTACCGCACCCAAGGCCACAGCCCGCCACCTGTGTTATTTACAGCACGGTAATAAACCCACGTTTGAATCCACTGATCTACCAGCACCCTCTCGTAAATTCCACAACCCCCCCTAGACCACCCCAAGAATCATGACCCCGTGCAAAGACGACCCCCATCACTGGGACAAGACACAGAGACCCATTTATATAATAACTTCTAACGCGGCAGACAGACATGTATCATTCGGCTCAGGCCCCAGAGCCCAGCCCCTCGACCTAAAATACCGGTCAATAGAACACAGGTAAATCTCACCCCAACCGACAACCACCGGACCTCTCACGAGGTGCATTCCTCATGTGTTGCGTTTATTTTATAAGACAAACTGCTGAGCGATTTATTGATGAACTTAGATGTCGTTTCTTGAATAACTGCAGTGTGCATGGCCTAGGGCAAACGAGTCAGGAAAGGTATTCATCTTTGTCACAGGCTGCCCCAGCATACCAACACCGCTCGGATGACCTCAAGCTGGCCTGCCAGGCCCAACCCAACCCACGAGGCTGACCAGTGACGTCCTCACGCCAAGACCAACCACGCTGCAGCAACACCTATAGTTAGTCGACGCCACCCAATCCCAATTAACTTGTGCCCCCTATAGTGTGTAGGTTCTGATGACGTTTTTTGTATTAGAAATACGCCTGTCTTTGCTATTGTCAGACAGAGCGCTCTCGGAGGTTGCAGAGTTCTTTGCATGCCCTATTCTTTGGATAAACTCCCACTTACGCTCACCCGCACTCTGTCTTGGTCTTATTCCCACTACGGGAGAGTCCCTTATTGTCTCTCATTGCGGGGAGGATCGTGCTGAAATTGGGGGCGCTTCCTTTCAGTGGTGACCCCGATAGCGTGATATCTCCAAATTATTTTTCCTAACTCCTTTTTAACGACCCCCTTGTGGCACGAGAATCTCCGGTCGAGAAGGGATACGCACGGTGAGCCGGCTCCGGGAGGCTGCCCGCCAACGGCGACCGGCACAATAAGAAGTGCGCACTCAATGAGAAAGGGTACGGGATCCCGATTGGAAAAAAATCCCCTTTGAGTGCCGCTCGCCGGAGCCAGGGGCTGACCGTTGAGTTACCGGTGACACTGCCTGGACGGACCCAGTTTCGGAGACTATCGGTTCAAGACGGGCACGTGAGTACTGAGTGCGAGCGATCGTAAGGGGGAAGGGAGGGGAAATTATAACAGGAGAACGGGGACAGGTAGAGGAGAAGAATAACGGGGGTCTACTAAAGACGGGTCTTGAAATTTTCTTTATCTTTTCTTTGCATATGGCCATTAGGAGTAAGAAATAAGTGAAGTGGTAGAAGTGACGGAAACCTAGCTCCGAAAGGGGGTGGAAGGCGGCGCCGCATAGTGCTATCTAAACTAGTACTGGGAATATATGAAGAAGTAAGAAATAAGTTATTGGTGTCTGGCAAAGGGAGACACCGGGAATATTTTTTAGTGATTGCTACTCTCTCTATTTCTTTTTTCCATTCCACGGGGCAGGGGGAGAAAGCGAAAAGGGTATAAGGTAAATATACTTGTAGAAGAACTATAAAATAGGGAGCACATTTGTAGGAGTGGGGATTAAGTAGTGGCACGTACAGACGTGAACATAGTAACCTTAGCAGAAAAACAGGGACAGCTGGCCAGGGAGGAAAGGGAGGAAAAAAAAAAAAAAGACGAGGTGTGAGTGGAAAAGCATTGTGAAGGGTGCGCGCACCGTGTGAGTGTTGGAGACGACCGGTTGACCGCGAGGTGGCGCCAGAGAGTGTTGACCATAACTAGTACTTGATCAGTTGCAAGTGAAATCACATGAGAGTGTATGGGAATGGGAAGGAGATGAGCTATGGTGAGTGAGAAAGGATTTGCGCAGTGAATAAAATTGGGTGATAATCTTTGAGACGTCCGCTCTTGTCTGTGCCATAAAGGTATACATACACACATCTACACCTAACTAAAAGTAAAGAAGGTGGACACGGCTGTGTTAGTGATTTAGAGGATGGGGGCCGAAACTCCCTTGTCACATATTTGTAAGAGCTTACCGGGATACGCTGAACGAATAAATAAATATCACGATCAATGGGTAACAGAATTGAAAGGGGAGGGTCTGCCCCAGATTTGGCCCGAGGGAGGGTCTTTTGACAAAAGCGTTCTTGATATGGTACGAGCATGCATTAGCCTCAAGTATAAGGGGAAACAATGGCAAAATAGGAAGGAGATATTAGACCTCTGGAGATTGTTTGAGGAAGTACCCCCATCCAAAGCTCCGGCACCAAATATTGATCTACCTTCCACCACAGATAATCCACTGATGATTCCAAGAGAGGAAAAGGAACAGCTAAGTACAGAACAACCTGCGGAGGTGATTAGTTTGTACCCGATATTACCTAAACCAGCCCCCGCAGCAGGATATAGCGACCCTACTTATGTGCCTCCCCCCACAACTGGTACACCACAAAGACCAACAGCCCCCCCACCATACGAAAGCACCAGAGAGCGCGCCCAGGGAAGCACACAGAGGGTGGATATAGAGAAGCTAACGAGTGACTTAGAGTCGAGGCTTACTGTGGCAAGGGATGAACTCTCAAGAATAAAAGACATATGTGAGCGCACGGCGTGCGCCCCTACACAATCAGGACGCACGTCTAGAGCGTCGAGCGAAAGTAGACAAATTGAGGAAGGATGGAAAAAGGGGGAAATACTGTTCAGAATTGAGGAAGAGCCGACACGAATAATAGAGGTAGGAGCAGTGGAAGGGAGCATTGGTGATGTATCACGAGAGAGAGGGATCAGAGAGGACTTGTTATGTGATGTCAGAGGAGGGTTGGATGAGAGTGATAGGTTAAGTATGGCAGTAGGAGGGGAAAGCGAGGAGGTGGACGGTGCATGTTCGCTAGGGACTATAGACGACGAATGGATGGGACGACTAAGAAATAGGGTGGGGAAGATGGCGTCATTGGAGTCAGCAGCGACTAAGGAAAGGGAGGGTGCAACCGCAAAAGGGAAGTTACAACTTCCATTGATACACAGAGGGGGGGGGAGACCAAACTATATACCATGGGCTCAGATGGATAAGGCTAATTTAATGAAATTATTGCCCCAGCTGTCAGGAGGGGCGAGCAAGTGGATATATGCATTTGAGAAACATACCGCCGGCATACCGTTGGCAGTAGGCGATGTGAAAAGCCTACTAGTAACCGCAGTAGGAGATCAAGCGGACAGAGTATGGGCTAAGGCTGGTTTCCCGGCCATGACGTTGGACTGTGATCGCCATGATGGGGCTTCCTTTAATACAGTACGAGCAAGGGTGTGGGACGCACTGCGGGAGACATTCCCAGATACCCCTGATTTACAGTCAGTAATGCAATGTACAATGAATGACGGGGAGGATGCTATGGATTACATTCTCCGGGTGCAGGAGATGTGGAGAGCAGAAACGGGCACACCCTGGCACCAATCCACATCTCTATTTTATTTTATCATTAAGAGAGGGCTCCCAAAAGAGGTGCAGAAGGCACTCGATAAAATAGCGGGCGTTGAGGCAAAGGGGTGGCCAGAGATCCAAAGTATAATAGTGCACCATTGCAAAAGGATCAAAGAGAGAGAGAGGGAAGTAGCACAGAAAAGGTTGGCAGACGAGGCAAAGTTGGTACAATCAAAACTGGTGAAGGTTGCAGCAGCGGTAGCAGGGCTCCCACTCATGAGGGAGGGAGACGAAGGAGAGGAGGGGCAAATAGCAATACAAGGAAGAATAGCAGCAAATTGGACAGGACAAGGACAACGACAGTGGACGGAGCAGGAGCAGAACGGAGGTCCAACGTGGCAAGAGTGGGCCCCAAGAGGGGGAAGAGGTGGGTACAGGGGCCGAAGAGGAGGACAAGGGTATGGAGGAATGGGAGGAAATGGGTGGCAGGGTCCCAGAGGTCCACAGGGGAGCTGCTGGAATTGTGGGAGATGGGGGCACTACTCAAGAGAGTGCAGGAGCAGACAAAACAACGGGTTCCAGGAGACAGAACAGTACGGTCACCCCCACCCAGGAAGCCCCTACGGCCTCCCCATGGGACAATACCAACAACCAGAAAATGTAGGACAAAGAAGTAACGCACAACTACACGGACATCAGTACAGAACACAAAACCACCCACAGAATAATGACAATATGCAATACACGCCAGGTAACACTTTCGCCACAGTAGCTAACGGAGCGCCTGCCCCCGCACCTTACAGCGGGGTGTCAGTAGTTTCGGGGAACATTTTTGATCAAGGGGGGGCAATGAGACACCCCACATAGGACAGCCCACAGAGAGCACTTGCGTGTCCAGTACTATCTACGACCCACAATGCATCAGAGGAACCATTGATAGGAGCGCAGATAGGAGACAAGCAGTTCATATTCATGGTGGATTCGGGAGCGGAGAAATCATGCATTAGAGAGGGCCGGTTCCCGTTATCTAATAGAACGTTAGAGACGCAGGGGTTCTCTGGGGCTGTAATTGAAGTTCCTTACACAGAGGCATTGGATGTGACAGTGGGGGGTAAAACAGTGAAAGCACCCTTACTGTACTATGAACACTCTCCCATTAATTTGCTGGGGAGAGATCTCTTAAGCAAACTAAACATGACAATATCATTTACAGGGAGCGGTATCGTATGTTCGACGCCAGGCATATGCCCCGTCCGCATATTAGCAGTAATACACGGCCACTCAATCATGCAAGAGATCAGAGGGTTACCAAGAAACAAGGAGATGTTTGTTGAGGGCATGAGAACACTGGCTCTCATAGTACCAGAACTAAAAAGGATGGATTGGAGGATTCCAGCCGAATTCCTCTTCCGCCCCATAGCAAGCCCCGACACTGCTCCCGGGTCAGTGCTATCGTTGGATTTACACGCAGTACACGTGTCAGCAAACAGAATATGTGTGATTGGCGTTGACATGGAAGGATGTGAGTGGCGGACAGTACTGTGTACAAATGCAAATATCCCACTGAGGGAGCTCTCGGACGAGGAGCTATTTTCTGACACTGAGACAGATGGCGAAATAGTGATGGAACTAGCAATGCCGTGCGACATTGTAGTTACAGCCAGAAAAACTCAAGTTGAATTAATGGCAGTGGTAGGAGCACCACATGCATTTTTTGATGACGACATGAGGTTAGTACCCACTAACATATGGACAAATGGCCCCCATGATGTGGGGTTATTACATGGGGTTCAGCCTGTGGTAATAAAACTGAAACCGGGAGCAATTCTACCCCGGGTAAAACAATATCCATTGTCACGCGAAGCAGAAGAAGGGATCAGAGAGACACTAGATGCACTGCTAGCACAAGGAATAATAGTGCCCTCAAACTCCCCATGCAACACATGCATTTACCCGATTAAAAAGGCGAAGGGAGGTTCATGGAGGATGATACAAGATTTACGCCCACTCAATGATGTGATTCAGAAGGAGTTCCCTTTAGTCCCGAACCCGGCGACAATACTGTGCAACATTCCGAAAACGGCATCCCACTTCACAGTTATTGACTTAAAAAATGCATTTTTTTCGATTCCCTTAGCAGAAGAGAGCAGGTACTTAACAGCGTTTACACTAGGGGGGAGGAGGTTCGAACACTGCAGACTACCACAAGGATATTGCGAGAGCCCAAGCATATTCAACAGGGTACTACATGAAGATCTGGGGAATTTGTCTGTAGAAAGCACAGTGATTCAGTACGTTGATGATTTATTGGTTTGTGCACAAACTGAGGAAGAGTGTAGAAAGGACTCAATAACACTCCTGACATTATTGGCCAATAAAGGGTACAAGGTGGACAAGGGGAAGTTACAATACTGTCTGACAGAGGTCCTATACTTGGGACAGCTGATATCAAAGGATGGCAAGCGGATCATACCAGACAGGGCACAGGCGATTAGAACAGTTGGGGAGCCCAAAACAGTAAAAGAGATGCAGAAATTTCTGGGTATGTGCAACTATTGCCGAGCATGGATATTGGATTATGCAGCGTACACAAGGCCCTTGTTACAGGCACTAAAAGAAGCACAGCAGGAAAACAAACACATAGAATGGACAGAAGAGATGAACACAGCATTTAACTCACTAAAAGAGCTGGTATCAAGCGCTCCAGTACTGGCAAATCCAGATTATGGGCGCGAATTCTTCTTATTTTCACACTGCAAAGGAACACTGATGACAGCAGTACTGACACAAAAGACATCGTTAGGGCACAAACCACTGGCTTACTATAGTGGCACCCTAGACGCAGTAATGCAAGGTCATTTCGCGTGCGAGCAATCCCTAGCTGCAGCCGCGTTCGCGATTGAGAAAAGTGCCACGATAGTGATGGGCTGTCCTGTGACACTGTTTGTGGAACACTCACTCTTTGCAATATTAGAGCGATCAAAGAGCACATTGACGACACAACGCGCCACAGCATATGAAATAATACTGTCTAGCGCAAACATCCACATAGTAAGATGTAAAACAGTGAACCCGGCCACATTCATCACAGAGGCGTGCACCGTAGAGGACATGCAGAACCACAACTGCGCTACATACACAGGTGACGAAGGTCAGGATCAAGTGATTTTTGAGAATGCCCTGAACGAGGGAGAGGTGTATTTCGTGGACGGGTCAGCATCAATAGACATGGAGACAGGAGAGAAACATGTGGGTATGGCAGTTGTACGATTAGAGGAAGATGAATACGAGACACTAGTGCAACACCGCCTCCCATCACACTATTCAGCCCAAGCAGCAGAACTAATAGCGCTAATAGAAGCATTGCATGCCGCCAAGGGGTGCGCAGTGACAATATATACCGACTCAGCATACATGACAACAACAGTACACGGCGGGTTGGCACGGTGGGGGCGGAGAGGGTTTCGACGAGCAGATGGAACACCGGTTCAGCATGCAGAATTATTGAAAGAACTGATTGAGGCCCTGCAAGACCCCACGGCAGTGGCCATCGTAAAATGCCAAGCCCACACCACAAATACAGATTTTATATCTTTGGGGAACGCGGCAGCAGACGCCGCTGCCAAAGAAGCTTCGTATTTACAGAAAGGTGTAGTAGGAGAGTACATGTTGCACCACACAGCAAGCCAAGAGGTCCCCACAGGATACAACATGATGCCCACACAGGAAATAATAGAGCTGCAAGAGGGAGCTAGTGCAGAAGAAAAATTGCTGTGGACTAAGAGAGGATGCAGCAAATCGCCGACTGATTTATTGTGGCGACAAAAAAGTTCAGGAAAAGCGGTAATGCCAGTTACATTATTAGAAATAGCATTTCAACAACTACACTTTCCCGCACATAACGCAAAGCAACACATAATGGCGGACATACAAGAAGATTGGTTTGCACCTTGCCTCCATGAACACATCACAAGGCTGGCTTTAGAATGCACGACATGTCAGATTTACAACTCAGGTATGACATTGCGCACACTGAGAGGAACGATACCAAAACCAAATGGCCCATTCAGAGAGCTCCACATTGATTATGTAGACATGGGAGAAAGATGTAACGGGGCTCGCTACATGATTGTGGTTGTATGTCCATTTTCGAGGTGGGTGGAGGCAGGCCCCTGTGCGCGCCCTGATGCGAAGGGCGCCGCGAAGTTCCTAGTGCGGGAAGTATTCCCGCGCTGGGGGATTTGCGAAGTTATTCGCTCAGACAACGGCACGCATTTTGTTAATGAACTATTCAAGGAAGTGACTACGCTATTGGGAATAAAGCACAAATTATGTTCGATTTATCATCCTCAAAGTAATGGCGTAGTGGAAAAGATGAACGGTCTGTTAAAAAGCAGATTGTCAAAACTGTGTTTTTCCCTTAAAAAGACCTGGATGTACTGCCTGCCTTTGGCCCTGTTTGAGTTACGAAATCAGCCAAGTAAAGACCACCATTTGTCCCCGCATGAGATCGTCACGGGAAGGAGAATGCACACAGTGCATTCGCCTCTCCGTGAACGTTCTGATGCACACAGAAGTGCAGCGATATTGGGAGAGGAGTTCACAGAGTATTTGAAAAAACTGACACGGGCAGCGCGCGTAATTGCGAAGCAACTAGCCCCCCCCTCTACAAGAGAGGAGGGGAACACAACAGAAACAGAGACACTGCCTGAAAAACCATTACAACTAATGCCTGGTGACCTTATATATGTCAGAAGTTTTGTGCGAAGGTGGAATGCGCCACGTTTCCATGGCCCTTATGAGGTAGTGTTTTGCACACCCACAGCAGTAAAGGTGAAGGGCCTACGATACTGGGTGCATTTGACAGACGTACGCAGAGCCTATAGCACCGTGGAAGGTGAGGTGCAGGACGAGGCACAGGCAACTGCGGACAATGAAGTTGTGCAGAATGAATGATGGGAATTTTGTGTGCATTAAGTGATGAACATTGAGCGCGACTGGCGCACGACAAGTGTACTGAAATAAATATGTACATATATATATATATATAATTTTTTACAACTTTTGAAGGTTTTTGTGGTTTTTTTTTGGTTTTGGAGAAGTTTTTTTTTCTCTCGACTTTCCTCTTTATATATGAAATAATGTACGGATAGTAATGATTGTAAAGTTACCTTGTCTGTGGACACACCCCCTCCCTCACCCACTCCCATACTTTGTCGAAAAAATGTCACAACGTTATAAATGTTTACATGCTTGTACTTAATGCACTTTTATGTTTCAAACAGGATTTACTATGGCATCGAATGGGCAGCCTGCAACTAATAGATTTGTTAGATTTAGAGAAATGTTAGTAGATAGATTGACATATTCATACGAATGTGGTTTATCAATGTGTGTTATTGTGTTCTTCATCTCAATATTTTGCCTGGTGACATATTGGGTCATAGCGTTCATCTCTACCGAGATGAACGAGGGGGGAGGGGGGAGTAACACCACCCTTGCCCCTGGCACAAATTCAATTACAAGTATGAATATTAAAGAAGGTGATTTTTTGGTCTGGGATGGATCACACCTTGTATGGGGTTACTATACTGCACCACCCACTGCTGCCCCGTCACAATCAAGAGATAACGATATGGAAAATGACACAATGTCCCTACCTGAAATATATAACAGCCCCACTACCCTTCCCGCCCCGATACAAAACAGCGATTTGTTGTTTATTGAGGAAAATGGAAAAGTAATTACGATGACAGAACACAAGTTCCTATATGAGGAATTGGAAAAGGGGGGTGGGAATGAGAAAGGGGGGCCTATTCTTTCACCTATCGAAACTAAAAGGTATAGGAGGAGGGAGAGAAGTAGGCGAAGAAGAGAGACAAGCAGGAGGGGGTATGATGAGTATTATGGGTTAGGATTAGACAAGATGGAAGACCCACGACACCCCCACCAAGCAAATAAATGGTATGCAGATATGAGTACAACAGCTAAACAGACAACCAATGAAAGCTGCTATGTCTGTTCGCTCATCCCCCATGCATCAGGTACACCCAAAGTGTTGTTGCCAAGAGAATTGCCCATTGTGGATGCCCAATGTCTCCTTCATCTCACACTGTGTAGAATAAAGAACACCTTCCAAGCACACGATGTCTCTTTCAAAATGATACAGGACAACAAAACGTGCTATTCAAAAGCGTCTGGAGTGGTCTGTCTTAAAGAACCTTTCTTTGCAATACAAGGGACGCTGTTTTCCGAAAACAAATGGAAAGATGAAGAAGTACTGTGCAAAGCGGAAGCACTGAGAGGTGTCCAACCAGACAAGCTGCGGTGGATGGAAAAAACGTGCTTACCAATATGGAAAGAACACATCTCTAAACTAACATGGGTAACAGCGATGGAGAAACCCTTCAAGCTACAAAGTGAAATACAAAACGAACTATGTTTCAAGGGAGAAGGAAAAGTGGCAATGGGAACGAATAAAAACTGTAACAAAACTCTCACCATCCCAGACATGAAAAAAGGAACAGCAGCACTAATGGACACATACTGGGTATGCGGGAATCAGGCTTACTTGCACCTTCCCCAGGCATGGAGTGGCAGCTGCTCAATGGCCACTTTGCATTCGGCCCTAATGGTGATTCCAGAAAGTCACGTCGACGAAAATAAAAGGACGCAAGGAAACGTGAACAAGGATGCGACGTCTCCCACTGCAGAAGCGCACCTCTATGTCCTGTCCTCCGGAGGGAAAGAAGAGGAGCTATCACGGAACAAGCGAGCATCAAACTACATATCACAAGCATCATCCGATTTATTGGCACAGATCCCAGACAGGTATCGCCTGTTCAGCTCCGTGGAAACATTTTTTGCCTCACTAGTTTCAAGTGTCCAAGCAAGAGCAAATGCAAAATGGCTCCAGATCACACGGTGGGAACTGATTCAGCTGGCCAATGACACTGAAGAAGGGTTCAACATAATAAAGGTGGAACTACGAGCTCTGCGACTAATGACCATGCAGAACAGGTATGTTCTGGACCTGCTAACAGCGATCGATGGAGGTGTTTGCCGAAAAATAGGAAGTGCGTGCTGCACGTTCGTACCTTCTGAAGACGCAGAAAATGGGTCCCTGTCCCACGTCATTGAAGCAGTACATAACCTGGGAGAGAAGATGAAGCTGGAAGGTGGGGCTAAAGATAGCTCATGGTTCGACAATATCTTCTCCTGGGTTCCCTCATGGCTTGGAATGGCGATGAAGTTCTTGATACCAGTTGTGGTGGTCCTCCTCGTGGTGTTCTGCCTGTGCCAGGTGGGCCTCCGATGTTGTGCTAACGCAGTCCCTAACGGTGCAATGATGATGGTGACAATGGGCAACTCTGGTGGTACAATTAAGGCGACACAAGAAGTACATGTACAGACAGGAACAGATAACACTCCCAGATACCAGTTAGTGCCTATGTGCCGTGATAAGTACATAGTAGATAAACTATGGCACACCACTATCAAAGAACCCCGAGACGTGGAACTGGAATGGTATGAGGAGGTCTGGGTAGACTTGGAAGAAACTGGTGACTGTATATATTTAACATGTACACCAGATGAGTATGCTAGAAGAGGTGAGAGCTTGAGGGGGGTATGCAGAGCCTGGATGCCTAGAAAAGGAACACCTGCATGGGATGACGCAGTGATAGAGGAGCAAGAATGTAGAAGATTAGAAGAGCTAAAGAATTCGTTACTTTAGTAACGAAAGGGGGGAAATGTAGGGGAGGACTGGCCGCGAGGCCCTCCTCACCTGCAGCCTTCTCCCCAGGTGAGGACCATGACTCGGTGGCCGTCCCCTCATGCCACCCGGGCCCAGGTGGAGGAGGGGTCACCCGCCGACGACATTGCCCACACGTATCCGTTCCCTGCATATACCAAAATTCAGTTAGGCCTAGAAGCCATCTTGTTTAGCAAACATGGCGTGAGTTCAGCACACTGTAACGAGGCCCCCACCTTTGGAGGGCCTTTCATGCATCTCCGCCGCCGCAGTAGCCCTGGTAGATCTGCGGCGAGCGCGTTCCCATGAGAAAGTCGGGTATGAGCTAACCCGAGATGCTAACACTGTAACATTTTATCGTTCACAATGTAATATTGCACCCCGCATGACCTGGTCCGCGAGGCCGGGGTGACGGGAAAAAAGCTGAAGCATCACTATCTGAAGAAAGTAGAAAATAATTCAAGTATTGGTATTAACGAACTACCTCTGTTTAAACAGATCCTGTAAACTGTGAATAAACCATAAAGATGTAACGTTACATGATACCACCCCAGGTCTGGACTAGTGCTGCTATAACCACAGAGAAAGATGTCGACCAAATGTATAGCCTTTATCTGTATAAGTGTTCTTACAATTTTATGTAGAAACCTGAACTCATATATGTTTTCTTAATCACCTAAAGCAGCGAGCATCAATTTCTGTAGGTCATAACCTAGAACTACCTCGTGTAACGTCTAATGTACATAAAATAATCACACCATGTAGTAAATATAATGTTAGGTAATGAAAAGGTACTCGGACCGACTGTATTAAAGAAATGTGTAACGAAATTGAAATATATATGTGTGTTTAAATAACATCAAAATAAGGCGGAACATTATAAAAGTTCTGCATTCAAAAGTTAGCAACGCACGAGGAAAAAACCTTTGTGAATATATGCAAGGCCATTCTCCCTCCCACCCTACCAAGCCTGCCAGATAAAGAAGCTAAGGCATGTGCCGCGCTCCCTCACCTCCCCCAACCAAGCTGGAGCCGCTTCAGAGAGTCAGAGGCCCCGGTACCGCACCCAAGGCCACAGCCCGCCACCTGTGTTATTTACAGCACGGTAATAAACCCACGTTTGAATCCACTGATCTACCAGCACCCTCTCGTAAATTCCACAACCCCCCCTAGACCACCCCAAGAATCATGACCCCGTGCAAAGACGACCCCCATCACTGGGACAAGACACAGAGACCCATTTATATAATAACTTCTAACGCGGCAGACAGACATGTATCATTCGGCTCAGGCCCCAGAGCCCAGCCCCTCGACCTAAAATACCGGTCAATAGAACACAGGTAAATCTCACCCCAACCGACAACCACCGGACCTCTCACGAGGTGCATTCCTCATGTGTTGCGTTTATTTTATAAGACAAACTGCTGAGCGATTTATTGATGAACTTAGATGTCGTTTCTTGAATAACTGCAGTGTGCATGGCCTAGGGCAAACGAGTCAGGAAAGGTATTCATCTTTGTCACAGGCTGCCCCAGCATACCAACACCGCTCGGATGACCTCAAGCTGGCCTGCCAGGCCCAACCCAACCCACGAGGCTGACCAGTGACGTCCTCACGCCAAGACCAACCACGCTGCAGCAACACCTATAGTTAGTCGACGCCACCCAATCCCAATTAACTTGTGCCCCCTATAGTGTGTAGGTTCTGATGACGTTTTTTGTATTAGAAATACGCCTGTCTTTACTATTGTCAGACAGAGCGCTCTCGGAGGTTGCAGAGTTCTTTGCATGCCCTATTCTTTGGATAAACTCCCACTTACGCTCACCCGCACTCTGTCTTGGTCTTATTCCCACTACGGGAGAGTCCCTTATTGTCTGTCATTGCGGGGAGGATCGTGCTGAAATTGGGGGCGCTTCCTTTCAGCAGCCAGGGCAGTTTGTGGGGCAGCTGTATTTGTCCTGGTCGCGACACATTCTTTAAAAACTTGCAGGAGTTAGACCCGGATTTGTGGGTTCTGTTTCAGCAAATGAAGAACCTAACTATTAGGGAGGAGGAATAGTAAATATTTAAGTATTAAGGAGGAGGACTAGCAAATATTTAGTTTCGTTGGGGGAAGGCCGGTGTTATATTCTCTGTTTGTGTTGGTGTAGTGGCCTCAAGGGTTAGGAAAAAAAAGCTATAGGGTCTATATGGGGTTGAGTGGGATGATATGTAGGTTCTCGACTGTATCACAGTAATCTAACAGCTCACGGTGCGCTCGCATTAGTGTAGATCCATGTAACCGTGCTTACCCAGCCGGGAACCCACTTTTCAAATCTTTCTTTGTTATCTGCTTCGCTATTACAGTGACTCACATTTTGGTGCGTCCGCAGTCTGACTCCAAGGCTGCATGACGTGGCGACCGTGACAGCAGGGTGACACGGATGTCAGCAGTACAATAAGGTATAGTTAGCCTTTTTTCGTGTTTTGCTCCATCTCTTGCATATTATGCTTTTACTAATACAATGAGCCCATGTATACCGCCTCTTTGTGGCACTCTGGGGATTGCGTGCATATCATATATATATTGTTTCCCCTAGCTGCTGTCGGACAGGTTGCCTGCACGAATTGCAGTTTGCCTCAATGCTTTCCAGCACGCTTGCATCTCTGTGTATATATACTGATGGACCCCATGTGACACACAGTTGCTTCCACAACGCTTAGCGCCGGTGAAGGTAATGGTGTTCTCTTTTGCCTTGTTTCACCGGTCAGCATGCCTAGAGCCAGTGTGACATAGAGCGCTTATATTGTCTGGGTAGATGGTGCCCCCCATTCAATATTTATTGATTTTCATGCTGATTTATATGGCATTGGTATTGTGGGACCACTATAGGTGCTTGTTTTGTTCTCTTGTTTTTACTATACCAGGAATTTCAGCCTGAAGGGGCCCCTCCCTGGTGGTCACTCATATCAGTGGTTAATTTAGGGTGTATGTTTACAATCACACTCTACACCACTATATGACAGGGTTCATCACTTTCATGGCCACTGTGTCACCCTTTGGACATTCTGTTAGACCACAACCAGTTCTCCTCTCGTCTCTGGTCTCGGTCTGTTACTCTAAGGTGCTTGAAGTGTTGGCATTCTCGCTATACATATACATCTACCTATATCCTGTGCTTTGGATCATGAAAGAACATACTCTCCTTACATATTGCATCTCAATTTGACTAAGCTCTGTGCTTTTCTTCATTCTACAGAAACCTAATTATCTTTAGTTTTTCTTAATTCACTCCTCTTCTTTTTAACTTCTTAGTGGTGTTGGGAGAGGACTGGAGAGCCAGGCACTTTCATTTTTTTTAACTTGATGTGACTTGCTCTTCTTTCTGTTTTATCTCCTTTTTTAGGGGTCTTGCACTTACATATCTGACCTTAGGTCCTGAGGAAGGCGGCCTTTTTTTGATCGATTCGCCGAAACGTATTTCACCACGCCATTTTGACTCTCCTAGCGAGTGATGTGCCTGTGCATGAACAAACAGGCCTTATACGTAGACCTTTAGTAGAGCTGTAAGAAACAGTGGGATGTTGTCCACACATGAACCAATTTGTACCAGTTATAACCCTAAGTTCTACAAAAATAATTGAAAGTTTTTTGATACTGTGGGACAATTTTGACTCTCAAATTGAAGTTGAGTTGGAATACTATTGAGACTGTGTTCTCAAATCCATTAGTTACCAACGTGATGGAATTGGATGACTTTTTTGGAAAGAAATGAATTAGTTACAGGTATTCTTCAGCACTCCTTTTTTGTAGGATATCAATCCAATTTTTGTGACTTTTAGTGAAATTTCATGTTCATTGGGAAGCTTTATTTCGCTTTTCTGCTTTGCTTGTCGATATGAATTATTATTGATGATATTGTTTAACCATGATGGTTTTTCTTTTTCTCTTTTGAAATATGTTTAAATTTGTGTTTGTTTTAAACAAACTTTTGTAAAAAATTGAGAGATTTTGTATTAAGAATTGATATATGTTTTGCAATAAATTGTGAAAAGTACTTCTGAGTTTATTGCTAGATTCCATGCTCAATGAAGTTGATAAATTGAGAAAAATGGCTCAGACAAATGTATACATTTTGGGCTTTTATATATATGTGATGTTATTTTGAACACATAGAGAACATTAGGACACTATCTGGGAACAGTGATTAGAACATCCATATAGGAGTGATCCTTTATTGCCCATTTTTCGCCTTTTCTGTTTGGACAAAATGGGGGTGTAGATAATTTATATACCTCATTACCTTGAGACTATCACCCGTGGGGACAAACTTTGCTGGTGTTTTGTGTAGGTTTGGGGGCCTGTTATATTATATTTCTGTTGTGTTAATGTTGTGGCCTCAGGTCAGTCCAGGGGTACCTATAGTATTAGGGTTGCAGAATTCTATAACATTTGTATTGTAACATGGGTGCGCAATATGCATGGTGTTTCATATGTAAGTCAACATATGTTTTGTACATAAGGGTGTGGGGTAGGCACAGGAAAAATGTTGGAGGTTTTTGGTCATTATTTGGGGTTTTGGACATTAGGGTGCAGGGATATCATTACAGGGTTCTGTGGAATGTATTAGGTGATGTGTATGCATCTGTTTTGTGTTTGGTTGTTTTTGGTGTTGTTTGTAGGTTTTTTTCCCAGAATGTCTTGTTGAGTTCTGGAAGTTGTTACAGTAGGTCAGGGTCAGTTTTGTTTGTTTATTTAGGGATTGTAGTCTGGTTGTTTAGAGTTGTAGAAAGGCCAGTTGGATTCTGAGGGGTTTCAGTCTGTGTTACAGTGGGTTAGGAATGGCTGGTTGGGTTCTGAAAGCTATGTTGTATTTCCTGGATGTATGGATGCAGTGGGGTGCTGCAAGAAGTTTGTGCTTGTTGGCTGTGGTCTACATGGTTTGGTTTTACTTGTTGTTGCAGTCATGGGGTGCAGTGTGGTGCTGCAGGAGGTTTTACTGCTGGTGTTGCAGTCATGGGTGCAGTGAGGTGCTGCAGGAGGTGTTACTGCTGGTGTTGCAGTCATGGGTTCAGTGAGGTGCTGCAGGAGGTTTTACTGCCAGTGTTGCAGTCATGCGTTGCAGTGAGGTGCTGCAATGGGGCATGATGGCATTGTTCTTCATGTAATTTCCCATATGTCTGAGTGAGTGAAGCGAAGGGATGAGGTTCCACGGGTGTTCTTTCCACCAACATTTTTGTTTGGTTGCCATCACCAGATCAGTGGGTAGTTTCCACTAATTGCGCTGAAGTTTTGGTCTGTGTTTTGTTTTGTTGTTCTAGTGTTGCGCCACAGGTTTTTATTTGGTAGCCCTGTCATTACGATTAGGGTTCTGGCTGCATTCATTGGAGTTCACCTTTTGTTATCTTCCCATGTCCGGGTTTCCTCGAATCGGTTTACATGATGGCCACATGTGTGCTGCGGAAGGTAGTTCTATTTTGTGTGGTTTCATTAGGTTTGGAGTGAATGTGTTGATTGTATAAGGGAGGTGTTATGATTTTATGTATCTAGCTGTAATGCGGAGGCATCAGATTGCTGTTAGGTCAGTGTGGAATGTAGTGTGTGTGACTGTATGAGTGTTCTGGGAGTGCCAGTTACAACTGGGAGCTGGCTGGTTGTTGATGGCCAGTGTGTCTGGCTGTTGGTCTATGTCTAGATAACAACCTACATGTATGTTACTTACCTCTTTGTACACCAACAGACATTAAAGCTAATTACATTGAGGCCTGGGCTCAGTGTCTTCTGTGGTGGATGAACCCACCACAGTACTCTAGGTATTTAATTTCACTTTTGACCAGATGACATTTTTTGGGTTAGATATGAGTCCTGCTCTCCTCAAGGCCTTAGTGATCTCATACATATGGCATAGGTGTTCTTCCCACTATGGATTCCTCTATCACAACCCATAGGCCCCGGCAAAGGATGAGTATGGTTGTAACACTTTGTCCATCAGCCACTGAAATCTGTTAGTGGTTCCATGTAGCGGGAGAAGGGCAAACTGGTATAGACCCTGGGGGGGCAGAAAGCACGCTTTTCTCTTAACTGCTGTGTTGAAAGAGACCTGCCTTTTGTCAAGTCCAAGGTGGTAATGAACGTGGAATTCCTTAGTTGCTCTGTCAATACTGGGCATAGGCTATCTATCGAAGCCTGAGACAGAATTTAGTCTTCAAAAATCAATGCAGAATCTCCATGAGTCATTGGGTTTTGCTTAGAGAACGATAGGATTTCTGATGAATCTATTACCCAAGTTTCAGCATCTTTTCTATTTCTTCTGCCATAATCTGACTTCAAATCATGGGGATCCGATTAGGATTTAGTTTGACTAGTTGCCCCAGAGGGATTCTAATAGAATGGAAGACATTTTGGCTATCCCAGTTTTCTCTGAAAAGACTTTTTGAAACTGTGCCAGTAAATCCTGGAGATCAGTTTGCTATTTTATACTGACATTATCAGGAATTAAATTCGTTTTTTTGTTATCCTCCACCAGATGAGTAGCCATTGTTACTGTGCTCTGTTTTACAGGGTCGGTTCTCTAGGATTTTAGCAGGTTGCTATGATAGTTTGGGTTCTTTTTTGCTTCGTTTAGTCTGAGAGATGAAATAGTTAAGAGGCCTTTTCCATTCTAGGATACTATGCGGTCCATACAATCTTGACATCATCTTATTCTCAGAAGTGGGCAGTAACACTAAGACCTGGTCAATGACTAAAAGGGATGTTGCAACTGCCTGGCGGTCATAGTGCTCCTTTTGATGTTCCTGTGATTTGGATAGTTGGGTGTTAACATCTCTCTTTCTGCCTTCACGTGGGCCTTAGGTTTGGTGGCAAACTGGCATATGGACATGGAGCATCTTCTCCCTGATCCCAAACGTTCTCAAAGCATTTTGAATAAGTCCCATGATTCCCTAACACCTCAAAGGGCGGGTATCATAGTGATGACTGAGGAGTTCTTCTTACAGCGAACAGGGCTCATGGTATCATCAGATGCCAGTTCTTTCCATCAGTTTCCACCAATTTCCTAAGGATAGGTTTTAAAGTCTGATTGTTTGTTTGTTTGTTTGTTTATTTTATATATAACACGCACCAGACCCGGGGGTAAGTAGGTGCTTATTTGGGAGGTAATGGTTACAAGGCACAGTGTGTATATTTTATACATGGTTATGCAGATGAGTGCAATTTGTATTGACAGGATGATATTACATGACAGAGTATATACATTTATACATAGATGCATTTTGAGTGAACTGGATATAAGTACATACATAGGTAATATAGGTTAGTCAGTATACATGGAATATATGTCATAACAATAGTACAGGCAGTGGAAGCAACAAAGAGTAACGTTTAGGTTTTGTTGAGTATCCATGCAATGGCGTGGCTTCTAAATTTGTCAAAATCTTGGATAGTTTGAATGTTGCAGGGGAGAGTGTTCCAAAGCTGAGCAGCTAATACTGGGAAACTGGCCCCACCAGCTCTTTTTAAGTTAAATCTGGGTACCACCAGACAAGGTGTGTTGGAAGATCTCGTAATTCTATTGGACACTTTCCAGGTGAATTTTTCTGTGGGATAGGGCGGGGCTTGATGAATAAGCACTTTGTGAGTGAGGCAAGTGGTTTTGAGGTCGATTTTTTCTTGTATAGAGAGCCACTTGTGTTGCTTTCTAATTACTGAGATGTGCTCTCTTTTGGGGATATTTAATGCCGCTCTAACCACATTATTTTGCAAGATCTGTGGTTTGTTTGTAATGGATTTATTGGCGCCTAGGTATAGGCTGTTAAAATAATCCAATTTGGATTGGCTGAGGGCTCTTGCCAGTGTAAGGCAGCTTGTGGGTGATAGTAAGGGTCTACAGGCCCTAATCAGCATGCCGGTATAGGCGGTGGTTGAGGAGGTCATGTTTAGTTGTTTGATTAGGTTAGACTGGGCATCAAGTTAGAAGCCTAATGTTTTCACATTTTTGGCAACGGGTATATTATTTCCATCGATGAGAATACTTGTGTAGTTAGGACTCAATTTAAGAAGGTTATTTGGTGAACCAACTAGCAGTAGCTCGGTCTTATCATCATTCAGGCAGAGACCGTGTATCGCCATCCATGCCTGAATGATAATATAGATCTTGTTGAACGGGTATACATGCATTTCGTCAAATGATTTTACCTCGTGGGACTTTTCATCGCCAACCCTTTCATCGCCAAAAACTTTTTTTTAAAAACGTTTTTACGGGGGGGGGTGTTTGGTGCGTTTGGGGTATGATTATTTAAGTAAGGGGGAGTTTGGGGGGGCAAAGCCCCCCCATAAATAAAAAAAACAAAAAAAATGAGTTTTTGGCGATGAAAGGGTGGCGATGAAAAGTCCCACGATGTAAAATCATTTGGCGAAATAACGTAGAACCGTTGATCCATGCGACATCCTTGTCATAGGTGCCGGATAGGGGTAGGAGTATCTGGTTGTCATCTGCATAATTAGTGTAGGTGACACCCAGACGGTCCAGTTTGTCGAATAATGGCTTGTAAAAATATTGTACAAAGTGGGCGATACGCAAGATCCTTGTGGGACACCACATGCAATGGGAATGGCATCAGCAGCCGCCGAAGGTGAGAACACGCGCATGGTTCTATTCGCAAGGAAGGATTGGATCCAAGTGACTGCTGAACTAGAGAAGTGAGCTGCTGATGATAGGTGGTCACATAATATATTGTGGTCCACCAGATCAAAAGCAGCTGAAAGATCCAATAAGAGTATAATAGCCATTTTGCCTTTATCTTTCAATTCGTCAATCTGGCTTTTGAGATCAACAAGGGCAGTTTCAGTCCCATGTTGAGGTCTGAAACCAGATTGGCGGGTTCCAAGTAATTTATTAGTTTCTAAGTAACCTTGTATTTGCAGGTAAGCAATTCTATCCAAGATCTTCAGTAGGAATGGGACTGTCGTAATAGGTCTGTAATTGGTAGGTATAGCCGGGTCTAGAGTCTGCTTCTTCAGTAGTGGGAGAACCCATGACTGTTTCAAATTGCTTGGGACGGAATTACTGGAGAAGGAGGCGTTAATACGTTTTGTGATAAATGGGGATAGGTCTCTAGCTGCGTCTTTTATAATTTGAGCAGGGCAACTGTCACCTTTGCAATTAGATGGTTTTAGTGATGCAATGACTTTTTGAACTTTCAGTGTAGAGACTTTGCTAAATTTGAAACCTAAATTAATGTGAGCAATGGGAAGTGGCGTAGGGTTATTGGAAGTTAGTTGTGTCCTTTTGTCAGCTATTTTAGTCTGGAGCCCCTTAATTTTATTGGCTAGGGCGTTTTGAATGCTGGTGCACCAGGGTTTATCCTTAGTGCATGTATCTGCCGGTGGGTTGGGGTTCTCTAGTTCTCTTAAGATGTTAAATAGTTATTTCGTGCTGTATGCTGCTTGGCTTGTTCTGACATCAAAGGTATCTTTTTTAGTCTGGATTATCTTATTTTTGTAGTTAGCGGTGATAGTGGCGAGGTGAGTTTTATTTTCTGGTGTAGGGGTGGATTTCCAAAGTTTTTCCAATTTTCTCTTTTCTGTATGGAGTAGTTTTAGTTCTGGGGTAAACCACGAATTTAGATGGGCTTTGGGTTTACTTTTGCGCCATTTTAATGAGGCAATAGTATCAATGGCATTGGTCATGATTGCATTGTAAACGGCGACCAGCGAGTTGGGATCATTGGTTTCTGGTAGGGCATTTAGTAAAGGGGCTATCAAAGGTACTAAGGTCTCCGCTGTAATATTTTGTTTGTTCCTAGTTTGACACGGGGGTGCAATCGTGGGTTTTTCCTTTTCCCAGTTACGTTCATTTCTAAGGTGATGGTCAGACCACACTAGTGGTGTAGGGTCTAATAGCTTGATTTTACAGTTAAGTATGGTGAAACCTTATTCTGTTAGTGCCGTAGCGAGTGCAAGGGCGTGTAGGTCGTTAGTGTCATTATAATCAAGGTTGAAGTCACCTAGAATGATACTTTGTGCCGTAGGTTTGGTGGTGTCTGCTGCTAGGGAAGTTGTGTCTTCCTCAAATGACCCAGGGGGTCCTGGAGGCCTGTAGATAATGTGGTTTGTGATAGTATTGTTAGGCAGTGTTTGGAACTTGACAGAGAAGTTCACATGATGGCAATAAAGAAGGGATGGCTAGTCTTATGTTAAGAGTAGATCTGCATATGAAGGCTATTCCTCCTCCTCGAGCATTGGGCCTGTCCGCTCTGAAGATAGAGTAGTTGTCAGGGACAGCTAGGGTAACAGAGGGGCCTGCTGCATCGTGCAGCCAGGTTTCTGTCACTGCAAGGAAGTCGAGGTTGTTATTCGAGATAATGTCTGCAATCTCTACCACGTGCGCCACAAGGGACCTGGCATTTAGTAAGGCTCCTTTGATGGGATGTGACTGTGTACCCTTCAAGGAGAGGCTAGGGCTAGTGTCAGCTAGGTTTTTAGTTATACAGGTATGAGTTTTATTTTTTCGCCTAGGTTTGTTGTTAGTAGATTCAGTGCTGACTGGGCAAATTGTCTTGTGGCTATGTCTAGCTGGTGAGTAGTTAATGGAAGGTAGTCTGCTACCTAGTCTATCATTACGCTTAGTAATGTTAGGGATGGTGGTGGGTGTATCAGGTGGTAGAGGGATCATCTTGATAACGATGGGTGATAAGGATATGCCAACCAATGAGGGAGTATCCTGTTTAGTGCTAAGTGTAGAAGCAGGATATAGTGTGGGTGCAGTTTATACGGAGAATGGGGGTACTGAGGGGAGGAAAGGAGTGGGGCAGGGGATAGGGAAGTGGCGTTGACATCCCAATCTAGCTAATCCTTCATCAATCTTGATAAAGTGTCCTTTAGTGCAGGGGGTGAATTAGGGTATTATGCAGAAAGGCGACATGATTATAGATAGCAGTGTCTGCATAGTGCAGGGTAGACTGTATCAATAGAGTAATTGCTGTATATGAATCAGACAGTCTAATCAGGTAACAATTCTGAATAATTCATACGCAAATGCGAGCTAGGTAGAGTTACTCGTTAAGTCAAGGGATAGTTAGACAAGTTTTCATGCATCCATAATTGGCATGGTAGGCATTGGTGCAGAATCACAGTAAAGACTAGTCCCACTAGAGGAGATGCTAAGTAGGGGGCTAGTGCGCCATGTTCTGATAGCAGAATTAGCTATCGTGAGAGGAGCTATACAAGCTAGACATACAGGTATAATTTAAATAGGTAGTCTAACACAATCAGTTAAGTTACGATAGTAAGCATGGTTGGGCATATAGACATTTATTATAAGGATAGAGGTCTGGCGATTATGCTCACGTATAGTAATAGCAAAACGTTCTACTGGGCCATCCATTTATAGATTGAAGATAGGGGTTCGTAGGGTGTTTATGTTGAGCAGTTCTTTCAAATACTGTCTTGGTTGGTAAGGATTCTCTTAGGAACGCACACCATTAATAAAAAAGGGATTTAGATGTTTCAGGATTTGATGGGTAGTGTTGTTTCTCATGGGGAATGCCTTGGGGTACCAGGTAACATGATCAAGGATCACCAGAATCCATTTTTTCCTCAATTTAGAAGGTTCAAGAGGTCCTACAACGTCTGTTGCAACTCGAGAAAAAGGAACTTCAATAACAGAGAGGCTGCAAGGGGGCTCTGTGTGGCAGGTGGTGCTAGAGGTCTTTTTCCAGATTTTGCATGAGGCAACGTAGGCGTTGACCTCGGCATAAGTGCTGGGCCAATGAAATGTACCAAGAACATGTCCATGACATCCTGGAAATAATTTAGAGAGTTTAACAAGGGGTGCGGGCCATTTTGTGAATCCATGTATTTGTCTTTCTTTACTCTGCTTTATTCAACAAATATGCCTTTAGCATACATACATACATACATAAATACATACATAGTTCTTATTCATAATTCCTCATACATTAATCGCATTCATTACATCCATAATCAAAGGAATCGCCCATTAAAAACACGACAAGCCATGATAAAAACAGCGATACAATAAAATCCATACATAAACCCACCTTCATAAAATTACCCAGTTTTGTGATTCCTGCGCTGCCAAGCTCTGTATAAAAATCTTACCACAAAGTATATATCGTTGACCATGTTAGTTGATTGACATAAAATTAAAGCTTCTGTGGCACTGTAAACACCAGTCTTTTTAAACAATGTTAGCAGGTATATTCTTCTCAATTCTTTGTAACTCTCACAGAATAACAGAAAGTGCATTATCGTGTCTGGGCATACATAACATGATGGACACGTTTCAGAAGTATGATCTTTCCATCCATGGGTTAATTTTGAAACCTTGAGGGTGACAGTCCTGAATTCCATGAACAACATACGTCCATAGGCTGGTATTATTAAATCAAGATATTTTTCAATGCCTTGGATGGTTTCCACAGTCAGATAATTCAAACCAACTTTCAGTTCTATGTATAAACGTATAAGATGTTTGTACAAGGCACGTCGAACAGCCAACTTAACATCCCTTTTGGTGCACTTAGTTAGATTATGCGGGTTCTGCCAGAGGCCACTTAAGCCCAAGACACATAGTTAATGCCTTACATGTTTGGGCCATGGTAGAGCGTTCACTCCCTGATAACTAAGTAAAATGGTAAGAGCCTTTTGGTACTTTCTCAACTCAGGGGTAGCCCAAAGTCTTACCCAGTATGATACAGGTTTCCAAGCCGCCCGGGAGACAATTTACTCCAGACCGCACTCAAAAGTAGCGGGGTATTAGGGAGCCTAAGCATCAAATTCAAGAACCTGTTCTCCACAATCTCCAAATTCGTACATTTGTTATGTCCCCACAATTCCGCTCCATAAAGAGCAGCTGAGGCGGTCTTTAGTTTATAAATAATAATTGTTTGAGATACAGCTTCCTCTCCATGTTGAACAAAAAAAAAACAGACAGTCACTATTTTTTTCCAACACAACCTGTGACTTTTTTAACTGAGCAGGCCACTCCCCACTGTCACTAAACCTTACTCCTAGGTAATCGTAGTGATCAGCTTGTTCTAAGTTGGTCCCATCGATGACGAGAGAGCATACACAGGGCTTTGCCCTCAATGGCCTGAACACTAGTGTTTTCATCTTATTCTTGTTTAGGGTAAAGCCCAGTTGGCAGCATTTGGTGGTGAAACATTCCAGGCAGCCCCCAGGCATCCCCATAGGTGATGTTGCCAACAGCACTGCATCATCGGCAAAAAATAATGGCAGGAGGATATCAGTGCCAAGCTTTGGGGGATCAAGCCTGCCCCCAGGACATTCAACCAGTAGTTCCAGAATGACTTAATTTATGTAAATGCAGAACAGAAGTGGGGCAAGGACACAGGCTTGGCCCACGCCCCTGTAGACCCTAAACGGTTTGCTGGTTTCTCCCCCTTGGACCCACCTCCCCACAGCTGTGTTATTGGAATATAGTTGGTAGATAACTGCTACCAGTGAATCTGGGACCCCCGGATTCACAGGTAGCAGTTAGCTCCCGACTATATTTAGTTAATTTGTCTTGAGGGAAGATGCATTCCTTACACCATTTAAAAGCCCCCATCAGCTCTTATCTTTGAAAAGTTAATTCTAAATAATGCTAAGTTAGAGGACTTGTAGCCATCCAAAACTGACAAGGAGCTGCCTTTTCAAACATGCAGATATATTAAGGGATTTGCATGGCCATAATGCCAGGTTTTTGGGGAGATGCGCTAGGAACACATCATCCCCCTAGTCATGGTTTTTGAGGGAGTGAGTGCTGCTAAACCCCAGGGGATCAAGGCCATGCAGCCCATACTTTCTCCTGTCTCTGATTTCATCAACAAAGGAGAACGGCAGAATAGAATAAGTCTCTATGGGTTTTAAAAGGCCCTGCTTCAGGCGTCCTTTGCCTTCCTTTCTTTTGGTTTTGATTTCCCCACTTTTTTACTGAAAAACCTCAAAAGGCCAGATTATCTGAACCCAACACCACACCATACCACCAATAAGTGTTGATATATCTTGAACACTTGGCATCACCCCTTTGTATGGACAAAAGGAGCTTTGACCACTACAGTCACAGATGTGTCATGAGAGGTGACGTCTGACATGGAATATGATCACCTGACAAATGTAGGGTCTGGCTCCATGACAGAGATATGTATGCTCTGTAGTAAGCGTGGGAAAATGTATTCAGCCATGTTTGAAAAAAATCAGAACATTTGCATTTTGGTAGAATTGAGGTTTCTTGAACATTAGCAGTGTATTAGTCAAAATGTTTCGGGTGGTTCATGCTGGAGTATTATCACAAGGGCATGCAAGGTTCAATTTGGTGACAATATTCATCTGTTAACATTCTTAATCAATTGATCAAGCATGGCAGGATGTAAAGCTGAGTTGGCCTTGCCAGGACTCCAACCTGCGGATTGCAGATCACACACAGATTTCAGTATAGGTCACTGACCTTTATAAAGATCAGTTTTGTTAGGCAGAGGCAGGAGTTGCTAGAACAGATGAGGGAAAAGTCATTAATAGAGAAAAGTTAGACAATTCATAGAATGTGGTTGAGGGAGAGGTAAAGCGTTGAAATAGGAGTCAGTTTAGGAGGAGGAGGTGAATATTAATATAGCAGTGACCACCTTGAAGGGCATTTCTTGTCAGAGGGAGAAGAACTTCTCAGAACTGTTTGCAGTCTGCAGGAGATAGCATTCAGAGTCTCTACCCTAAAGTGCCACCAGCTGTGGAGAAAAGGTTGTATTATCTTATACTATTTTGCAGGCAGGAGGAGATTATATTCAGTGCCTGTAACTCAATGTGCTATTTTTCTGTGGCCAGACAAATTCTTGTCTCTAGTCATGAATACAAAATCCTGCAATTCTGTGGAAGTAAGCAGGTGCATTCAGTGCTTGAACCTGAGAATATCACATTTTCTGCAAAAAGATACAATATTAGCTGCACACAAATATTTAAAGTTATTTTGTGGCAGGAGGCTAGTATAGCCAGTAACTGTAACTCAGTATGCCATCATTTTGTGGCCAGATAAAATAATTGTTGTTGTTGTTGGAAAGGCAATTTTTGGGATCCTATGGGGAGTATTGAGGTGAGACTAAATAGTAGCAGAGAAAACATCCTGCAATCCTGTGCGGGCAGGAGGAAATTATATTTAGTTGCTGTAACACAGTATGGCACCTTTTTTCTGACTAGACAAAATGGATGTTATTAGTTGTGAATACAAAATCTTAGAATATTTTGGAGACAAGAAAGTGCACTCAATGTTTCAAACTGATTGCAACATATTTTTGTGGTGAGACAAAACACTATTTGCTGAGAAAATATCATAATTGTTTTTTAAGGAAGGACATGATTATATTTAGTGGATGTAATTTAGTGTACCATCTTTTGTGGATAGGCAAAGTATGTGTTGCTAGTTGCGAAAAAATAATCTCAGCGTGCTTTGGAAGCAAGAGTGTGCCTTCAGTAGCTTTTTGTAACCAGACAAAATATGTGTTGCTATTGCGAATAAAATAAATGAGAATTCATCGGAGGCAAACGTTGTATTTGGTGACTGTAGTGGTTTCAGCGTTGTTCTGGGGACCACCGGTCCACCAAAAGCTCTGCATTGTCACGCCACCACCATCTGTTTCTGATTTTCTCCGCCGTTCATGGACACTGCTCATACAGATTTCTGCTTTCGGTACGCAAGCAGTTTTGTAACTGGAGGGATTTCTCGGTCTCACAGTTTCCTCCCCTCTTAAGTACTATGTCGCTGTGGGGCTTCCCTGGCAGACATGCATGTCTCTCTCTCTCTGCCTGTTGCTGCGTCTCTCTCTGCTCCATCCTCCTTGTCCCAGTTAAATGGACATGGACGTTTTCCTGTTGGCAGTAACATATGGTTGTTCTCTCTTCATCCACGTCTCGGTTTGATATTCTTGAGGAGATTATTTCGGGATATATTTTAGGGAGTTCCTCACCGGATCAGGAATCCTTGTCCCCACAGGGGGACTCTCTCCCGATGAGGCCCTATTTGCCTCGCCCCCTATGGAGGGTGTTGCAAAGCGGGCTCACCTCCCTAACATCAGACGGGGGCTCCCCTTTGGGTGTATGAATTCCCACGATTTGTCACAACATGCACACATTTGGTCTAGTTAACTTGCTGGAGATGCTGGAACAGAAGAGTTAAGAGACAGTGAAACTTTGATTCTTTCTCCTGTACCCCAATACCCATGATTTGCAGAGGGATGTTACGGTTTTGAGTTGGATTTTTCCAGTAAAGGATGTTATGACAACAACTGGTAACTTATCATACATGCCAATGATGGAAGGTGGCGGGAAGTTCTCGATTGCTGACATCATGTAATCTATACATTGCTGCAGCTCCATCAACACCCTGAATACCAGACTGGAGCCAGGTTCACTGTCAAGCCCTCAGATGCATTGGCCGGGCACTGTAGCAGCTCATCTATGCAAGAGATTTCTCAGAGCTGAATGGGACAGATGGAACAGGAAGCAAGGTTTTCGGTCCTATGAACGTTTGCTGATTTTATTTTGACGATGGGCAAATTCGACAAATGTTTTTGTGCCGATTTTGTTGTGTTTTTTCTTTACCACCAACAGCGGCGGGAGACCCCCAAACCTTCCTTTTGATCCCCCACCCCACCTACTATGTACCTTACCCCAGTTTATCATCTACCTGTTTATGGTCAAATAAATTGGGCAAAGTAACTGCATCAAAAATGAATTCAGTGAAGTTGGCATTTGGCAAAAGTGATGTATACCAGGCTTTCGTTTAACTTTCTAAATGTTGGTAGCATCAATTATATTCTAAATATGTAAATATTTAAGCACTGTCTCTGGTGTGATAATTGAGCGTAACCTTCACTCAGTGAATGTAAATGGACAACTGACCAGTTTGGTTGGATACAGGTCCAGTTTGGGCAACTGGCAGCTCTTGCCATTGGTAGGGGAAAGAGACTTGGGAGCACCTGTGCCAGTAGAAATGGTAACCCACTTCCGCTTGTTCAGCCACTTACTTTCCAAATAAGGAAGCACCTGGTCCAGGCATTGTACGCCAGGCAGTGATTCCCAAAGTTCCAGAGACCTGTACATTGATGTTTGCTGCAGCAGCCCCCCCAAGAGGTTTCTTTTCCTGCTAGCCAGTGTTTCAGCATGGTATGGAGACAGCGGGAAGTGCTGACGACTTATAGCTCGGTGGGTTCCTAAAATGGACTGCTATTTTTAGGATTATTGTTTGGGGAACAATGTGATATTTGAAATGTGTTTGATCTATATGATTGTATTTACATTCTTTTTTATGTGCACTTTATATGCTCTTATTGCCCAATAAGGATGGCCAGGAGGACATGTGTGATAGACTTGCTTTGCGTGTCACCCAGAGGGAGAGAGGGTTGTTAGAGGGATAACGGAAGAGGAAGGTTTAAACATGTGGCGTTGATGGGTGCTAGACGGAAGCACCCAAGACCTCAGTTCCGCTCTGTTTCTCTGGGTTTGGCGGAGGCACTTGGGGATATGTTATCCAAAGGAAAGAGCCCAGGATCTGATAGACAACAGTGTTTTTGGTCTAGTTAGTCCAAACTAGACTAGACTAGTGAGGCTGTATTATACAAAATGGCAGAAGTTCGAGTTTTGATACTTTTTATTGGATCTACTCTACGGAACCCTCCATTTGCAGACACAGCAGCTACAGTTATTGAACATTTTATAGTAAGAAAACTTTGAGCTCATATGTTGTAACTATGAGCACATGCCTAGGAATTTGTTGTAACTTGAGTTCTGGGTCATGATGTCATGGACAGCAAGGTGTGTAGAATGTAGCTATGTCTTGTTGGAGTGTTGATGTGTGATTGGGTCTGGGGGTTCCAGGTGTGTCAGTTAGATCTGGAAGCTGGCTGGATGGGATGTGCCAGTGTCATCTGTATCAAGTAACTTACTTGGAATAAACTTACAAATGAACTTACCTTCTGACTCCGGGGTTGTGTGTGACCTGAGGAACTTTAATTCAGAATGTATCACTTTGTGAATGCCTTTTAGTTTGCAAATCAAAGAATTTGTGGACAATTAAGATGCTGGGGGGGGGGCCTAATGGGGGCAGTCAAAATTATATTTGGGGTCCACCTTTCCGGCCTGTGACAATTTAACACTATTTTAGAGGACTGTATCTGGCCGGGAAGTGCACATTTAAACTGACACAGCATTTAACTTGTGAAGGCTGATATTTCCTTAGGGAATATCTACATTCAATCAGCCCCAGCTTGCCGCTTCATGGTCTGGCAAAATCCAGCTAAAGTAACAAAGGGAGGGGGTAAATAGCTGCAGAATATGTTAATGTTTAAGGTTTTTATACCACGCACAGGTGCCACTTGTGTGGCCTCTCGACGCTCTAGTGGTTCATGAAAAAAAGAAGGGAGAGGGTAGGTTAGTGGGAGCAATGGGAGAAAGAGCAAGGGAGCTGTGATGTGCTGTTGGCAGCTTTAGTTCGGACCTTTCACTGAGCCTGGGTGTGAGATTCGGAGGGGAACGTCATGTGGTGTTTTGCAAGGTTGTGTGTGCTATGTCTTGTTGTTGCAGTGTGGTGAAGTGTGTGCGGTCTGCTGTGTTGAGGAGTTCTGGTTGTTTTAGTGCCGTATGTGAGAGGTGTATGTGGAGGGTTGTTAGCAACAGTTTGGGTTGTTAGTGGCCGCGGTTGATCTTCAGCGTTTCCTGTTTATTAGTTGTATCTTCCCTTCTTCCCTGTGCCCTTTCTAGTTGTATCTGTAAAGTCGCCTCTGGGTGAAGAGTTATTGTAGCTACTTTGTACGCTGTCTGTTGCCCGAATTCTGGGTGCTGTTCCTATTTCTGACTAAATGCCAGTTCCTAGCCCAGAGAGTGATCAGCTGGGAGTTGTTAACTGGATTCCCTTGGGGGGTTAGGTTCTAGTTAGGGGCGTAGTTGGTGTTTGGTCCAGTTCCCTCTTGTTGCCCTTACTCGTGGCATGCTGTGGGAGTGACCCTCCCTTTCCCATTTACATCCCTGGGTTTTCCTTGGCCTGCTTCCCTGGCCCTAACGTTTCTGGCTTATCAACTTCTCTTTCCTGGGGCTCTATGTTGGCTGGAAAGGTGGGTGGGGGTGTGGAGTGCTTCTCTTTCCAGGTGCTATCCTTCAATCTTGTTTTTCCTGATTACTTTTCTTTTTTCCTGTGCTGAATTGATCGGACAGGTTTATAAACCCCTGGAGGCAGAATAAAGAAAGGCTGTCAGCAGGGAGCTGAAAGACTAAATGGCCACTTAAAAACAGGATTAAACTTTCTTTGGCAAAGAGGTGATAAGAACTAGTGCTCTACTGGTTAACTTAAGACTGGAGGGAGTGTGGATTCGATGGCCTGATGTCAGAAGCTCAAGACCCATTTAAACTGCAAGGGTTAAAAGCCCCTGCCCCCATCCCTGGCAAAGCAAGATGTGTTAAAAGCGTCACCACCTGAAAGGTTTCTGCTTCCAGCTCGTGTGTCACCAGCAGCCAGGGGCCAAAAACACCGGTTAATAGGTGGTTTCGTTGCTTACATTAACAGTACGGTTGGCTGTTCAAATCTAAATATTATACATGTTTTTAGGGAGCATCTTTTTAACAACGTGTTCCTGTTTATTTTCCACGTACACTGGCGTCTGCTGGTACCGGATAACCGCGAGGCTTGGTGCTAAGCGTCAGGCGTGGGTGACTAATAAGAACTGGGAAATTCAGAAGGCCTCTTATCTTCGCCATGCATGCTAACTGTCGGAATCCGCAGAAATGCGCCAGATGCAAGAATGCGTGGGTTTGGGGAACCGGACATAACTCATCCTAGGCGCACATGCAACTGGCCAAATTACAGAAGAAATAAAATGTAGTCTGTGCATCCCTGCGAAGAGAGTTCAGTGGGTTGAGGGCCAACTGCAGGGATCTGTGTTTAACCTGCAGTTGGCAAGTTCCAATCCCAGGGTGGGAGACTCAGACTTTCATCTTCCCACCTTCTGTAACGTGTACCTTTGGGTTGTGTTATGTTAAAGGTTCATATACCTCACACTATCATCAGATCTGTAAAGCAAGCAGGTGAGGGGGTGCTAATAGTTCCTACAAGACTCAATTGTGTTGCGGTCTGTGTACGGAGGTGTGTTTATGTATTGGATATTTGTAAGGCGCCTATATAGCAAGTGGTGTTTCAAGGCGCCTTATATTAGTGTACAGTAGTCAGCAGGTGCGTGTAAGTAGCACTACATAAATAATATTAATACATGAAGGATCGGTGTGAAGAGCACAATTGAAAGCATGATCAAAAATGCCTGACGTGTGGTGTCCAAAAAGTTCAGTGTCACAAATAGTGACTATTAGAAGTTATTCTCGTCTGATGTCCATATCCAATCTCTATTCAGACATAAAATAAAACATAATTACTTATCAAAGAAGCCTTTAACCTATTACTTGGTTCAGCAGGACCAACACCACCTGCCTCATCAGCCTGACTGGCCAGTACGGATTGGAAGACGTTACCGGACTTCCGGTTGGAAGACCTCACTAGGATGGGGCCGGCCCTGTGCGGCAAAAGACGTACAGAGCGTCTTCGTTTTCATAAGCATTGACATCACAGGATGAGACATCACAGAAAGGGATATCCATCGTTTATACTCGAGGGCATCAGACGAATTTAAGAAGTGACCAGGTGAAAGCCAAGAGACAACTAGGTGATGCGCGACATCTGATTAGCCCCTGCGATGATCATATAGTGAGCTGCCACAGTACTGTCTATTTAACCATGTGTGAGGTTTCTTTACGTGTCAGGCAGAGTGACATAGAAATTAACGGTCGGAACCGAATCACAGACGTGATCTTGGCACTTTACCACGGATCGTCTCCGCTCTGGTTGGTATATTACATTACTGTTTGGTTTTCATACTGTTTCATAGAATTGAAGTCAACAATCACATGCTAAACCAAACAGACACTATACAAACCCGTATAGGAGCACACAAAGAGCATTATTGCAGTTGTATTTTTACAGTCAGGAAGGGACAAGTATGGGTGCCTTCAAAATCTTCAGAATGTTATAACTGTGCTTCTTAGACTTGAACACATCCCACAACAGAAGCAGTGTGATATGAATACAACGATTTTACGTGTTTTGAAAGTATGCACTATAGTCGACCTGAATTTGACCTTTTTTGTTATTATGAGGGTCCCCCATGAATCATCCTCTCTACCCCACTCCCTCCCACCCTCACATCCTTACTCCCCTATCTCTAAATACGCATACACATTTACATGTATGACATTTATATGTATTTGGTCGAATCGACCCAAAGTGTTCGAGCAAACTGCAGGCACCCAAAAGAAAGTCTTTTAAACAACGGGATGCAGATTACAAAAATCAAACCAGCTTTTATTTGCGATCCCTCCCTCTCTTTAAAACACAGGAATAAAAATGTCAATAAATATCCTTTTCAGAACATCTAACTCATAAAACACATCGCTTCTTGGATACAACTCAGCTGCATAATTGATAGACAGGCGTTTGCCCTTAAGTCACACCACGCCCTGAGCCCTCACCACCTTATTCGCTTCCTTTTCAAAAAGGGTTTCAGCCAATGCCCTCGTTGGCCTTTGAATTGTTTGCATGCAGTAATGCACCACATTGACCTTTGTTCAGAGGGCCACAATGACACTCCTTTGGTTTAAAAAGGTTGACTGTCCATCTGCAACATAATCTACACTGCGATTAATTGATTTAGTCAGATGTTTATAAATAGACCCCTGAGGCCTGGGTTTAACTTCGCCACAAAATAAATCTTCCAGCCCCAGGATGGCTAAAGGGCCCTATACCCAACTAATGACCGAGAGCCCCTGAACTGAGCCCACCTTATGGATTTTTGCTTTTCCTGAAATTGTTCAGTAATCTCATTCACCAGCTGCCTATAGCTTGAGTCTGAGGGGCAGTAATCAACTGGGATAACTCTAGATCCTCAATTAGTCCAAACACATGCTTGCCCATAAGTGATGACACCCATGAGCACCGTTTGAAAGAAAGAGTCTTTAGAAATTGTTATCTTCTTTATATAATAATGAATTGGGGCCAAGAACGTTTTTACTGCCATTGACAGTCTCGATTATTCCCAATACCAACACATTGCTGGCCTGAGGAATGAAGAGAGTAGGTTCGAAACACAGAATCGTGTCCATCGAGTCAAGCATTTTGAAGCATTCAGCAAAGCGACTCAGACCAGGCGGAGACGGTAAGTACAAAAGGAAAGTCTGTACTTTAATCTTCAGTTGCAGGTTAAGTAAAAGACAGGAACAGAGAGGGAGTATACATCTTAACAGCTCTAGTGCCATGAGGAAGTCATCCCCAACCGTCACTCTCGGAACTCCCACACACTCACACTCTACATTCCATAAGCAGCACGCAACAGGGAACATGCAGGATACCACACACCTCCTTCTCTAAAAGAAACAAGAACTAACCCAACACTCATCCAACCCAACCACCCAGAACCAAACAACAATGCACAACAGAATGACACACACTCCAAAATGAACAACACTCCCATATGCCCTGGCCTGCTACACTAGGGCCTTGGGTCTGCTGCACCCAAGCACAAACTACCCACACAGGGGTAAATCCGCTGCACAAGGCAACACACCAACCTACACTCTCAACCATCCATACATAACATAACCTCACCTCCTTCAGAGGTGGCCTGCCACACCAGTTCCTCAGGTCCACCACCCCTGAGCGCAACCCAGCTCTACTACAAAGAGCAACAAGACCACGGAGAACAAAATAAAACTTAAGGTGTTATCACTGACCCACAAAGCCCTTAACAATTCGGCCCCTAGTTATCTGTCTAACAAATTCCACAGGAGAACATCTCTTAGACCAACTAGAGCCGGCAATTCCAATTGCCTGACAATAACGAACTTTAGACTCACTACTATCGGAGGAAATAGTTTCCCGGTTATGGCAGCTAAAACCTGGAACTCACTACCACAAGACCTCAGAGTGGACCTGCCCTACCTTTGTTTCAGGAAAAAAGTCATTCAATTCCTTACCTTGACTGACCTTAGTTGAGCGGTGTTATCTACCTCCTACTGATATTTATCAATAGACCATCATTCCATACAGTTGGAATTCTGATCGACCTACTTGAACTTGTATATTTTGTATCTATTTGTGTGACCCTACTGTAATTTCTAATGTACATTGTGCTATGATGCAACCTCGTGCCCTAATGTAATTTCTAATGTACACGGTGCTCTGATGTAACCTGTAAGTTTCGCATTTTCTTGTCATTGCGCCCTGCTACCCTTGGGTCTGGTGCGCACAAAAAATGAATAAAACAAACAAACAAACAAACAAGACAACAAACCCAGATCCTGTCATACCACCAAAAACTACTAAACATCCTCTGAGAAAACAGTACTAAACGCCCTGGGAACAACTCATCACCACCATCACAAGAAACACAACCAGCACCACATGCACATCCCCCAAGAAACAGATAAAAGAAGGAAAAAATAGGAAAGCCACCCACGACACAAACAACACACTAAAACACAAAATGCTACTGCAAGGAGGCAGCAACATCAGAATCCACGCAAACCCAGGGGACGAATCCTATACTCGCGGGCAACCTCACATGTTACCCAAATACAAGGTGGTCAATTTAATGTTAAGACAACAGTTACAATATGTAAAGAATAAACACCAATACAACTAATAGCGGCTAAACTACTCAACCTACTTCTGCAACAACCACGTAACACCAGGGGCGCCAAGTACGCGGGTGCTCCGGGGCCCGGGTGCCCACCGGCAGAATGAACCGGGGCTGAGCACCCCTGCCCCCCAGGCAGGAGAGAAGAGACTCAGTATGGATGGCCCTTTGTTCCATCCATACTGGCTCTCTCTGGCGGTCCGGGTGAAAGCCGGGTAAAAAAGGATGTTTAGAAATTGAGAGACTGATGCAAAGCAAGAGGCTCTTGTTTTGCATCTGTCCCTCAATTTCTAAAAATCGTTTTGGTTTGGGTATACTTCTACATCTGTTCACCTGGGTGCACGGATGTAGAGGTACACCCAACCCAAAATGATTTTTAGAAATGGAGGCACAGATGCAAAGCAAGTCTATCCCTCAATTTCTAAAAATCGTTTTGGTTGGGTGTATTTGTACATCTGTGCACCCCTCTTTGTAAAAGGGGTGCACAGATGTAAAGGTACACCCAACCCAAAACGATTTTTAGAAATGGAGGCACAGATGCAAAGCAAGTCTGTCCCTCAATTTCTAAAAATCTTTTTGGGTTGGATGTATTTGTACATCTGTGCACCCGTCTTGGCAAGAGGGGTGCACAGATGTAGAGAGACACCCAACCCAAAACGATTTTTAGAAATGGAGGCACAGATGCAAAGCAAGTGTGTCCCTCAATTTCTAAAAATCTTTTTGGGGTGGGTGTACCTCTACATCTGTGCACCCCTCTTGCATTGCATCTGCGGAGGTAGGTGGCAGGGAGAGGGCAAATGAGACTATTTGCATGTCTCTGAGAGTGTACGTGGTGAGGGTGAATGCTTTGCTATGGGCGGGCAAGGGAGGCATTGAGGGAGGTAACTTCCCTGAATTCTAAGGAAGGTAACAGCGTGGGAGAGGGTGGGAGTGTGGGGTGAGGTGGGATCACCTTCTTAGGGGGGGTTACCGGGGTGGGAAGGCAGTAGAATGTCATAATTCGGCCTTTTGAAGACCACACAAATCGGCCAAAATAAAATTGGTCTTTTTTTGTATTTGTTCTTCAAAATGCAGAATTGTCACATAACCCAATATGGACCTTGCCATACTGTTGACCTTGTTCAGTGTAATAGCATTCAATGGGACAGTACTTGCAGGGCCTAATGATGCAGAGCTAATGGGCTTCTATATTTTTAAAGAGGCAGTAAAAGCACTTCTCAGGAGGGCTGTGTAATCTATTTTCTACTAGAGCTGCCATATTTGAAATGGGGCAATGCTGGTACTCCTCAGTTAGCTCGCTAAACAGGGCTTCTATAATTGTAATACTATTCTTTTGTTGAGGCAATGCTAGTTCATCTTAATGGGGCTGCTATACTTTGATGGGAAAACATCAGCACTTCTGAGTTGAGCTGCTACACTCTTAATGACAAGGACCCAGTACTTCTCAGCAGATTTATTTATTTTCATTTTAATTGGTTATTTATAATGCGCGTAATATCCAGAGGTTTCTAAGCGCGGACCAAGGGATCGAACCTGTGTTGCTCCATGTCGTTTTGCTTCCAAGGCAAGCACGGTGCCCCTGAGCTATCCTCCCGAGACTCTGAAGATCTGAAGTACATTTAATGATACAGAACCAGAACTATTGAGCAAGTCTAACATCATCTTCATCATCATCATAATAACTCAACACTGTTGTGGTTATACAAGATCTAATATATTTAAAGGGATGAAATTACTTAGAAAGTAGCAGCACTATTCAACAACCCAAAGTGCTTAAGCATAGTTAATGTAAAAATACTACACTTCTCACCATTGGGACAGTACTGCCACTTCTCACAGAGGCTTCTACACCTTTTATGGGGCAGCACTGATCCAGCCTACTGGACAGCTTCACTTTTAATGGCACTTCTCAATAGGACTGCTATACTTCAATAGGAAATGACCAACACTACCCTGCAGGGAATTGCATACTCTTGATGTCACCGAAGCAGCACTTCCACCCACCACAGCTGCATTATTTTTAATAGCACAGTGCGTGTACTTCTCAGCCACTCTGTTTTACATTTAAACAGACCGAATTGTCATTTCTCAGCAGGACTGCAATGTTATACCATTGTGTTCTGTATGTTGAGTGCTTCTTCACCACCAATGGGTTCATGGCACTCTCCCAATGTCTAAATAGTAGATCTGGCTACATTCAATTGGCAACAGGTATGTCCCGAGCTGCCTGCTGTACATAAACTGCCGCTCAGAATGTTGGAAGCCGTGATGGGGCAAGGGATAGAAGGCTCAAGCCTGTAGGATAGCAGAATCAGCAGGGTCTTAAAACCGGCTCACTCATTCTGGAGGGGCCATGGGGCAAAATGAGCCTGATCCCACATACAGGGGGTTGTTACCCCTTTATCTCTCCTGAATGAAAGAATGAGCTCTCTCAGACACAAGTTATCACCCCTGCACACACAATGAATGAATATGGTATGGATCTATAGATCGAGAAAACTTGAGTGAGAATTCAGAGTGTTTTAACAGAAATATAATTGTCTTCCCAGATGGGAGACGGACTCCAGTAATATACATGGGGTCACTGAGATGACCAAGAGTGAAACGGTACGTTCAGTTGTGAGATTACCAGCAACGGGTATAATATGCTCCAAGGAGTGAGGTGCCCACTCAATATATCACACTTTTTAAATGTGCAAGACCCATCCTGAATGCTTGCCCAAAGAGCCTTGGCCAGAATTTCACACTGAAGAAGTGAGCACGTGATCCGGGGTCTGCAGCCCACACACACGCATAGGATTCCCATGCACCCACTTGCGAGATTTGCACCAAATTAGTGAGATTGTGCTCCAAGGTAGGAGGCACACGCACAGTCTTTGCTCTGAGGTTTGACACACTCTTAGGATGGGATGGCATTTCGTTCTCCCATCCCCGTTGTGTTGCTCTACCTTTTGAGGGCTACTACAACCTGGATAATTATAGAGGGGTGGAGTAGGGGCAGTGTTGGCCTACTGGAATGCAACTGGAAGGCTTAAACCTACTTCTTACTTGACTTGCAGTACATGCTAGCCAATGTTTCCACTGTTCAGCGCCCACCTATCCCACCCGCCTCGCACCAAGTCAGCGACTATGTGCAAATGCGGTCATATAACTGCTGGTGATGTCACTTCCTATATTTGGGCACCCCTCGGGAAATTCATAAATCGGCTCCCCTGCGTAACACCGGAGCTGGACACGAAATAACTGCATGCACGGAAGTGCCATACAGCCTCCACATGACAAAACTCCCCATGGCAGAAATCAAAATACTGAACACCTACTCTTTCCTGATGACAGTAAACAATTACAGCAATACCACCTCAACCTGACCAGTGGTTTGCTAGGGCACGGACTAGGCAAACAAAACACAACCACCACCCATACCTGGTGTAAGCAATATTAACTACTGCAGTAACATACAAACACCTACGGTTAACTGATGTCCATATGTCATGATCTCTGCTTCCAAAAGGTCAGGGTTTTCCCAACTCCCTTGGAAGCAGATCCATAACCCAGGTTCCGAGTGCCAACCAGTCCCAATTGGGACCTTTTGGACCCAGTCCTGGCACCAGTGGCACCAGGCTCATAAATATGCCCAGTCCCAGCGCTGGAAGCGCCGGGCTCATAATGCTTGGGTGGACTTACCTGCAGCAGACCATGCTGCTTACTTGCCTGCCAGTTGAGCCTCTGATCCTCTTCTGTTTGGAACTACTTTTCCTGTTGGGTGGGGCTGGAGCCACTCCCTAGATTCAGAACACTGGAACTCTTCTGGAAGGCAGGAACTCTTTTCTTACCAGGAACTCTTTTCTTACCTAGGCGTGGCTGTGGAAGGAGACACCTAAGCACTACAGGAGGCTATTTAAACCACACCCGGTGGATGAATCTTGCTTTGCGTTATTCTGCACCCTCTGCAGCAGAACGCTCATCGTGTCTTCTGCATCCGGTCCTGGGCCTAAGGAAAAAGGCTTACCATCCTGAATCCAGTCTTCAGCAACATCTATAAAGACAAGAAAGAACAGGTTAGCATTCCGGCATCTGAAAGGCAAAGGCTTACCTACTCTTCGTGCGCTCCGGAGGTCTTCACACTGCATTCCGGCATCTGAAAGACAAAAGCTTACCAACTCTGCGCACGCTCCGGAGGCCGTCGGCGCTGCATCCCGCATCTGAAAGACAAAACAAGGTGCGTTTAAAGACATTGGGGAACTTTAATACTCACGTGCCATTACTCCTTTCCACATCTAACCCAGTGGGTATCCCGGCACCCTGCAGCCGCTCCGAACTTGTACCTGCAAAATAAAAAGACAGTTAGAGTGCATCGTGAAGCTGACAACAAGCGCTTACTTACGTGCTTCCAGGCGCTTCTATTCATCACACGGGCTCCATCTTCAACTCACTTCAGCCCGTCATCCGCCATCGCCGGAACCCTGCAAAACAAGAGACATCATTATTAAAGACTTTAAAGACATTTGAGTTACTAGAAACTTACCGTTCGTGCAGTAAACGACGGACAGCAGTCCTCTGAAGTCAAGAGGCCTGCGCTACCTATCCAGTAAAGAAACTGGTTAGAGCACCCTGCCCCGAGGCAGATGGAGAGCTCGGCATTCACTTACCTAAGGTGAGAGCGTTAACCTGTGGGGGTCTACAGGAGAGGAGAAGAGGAAAGAGATAGGGACACCCCAATAAACCCAGTTCATTAACCCCGTATTTTCTATCTGCAGACATCTTACTCTGCACGTCAGGCATACAGTGCACAGAGGTCCAGCCCAAAGAGCCAACCGGGTGCTGCACATCACCTTTGAAGATACGGTAATCGCCCAGTCAAGACCGGTGCCTCTGCGAGAATCAGGTGAGCGTTACACCATATTTCTTAAATTTTTTTTACATTTTTTATTTATTTAAATGTATAAAGCGCACAACGGCCCTCGGGCATTGTGGCACTGTTACAGAATATTCACTTAGATACAGATTACATAAAGCGGACTCCTAAGAGAGCGTTACAGGTGTTCAACAACAATAATACTGTATGCATGTTCCATGGTTACAGGGGAACATCTACAAGTACAGTCTAATTGAATAACTTAGTTTTCAATGCCTTTCTAAAAGCCATGAGAGAGATTTCCTTTCTGAGTTTGAGTGGTAATGAGTTCCAAGATTTTGGTGCTAGCACTTCAAAGCTGGCCCCACCAGCTTTTGCTCTGTTGAAGGCAGGGAATGTACGTTGGTGTGAGTATTGGTCACATTTTGGTCTGTGAGATTGTGCCTGATGTATTCCTTCTGCTAAGTAGGAGGGCGCAAACTGAGATAGGCATCTGTGTGTGATGGTGAGGGCCTTGAACAGTATGCACTCTTTGATCAGTAGCCAGTGGGCATCTCGTCTGGCCTGAGAGATATGCCCTCTCCTAGGGAATACTAGGAGCCGCTCTGAGAGCATTATTTTGAATGATTTGCAGTTTGTTGAGGTTTTTGGATGAAGTACCCAAGAGAAGGACGTTGCAATAATCCAACTTTGCACCTATGGTGGCCCTAGCATAGTTGAGACAGTTTGTTGGCCGATAAGTGAGGTTTTACTGAATTTTATCATTTTAGTTGTGAGTGCTGGTGATTATGAAATGGAACAGACTTGCCTTTCCATTGACAGGGTGGGATCCAGGTATATGCCCACGGTTTTTACTACAGCAGAGACTGTGATTACAGTGTTCTCGATGCTGAAATTGCGGTATTTGCTTTCTAGTTTGTCCAGGGTCTCTTTGGGTGCTACCAAAAGAATTTCATTTTTTCCCCATTGAAACAAAGACCATTAGCCGCCATCCACGCCTGGATGAGTGCCTAAGTCTCCTGTTGAGTTTTGAGATCCTGCTCAAAGTCACCAGATAACGGGAGAAGAATTTGTGTTTCATCAGCATAGTTGGTGAATGCTGTGCCAAATTCTTCTACGTTATTAAATAAGGGTAAGGTGAAGAGATTATAGAGGGTAGGGGATGTGCATGACCCTTGTGGAACTCCACAGCCGATGGAGGATGGAGTGGCTGATGCCTGGTCTGAAAAGACCCTCATGGCTTTGCCCTCCAGGAAAGATGTTATCCAGGTTGTGGCTTTGTGGGAAAAGTGAGCAGCGTCTGTAAGGTGTTTGCATAAGATCCTGTGGTCAACCAAGTCGAAGGCGGCCGACAGATCGAGGCCCACGGGCATGTGGCGCGTAACAAGAATTCAAATAAATAAATAAAGAAAAATCAAGGAGAAGAAGAAGCGTAGACTTGCCCGTGTCCAGGATTTCTAGTAGCTGATTTTTCAGGTCAAGCAAAGCTGGCTCTGTGCCGAGGACGAAAGCCTGATTGTCACTTCCCCAAGATGTTGTGGAGTTCCAAGTAGGCCTGGATCTGCAGATATGCAACCTTGTCTAGAATTTTCAACAAGAATGGCATGGTGGTAATAGGTCTGTAATTGTTTGGGGATTCTGGGTCAAGTGTGTTTTTTTTTTTAGCAGAGGCGGAACCCAGGCTTCCTTAAGGGAGAATGGGATGATGCCAGAGACCAAAGAAGCATTAATTAAGGCTGTGATGAAAGGAGTTAGCGATACCACACAGTCTTTGGGCAAATGTCACCCTTACAAAGAGAGGGTTTGATACTCTTCATAATCAGTAGGACTTCTGGTATGGTTACCTCCTTGAAGGCAAAGGGTTTTGGTGCTTTTGAATCAGGTGAGTCACCCAGAACAGGCCCAGTACCAGTGAGTGTCGAGTGGGGGGGCACGACCTTGGGCAGGTTGTTAAATTGGAAAAGTATTTTCCTTCCTACACCGGGATGCCGCAGACTTAATTTTCTCCTGGAGTAAGTTGATTTTGTCTAGCATAGAGTGTTAAATGTTATTACACCACTTCTCATCTTTCATGGTCTGTTGTGTGGAAGTGGGGGGTAACAACCAGTACATTAAAGATGGCAAACAACTCCTTGGACTGGGATTTTGCTTTGTCAATTCTGAGATTGTATGCAGAAGCTTTGGCTGCGGAGATAGCCTTTTTATATTGCTTAGCAACTGTGAGGAATGTTTCTCATGCGGAGACAGAGGGACAAGATTGCCATTTGGTCAGTGCTTGCCGTTTAAGGGCTCTTAGGTCGAGTAATTCCTGGATGTACCAAGAGTTGGCATGTTTGATATGCTTAGCTCTTTTTTTCTCTAGTGGGGCAATGGCGTCCACTGCTTCTTTATGAATGGCATTGTAGAGCTCAACCAGTTCTGTGGGGTTGTTAGAGAGTGGTTGTGCTAGGGCTAAAGTTTCTAGGAGGGGGAGTATTCTGTCTTTAGTGAGCAGTTTTTTATATCTGGCCATAGGGGCAGGCACAGGGGGACTTTGTTTAGCTCCGATTCTTGTGGGTATATGGAAGTGCAAAAGATGGAGATCGGTCCAAGGGCGTGGGGTGTTTGAGTTGATGTCCGCAGCACAATTGTGATCAGCTATCCAATACAGTATGCAGACTTTGATGTGGGTCGGATTGTCCACTTTTTGAATAAAGCCCAGGTCTGGGAGAGCGTTGGCAAACGATTTGCCTTTCTCATCTTTAAGGTCTTTGAATCCCAGATTAAAATCTTCTGAGAGATTGGCTCTGGTATTGGTTTTTAGGTTATCATCTAGGAGGTGTAAGAGATTAGCTTGGAAGTCAAGGAGGGGGCCTGGAGGGCGGTAGACTACATGTAGTGTTATGGTGTTGTTAGGAGAGAGGGATATTTTTAATGAGAAGGCGTCAAAGTTATCTGCAATAGCAGAATTTATTTGTCTGCACTTGAGAGCTTCTTTAACAATGAGGGTGCCCCCACCTCTCTTTTTGGAGGTTCTATCCTGATGGAAAATTGTGTAGCCTGGTGGTAGGGATTGGCAAATGGCTGGTCTGGAGGCTTCGTGTAACCAGGTTTCTGTGATGGCCAAGGCGTCAGGATCCAGGTCTGTGATAAGGTCATGAATCTTTGTGGCGTGAGCTTGCATGGACCGTGCATTAATGAGTGCACATTGGATTTGACTGGTAGTGTCATTACTTATTTTTGTTTTGGTTGGGACACTGGAATACTTGATAGTTGGGTATGGGGTTCTTTGCCTAGAGGTGATAGCAGGTGAAGGCGAATAGTGGGGCTGCATTCCTAAGTGCTGGGTGAGAGTGGATGAGGTGTGGACAGAACGGGTTCCTAGTCGTTGGTTTCTCAAGTAAAGGGGTAAAGTTAGCGTGCTGCCTGTGCTCCTAGTATTGGCTTGGGTGTGAAGGTGGTAGGGATTGGTGAATAAATAGGGGCTAAAGTGGCCCTCATGGTGGTTGGGGTCAGTGCACCTATAATAAGAGCAGGGAGGAAGGGTGTAGATGGGATCAGCTGAGAGCAGGGCGGTATAGGCGACATGTTAGGGAGTGGTGCAGTACCCTGGTACAGAGATGTTTAATTTAGTTATTGCTGAAGAGTCTAGAATTATGGTTTGGTATGAGACCTGTAATGGTTACTAGGGTCTGATGCTATCCGGGGCTGAGACAGTGGTGATTATAGTTGAACACACGTGTAAATGAGGTCAGATGTGGTGGGTATCAAAACAAGTATGGTAGGTGGGAAGTTTACGCACTATAAACGTACCAGAACAAGTAAGGGGGATAGCGACTTCAAAGCAGCCTAGCAAGTACATACAAGTTCAATGGATGGGCAGTTTAACGCACACTAGCGAGTACATACAAGTTCAATGGATGGGCAGTTTAAAGCACACTGGCAAGTACAGACAAGTGGAGTGGATAGTTTGGAACACTAGCAGAGTGCCCTTTAGTAGGTCAAAACGGTGTCTGGTCCTGTAATCAAATACAAGTTGCTTAAGGCAAGCGTGTGAGCACGCCACAGCTAATTAGCGCACATGCATGGAGCATGAATACAGGTGAGGGATGTACGTGTAGAGCTGTTTTGGGGAAACACCAAGTGTTGGTAGATAGCTCACTTTGGCTAATATATCTATACATATTGTGAGATCGACAACGAGTATCTTTGGCGGTAGGTTAGAGGATCAATAGATACCTGAAACATTGTAACTTACATGCAGGAAGCGTTCGTTGACTTAAAGTCCCGATGATGCAGCGATGGTCGGTAGCTTGGGAGATTAGGTCGATGCAGGAGGCATAAGCAGTGAAAGTGGGGTGATGGGATAGGTTTGGGTCGCTGGAAGAGAGGGGTGGCAGGGAGGGTCAGGCGGGCAGCCTAACAGGGCAATGGCCGATGGCCACGCATGTACAAGCATAGACAGGCCTGTGCCTTAGTGGAGTGCCTTTGTGGGCAGGCCGGCTGACGCCTTCCGGTGCAGCCTACCACACGAAATACAGCAGATGGGCCAATGCACAGCAAGGCTGCTGTTGCTAGGCGATAGGGAAAGCAAATGTTGCAGCCACCATTTTCGGATGGCTCTTCCTGCTCCTCGTGTCTCCAGCATGGCCGTGAGATCGTAGATGTTGAAGAAAGCACTTTTTAGGGCAAAAGGACGCTGGAAATGCTTGCAGGGTGGTGGGGGTCAAGTGGGCAATGCGCTACAATAATAAAGCACACTTTACCCGAAAGAGCACGTGGGTGCCGACGTGTGTTTCCAGAAATCACTGGCAGCGTGGAAATTGCAGGCTGGGCTCCTGCCCACCTAAAATACATACTCTACCTGGTGGCAACTATCAGATATAGGATATTCACCATGCCATAACATCCATTCACACCACAACATATACTAAACTTCCTTTAAAGTAGTGGTGATCAGGCACTACTTCACACCCATCTTCTGATTGACATATCCCAAAAAATGTAAATGATGAGAAACACATTGTATAACACAATATATCACAATATTGCTAGATTACAAGTTGATATTCAAACTTCTTCAATACATCCTAAATATGCTTCTGTTATACTACCAAATGTTTCTGTTCGTACTAAAACTGTTTCCATACAACACACACTCTGCTTCTAACCACAGCCAGCTTACCGAACGCCCAAATGGTGCACTGTTCACACCCACAACACGTTAATAAGTGCACTCCTCACTTCACGCACACACAGTATACTCACTACACACTCAACTCAAAATGAAATATTTGACATTGCTGATATAGATATACAACATGTACATTATCTAACTCTTCCCTTTTATCTAATAATACATAAACTTTGTTTCCATTATTAGAAAAACACACTATTACTTCTTAGGACCTCTGTATGTATTTCTACAATTTCAAAATGAACAGCAACATAATCATTGCATCCTACTTCAATATCACTGCAGCTCTTCGTTTAAGCACTGACACACGAAACTTCAAGAGAGTAAACACTCCATATGTGATGTTGCTAGAACCGCACCACTAAACTCTAAGAATCATCAATACCATCAAACCTTCCAAATCCAAAGGTGACAACTGCCCAGCCACCCTCATCAAAGACTCACGAAACCCTAAGCCCCATCATCACCGCCTTCATAAATGCCTCCTTATCCTCAAGCTCAGTGGCAGCCACCCTCAAAGAAGCCTGGGTCCTCCCCCTTCTGAAAAAAGCATCCCTGGACCCCGCAATTCCCACTAACCTCAGACCAATCACCACAGTCCCCTTCCTGCTAAAAATCCTTAACCGTGCAGCCTACTTGCAAGTACAGAATTATCTTGAAACAAACCACACTTCCGCCCGGGCCACGGCATTGAGTCAGCAATCCTAGACCTGAAAAATCAACTAGACAAGTTCAGAGATGAGGTCAAGACAGCACTCCTCCTCAATCTCTCTGCAGCCTTTAACCTGGTCGACCATAACCTCTTATGCCACCACCTCACTGCCTCTGCCAACTTCTGCCCCAAGGCCACAGCCTGGATTGCCTCCTTTCTGGATGGAAGAGTCATGAAGGTCTTCCCAGAAAATGCAAACACCCCTCTCTCCCCCATCCCCTGCAGAGTCCCACAAGGGTCTTGCATATCCACCACCCTCTGCAACATTTTCACCAGGCCCCTCTTCGACATCCTAGACTCACGAGGCAGTGTCTACACTAACTATGCTGACGATACCTAAATCATGATCCCTCTCACAGGCAACTATGGAGAAAATATGAACACCCTCAACAATACTTACTCGCTGATTCAGTCTTGGATGGCAGAGAGCCATCTCTGTCTAAACAGTACAAGATGGAAATCCTCATAATCACACCCCCCAAAGCCCTGAAAAATCTCTCCTCGCTATACTCTGCATTCCTGATCGAAAATATCTCCATTACGGTCTCATCCTCTGTTAAAACCCTAGGAGTGCACCTCGACGCCCTATGTCCCCCCAAGTGAATGCCAGTGTATCATCAGCAGCCTACTCAGCCAAAGTCTAAAATGCCGCCAGAGCCTTCTTTTCCAGAAACAGCTGCTTGACAGTGGCCATAGCCATCCTAGGCTCAAAGCTGCACTACTGCAATGTACTCTTTGCTGGCACATCCTCAAGCAACATTAAGAAACTCCAAACCATTCAAAATAACGCTCTATGAGCAGCCCTGAACATCCTCAGAAGAGAAAAAATCTCCAAAGCCAGAAAGGAGGCCCACTTGCTGTTGTGTTCTCCGGAGGCCCAGCACGAAGGGGCTGGCTCCGGTCCAGGAGGCCGCGTGGGCTGGAGCGCGGCCTAGGCAGGAGCGCTGAAAGAACACACACACACACGCTGGTTTCGCTTTGCCCGGAACTGCCTCCCACTCGAGGGGACGGGGCTTTTATTAACTTGCCCTACGTCACCGCGCTGCGGGACGTAGGGCGGATATAACATTCCTCCTTTATTTCAAAATAACCTAACAAAACAAACATAAGCAACATGCTCAACTATAAACTCCTGCCACTGCTGTTGGCTTAGCATACATAGTCATTCAGCCTCATAGGCGGTCTCGTGGTCTTTCTCAGACTGTACCGCTTCGCTTGGGGGCTGTCCCCGCTCGGTTCGTAAGTCTGCTCACCTTTCCTGCATGTGTCCTCACTGCTGGGCAGTCTCAGTGATTGCCAGCTGCAATCCCCTGTGGATTCCTCCTCGGGGTCTTGCGCCGGCACGTCGCTGCTTTGTTGCTCGTTGTCGTTGTGAGGCCCCTCGCAGTCCGTCCAGAGGTGCTGGGGCACGGGCTTGAACCAGGAGGCGTTCCTTGTTACTTCCCGACCTCCCCGTGTGACAGTTATCATGATCCCACGCCGGTTGCTGATAGTCCATGGCAGTTCCTCATACCTGGTGTCTAACTTGGATTTCGTGGGATTTTGCAACATGATGACTTGGTCGCCCACTCTGTGGTTTGAGGGCCTTGCTCTTCTCTTGGCGCTCATGTGAGCATTGGCACGTGTTCTCCTCGTTTCCACGCGTGCATGGTCGACATCGTCAGGGGTTCTGCTTGGATGATGGGGGATCGACGAGTTGATGATAGTTCCGAACATAAGGTCAGCAGGTGGTATGCCCGTGGTACTGTGGGGGGTGACCCGATAGTTCCTTAGGAACCGGAATAGGTCGACCCTCCACGGGCTGGCGTTTGCCTTTGATACTCGGAGTACCTTGTTGATGGTCCTCATGAATCGCTCGACATCCCCATTCGCTTGTGGCCACCTTGGCATGATGTGGTGATATTTAATGCCCAGTTCCTGTAGGTATGACCTGAATTCCTCCCCTGTGAATGGGGGTCCATTGTCACTCTTAATGGTCGTGGGCAGACCATGGGTGGCAAACATCTTTTCTATTACCGGGATGACCACTTCCGCGGCGGTGGACTCCAGTATCTCGACCTCTGGATAGCGTGAGTGGTCATCGATTGCCACCAGTAGATGTAGACCCTCTCTGATTTTGCAAAAGTCAATGCTGATCGCTTCCCATCGTGCCCGGCCACGCTCGGCCGATAGGATCGGTTCTGGGTCTGGTGGTCCACTCGTTATTTGGCAGGGTAGACATGTGTTCACTAGGTCCTCAACACGATCGTCGATGTGAGGGAACCATACCCTGTGTCTGACCCGTGCCTTTGTTCTTGCAAGCCCTTGGTGTCCTTCATGCGCTAGAGCAACTATCCTGTCCTGCAGCCTCGGGGGTATGATGATGCGGTCACCCCTTAGCAGCAGCCCTCCCTCCGTGATTGAGAGGTCCTGCCGAACCGTGAACATGCCTGCTAGGAACACCTTGGCCCCCTCGGTTCTGTTGCGTGTGTGCGACGTGAAGTCTTTCCAGTTGCCTGACATGATGGCATCTTTTACCAGATCGCAACAGGGGTCATTCTGGGTTTCTGTTGCAATGTCCTCAATGTTTATCGCTTTGGGCCTCATGGTGTGGACTACTTGACAAATGTGCTCCTCCGTTTCTTCGGCGACTAGCACCTCCTGCTGGGTAGCTGGTCATGGGTGTCTCGACAGGAAGTCCGCGGGGTTGCCACTGCCCGGTTGGTAGACAAGTTCGAAATCATATTGCTGGAGGTGTAGTAACCACTTGGTGATTCTGGCTGGTGGGTGTGCCGATGACCCAATGAAGATTGGTAGTAGGGGCTTGTGGTCGGTGATTGCCGTGAACTTACGCCCATATAGGTACATGTGGAAGTGTCGACACCCCCATAGAACGGCGATTGCCTCCTTTTCTATATGGGAGTACCTTTGTTCCGTTGCTGTGAGCGCCCTGGATGCATATGCAATCGACCTTTTGGTGCCCTCTTTCGTGACCTGCATCAGGATTGCTCCAAGTCCGACTGGGCTGGCATCCACAAATAGTTCGGTCGGGAGGTCCGTGTCGTAGTAGGCCATCTTGGTATCAGTCGACAGGGAGTCTTTTATGCTCTCAAATGCTTCCTGGCATTCGGGCCCCCAGTCCCACTTGGTGCTGGCCTTTGTTAGTTCCCGCAGCGGTTCGGATAGGGTTGCTAAGTTCCGAATGAATCTGCCACAGTAGGTGGCCATTCCCAGGAAACTGCGCACCTCGGTGGGAGTCGTGGGGGGGCTGGCAGCTTGGATGTCCGCCACTTTCTGGGGATCAGGTGATATGCCGGTGCGGTCGAACCTGTATCCAAAAAAGGTTATTTCCGGTTTTAGGAATTCGCACTTCTCTCGGTGGATTGTGAGTCCGGCGCTTTCCAGCCTGCCCAGTAGTGTCTTGAGTCTCATGATGTGTTCCTTGGTGTCCGGTGCATGTATTAGGATGTCATCGCTCACATTCAATACCCCTGGTATGCCTCTGATGACCTCCTGGATGGTCTGTTGAAAAACCTCCGCGGCCGACGATATGCCGAAACTCAGGCGCTTGTACCTCCTCAGACCTAGGTGGGTTGAGAACGTGGTGATATAGCGCGACGCTCTGTGTAGCTTCAGCTGGTGGTACCCCGCCTTTTGGTCTACCTTCGAGAACACACACGATCCAGTGAGGTCAGTGATGATTTCATCAATTGTAGGCGTTATGTGTCGCTCTCTTTTGATGGCTGCATTGGGCAGGCGCATGTCAATGCAGATCCGAACTTTTCCTGGCTGTTTGGGCTTCCGGGTGACCACCATCGGGGAAACCCACAGTGTTGGTCCCGTGACTTCTTCAATAATACCAGCGGCTTCGAGTGACCTTAACTCCTTCTCAACTTATTCCCTCATGTGGAAGGGTGTCCTTCGGTGTCTTACTGCGCGTGGTTGCACTGATTGATCAATATGTAGTTTGATGGTCTTTCCTTTCAGACAGCCTATCCCCCTCTGTAGCTTGGGGTGTTGCCTGAGGAAGTTCTCAACCTCGGATGTGTCGTCAACATGGCATATGAATTTGACCACGCTCAGGTCTTCAGCCGCATCTCCGCTCAGCAGGCTTCCAATTCCCGCCTTGACAACATAGATCTTCGACCATAACTTCTGTTCGCCATGCTCAAGAGTGGTGCGGAACCTCCCGATGACTGGTAGAGGTTTCCGACTGCCGTAGGCAAATAGCCGAGTGTCTGTGGATTTTAGCTCGGGTCGTGGTGCGAGGGTTTGGAAAACGGTGGTTGGCATGACGTTTACCTAGGCCCCCGTGTCAATGGTCATTTGTATGTCCTGGCCTTGTATGTTGACCATGCATTTTCGTCGCCTGGCGGTTCTTTTCAACGGTGCTGGCCCTTGGTTTAGTGTCGATACTAGGTACACCTTTCGGCCCTTTCCTTCGTTCTCCGTGCCTGCTGTTTGTCGTAGGGCTGAGAGGTCATCCCCTTCTTCTTCTGTCGAGGAGTTGACTACCGCTACCCTCCTCGCGCTGGCTTGTTTCTTTTTTTTCGATGACCCTTTTTCCTGGGATCCTTGTGGAGGCTGTAGTGGCGTGTTCACTGATCTGCACACTTTCGCGTAGTGATCCTTCCTGCCGCATGCTCCGCACGTGGTGCCTTGCGCCGGGCAGTTTCGCCTTCCATGCCTTTGACCGCCACACCATCCACATTCGGTTGGTCCTGGTGCTCGAGGCTGCCACCTGTTCTGGGTGTAGCCGCTGCCACTTTCGCTCCTCGTTGATTGTCTGTCCGAGATTTGAGCAACCATCGCTGTGGAAAATGACGGCTGGAGTTTTTGTAGGGTCACTTCCATGTTGGCGGCCCTGGAGTGGGCAAGCTCCCTCTGTCGACGCAGTTCCAGGATGCGTTGTAGAGGGATGCCCTTTTCACTGAGCACGAGACGCCTCAGCTTCTCCGAGTGAATTCCATTTATGATTTGCCTCCTGATCTCCCTTTCAGTGTTCGTAAACTCACACGACATGGCCAGCTTCCTCAGCCTCGTGTGGTAGGCGTCGAGACTCTCATCGGTGGCCTGGATGGTTGTGCAAAAGATAAAGGTTTCATAGTCTGGATTTAGTTGTGGGAGAAAATGTGCTGTTAGAGCGTCCTTCGCACTCCGGTATGCATCTTGGCCGTCATCCACATCCAAGGAGTTAAAAATGCGCAGCACCTCGTCGCCCACACTGAGGAGTAGATGAGCTTTCATTTTTCTGGAAGACGTGACGTCCTTACATTCCATGGCCATCTCAAACTTCTGTAGCCAAAGCTGCCATCTGGGCCCACTGGACGATGGGTCTGTGAATGGGTCGAATGGTTGGATCAACGTCGACGAACTCTCCTGCGTGCGAGGCGGTGGTGACGCCATAGACAGGTTTGCCGCCATCCTGGACGGTGTGGAGGGTCCAGGGGTCGATGACCCAGTCGCCATGGTGTTGCGTGCGCTTGATCACCGATTCTCTGCCTTCTGGGTTCGTGCGCGCCCTGTGTTGAGGCAGTGTCCTACCGGCACTTGTACTCCGATGGATTGGCGCTTCGTGGCCTGTGTGCCATGCAGGAGACGTTGTGCAGGTGATGACCGGGATGACACGAGAAGAGCAGGAAAAAAAAATTTTGTGGGAGGGGAATGAAAAAAAATTTTTTTTTTTTTTTTTTGTGGGGGTGGGGGTCACGTGATCCTGGGGGCCCCCACCGGGTGTCCAAAAATTCACACGGAGCGTCCGTGTGGCTTCCGCGTGCAAGGTCGTGGTGGAGCGCGTGGATGCTCGCTCACCTCGTCGCCATTGTTGTGTTCTCCGGAGGCCCAGCACGAAGGGGCTGGCTCCGGTCCAGGAGGCCGCGTGGGCTGGAGCGCGGCCTAGGCAGGAGCGCTGAAAGAACACACACACACACGCTGGTTTCGCTTTGCCCGGAACTGCCTCCCACTCGAGGGGGCGGGGCTTTTATTAACTTGCCCTACGTCACCGCGCTGCGGGACGTAGGGCGGATATAACACTTGCTTCCCATCCATGCACGTATCACCTTCAAAACCCTCTCTATCACCCACAAATGCCTTTTCACCACATCCCCCTGTATCCTTCCCAGGAACTAGTCAAAGCACACTGAACAAGACCGACTAGAACATCCTGCACTGACTGCCTAGTCATACCCAAGATTAAACGCATCAAAGAAGGCAGAGCTAGATTCCCCTACCTAGCAGCCAAACAATGGAACTCACTTCCACCCGCACTCAGAGCAGAAAGATCTTACTGGGTTTTCAAAAAAGCACTCAAAAAGCAGTTGTTCTCCTAATAACAATCCACCGCCTACACCCAGAAAGGCCCATGCTGTGTGTCACCATAGAAAGTACCAGGTACCTATTGACACTAATTCGCTTGTATGAACAGCAAATGACATGTACCAGTAATGTAATGCAATGTAAGAGCACCAGAATGCCTTCGGGCTGCTTTGCGCGCTATACAAATTAAATAAATAAATAATGTGTTCCTCGGGTGCCATTTCGTTAACACGTGCCAAAATCAAAAGTAATAGATCATGTCAGTGAAACGGCAGATGATAACATCGATGCAGTCAAAACGGCAAAGTACTTTAAGTTCCGCAAAACGGCATTGGAACTTTAAACTTCTCCCTGCTTAATACCAGTAAGGAAACGTCCAAACTCCTCCCAGAAACAGAAAACTTCCATAGTCCATAGTCCGTTTCTGCCGCAGGAGCCTAGCCTTGTCCATCTAAACAGCATGAAATCAACCAGTACAACAGAAAAACCTCTTCTGTTTTGCCTCGTTCAGCATCACCTTTGCGCAAAGCACCTTTTTTCTTCAGCACCTCTAAACATCACATACATGCCGTAAATATACAAAGCTGCGACACAGGAATAATCTTTTGCATTCCAAGCTGAACGCCAAAGGCACAATGAGCACCACCATGCACTTTAAGCGTGGTTGGGTGCTTTTCTTCAATGTACCCTTGTGGAGCCGAGGAACGCCATGTTCAAAGGCGTTCCTTAATTCATTATACCCCTCTGACCTATGACTTACGTCATCAAAGGCAGCTCTGCCTTGGGGCTTGACGGAGCTCCCCTTCAATAAATCTGCTCAGACAGCATTTGGTGGCACAACCCCCTAGATGGCCGGCTCACTCCTTTTTACTTCTGATGCCTCCATCAGTTTGTGGGATACAAATTCACCTGGGATACTGCTCTCCAAGGCCATTGAAGGACCACATGTCCCAGCAGGCTGTATGTTGAGTGCAACAGCGCTCCTATACAGCATTTCCTCGCTGCAGTGGGATACAACAGTTCTCCGTGACATCTCTCTTCTAATCTGCCCCACAACTAGAGCTCTCAGCTCTACCTCTGATTCCAGACATCATAATGGCAGAGAACAGCACTCTCAACAATGTTGGATTCCATAGCTCCTGACACAGTTCTGGAGTTCTGGGATGACAGCAGTGCTTACAGACTCCAACTTCTATCTTGCTTCTGCGCCTCCCGACACCAGTCTCCCGAGCCTCTGCTTCACTTCCAGAACTGGCTCTCCACCAATGTGGCTCATCATGTCATCCTGGGCTCCCTTTTCGACATTCTCATCGCCAAAATTAAGCATTCAGCATGGGGACTCAGAGACCAGACAGGGGCGGTAAGTACAAAAGGAAATTCTGTACTTTAATCTTCAGTTGCAGGTTGAATAAAAGACGGGAACAGAGGGAGTACACATCTTAACAGCTCTAGTCCCATGCTGAAGCCCCCTCCCAACCGTCACTCTCAGAACTCCCACACACTCACACTCTACATTCCAACAGGCATTCCATAAGAAGCACCAAGCAGACAACATGCAGTATGCCATATATTTCTGAAGAATTTGCCCCTGCCCCTAGATTTCTACCATGTAAAGTGAAGCAGCAACAGCCGCTATGTCATAAACTATTTGAATGATTGGCAGGGCTTTGTCTCAATATATATTGGAGAAATTAATGAACTGGTACTTACCTTCAATTTACTCGCTGCAGCAGTAATATGCAGACACATGACCTGTTCCAGACTCCCAAATACTTGTAGATGGTTCAGCAGTAGACTCAGGCTAGAAGGAAATGTTTTCCCTTTTGGGGTGATGTGCTTCATATCTGCCAACTATATAAGTAATCATGGTCAGGCAAGGATATAGCCCTTCCTTACGCCTAGCTCATTTGAGTAAGATGGTCTCCTGCTCTGTATCGGACTGTTTCATTAGAATGCTTATATAAGTACAGTTTAAACAACAGACAAAAGGCCCACCAGCGAGCCCATCTTCCTCAGTTTAGACTAGGGGTGTACCGAAATTCATCTTTGAGTAAGTATTCAACCTAAATCCGCCTGAAAATTAGATATTCGGCTTTGGAATACCTAATGGAATCCTTACTTGAAGCCGAAGTTACACCCCTATTAAATACGCGGAAGCTGAAGGAACATTTTAACTGCGAGTCTCAGGCGGCAAACTTGCAGAGCTGGTTGTCTGCGAAGCGTCCATGCCCAGGACGAGTATCTCCTGCTGGTTCCCTCAAAGAACCAAAAGTTTAAGGGGAGCTAACCCATCACCCAGTCATTACGTCAACCGTCATTCTGGCATGTTAAATGAGAGGAATGCCTTGGAGCTGCTCAGCGCAACCTTAAAAGCCTGCCATTTGACATAACGTAAACTTGGCACGCCGTGCATCGGAGCTTGCCTCCATTGGCAATGTCAGGATGGCGGATCCTGCTGGCAGCGGGATATGTGACCGGGCCACACCTCCTATACTTACCAGATGTTTCATGGCGGACTGCTCAAGAGATGCTTAACTCTTCCTTGAAAACACTGCAGAACAGGGGCCATCTACTGTATCTCACTCAGCACACAACTCTCTTTATTGTGCTGCATATTCCAATGACCTCTGTTGTTACTCTAAGCAGTTTTATGGTTTGGTGAAATGGCCCCAGTGTTGGAATTGTTACTTTTTAACGCACAGCTACCTTACTGCATAATCAATCAATCATGTCCAAGGGTCTCTCTATAGGCCTGCCGAGTTGTGGGTGCTTTAGATTTTGTATTTCTAAATATGAGCACTACGCATAATCAATTAATCAGAAGCAGCGTACATACAAGCATCACAATTGAAAGATTCAGTTTCCAGGAACCAGATTTGCAGGGACTTTTGTTGCCCACCTGCAGCAGTAATTGAAATGCTAATGTGTGGGCCAGCCTCTCTTTGCATCTCATGTTAAGGGAGGCTGGTCCCATCATTTGTAGCAGTATTGATCACCGCCGGCTGCTCACCTCGTTGTATATGTAAATAGCTGTTTCCCATCAATGGCTCACACCCCTGGCTGTCAGCTGCTAAGAGTTGACTTGGGTTCGGGTTGGGGGGGGGGTTCGCTGAGTGCAGAGCAGTGCTGGAGGGACCGGGACCTGAGAGAAGCAGCCACACACCCACCCACCCAATGAAGTATTGATGGTCATCTCCGAACTGCTGCCCGGATCTGGTGGAGGCAGCCTCGCTGTGCTTTGGGTTAAGAAGGCACATTTCAGGAGCCTGCAGATTTTGTTTTTAAAATTCTGTGTGGCTGGCAGTAAATCACAGAGGCTGCCTGGGGTGATGAAGGTGAAAGCAGATGAGGAGGCAGAGCCACGTTGCTCTATGGATCTCTACTCCCCCTGACCTCCGCCCTCATCCTGTCGACTCTGGCAACATATGAAGCATTCATGCCTGGTACTCACACTTGCCGGGATGCGTGCATTGCACCCGGTATCATTTTACTTGACACCGCAGGCCCCATCTGTCTCACGGTGGCCTGTAGCAGGGCACTTGAAGTGACCCTTCTGGACTGTGCAAGCATGTTAATGCACGGGGGTTAATGCACTTTTGCAGCATGCATGTGGGATATGGGACTGGAGTAATGGGGGCACGGCATATGTTGCTGTTTTAGGAGAGGGGTCAGCCTCCTGGATACACACGAGTGGGGTGATATGCACGATTGGTGGCTGCAGGCTCAATTCACAGTGTAGGAATGGATGGGTGTGTGTGTGTGTTTTGCTTAATACACACACACATCCACCATTGTACAGAAGCTGGGGCAGAGGAGGCACGTTCATACTTTTTGGCAGCCACTGGGCTTTGCTTACACCTGGCACTAGTTCTTCTCCATGAAACAGCTCTGTTGCCTCCATTTTAGAATGGCAGAGCTGGTGCAGCGCCAACCAGCATAGATTTCCGATGGACTGTGCACTCACCGTGGCACCGTTATGCCTACCTGACACATTTCCAGTAGTAATCTTCTATTCGGTCATTATTCGGCCCCGGATGAATACTTAGCTCAACTATTCGGTATTCGGCCCACCCCTAGTTTAGAGCATAACTTTGTTTTGTTAATTGTCTCAAAGGCATGCCTTAGATCTAAAATAACATGCCTAGAGTTTGTTTCATCCCTATTTTTTTCATATATCTATCCAACAATGTTGAGAGGACCAGGATTTGGTCAATTGTAAAGCAACCTTTATGGTATCAAGCTTGAACTTTCGGGATCAAACTTTCAGTTCCTGTTCATAATTCTAGTTGGTATAAAACCCATTGGCTGCTCATTTTCCCATCTATTTATCCAACAAGGTTATTTGTCTACAGCAATTCAGGTTCCTAACTTTCCCTTTTTGTAAATCTGAAATATGGGACCATGTCATTTCCATGCATGAATTTAATTTGTGGTAATTTACTTCATGGAAATGACATTGACAGTTTACATTAAAAAAAAATGTTTTATAGGGGCCCCCAAACTCCTCTTCCCCTTCACTAAAACACTTACCCCAACTCCTGCCCCTCTCCCTTTTGACTCCTTAACCCATAAATAAATTTCGATGTAAACTGGCGAAGTAAAATAATTTACTTTGTGGAAACAGCGTGAGACCCTGAAATATAGTACCTTCATTTCCAACATGTATAGACCATAACTCCTTCAAATGGCTCCTAGCATTTTTGTTAAACTAGGAGCCCACCAGACTGCTGAAGCTTTTAAAAGATGGCTAACCATTCCATTGGGACCAGCTGCTTTCCTGTTCAACACATTCTCAATACATGTTCTTATTGATCTCACGGTTGGTTTTACAGAACTAGTCAATGCAATCTTCCTATAGCTTCCCAACCTTCATTAATGATTTTCTGACATCATATCATACTTATATAATAAAAGACCAGATGTATGTTTGTCCAAAGCTGTCCTGCCTGCTTCACCTGTTATCACCGCTAGAGGGAGCTGTTGCCTTACGCATACAACAATAAAACTTCAAGTTAATCTTCCAGGGGAACAAAGTGTGTATTTCATGTTATCACCGCTAGAGAGAGCTGTTGCCTTACGCTAACAACAACAAGACTTCAAGTTCATCTTCCAGGCAAACAAAATGTGTATTTCAACAATGATAACATACTGTGAAGTATGCAGAAAAGAGGTAAGTCAAAGACAGCTTTGCTCCAACTGTATTTATGAAGTGGATCCTTCCAAATGCCCATCTCCACTTCTAGGCTGGAACTGACAGAGCTTCACAGAGGACCAGAATATACACACATGAAACATTCCATACATCACAATAGGCTTGCCTGAGCAGTAGCTGAGAACTGGAAAGTAAATAAACATGTTTGAAAGATACAAGCTGTTAAGGGTAACCATGTTGACAAGGAGGCTGTAGGCCTGGTACATGCAATAAATGGAAAACATGGGTATGAAGAAACAGTTGGCCTGAACCCATTACACAGGGATACCACTTTAACATCATAATTCAAGTTCCATACACTAATAAATATATACATTTGAAAAAACATATAAATAGAAATCCATTTGATTAAGCACAATTTCTCTAAAAAATCTTTTCTTTAATGTGCTTATGTAATCTGTAATTATTCATTGTAATGTTTCTTGCTATGTATTATTATATCAATAATATTCTTTATGAACGTTTTAAACTTTATTTGACTTCAATTTACTTAATTTTATGATCTCATGTCTACTTTGAATCATGCTGCACGTGAATTGTATTACTCTGACATCCCTCAACATTATATTTTTGAGTCCAAAACCTGTTAGCAGAATCCAAGCCAAAGAGGATCAGATACAACAATTGGCCGAATGTATTATGTTGACATCTCAACAAATTCTGTGAAATTTGGTTTGAGATTACTACTCCTCCATTTAAAAGGAAATCCTTTACAAATTGTTTTCTATTAACATAAATTACCTTATGATACACCAGATAATATATTTACACTTTGAAAATGTCTTCCTTTACGCACATTAGCCCGTGTACACAGGCGTATCCACTAGTTTGTAATAACAAGTCAACCAAATTATTCCACTAGAATTTCTGGCTAAAAATACATGTCACTCCGGTTTTTCCGCTTCTATGCTAGTGCCCAAAAGCATCTGGTATTTTTTCATCTGCACACTATATAGTAGACTGTCCCAAAGCACATTAATGAAAACTTGTTCTTGTGATTCTAACATGTTTTATACATGTTATATTCTTCTTTTCTGGCCAGACAGCCATTATCTGGCCCCTGTTGTCTTTGTCTGGCAATGACTAGCTAATGTTTTCCACCTTGTTTTCTGCCACCTGCATTCCTCAGTCCATCTGTGATGAAATAAGGTTTGACCTGCCATAGTACAGTGTAGAGGAATGGTTTCTAAACCTTTCGCTCGACCCAGCACTACTACTAGCACATCAATGATCTAGTCTCAAAGGTGAAAACAGCACCCAAAGGAATTGCGAGAACATGCTAGACTGTCCTGGGATAAGTGAACCAGAACGGAAAGCATCCAAACAACAGTAGCACTTTGGTTTCAAAATAAAAATGAATGCCACAAAGGGTTCGTATAAAATATAGGTTCTTTAATCAAATACAGACAAGTGGTCAAAACACAAAACAATGCCACCCGTGCAAAGCAAATATGCGGATCAAGGCAACCTATACATGTGTGCAGAAGTTCAAATCTCTTATAAGTAAGGGAATGGGGTCCTAACTGCATCTAGGGCCCAAGGTATAAATACCAATGTGGCAAAAACTAAATTAGGGTGCCTCTAGTCCATTCAAAGTCTACCTTAGTCTTTTTATAGTGGTTCAACAGTCTTGGGCTGGTGTTCTTGGTGCTTTTTCAATGGCAGATGTTGTGGTGGAAGGTGGTGAGCGGTTTGACAACTTGAAGAGCTCAACGATGTCCAATTGCAGGCAGCGTTGCCAGTTGTCGCAGCTTGATGGCCCGATGGGTGGCTCGAAGTTGAAAAAGCAGGCAATTCAATCTTGATGGGTTGATGTGAGTCGTTCTTCAGCAGCTTGATGGTAGTTTGATGTCGGCTCAATCGTCATGAGGTCTGTTAAATCATATAATTCTTTGTTCTGCAAGCAGCCTTACCAAAGGCAGCACGTTGGGCTTGCAGCATGCTGTGGTTCCTGTCAGCAGGCCTCTTGGAGAAAGTAAAACCCTGTCTTCCTCCTCTCAGTCCCAATAATTACCGGATAGGTGCTTGCAGAATATTTGACCAAGTCCTGAGAAGGGGCTCCCTGGGTATCAGCAGTCTTTAGTACTATGTAAGCTTTTCTACCAGCAGTCACTTCCACTGTTCCCCAGAAGTGGTTAGGGAGAGAGACCTTCTGTTCACCCTATGCAACAGGCTGTGAGCAGCTGTAACTCCAACACAGTTCTGCACTGATCTTTCTTCTGTACTTCGATGAGTATAAGAGAATGTTCACACGAATAGGGGGTGCACCCCCATACATAGTCAACCCATATCAGGGAATTGGTCATTTCTCAAGCCTTCTATTAAAGGCTAATATGTGATTGCTACAGATGTGCCATCCTTTGCTGTGCCATACCAGAGTCCCTAATTTGAAGGAGAGGGGGAGGGGTGGATTTAAGAAGCAAGTGAACCAATATGGCCAACGTATTCTTTCTGTGGACATCTGGCATCTCGGCCTCCCTAGACCTCCCCTCATCCCCGTCTGTCCCACATCAAAGGGTGTTTTATGTTAATTCTATTTTTAAAGGGATTCCTTTTGTCCTGTCACATCCCCTGCGCTGCCTGTTGCCAGCCTGACCCCCTGTGGAAGCCAGCCTCACCGAGGGGGGGAGCGGGAGGCTGTGAGATTCCCACCCAAAGTGCAATGGGTTTCCTGGGTGCAACCGAGCACACGTGGGAGCAACTTTAAAACCAGGAGCCTGCAGCAGATGCCTCTATCATCTGTATGGTAAAGTGCAAAGGCAGAGTCGAAGTGTAAAAACTATTGTCAGCAAATTGGGTGTTGGCTGTTTAATTGTATCCCTTCATGAATCACTATATCTATCTTTTAATAATATATTCTAAAGGTTGAATTGGCACAGGTGTAGGATCTGTGGGCGGCAATGCCACAGCAGTGCCTCAAACATATTGCAGAAAATAATTGGGTTATGGACTTAAGGTAAATGATATAGAATGTTTGAAATGGAGTTACTGGTTATATTAGAACGCAGGCAGGACTTTGTAGGTAAAAGCAATTACTTCTGTGCTGTCTCCTGGCTGAATGAGGGGCTGCAGTATGAGCCGAACAGTGACGGAGTGGGAGTGGCAGGTCTTATCTCCTAAAGGAATAGAATTAAGTTTAAAGGAAGCCTTGGGGTCGATTAAGGGATTCCGTACAATGTGCTGGGCCTCTGTTCTCACAGGCTGCAGCTTAAGTTACACACACAGCATGTTAAATCTCAAGCAAGTGCCAATTCGGTGGTGTAGGATTTTCAAAGGCCCGCTGGATGTCACAGCCCACAGATCTTAAGTCTGTGCCAGTTCAGCCTTTCAAATAGGTTGTCTGAATGCCGAGCAAATGCATTACAGATTTGTTTAGCTTTTACTCAAATATAGTTATATCTTTACTGTAGCACTCTCCCTATGTTGAAAAGAGACAGTTGCACTGCCACAAACTTAACTTGAACAATTGAAGTCTGTTTCTTTACACACAAATTGATTCCTGTCATTATTCCATAAAAGGCTAGTGCTCTTTTTAAACATCCTTTCCTTTAGGCCTTAAAGCAATAGATCCTTTGGAGAGCACCTTTAGGCAAGAATTCCCCCTCCAGTTTGATGCCTGCTAGCACCTTCGTACCAGGATTGCCAACCAAAAAACGGATTCCCATTTTGGAAGTGAAAAAACTGTCTGGGGCACTTTTTAAGAGCATAGCCATGTTACAGTTAAATAAAATGTAGTTCTAGCAGACTATGATCAACTCCATATTATACATTCCCTCACCCTATCCTGCTAGATTAATATGGTGATATGTATCAATAGACAGATGCATGATCGGATGAGGGGGAGAGCCCAGGGGCAACGCTTAGAAACCAATCTCGGGTATTAAGCTTGTTATAAAAGAACAATTATAATAATTATTGTAATTCTAATATGTTTCCTTAGTGTCAAGTATGCTTTTAAAAGGAAACCTACATGAGAAGCTGTTACTCAATTTCCGCATGTGCACCTTTCCTGCGGTCTATACGTTTATGTTAGGTGTTGTGTGGCCTAGCAGCTACTAGCATGCGAGTGACCAATGCCCAGCAACAAGTTTACATGTGGTGTCTTGCGTGTGGAAGTTCTTAAATTCAATTATGCACCGAATGGCCCGCAATCCCACCAACACCACTTTTTAAAATACAAAGCACTATCTGAAAGTGAGACTGTTTAGCAGATCTGAGAGTCCACTTCCTAGAGCTCCTGAAAAGTCCTTGCAGAAAGAAATCCATCACACCACCACTCTGGAGCTGTGCTTATTTCATACTTTACAACACAAATACTATTTTTGTATGGGCTGTTACAACCCATCACTTGCATAACTAGGTCTATAAAAATCCCTGCAATCCTTTCTGAATATACTCATGCGTCTTTAAGGTATGCAGTCCAGGGGACCAATTTGCCTAACTCAATCCATCCCTTTAAAGTGGCTGAGTTACATGCTGCTTGTTTACAGCAGCTGTGATAAATCTGATACCTCTGGGAAGCTTTCTTACTTGGGGAAATATTTAATAATAGTTCCATCAGCAAATGATCACTTTCAGGTCGCTGCACAATGGACATATCAATGCAGCTGCATCAATCCTCGGCTAAAATGCGTGCATAATCCAGGTCAAGCCCTTCTCCTTTCTGAAAATATGCTTGATTGGCACTTGAGGGGCCCATTCTTCCCTTTACGACTATCTTCCTTCACTCCTCTAAACCTTCTTTGAGAAACCCACCCCTCCCGTCCACACAAGTGTGTGAGAAGTTGGTCCGCGGATATCTAAGAGTTGTTCCCAACTAGGATGTGCTGTTTTATCTCCACTTTGGACTGTCATCTTAGTGGTAAAGTCCCTAGCCAGAACTATTTTAGCACCCGATTTGATCAGTTATTCAGTTCAGTTCTTCCAGCACTAAATTATGTCCATCTTTTCTTTGGTAGAGTAGCCAGGCAGGATACACACATTCCCTTTACACAGTACCCAATCCAATGTGTTGGCACTTCTCATGTCCAACCCCTCTAGATCCTTTCCATGGAGGTCTGCCATGTTTGATTTCCATTATACTGATAGCCCCGCCCTCTAGGATGTTCTCTACAGCCCTTTATGGCATTGATGAATAACCCTTCATAACTTATGATTTGGAAAGGGCGCACTTCCTATACCTAGACACTTGCAAATGTATTATACCTGCTGATATTTTGTAGTTTAACCAGTGTGACAAATCTCAGAGTGTCGTCCCTGTTTTCCTAATGGAAACCCCTTCTTGTGGGGCCAGGGTGGTGCGGCCACAGTCCAGAATAACCCCTGGGGGTGGCAATATGAGGGAGGATCACATGGGGAGGGAGTTTCCCTATGGACCTGGCGACAATATTCCAGAGAGAACATGGTATCCCCCTAACCCACCGAGGTTGACACCCAGGACTCAACTCCCCAATCTGCCATATTTTATTGTCATGTTGAAAAAGACCATCCTTGTATGACAGGTAGGAAAGATCTTAAATACCCCACTATGACACTGATTAAAAGTACTGGGATGAGGAAGAGAGCCAGAGCGATGAAGAACACCTGGAGGAACCAAGCTATGTGCTCTAGTTGTTGTACCAGTTCTGTTGGGGCCAGGAGATTCAAAACCACTGAGCATAGAGAAACATGGAATCTTCCTCCTCTCGATGTAGGTCGAGGAACCGGAGAGCTACAGGTAGAACTGTATAACAGAAAGTCTCAAGGTGACAGCGTCCCGACAAGAGACACTTCCGAAAGGGTTCTGCTGTGTGTCAGTTGAGACGGAAGGAAGGACACAGCCTTCCCACAGACTGAGCAGACTGGGAAACTAGAGAAATGCTACCTGAGAACAGAGCAAAGCCGCAGAGCCGGACATTGACTGCAAAAGACCCGAAAGCCGGCACGAGAAGCCAGTGAGCCCATAGAAGGGAGTTGGGGATCTTGGCCGCTACTTGGGGCACCACAGGGGTTGAGAAGCTGTGTCAGAAACCCAACCCCTCACCAAGAAAATGAGATATCTTCTTTGTGGCAGTACTTTCTCTGGAAAGCAAACTATTACGAAAAGCAAAGTAACGAAAGCCTGCAAAAGCGATATATTGAAATTGTGTGAGACTGTGAATCTTGGTAAATTCCTGCCAGGAGAGTATAACTGGCTGGAAGATTGTGAGTCTGGGACACGCACCCACGTGTATGAAAGAGAGCAATTAAAGTCCTGGCACGAGAACATACCAGGCAGAAAGCTTGTGAGTCTGAGACGCACACTAATTTTTGTTTGAACTGTCATATGCATGGTGACATCAGAGGGGGGAGCCATCCTCATGATCATATAAAACAAGGGGAATGGGTAATTCCCCCTGGTCTTCTGGTGAACATGTAAAGGCCAGGCAAAGAGGCACTACTTCATGGCCCTGTGAACATTTGTGCATCGGGTATCCAGGGGAAGGGAGGCAGTACCCTGGCATTGACTGTGAGATTAGAAAATCCAAGAGAATGAGAACTACCTCTTGGTTTTGTGTGAACATTGTGACAAAGGGGAAAATGCCCTTTCTTCTGCTACCTGTTGAAGAACTCTTTTTGTATTGAAATTGTGAACTTAACTTTTCCCATTTTTGCTGCATCTGGAGCAGTGGATCGAACACTGAACATTGGTCAGAGGAAGGGAGTCCTTCCTCTGCAGTTATGAGTCCCAGTTTCCCCTTTGTATATTATTTCAAGTGTAAGGGTCCGACAGAGGCGATTTCGACACAGGGCGGTGGACTATCGTTTTGATGGACATTCTGACAATTTCCATAGTTTTGTTTGAGGCAGGGAACCCTCTCTTACATTTAAGGAAAGGTAAGATTTTCATTTTGCATTGAATAAAAAGGCATCAAAATGCCACCCCTGTGTCCGTGTCCTGCTTCTGACTCCTTAACACCAGTTCCAATGCTTATATTGGTAGCTACCCAATTTCTATATCATGCTATATCTATATTACTGCCCCTCCTTTCTATCACAACAACTATTACATACTTTTTGTTACTACTAGCAGTCCAACATTATCATACCAACCATAACCATACCATGGCCTCACATTTAAATCAGATAAACAAACAATGGCCAACTGATTGTCCTACGCAAGGCCTGATTCAGAATGCCCAACCGCGCACGACCCTTGAGAGAAATTGAAGACTCCGCTCCAGGCTAACTAAACTTTATGAACCGCTAGCTAGAACCCTTGCTACCACCAACAAAAGATCTAACCCCTTACCTATCATACCCATCACCAAGACTAAACTTCGGCCCTTACCCACTGCCACAAACCACCTCGCCACCAAGACCCGAATCACAACAGGCACCACATTACCATCTGCAGCTATCCCTAGCCTCAAGGGCACCCTAAAAAAAACTCAAGATCTGTTGTCGCACGTGCAACACTGATAGCAGAATAGCAGAGATCATTCATTTAGAACACCTAGACTTCCTAGCGGTCACGGAATCCTGGCTACATGCCGCTGCAGGTCCTGCCCTCTCACTGGCTATACCTAATGGATATACCATACTAAGATCAGACAGAGTCGATACTCGTGGAAGAGGTATTGCACTTATTGCTAGAGACAATCTACCAATCAGGCTAGTGCCATCTCCTGATATCAAATCTTGTGAGATTATGACAGCCAAGCTCAATATAAACAGTTCCCAGACTCTCACGATCTACCTGATATCTAGACCTCCAGGCCCTATTGGAACGTTTGAAGATTACTTATTGAATATCGTTTCCAATAATCTAAAACACTCCTCTCAAGTCTTACTACCTGGGGATCTGAACCTAGGTTATAATGACCCTAAAGATGCACATGCATCTAATGTAGCAAATATCCTTGTGGAACAAGGTTTCACCTAAAGAGTGCTCTACCCATCATATAACAAAGGCAGAATACTGGAGTGGGTAGCAGACTATAATTGTAATGCCTTAATATCATCCGTATCTCCTCAGATCTGGACGGACCATTACCTCATAACCTTTACCTTAACCACCACAAAACCCTTCTCCGCGCTTGTACCACTAGCTCCACCCATCCTTACCCGGAACAAAAAGAATATCACTTGCGACAACCTACTCCCTCTTATCCTCCCTACACTCAATGCGATCCCTGAAAACCTGGGACCTGATGCATTAGTTAAGGAATATAACCATATCATGACCACCGCCCTAGACTCAATAGCACCAGAGGCGTTGCTAGGGGGTGGCTAAGGGGGCTATAGCCCCTGGTCTTTTGTTTGTAGCCCCGGATAGAATCTCAGGAGCTACAACCAAAAGGCTAGCTAGCCCCTAGTCCCTACAGTTCCTACATTAGCGTAGCCACAGGTCTTTTCCAGACCTAGCAACACCCCTGAATAGCACCATTTAAACTAAGACAAAGCAAACCTAAAGCCCATCTCAACTCCTGGTATACTCCATATCTAAAAACATTACGTACTAAAAAAAGACAATTCAGATCCTCCTACCTCTTAATGGTGATCATGACAAGGATTTGGCCTTGCTAAACAGGGTATATGTCTCATCATTCAGGCAAGGATGGCCACCCGTGGTCTATGCCTGAATGATGACAAGACAGAGATCATCATCCTGGGCACGCCATTGACCCTCAAAAAACGGAGTCCTAAATATTCTGTCTTCAACATAGACCACAATTTTATTTCTGTCGCTCAGGAGGTAAAACCCTTGGGTTTCTTCTTGGATTCTACTCTCTCCTTAAACAAACAGGTTAAGGCCATGGCTTCAGCTATGGCATACACATGCAAACTGATTAGAGCAGGCAAAGCTTTCCTGTTGCACTCTAGCTGCATGACCCTTGCCAGAGCTCTCATTTTATCAAAGCTCGACTATTGTAATGCTCTGTACATAGGGGCGAACAAACAAACCATTAAGAAAATCCAATTCCGACAAAACAATGCTCTGAGAGCAGAATTAGGAATTTCAAAGAGAGAACATATCTCTGAGTTAAGAAGAGTTAACAACTGGCTTTCCACCCATGATAAAATTAAACTAAAAGTTGCCTCCCTCACCTACAAATGCCTGAACAATGCAGCATCCCGTTACCTGTCTGATAGATTCATCATGAAGCCTGCAACTAGAACAACTAGACTCTCTAATACAAACTACCTCTTGGTCCCTAGATTCAAGCTATCCATAGTCAGAGGTAGTAGCTTCCAGGTCAAGACCCCCAATTGTGGAACTCGTTACCATTCCCACTAAGAGTAGATCAAACCTACCAAAATTTCCATTGAAGCATAATAAACTGGCTTAAAGACGCTGACCTCTAGGCCTGCCTAACATTCACTAGACTAACTGGCTCACCTGTATATAGCGAACCAGTAGTCTTTGCACTGATTGTGTCCTGTACTTGTACTACCCTTGTATGAACCAGGACTGCTCTAGGCCTAGAATGATTGTGTCCTGCATCTTATACTACCCGTGTATGTACCAGGACTGTTCTAGGCCCATAATGAGTAAGTTATGTATGTATATATCATTTATGAATATAATGTGCCTGCGTGTAACCAATTGGCACTATGTATGTGTATTTCCTATGTTGTATCTAAGATGTGAGTATTCTTATGCAATGTACCCTTAAGCCTATGGGTCTGGAGTGCAATACAAGTAATAAAACAAACAAACAAGCAAAGAAATGCTAAAATCCTAAATGTCTGACTAGATTCATCTTAGCCTTCTTCCATCTGAGAGCTGATAGTTGTTTTCTGTGATACAGCACTTTGTATTTCCTGCTTGGAGCCTCCTTCTAGTTATGCATCATTTGAATTAGCCCTTTGGTATAAGATGCTGGCAAGCCAACTCGAATCCTTCGCCACAATTTCAGATTTCTTCAGGGCAATGATGTGATATGATAGGTTATTTATAACGCGCTTAATACCCAGAGGTTTCTAAGCGCGGACCCAGGAATCGAACCTGTGTTGCTCCGTGTCATCTTGTTTCCAAGTCAAGCACGCTGCCGCTGAGCTATCCTCCTGGGACATGAAGTCCATTAGATCACTCTGTGAGTCGTTACCTAAAGGATGAATTATTCATTCTTTTTTGCCGATATCAATCACCATAGGTAACCACATACATTTTTTTGGATCTGCAAAGGCAAGGGCTTTTCTTTCCTCTCTGCTGTCCTCTTGTGACATAGTTGTTATTAGGGGAGGATTTACCATGAAACAAGCTTTCTTTCAGGCCCTGATAATCCAGTGCTCTTGATTCTGGCTTCTTTTGGCTAGGACTGAATCTATGGCTCATGAGCCTGTCTACAAATTCAAATTTCAGTAAGGGCTTCGTGATGAATCTGTGGATGTCGTCCCTTCTCCCCTATGGGGTGACCTTTCCCATGGGTAAGGGCCATGCATCCACAGTACAATTGTTCACCTGGGGGAGGATCACATGGGAGAGGAAACCTCTTAGGGATTAGGAACGACATAACCCTGAGAATGCGGTATACCTCTGGTTCATTACACCGTCCCTCTTTCCCAAAGCCAAACTCTTCTTCCCTCCTCCAACCAGTGCCAATATCTTTCATTGTAAAGTCAGCCAACCTAGTATGTTAGACCTGACTAAGGCCCCGGGGAAGTTTGCTTTCCATAGAGTTCAAATGCAAGTACTGTGAAGAAGAAGATGACCAGGAGTGTGAAGATCACTCCAGAGAACCGGAATGAACAGTCTAGTCTCTCATGGCCCTTGATTGGTCAAAGGCAATACAAAATAGCAGAGGGAAACCAACACTGGGAGAGCCATCCTCTGAGGAAGAAACCCGGGAAACGCTGACCTGGTGAACAGGGAAACGTACCACGAGACGGTGTGCACAGAGGCGAATGGGAGCACAAGGACGGTGCAGGATGAAGTAATTATGCCAACCACTGCCCAAGAAACCCTCCTGGTGTCCCAAAGTCCAGGGAGCTGCTGGACACCAAAACCTCAGCCTAAGAAGAAAGCAGTGAGAGGGGAAGCAACCGCCAATGGGAAGATTTACCCGAACGGGGATGACAGCAAGCACACCCCGAGAAAGAAGGAATAACCGACAGAACCGCCGCCGACCCGAGAGAGCACCCAAATGCTAACAGAGCCTTACAGCAGAGCACTGCCGCTCAGAATATGCAAAGCACAGAAACAGGTATGCAGGCCATCCGAGAAGTGCTAGATGTACGAGGAATCAGGAAACAAGTACAGAGCATGAGATAGGAGGGACTCTAACCCTGAGAGTAACAGAGAGAGAAAGGAACAACTGTATGCTTGGCAGGAGAGTAAACCAAGCAGGCAAGAGACATTGTTGTGAGTCTGGGACCCGCAAACATATGAGAACTGTAGAATAAGATGGTCTGGGACCCTAAGAGAAACAGACACAGTCCAGAAAGAAACATATACTTCGCAGGAGAGTAGACCAAGTTTTTGTGATACTGCATTGCGAGTCTGGGACCCTCACCCACACGAGAGCCAGAGAATAAGAGGGTCTTGGACCCTCAGAGCAAAAGAGACAGATAAGAAGAAATCTATGCTTGGCAGGGAGCACACCAAGCGGTTACAATATATCATTGTGACTCTGGGACTCACAGCCATATGAAGGTCTAAGAATAAGGGGAACCTCATTCAAGATACAAAGAGATAAAAATAGGAACAGACTAACAGAGACTATCCGTTATCATTTCTGGGGCATGTTTGGAAAGGGGGTGAGCCAGACATAAACCCTCTGTTGACAAAGAAGAGGTGTTCACGGGAAAGCTGGAAACATTTGTTGTGCATTTGCGGGGAAAGCTTGTAAAGGTCAGGAAAGTGGAGACAAGTCACCTAGCTTTGTGGATACTGTGCTTTATCTTGTGTTCATTTTGCAAAGTAAAGGAAACCACATAAGGGGGAGAGGAGCTGATCTCCTAACTTGTCAAGTAGAACAAAAAGAAATGCAGGGGAGAGCAACCACCCTCTTGTCATTGCAATGTTATATGATGGAAAAGGAACACTTGTTTGTTTTGATAACCCAAGACATTGGGAACTTTCTGTTGGCAAGAACTATTTTCAAAGACACACCAACTTATTATCCGTCCCTTACCAACAGGCCTACTGGCAGTGATACGTTTGCAATGATACATTAAATTAAGCAGTGTGTATTCCAGAAACCATTTCAAACAAATATATCAATTTATTTATAATGTTTCCACATAGTCAAGTAAAAACGAATAGCTGTATTCATACATAAAAATACTGATTCAACACCAAAATTCATTCATATCAAAAAATGATATACTCCCTCACGTTTCCTTCGCTCTTGTTCTCAATTTCATCTTGTGGTACCAGCCCCCTACCCCCTGTGCCCAGTCACGCTTTGGCACATTAGCTCACCGTACTCCCATGCACTGGAATGCTCGTCCTCTTTCTCTACATTCTATCACTGTTTACTCCTTGTTTCGTAAGTCATTGAAATCTCATCTGATCCAGCAGGGTTGATCTCAGGCTTCACATGTCATTTTTTCATTGTATATTACTGTACCGTTTTCATATTGTTGCTATGTACAGCACTTTAGATTAAGGCACTATATAAGTTCCAAATAAATACAACAATGACATTTACAAATATATAAAAAAATGTGTGTCATAGGGTTAGTAAGTGGTGTGATTTTATCATTTATAACACATTCGATTTATAGAAAACAGTTCTTCTTATATTCTTATTTTTCCAAATTCAATTGAGATAAAAACATGTGAAAGAACCCCAGGATCCACTTGTTATACACAGGACCCCTTACTGAAACTATTAGACAATTTGTCACTCAAGTTGTCTGATTTGCCTACATGTGTTTCAGCCCTTTTGTCTGAATACATATGTTCGAACGTTTCTGACAGATGTTGACTGGGCTTTCTTCTGGACAATACTTCTTGTATATATGATGGGATCGATGAACCCCACTTTTTTCAGAATTGACACACTTATTCTTGAATAAGGGATGAAGGTGGGCAGAGTGATCCAATTTCTTCTATTGGAATTCACCTCAGTAAAACCGGCACTTCTTGGTTGCACTGCCCACCGTGACTGCTTTTTAGATGTTGTTATGAGTTCCTCAGACCGCCAAATGGATATTCTTACTATGCTGCTTTTCCTTCTGTGTATGGCTGCCTCAAGCCATCTGGGTCGTACTCTGTGGCATCATCCGACTCTGCCATCATCATCATTACTTTAGTTCTGAATGGAGCCTCCTTGCACATTAGATTTAAGTTACTAGTGTTGGGGCAGAATCAGGGTTTTTGGACACAACAGTGACTGACTATTTTACATCCTGACGTTTTCATTAGATTTCTTTGAGGCAGGGAAACCCCTCTTAGTTTTAGGGACAGAGGCCATTTTCCAAACTCTTTTTCTGATTAGTAAAACCCTTGCCCTCACACACACATTTTTTTCATGCATTAGCACCACCCTACCTAGTCCAAAGTTACGTCCAATTCAACCAGGCCCACAAGGACTGCCTACGTCAACAGGATCTCCCTGCCCAAAACCCAAAGAGTGCGTGCAGGCGAAACAAGCTTCCCCTCCCTAGCAGCTTCCCACTGAAATGCTCTGCCACCACACCTCAGGCTCATTGATTCGCACCTTGCCTTCCGCAAAGCAATCAAAACCCTGCTATTCGTCTGATGCCGGATTAACATGCACCCGTCTCATGTTTTTGCTTCCTGATAACTGTTTGCACATTCTGCTATTGTCTTGAAACCAAGCAACTTGGGCAGCTTTTTTGTAACCCTTAATCAAGCTCTCATTCATTTACTTGTGACAGCGTCTCGATGCCTCTGGGCTGTAGTGCGCTATACAAATACAAATAGATAAAATAAATAAATAAATAAAACTTTATAACCAAAACTATGTCACTTTTGTGTCCGAACCTTACGTCTGCACCCTTACAGCTTCCAAATATCAAAGCCTGACTGATTGAACTTGGCTTTTTAGGTCTTGTACCATCTCTGCCGTTGCTCCGTGTCACTTAATTCTATGTCTTGGAAATGCATAACCCAATCAACATCTGTTGATTTCAATACTAAGAAGCACATGCATTAGGAATCCAAAATATTCTTGAGGAAGATATACTATTTGAGGGTCTGTCTTGACATCTGACCCCTTTCTATGAACTTGCCTTCTGGCCGCTCTTCTCATTTTACTATTCTGAGAGGTTTTGGCAGATTTAATAGCCAAATTGTTATCCTTTATGGGGCTGCTTTGGGAGATTAGCTCTGTCTGCATATTATATACTTTGATCTTCTTTTCCATGAATTGCATGCATCTATGGCTTGGAAAAGTGAATAATTTTAGTTTATTTTGATTTTCTGTCTAATTGAATTAAGTAAGACTGGTACTTATAGAAAAGGTGTGGATGCTGCTTCCTGCTGCATTGGTTATGTTCAACTTAGTCTGAGTTTGGATGAGTCTTTTTTAAGCAAGAAGCTTCAACCTTGAATCTTGGGAGTTACACCTATTCAAATGTGTCCCCCTGAAAGGGTCACCCAACTCAATACTTACTAACTAGGGTACAGATAAGCAAGAAACCAGACCATTCATATTTAATCAGTTCTGCAAATTTGGGAAGTTAAAACTCTGATGAAGACTTGGTCCAAGATGCCTGAACCGCAGAAGGTCAGGTAAGAGCCATGGATCTGGTTCTGGTGACCGACAAGCCTATAACGGATATGGAGGAAAAAATACAGGGTGAGTATTGTAGATTTCACTGAAGTGAATCAATCAGAAAACTGCAAACTCATCAGTCCCCAGTTTTGCAATCTTCAGAGGAGTTGTCCATCTTCCATCCAATGAGTTATGTGCTTGATGGCTCGGACTGTGAATGCACTATTGGAACAAGCTCAATCTGCATGGGCCAAGTAAGCCTTGCCAACTGTTTTGTTGAAAGATTTAGCCAAAGGCTCTAGAAAGAATGCTTTAAATCTAGTAGAGATACACAAAATCATAAAGACGCTGCAGCAAACCTAGATTTAACACCAGAAATTCCTTAGCAGATCATATAGTAGAAAATACACAGTACATACTTAATGAGCCACTGACGCTAAACAAATTGGCAAACTTCCAGCATGCAACGCAAGTGCATCCAACTGCTGCTGACATTGAATTACAGGATGTCGGTTTGAGCCAAGGACACACCAAGTTAAATCAGATAGAGGCCAAGTTCAATCAAAAGACAAAAAGAGGAAATGACGTCTAAAAGCGAAGAAATCTGATGAAAGTTTTCCTTAATCCAAACACCCACGTACACCGCCTTTTGCCCTGCACATTTGCTCTCTGTCATGTATATGACCAAATTGGAGACCTACGTGTATGTCTGCACACACCGGCTTCCTCCCCCCGCCAAATTACATTATCGAGCAAAAAGAGCTCGGAAGTGGTTTTTCACTTGTACTTTACAGTGCAATGACTATTTTACAACCAAAATGAACACACAGAATGTTTTCATTAAACCACCATAGTGCATACGAATTTCCCAAAAAATGTCATTTCTTTAATCATGAACACGTTTTGAACACATGACTTGAAATGAGCAGAGTTTCCTTTTACACAGAGTATACTGGCAGAGTAAACTTTACAGCATATTTCAAAATTGAAAGCGGCAAAAAATGCCTAAATACAGCCTGAATAGTTCCAAACCCTAAGGAAACTGTCTAAATACCCTAACAGTGGTCAGAACATCAGAAATAGTGTGGCAGGCGGTGCGCAGGGGCACAGTGAGAAGGTTTGGCAAGTGCCAGGCTAATGCAAAGAGGCAGGCAAGCAGATACAGCAGCAGGGCGAACAAGAAGAACCGCCCAGGCAAATAGGAAAAATGAAGCAAAAAGAAAAGGCAGACCGCAATGGTGAAAACGTAGGGATGGGAACCATATACTAGAATCCCACTAGGGGGGTACACAGTTCGGACTTGAGATTGCCCAGCGCTATACAGCAAGCTCAATACCTCTGAGCAAATTACTCTAGCGGATATTCTCCCTGAAATCCTACAGAAGTGGGGCAGCAAGAGTGGCTTCTGTGTCTGGACCCTAAGTCACAAGGGGGAAGTGTGCTGACATGAGACGAGCATAGTGGGACCAGCCAGAACATACATTGCCCCATTTGGGGAAAGAAGTCAACACTCTGTCACATGAAATACACTGTGAACTACAGGTAAGACACAGCAAAGGAAGGGACAGAGATTGCATCCGAGGGTATAGGAGCCAATCTTTGCAAAAAGGGAATACAAAGAAGTACAGGTGGGGACCCTATAGAACACTTACCAGCCACTAAGAGCCCAAAGGGGCAACAAGGGAGTACACAGGTCAGACTTGGGAGAGCCCACACATATAAGGGAAGCTCAACGCCTCTATGCAAGTTACTCTGACAGCTACTCAACCTGCAAGCCCATGAGAGAAGGGCAGAAAGAGAGGTTTCCTTGCCTGGACCGCAAGGATACACTTAGAGGTCTTGACTGGTTTCTTGGTTAGCAGTTTTCCACTTGATGACAGAGTTGAGGTCTTCTGTCCTGCATTTGTAGGCTTGTTGTTAGGCAAGGCTTTAGTGGCTTCACAGACAGAAGAGTTCAAAACCACTGTTAAGTACTGTGATCTTTCTTCCTTGACAAAAACAGTATTTCATCACAGCAGGGAATTCAGAAAGCTTTGCAGAAGAGGCAAATGCTCTTTCAATTTAGCAATATAGTCATTGGTTGTACTCATAGGCTCATTTGAAAGGGAAGCTTAAACTTCAATTGCAGACTCAGACAATGCCAAGCCATTAGAATCAGGAATTGAAGGTGCTTCCCAGCCAATGAACACAGGCAGGGCACTGAGCTATTCATTATCTGAAATCATAGACTTCTCAAGGGTAGAGTTTGTTGCAGATTGTACTGGAAATTTGGCCTGACTAGAGCATTGGAGTTGATTCATTTAGAAATTCTTGGAACATAGTACTAATCACAATGCTTATCATCAGATCTTCAAAGACTGGGCTAGATTTCAAGTCTTCTTCCATGGTTGGATGGGTGAATTTGATCAATGAATAGTTTTCTGCCTGTGGTGGTTGGGGTTCACAATAGACAGAGGTTCAATTTGACTGGTGAGTTTCAGTTCTGGATCAAGGATGGCAGGTCAAGGGTGAGTCCATCATTCATCTCTGAGCTTAACACTGGAGCCAAGGGTGAATTCAGAGGGAGGTAGACTGGGATCATAAAGTAAATCAGTCGTGGTTTCTGACTCTAGGAAGAGGCTGGAGTCCCATTTGGAGACTGTATCAGAGACTACAATGTTAGTCCCAGAGAAATCCTCTGAAAAAGTGATAGACCTGGTGTCAAGAGAAGCTGTTCCCTTATAAATGATCAGAAAAAGTGAAAACAGACCATTTTTTAGAGGTGGTAAAGGTGGCATAGGAAGGTTCTTTAGAAGAAGCTTGACTTTTCTTAAGCTGCAGCTGGTAAGCATATGCTTTGTTAAGGACCTCCAACTGCTCAGCTTTGGTTTCTATGAATTTATTTAGCTCCAGAACAGATCTCATTTCACTAACAGCGATAAATAGAATGCCAGGTTCTGGGTACCGTGAATCATAGTCAGATGAAAGGTAACCAAGTGAAAGAATTTGCCAAGACTAACAGACGTAGTCATCATAACGATCCTGTGCGTATCTTTTAACCTGCAATATGCCATATGTGTTTTTATACTTGGTCTATGCTCATATATTTTCAGACTCCTGTACCCAGGCACTGATTTATCAGGGATACTAGGCGTTGCCTTGTGAGTGCTAGGTGCTGGCTGTGTACAGGTGATATTCAATAGTGGTGAGCTGATAAATCCCAGAGTATGTATTGGTCTCTTGTGCATAGGTTGTACCTATTTGTCTTCAGGACACTGAATGAGGGTACCAGAATAAGGTTTAGGGCATTGGTCAAGGGTTGCTTATTCATAATGGGCAATGGGGCTCCGACACACCATCCATTCTGGATGAGCCATGCCAGTCAGGTGAAAATATGTAGTGCTCCTTCAGCTGCGGTTAGCAGCTGAGAGAGTGCTCCTGTGCTGGTTTGAACCATTTTAGGGAAATGTGGTTTCCCTTTGACAGTTTTGGTTCCCCAGCACACATGCCCAATGAACCATGAAAGGCAGAGGAGCGTTTTGCTTCTGCAGACTTCTATGGCCCATGCGGATGCAGGCTGGGAAACTGCATGCCTGAATGTACGTAAAGGGCACGCTTACATTCAGACTGATTCAGGAGTTCATCTGGGAGCACTGCGGCTCCTCTTCACATGTCCAGGAACCAAGAAGCTTGTCCCGCTTCCTAGTGCCTGCTTCATTGTGCATGGGAGGGAGAGGGCTTTCACGGAGTGCGGAGTAAGGAGCAGAGCTCAGACTGGGCAGAAGGTACAAAATAAAGCATGTGTCTATGCGTTCATGCATGGGTTTGCACCTGTTTGTGTGCATTTGAATGAGAGAGTGTATGGTGTATTGGTACACGTGTGAATAAGCAAGTGAATGATGTGTGGGTGCACACATGAATGAGCAAGTGAATGCTGTATGAATGCTGTATGACTGTGCAGTTGAAAGCTGTATGAATGTGTGTACGCATGCATTTGTGCCGGGACCAGGGCCACTGAATCAGGAGAGGAAATGGGAGTGATTTGGCAGCCTGTCTGACTGTATTTGCCTAATGTGTTATGGCATTATTGTACTTGACATCAAGGGTGAATTCAACATGCTAAGTGTTATTACATGGTTAGACTGGCATGCTTTGGTGCAGCCTGTCTAACTATATATTTTTAATGTGGCATGACAGTTTTTGCAGTGCATCAAGGCAAAAGCAAACATGATAAGTGTTATTACGTGGCTAGACGGGCAAACTTTGGCACAGCCAGTCTAGCTATATTTTTCTTCTGTGGTATGTCATTTGTTACCGGGCATCAGAAGTAAAGTAAACCTGATAAGTATTATTAGGTGACTGGACTGGTAGACTTTGGTGCAGTCAATCTGGCTATATTTTCTTAATTTAGCATGGCATTTTGTAATTGGCATAAAGGGTAAAATAAACATGATAAGCATTATTATGTGGCTAGACTGGCATATGTTAGTGCAGCTAGTTTAGCTATATTTTCTTAATGTTGCATGGCATTTCTTTCTTGGAATCAAGTGTAAAGCAAACCTGATAAATGTTGTAAAATGGCTAGTCTGTCATACTTTGGTGCTGCCGGTTTGGCTATATTTGTTTAATGCAACATGGCTTTTTCCAGGGCATCAAAGGTAAAGCAAACATGATAAATGTTATTACATGGCTAGACTGGCAAACATTGGTGCTACCAATTTAGCTATATTTTCCTACTACGGCATGGCATTTGGTACTAGGCGTCAAGGTTAAAGCACACCTGATAAGTGTTATTACGTGGCTAGATTGGTATACTTTGGTGCAGTCAATATAGCTGTATTGTCTTGATGTAGATTGGCATGTTTTCCTTGGCATCAAGAGTAAAGCAAACAAAATAAGTGTTATTGTGTGGCCAGACTGGCATTCTTTGGTGCTGCTTTTTTGTGACATGCCATTTTTGACTGGCATCAACATCAAGAGTAAAACAAACATTATGAGTGTTCTTACATAGCTAGACCGGCCCACATTGATGCAGCCACTCTGGATATGTTTTCTTATTTATTATGGCATGGCATTTTAACACTGGAAAAGCTAGTCTGAGTATGTTCTTACATGGGCATTCTGGCATACAGTGGCAAAGCCAGCATGGACATGTTTTCTTATGGTATCATTACTAGCATTAAGTGCAAAGCAAACATGAGTATGTTCAATTATGGGAATGTTGGCATACATTGGTGTAACCAGCATGGAAATATATGGACAAAGCCAGCATGAACTACTGGCATGTATTGTGGGAAAAGGCATCAAGAAAATGTTTTGGAAAATGCTTCTGTACACTGTTGTTTAGATGCATCTATTGAATGTTTTAATGAATTACCATACAAAACCGTTTACATTATGTGTGGCTTATTACTAAATATTTCACAGAAAGTGAGCTGCAAAAAAAAATGCTCCATTTTAACTGATTATTTAAAAAATGTTCTCATGTGGAGAACCCCCAGAATCAAACTTGGATACTTTACTTTACTTTAATTTATTGCTTATGGACGCACTAAAAGGCACAACAAAGACAAACACACAGGGGCAGAGGTATTAAACTAAAACCCTCCAGAAAGACAGGCCGCAGATAAGCAGGGATGTCTATGAGAATAAGTGTTTCTTTAGTTTTTTCCAACATTATGTTCGGTCGCTCCCACTTTTTTGTGGGCAAATATTTACACCCCTCCAATTAAAACATTCACCAGCCACCATGGACACTGGGCAGCTAACCAAGCAGTTTCTGAGCAAACAACCTTAACCACAAGAATCATAATTACCAATAACCATAGAAATTTAACATGGAAGGGTCTGATTTGCTTGTAAACCTTTGTTTTATAGGACAAGGCTGTCTTTTAACAGGGTTCTGTTTACTGTCTGTCGGGAGCCTTTAGATTTAGGAACTGATAACAATGCATTTGAGATATTTGTATGTCTTTCCTGCTGACAAAATATTAAATGTTAGGTTTGTGCAACCTGTCAGGAGGCGCACATAGACACGCTGGGCAGGTTTCAGAAGTACTAAACTAATGTTATGGAACAGAGAAGCGCATACAGCAGGGAGGTGAACAATAAGTAAGAACAGACAAGGTAAATAAGGAACATGGAAAAGAAAGAAAAGGCATATCGCGATGGTCAACAAGTAGGGATGGGAACCATATACTGGACAAACAATGTGGAATCCCAATAAGGGTGTACACAGGCCGGTCGGGTGTGATGGTTATGTTTTGTTTGTTGTAAAAACCAATAAAATCTATAAAAAAAAAGAAAAAGAAAAAAAAAGGGTGTACACAGGCCGGACTTGAGATTTTGCCACAGCTATACAGGAAGCTCAATGCCTCTGTGCAAGTTACCCTGACAGACACTCACCCTGCAGGCCCATGAGCGAGGGGCAGCAAGAGTGCCTTTTGTGTCTGAACCCTAACTCATAAACAAGGAGTGAATTTACACAAGACAAGCATATGTGTGTCCAGCTGGAACAAATAGTGCCTTCTGTGGGAACAGCAGTCATCCCACTGAACAAGGTAAGGGGCAGATAGCCTCCTAGGGTATACTAGTCAACCTCTGTGCAAAGGGAATACATTGACATACAGGTGGGACACTATAGAACACTTACCAAACACTAAGAGCCAAAAGGGAAACAAGAATTCAGACCAGGAATTTAGGAAGTAGGAATGCAGAAAAATGTAGCAAGTTACTAGAATTAGATAGCCGTGGCAAGGGATTGGAATGAGGTAACTGGACAAAGGTACGGACACAAGGTAACGGATCAAGTTACTGGAACAAGGAAACAGAGCAAGGTATTGGTGGTACAAGGTAAATGAGCAGGGTAATGGTAGAAGGTAACTGAGCAAGGTAATTAGTTCAGATGGCTGAAGCTGGCTGGAAAACTGGACAGGAAACACACAAGGTATAGAAGGCAAGGCTATGGAACTCAGGACTATAACTAAAGGGAAAGGTACAAACAGAAGCAAGAGAAACAGTGTCTGAATAAACCTGGTACAGCTTGAGACTAAATAGACCTGAGAGCAAGAAAATGGCAAATTAGGGATCATGGTAGAAACTGAAAGGAAACAGCACAAGTAAAATAAGCAGGGAGCTGCAGGAAAATAGCACAGTAAGCTAGGGCTGTGTGTTTCAGGGAATATGTACAAGAAGCCGGGGCTAGAAATGCCAGGACACAGTATAAAGGAAAGAGAAAATCCTGGCAACAGGCAGAGGGAAAACACTGAGCCAGCAAGGCAGTGCTGGAGAAATTAGAACAAGGCAACACAGGAGCCGGGAAGAGTCACTGACAAAGCACAAGGCAAAATGATCAGAAGGCAAAGAGTCATTCCAAATGGATCCCAGCAGGTTTAGAACTCAATGCACCAAAAGGGAGCCTCAGGATGTGGCAGAGAAGAAACCTTGGGTGGAGCTAGCTGATTGGGCTGCACACAAAGAGTGACATGTGGGGTTAATGGAAATCCTTGCCATGGACTTTGGGAGAGAAGCCAGTGCTGACAGACTCCAGGAGTTTTTGCATATACACAAAAGAACAGTAATTGCTGTTGCATTTTGAGTACTGCAGTCCATTGAATTGTACTTTCCTTCTGCAGTTCATGATGAAACCTGTGTGTGTGGGTGCAACTTTGAGCCCAATAGAGTTTTTCGAGTAGGCTTCCAGGTTTTCCAGATATTTTGCAGGTGCATTGTGGGACTAATAGTCCTTGAGCCTCAATATAAGTTTGCTACCAACGCCATTACTACTGGACCGGCAAACTACGAGTTGTGCTTGTGTGTGCCTTTTTGCCCACCAGGTCTGACCTGGCGGGCGTACCGGCACCCGCGAGCAGAGCATGTCGGATGCATCGGCACCATTCACAAATGGGGCTCAAATGGGAATGGGGAAGAATATTTTCCGGCGTCTGCAAATGGGCAATTACCGGGTCCGGCAAGGCCGTAATGACCTAGTAATGACCCATTTGCAGGCAGTGGAAAAAAAATGATACCGGCAGCAGCCATGCCGGTTTTACAGCAACTCAGGAACACCCAGCAACTCTGCACTTCATCCGCAGAGTGGGCAATATGAGGATTGTAGAGGTGCACCAACATTATAAAATATTCATAGTCATTTTAGTCAAGTGATGTTGACCTACAGTGACATATTGACCCTGCAGAAATACACACTTTTTTCTTTTAATTCACATTATAACAATTTCTCTACACAAACAAGAAGTCACAATACTGTACAAGGCAAGAACAAATTCCTCAAACCCCCCCTCCTGCTCCACCACCCTGGCAACACGCAAAACAAGATCTAAATCAGGTTCAAACATTTCAAAAAATCTCCCCCATATTTCCACAAACAGTTTACGTTTCCTCTTCCTTGTGTAAATGACCCTCTCCATGAGGGGAAGCTTGCACATCGCATCCAACCACACACCCACATCTGGACGAATGACAGATTTCCAGTTCTGTAAAGTCAGCTTCTAAGCAATCACACAATTATAAAAAAAAAAGGAAGGAAGGCATGTGCACATCAGAGTGTGCCAGATGTAAAAATCATATATTGCATTACATACTGCAGTCTGCAGGTCTTCCATGGAAGGGGCGACCCACCTCACCATAGCCAGCTATCGAGTTAGAAGCGGGAGGCTGGGCCAAGGTAAGACTGCTTCAGGAGCACGGGCCCTTGAGTGCACACAGCAACCAAAGATCCTGCAGTGTGTGCTGGTTAAGAAAGCTCAAATTCACAGAGCTAGACTAGTGCAGTGCTGCAAATTTCACACTGCAGACTGAGGAGCTAAACACCATTGCACACCCAAAAATATGGGACAATGGCCCTCATTATAACCCTGGCGGTCTGAAAATAAGGGTAGCAATTTACCGGCACCCTATCCGACCGCAGTACTACAACAAGGCTGGTAGGGACCACAGATCCCCGGCAGGCCTGACCTGCCATGTTTTCAGGCCCCTACCGGCATGGTTGTCACTGACGCACCGGCACCGTTGGCAACACTTCTGGTGCTTCAGTGACCCCATTTGCATGGTGTCCTATGGCACTCCATTGAAATGGGGATTTACTGTTACTGCCGCCGTTTGTGATATTCCGGTGGCACTGTGATATCAGGCAGCGGTAAGGGTGTTACAGGGTTGCTGGTAACCCGCCGTCTACTGTCGGCTTTTACCAGCAACCCTGTAATGAGCCCCAGGCCTTTTCTTAATGCTGTCATCTTTAAACCATACATAGTGCTTGTACACATCAATGTCTTCAGCGCAGTAACCGCACAAGGAGTAAGAAGAGTATCAGAGTTCACACATAATCAAGTTGGGGAGATGGCGACTTTACACGTCTACTTGCTTCTGGCCGGAAGGACTACTCTGTGAGCTTCTTCGTATTCTGTAGCTTTGTATGGACAACAGTCTTCAGGCCTGGCCACTCTAGGTTCCAACACTGAGTAGGCTGCAGCTCAAAGGCAGAAGGCTCACTTTTGAAATGGTGCCTTCATAAAAGAGGTTACATGCACTTAGAGTTATCCACACTCCAATTAGGATTGTGGCATCAGAAAATTCAAGTTTCTGTTTACCTACTCTGCAAAATTATGAGTTTCAGTTTTGAGATTCATTTACTGGCTAGTTTTGTGTGGCATATTTTACCGCCATATACAAAGAGTACGGCACGCAGTAATTACTAGGAGCAGCATTATCACATGCAGTAACGACTGGCGCCCCATTGAGTCCTATGGACTCCAAAATGGGGAATAAGGCTATGGTCCGCATGACTTGTAATGATGTGGTCGCACCGGGCCACCTAGTAATTATTGCATTCGGAAACAGTGAAAGAGTTTGAAGGTATTGCCGGGTGTAATGCTGCTAAACTCATAATCAGGCCTTAAAATGACCTTGTAGCAGCCCCATGTGATGGTCTGGGAGCATCGCAAAGTTGTAGCTTAGAATGAGCTGTTTCTATCCTGAAGCAGCGCAAGAAGCATTCATGCAAGGGGAGTTATGGACACTAAAAGGGGCCTGAGGTTCTGGCTAAAGCGAACACATGGTGTGTAACCCCAGATTACGAAGGTCCACCTTAAACAGGCTTGGGTTTCCATGGAAACCACAGGAAATGAAACGGTGAAGAGGGCCACCTAGAGAAAGAGGCGCCCTGGCATCAGCCAGCTAGTTCCACCCACAGCATTTCTTCTGTTCGCTGTAATCTGCAAAATCCGTTTGGACGATTTGGTCCAACAATCTTCACCTACACAAATCAAGGAATATCTCAGACTGAAACGCCCTGCTAATACTGGACTAAAAGTCACACGTAGCAGCACACCTACCTGAATACATCAGGAAACGAAATGCCCCTTCACCAAACACCGCATAGGGGCAATTACACTTCATCGCGAACCACATGGAACCACAGCAAAAAACATGCACTGTACATGTGCAAAAAAGGAAACACCCTTCCATGAGTAATGCATTGTGAAGAACACTCCTATGCGTGCAGGGAGGATTCTGGTACTTTAGTGCAACAAGTGGGACACGCAGTAACAGTGCTGTACAGTAAAGATGGAGCATACCCCCCTGCCAACTGGCGTAACCTACCCAGGACATTGAAGGGCACAGTACCATTGACACACAACACCTGAAGCATGACATCTGGGCCAAGACTCCAGTGACAATGTACGTTACTTAAGCAATATGCCCCGAGTGGCAGGGGCATTACCGACACAGGTAATGCCGGAGAAAAGCTATTAGTACCCCGGCCCGCAACATCTGCGTGACTGGGGCACCAAAAGCATTTTTTTTCTGTCCCGAAACACTACAAGCCTCCTCATTGGCTGAGGGGCTGCCACGCCCCCCGCCGAGGACAAGGCGGCAGAAATCCCAGCTGAGAATCAAAGGATTCTCGATCGGGTAACGACCCGGCGAAAGTTAATCAGAATGCGTGTGGCATTCTGCTTGACTCTCGCTGAGTACTAATTTATGCTCATATCCTGTCAAGCATTAATGGCCTTTGCACGTTGCCAAACTTGACCATTGATTGAGTTTACCCAAATCCCACCAGTGCTCCTAACGGACCTGCATCCCCCTCTTTGTAGTGTGAGGACAGCAGCCAGCAACAGCTTCAAACTCTCACAATCAACTCTCATGGACTGCACGTACCCCCGAATATGCAAAATGAGACTTAGATGAGGAGAACACACCCCGACAGACACACATTTCATGCAACGGTGGAGAGACAGCAAACAGCTTCATCTAAGACTGGAAGCCAGTGGCCGAACCTGAGAGCAGGAGTCCGGGTAGCGCGAGAAGTCACTCACATGATGATGCATAGCAGGAGTGCAACGAAACCTTTATTTGGGGGGGTCCAACAGGTAATGGGCGGGGCCACTTTCAAAATGGGGCGGGCAAACGTAGATGCTCCGCCCGCTCTGTTCTACCCCATGGGTTGTCTGGCAGGGAGCCCATATATCCTATCCCCCTTTCCCCACCCATCCCTCTCCTACCAACCACAACGCCGCCCAACGCCCACCCTCTACACGCCAGAATCAGCTCCTCCTCTGTCCAGCATTACACATGAGCGAACACGTTTATTCACACTCACACACAGTTACACATTCACACACTCATTTTAAACTTCCCATTGACCATACACTCACTCATTTACATGCGCACCCAGACCCCCATACATCATACACACACACTCATTCATTCATACATTACATACACACTCCTTGCACACATGCAAACATACATAATGAGCTAACATGCAACACCCTTTTACACTGCTAGTTTCAGAAAAGGCTTCCCTCACCTCTCTGCCTAACAAAAAGCAAGTTTGCAGACCATCCCCTTCCCCTCGGATGCGAAAGAACACATAACATTGGTATATGTTCGCTTGCATCCGTGGGGAGGTGGCTGATATGTGCATTTCATTTTTGTAAGGCAGTGCTGGAAGCCTTTCCTGAAACTAGCAGCATTAGGTTTTCTGCATGAACACAACAACACTTTAAATCTGCCGGTTTTAGATTTTCGGAACGGCTTCTCTCCCCTCTCTGACTAAGAAAATGCCTGCCCCTTAAGTCAAATTTCGGGGTGTAGAGGGGGTAGAGGACCAGCCAGCTCAATGGCGTTGCGCGCCTGAGGCATAGCATGTAAACCAAATGCAAGCATGGGGAGCTGTATTTCATTGCAACAAAACTGGGCCACGTTGTGGTCATGCGTGAAAAGAGGAGGGGCAACATTAAGTTGCCAGGCACACCATGCTTCTGTGCTTCATGCCATGCACGATTAAACAGTCCTTGAATTTATCTCATGCCTTTTCTCTTGGAGTCGCTGTATTGACACTGCCTCAGAGCTGATGTGTTGCTGTTTATCCTGTGCTAATATCATGCCTTTGCCAAGCTGTGGCTGAGTGGGTGGCCTTGTGACCACGGATGATCAGGAATGTTCACTGCTTTATTAGGAAACTCTGCAAGTACAGAGCTCAGTTTGGAGGTGACAACGTGAATGCAATGGAGGACGCACCCGAATAACATGGGCAGCGTCCTCTCTTCCCTCCCGCCTGGTTAAGGGGGAGCTGTGCAAGAGGCAGCCAGGGGGGCGCAGAGCCCGCGAAACCAGGTGAAATGCCTGCAAAGAAGGACAATAGGAGGGGGTGGGCCAGGTGGCTTATAAACCGTCAGCACTCCATCTGCAGGAGATTCCAGCTCGAGCAGAGGGACGCCCGCGCCTTCCAAAGGACCTGTTTTGTTTTAGAGGCTGACCGGCCCCCGCAGGGGGCGCTAGAGGGACAGCCTACATAGCGGGCTGTCCCTTCTGGCCACCCCCTTCCGGTCGCTGCTCAGGCCTCTCTCCTCTTCCTCTCCTCCTCTGAAGGGGAAGAGGCGTTCCCAGGGGGACCTGGCTTCCGGTCAGGTCCCCCTGTGGACACTTATAAGGGCGGGAACTGCTGGCCATCAGCCTCTTTGTCCAGCAGCTCCCGCCCAGTGTGAATTGACACCCACCCACCCACGCCTGAGAATATAATGCTGAGGTTAAACAGGTTGAAGATTGGTAAGTTTAAAAACTGGAGTAATACGTGCAGTCCGGTGGTAGGAGTAGGGTGACGCTTTCGCATCATCAGTAGAATTAGTAGAGTGCCATAGTAGAAGTATTGATAAAATAAGTTAGTGTGTTGTTTGAGTTGTTCCTAATATTTTCGTTTCTTGTTACAGGCGGAGTATCGGGGCGGTCCTAGCCAATGAGGTACTTCACGCTGCAGCTGCAGCGGCTCGGGATTGGCCGGGCTCGAGCCGATCCCTCGACGGGCACTGACTCCCTTCTTTAGGGCTTTAGGCCAACAATCATCCTGGTCAGTGCCCCTGATTCCTGCTGGCTGTGCCAGTGTAGCTGTAATAACCAGCAGTTTTGTCAGTTTGGCCAGTGGCTAAAGTGGTGACATGGTTCACCTGTATCTGACTGTTTGTAATGTGGCTGGGACCGTCCCAAGTTGTCTTGCTCCAAAATAAACTGTGACCTTGTGTTTTTTCCAAAGAACTTTAATACAGTTGTCTGTGTATTCATTTATTCATTTCATTGTGTTATGATAATGACCTAAGGAGGTGGGGGTGTCCAATGGGGATCTCCCCGCTATGTTTCCTGGTTTGTGTGCGTTGTGTACAGATGGAAGGAGGTTGTCTTGTCATGGCGGGCTTTGCTGTGAAGCTGGAAGTGCTTCGATCCTGTGGAGCAGAGGCAGAAGAGCTGCAGCGGTTAGGCGTGAATACCCGAGTGCCGGCAGAGCAGCGTAGAACGAGCGGGGATCGGAGGACAAGGAAGAATAAAAGGTGAGCGAGCGGGCCGACCGGGACTGCTTTATGGTGAAAGGTTAATGCATACATTAAAACATGTTGTTTAGCCGCTAACGGCAAACCTGCATACACTAAGCTTGTTCCTTCTCCACGCAGCACTGCAGGGCAGGCAATTTTGCCCGCATTGAACTCTTTGTACCCAGGCGCCGAATGGTGAAATAGCACATTAATGCATTGATCGGCCACAGTGGCCGAGGACTACACGGGAGAGAGGTTGTTAACCTCCAAAACAGTAAAGGAGGGAGAGACAGTTTATATACGGGCCGCCGGTCCGGTGAAACATTTGCAGCATTTAACGCTTTGATTTCTGGGCTGCCTAGGGGTGAAATTAAAGTAAAGGAACTGCATTAAATGGACAACGCTGGTCTAGCATTATCAAGGTAGCAGCGCTGATGCCTTGTGGTTCATTGTAGCAAGGCAGGAGAGAGGAATTTTGTCTGAAACTTTGGGGCACAGACAAGACAGAAGTCAGACAGGTTCACCTGGGCAGGTGCCTTAGGGGCTGCAGCAGTGTGGTGCCAGGAGGTCGCTGCTAAATACAGCCCTTTGCAGAGCATGTGCCAGGAGGCCGCTGCTAAATACAATCCATTGCAGTGCGTGTGGCAGGAGGATGCTGCTAAGAAACAATCATAGCAGTGTGTGTGCTGGGAGGCCCCTGCAACAAGAAAGATGTCCACGAAGGTTCAGGGCACGCCAGGGTTCTGCTGCCTTGATAAAGATCTGGAGCAATTTGTGCTGTTGCATGGATGGCAGCCGCCAAGCATGGGCCAAATTGGTTAAACATGGTGGCAACACAGCTGGACGATGAAGCAGCGAGGCCAAGCCAAAGGGCAGAATCACCATTATTGCTCCCCAATTCTTTGGCGGAGGAGGCGCTACAGGAGATCCAGGCCATAGAAGAGGAAAAGGAAAGCAGGCACGAGGAGGAGGAACTTGCAGCCAAGAGGAAGAGGACGCTGACCGCTAAGGCTAAAGCCAGTAGGCAACAGGCGGATGCGGCCAAGAAACGGAAGGCAGCAGGGTCAAGAGGCAAGGCAAGAGAGCAGGGGCCTGTTGCCAATCCGGCGGCCTTACATGCGGAGGCTCCAAGGCAGTGAACCCAGAGCGCCTGTGGCCAGCTCAGCAGCGGTGGAAGCAGATGGACCTGCATCCTTGGAGCAGGTTAAAGGTCTGTTCATGCAGTTCTTACAAGCATGGGGGAATGTGGGGAATGGTCAAATGTGCAGAAATGTAAATGCATTTAATCTGGTGGGGAGGAATGCTGAGGCGGTGCACCAGCAGGGCGGGAGCCTTGGGGGGGATGGTGAGCCCTATGGTCCATGTCCCCTCGCTGCCCGGGGGCACCCCGCTTGGGGGTGGAGCCAGTTGCAGAAGGTGATTGAAACACCGGCAGGCAGCCAAAGGCAGGTGGCAGTATGGGGGAATCAGGCCTACGCAATGCCCAGGGAAACCCCTGCATGGGGGACAGCCAGCTGCAGCAGCATTTGTCAGCGCCAGTAGCTACCCAAGGGCAGGGTATGGTGTAGGCAGATGTCACTAAGTATGGGAGTGCGATGCTGGACTTTGCCCCAGTACGGGCTGCAGGGAATTCTTTGGTTTGGCACATTCCTGTTGCCTACAAGGAGAGGATCTGGCAAAAGGAGTCTTTTGAGATCTTTTGTCTTTTAGATATGGAGCCAGTGGGGATGGGCTTACGCAAATTGTCAGAGGAGAGGGAGAAGAAGGACAGGGAGATAGAGGAGAACATGCATAATTGGTTGGCAGCTGTCAGGATGCTATCCATCGTGATAGAAAAATAGTTTGCATATGAGCAGGACGTCCACACATTATAATTGACCTATCGTGGTGACGCCTGGTCAAAGTATGACAGGGGCTTGAGGCTTAAAATGCAGGTTTGGCCGGCAATGTCCTGGGATGAGGTTGATGTCAGGGTGTCATTGAGAAAATGGTCCCCTCAATGGAGACGGGAGAGAAAGCGCAGGGTGAGAATCCTCATTATAAAAGAGATAGATGGTTTTACGGGACCGGAGAAGGGCGTCCTTTCGCGGGTGCTCCTCCTGGAATAGTTGTCCCAGTTATCAGGGGGAGCAGGCGGTTTGATGGAAATGTGAGGAAGGTTATTGCCCCTTTGGCAAAATCTGCAGATTTAAACACACAGGTGGCAAAATTGCAGGGAATCAACCACAGCTCGTCTTCCAGCGAGTTGGAAGCAGAGGGGTAGTGCTAAAACCAAAGAGAAGACCAAGCGTAATTGAGACACACTTGCCCACACCTGCACTCCTGCACAAGTTGATTCCTTTCCTGAATACATATCACAACAGTGCCGACGGTAAATTTCTCTGGGAAGGTTTCAGGTGGGGGTTTAGGATCCCCTATGACGGGATGGTGGGGGGCAGGGAAGCAGACAATTTAAAGTCAGCAGTGAGAATGCCTGAGGTGGTGGCACAGAAGGTTGGTAAGGAGATAAAGCTGGGTAGGGTAGTGGGCCCTTTCACGTCCCCGCCTTTGGCGAATTTTGTAGTGTCCCCCCTGGGCTTGGTGCCAAAGAGGGAGGAGGGGCAGTATTGCCTCATACAGCATCTTTCCTTCCCTGAGGGTGCCTCTGTTAACGACGGCATAGCCGAAGAGAAGTGCAGGGTTCATTATTCTTCATTTGACGAGGCAGTAGAACTGGTGAGGGCGCCAGGGAGAGGCACACTGATGAGGAAGGCCGACATTGAGTCTGCCTTCAGGCTACTGCCAATTGACAAGGAAAGTTACCATTTGCTGGGCTTCAAGTTAAAAGACTCTTACTTTTACGACAGGTGCTTACCAATGGGTTCCGCTATTTCTTGCGCTTACTTTGAAACGTTTAGTACCTTTCTGGAGTATGCTTTGAAGCAGAGGGCTCATGGCGGGGGGTAATGCATTACCTTGATGATTTCTTGTTCATTGGGAAAGAAGAGACTGAGGATTGTGGGTCGCTCATGAGCTTGTTCCAGGCATTGATGGAGGAGTCGGGGGTCCCCTTGGGCAAGGGGAAGACGGTCAGCCCACTCACGAGGTTTACATTCCTGGGAATAGAGATAGACTCAGTGGAAGGGAAGTGCAGGTTGCCAAAGGAAAAGGTGGTGAAGCTGAAGGAAACAATCAGGGAGTTGAGGGGCAGGAGTAAGGCCACCCTGAGGGAGCTACAGTCATTGGCAGGGAATTTGAACTTTGCGCGTATGGTAATCACGGCAGGGAAAGTTTTCACCATGAGCATTGAGCTCAAGACGGTAGGGTTGCAGCACGGTTCCCAGCATGTTCGGCTGGTGGCAGAGGTGAAGGAGGATCTCAGGATGTGGCATGGTTTCCTAGATGATTTCAATGGGGTACTATGTGGCGGGAGCAGTGGGCCACTACTAGCTTAAGCTTGTTACTGACTCTACGGGCTCGCACAGATTCGGGGCAATTCTGGTGAGCAATTGGTGCGGCCAAGCTTGGCTGGCATCATGGCATCAGGAGGGGATTACCAGGGACATCACTCTACTGGAGTTGTTTCTGGTCGTTGTGGCTTTCAAACTGTGGGGAGAGTCATTAACAAATAGGAGGGTGCTGCTCTGGTCCGATAACCTGGCAGTGGTCCAAATCATCAATATGGGGACGTCCAACAATGTGATGGTACTGAGGTTATTGAGCAAACTGACATCAAGCCTGCTCAAATTAAACACAGAGGTTAGAGCGCGGCACATTCCTGGAAAAAAAACGTTGCCGCTGACTCTCTCGTTTACAGTGGGAGAAGTTTCAGGGGAACTGTCCTGAGGCAAAATGATGATCCCATTCAAGGCACAGTGGTGGGGCATGATTGGGGGGATCTGAGCTCTCTAATCCACACTGCCCTGGCCTCAGGCACAGCAAGGAGGTACAAGGGGTGCTGGGACTGATTCATGGCCTTTCAGGAAGATATGTTGATGAAAGGGCAGCGGGGAGTGCCAGTGCGCGCCTTTGTCGGATTGGGTTGGCGGTCTGGGAAAACCAGATCATGGATGTCCTATCATTTGGCGGCAAAAGTGCATTACTTCAAGCTCGGGGGGAAACCAGATCCCACCAAAGAGCATTACATTATAAAGGCAATGAAGGGCTGGGCAAAGCAAAGAGAACGCCTGACGTGAGGTGGCCCATTGATTTTGTGAAATTGCACAGTTTAATTGAAACCCTGCGGAATGTTTGCCATGGAGAAGGAGAGAGGGTTTTGTTCTCTGCGGCTTTTTCATTGGCGTTCTTTGGAGCCTTTAGATTAAGTGAGCTGGTGCCCGAGAATATAGAGGGACGGGGCTCTGAGATCTAAAGGCTGGAGGCTGTACAATTAACAAAAGAGCTGGTGTGCATGTATTTAAGAAAGTCCAAGACCAACTAGAAGGGAAAAGGGAGGACAGTCACCCTTTACAGCATACAGGGGAGCATAGTGTGTCCAGTAGTGGGGCTGTCGGCTTACTCCTAATAATATGGGAAGGATGGAGTGCATTTGTCATCATCAAGCATGGATCTGTTTTATTGGAACTTGTGCACAAAGCTGCTAGAATTCCAAAAGAAGGAAAGGGGGGCCACAGTGGGGTGGACCCACCTTTGGCGTGGCAGTGTTTTGGCGACCATTGGCAAGATACAGACTACTAATGAGCTGTGGGAAAAACCGGAAGAGTTTTTGCTCTTCTTGGGACCAGCACTCCTTGGGGGCCTAAGCGGCAGGGTGCTGGAGGTAGCAATGAGGACTCAGCTTCCCCCGACTAAACAGCACTCCCCCAGACCAGGAACAACTGCCAGGGCATGCAGGGTCAGACCAGAATGGTTGGGGGAGCTTTGGCCTACAATGGACTTGGTTGGGAAAGGGTGAAGCCAGATTTGGAAGCAGTCTGCTGGTCGCTGCACCTTCAGAACTATTTTCACAAAGTTCGTTTGCAGTGTTTTGAGTTTATTATGCTGTGAAAATAAATATGCAGCCTTTTTTGCCAACAAAGAAAGCATGTCTCATTCTGCACCTTTCCTTGTGGGGTATCAAAGGGGGTGAGCAGAATGAGCCAGCTTGTTGGTCAGGTATGGACAAATGCCCAGGTTATAGAGGTGATGATGTGAATGCAGTGTAGGAGGCGCCCAAAGAACGTGGTCATAAGGGGGAGGTATGCAATAGGCAGCCTGAGGGGCAAAGAGCCTGCGAAACCGGGCAAAATGCCTGCAAAGAAGGACAATAGGAGGGGGCGGGCCAGGCGGCTTATAAGCCATCGGGGCTCCGTCTGCAGGAGATTCCAGCTCGAGCAGAGGAACGCCCGCGCCATCGGAGGACCTGTTGTTTTGTTTTCCTCACACCCACCCTGCTTATAGGACGGCGGAAGGGTAAAGCCAGACCGTTGCTGTCGCTGACGGCAAGGCGGTATTTTGGCGACCAGTGGCAAGAAACAGACTGCTAATGAGCGGTGGGAAAGCCGTAAGGGTTTTCGCTCTTCTCGGGACCAGCGCTCCTTGTGGGCCTAAACGACAGAGGCGCTGGAGGTAGCAATGAGGGCTCAGCTTCCCCCGACTAAACAGCACTCCCCCAGCCCATGAACACCTGCAAGGGCAGGCGGGGCTCAGACAAGAATTGTTGGGGGAGCTTTGGCCTACAGTGGACTTGGTTGGGAAAGGGGGAAGCAAGGTTTGGACACGGAGCAGTCGGCTGGTCGCCACACCTTCAGAACTATTTTCACAAAGTTTGTTTGCAGTGTTTTGAGTTTATTATGTTGTGAAAATAAATCGGTGGCCTTTTATGCCAACAAAGAAAGCATGTCTTATTCTGAACCTTTCCTCGTGGGTTATCAAATGGGCAAATGGAATGAGCCAGTGTGTTGCTCAGGTATGGACAAATGCCCAGGTTATACACCTTCCACTCCAACTCCCACGAATATCCTTTGAACGCAGTTCTCATTCTCCCTTCCATGTTCCTGTTCCATGATGATATCAGGAATATAAACAACAGGTGGGTGTGTGTAAGAGAGGAAGAGATGCTGTGTCCTGTTTACTTGTCCTGCTGGCCGATGGCGGTACTGCACTACTGTATGCAACACCAAGGCAAATGTAGGCACCCTCCATTGAAAAGGATAGTGGCATAGTCAAACATACAATTTTGCTCACAATAATAGAGCTGTCAGGATTGACAAACCAGGGGTCAAGTGAGGTTATACGTTGTAACAGTGTCAGTAATCTGACCCTGTCAGGAAGTGATGAGGATCCCTCTGAGCCAGGATTGGGAGATTTAGCACGGTGGAAGCCAGTGCCATTTGTGCCCATTGGAGGGCGGAAGGTGTCCCTTGTGCTGGACCCATTCCCTCTCCCTTCCTTTCTGCCCGCTATTGATCACCCATTACCTCTGTATGGAAATGCTTGCCAGCCTCTTTCTTGTACTTGCAGAAACCCACATATGACAGCCATCTTGGCAGATCACCCGCGAAAAGGCAGCCCACCGGAGTCTCTAGCAAGATACCTCCAGCCTGCGATTTTACAAAGGCAACAGAGAGAGAGTCAATTGCTATGAGACGCAGCACCAACAATTGTAGGCAGTGGTGGCATGGATCGCCACATGCCTCCTCTGCCCCTTTTCACTTTGCGGGGTCCCAGGATTATATATTCAACTGTCTGTGAACCCTCTGGGGCAGGCAAGATAGGGACAGACTGACCTTGGGAACCACTGGTCGAACACCAATGGGAAAAGGAAAGGGAAGAGAAAACCAGGGACAGGAAACAGGAAGATGTGGGTTGTTAAGGTGAGATCGGGGTAGACGTAGGTGACGGACCGAGAGACCTGAAGGAGGCAGGACCATATGGAGGAGTGCAGAGGTGATTTCTAGAAAAGGTGAGGTACTGATTGGTGAGAGAAAGTGAAAGTCTGTAGTGAATATGCATGGAAGTAGTGTGAGTGAGAGAAGTAGTGTGATGGGAGGTAGGGAGTGAATGAAAGGGTGACAGAGAGTGGAAGGATAGTGACTGGGTAGTAGTGGAGGATAGTGTGGTACTAGTGGAGTGGGTAGTGGAGAGTAGTAGCAAAGTCAAAAGGGGAGAGTAGTTGTAGAGTGGAGAGGGGATGTAACAGTAGAGAGGCGAAGGTAGAGTAATATTGGTGAAGGGAGAATATTAGTGGTGTGGAGAGGGGAAAGTAGTATCGGTGAGAAGAAGGACAGATGAGATGGATGAGGGTAAGGTGAAAGGGTGTAGGTAGACTGTGGAGAGAGGACATTGGAGGAAAGAAGAGGTAGAGCCAGAGAGAGAAAGGGGAGACAGTGGGCAGAGTCGAGGGGAGGAGAGCAGGAGGAAAAGGGAAGAGTGAGAGAGGGATCAAAGGAGAGAAAATGAGAGCAAAGAAGGAATGGAGTAGTTCAAGACCGGGGTGCAAGGAAGACACATCCTTAACCATCTCCTAGGGAAATCCTGGATAGGAACCCTAGATTGTTTCCTGAAGGAGGCTAGATATTTATGGTATTTGCTTTTAGGCATCACAAAAAGGTAGACCGATTTTAGATAGTAAGGATTACTGATCACCAGAACCAGCCCTGGCATTAAAAGACACCTGGGTGCGGGTCGGATGGCCCCTCCCTATGTTCGAAAGAGAGGGATGACCATTAGGCACATGGAAAATAAAATAATGAAAACCCCTGAACCTCAGCTGGGAGTTGGAGTGTTCTTGAGGACATCTGTGCAATATGGTGTCATCATGGGATCCAGACCCGATACAGAGATATTCCACGGAAGAGAGAAAAACAGTAATCAGAGACCGGATGCTCATAGATAACTGCAAGCCCTGAAGCGCTAGATTGAGAAGTTTGGGAAATCGGCACTAAACTAGAAGCCTGGATTTGCTGCTAGAAGAAGAATCAGAGGACTCCTAGGAGTCTGCTGCCAGGGATTCCAATGCAGCCCTGATCAGTTTACCAAAAGAGCCTAGCACCCTGGTAGAGGCACCACCAAAGAGTCTTGTAGAACAGACATGAGAGGCGTGAGAGAAAACCAATCAGTAGAAGCAGATGCAAGCCTGAGGGAGTGGACTTTCAGAACTTCCCAGTGGCCCTGCATTCTAGGAGGGGAGGAATTCTATGAGGCCATGTAAGGAGGGACAAGAACCCGAGATCAGTTTATTTTACAAAGAAGTCTGTCCTGAACCTACATGGCCGAATGCAAACCCCATGGAGGACCTATTCAGAGTCCTGGTGGATGTCCAACTAGCCATCTGTCACTACCATAAGGAGACCCTTAGCGCCTTTCAGGGGGCTGTTACCAAGAGGCAAGAACAACTGGAAGTGCCCCTTGCTATTTTTCAGAGGTTGAGCAATGGAGGAGATTTAGTGGCCTTCTTTGTAAACCTGAAAGGGTAGCCGAGACCGTAGGATGGCACGACTCCACTGAGCATAATACGTTGGCCCGGTACTCACAGTAGAAACCCAACAAGCCTTCCAAGCTCTGTACCCTGAAGGCCCAAATGCCCCATTTCTCCTTAAAAATTTGGATTGAGTAGTCTACGAACAAGTATTAGACTACCTTAATAACAAGTCCATCCTGAACAACTAGCAATCAGGCTTTCGGCCCGGTTACAGTACTAAATCTGCACTCCTAGATTTAATGTCCAACATGACGAGAAGAATACATTATGGACAAACCATGCCGTTGATGAACTTAGACCTGTCTTCAGCCTTTGATTTAGTAGACCACCCACTACTTCTAACAAGACTACAAGCAGTTGCCAACTTCAGAGATCATGCACTAGCATGGATGGAATTATTTTTGGGTAAAAGAACTATAAGAGTCTGCAGTAGCATAGCACAAGCTACACCAGTCTCCCTGAGTTATGGTGTTCCGCAGCGTGCCTGTTTATCACCAATTTTATAAAACATCTTCATGACACCACTATTTACATTACTGGAGAAGAATCAAATCTGCTTCTTTAATTATGCAGATGATACCCAATGTCCTAACACTCTGACGGGGAATTATCTGAAAGATGTAAAAATGGTTAACAAGGCTTATAACCTTATTCATGAATGGATGTGTATGAATGGTCTAGCAATAAACCGTGAAAAAACTGACTAATGGTTTTGGGTTCTAGTCGCAGATTTAATAATCTCAGCACAGACTATCAACAGTTTCTAATTGGGGATTACATGATTATGACCAAAGACAAAATAAAGACTCCAGGAGTCACGCTGGATCAATCTCTCTCCATGAATGCTCAGGTGAGCAGTCTTGTGTCCTCCTCGGCTTATTACATTAGATTATTGCTTCACATCCATTCCTATTGGTCCCATAAAAGCTGTGAGACGGTGGCAAGAGCTATCATATGTTCAAAGATCAACTACTGTGGTGGCCTTTTGGTGGGGATTAGGAAGGGAGAATTAGGTAGACTACAAATGATACAGAATAGCACAGTAAGAGCAATTCTGGAACTTAACAATAATTTGACCATTTCTCAGATGCTAGGGGAAGCCTTCATTGGTTACAGAAAGAAGCACTAATCGAATTTCATCTTCTAATGATTACACTTAAATGCCTAGATGGACAATACCCTGCCTACGTGGCTGAAAGCATGAGCAAGAAGATAATAACTAGGGCTCTGAGATCTAATTACCTCAAATTATTAGAAGACCCTAGATCTAATCTAGCTCTTGTCAACAGAGGTGCTTTCTGGGTAGCTGCACCAAAAAGCTGAAATGCTTTGACCGTGGACCTTAGAAGTTGTGAGTCACTTGAAAGCTTCAAGAAAAAACTCACTTATTCAGGTAGGATGCCACCTAGCCCAAGTAGATACTAGTAGGTCTGTTTGTCCTGTCCATTACCATCTTCGTCAGGACTTTAGTTCCAGACGCCACCTGCCTCCAGGCATTTTTGGTTGCACTTGAAAGAATGAATTGAAAGTGAAGTAAAGTTAAAGGCTGGAGGACTTATGAAGAAATAAAACAAGGCATCCTCGAAAGAGATGGGCAAGGCTGAGAACCCTAGTGTATACGAGACATCTAGGGTTGAGACAGGGGGAAATCTGCACCAGGTGTCTTATCAAGTAAGGGATTTATTAAACAAGTGGCTGGCCAAAAATAAATTTGAAGAACTTAAAGAAATGTTGGTAATGGAACAACGTATCAACTCATTACTCCTTTACTTACAAAAGGTCATCTGGCAGTTAAATGAACCCACGCTTGAAGAAGCAATCCAAGCAGCCGGTGCATGCCAGAGAACTAGGGCCATCTTAAGCAATGTTGGGGCCGTGGGCACAGACATCTTTGGGGCCCCCTCTACCAGACCAAAGCAATTAAGGGAACAAGAATATTGGTTGCGCCCCGCACCCGTTGCACTCAAAACCTATAGGTTGATATGCTGTCTCGCAGCATAATAAGCACGTTTACTCCCCTCAAGTCCCCTTACCCTCTTCATTCTTGCTCTAATCAGAATGATAAACAAGTAGCATTTGAAGACCAACATTAGCAGTCTAGGAAGAGGTCACTGTTCTAGCACATACAGGATAATTTGTATCAATAGCATCCAGGAAGGTATGCAGCCTGAAACATTTATGCAGGACCGTATGTAAAAGGTATGTGTAACCCATACTAGACAGAGAATTCACATTAGCTGCCTCACTGAATGCAAAAGTGCCCATGCATGGCCAGAGGAGACCAACTGGAAGGAAAAGAAAGCTACACATACCATAGCATGGATAGTGGATGCAGATTAGAAGCTACCAGGAAAGTGTCTTCAACCAGACAGACTGAGATTAGAAGTGGTATATGGTTTTCAAATAGTGTTAAAACAAAATCAAAGAGGTGATGGCTGGAAGGTTTAGAATGCATCTTAACCTTTGGCATTGATCTAGGCAACCCTCCAGACCATCGTTCTTCACCTGCCAAGCCTTTACAGAAAGGGAGAGACCATATGCAAATCAGGCTGAGCCCCACCCCAAAAGGGGCAGTACAGCCCAGACTGCTAGGTCACATCCCTTCTGCACGAGACCACAAGCATCCCCAAACATGTTTCGGCCTTGTTGGGCCTCATCAGGAACTTGCAGGACCAATTATTAAAAGGTTTTGCATTCAGCTCTCATGTTTTTCGTTTTTTTTGTTTGTCAGCCTCTTGTTGGTATCATCTTTCAGCTGAATTTTCGCTTGTTTGAAGTTGGCCGGGGGTTTAACTAATAGTACGTTATTCTGGCTTTCACCTGTTCATAATTTGAAGCCAGTTTCAGTTCCTTGAGTTGGTGTTCACTCTTGATCTTTTAATGGAAACTTACTTAGATGTGAGTTCACGATTTCCTTGCTTGTTTGAGGTTCACGTAAAGAAAGTTCTTTCATCAAGAGTAATTTTATTTCATTCAGGGATTGTGTGTTCAGTCGTACTTTGTGTACCACAGTGTAATAAAGACGGAAAAATGACTGCAGGACTGTGTTAAGGGCAGCCAAGGACAAGATTCCACCTGCAAATTGACTTATAATTTATTGAGTTGTTTGCTTGAAGAGAAAGTGAGGAGTGATGAGTCAGCTATACATATGTTCTCAAGTTGTAATGATTCTGTAATGTCTACAGTTGATGTGTCCTGAGATCTGAAAAGACTTGGGGCCTGATTCACAGAAGTGTTTTATAATGGCACAGTCCCATTGGAAAATGCTCTGTGAATCAGGCCCGGTGTCATGCTTAATTGGTCATGTACACCCTCAATTGCCTGTATTTCGTTCTCCAGGCTCAGACAGGTTTCGAAGATCGTGGAATTCCCTTGGTGTTCTAGTTCAGACAAAACATGTCCCGAAATTCCGCTCTCAAGCTTTTCCGTGCAGATGTCTATACATTGTGTTTCGTTTGTTGCAGTTAAAGTAGTATCATGCCCTGTGCTGTAATGTCCTATTTCTATTGTTTTGAAAAGGAGCTGTGTCTCCTTTCTGTTGTCATGTTTGTGGGTTGCAGTCCACGTGGTTGATGTGGGCGGGGTTTCCTCCCAGGCACCAGTTCGTGCTTTACATTAAAAAAGTATAGATGCAGTCGTCTCATTTGATTCCTTCTTCACTTTGCGGCTTCGGAATCATCCTGTGTGAACGCATTGCCAAACATAACATGTGCCCCCTTCCTTAATCACTTGACTGAACAGTTTAAGTGGCTGGGGGTAAAGAATGTGGATATTTTTCCTTGTTTCTTAGTGCCCGCACGTTCAGTGTGGTTTACCTCATTATTACCTTCTAAGAGGTTGCATTCATGATGAGAGACGGCGCTCCGGAGCATGTACCGTTTCGTTTGTCCCACTTACCTGCGGGTGATTATTTTGCCGAGGATCAAAGGGACTAGCCCTGCAGACTCCTCTCATTTGCTGATTGATAAAGACGTGAAGATTTTTTTATTTTTTAATTAATTTATATGGTTAATAAAATCAACCTTTCAAATATCAAAAAGTATCACAGTGTCATAAATGAGAAAAAAGAAGATACAGTTTATACATTAGCCACAAGTAAAATTTGAAGATAATTTAGCTCAATTGGAATGATTATGAATATGATCAGAAAATATTTCATCCAAAAAGCGTACAGTTGCTATTTTGATTCTTAGGGTAGTGGATGAGAAAATGCAATGCCACAAATTCTTTTGGATATGTGCATTTTGGTCTTCAAAAAAACTTCCAAAGGATTTTTTCCGAATAGTGGCTAGATTTGGACAATGAACTAAACAATGTTCCAACGTTTCTTTTTTGTCAACATTCTTATAAAATCGACACACATTTTCTATTTGCATAATTTGTTTTCTGCGAGCCTGAACATCTAGGGTCGGCCAAAGGTTCAACCGAAAACAGAGAAACTTCTGGCGAGTCCTTGAACATGGAAATTTGGCCAAATAATCAGACATTATTCGACATCGCTTCTGTCCAAACAATGCTCGCGGCAGTTGAGGCATTTATTTTGAGTCATAAAGACGTGAAGACATTCAAGAAAGTGTGAGGATTTAAATCCTGCAAAAAACTAGCTGCTGACGTGGAGCACTATTTTCTCATTGTAGTACAGATCGCAGTCACACAGTTCTCAATCATGTAAAGTTTGCCAAGAAGACGAAAGAAAGGGGGACTGGCCAGTTGCACTCACCTTTGAGCGGGTGGGTAAACCAAAATCCTTCTTCCAATCCTCCCAAACGCTATGCCAGGTTCGCCTGCTCTACCCCACTCCGCTCCAATCCGCAGACTTGCTCCAGAACAGAACAGAACAGAATGCTCCACCCCTGGAAAGAATGGCAAGTGTAGGCAGAGTTGCACCGCTGACTGCAGGGACTGCACTCCACTCTACCCCACTCTGCTCTGCAGACTTGGGGGGGGGGGGAATTATAACAGAATGCTGCGCCTCTGGAAAGGATGGCAAGTGTAGACAGACTTGCACCGCTGACTGCAGGGACGGCGCTCCACTCTACCCCATTCCGCTCCGCGGAGTTGGGGGGAGATTATAACAGAATGCACTGCCTCTGGAAAGGATGGCAAGTGTACACAGACTTGCACCGCTGACTGCAGGGACAGCGCTCCACTCTACCCCACTCCGCTCCGCTCCGTTTATCGTATTTTCATAGATATGTATTTTCTTGCATCCCTCCCTTATAATAATGAATCACCCAAATGCTTACATTTATCTGCATAAAAGTAACCTGTTAAATTTATTTAATTTTAAGATTTTTAGAGTGACGTAAAGGTCACCTTTTGGGAACTTCAGGGCAATTTGTACCAATATATTAATTTTAATCTGCCTGTAGATTTTAGTATTTTCTTAGCTGTTGCTTGGAATCAGTCAAGGTAGAAAGTGTGTTTTCCTTTGTGTACATGTATATGCAACAGTAGACGCATTGTGGTGCAATGGTGAAAAAGAATGCAGACGGCGGGTCATTGTACATTAGCATGGAGAATTGTTTACTGACCTATGTTTGTTTGTTTTGTTTGTTTTATTATTTATAATGCGCAACATACCCGAGGGTAACAGGGCGCAGCAGTTATAAATATATGCAAAGCTTAGTTACAACAGCACGGTATAAAATCAACATACAATATTAATTACCATAAGGGTACATACAAAGGGTACAAATGTACAGGTTGAGGGAATAAGAATGGTATATACAGATGAGACAGATATCTTACATCAGAAATGTATGCAAGGTACAGGTGTTTGAGTAAAAATATACAGGCAATAGGTGTGGCAGTTGTAGTTACCACGAGGTGTCAGGTTGACGGGAGTGGGGAGGAAGTACTCCAAGGCAGAGGGTTTAGCGGCAGAGAGTCCTAGCTACTTGGTAAGCAGGAGTAATCATATGGTGATTAATTGTATTTCAGCGATAAAATGATGTTGGATCTGAAGTTTTGGTAAGATTGGTCAATTCTCAGTGTGGGAGGTAGGGAATTCCATAATTTGGCTGCTTTCACAGGGAAGCTGTTGCCTCCGATTGTGGATGTTTGAACCTAGGAATGGAGAGGCGGTCTCTTTAGGCTGTTCTAGGTATTCTCCAGGAGATCTGTTTGTAGAATCTTTCGGCCAATTAAATGGGGGCAGCATTGTTGAGGGATTTGTGGGTTAGCGACAACGTTTTTAGAAGGATTTTGTCGTTGGTTGGGAGCCAATTATTCTGTCGGCTACTCTCAGAGACGTGATCTCTTCTAGATATGCCTAATGCCGCTCGGAGGGCATTGTTTTGTAATATTTGGATTTTTTTGATAGTGGCTTTAGTTGATCCTAGCTAGAGGGCATTGCAGTAATCGAGGCGATGCAAGATGAGGGCTCTGGCCAGGATGGTGCAGCTAGTGTCAGAGAGAAACGGCTTGCCTGTGCGGATGAGTTTGCACGTGTAAGCCGCGGAAGACGCTAAAGAATTGACCTGTTTGGCAAATGACAGGTTTGAGTCAAGATAAAAACCTAGTGTTTTTACCTCTTGTTCTACTTTGATACTATTGCCATCGAATGTGAATGAGGAGTAGTCAGATCCTAGTTTTTTTTAAGTTGGAGGGAGTGCCCAAGAATACGAGTTCAGTTTTATCATCATTCAGGCATAGTCCATGTGTGAACATCCATGCCTGGATAATGATGTACACCTTATTCACCAAGGCCCAATCCTTTCCATAATCTCGTGAAAGCGGGAGGAGGATCTGGGTATCATCTGCATAGTTAGTGTAGGTGATACCGAGATGATCCAGATCATCGGAAAGGGGCTTGGTAAAAATGTTGTACAATGTGGGCGAGATGCAAGATCCCTGAGGCAAGACACAGGTAATAGGTATAGGGTTGGCCACTGCTGTGGGCGAGAAGACCCTCATCATTCTCCCATTTAAGAAGGACCTAATCCAAGTGATAGCAATGTCAGAAAAGTGTGCTGCTGTGTTAAGATGGTTGCATAGAATAGTATGATCGACCAGGTCGAACACAGCCATGAGATCTAGTAGGAGGAGTAGGGCTGATTTGCCATTATCTCTAAGCTCTTCAACTTGAGTCTTAAGATCGATAAGGGCTGTCTCCGTTCCGTGCTGAGGACGGAAGCCTGATTGTCAGCCACCAAGTAAGTGGTGTAGTTCCAAGTGCTTATGGATTTGTACATAGGCTACCTTGTCCACAATTTTTAGGAGGAAGGGCACTGTCATGATTGGCCTGTAGTTCATAGTTGTAGATGGGTCAAGAGTCGTTTTTTTTAAGAGTTGGAGTACCCAGGATTTTTAAGGTTAGTAGGAATGGTGCCAGCAGAGAAAGACGCATTGATGAGCTTTGTTATGAAAGGTGATAGGTCTCAGGCTGCATCCTTAATGATCTGCGCAGGCCAGAGATCTCCCTGACAATTAGAGGGTTTAAGGGACAGAATGATTCTTTCCACTTCAGGAATGGAAACTTTGGTGAAGTTGAATCAAGTGGATTCATTGGTATTGGTATGCTCGCTTATTTTGGATGGGGGAATGTCATTTAGGGAAGCTCTTTTACTGGAAATTGTGTTTTGTAAGGTGGATATTTTATTGGCTAGAGCACGTTGGATCACAGAGCAACATTTTTTATCTTTAGTGCATGTGTCAGGTAATGCTATGGGGGTTTCTATTTCTCTGAGGATGGTGAAGAGTTCCTTCATAATAGACTTGGCTTGGGATATGCGTGTGTCGAAGGATATTCGTTTAGCAAGACATGTTTTATTTTTGTACAGGGAGGATAGCTTAGTGAGTTTAAGTTTGTTGGCTACTGATGGTCGTTTTTTCCAGGCGGCCTCGCAGTTTCATTTTGGTTGCCTTAGGTTTTTTAGGAAGGGGGTAACCCATTTGTTCAGGTGTGTTTTAGGCTTACTTGATCTAAGTTTGAGGGGGGCAATCTGTTTCCAAGGAAGTGGACATCATTTTGTTGTATTCCTCGACCAGGCTTTCAAGATCCGTATTGTCTGATAGCAAGTTGAGAGTGGAAAGTACAGCTGGGATAAGCCTATCTACAGTAATACTCTTTTTGTTTCTAGTTAGTGTGGGAGGGGCCCTGATGACGGGTGGAGGAGGGGGTCTATTAGTAGAGAGCATGAATGACACAAGGTGGTGGTCAGTCCAAGCTAAGGGTGAGATGGAGAGGATATTGACTTGACAGTTTTGGTCTGCCACCCAGTCAAGTATTCTACATTTGTTCTGAGTAGGTGTTTTGCTTCTTTGGATGAAACCAAGTTCGGAAAGAACGTTAGCTGTGGTTAGGGCAAGCTGGTCTGATGAGTCATTAAAACCCATAATGAAGTTTCCCAGTACAAGTACTTGTGAAGAACATTTGAGATTGCTAGACAGGATGGTGTTAATATCGTCCTCAAATGTTCCAGGAGGGCCCGGGGGGGGCGATAAATCAGGTGGCTATTAAGGGTTTGGGCATTGGTGAGTGGTACTTTAACTGATAAAAGTTCACATGAGTGGACACCGATGGGGGTGGCTAATCTCATGGAGAGGCTACATTTGTAAATGATAGCAATGCCTTCTCCTCTAGATTTTAGTCTGTCTTGACTCAGTATAGAATAGCTGTCCGGGACTGCTAACATGAGCATAGGACCTGCGGCGGGGTATAGCCATGTCTCAGTGATGGCAAGGTAATCTATGATTGCAGCAGTAAGAAAGGCAGCTGGTATGGGGGCTGAAATCCCAAACAGCCACTTAATTTAGCAAAGACAATAGGAAAAATGCTTCTTGGCACAATACACTTTATAAATAATCCTGTTACTTGGTGTGTGGCCCATTTAAGTATGGGCCTGTTGCCCCTTTAAGAAAAAGCATCACGATTGTGTCATGACGCTCCTCAATAAAAGGGGCTCTGCTGGGAGATGAAAGGCAGTGCAGCAGAGCCCCAGAAAGCGGCAACCCATGTCTGTGTATTCTTTTGGTGCAACTGTTTGCTGTGTGATCATGGCCTTGGGTCTCCATTTGCACAGGGTGCCCCCAGTGGCGAGGCGGGTAGGTGCTTGGTGTCCCCAGCAGCTGTCTTCCTGTCCAGTGATCCCGACCATGCAGGGTGTTCCCTGCTCCTGGTGTGCTGCATGCCCGCAGCTGTCGTGGAACCCCGGGTGACCCCGGTGTCTGGTGGGACCCGCTCCGGTGGGCCGTGAGCAGGCCGCCACATTGACGACAAAGGTGGTGTGGCAGTGTCCGCGTATGAGGAGCCACGTGCATGGTGGCAGCTGAGGCCACAAAGTAAGTAGCAGAGGCATTGGGCGTGTGTGAGGAGGTGGCGTCCGCCACTGCGGGTGGTCCAGGGGCCCATGCCGAAGTTGAGGCGGCGTGGGGTAGCTGAATGAAGGAATACCTGCTGGAGCAGGCCCGACTGGGAGCAGCGTCAGCCGCATGGAGGCGAGGAGCTGCCACACAAATAAAAGGGGCAGAGCCCAGCAGGTGCCATGCCACAGCGGCAAAGGTGCAGGGTGTGGTGGACTGCTGGTCACTCCCTGTACACCTGCAGGGAGGAGCAGCGGATCCTGGTACGCCCACTACGTGAGGGACAAGGGCTGCAGCGGTGACTGCAATACAAAAATATTTTGCAGACAGAACAAAAGAAGGTGGGCATGGCCCGCGAACACTGGGCCGCGGCGGTAAAGGCACAAAGGATACTGCAGCCCTGCAACGAAGGACAGGGTGGTGTGGCTCATGTACATCGAGCCACGGCAGTGACCACAGCGAGACCACTTGCTGCATAAGAAGGAGGTGGGCGTGGCCCACAAATACCGGTCCCAGGGTGGCATGGATGGGGGAAAAGTGAGGGGTTTTCTTTGTCTGTTCTGGGAGCGTGAGGCACACGGCTGCCCCGAAGAGAAAAAGGGATGTGGCCTTCTATCACCTGGACACGCAGTGAGGAGAATAAAAGAGCTAAGGCCAGTAAACAACCGGGCCTCCCTGGAAGGTGATCCAGTGCCCAGGTGCTAGTGTGGTAGGATCTGAGGTACTGGGGCGCCCAGTTATCCCCGGAAGTAGGGGAGGACAGCCGGGAGGCTCGCCAAGGGCCTGAACTTTTGGTAACACCCCGAAGGGTAGCGGCTCCACAGGGAGTGCTTGTGCATCCTCTGTGACCCGGGCTCGGCAAAGCCATCAAACCCTTGTGACATTTCCACTACCAACAAGACCCCCAAAGAGTAGCGGCTCCACAGGGACCTACAAAGTGTGCAGCCCAGCCAGGGGCCCATCAACAGTGAGCACAGATTGCGATACGCCCTCTCACCATCATGGGGGATGCAAAAAACAAAAATGAAGGGGCATATCGCCACAATGTACAGCTTGCGCCTTTGTATCCGTTTGATGTGGTGGGGGCTCCAGCCAGTCTACGGCCCCGGTGGACGGCATGGGTGGAAAACCTAGAACTGTATTTTGAGGTGGTGGAGATGAAGGACCAAGCTAAATACCCAACGCTTCTGTACTCGGCCGGCCCAGCCGTCCAGAGGTTGTTTAAGACCCTGCGGCCCTTAAATCAGTCATATGGCGCAGCCATTGCAGCCCTGAACGAGTACTTCATGCCCATGGTCAGACAGGATTATGCACGGTTCATGATGAGATGCGCGAGGCAAGAGGAAGGGGAAAGCCTCGACGCATTTCATGGCAAGCTTTGTGGAATCGCGCTGTCCTGTCGAAGATGGTGAGATCAGTGCTCAGATAGTCTACGGCTGTAGATCGGCGAAGTTGCGAAAACAGGTCCTCAGAGAGCCAGGACAGGGCCTTGACTGAATCCTGGAACTGGGTCACGCCCAGGAGCTGGTGGAGGTGCATGCCTCGGCCATGGACCTCTCCAGGCAACAGCTCAGGCTGTAGGCCCCCATGCAATGGGTAAAGTTGGCAGAGGTGTCGGCCGTCAGCAAGTGGCAAGTAGGTAGGCCAACCAGAAGACGAGTTTGGTCATGGAGAGAGCCAGGTCCCACAATATGCCATCAGTGTGGATGGGACCGCCCGCAGGCACAGGAGTGCCCGGCCAAAGGACACACATGTGGACGGTGCGGGAAAGTGGACCACTTTGCATGGGTGTGCCCAGCCCCAATGCCGGCCAGCATGGTTGGGCCGTCAGCAGGAAGGAGCAGGAAGGAGGTCAAACGAGGTCGCAGGGAGGAAGCCCTCCAGGGTGGCGGTGGTCCAGATGGCAGAGGAACAACGGAAAAGACTGTATGACTATGTTGAGGAAGAAGATGAGGAGAATGTGCTCTTCCTGGCCTGAAGCAGCACAAGCAGCCAGTTCGATCCAGGCATTTTCTGATCCCCAATGCCGGCCACCGGGGACCCGTGGGAGCGCGGACTCGAATGGACTTTGGTTTGCAGTGATTGAACAGTTTGTCAGCGTGGTGTGCAGTCTGGAATGCACCGCTGTTTGCAGTGAGTTGGCAGTTGACGGGTGGTGCGTGGACTGGGTTACACCACAGTAGTAGACCCCTGTATAGGGTCGTTGTGTTATGTGTGCTGTGTTTTTTGTTATAATAAAGGAGGGATGTGGTGTGTGGCACATTTAAGTGTGGGCCCTTTACCCCTTTAAGAAAAAGCGTCACGACTGTGTCATGACGCTCCTCAATAAAAGGGGCTCTGCTGGCACGTGAGAGGCAGTGCAGCAGAGCCCCAGGAAGCGGAAACTCGTGTCTGTGTGTTCTTTTGGTGCAACTGTTCGCCGTGTGATCACGGCCTTGGGTCTCCGCCCCCACTGGGTGCCTCCTGCGACGAGGCGGCAATGTGCTGGGTGCCCCCAGCAGCTGTCTTCCTGTCTGGTGATCCAGAACTTGCAGGGTGCTCCCTGCACCTGCTGCGTACCCGCAGCTGTCGTGCAACCCCTGGTGACCCCGGAGTCTGGTGGGACACACTCCGGTGGACCGTGAGCGGGCCGCCACACTTTGTAGTGTGGTTTGTGCTTTTTGGTCTGAAGTTTAGACTTAAATACTCACACATAAGTTTGTAAAAAGTGATCTAACAGGCCGCAAGGTAAGGAGCTTTACATTTTGTAAAATGCTGACTTTTAATCATGTTTCTTTTTCATGTTCAAAGTTATTTGTTTAATTTGTAAACTTGTATAATATAAACTTTGATCGGGCTAAAAGCAAAGTCACCACAGATAACTATCAGAGACCCCAGGGCCTCCAAAAGGTGTGCGAGCCTCTTTCCTTCGAAAGGGGTGGCCCGATCTCCTTCTGGCGCTGTCCCTGAGGCAGACCCCTGGCCTTGACACCGCAGCAGGAAGCTGGTAACACAGAGAAATACAGCTTTCGTGGGAATACATGTGGTTTTCATATTTATGATTTCCTGCTGAGGTTTAAGCACTGTAAAACATACCACACATTCCTGGCAGCTGATTCTAGCATCTGCCCAGTGAGGGTTTGTATTTAAGCAGCAGATGTTCACACAACAGAAGCTCTTTCTATGTTTATTCAACTGGCAAGTGCTTCCATCTTAGGTGCCTACCGGCTGCTTTATCAGGCCCATAGAAAACCATCTCAGTATTGCTTTTAAAATGCTGGTAAACACTGGCATTGCATTTCAAGAGAGGACCAAGACCCGAATCTTCCAACATCACATCACTATCTGCACTCCCGTGGCTCCACTGCTTGTGTTGCTTGTTCTCCATGCACAGCACTCCCCTGCGTGTGATCTTCACTTACACTATATATATCTCCATACATTCATATAATATGTGTGTGCAGATCTCTTCTATTTTGCCACATGGGTTCATCAGGTGATTTTTCTACTTTGCCCAGGGCTCTATAAAACAGAATATTATGTTATCTCTTGATAATCAAGCATTGCCAAGGAATTTCGCAATTCGGCACACCTAGTGCTGCGAAAGAGATGTGTCAACGTTTTGAATTGCAGATTCGGCTTAATTCCCAGCTTCAACACAAAGCCAAAATATGTGATCCTGAGCAAATCATGTAATCTCAATGTGCATTATCTGCCACAGTTGTGAGTGCTTAAAAGTGGTTTTGTCCACACAAAAAGCTATACTTATAAAGTCACACTCGGGCTAAAATACTATAGTGTTGATCCTTGCATACAGGCCATTCAGGCATTACATATATCAAAGCTGGCTGATTCTTGGCTCACTCATGAAAACACCCACTGAAATCCACGGCCGTTTCCGCAATGAAAAGTGAGAAGAGACGCACCAGAGATTGGTGGCGCCTTTGTTTTAGATGGATGTATGCTTACAAAGAAACCCATATTTCGGACTCTTTGGGTTACGCCCTTACTATTCAATGGTCACTAGCTTTATGTCTGTTCCCTCTTCTATGCTCCTTAGGAGGCAGGGTTAATAGGTCCTGGGTGGCCCAGAATTGGGTATTATTTGTGGTTATACAAAGGGCCTACTTTGTATGTATTGGAAACACTAGACCCAGTGGAACAAATGAACGTGTCCCAGTACCCAAATGCTATGTCTGGGTGGACCGTGGGTACTACGCATAGGGTGCTTTGTGAGGTGTTCTCCGTGAACTGAATCGTTGGTGCTTCATTACGTTTTATCACTCACATTGATACTCTAGCAGCCATGCGGACAGGAGACACAGGGCCTCATTACACGGAAGTCGGTAATGGTTAACGGCCACCGTTAATGGTAATGTGACCGTTAACCAGTACCGCCTTACTACGAGGTCCCTTAGCGGGTTGGTGCTTTAACGCCTGCTTTTTGCAGGCGTTAAAAACCAACCCGCTAAGGGACCTCGGAGCTAATTACAGCACCGCAAAATTGCGGTGCCGTAATTAGCGCCTTCCCCATTCCCATAGAGCCCTATGGGGCAGAAATGGGAATGGGGAAGGGCAATGGCGGAAGGGGGATTTACCGCCCCACCAACCTTGGAATGGGGCGGTAAATCCCCTTTCCGCCAAGGCGGTGCCGGTATTTTACTGGCATGAGCCATGGCGCTAATAGCGCCATGGCTCACCGCCTTCCGTGTAATAAGGCCCACAGACTCAGTCAGAATTCAAAACATACTGGGCCTCATTCCGAGTACGGCGCTAACCAATGGCGCTATTAACGCCTTGGTTGACGCCGTACCCGGACCGGCAGCGCCTTGGTGGATGGCGGAATCACCGCCCCATTCCAAGGTTGGCGGGAAGGTAATTCCCCATTCACCAAGGCTCTTCCCCATTCCCAAATGAGCCCCCATAGGGCTCAATGGGAATGGGGAAGATGCAAATAACGGTGACCGTTCATTACGGTCACCGTTATTGGCTTGCAGGCCCCTTTGCGCCCTCGACTTTAACACCTGCTCAAAGCAGGCGTTAAGGGCGAGGGCGCAAAGGGAACTCGGAGTATGGCGGTAAGGGATCACCGCCACCGGTCTCGTTACCGGTGGCCGCTATCCCTTACCGCCATACTCGGAATGAGGCCCACTGGCATGGCTTTGATAAACCCTCCAGGATATTGCCAGGTAGCTTTCTGATGATATCGACCATTGGTACACTGGGGTGCTTCACCTAAGTCACCAGGTATAGCAGGTAACGGAGCAGTGTGCACATTTAGCTGTAAACTATCTGTTCCTAATGCACCAATATTTAATCTTTAAATGCACTATTTTGTGATGTATTTTTACCTATGTATTAGTCATTTATATTTAGCCTTTTCCCATTTGTATGACCTCAAAGCGCTTTGTGGTAGGAACGCCCTCGGGGACCAAAGTCCAGGTATGGGAAAGTTCTCAGATTAGGCTTAAAATGCGTGTAGGCATTTGGGCAAGATTAAGATTTATGAGGGCTGGTTACGCTCCAGTAATCATCCCAAGAGGCAAGGCGGTGGAAGGGTGCTGAGGGAGGCCGTGGATAAGTACTTACTGTGGACTCTCTTGTGATAAATGTTCTAAAAGTTTGTGACAAACTACAAGTGCAATAAACAATAAATAAATAAAAAAGCAAAATAATGCCATTCCTCTCAGTCTGATTATGTAGTAATGCACTTGCTCACTGGAGGCACTTGTTCGCATGAATAAAACGCGACCCTGTGCAACAGAACGTTTTAATCATTGACAAAGCTTTTGACAAGTCGCCTTATGTCTTCCAAGTACTCAGTGTCATCTTAAACTGAACCCATTGGGGGGATCTCCTTCAGACTCACAAATGTCTTCTGCCCTTTCATCTCCAGGGAGTTTAATAACATGGCTTTCTTCTTCATAGGGGCAAAGGCGATATTTCCAAGAGCATCAAGAAATTGTCCTAAATAATGGTAGACATGGATTGTATGGCAGGGAAGGCTCTCCGGGTAGCTGCAGAAATAGAGGCGGAGAAGTGGGACCCTGCATCATATAGTCTTGGGGTGGCGCAACAGAGGATCAAAAGTACTCATCAATTTGTGGAATCGGATATCCCATGCAAAAGTGTTCGCTCAAGAAAGGATTGGACAAACATTAAAGTAAACATTATTTATTAATTATTAAGGTCATTTGTTGCTGCAAATGATGGTGGGCGTAGTGGTGGAGGATGTAGCGGCTCTGTGTGCGCTTTGCACTTGAATGTGCATCTTTCATTTGTGCATGGGTCTTTCGATAGTTCCCTCCCATGCTGTGCCCCGCACTGACCACTGCGCATGGTGGGGCCACGTAGCAAAGTCCTCTAGTCTAGCAATAAAATCTGTTGCCAGTCCACAAGTCACTGAGATTGCCGAGAAGGAGAAGATGGTCAGTGTCCAGGGGAGAACAGCAGATGAGGCATAAGCAGTCCCCGGGCCATGGACACGAGGAGGACCGCAGGTGATGTAGGAGTGACTCGTTAAAAGAGGACAGGATGTGGTAGATGAAAACAGATGACACATGGGGGTGGATGCAGGACCCGACAGACTGCATCAGAGGAGAACTGCAGAGCCACAGTGAGAAACACATGCCATAGATTGGGGCTGTCATAGAGCTACAAGGTTGAAGCCTTCCTCAAAGAGCGGCAACCTTTGAGTATGGTACTTTGAGAGAGGTTACAACCTAAAAGCACATTGAAGCCAGGCAGCGTTCTTGCCTCAAGGCTGGGCAACCCATGGAGGTGAAAGCAAGTCCTTTGGACATGAGGAAAGAAAGCTAGCGGCCATTTTGGGGATAGGCACCAGGTACTACATGACCAACGACCTGTAAACATGATGTACAATCCATATATGCAATCGGAGTTCATTATAGAACTCATGATGTGAGCTATAGGCACAGACAGAACATTTGTAGGCAATTTATTTTTAACTTTCTAACTCCGTGGATGATTTGCATAGTATGAGTTCATTGCTCTTTGTAGCATTCTTGACTCAGAGCTGCTCAATACTGCGAATCATTAGCCCTCCCCCTAATTACAAGGTTTAGCTGATGGTGATGACGCAATAAAGTCCAGGGCAGCAATCAGTGCCACTGATCTGCTCCAAAGTCAATAACACCATTTGCACAGGTATTTGACAAAGTTATCATGCCATGTTACCCCGCCATGTCCCACCAGCCCCCACTTTGGCAGTTAATACTCTACTCATGGTCAGTGTTTGGAATGAGCTGCGGTCTGAGGGAGATTCTGGAGTAGGCGTATGTCACAACTTGCCAACTTCCTCCTGAGTGATCGGACTGGCTTTCTAGCACTCAACATTCTCAGGAGGTATTATCTAATAACCAGCATTAGCACCCTTGGCAGATGCAGCAGCACATCAGGTTGCTCCAAGCCTGAGCTGAATCTTCCAGTGTGGTCCCCCCTTCCCTCCCTGGCTCCCACTTACCTGTTGGTGTTGCAGCACTGCCTCCCTGCTCTTCTTCAGCCCCACCTGCCTTTTCCTTGGCAGCCATGTTGGTTATTTGTTTGAAAGAAAGGTTTGCATGCTCACCAAGACTTGTTCGATTGTACAAATAAATTGCTGTCAGTAACCAGGTTACACATTTAGGGTCTTAATAGCAGTAATAACTCCTGCCCTGGGATTCTCCAGCCGGTAACACAACGTGGCCCGGGTTTAAGGCTCTTTCTCCGCTTGTGCCTATATCTTGGGCCCTGGGCTGGTATAGTCTAAAGTGAACTGCCCTCCCAGACATGTATTGCTCGGTGGTGGATTAGTAAATTCTTGCATGGTGAAGTCATTGAGCCTACCTAACCTGGGTTAACAAAGTCCTGCAAGCTCCCTCCACCACAAAGGATATATTTTGAGTCATAGCCTTTAAATTTGGAGTTGAATTACAATACTATTCCCAAAAAATGGCTACTTATTTTGATTAGCCAGGTCTTAATGCTGCAGGCCAGTTTTATTTGCATTCATTTATCAGTTTTAGTCTCACACTGTTTTGCTAGCCCACGTAGTGGTCTCTAAGTTAGCTGAAATTAGGTAATTTACCCCTCCATTTTTTGATTTAGTTCTAAAAAGGTTGAAAGATGTCACACTGCCAACAATTTATGAGATGTGGTTAGGCGAAAAGAAAATTCATCCGCAAACATGGCAGTAAAATAGTTCTGACAAAGTGGGCTTTTTGTTAGTTGCCTTCCTTCTATTTTTGCCTATGGCAGAAGCGGGACAGTTGAAAAAGGATGTACAGTCACACTATCAATGGTTTTGGATTCTTAATTGGTCTTTCTTCAGGTTTTAAACGGAAACTGAAGATCTCTTGTCATCCCTTTGTAGAGGAGGTCCCAACCACAACCCGCGCTCAACTCGTTAATTTTGAAGTACCAGGAACTTTCACACCAAAATATGTGACATATGATGAGCAAATAAACCAGCAGAGAGCCGCAGTGGGACTCTGCCCAGTACCTATCAAAAGAACAGCACCTGTTAAAGTACCGACGCCTAAGAAAACTTGGACAGTAATATTGGACACCCATATCGACAAATAAAACAAAATGAAGAATGTCAGAGCACAGTCACTGAAGAAGCTAAAAAGATACTGAAAGAAGACGAATGGTGACGTCACAAGCACCCGGACTGACTCACTTATACAAGATATGATGACCTGCGAATGACGAAAAGAGACGAAACGCCATGGATAAGGTACATCATGAACCTAAAGTGAAATAATAACGATGTCAAATGTAAGAAGCTTATGCCATGAGCGTGATGAAGATATTCAGCCAGTTTACACATGTACATATGCTTGGAACCGCAAGAAAGCTAAGAAAATCGTGCAGGTTGCTATGCTTAGTAGTAAGATAGATTGCGGCAGCCACCACCTATACATATCTACCTCAAAAAGGAGCAGTTTATATAAGTATACTTCCACTATGCACAAAAACAGAGTCAACCAAAGGTTACTAAAGGTCTCAGGAGAGGAGCCCCTCAGCACGTAGATCGAAAACTAAAGACAGAGAGAAACTCAGACGCATGCAAATCGTGCCAAGAAGCCATGGTCATATCGGATGAATTAGACCAACAGTAGATACAATTAATGAAGCAAAGAACAGAATATCCTGTTCAGAGAGGTCAAGATAAGCTGCAGAAGGCAGGTGGTGGGAAAAACTAAATCAAATACACGAATTGCATGGAGAATGAACAGTGTCTGAACCACGTGGCCTGCTAAGCAAAAAGAGATGAATCTTTCACACCTACACATGGCCTTGTGCCATGCACAGATATCTGAACTTTTCCAGACAGAGATGCAGTCTCGAGGCCAACCACCAAGAAATAATTGACACATGACCACTGAGATGATGGTTGATTGTTGTAATAATTGGAGGAAGGCTGGGGGAGCAGACGAGCACCCTGCACCTGGCCGGCTATTCTGCACACTGCTAAGCTGGTGGAAAAGTATGAGTGGGGTTGGTACCAACCCAATCATAGTGGAACAAGTAATCTAGGGTCCTATAGTTAGTAGAACCAATGAGACGTTGTACTTTTAGTGACGTCAACAGTAGCCATTTTGAAGGAAGGGGTTAGATGCCCCACCTGACACTGTTTATCCAATCCCCTCACTCTGTTACCATATACAGATATAGCACCTATAGTGAAGTTACCTTCCTATAACCAATAGAATTTCATGCAACATTTTAAGCTTTACATGTCAGTGATGATGAGTTTTTAGCATAAATGATGTGTTTTTATGAAGTTTGTTGGAGTTGTTGAAGCGAGAAGGCAGATCAAACAATAGCTGATGTTCATGAACTCCCTGTTTTTTGTACTTGTCATTAAACAGACTCCCTTTGCCAAACCATTGAGTTGTCATTATTGATTTGATGCTAGAGTATTAATCTGCATTCCCATCCATCTCACGGGTGTTGCTGCCTCATCTTAAAGTGCTAATGGGCAACACCCAGCTTTATGGGCCGGTTGGGGTCCTAGTGCACACCTTCACATCACCTCTGCATGTAAAACTATACTGTGGAAACAAATAGAAAATCGGTCCAGCATACACCTCGAGGAAGCAGGGAGACTTGCAGCCTCAGCACCCTGTGCTCAGCCAGACAGCATCAACCATGGGACCTTCTCCTAAAGTGACTGTCACAGCATTCACTAAAGCTGAACCACCTTACCAGCGAGACAGAATATAAACTAATTGCATGCAGTCAGAATGGCAGCACAGAAAAGGAGGTAAAAACAACAGACAAACCTTGGCAAATGCAAAAGCTGTGAATAATAAGTGCACAAGATGCAGGGAGCCCGAAAAACCTACATTGGAATAAGGTCCAATAAATAGTGTTTTTCTTAATTAACTGATTCTAAGACACTGGGGATCATTATAGAATTGCCAATCGAAATTAACGTGAGAGTAATTCCGTTTCCGAACATGATTCTGGACCGGCAAACTACAAGTTTGCTGGTGGGGTGGGCTGATTTACCTCCAGCCAAGAACTGGGGGTAAGTCAGGCACCCCACAGGCAAAAAACAGCCGGTCATACCAGCAAACCCCCAATGAGGATTAATCTACTGTTGCTGGCATCTGTAATCTGCCAGTAATTCCGGCAGATCAGGCACTGGTAATAGTATTACTGTTTGAGGGTATCTTGATGGTAGTACTGCCAGAATACTGGCAAACTTCTAATGAGGGCCACTCTCTTTGTTGGGATGGTGCAACACATTCAAATACATTTATTGGCAGGTCTGTTTTGAAGGGGACACCACCAGTGTTTATCAGTGTGTCAGATCACCCCCTCTTGTTAAAATATAGTGGCAGTGCCGATTAGTTGGTCTTATCAAATCCCTTTAATAGTTAAATGCAATTGAAAGTAGCATGCTCTGTACTATCTTGTGGGACAGAGTGGGTTTTTTGAGGCAAGATTTTGGACTGCAGATTCCAGGCCATTCTTGTGAGGGTGGTGGGTGAGTCTGGCACTGATCCATATGCCCTATGCTGTCACTCAATGCTTTATTTTATAGTCCATGTTTTTCATTCTGTACATTTAGCCATGTGGATTGTTGATTGGTCAACTATGCCTCTCAGTGCACTACTATGCGAATAACACTCAAATATATTTAAGAGTCTACTCCATTAAGGGTGTTTATCTTCCAAAGAAAACCCTTAGGTGCCTCATGCCAGGCTTTTTCAGCATTATCAAAAAACTAACCCATAGAGTACACAGCAGTTAAATGGCCAACTGCTCAGTTTTTAGAAAAGGTGGACATGGACCTCGCTTTGCCCGCTGGAGATTATTGCGGGTTTGGGTTTCTGATGGTAGACCCTAAACGAGGCGGTGGACAGTGGCAATTTTGCTGTAGATGAAATAGCATTTCTGTTTTATTTCATTTATAGAACACTGTTGGCAGGGCAGTGGCTTTGGGCAGTATTGGGTGTGGGCGTGGAACGGGAGGCCGTTTTTTAGCTGCTCTCCATCCCCCGCCTGGTGTTTCGCCATTTCCTGAGGTAAGCCCCTTGTATTGCCACGGTCAAATCCGTGTTGTGTTTTGAAAACAATATCGCACAACAAAATAATTGAGCATTTAGGTGACAAATGTTTTCTGGTCTTTCACACGACCGACAGCAGATCTAAAGGATTATTAGCTCACAGAGCTTAATATTGAAAATACTGGCAACGCTGTAAGTGTCTCTTGGGTCATTATGACTTTGGCGGTAGCCGTGTTGGTAAATACCGGAGTCATGAATTTTCCAGCGCCAGGGAATGGGCAATTACCGGGGAATTACAGCCCCAGCAGACCCGGTAATTGCCCATTCCCGGGCGCCAGAAAATATTACTCCCCATTACCATTTGAGGCCCATTGGACTCAATGGGAATTGGGAGGAAAGATGCACCGGCACCATTCATGAATGCTGCCGGTGCATCCGTCAAGGTCTTCGAGTGGGTGCCGTTCTGTCCGCCAGGTCAGACCTGGCGGGCTGAAAGGCACCCGCTCGCAGAACTCGGAGTTTGCCGCTCCGGAAACAACGGTACCAGCAAGCGGTTCCTAGTGATAGTTTCGACAGTCAAAGTTTTGAATGCCAAAAGTTCTTACACAAAAGTGCGGGAAAAAAAAGGTTTTTTTGTTTGTTGTTTTTTGTTTTTTTATGGGGGGGTTCCCCCCTAAACCCCTGTTATTTTTTTAAAATACTTATTTTACAATACGAAATTAAAATAAACCCTTTAATATTAAAAAATACATTAAAACCTTTTTCCGGCACTTTTGTGTCGGAACTATTGACATTCGAAACTATTGTTTCAAAACTTTGACTGAACACCCGGCAAGCTTATCGGTACGTTACTTGGTTTCACTTACAGTGACACAGTTTCAGCTCCCATAATTCCTTGTGATTACACGTTACTTTTTGAATAGATCCAGATTATTTAAAGAGCATAACATTAATGCTTTGTACAATAGAAGAGAAGCCCCAATGTTTTCTTTATTTGTCTGACAGTCCTTTAGTACATTTCAAATTCGATGTTCGATTTTAGCAGCAGCCTCTCAGTACTTGAGGATTCATCGAGAAGCACAGATCCAGAATAAGTGCATCACTATGAGACATCCATATTTGTACATAAGAATCCTCAGTTAAATGACCTCGAAAACTGAACCACTATTATTTCTCGTAGGAAGACAGAAAGTTGTCGTAGGAAGGCAGAAAGTTGTGACATTAAGAAAGGAGACATCTTCTCCTGAAACACATAAGGCCTCATTATAAGCATGGCAGTCCGAGAACTACGCTACCAGTAAACATGCTCGTACCGTAGTTCCCGGACCGCCATACTACGAGCTGTGCTCGCGTGCGCCTGTTAGCCCGCCAGGTCTGTCCTGGCGGGCAGAGCGCCACCCACGAGCGCAGCATGTCTGATGCACCGGCACCGTTGTTGACGGTGCCGGTGCATCCGACGTCCCCATTCCCATTTGAGCCTGTTCGGGCTCAAATGGGAATGGGGACAGACAGGCACCGGCACCTGGCAATGCAGGAATTACCCAGTAATTCCTCATTGATGGGTGCCAGTAAAAATGCAACTCTGTCGGCAGCCGTGCCTCTGTTTTACAGGCACGGCTACTGCCGGGGTTATAATGAGGCTCATAGTCACAACAGGAGTATCAATTGACTTCGTATCCTGGATTCATACTTTGGAAAATTCCTGTAAAAACTGTATCTGGCAGCACCTCAATTTTATGTTATTTCATAAAAATTCAGTTGGTCAAATTCAAGTGCAGCTGTTTAATTTACACAATGTGAAAAGAGGCCCAAGTGGACCATGTGTATATGAACTATACAAATGTTCAAATTGTGATTTGAGAAGAATTGTGAGCAAATACAAACTTACTTTTTTGTGCATTGAAATTGTTTTTTTTAATGTTAAATAAATATCAAGAGTTCATCTAATATTGAGAAATTGCATTAGCCTGTGTTTGGGATCTTCCCATGGGAGTGCCCGGGTATTTCCTTAGTTCATTTTGGGGAACCATTATAAATGTGCATTATTGTATGTAAACTGCATGCCATTGTACCAGTTTGAATCCTAATGAGAGCAATGCAATCCCTTCCTTTTATGGAGATGTGAAACTTTCTTGTTTTTGCAAACCTATTTCTATGAAAATGTCAGTTTCATATATCATTTGACCTGGTACTTTGCCAGTGAGATTTATTGATGGGAGTACTAGTTAGCCCTTTACTATGCAGAAATTATTCTGTGTTGGTGTTAAAACTGAACAGGAGAAGAAGGAGACTTCTCTGCTGTCTAGATTGTAAACTGTAGAACCCAAAAATGAAGGCTCATATTCCAGCCTTCGGCTTGACACAATATATGCTATGTTATGTCAAAGGATATTTTTACCGCACACTATCACCACAGGAGTGGTCCCCTGGCGCTCAGGCGGATCTGAAAAGCAAGAGGGTTGGGTAAGTTAGGAGGACTGAGCGGGAAAAAGCGCAAGAGAGCTGTGATGTGCTGTTGTCAACTTCAGCTCGGTTTACACCATTCGCTGAGCGTAGGTGTGACTTTTCGGTCTGTAGTTGCCATGTGCTGTTTTGCAAGGCTATGTGTGGTTTTTTTCGTTGCTGCAGTGTATTGAGGTGCATGCAGTTTGTTGTGCAGTATAGGTATGGTTGTGTTTTGTTTAGATTTTGAGAGGTGTAAGCAGAGGGACAAGTTTTTTAGTGGGTTGGTTAGTGGTGGCGCTCCATCGTACCTCCTCTGCTTCTGCCACCTGTTGTATGCGTCCTTGCCAGTGTTGTGTATTGTGCTGTGATAGGGGGCGTCTCCCTCCGATATTCTGTGCAGGGTTGTGGGTTGTCTGCAGGGCTATTTAGTGGTGATTCCTCCTACACCCACCCACCCACCCCCATGTACAGACTAATGGATGTCTACACCGTTTTGGCCCCTGGCATACCTCACTGTGCATCTGCCATTGCCTTCCTAGGCCCTTTGAGGGGTGGGAGTGTGGCGGACCTCTTTCCTGTGCCCTTGAGCTACCTGGGCCTCATGGCTTATCTGTACGGTCGCCACTCTTTCTCCATCAAGTCTAATGCCCTCTGCCTGTGGTTCAACCTAGGACGTTCCCCTAACTCTCGTTAGCCTCCGGCAGGGCCCTCCATGGAAACATGGGACTCCCTCCCACTCAGAAGTCTCTCGACCTCCCAGGCACTTGTCGTGGTACGCTCTAGTCCTCCGTCTTGCAATATGGATGTTCATTCTGAGGGGTGTGGGTGTTGCACATTCCTTTTCATCCAGTTCTGAGTTGAAGAGCCAGGTTTTTTGGTGTTTTCTGAATTTTAGATGGTCCTTCATATTGCGTATTTCTCTTGGGAGGGAGTTCCATATTTTTGCTGCTAGACAAGAGAAGGCTGATCCACCAAGTATTTTCCTTAAGCACGATTTAGGCTCAAGGCGGATGTCGTTGCGGGAGCTGAGTGTTCTGATTGTCTGGTAAATGGTGATTTTCTTTTGTAGCAATTCTGCTCCTTGGCCATGGATTGCTCTGTGCATTATGCACATTGTTTTGAATGTGATTCGTGTGATTTGTGTTTTAACTGGCAGCCAATGTAGCACCTTTAGCGCAGGAGCGATGTGGTCCCTTCGTGAGAATTTGAGAAAGAGTCTGGCTGCTACATTCTGGTTACTTTGCAGTTTCTTCAGTAGATAATCCATTATTCCGAGGTATAGGCTATTGGCGTGGTCTATCCTGGACTTGATGAGGGAGATGATGGCTAGTGTTTTGTGCGTAAAGGAGAGGAATGGTAGGATATTTATGATCATGTGTAGGTGGAAGAAGCATTTCTTGATTATTGCGTTTACTTGCAGTTCTAAGGTTAGCTCGTTGTCCATTAGGATTCCAAGGTTTTTGTCTATTTTTAATTGCGTGAGCGTTGTTCCTAGTTCTGTGGGCCATGGAATGCATTGGTTGCTTTCTTGGCTTTTGGATATAATCATGATTTCTGTCTTGCCCGGGTTGAGTTTGAGGCTGTTTGTGTTCTTCCATTTTTAGAGTTCTTTCAGACAGCCTACTAGCGTTGTGTTCTCCTCTTGTACATCTTCGTTTTTGTAGATGATTTGGGTATCATCTGCATAGTTGTAGCAGGTGAGGCTGTGCCTTTTGATGAGGTTGATTAGTTGAGTCAAGTAGATGTTGAAGAGGAGTGGGAATGTGGAGGATCCTTGTGGTACTCCACAGGTGGTGTCCCACTGCATGGAATTGAATGGTTTTATTCAAACTGTTTCTGTTCTTTCAGATAGGAATGATTTAATCCAGAGTAGCATCATGTTGGTGATCCCTATTTCTTCCAGTCTCTTGATTAGGATGTTGTGGTTGACTTGGTCGAACGCTGCAGAGAGGTCAAGTAGTATCAGTGCAGAGTTTGTGTTGGAATCTGCATTGGACTTTAGGTCATCCCAGATAGAGAGAAGTGCTGTCTCTGTCCCTCTCATAGGTCTGAAGCCGACTTGTACCTGGTCCAATAGTTGGTATATTTCTACGTGTTTCAGTGTTTGTTCGTAGACATACGTTTATAAGAGTTTTGCTGCATAGGGGATGTTTGCATTGGTCTGTAGTTAGAGAGGTCTTCCACATCGCCTGTAGTATCTTTGAGGAGTGGTTTGATCTATGCAGATTTGAAAGACTGCAGTATTCTCCTGATTGAGAGTGATTGGTTGAAGATGTTTCTGTGGCATTCCAATGGCATGCCTTGTGTATAGAGAGATTTATAGATGTCTGGTGGGAAGAGGTCCATTGGGGAGCCTGCTTTATTGCTATGTTTCACCAGTTTGATGAATCTCTCTACTGATATTTGTGTGAAGCTTTGCAGGTTGTTCTGTGGTTCCAGGATCGGTGGGACATGGTGCATGGTCTGGTCGTATGATCCGATGTATGTTTGGGATTTTATTTTTGAAGTGGTCTGCAACGTCGTTGCATAATTTTTGTGCAGGTACCGGTGTGTTGTTGCATCCAGGTGGGTTTCTCATCTCATTTATGATTTTCAATAGTTCATTTTGGGTGTTGATGGCTAGTGTGATTTGGTTGTCATAGTATTTCTTTTTGGCTTTGAGAATTTCCTTTTTGTATGCTTGGATTTTTTTGGATAGTTTATTCTTTTGCCTGGTCGTAGTGTTTCCTTGATTCTAGTTCAAGTTTCTAGTTTGTTTTTTTCATTGTACTGAGGTTGGGAGTGAACCATCTTGCTACTGCTTTCTTTTGTGAAGGGATGAAGGGTTTTTTGTGAGATACTGGCCCTCATTACAAGTCAGGCGCTAAGGGTTTAACGGCGCCGTCGGCCCCGTTAACCCTTAACGCCTGATTCACACTTTAACGCCTGCTTTTTGCAGGCGTTAAAGTCCAAGGCGCTAAGCGACCTTGGTGCTAATTACGGCACCGTAATTTACGGTGCCGTAATTAGCGCCTTCCCCATCCCCATTATGCCCTATGGGGCAAAAATGGGAATGGGGAAGGGCAAATGGTGAATGGGGAATTACCGCCTCACTAACCTTGGAATGGGGTGGTAATTGTTCTTTTACGTTACTACCTTTGATGAAATTCCAGTTTCTTTTCCAGATTGTGGGAAGCTTCTGGGGCTGTTTGGGTGCCTTAGCTGGTAGTTGGATCACAAATGGTATGATGAGGGTTTAGCTCCATAGTATTTGTAATGGTGGCGCTGTAGAGATCAGATTTATGTTGGCGAAGATTGCGTCGAGAGTGTGTCCTGATATTTGTATTTATTTTTAATTTATTGTTCTCTTGTTAGGAGCTTATACAGGAAGTAAATACTGTTTAAAAGCACCCACAGGGCACCAGGGAGGGGACAAGGGATGAGAAACAATAAAATACATAAGAAATTATAAATAGAAAAACAGTGGGGAGCTGAAGACGGACCTACTATGCCTTGTGAGTGTTCAGAACGTGAAAGTGCAGAGGGAGAGGTAATGGGATAGGTGCTGGGGTGTTCATGGGTGAGCAACAGTTATTTCAGGTGAAGTGCAATGTAAGGTAAGTGCGACCCTCGGAGGATGGAGGGTGAGCCGAGGCAAATGCTGAGGATAGGCAGAAGCTGGGTGAATCGGTGTGGGAGGTCAGGGCCTGAGGATGCATGAGGGCCCTGAAGACCAATCAAGTGACTGTGGGATTAGCAGAGGCGAGAGGGAGGGAAGGAAGAGGTAAAGAGGAAGGTATTGAGGCTCTTTCAGAATTTAAGAAAGTCCTGCTCAAGATGAAGAGGGAGGGTGAGGCTGTTCCAAAGAAGGGAGTCAGCTGAGGAAAGCGATCGACCAACTGCCCGATGTTTAGCGAAACGCTTTACACACAAGGAGTTGGTGCCAGAGAAGCGCAGAGGTCTGGAGGGGAAATATGTAGTAAGAAAGAATTGCAGAAAGTGTGGTCCTCGGCCTCAGACAGCCTTAAGGATGATACAGAGGGATTTGAATTTAATCTGTGAAGCAACCAGGAGCCAATGAAGACTTTGTAGGGCAGGAGAGATGCGGTCCGTGGGCTTGAGGCCAACGATAAGTCTTGCTGTCCTATTCTGGATTAGCTGGAGGGGTCGCAGAGTGGAAGAAGGTGTCACGGCTCGCTCCCTTCGCTCCCGTTCCCGCCACTTGGGGGCATGTTTTGGGGTTTCTTCCCTACTGGACATTTCCTCCGAACCTTATGCTACAGTGTCCTGATGAATTGGGAGCGCTAAAACCTTATTTCCCAAATTACTTCCCTTCCGGATCCATTCCAGGTTTTTGGCAGCCAGCATGCTACTGCTACTTTAATCAAATGACTATGCTTCCCAGAATGCCTGGCTCACTGCCTCACCTCCTCCCTTGCAGGACAAGGCTGGGTGGAGGATAGGCAACACCTGTGGCTGCAGGTGCAGCAGGCGACACGCCTGAGGGGTGTGCTCGTTAAGCAGCTTTAAAAGCCTCAGTTTGCTTCAGTCCAGCGCTGGTCATTGTTGCAGCGTTCCTGTCGTGACTGGTCCCTTGTTCCTGGTTCCTAGTTTTTGTGCCCAGTTTCTAGTTAGTGTTTCTTGTTCCTTGTCCTGGAATTCGTATTTGTATGCCTAATTGATTTCTGCCTTTTGGAAATCCCTTTCTTCCTTTCTCTGTCTGCAGGCAGCCTTTCTCTGAGCTTTCCTTTTGCTGTAGCCCAATTGCCTGTGTTCACTGTTTCCTAGAAATTGTCCTTTGCTACTGAAAGACTTGTTGCATTAATCTTTCCTTTACAGGTTTAGTTTCCTGCCTTTTCACCTTGGATGGGTGGGAAGGTTTCCCTTTTGATATCGTTTTCACTGCTCCTGATCCTTGCCTTCTATTGGGATCCATGCCATGTTTTCCTTTACACTTTTACATTTATTTCCTATTTTATTATTAGGTGTGGGAAGCTGTTGTAACTAGCTCCTGTGTGATTATCTTTTGTTTTCCACACTGTACTATTCCTTCTTGCCTCTTGACTTGGGTTTAGGTATTTAGTTATCCTCACTCTTTGCCTTTACTGCCTTCTGGGTTCTTGTTTGATTTGCAGGGTTGTGGGTTAGTACTGACTTTTGAGAGGTCTTTCCGGTCCTCGTGAATACGGACATCCAAGTGGTCTTTCCGGTCTTCGTGAGTACTGGCATTCATGTGGTCATTCCGGTCCTTGTGAGTACTGTTTCCAAATTCTTTATTCAGTACCGTCTAGAGTGTCAGCTTACAGATTCTGTCCCTGCTTGCCCTCTACGTGGGCTTAGCGCTGTCAGTATCTGTAATAGCATAGTGGGTAAGGAGTTTGCCGACTTTCCTTTCAGTCATAAGGAGGTTCTAAGTGCTTACCCTACATTCCTTTTCATATAGTGGTATACATAAGTCTTGGGTATTGAATGCACGTTGTTAGATTCAAGGTTGCTTACTGTGTATTTTGTGCACATTTCCCCTGCCATATCCATCGCCTTCTTCCTTTCCTGACAGAATGACCAGCCGTTGTTCCCGTTTGAACATGGCCAGATTACGAAGGAAAGGCAGCAAGGCCTCTAACAAGCTTATACAGAAAGCTTCCCTTACAATTACCCGTGAAAATCGAATCTCTGCTCCTGACTTAAATGAACTCCTTGACACGAATGGGTATTTACGTGCAAAGTATTTTACCCACTGGGTGGCCCATCCTACATTGCCTGATCCTAGCTCTGTCTTTAATTTTGATCCAGAGTCTATGTCCGCACAAGCCTTAGCAGTGGAAAACAACACACTGCTAGAATTTATACACACAAGTACCTCTGTTATTGAACCCCATGACTCCGGTTGTGCTTTACCTCAGATTGAACAGTTTCATGATTCAAGCATGAAGAATAGAGGGGTTCCTTGCATATCTTCTGTTTTCTGCCCTCAGTCTACAGCTTACTCCTCTGCACAGGTTCTTACTGTGGTCTCTAATGTCAAGGGGTCTGATGCCAATAGTCTGCTTAAAAGAAACACAGACCACGCCGGTAAGAGCGAGTATAGATCACAAGACCTGCAAGCAGTAGATGACAATATACAATCAGTGCACTTCCAGATGGTTAGGGCAGGATCCAGCCCTGATGCCACCATGCCTTCCCCTGTGCCTACTGATAGGGATGTACAGTTAATGCGGGACATGCTAAAAGCAGAATTTGAGGAGTTAAAACAAGAATACATTTCCTTAAAAGAGGAGAATAAGATGTTACAGTCTTTTCTGAATACACCTCCAACTTTATCCGTTGATGAAGTGAATACTGTTCAGTCCCTGAGTGCGGAGACTTTTGTAAATCATGATACTTGTCAATATGTAAGATCTATTGGGAGTGAAAGTCTTTTTTCAAGCACAGCGCTTATTCAGGGCACAGGTTCTGACAACTGTCCTACCGTTTGTCAGGAATTGCTGTTAGCTGAAGATTCACAAGCCACTCCTTTACCTGAGGCTTCCATTGTAGCAGTTTGTCATAACTCTGAGCTTGAACACATACATGCTTCTGATTTCCAAACACAATCCACAATGGTGGCATACACAGAATCAGTCACAACTGTAGGCTTAGGTTCTGCCCTTGATCTAGCTGCTGAGACTGAAGTAGACATTCAAGCTGATGTGGAAAACGATGCTACCTCTGTGTTCGCTCTTCCTTCTGCCAATTTCGGTCACTACGAGCAGTCAAAGACAGTGCAGAATTCATGTTTTGATGCACTCATTCCACAGATTACTGAACCAAAAACCCGGCAGGCGATCCCTGAACTGTTGATTGTTAATCAGCCACTTTCAGAAGCTAAAACAGAGGAATGGTCAATTGACGAAATCCTGATTAACAGAGACTTTACTATGGTGATTCCTCTGGTTGATTTTGACTTCTACAAAGGAAGAGACTCTGTGTCATCCACTAAGGAGAGGGACGGCAGGGGTGCAGCTCAGACTTTGGTTACTGGTGCCAAGGGTCAACTGCCTTAAAGGGGCTTTCCATTCCTGAACCACAAGTGTGTCTGTCGAATTCTGGGACTTCAGACTGTCCTCCTACTATCATTGACTCTTCAATAATCCTGTCCACAGCTCTGCAGTCATCGTTGGCACACGTATCTTCGATCAATAAAAAATTGCTATGTCTGCCAGTCACCCAATAGCCTTCACCATGTACGCAGTCAGAGCCAAAGACCTTGACAAGTTTGTCTTCAGCTAACAAGATGGCTCCAGCTTGCATGCCCTCAGCCTCAGAATTTCCTCTGGCATGTCTGTCTTCGGCTACAGTGACTCATCCAGCGGATTGTCCTTCAGCCATGGAACCTCCGGTAGCACATCCTGAGTGCCTGTCTTCGGTCCCAGAGCCTACTGCTAGTTTGGCTTCAGTTCATGAAAGACCTGTATCCTGCTCAGCTTCGAAGCCAATATCGGAGGTGCACCTGTCTGCTCGGTTTGATTGTGTTGCAGATTCATCTACTTCAGAGCTACCTCCTAAATCCCAACCATTTATTACGGATGAACGTCCAATCTGCCCTTCTTATGCTTCAGGAGGATCACCAGAAGGCCTGCCTCTTACACAAGCTAATTCTCCCAACTGCTTGACTGTAGAATCAGCACCTCCCGCATATGCTACATCTGAGTCTGAGACTTCTGCCAGAAACATCAAACTGGATCACGACTCGGGAGGGCCTTACATGCAAGGCCGTTGGACTTGCCTGGAGTGTTACAACGGGAGACGGATACCATCCGCCATGGCCCAGACATCGAACAAGTAGCCAACCAGGATAACGGGCTGGACGGTTCACATTTGGGGGCTGGTTTGGATCAGGCGCTTGACAGCCTTTTTGTGGCCGGCTCCCACATGAGCCTGAAGGAAGGGACGGGCACGGCCCCCCAACAGCTGCACCATTCGGGTGCTAGTAGCCAAAGGAAGGATATGACTGCTGCAGTTCAAGATGTGCCCGTTATTGCTCCTGCTGCGAGTGTGCCTGATGTACCAAGTACTGCGTCTGTCACTCCTATCGGTATGTCAAACGTTCCTGCGGTTGTATTCCATGAGCAACGAGGTAGCTACATGACTGACACCAAGAGTGCCAACCTCGTACAACCCATTGGACTTCCAGGCCCCCAAGGCGTGGGACAGATGCAGTCGAACCTTGGTCAACCTCAACCACAGGCCTTTAATCAAATGGATGATGAGAGAAGATCCGAACCTCTACCTCGGCCGCCACCTTCTTTATCTGAACATGAACATTTCCTGAAACCTGCTGTTTTCTCACCTCCTATGTGTCCACTCTCAGCAGGGGGGCTACCAGAGCATCAATCATTGTCCAAAGCATGTTGCACCAGCCTGCCTCCCTCCGCAATGATGTATGAGTGTTCGCTCCCAGAGACTGAGCTTCCTGGACCTTCCAACTCTGCTTCAGGTCCTGCAAGTCCTTCATGCCTTTCTTCGACCCATGAGTCTCTTCCTCACCGAAAACCCGCCTATGGCTCTTATAGACTGCGGCCTGATTCTATTCATTCCAGTCCTTCTGCTTCTGCCCGTGGGTCATCATTTCCGTCAGTGCCACTTCTGAAGACAAAGCGCTCCTGTCATGGAAAGAAGATGTTTTGTGCGAGAAACGGCCGCCTGGAGTCGGCCGTGGGAGGGGGTATAGTGTCACGGCTCGCTCCCGTTCCCGCCACTTGGGGGCATGTTTTGGGGTTTCTTCCCTACTGGACATTTCCTCCGAACCTTATGCTACAGTGTCCTGATGAATTGGGAGCGCTAAAACCTTATTTCCCAAATTACTTCCCTTCCGGATCCATTCCAGGTTTTTGGCAGCCAGCATGCTACTGCTACTTTAATCAAATGACTATGCTTCCCAGAATGCCTGGCTCACTGCCTCACCTCCTCCCTTGCAGGACAAGGCTGGGTGGAGGATAGGCAACACCTGTGGCTGCAGGTGCAGCAGGCGACACGCCTGAGGGGTGTGCTCGTTAAGCAGCTTTAAAAGCCTCAGTTTGCTTCAGTCCAGCGCTGGTCATTGTTGCAGCGTTCCTGTCGTGACTGGTCCCTTGTTCCTGGTTCCTAGTTTTTGTGCCCAGTTTCTAGTTAGTGTTTCTTGTTCCTTGTCCTGGAATTCGTATTTGTATGCCTAATTGATTTCTGCCTTTTGGAAATCCCTTTCTTCCTTTCTCTGTCTGCAGGCAGCCTTTCTCTGAGCTTTCCTTTTGCTGTAGCCCAATTGCCTGTGTTCACTGTTTCCTAGAAATTGTCCTTTGCTACTGAAAGACTTGTTGCATTAATCTTTCCTTTACAGGTTTAGTTTCCTGCCTTTTCACCTTGGATGGATGGGAAGGTTTCCCTTTTGATATCGTTTTCACTGCTCCTGATCCTTGCCTTCTATTGGGATCCATGCCATGTTTTCCTTTACACTTTTACATTTATTTCCTATTTTATTATTAGGTGTGGGAAGCTGTTGTAACTAGCACCTGTGTGATTATCTTTTGTTTTCCACACTGTACTATTCCTTCTTGCCTCTTGACTTGGGTTTAGGTATTTAGTTATCCTCACTCTTTGCCTTTACTGCCTTCTGGGTTCTTGTTTGATTTACAGGGTTGTGGGTTAGTAGTGACTTTTGAGTGGTCTTTCCGGTCCTCGTGAATACGGACATCCAAGTGGTCTTTCCGGTCTTCGTGAGTACTGGCATTCATGTGGTCATTCCGGTCCTTGTGAGTACTGTTTCCAAATTCTTTATTCAGTACCGTCTAGAGTGTCAGCTTACAGATTCTGTCCCTGCTTGCCCTCTACGTGGGCTTAGCGCTGTCAGTATATGTAATAGCATAGTGGGTAAGGAGTTTGCCGACTTTCCTTTCAGTCATAAGGAGGTTCTAAGTGCTTACCCTACATTCCTTTTCATATAGTGGTATACACAAGTCTTGGGTATTGAATGCACGTTGTTAGATTCAAGGTTGCTTACTGTGTATTTTGTGCACATTTCCCCTGCCATATCCATCGCCTTCTTCCTTTCCTGACAGAAGGTAGATTCAGGAGGAGGCTATTGCAAAAGTCAAGCCTAGAGAGAACCATGGCCTGGGTAACATTGAGCCTCTAGGGGAAGGTGAGAAAAGGTAGAATTCCTTTGAGAAGGAAGAGCTAAAAGTGGGACTTTTTGGCAATGTCCTGAGTGTGGGGGAGGAAGGAGAGAGAGGAGTCGAAGATGACTCTGAGGTTTCTGGCTTCCAAAGAGGGTGTAAGGGAAGAGCCAATGGAAGAAGGCCAGAGTGAGGGGAAGAAGTCGGGTGCATGATTCCCATTAGAAAGGATGTCTGTTTTGCTGGCATTGAGGCAGAGATAATTGGAAGCACACTAGAACTGGATGACAAAAAGGCAGTTAGGGATGATAGAAGGTGCAAGGGGGTCCGCAGGAAGTTTTAAGAAGAGTTGTGGGTCATCTGCATAACACTGGAGGTTGGGGAAGAAGGAGGAGATGAGGCGTGCCAGCAGAATAAGGTAGATGTTAAAGAGCCAAGGCGAGAGACTAGAGCCCTGGGGGATGCCACAGATGGAGAAGGAAGTAGGAGAGAAGACGGTGCCCAGGATGACTTGGGAGGAGCTGTCAGTTAGGAAGTAGGTCAGTCAGTCCAGTGCCCACTCCGAGATTCCAAGGGTGTCAATGAGCCTTTGCATGAGGATGGAGCGGTTGACCATATCAAATGCAGAGGAGAGATCAAGAAGGATGAGGACAGCAGGGGAGTTGGAATCCAGGGATGCAAGCAATTCTTCACAGGAGTTCAGAAGAGCAGTTTCCATGCCTCTGGATACTCGGACTCCATATTGATGGTCGTGGAGACTGCCGACAAGTTCAGCATGAGAGTTGAGTTGGGACAGGGCAAACCTCTCCAGCAGTTTCCCCAGGAAGGGGATGATGGAGATGGGGCAGTAGTTGGCTGGACAGAAAGGGTCTGCTGAAGGTTTTTTAAGGAGGGGGGATAAGAGGGTGCTTGAGGGAGGAGGGAAAAGAACCAGTGGCCAAGGAGTGGTTACAGAGATTGGCGAGTGCAGGGGCGAGAGAGCAAATGTTGTCCTTGATGGTTTTGGATGAGCAAGGGGAAACCTGTTTCGAAGAAACCTGCATGGAGCAGATAACTCTGGCGACTTCTTCCGGAGATACAGGGGCAAAGGAGGAGAAGGAGGAAGGATGAGGGTGAGTGGCCAAGGGAGGCAAGGGTGTGAAGGATTGGTGGTGAAGTGAATGTCGAGTGCATTGCAGAGCGCCTGAGGAGGAATAGGGGAGGAGTATAGTACGGAAGGGTTGGCAAGTTCTCTGCAGATTTTCAAAAAATCAGATGTGTTTGTGGCTTTGCCAGATACCTGTGCCTAAATGTGGGCCATTTTCTTGGCACGGATAGAGAGTCTGTATTGCCTTTGGAGCAGGCGGCAGGACAGTTTTTCCGAGGTTGAGCCTGAGGTTTGCCAGTTACGTTGTGCAGCTCTGCACTTTCGTTTCAGGTCTGCGAGTTCGGAGTCGTACCAGGAGTTACGCTTAGAGGCTGGTTTCAAGCAGATCCTGATGACTGGGGCAAGAATGTCAAGATTGTTGGTGGTGGATAAGTGGAATTTGCTGAGAGCAGAGTTAGTGGTAACATTTGTAACTGTAATGGATTATTTATAACGCGCTTAATACCCAGAGGTTTCTAAGTGCAGACCTGGCGATCGAACCTGTGTTGCTCCACGTCGTCTTGATTCTAAAACGTGCCCTTAGCTATACTCCCAAGACAGTTGGGAGGGCAAGGGGGGATAAAGGTGGAGGTGAAGGCAGCAGTTGACACTAGTTTCATCGGACGGATGTTCATGAACGAGGTTGACAGGGCTTTTGCAGGAGTGGTCACAAGGCCATAGGGACCCATGTGGGAGGAGAGAACAAAGTGGTCAGACCAAGAGAGAAGGGTGACCAGGGGAGATGAGAGAGGGAGGTTAGAGTGGATGAAGGCATCCAGAGTGTGTCCAGCAGAGTAGGTTGGACCCAGAGGGAGAATGGAGAGGGATCGAAAAGGTCCAGAGCTCAATGAAGAGAGTGGATGGTGTGCAAGGGGAGTCCAATTGGATGTAAAAGTCACCCGGGAGCAGCAGGTTGGAGGTGGTTGAGCGTAAGGAGGAACATAAATCAGCCCATTCGGAGAGGACCAGGGAGGTAGTGCCTGGAGGTTGGTAAATGGTAGCAATGGCCAGGGTGGAGGAGGGAGAGATAACCAATTTGCATACCAGGCTCTCAAAGGACGAATAGAGCTGGGTGGGTAAAATGGAAGAAGGAACCCACTCAGGGAAGATGAAGGCAACCCCACGGCCAGCATTGTGAGGTCCATGCTTGGAAATTATCTTAAAGCCGTCAGGTAGGAGCAAGTGAAAGGCACTGACTGAGCTGGCATTTAACCAGGTCTCAGTGAGTGCGAGAATGTCAAGGTCAGTGTCTTCAAGAAGGAGGCAGATGTTAGCAGAGTGTTGACTGAGCGGGCGTTGAGGGTCACTAGGTGGAGACGATCTTTGCCTTTGAAGGTTTTCTGAGGTGGAGTACAAGGGCGTGGTACTCCAGTCAGAGGTGGAGGGACAGACAGAGTGGTGGGGGAGAGGCAGGAGAAGGAAGGAAGTTAATGAGAGATGGTAGGATCCAGTCAAAGTGAAGTAGTTGGCCTGAGGACCCTGAACCAGGATGGTGCCAGTGTGGTAGACATTAATGCAGCAGCATGATGACGAGAAGCCCGCCAAGTGGACTTCCCACTTGGTGCTGCCATTAATGGGAGAGGACGAGAAAGGGGAGAGAGTTGAGATGAGATGAGGAGTCAATAGGTCTGGAGAGGGTACAGAGAAGAGGATGTCAGTGAAGATTTCTCTGGAGGATGCATTGCCTTAGGTGTCTGCCCTGGGGAGGCAAGTATTTGCACCAAGGATGTCTTTTTTGTGTTTTCTTCATCCAGAGTTCATTAGATAGGAAGGATAGATGATAGTGTAGCAGTTAGAGAAGATTGGGGAGATCGAGGGTGCCATCAGTGCAGAGGATAGATGCGAGAAGGGAAGAAAAAGATAAAAAATGGGGGGGTTTCGGGAGGCTGGAATGCACAAACCTGACCCTAACTCACAGGCGGCCCAGTAGTTAAGGAAAGCCCACTACAATGTAGAGCAGTAGGTCGGGTGTAGGAATCAGACTTTCATAAAATAGGAGTACAATGCAAACCAGCATAAGTGGATGCAAGATGTGAAAGCACACCACCTAGGTTCCATTTTTAAAAATAGGTGTACAATGCAAAGCAGCACAATGCAAAGCAGCACAAGTGGATGCAAGATGTGAAGGCAAGTGTGCATAGGGATGCAAGAGGTAAGGCTGAGAACACAACAAGAGATGTATTTACTGAGTGGCACACAGGGAGCAATGTCATGAGGCAATGGTTCAAGGCGAGGCAGTCAGGAATGGCACAGATACGGTGCAAGGGATAGCAGGAGGAGACAATCACAGAGTTCAGCCATAGCAGAGAAATAGAGCCCATGGTCAAACTTTAGGTGTATGATGCAGCAAGAGGTTGCTGCAATGTTTGTGGGACTGCAACATTGTGGGGGGCCCAAATAGGCCCTTTCCAGCCCAGATAGGCACAGACAGAAACCTAAAAAGTGGAGCTTTGGCAGTGGGCAAGCTAAGTTGCTGGCTTCGTGATGGGCCCGGAGAGAGGGGCTCATTCAATCCCAGGCCCTCTACACAAACACACAAGGAACTCCAGTGCTCTTGGGGTGTGTGGCCATCTTGCAGTGGCCTACACAAAGGAAATTCTACTGGGAGACAATTGCCCTCCAGCATATACTGGCACACCACAAATGCACACCATTGCATAACAAAAGCCTTCTTTCTGCAGATAATAATGCAACTATTTTTCCCAGATTTTATGGCGAGTGCGCCACCTGTAGAAATTAGCCCAAAAGGACTTACCCTTCATAAAATTATGCCGTAGTTGTCAGGGTTTGAAAAGGAGGTCTTGTGGTAGGTGGGGGAGGCACTGGTGCTGCCCGCTTCTTAGGACCTTCATCGCAGATGAAATAACTGAACACAGTGAATCACTCTTTTTACCTTCTGGCATAGTTTCATTGTCTCAAGTTGCTTGATTAATGATTTTTGAGAGTTTGCGTTCTCTTCTTCAAACCATATGTTGAAGTCCCAGAGGATTATCAGGTGGTTGTGTTTGATGGCTACGTTCGTGATGGCTGCTATGAAGGTGTCTACGAAGGTTGTGTCGTAGGTCGGTGGTCTATATACGAGTATGAATGTTTGTTTTTGAGTTAACTGTCAGGTGCAGGACGAGGGATTCACAGTTTCTGATGTTCAGCGGGTCGTCTGTTCTTATTTTCAAATGCTCTTTGTAGGCTATTGCAAGTCCTCTGCCTTTTTTCCTTTTCTGTTTACCTGTGTATATCTGAAGTTGTCTGGTAGACAGCCATGTAGTGTGACTTTGTAGTTGTTGTCTAACCAGGTTTTTGTGATGAATAAGATGTCTATTCCACCGTTGTAGAGTAGATCATAGATCTCTGTAGCATGTTTGGACATTGGTCTTGCTTTGATTAGATTGCAGTGTATTTTTTTAACAGTGCTTTGTTTTGTTCTTGGTTTCTTCTAATGGTCGTTTTGTTGGCGGATTTTCTTGTTGCTCTCAGGATGTGGGGTGTGCTCAGTAGGGTCTGTTTCGTCATTCAGTAGATCTGCTAGATTTCGTATTGGGTTTGTGACTTCTTCCAGTTCCTCTTTTGTATCTCGTTGCAGTTGCTGTAGGTGCCATAGAGTTTTAGTGATATATCGAGTGAGGGCATTGTTTTCCCTCTTGCTCCTTTTGGATGTTTTTGGTCTTTTCCTGTGAGGTGCTGGTATCTTGCTGGGGAGCATCTAGCATCATTGGTGGTTGTCAAATGTTCTGGTTGGTGGTCTGTCGCGAGGTATGGTGTTAGTTATAAGGGTTGTTCCCTTCTCTTGGAGTTTGTTCTATTTTCTGCCATGCTTATGGGTGTGTGTTCCGTTGTTGTGTCAATGCTTATTGGCAAGGTGCCATGGTGTAGTTCCATTTGATTTATTCTTTCTCCTCGTTTTCTCTGGCATCGTAACGTTCTGTGCCGTGGCATATTGCGGTCCTTTGGAATATACTAGTTTAATGACTTTGAGTTATTGTGTTTTGGCCTCTTGGGCTCTTGCCCGCCAGCATCACTTTCCAGACTTTTGTTTGGGTTGTAGTGTTTCTTCGGCCTCTTTTTGGTTGTTGGTGGTCTGTGGTTAAGGTAGAGGGGGCATGCTTGATAGGAGGTCTTACAGTCTGACAGCTAGCAGATTTCGGTAGGGAGGGACTCTTGGAGGCAGAGGGGATGGTGCTTCCTGGGTGCGCGTCTTATGAGTCCTTTCCTTTGGGTAAACTATCTGTTGATTCTGGGTATTGTGGGGGTGAGAGGTGAGCTTGTAGATCCTTGCGATTCTGTTTTTTACTGCTATTTCCTTTGTGTTTCCGGTTTGTTTTTTGGTGTTTATCTTGGGGTTCTCGTGATTGTGGTTGTTGAACCAGGGGTAAATAACCATCGGTCATTTGCAGGTATTTCCTTTCGGTCTCTAATGTGATCTTTGTTGTTTATCTTTGGGGTCCTTTGGTTGATGTTGTAGAAAGAGGGCGGGTTTGCGGCTAGCTGGCCACTGAGTTGGTAAAGACCTGGTGGTTCGCGTGCAGCGAGGGAAGGCGGTGTGATGGGGGCACTGCCGACTGGGCAGTGACAACCTAGATTTGGGGAACTGAGCTAGGTGGGAGAGCTGGGTTGTGTGAAACCCGCGGTTGGCGCAGATGTCTGGGTTGGAGACACAGTGATTACTCAAAAGGCGCCTGTACCATAGCTACCAGGGGACGTGGGGTTCCCATGCTGGGGCACAGCAGCAATACTTAGCTTGGGGATGTCTGGTAAGTGGGCGGGCGTCTAGGATTGCAGTCAAAAACTGTAAAAGTGTTGGTACCTAGCAGGTGGGAGAGAGTCCCCTACTGAGGATGCAGCAGAGAGAAAATGGTAGCACCTAGATTTGCGATGCCTGGCAAGGTAGAGAGAAGCTCATATTGAAGACACAGAAGCAATATCAGGTAAAGTTAAAAAATAACAAGGGGGGACCTGGGAGACTCTCTGCCAGACATGCTGGTTACAAGAGCCTTACCCAGAGTCTTTAGCTCTGGCTGAAACATGTCAGGGGATGCTTGTGGTCTCGTGCAGAAGGGAAGTGACCTAGCAGTTTGGGCTGGACTACTACTATTCCAAACCTTCCAGCCATCACCTCTTTGGTTTAGGTATAGTTAACAACCACAGTTGGCCTAGACACCAGACATGGCCGACTGCAGTGTGGCTATCTTGAATCTAGTAACACCTAGATTTGGGACACCTGGATAGAGGGGGAAGACCCCAGAATGGGTGTGCTACAGCCAGGCAATAACCCTCAGATATGGGATATCTGGACCTTAAATGGGGCAGAACAGCAGATGTAGTAAAACCTAGATTTGGGATGCCTGCATAGAGGGAGAATGGCCTAAAATAGGGTACAGCAGTAAATGCAGTAACACCTAGGTTTGGGACACCTGAATAGAGGGAGGATTGCCCAAAATGGGGAAACAACATTGAATGTACAACAGTAAATGCAGTAACACCTAGACTCATGACACCTGGATAGATGGAGAGTGGTGCAAAAAGGGGGCACAACAATAAATACACAACAGTAAATGCAGTAATACCTAGATTTGGGACAGCTGGACAGAGGAGGCCCAAAATGGGGCATGACAGTAAATGCAGTAACACCCAGATGTATGACGCCTGTATAGAGGGAGAGTGGCATAAAAAAAGGTGCACAACAGTAAATGCACAGCAGTAAATGTAGTGCCACCTAGATTTGGGACACCTGGATGGAGGGAGAATGGCCTAAAATGGGGCACATAAGTAACTGCACAACAGTAAATGCACAACAGTAAATGCATTAAAACCTAGATTTGGCACACATGGATATACGGTTGAATGGCTTAAAATGGGGCACCAAAAACAATACTGGAACTTATTTGGGGCAAAACAAACCACCTATAAGGTGTGCTTGCCCTACTATTAAGTATTCAGTACTTTTTTTTATCACACAGGAACAGTCATAGAGTGTCTTTCTTATTTTTATATCAGGCGTGATTCAAGAGTAAACCTTTTGTGTGCATGCTAGCACTATCCCTAGGAGGAAGCACACCCTATCCCTGTAAGGTGGTGCTATCCGTAGGTCAGTGCTGGTACACCACCTATCTAGAAGGAAAGACCAGAGGGGGTCTATCCCTGCCTCTACAATGTGTAGTATTCCAACTGAGTTAAAAAACACAAAACAGTTGTTGAACCAAATCTATTTTTTGCATGGACATTTCCAGGAGGAAGCATTTCCTCCCGGCCAGATGCTGTTTCTCTTTATTCACCCCAAAAGAAATGTGTACAGACAGTATAGATAAGGTGGTGTACTGTGGTTCAACAAAACTAAAATGGCTTAAAAAGCGAACAATTTTCTGGATCTGTCCTATCAGATCTGTTTTGGGGACTGGTTACTGATACTGTCCTGGTACTACATAGGTTCTGTTTTCAATTTATTCTTGCCAGATCAATCTGGGAAGGATCATCAGTTAAATGTTGGTATTCCCGACACTTGGATGTTAGTGAACTTATACAGTATCCCCAATTCCCTTCTGGGATATTGTACAGTGGGGTGGTCGACCGGTTTTGATGACATCATGGATGTCGTCATCTTCTTCAGGACCTGTCTTTATACTGCATATTATCATTTGCGTTGTCCTTCAGCAACATCATGGAGACAGAACCAACACGAAAGAAGAAAGTTCCCTCTAATACACATGGCGGAACACAAACTGCGATTTGAGGTCAGGAATGGATTGCCCCATCATTTTCTTAAGGAAAACGCGATTCATTTATTCCGAAAGCCTCAAAACAATCCAAGAATAAGAACACACAGGTTCGACGAAATGGTGAAGGACAAGAAAAAAGGAATTAAGAAAATGTATAAAAGAAATAAAAACACAAGGATTAGATGAAAAAGTGAGGGTTGAATGAACTCGGCAGCTCAAACAAGGCTATAGGAATTCGTTAAAGGGACACTGCCATATAATGCTGCAAAAAGACAGTGAATCAATGCTCTGTGCAGTAACGGGGAAGAACACTTGCAACTGTTGGGCCTTGATTCGCAATCTTGATTCCTCGCAGACTGTTTTACAAACTAATCCTATACTAGCACACTTCTGGGAAGCCCATTTTAGGGATCTGTACAAGGCTACACTGAATAAAATCATAATTCCTTACCAAGGGGTCAACTTTGATATATAAACCATGAGGCAAATAATATCGAAATTGTCCAGTACCGGGGCCCCAGGGCCTAATGGCCTGTGCAACTGTCCTTAAAAAACAATGGACATCTGGGCCCAGATATTGTTCATAATGTACAAAGATACAAACAAAAAGAAAATGCCAGATAGTTGGAAACTATACAAGATTATTTTGATTCATAAGAAAGGCAGCAAAGAAGGTCCAACTAACTATTGAGCTATTTCCTTCTGTGATTGTCTGAGACTTGGAAGAATAGGTCACTCTGACTGCCTGTATAGCAAAGAATCTGAGGGGTTTTAGAAAAGGCCTGAGTAATACACTAAACAGCTTCTTAATAGGTAGGTGCAATCCACCTAACAAAAAATGGACCCCCAATATTTGCTGCCTCTTTTGACCTCTCATTTGCCTTCGACATGGTCAACCAGGAAAGACTGTGGAGTAAATTGAGGAATTGGGGCATTCCTGATGGTCTATTGAAGATGTGGATATATATTAATTCTGAGACAAAGATAAGAGTAATACTTGGTCAACAGGGAGCATCATCGAAATAAATGTTAACCTATAAGGGATTTCGGCTGGGCTGTGTGCTGGCACCATGCCTATTCAATCTTTATGTCTCTGACATGGGAGAAGTATTGTCCAAAACAACCGTTATCCCTCTGTGCATAAGTCCCCTTAAAATCAGTTGACTGACGTATGCGGTTGATGTAATCCTTTTTGTTCACACTCTTTTAGGATTGCACTGATTGATCAATACCTTTCTTGAATATTCTTGTGATGTAGACCTGAGGCTACTTTTGGGGAAAACAAGATAATTTGTTTCACAAGAAATCCAACTTCCAAATACTTATATATCTAAGTTTTCACTTGAGTGCACGATCTACAAAAGAAGCTCTAATGTTATAGTTGGAAGAAAAGAAAGGAAAAAGCAGCAGACCTGGCCTCTCAGATGTAGATCAATCATTGCTACTGGAGGTTCTCTGTTCGGCCGTTAATTGACTGCTATAAAGGTAAAGTGGTCCCACCCCTATTGTACAGGGATAAAATAAACCATCTAATGGTTACCATCGACCTCAAAAGAATTGAGTATGAAGAAGGGTATTAAATCCACCTAGCTGCGTCCCTGTCCCAATTATTAGACACAAATTGGGATTGATCTCATTAAGGGGATGGTATCAAGGAAAATTGCTGAAACTCTACAGAAACATCTTAGTACCCCCAATAAATTCCCTTCTTACAGACTTTAACTGAGAAAAGAATGACATTGGAAGTTTGTACTTAAATGTGATAACATTATAAGCTCTTTTGCACTTCTGTTAGAGGGGTTAATAAGCAACCCGTATGAAGTTAAAAATAGTTTGTTCAGAAAAGACTGGTCAGATTCACGAGTCAATACTAAAGCATACATTATGCAACCACCTTTTCTGTGATATTAGCAGTCACAGCACAACCCAAAAATATTTGATGAACATAACAAATTCCTATTGACAAACACAGTTCCTATCTTACTCACTGGGGAATCAATAACATCAAGGTTAAAGATCCTATAATAACACTTATCTGCAAGCGCTGTAAGGCCCGACAGTAGAGTCAATGTTTCATCCAGAAATTGAATGTCCGTCCTTGGACTCACTCAGGACACAAATGTTTAGTAAATTTGTCATTAACGATTGATGGTTAACCACCCATAACTTCTAGCAACGGGTAATATCCAGAAATGAAGTGCCTGTGACATTGGCACTACTAAGATTTTTTACAATGTATCAATTTAATCAAATTAAAATAAAATAGTTTGTGAACATTATTTAAGAAAACCAGTGAATCTTTTTAGATATATTAGGATTTGGTTATTGTTTTAATGATTTTTTTTATCAATTGAATTTTAGAGTTCGTGTCAATAAACTTAATGATTGTATTATTTTGTTTAAATCGTGGAGTTTTGATTGATGACATGTTTTGATGATCTATATTATTGTTGTAATATACTATGTGCATGTAAAAAGTTTATATTTAAACTAAACCCACACGTTAATTAGAAAAGATGACAGAAGGGAGAAAATACACCATTTTCAAACCAGCCTTGGTCCTGTCACCAATAAGAGCATTTTAGTCAGATATGCTGTACCATGTTCCCCGTGAATGAAAGCACAAGCATCCCGATACTTATTTAGTAATAGTGAGGGACAGTTTGATTCCCTAGGTGAAGTAAGCAAGTCACCCACATGTGGGCAATCTACTTTCCTACGGAAACAACCTGAAACCAAAAAGACTGGCATTGCTCTGCGCAGCCATCTATAGCATTGTATGGAGGTTAGCATTGGTCTTTCCATCAACGTCAATCCGGGCCAACTGCTGAAAGCAAGGTATAAACATGGCTGGGATTGCTTGTGTTTCTATAACAAGGGGGATATGGCGTAGCAGTTCAGACTGGATGACTCCTATTGGTGCAGGGCCAAGACTGATTTGCAGATGGCTGGTCCAGTTCTGTGATGCCACAGAGGGGAGAAATAAAAAAAGGCCTTGAATGTTGTGCAGAGCAGTGATCGTGGTGATGACTAATTCAAATCCTTCATTCCCATCAAATTTTGCAACATCCCGTTCTTTTTTCATGTATCCCTCAGTAGACAGCCCATGCAAAAGATCCTTGTGTAGGCTACCTCAGGTGGTTGATCCACTAATTGCAGGTATCTGTGTGTAAGTTGCAGGTCATGTTATATCCCGAGGAGCCACCACATCTCTTCCTTCTCAGTTTGATAGAAGGAGCAAGCTTGAGCTGGCTCATGCCTCCTGTCTGAGGAGAAGATGGAGGTGGAGGGGGGAAAGAGAGGGGGAAAACAAAAGCAGTGTGTGGCAGGTGGCAAGCATCCATCATTCCTAAGATCAATATGCCCACCACCACCAGCCTAGTCACAGAAAGGGTAATCAGTGGACACCCCTTGACCACAGCTCCCAGGCTAGAGAGATTGGAAGGAAAAACATTGTGCTGGTGAACACGTTATACAGACATAGTTCATGTTCCTGATGAACCACTCCTCAATACTGTAAACTCCAAGGCAACTGGTTACCCCTCCCTTCTCTACACACCTATTTGTGGTAACACTATTTTTGTGCTGTATTTAGTTTTAGCATTGTGTTGTCTGTCTGAAACCAGAAGTAGTGTTACAAATATATAATTTGTTAATAGTACTTAAAAATATTCATGTCAAATTCATTGTTTTACACATAACAAATCATTGATACCACATTTCATTCATATCGACATTAACACTTCATATAAAAACTTACTGGGCCTCATTACGACCCTGGCGCTAAGCGAAAAACGATGGCGGTAAATGATTACCGCCATCGTTTTCCGCTAGGTCCGATTATGACCCTTGACCATTAACTACGATGCCATTAGCGGCATCGTAGTCAACGCTGCCGCTATCTGCGCCAAGGACGCGCGCACGCGACCTCCCACACCGTACTTAGCGCCATGGCGGAAAGGTACGCGAATGCCGACCCATGCGGACATGCACCTAACGCCATCACCCAGCCCGTTAAGTACCTTACCGCCATGGCGCTAAGTACGCCATTGCGAACCAACCGTAAATGGCCATGTAAAGTGAATCCAGCTGCCACAGGTGCACAGAAACAGCACAGATGGAGGCAATACAGACTCAGGAAGTACAAAAAGAGCACACCCCACCCCTTCCCACACCCAGTCACACTCCACAATGATACCAATACGACTTGCAATGTTGGGGCTGGAGGATCTGATAGCAATGCAAGTGCTACTACAACAACAACAACAACAACAGGCAGCACAGAGGAGGAGAAGGAGGGCAAGGCAGGGCCAGCAAGCCCCACCAGCACAGCCAGTGCCACCACGCAGGCAGCCCCCAATCCCACGCATCAGAGCCAGTCCATTCAACCTCACTGCTGAGCAGATCCACACCCTGTACCGTTTTTGACCGGGACACCATCAACGCCATCGTAGACATGACACACAACAACATTGTCAGCATGATAGAAAGTCCAACCGCCATCCCACCCCTACTGAAGGTAGTGTCTGTACTCCACTTCCTGGCCACAGGCACCTACCAGCACACAGTGGGGCACTTGCATGGCATTTTACAACCATTATTCTCACGTACACTTATCCAAGTGCTCGATGCCCTCCTCAAGCACACAGACAACCACATCTCATTACCACGGACTGGCCAGGAGATTGCAAACACCAAAGTGGGTTTCCATGCACTAGCCGGCATACCTGGTTGCATTGGTGCCATCGACTGCACCCATGTGGAATTGGTGGTTCCACGTGCCATGGAGGTACCGTACCGCAACCGGAAACAATTCCACTCAATCAACGTGCAAATGGTCTGTGACTCCAACAAGATCATCACACATTGTTGTGCCCGATTCCCCAAATCAACCCATGTTACAATGGTCCTAAGGAACTCCACAATACCACACTACATGGAGCAACATGCAGGCCCAAGATCCTGGCTACTCGGTGAGTCTAATGTTATGACCATGGAAATGTGAAGTGGGTAGGTGAACGATGTACCAATGCATACTCCACCTGGCTGAAAGGGGGGGGGGATGATGCATACTCCACCTGGCTGAAAGGGGGGGGGATGATGCATACTCCACCTGGCTGAAAGGGGGGAGAATGATGCATACTCCACCTGGCTAAAAGGGGGGGGGGTGATTCATACTCCACCTGGCTGAAAGGGGGGGGAATGATGCATACTCCACCTGGCTGAAAGGGGGGGTGATGCATACTCCACCTGGCTGAAAAGGGGGGGTGATGCATACTCCACCTGGCTGTGAGTAGCAGAGAGAACGGAGACAGATCATACCCTAAAACAACCCAAACTCCACCCAACACCAGTAAAACCAATACCCAATGTATGCAGCCCTACCATGGGAATGAGGTTGTGTCCCAACCATGGCACAACCATCTACAAGTGCATTCTACCAATTCAGACCACATTGTCAACAATGAAATGCACCTACATGCACGTCACCAAACACCATCAACCGAAAGGCCTGTCCCCCATAACTGACCACGAAGGAGGCACATGACGGACAGAAACATCAACACACGATTACACAGACAGCAGGGCCCCCAAAATGTCCCTATCAACATCAGCATTGCTGACTGGGGTCATGATGAGGCCCACAGCAATGTTGCAATGATGTGCGCATTGACATCACAGGACACGTGCCAGGCCAACAAAACAAACGGCATGAACGGACACAGTGGATGGGCACTCACAATGCACTCCACTCCACCCATCTGCATACATTAGGTGATGGCATGCAAAACAGGCCATGAGAGCCATGAACATATACTGGTCGCATTGTGTGAATCAATTAGTGCATTTAGAAGTGGTCCAAAGTAACAGTTGGATGCAAGCCATGGTGGCACATCATGTTCTTGATCAGACGTCATGACTGACACATACATTCTCGCCTACATACAGGTGATGCAGGCTATCCCCTGAAGAGGTGGCTCCTTACACCAGTCCGGAACCCGCAGAACCAGCACGAGGAGGACTTCAACCGTGCACATACACGTACCCGTGTGGTCATTGAGCAGACATTCGGCCTATTGAAGGCACGGTTCCGATGCCTCAGCAGGTGTGGTGGGGCACTCCTGTACCACCATGGGAAGGTGGCAAACATGGTCATGGCATGTGTCATGCTACACAATATGTGCGTCAGACGAAATGTGCCCCTGCCCCCCTGACGCAGAACTGCAACCACCTGACGATGAGGATGAGGAGGGTGCAGATGGGGCCGCACCTCATGGAGGAGGCGATGCACAGGAGGGACGTGAAATGCGTCAAAATATCATCAACCAATGCTTCTAGCACACACGGCTGGTGTGTATCACATGGAGACGGCACTTGGGGCACTGTGTGTCTCTGGGACATGCACACTGTGGACTGTACACCAATAAAGCACACATATGCAATGAAAATGTCCACTTATTTGATTTCGGAAAAAGGAAAAAGTGTATTTTAATCATAAATTGTCGTGACACACCCCCTCCCCCTGCACACCCCAACACAACCCCTCCCTCCTCCCCCCTGCACACCCCAACACACCCCCTCCCCCCTCTGCCCTGCACACCCCAACACACCCCCTGTGAGTGTCTACAGATGCCTGTAACAGTGGGCACAGGCTATTACAAGCCCCCTGTCCTGGCCCCCGGGGCACCCCTGCCTGTGGAGCGCAGGTTCCGTCCTGAACGTCGGACAGGGCTGCTCTGGGCAGAACTGGCAGCGGAGGATGTCCCTGCCTGCTCCCGTGCATACATGTCCTGTAGGGTGTGGGAGAGCTCTGAGAGCACACGGCGCACCCCGGCAAGTTCGCCACAAATGTCCCTTGACGTGGACTGCATTGCATCCCTCAGGGTGTCAGTGCTCCATGCAATTTCGGCCCTTAGGGTCTCCGTAGCCTGTTCGATGGCTGCCCTAGCCCCCACACATTCTGCAGCATGCTCGGTGAGTAGCGTGGACAGCTGTTGCTGCCGTTGAATGATGTCCTCAAGAGACTGTTGCCCCTGCTGGGCTATGCCCATTGCCGGTGGTGTGATGGAGGGGCTGCTCCCCTCCTGTGGACTTAGAGCTGGGCATGGGGTAGATGGCCACTCCTCTTCCTCTGTGTGCCCCTGTGTGGGATCCTCATGGGGGCTGGCATGGGACAAAAAGGGGGAATGTGGAAGGTCAGTGGGGCGTCTGACGTCGTGCTCCTCAATGTCAGAGTCAGAGCATGCTGCAATGGCAGCTGATTCTCCAATGGTGCTGCTGGCGGCAGAAGCGGTGCCTTCTGTGGCAGGCAATGTTGGAACAGGTGGTGCTGCTGCTGCTGGCCTGCTGCCTACTGGGGTGCTTGCCGGTGGGCCGTCCTGTTTGCTGGCAGTGGATTGTGCTTGCTGTGGGGTCTGGCTCACTGCAGCTGAGGTTGAGGGTGCGTGAATGGTTGTCTTGGCCTTCTTGGCTTTTTTTGTCGCGGGGTGTCCTCATCCTCGGGGTGTGATTCTGAGCCTGTGGTGGAGCAAAGGAGGGAGAGCGTTATTGATGGGTCTGCGGACATTGGAATGACAATGATTGACATGATTTTGGTCAGTAGATGAGGCACATTTGAGGCAGGGGCATGCAGGTTGTCTCCTTTTTGTGTGGAATGAGGATGGAGGTATGTGGGTGCCGGCAGTTAGGGTGTGCATGCTACATGTATACAGGGTGGAGCTCGCATGTGGCTGTGGGCAGTGTCCAGCTGATGTGTTGCATTTACACTCTAAGGCAACATTGTGCTACACATGAATGGACTTCAGTGACTATGGCATGTCTTGATTTGAGGCACCTACCTTCATCGCCTGATGTCGGTACTCCTCTTTCCATCTTTCCGACGCCTTCGATGCCTTCCATGCCTATCGTGCTGGCACAGCATCCCATAGTTAGATTTTAGTGTGTGTGCTCTACTGTTTTCCTTTGAATTAATATGCATTCTTTTCTAGTTTATTGTCTGCTTCTAAACTGACTATTGGAATTATTAATATCAACACTATTTTGGTGTTTCCTTGATCATTAATATTGTTCAGGTTATGCCATTGATATACAACTTGTTTGCTATATATTTAGTTTGGTCAGGGCAACTGGGGGTTTCCTCATTAGAGTGATCCCCTTCACTCGCTTGAGGCACCCCTTACGGCATGCCCAGATTAACTTTTAGGATTAATGTGATTCATCCTTTTGTGATTTCCTGTAGCAGCCAATATTTGAAACTAGCACTTTAACACAGTATGCACTCTTTTATAGTTGTGTGATATATATTTTTGTATGTTGTATCAGCACTTTAGATGATTTAATAATTTTTTTAAAAGATTTAAAATTGAAATAAATAAATATAGTATTTTAAACTATTGCTTGTTTCATGTATGGTGATCTGAACTGCAGCTAAGGGGACTTTCTCCCTTTCTTCACGGTTGGACGTTGTCCTTTGAGTGAACCTTTTCTTTCCTTTTCCGCCGGCTTGACCCCTGTTTACTATTGTTGCTTCCCTTCAGCCAGCGAAGTAGGGGAAACCCATCCATTGTTCTGTTGACGCACATATTTCCTCCCATGGTTGGAGTTTCAGTGGGGATTCAGAACCTCCACCGGTAGCCAGGCGAAGCTTGCGCTTGGCGGAGATGATGCTTCTTACACGTAGCCTAAGGTCATCCCACCGCTTCCTGCACTGCTGTGGGGTGCGGGGTACGGTCCCCACTGCGCTGACACACTCTGCCACCAGGGCCCATATGGCCTTCTTTTTGGCTATCGCCGGCCTGGTCATTTGCGTAGAAAAAACTACGGCTGCATTGTCTTGTAGAGTCTCACGAAGCATGCTCAGATCCTCCCGGGAGAACCTGTCCTGGCGCTGGCGATCGCATGCCTTCTTGACAACTTTGGGCATTTGTGGGTGGTTAAGTGGGTGGGTGATGGGTTGGGACAGGTGTCAGGGTTGGATCTGGTGTTGTTGAGAAGGATGGCAATGGATTGTGTTTTTAAAGATGGCCGCCGTGCTGTTTCCCGTTCTGCCGCGATGACGCTATTTCTGGTTCTGCTTTTTATAGTGACCACTAATTACGGCCACCGCTGATTACGGTGGCCGCTAATTACGGTGGCCACTGAGATGGGTGGCGGTAGTGCACCGTGCGCGGCCTACAATGCCAGTAGGGGCCCTTTTCGCCATGGCGTTATTTACATTACCGCCATGGCGTAATGCTCGTGCGCGATGGGTCTGAATGTGCCGCTCTTTCCGCCATCGGTCCACGGCGTAAACGTTCATTACGCCATGGCGGTAATGTCGGCTACTTACCGCCAGGGTCGTAATGAGGCCCACTGTGTCTTAGGGTTAGTAACAATGTGGTTCAATTACTTATTACACATCCACTCTTTAGGTATAGTTATTCTTTTGTTTTTGCTTATTTCATTTAAGTAAAAATAAATGTTGAAAAAATAGTGTATCCACGTTTTTTACACAGGACTCCTAGATGGAGAGAGTCGGCAGCTTGTTATTCAAGCAGTCGTATTATCTACACGTGTTTCAGCTCCTATGTCCCAATATGCTTGTCCAAACATTTTTGACGGAAGTTAGATGGGCTTTATCCAGGACCGTGCTTTTTATATGTGTGAAGGAATCGATAAACCCCACTTTTTTCAAACTGACACACTACAATATAAACAAATAAATAAAACCCTGTGAGACTATGAACATATCTGGGATGGACATCACAAAGAAACCTTTGTGAATTTCTATGTAGATTGCAAACCACTAACCTCCTTCTTGATAGGAGTGAGGATGGGCACTTTGAATAGATTTCTTCTGTCTGCAGATCACTTGGTGGATTTCCCCTACGTAAAAAGAAGAGTTACTTCTGACAGGCGCGTAATAATTAAACTTGTTTCACTAACTTCAATACAGCTGAACTTTCTTACGGGCCTGCTCATCCGGCCTTACCAATGTTGTTATTTACACAAAGCACTATTACAGGCTTTAGTATAATTCTCCTGTAGAGCCAAAGAAAATGAATGACTTCTACTTTGCTAAACATGTCCCCGGCGTGATAGTTTAATTACCAATTATTGTGGATAAACGAGTGTTGCCATACATTTTATGCCTTAATGCTGTTGTCAGCTTCAATTGGCTGAAATTACGCCGCCAAACAATCGTGACACTATGGGCCTCATTACGAGGTAGGAGGTAGCCATGGTGCTGTTAGCACCATGGCTACCCCCTTACTGCATTCCGGGTTCCCGAAATAGGGTCTTACCGGGTCATTCCAACCTTGGAGGACCAGGTAAGTCTCCATTCCGGGAACCATTCCCCATTCCCATTCGAGCCTCCATAGGGCTCAATTGGAAGGGGGATGGAGCTAATAATGGTACCGCAATTTGCGGTAACGTTATTAGCTCTGAAGTCCCTTAACGGGTCCCTTCCATAATGCATGGTAAAACCAGGCGTTAAGGAAGGGACCCGCTAAGGGACCTCGGAATAGGGTGGTAAGGGATTACCGGCACCTGTGTCCTTACCAGTGCCGGTAATCCCTTACCACCTACCTCGTAATGACCCCCAATGTTAGTCTCTGTATATCCCACTCTCAAACAGCATGGTTTATCGTCTTAATGAAGAGGCGATGCTGCCGTCCTTCAACAAATAAGAAAAATGTGTATTTATTTATTTACCTTCTCAGGGGCAGACAAAATGCTGCCATCATTCAACACCAGTGATTCTTCTTCATTCCTACATCAACTGGAACGTGCGGTTCGTTTCCTGCCTCAAGAGATGAGCCCCGCATCTCTTTTCAACATCATTTTAGTAAGTGCTAAAATGGCTATGTGCTACCTCGTACATATATGACTTGCTCTTAGTTTAAAACTGGCTGCACGTCCAATATGTTGACCTGCTGGATGGTTGGTAACCAGCGTACCTAAACGTTTTTCATTTATTGATTTATTTGCAGGCATGAGATATTTTTAAAAGCAGTATGCTATCTAGGTGCCTGGATGCTGTTAATGCTCTGTTCATGATTTCATGGTGGCCATATTTGTGAGGTCACCGATGACTTGTTGAGACAGGCATTTTGGTAGGGTCTCTAGTTCATTTGAAAGAAGACTCTAGTTCATTTGAAAAAAAGACTAAAGTCTAGTGCTCTTAAGGAGGGTAGAAAAAGTTTTATTAATTTTGTTTGACACCTTACCCACACTACAAATTGTCCTTATAGCAAGATGTAAATTCTGTAGTCTACCCTGTATATAACTGGACAGACTGTACCCAGTTATAAATGTATGTCTTGTATATAAATTTAGCATGGAAGTAAAAAAGAATTTGGTTACCCAACCCGCACTCTACTTTTCAGAGTGCACTTCACACATGCTGCCCAAGCTATTTTATTACAAAAAGTCTTAGCACATCAACAAACCCTATCGATATTAGTATGGAGGCCGTTTTTTACTGTATCCAATTTGAATATCCATCTGTGTCTGGCTTCCCTCTATTTACCATTTAGGTAGAGTGATTTGCTCAGAATCGTAGATTAGTCAAGTGGGAGTAAACTGGGCCGTGAGTTTCCAAATGTGTATGTTTCATGGCACTCTCAGCATAGGACTAAAGATACCATCATGAAATGTAATAGTAACCTAAAAGCCAGAACTGACTGAGCATCTCACACAAGACAAGGGTCAATTTGACGTGTCTTCAATCTTTCTCCTGGGGAATACCTGTGTGACAATATCACCTCCTCTAAGTCATTGTTTGATAAATGATGCACATTTTTTATGCATGATGTGAACACAAGTTGAATTTATAAATTAAATATATATAGTAAATGTACTAGTGGTTTTCAATTTTTACGGGAAATACTTTAATGTTACAACTAAGGGGCTAATTCACAGAAATCGGCGCACAAGTGGCGCACGCGGCTGGCGCGCAGTGTGCGTGTGCAGCAGTCTGCGCCAGCCATGTGTGCCAAAACCCATTTCAGCGCACAGCGTATTCATGGATTTCAACATCCATAACCAGCCGCGGGGCAGAGTGGCGCAGCGACCCTGCAGCAGCGCCAGTAATGCCCCCAATCCCAGCCGTGCGCCAAAAACATTGCACAATTCTCCTACATGGCGCAAAGGCCAGGGGACCAGCATACAGCCCCCTCCAAGCACAAAAACGCATGTAAAAGTCCACGCGCACCCCTCGGAATACATGTACCGCTCTCACGCTATCAAAAACGCATGGAAAACTCCCCGTGCACACCTCGGAATACACGTACCCCGCTCGTGCTATTGAAAACGTGTGTAAAAGTCCACGCCCACCTCTCGGAATACACGTACCCCTCTCGCGCTATCGAAAACACATGGAAAACACCCCACGCACACCTCGGAATACACGTAGCCCACTCATGCTATCGAAAATGTGTGGAAAACTCCCCACGGACCCCTCTGAATTCACATACCTTGCTTGCGCCAGCCAAAACGCGTGGAAAAGTCCACGTGCACCCTTGGAATTCACGTACCGCATCCCACAAAGAGCACGTACAGAGCTATGGAAACCCACGTGGGACCTTCAACCCATGGTGAGGGAAACACCCATGCGTGTTACGTCACAGATGCACTTACGCGCTAAGGGCCTTTCCTCGAATTACATGATGACGTGCTGTTTTTTCACGTGCCAAATCACTCCGTATCAAGCGGGCCACGCAACAACACACGGAAGACTATGCTCCTTCCCAGAAGGCCAAATTACTGCCCCCCAGATCCCCGAGCAGCCTCCCATGAGCCATCTGCTGCTGCCTGCCTGCTGCCACCGTGCCCTGCCATTTGGTGCCTGCACATCTGCCATCTGCAGGGGTCCAGTTGCAGTGACCACCCCTGCTGGAACAGAAGGCTCCCGACTTAAGTACCATCACTCCACAGCCCAGCCCCAGGACCCAGTTGTCCACCCACACCTGCCTCGGGGGTTGCCATGTCCGACACAACACCTTCCGACACCAGTGGCAACCCCCAGCCAGAGAGGCAGAGGACTACCAGCTTCAGTGAAAAGGACCCTCAATAAGGCCCGGCGCCTCTTGGAAGCAGAGGATGCAGTGGGGCGCCTGGGCCATCTTACCATCCAGCAGATGAGGGGCCTGGAGTGCATTCGCCCAGTGCTTCACCACCAGATCCTCAGGATGCAGGCCCGTCTGGAGTCGAGCGGTAAGTGGCCATGCACTTATGTTAAAAAAAGGGCATGTTGCAGTGTGCTGGTAGTTAGCTACTTGGCTGCATGTGTGAAATGTGTCATGTTTGGATGTGTGTGTGCAGGGACATGATGGTGCCACATGTGAGTCCAGTCAGGCATGACCCACATGGACGGTGCATGTGTAACAATGCATCATGCGGAGCAGCATGCGGAACGCACACATGTATGCATGCCTGTGTCTGTAATTTGACATGTTTGGGGAGTGAGAGATGTGTGCTGTTGTCATGGACATGCATGATGTACATGTCCCTGTGTTTGAGTAGTGTGTGCGCCATGGATGCATGACACATGTTGGTGACGATGTGTTGATTCACTGATACAGCCTAGTCATCCCTGTATCCACTGTGGCCGGGGGTATACCGGGCAAAATCCATGACCCTCCAGTGACGCGTGTGCATGTGACCAGCATGTGCCATGGTGCATGTGAGAACCAGCCCACCATTGGATGCAACTACGGTGCCTTGGACATGGATGCCAATGTATGTTGCATGTGCCATGCCTGTTCCTGCATGTGTGTTGCCTGCACTGACCCATGTGTTGTGGAGGGACATGATGGAAGTGACATTTGACAGTGCCACTCATGTGCCATTGCTTTGTGTCTAGGGGACTGTAGTTCAGTACCCTGATGCTTGTGTTCAATGTTTCCCTTTACACAGCGGCGAGTGAAGAAGAGGGGGGAGACGGCGCTGTGGAGGAAAGCAGCAGGGATGCTTCCATCGGCCGGCGACGCAAGGCCCAGTCACCCTCCCAGGAAATACCATCATCCGGGAGCGAGGGGACTGGTGACGCGTCTGCCACTACGGCGGCAGCGTAAGTGGTGGATGAGCCCCCACAGGGGCCTGCAATGGCGGAAGACGGTGCGGAGCCATCCTGGGTGGTGGTGGGCATAGAGGAGGAGAAGGCTGCTACAGAGCCGCACATGGGGCCTGGTGGGGGTGGTACCACTGGTGCAAGTGGTGCAGTCCAGGGGCAGGGGCAGGAGACAGCACAGGTTGCCGCAGAGGTGCCTGTGCATGTCTCCGTCCCTAACACTGTGACTGCACCACCATGCACCAGCAGGGATGCCCCGTCCGAGGCCCATCCGCAAGTAGGGGAGAGGTCCATGTCATCTGGCACTCCTCTACCTGTGGACGAGGGGACCCGTGACTCCCGGATGGAGTCCGTCCTGATTAGTGTCGCGTTGGGTCCATGGTCGGGGGTTTCCTCCATATGTCGGCCACACTTGCAGCCCTCTCCTCCTCTTTTCACACCATACGCCAGTCATTCTCCATGCCGTCTTCTGGCCCAGATGCCACCAGGGCCCCCTGTGGGTCTGCCCCAACCAACGCAGCCAGCCTGGTGGAGATCCCATCCCTGCCACAGTCGGGAGTCGGAGATCCAGCAGGGGTGGACACCCCACCAACTGGACCCCAGAGGATGGAGGATGTGCCGGCATCATCAGGCAGGGCACGTGCACGATGGCGCCGGTGGATTCCATCATCCCGGATGCCGTTGTGCTGGCAGCGGCAGTTGCGTCGGAGGCAGCGGCAGGGTCAGCAAGGGAGGCATCATGGCTCAGGACCATCAACATCAGAGGGGCAGGCATCGGCTGGAGGGTAGGAGGACCCTGGATTGGGAGTGTCTTCTGTGTGGCAACGGTTGGGCCAGCGAATAGATGCGGAGCAGTGGCGGGCAGAGGAGGCATGGCTCACTATGGTCAGGGCAGAGAACTCCATGCGCAAGGCATTGAGGTGGGCTGAGTGCCTCGAGGCAACTCGCAGGGAGTTAGAACAGGCCATGACTGCATCCTTGCGAGACCTTGAGGCCAGGGAAGAGGCCCGCCTCCGGGATATCGACGTGGAACATCAACCAGTGAGCCATTGGACTTGCCCGCTGCCATTTCACATAGTTCATTAGTGTTAGGTTTCCTTTGTTTTTACTTTTATTTTAGAGTTCATGGACATTTCTACACTTCGTGTATATAGTTCATTCTTCATAGGACTTCTTTGCAGGTTTCCTTTTGTGTGTGGATCATGGACCATTTGGACTTCCATTGTATATAGTTACAGACTTGTACATACTTTCTTTTTACATTTTCCCATGGATGAATGGTTTTCTTTCATTTGGATTATGATTTGGATTATGTTTTCTAATAGACATTGGCAATGGACCACTTTTTCATCCAACATGACATATTTTATTTATTCTTCATTGGATCAACATTTTATTTTTCTATTTCTCTCATTGGACATTGATTTTCAAGTTTCATTTCTTCAATGTCAGTTCATAATGTTGTAATACATTTTAGCTAACTTCAAGATTGGTGTTGTGTTCTATCATTGGTTTTGTGCATGTCTCAATGAACATTGCCTCCGTCATGTGTTGCCACTGTATGGCTCCGTTGGGCATTCCTGCATGGGCATTGTGGTCCATTTAAGACTGTCATGGCATGGGTAATTTGGGAGTGGGTTCTGTGGATGGTTGCATGCTTGTACTGGGGGCAAGAGGGAGTAGGGTTGGCATTAGGGACATGGGTCTGTTTTGTCAGGACATGTTGTTTGGTGGGCCATGTGTCGGGGCCTGCTGGCAGGTGCCCGTCAATGGTGGGTGGGTGGCTGACATGAGTTGGGGCCTGCTGGCAGGTGCCCGTCAATGGTGGGTGGGGGTTCAGGGGGACATGAGTCGGGCCTGCTGGCAGGTGCCCGTCAATGGTGGGTGTGTGGGGGACATGAGTTGGGGCCTGCTGGCAGGTTCCCGTCAATGGTGGGTGGGTGGGTGGGGGTGCAGGGGGACATGATTCGGGGCCTGCTGGCAGGTGCCCGTCAATGGTGGGTGGTTGGCGGACATGAGTCGGGCCTGCTGGCAGGTGCCCGTCAATGGTGGGTGGAGGTGCTGTGGGACATGAGTCGCAGCCTCCTGCCGGGTGCCCGTCAATGGTGGGTGGGGTTGTGCAGGGGAACATGAGTTGGGGCCTGCTGGCAGGTGCCCATCAGTGGTGGGTGGGTGGGGGATATGAGTCGGGGCCCGCTGGCAGGTGCCCATCAATGGTGGGTGGGTGGTTGTGCAGGGGGACATGAGTCGGGGCCTGCTGGCAGGTGCCCGTCAATGGTGGGTGGGTGGCTGACATGAGTTGGGGCCTGCTGGCAGGTGCCCGTCAATGGTGGGTGGAGGTGCAGGGGGACATGAGTCGGGCCTGCTGGCAGGTGCCTGTCAATGGTGGGTGGGTGGTGGTGCAGGGGGACATGAGTTGGGGACTGCTGGCAATGGCCCGTCAATGGTGGGTGGGAGGGGGACATGAGTCGGGGCCTGCTGGCAGGTACCCGTCAATGGTGGGTTGAAGGGGGTGCAGAGGGACATGAGTCGGGGCCTGCTGGCAGGTGCCCGTCAATGGTGGGTGGTTGGGGGACATGAGTCGGGGCCTGCTGGCAGGTGCCCATCAATGGTGGGTGGGGGTGCAGGGGGACATGAGTCGGGGCCTGCTGGCAGGTGCCCGTCAATGGTGGGTGGGTGGCTGACATGAGTTGGGGCCTGCTGGCAGGTGCCCGTCAATGGTGGGTGGGGGCGCAGGGGGACATGAGTCGGGCCTGCTGGCAGGTGCCCATCAATGGTGGGTGGGGGTGCAGGGGGACATGAGTTGGGGCCTGCTGGCAGGTGCCTGTCAATGGTGGGTGGGTGGGGTGCAGGGGGACAGGAGTTGGGGCCTGATGGCAGGTGCTCATCAATGGTGGATGGGTGGGAGTGCAGGGGGACATGAGTTGGGACATGTAGAGCAGACGGGGACTGTCCTTATCGCCACACTTGCACCCTACTCACATGCTACTCACCCGGCTGCCCCTCCGGTCCATGTTCCAGCTCACTGGCCCTTCTACATGTAGCACTGGGACTATGTCATTGCATGACTGACATGCATGTGTCTTCTGCCTCCATGTGGGTACTCCACGTAGGCATGCTCCCTTGCCCCTCCACCCCCCCTTGCAACCCAATTTCACCATGGCACTGGTGTGCATCATGTTGGCGTACTGCAATGGCCTTTTCAAGGCTCCTGTGTACATGCAAACTTCCACCAGCCAACCTGCCAGACACATACAGTGGGGTACATCCTCTTTCCTTCCTGCAGGTTATGTCACGACCCTTACCCCGAAGCCCCCCTGGCCTACCCATGGGCCAGGGGGAGCCTTGACCCCTGTCTCCTCTAAATCCCAACCGAGGCCTTCTTGGGGGCAGTCCTGGCGCCTTTGGCACCAGGCTCATACTTAATAATGAGTTTGTGCTTTGGAACTACTTTTTGTTACTGTCATTCAATGTGGAAGCATCCACAGAATCAGGCTTCTTGGAACCTGGCTTGCAGAAGGATGGTTTGGGTGTGGCACCTTGGAACTCTTTTACCTGGACTTCTTTCTTGAAGCTATTTAAACCATGCCCGACGGGACTGACACTCTTCGTGTTAGTTTGCAATACTGCAACGTGACGTTCACCGCGTTCAGCTTCAGCCACGAACCTCGAATAAACAGCATCTGCAGAAAAAGAAAGAAGACATCGTTAGAAAAGGTTGCAGCTTACCTGAATTCCATCATTAGCGGTTCTCAGCTCTTCCGACCGGCATCCTGGAACCAGCGCTCCCTCGGATCGACGGACTTGCAGAAAGGGAAAGACAAGGCTTTAGACATTTTACACAGTTAACGAACTCCGCCAAAAGGCTTACCTTCCCACTCGCACTTCATTCCACAACATCTCTGGAATTCTACACTCCGGCGGAGCACCCGTGACCTGTGAAGACAAAAGATAACAGGTTTGCAAAGGCAAGGCACCTTAGCGCTGCGTTAAGCGCCAACCCGCCGCCTCTAGGTGCTCCAAAATGCTAATACTTACCAGCGAACCCCGAATCCAATCTTTGCCACAAATTGGACTTCCACGTACCTAAGGAAGAGAAAAAAGACATTGTTAATTCCAGAAAGGCATGCTAGGAGAGCAAAACATCATGGCAATAAGACCTACCTGAAAGACTCACGTCGGGCCGGCATCAGTGAAGTAACTCGACCGCCATTGCCCGCAAAGCACCACGTGCCCCTGCCGAGACAGCAGGACAGAGAACCCGCCAACATCAAGAACAAGGATTCTTCCGCTGGTCACTACTGGGCATCGTAGGAAGGGATACCTGGACACTGATTGCTGGGTGGCACCCCCGTGTAACCAGGTGAGCGTAACAGGTTGTCTCACTTGGACTGTGCAGATGGCAGATGCTCCGCAGGGACATGAGTGCCCATTCATGCTCCAGGTGCATTCCATGCACGCCCCTATGTGTCCTTGACTGGGTGATCATTGTAGTACGTGTCCAGGATGACCTACATTTCATGGCATTTGATCATCCATTCCATGCCCACTCTGGCTCAGTCCAGCATCACACACAAGTTTAGGGTGTCACAGTCTGTGTGGGGCACAGGTCTCCCCTGTTTCAGGCCCACTGACTCTGTTCAACTGGTGTAGTGGCTTCTGCACACATGGGTGTACTACTGAGGGTTCATCATGTGTCCTGCTTACTGTCCCATTATCATCTGCTGTGTTGTCAGTTGACTCAGATGATGCAATTGATGCTAGTCAACACTGTCTGCCAAAACACAGATCTCTTGTCACCCTTTTGCTGCCATGCAATGCCTCCCTTCATTTTCACTTAGGGGGGCGGGGGGTATGCTTGTAGCCATGCAACTCATTGCATGCACATTGCACGTGATGCCTGAACTTGCCCTTGCACTGCCTTCGCGTTTATTGATAGACATCATAATGTACTTGTTCATGTAGATAGTGGGTAACGTACACATGTTCTGCACTGCAGCAACCCACTTCTGAGCCGTGTTACACCGTTCTACATGCCTACTCACTGATGCAATGTCAAAGTGACCTGGCATGTATGGTCAGTGTTTCATCCATTTTCTTTCAAGAATGCGACACGCACAGGCGCATCCTGTAACACATGTACTCAGTATTGGAACTCCCTAGGGGTTGTTTAGATGAGTTGATTGGTCAATCTGCGGCCTATATCAACTGGCATAGGGCGCTGATTGAATGTGGCCTGCCAATCGGGTTGTAATGACTGTGGAGCTTCCTTCACGTGTGTATGTGTGCACATCCACATACATCAAAGCAAGCAGCGTTGTAGGTGCTTACTTTGGTGTATTGGATGCTGGTCATGTTCACAATACAGGTGTATGGGGAAATGGGTGTATTTGAACGCTTTCACATGCACATATGCAAGCAGCTTCAACGTTATGTAGTGCAACATTGCGAGTACTCACTTATGTGTTTGTGAAAGTGTTCATTTACACATGTGTCTTCTGCAGCTTTTTTGTTGACTGACTAATATGTAGTTGATTGACGTGTATGCTGGTGAGATTTCTGCATTGCCCACGTTATGTGGAACTGGCATGATCCAGAAGGTTCACTGTTGTGCAGTATGTGTATGCCCAGGCCCACTTAGCTAATATGGTGGGTCCTGGGCGTCGAGATGTTCACAAGGAATGATGTAATAGGGCACATTCATAGCTCAATGTGCTCAATCAGGCCCTGATGGGTGTTGTGGAGGCCTCATGTCCTGCAGCTCGGACAGTACTGGGTGTTATGGTCCCTCATGCCTGGTTGCAGGCCCTTGTTTTGCTTGGGACATTCACTATATCTACATGGCCCATGCCACCCGGTACGGGCCGAGCTGCAGATGGATGGAGCTATATTGCTGATGATGCTTTAGTGATGCATGTCTACATGCATTTTACCTGTGTCGTGTGTTTGGATTCACTTGCAGCAGTGCTCAATTTGCAATTCCGAAATGCTTATGGTGTGTTGCATCTCTTAGTTGCCATCTGTCTTTTCTACCTGTGACATGTGCCTGACAGAGGTGGTGTCTGATGGAGTTCATATACTACAATTTGTACTTGTGTAGGCTTTGCTATTTAGACACATCCATTTCTGTTTTTTGGGATGTGTTTGCATATCAAGGCCACTGGATGCATGCCAGGTTCTCATTGGTGTGTGACATGTCTGCTTCATGTGTTGGCTGTCTATGTGATGTCTATGTGTGTGTGTGTGTGTGTGTGTGTGTGTGTTATGTGCTATGTGCTTCTGACGTGTACTAATGTTAATTTATCTCCACTTTTCAGATGATGGCGGAATGGAGCCAGAGGATGGTGTTGTCATGCCAGGCACAGGGTTGCTATCACACCAGCAACCCACTTGTGTTATAGACCATCTTGTCTACGGCTGGCAATGAGTCTAGCCCGGATGATCACTCTGACGACAATCTTGTGTTGGATGTGCATCGGGTCCATTTGTCAGGGGTGAGTAATTCTGATGTGGATGCTCCTCTGTCCGCGACACCTGCACTGAGGGGCCAGACAGTGGTGGGACCTCCGCCTGTGGTGGATCGGGACACAGGGTCACCCTCCACACCAGTTACTGATGTCCTTGGGGCATCATGTCAATGGAGGAATGTAGTCCTGCAGCCGCGGGCGGTGCCAACCCAACCCCTGCAGGTGTCAAGCCCAGCAACGCGGTGGCCGCGCGCCACTGGGGTATACTGAGTGGGAGCAAGCCATGGTTGTCAATTCAGAACACCAGGGGGCAGCAATTGATAACATCGCTGAGAGCATGGAACATGTGGTCCAATCTGTGCTCCCCCTGCTAAGCAGGTGGAACTCCAGCAGGGGGCGGCACAGTCCAGGGCCAGCTCGCTCAGGCTGCGCATGGCGGCCTCAGACAGGGCACACCAGGCTGAAATGGTGTCTTTGCATCAAGCAATTGCTGCTCATGCAGAGGCACACATGGAGACCATGAGGGTTGACTATGAATCCCTCAGATCTACTCTGGGTGTGCCCTTGATGTCCCAGAGGACGCGGTCAGAGGAGAGGTTGGAGCAGCTAGAGAACATCATCTTGGCTGAGCTATGTGCTTGCCGGGAGGTGTACCAGTTGTCCAGCCAGGCCATGCAGGAAGAACTCCATGTTACACGCAGGCCATGCAGGAAGAACTCCATGTTACACGTGTTACCTTGCAATAGGAGGAACGTGTATCACGCAAGGTTCTACATGCTGACCTACGTGTCATCGCCGCACAGATCCAGGCTCACCCATGCCACAGACTTGCTGCCGACAAGGGGCAAGCTGCGCCTAGGCGTGGTCAGTGTACTGTGCCACGTCAACCTTTTTAGCCAGAGGGTGATGAGGACAACGAGTTATCTCCCACACAGGTCGGGCTGTGAAGGTGTTGAGCCCATGGAGGTATTTTTTTTGTCTCAACATCATCGCATGTGGGTGTTGAGGTGCACCCTGTACCTCCACCCTCCTGGGTGCCTTCCCCCCACGAGTCGTATGTGGCCATTTTGGATTTTTATAGTTAGTTTAATTAGTTAATATGGTATTTTATAGTTAGTTTAATTAGGTAATATAGTTTTTTTATAGTTAGTTTAATTAGTTAATATAATTTAACATTGCTTGTCTATTGTTCATTCATGTGACAGTGTGGTGCTTTGTGGATTTTGAAATCATCCACTGTCTGTTCCAGCTGGGCCCTTCACGCTTGTCTCGTGTATGTGTTTGCAGCTTGGGGTCCTGACTCACATAGGCCACTCCTGCTTCCCTTATCCATGGGCTCGCACGGATGGTTCGGTGTAACAACCATTTACACAAGGGCATTGGACTTTTGCCATATCTATGGCCTGTCTGGTGCTGTACTACTTGTGTTAACACCCCTAGTGGGGATTAAGTGGGTTTTCTCCACGGCATGTCTGCAATCAATTTGGGTGAGTACATGATTGGTATCTCCATTAATTGATGTGGATTATGATGTATGTTCTTTTCTTGCCTGTACATGTGCTTGATGCACTTCATGCTGTAGACAGTGGCCTGCACCCTTTGGCTGTCAAAGTAACACTGATGGTGGGAGGAGTTCGGATGTAGGTCTCAAACATGGCCCAGTGACAACCAGCAAGTAGACACACACACAGGGAACTTTCCAGCCTTAATATCTTTTATGCCCTTTCTGCAGGAAAAAGAGCCTCCAGACTACCTTTCCCAGCAGACATGAGGCCAAGTACTACTGAAACCTGGCCACGTTCGGTGGTGCACACATGCGCATGTGTGCGCAAGCAGAAGCACAGGGCTTGTGCTCAGACGTCCGACAGAAGCAGATGTGTTTCCAGGAGCCCCAAGCAAGTTGAGCAGCACAAGGGGCCACACCGCAGCCAACCTTCCACCAGGCCACTTATACATGCATGCTAAGTAGCGCCAGTGCTGGGGAGCTTGGCCAGGCATTGTTGTAGAAGTGCACAGTACAGCTAAGATGCGTTGAGGAACAAATGCCAAGCAGCTTTACAAGTTTTAAGGGGCACAAGCATGGGCCGTCGCACAAATCCTCGAGCCCCCCTGCTCCATAGAAGCTGAGTTATTAGTGCAGTAGCGTTCCTAGCCAGAAACTAATACAGCGCACAGGGACATCCAGCAAGGCACAGACTCGAGTGCAGTGCATATCATTTGCATGTGCAAATTGCCACGTGTACTACCTATTGAAATCTGCGGCTGCCAGAACACGACTTGTACTGAAGTCGCAACCTCGCTATACGTGTCTAGCAGCTCAAACAGGGACCATTCTATCATGTGTGATTGTTGACACATTGGTCTTCCATTTTCCGCGCGCCCACCTGTGCCTGCCTTACTGCATTGACAGTGTATGAACCATCACAGGGGCAAGCTAATGTATACGTACAAAGCAGCAGACAAGAGTGTTTGCTTGTGGAGAAGTCACTTAGTTTGGGGCATGAATTGTGTTTTGTGTGTGTTGTAGACACACACAAATTAGTAACTCACGCTCTCTTTGCAGCATTGAACTGCTCCTGTTACCAGACCTGAGAGTGCACAGGCAGGAGGCCAGCACTCACCCCAGAGATAAGTCTCTCTTTGGCTTGCATTTGACTCATTTAGTACAATGTGCATGAAGAACATGTTTTCTCTGATTGAGTATGTATTATTGTCAATAGTTGTATTTTGTATTTTGCCTACCTTCCCTTGCCAATCCAATTCCCCTCTCCTGCCCCTCTTTCCGGTTATCCTGAATACCAATGCCTGTCCAAACAACGGATCCCTGACCCTCTTTCCCCGCCGGGGTCTCTGAGGCCTGTGTAAGTTTTACCTTGCAGGTGTTACGCTCACCTGACTCCCACGGAGGCGCTGGCCAGGATCGTGCTGCTGTGACCTCTTCTAAGGTGTTGCGCGGGGCTCAGAAGATGGACTGGACCGGACTCCCAACTCCTGCTTGTCCGGCTTGCAAAAGTATCCTTCTGTAGGCGGGAATAAGGGATTAACTGTCTGCTACCAGCCTCCCCCTTTCCCCTCTCACCCTCCTCGAAACCCTTGTGTGCTTCCCGTGGCGTCTCACCTTAGGGTCTTGAAGGGCGAGCTCTCCTTCCTGCTTCTGATGCAGGGGCGCGTTGGTATCCAGTTACTTCACTGGATTCTTGGTTTTATGAGAACCAAACTTGCTTGGCTTCCAGGTAAGTTCCTTGAAAGGTTCCCCTTTTGTCCTTGCAGCAATATGCTAATGTCAATGTCTTTTTCCCCATACGGGCCGGGGTACGGAATGCCGGGGAAAAGGCACCGACCCGAGATGCGAGGTGCAATCCCTGTAGAAATCAGGTAAGTCTTGATGAGCGTTTTTGGGTAATGTCTTTTCATTCGCTCATTGACGCTAATGTCTTTTTCCCCATAGGGGCCGGGGTCCGGAAACGCCTGGATGCGGCGCGGACCCGAAATGAAAAGGGTAAGTCTTAACATGGAGGTTTAGGTTTCCTCATTCCCTTCTCTCTCTCACCTTTGCTCTTGTCTTTTTCTCCCTAGGCGTGGAAGCGTGGCTGCGAATCCGGGTGATCGCTGCTGAACATGGAGGCGCCCTGTGAAGGTGAGTGGAATGCGGCGCTGCAGCGGTCGATGCGATGTGCTTTTAAATTAAGTGTCTTCCTTTGCAGGATCGTCGGCGAGCTGACTCCGGAATGCGGATCTTGCAGGTAAAGTCTTTTCCTTCTCCTATTCTCTCTTTCTCTTCCTTTGTAGGGATGCTGGCAGGCGTGGCAGAAGTCCGAATGCAGGAGCAAACACGGTGAGCGTCCAGCTGCTAGATGCAGAACAACGTGAAGCATGTGCTGCTCTTCGGGTGTGGTTTAAATAGCCTGTAAAGTAGTTCCAGGTATGTATCCTTCCACTCAGATATGTATTCTTCCTCAGACCACACCCGAGTGATAAAGTAGTCCAAAAGATAAAGTAGTCCCATTCAGTCCTCAAGAGGGCCTGGATGTAGCAGCACGGTCTGCTTCAGGTAAGTGCACATTAAAACACTTACACACATGTCTTGCTTTATGAGCCTGGCGCCTAAGGCGCCAGGACTGGGGTCCAGAATGAGCCTGGCGCCAAAGGCGCCAGGACTGCGTCCAAAAGGCCCCAACTTGGGCCTGCTGAGACGTCCTTGGGGAAAATGATGTCTGCCTCTGGGGTTGCTGGGCTGGGCCTGGCTCCTTGTAGGTAGGCATCATGACAGCAGGCGCCCAGACCACATAGGGGGTGGTTGGTTCATGCCACTCCTGGGCCTGGAGACCGGAGCTGTGACGCTACCCATCAGTTGTTGCATCCTCATTGTATATTGTGTCCTGGAAATAGTACCCATCCTGTTGAGCCATTGATGAACTGTGCTACCTTGGTTGTTCTAGCATTCTGCTTGTACATGTGCTTGGACATTTTCTGCAACTTCAAGTCATCTACTGGAGACTCTTCCAGGGTTTTTTTGTGCCTAGAGGCTTTTTCCCTGGTTTGGGGGTTTGGCTCCTTGGAGTTCTCTGTGATTTGGTATTTTTACCAGTCAAGGTGGCCTCTGAGGGGGCTGGACCCTATTTACATGCAAGGTGGGACATAAAGACCAAGGGGTAGGGAGATCCTGTAGCCAGGTAGACTAGAAGGAAGAAGGCTACATACCCCAGACACAGTTGTTCAGAGGTCAGGGTGATGTGTATATGAAGGAGGGCATTTTGTTGTTGGACAGTAAGCTTGGGCTACAGTGTTTGGGCACTCTCTGACATTGTCTTTGTGGGGTACTATGTACATGATGTGTTCTGCTGGTCAATGGCTGTTCCTGTGTTTAATTTACTTTTCAGGTGTCAGGGGATTGTTGTGGTTTGACGTGCTGTGGTGTAGACATGGGCAATGTTCGCATTTGATGTGTACAGGACACTGAGGGTCACTTGTTTTCACATGCATATATTGAGAGCATGTCCCTACTGACACACACAGTTACACAATGCTCCACTACATGTACAGCCACCCTTTCTTGCCCACAGGTGCACAAAGATTGCCTTCTCAGGCACGCTGTGTCCCTGCAGCGCATGATCAATTGCCATTTGGGGATCGTGTACATGTGTCAATAGGTTGTTTATTTTGTTTGTCCTTTTGATGTGATGCTGAAGGTGTATCCCCAACACAATGGCTGCTCACTGTGCTGTGTGCTGAGCAATGTGTTGCAGGAGACACACACAGCACATGGGTTAGGGAGTAGCGATTTTGGCTTGCCCAATGTGCATGTGAACAGACATTCAGTCTTTTGTTCATCCTACCACTGGTGGAAAGCATTTGTGTATGACTTGGTATGTGTAGGAGGTTGTTGGTCAGTCATTTCATCTGATTCAATGTCAGGCGTCATTGTCTCGGGCCACTTTCCATTCATCACATGTCACTTCGTATTTTATTTGTCATGTGTTGGGTTTTTGCTGTTGCATGCCATGTCATGGTGTGGCAGACAAGGGTGATGTGGGTTGGGAGGGTTTGGGTGACATACCAGTGATTGTCATGGCCTGTTTTGCAGGGAGTGGTGTGATACACACCTTGCATGTGTTCCTTTTGGTCACACAGGATTGGTTATGTTTAAATAGCTAGGGATGCACACAATGTAGAACTTCTGTGGCAACATTCTCAGGGTGGTAAGGTTGTAACAGTTGACTGTCTCTTTGTCATCATCGATTGTCACCTGGTATCTGCCAGGCCTGTGTGCACTCTGCAGGGGTGGGAGTTTAGGTGAAAAATGTGGCCAAAAGCTGGGTCCGGGCTGCCTCGCCACGTGCCCTTTCCCCTCCCATGGGCAGCGCCTGTTCATGTGGTTGGGGATGTGGGGGCACCACCATGTCCACCGGTACATCCCACCGTGTTGCAACATTGTGCAGGACACATGCTGCCACAATGATCCTGCACACTACTCGGGTGCATACAGTAGCTGGCTGCCAGAACGGTCAAGGTAGCGGAAGTATGACTTGAGCTCTCCGAATGTGCGCTCCACTATGGCCCTGGTTACAATATGGGCAGCGTTGTATATTACCTGGGGTGGTGTGCTGAGGTTCTGGGTTGGCGTCATCATGTGGTTGCCCAGAGGGTAAGCACTGTCCCCTGGGGAGGTGACAATGGTTGTGATTAGTTGGGTGTGTGTATTTGTCTGTGTGTGACATGCATGCATGTGCACAGGCATTTGTACTCACGTAGGATCCATGTGTCGCCATGCTTCCCAGCTTCCAGGGCCCGGCTCAGGGCTGACATTCTGTATATGAAACTGTCATGGGTTGAGCCATGGGTAGGTTGATGATTCCCTTGGCATTGCATACAACCTGCACGTTGATGGCGTGCCAGTGCTTGCGGTTTTGATAGATGTGCTAAGTGGCCCTAGGTGGACGTAGGTCCACATGGGTGCAATCTATGGCACTGAGCACTTTGGGGAAGTGTTCCACCCTGTAGAAGTCCTGGACCACGGCCTGCCTTTCTGCGGGTGTTCTGGGCATGTATATGTGCCTGAGGACTGAGGGGCGCGCAGTCATGATTGGCAACACCTGGTGTAGGCAGCGTGACTGCAAGGCCTGTGATACTCCCCCCCACTATGGCAGTTGACCGCTGAAATGACCCAGTGGCCAAAAAATGCAGGGCATTGAGCACCTTCTCCAAGGGGCTCAATGCTTGGGAGCGCAGGGTGGAGGATGTAAGGTCATCTTCCCACTCCCTGACCAGGTCTAGGATGATACGAGGTGGAAACCTATACCTGCCATAGACCTGGTCGTCAGGCATCCCAAAAAGGCTGGTCCGGGGCAAAGAAATGTGGGGCCTGGCTATTCTCCTTCCCCTTTGGTGTCCCACGATCATTGCTGCGACAAATGGGGCATTCATCGTAGCTGTATACACATGTTTGTTGTTTGCACGCACTTTTATACTGCGCACGGGGACGCTTCTGCCTGCCTTTGTGTGGCAGACGTTGTACATCAGTGCGCATATTTTAGCGTGCGCGAATTTCCCGTATTCGATTCCATGAATACATGTTGTTCGCGTGCGTGTGCGCGTTCCGTGTATTTCCCTGCAGTACTTCCCCAGTTACGCCTTCTTTTTCATGCGTTGTTCCCCATTCCACGTGTTACGCCCGTTTCCCGCCCCCTTTTTGGTGGGTGTGCTGACGTTGTACGCTTTCGCTATGCGTGACGCGTATGCCGTTCGGGATGTTGCTGTGACGTGTGCGCCAGTGCGCGCCACGCTCGGATTTGGCGCACATCCCACAGTAAACACGCGCAGGCCCTTCAATTAATCGCACGTGTGCACGTGCGCTTGCTTTTTCACGCTTGCGCCGGATTGCGACAAGATTTTCGGCACACATTTGTACCATGAATCGGCCCCCTACTTTGTTTGAGAATACCATGTTAGCAAAACATACACAGGATCTTGCACTGATGATGCCTTTCATACAGTTGTAAGGCTTTGAGCATAACTAGTGTGCAGGTGGTAATTTCACTATGAAATGTAAATGCACTCCACTCCCACTGCTGATGATGGAGGCATTCATGTCTTCGTCTACCGGAGGACAAAATAAATCACCGGAAAGATCAAACAATGAATGCACAGAGTGCTGGACCTGCCATGTCATTATTATTGGCGCTCAAATTCCCACAACCGGATGGGGCCCTGTTCCCCCCATTATTTAGGGTGAGGGGTGAGTGCAAATCCACCAGAACCCACATAGTATCACTCCCAGATAACGTTGACATAAAAGAGTAACATTGTTACCCGTTGGAAACCAAATCTCTTATTCCTGAAGTTGTCTCCCATTCTCGAAGGTTCTCGCTAGATCTGAACTGTGATGAACTTTTTACTGATTTGAAGGGGCTTTCAGCAGGCTTGGACTGCCCTGCTGGGCACTAGGGCAATTACCAAGAGGTCAGGCCAACATGCTAGTGTGGGCCTTTTTAGGGGACAAAGTGTTCCAGTTTAATGAATTAATGCACTGTGCACCTGGTAGTTTTCACCAATTTTTCTGGCCAAACATGGTTTCAAGTGCACTTTTTGCACGAAATGTAAGACGTTGCCATTTACGATTCTGGCACACTCATTCATTGGTATCTAGATCTATTTTGTATCCCAGTCTGATCGTGGTTCTCAATGATCGAGTTTAGTTGACTAAGGCACCATTTTGTAATCTCAGTTTGAGCCTTCAAACCTTGTACTCTTCCAGGGGTGATTAAAAGATCCCTGCATGTGTTGGCTTTTACACTCTGCCAAATCACCACTGTGGTAGCATACTTTCCAACCTTACAGATTTAGGCAGTAGGCTACTGCTTTTGAAGCAGCCCTAACGCCTACAGATTTCAGTGACAGATCCTCCTGCTTTTTAAAGTGGCAAGTAATTTATGTGATTCTAAGCCAGGCTCCAAGACAGAGCATGCAACACATTAATAAGTCTGTCTATACAGTGGACTGGTAGGGGATTACTTTGATTGCACTCAGACCAATCCACTGACCTGACAACTGCGTGACTCTGTCCTGCACTCTTGCCGGTACAACCCTTAGGTGAACCAGCAGTGAAAGCAAGTGGCAGAGTGTAACACCATCACACAGCATCTGTCCACAATTTGGTGTTCGCATTCAGAATTATACATTTTTAACAATTCAACATCTTTCCATGTTGTGCTGTTTGTATGTTTTGTATTTTCCTGTGATGTCATTGTTAAGGGAATTGTTATTTTTCAAACTTGAAAAATCCTACATTTTTTTGGTCACAGAATGGTGGCAAGTATGTGGTAGTTTCAGAGCCAATGTGTTTGCCTACAGTGCATTGTACTGTGTCCCTGACAGGTTTATCCAGAGCTTAATCTGTTAGATTAGAAGAATGAAAATGGGATTGAGAGGGAGGGACGAATATGCAAACCAGGAAATAGATGCTACACTGTATAACGTTGTGTAATCGTTTTTTAAGACACGTCATCGAATGGGGAAGAGGAGGGAAAAAACACCGAGTTATAATTGCAAATATTTCCGTTGCCTTCAAGACTTTCTGTGAATCATTCAGAAAGTAAACAGCTTCCAGTAATCGAAAGGGGCGGAGTGAGATAAGAGTGTGTGGACACAGTCTGAATGCAAACATCAAATTCTCCTTCTCATGTTTAAATTCCCCTTTGCACCTCATTTCCCTTTCATACTTCAGATGGTGTGCTGGTTGATGATGTTATTATTTTGAAATCCTCTATATTGTGCTCGGGAAAAGCCACGCCACTGGAGTAATTGCAACAGGTCGCTAAAATGTCACTGGGCCTTGTGCAAATTAAGCCTTTTTCCCAACCATCCAATTAGTTATTGAAGATGTTCCACAAGAACCAAATGAGGGCACAGCTATGGATGTAGCTCACTTATGTAATGACGCATAAGCCCCTTTTGGTTATTCTTTGTTTGTCTCGTAATTAGCTACCCCAAGACCAGTGGATTAGACCTATGAAGCAGGTACATCAACCTGGAGTTTGCAGCTGTGAGCAGCAGGGCAGTGATGTCACAGATGGAACTCTGAGCCGGTGAAGTGAGGGAAGGTTCTAAGGACAGCAGAGAGAGAGAGAGAGAATGGATCGAGTGGTGGATGTGCTGATATACTTAATGGAAAATGACACTAAGGATAGTAATGCTGCAAAGAATAAAGGGCAGCCTTGCATGGTGCATGCCTCCAGAGTCACCGATGCATGCTTAATCAAATTCACAAAAGCTCCTTGTTTGAGAGATGTTCCATTCCTTTGCCCATTATGCCAGCCCTTAGCAAGTATTTCCTTCTCTTCAACCGCCACAGAATTGAAGGCTGCAGGAACCTGCTCCCTTGCACAAAAACTCAAGGTGTCTCAAGAGAAAGGGCCTCATTACGACCCAGGCGCTAATGGGTTAATGGTGCCGTAAAAGGCTGCAGCGCCGTTAACCTATTAGCGCCTAATTATGAGGTCCCTTTGCGGGACCCGACCTTAACGGCTGGTGTAGATTTGCGGCACCGTACTTAGCGCCTTCCCCATTCCCATTGAGCACCATGGTCTTCCGCCAGGGTCGTAATGAGGCCCAAAGTCTTGCCTCAGGTGGCGGATTTGCCATGCAGCACTAGAGGCACGACCTGAGGCCACATGAAACTAGTAAACTGGCAGCAAGTGGGCCTGGACAGTGTTTCTGCAGCTCTGATGGGGAATGGTGAATGGGGAATGGATTAGTAGGGGTTGGCAGAGGATTATGTCAGAGTCTTGTCTCAATGGGCACCAACAAAGGTCATGCGGATGGTGCTTACCTTAATAGTCCGGGCAGTGCTGTGCACCAGTAAGGTCTGGGATACTCAGGGTTAGAGGACATAGCTTCTAGGCTAGGAGACAATGGTGATGGGGAACTCATGAGGGTACGGGGCATTTTGAGGTGCACGATACAGATTATGAGTGAGGCGGAGGACCTTTTGATTACATTAAGTGGGAGACGTTAGAGTTAGAGGTGTCACACAGGCTAAGGAAGCAGCAGATCAGGGCAGAGCCCAACAAGAAATCATGGGTGAAATAGTCATTAGTGTACCACAAATCTAAGTTTTATGGCAGATTCAAACTTTAAAGTGGAAGTTCGCTCAGAAATTGTATTGGCCCAATCGATCAGGCATGTATTTTTGAACATATATCAATTGATGATAAAAAAAGATTCCAATGCATCTTACCTTACTTTTTTCACATTTACACATGCGAAACTGTGCACTGACATCTTGTGCTATACTTAGCCATTAATCTATCACCCTAAGCTCAAGTGCCCTCACGGCAGTAATTCAGATCACCCTCCTCTCAAGCAGACATCACTAGATGCTTACGCCCCTTTTCACAACGCCAATGCACGTCTCATGTCAACGTCCTCTGTTTGTAATTTATCAATGTGTTTCCATGGAAATGTCAAGATCCCCCTTTCCTCGACAAGTATAAACAAACCCTTTCTGATCAGACAACATTGCAGGTTCTTTTTCCTACGTGTCAGTCTATTTGATTCCCAGCCTCCCTGACTTATTTTTGCTCTGTTCAGCTATCTACCAAGTACAACGTACTGAGAACAGGTATTTACACTACCTAAACTGAATTAACTCAGTAGCCGCTTTTTATTTGAACATTTCTTATATTATGTACAAATATCTTTACCAAACCATGTTTAAATTCTAAATTTACACGGCTTATTTTTTACATGTGTCAATGCAAAGTTTCAAAGTTTGTGCCTATTATTCTTGTCTTTGCATTATTGTTTTATGTAACATGGCTGTTTATGCTCTTATTTTTCTTTTACATTGCATTTTAAGGTAAAACCCAATGTTGTTACTGTATACAAACAAAATTATTTTTTTTATTTTTCTCACTGTTGATTTTATACTTCTTCAATATTCAGGAACTATGGAAACAATTCAGCCCTACCAGTATGTGCCCTAATAATCAGAAGAGGAAATGGTTGAAAGAGAAAGAAGCCGAAATGATGGGGAATCAAGTGAAAGTCATGACAATCAATCACTGGAGCCTGATCCTAGTCACATAAAAGGCGTTTCCACATGGTGCACCTGTCATCATTGTGAGGTTATGCAACTGTGATGGAGAACTGCTGTTGCAGAGAAAACTCTAGCTGCTTGGCGTACATAGCCAAAGAAGACACACAACCACTATGCGTTACCGAACTGCATGACTTCCGGGCAGCCTGCCTTACAAAATCTGTGTTTCGAATGATGATGTCCTTATGCACGAACTTCAAGCTACAGTTTGCCCCCTAATCCAAGTAATGAGTATGTTTACTCTATATGTGTTGTATGTTTCACAACCAAGGCCGCTAAAATGTTATGTTGTTCTCCTAAATTATTGTAAATTCGATGGATCATTGATGAAATATTTTATCAGTTATTTGAAAATAAATCTCATTCTAATCTCAAGCCTGAGTATTCAACATTATGTTTAACGACATGTATAGAAGCAGCAGAATGTATCTGCAGCAAGTCCCGCCCCCATTTTGCCTATATGTTGGAAACCAGAAATTGTGACGTGCGCAACGCCAGTGATGGTACCTATTCCACGAAGAGCCTTTGAGACAAGGTATCCATTAAGAAGACCCTATCTGATGTATCCCCGTAGAGATGACAATCTCTTGGAGGTGATCCCCAAAGGAATATGAAGATAAATGAAAGAGAAGATTGGTGACATCACAAGAAGCAAGAGTGATGCACTGAAAAGAGTGGCTGGAGAAGAGGAGGTATAGTCTTTATAGAATCTGATGACGAAATAAAGAACCAAGTAAGCTTTCATGTGCGGAATGAAGATTGCACGTGTGAAGAGCACTGCAGAAAATGCAAGCCTTTTTATAACTGTACAGATGCAGTAATGCAAGTAGACTAAGTAATCGTAAAGGCTGGCTATACATAGTTAATAGGCTGCAGGCGGTGCTGGCACTATATATAGAATCTGGATATTTGATGCCAAAATTTTAGTAAGCTCAAACCAACGAAGAAAGAAGGATTAATTGATATGAGTGTGTCACAGCAAGAAAGCAGCTGAAGATTGAGGAAATACCAGTAAGGCTGTCTGGCCTGGTGTCAAGGGCTGAAGCAGCCAAGAACTGGTTATCTATCCTTGAAGTACAGTGAACTTGAGAAGCAGAACCAGCCCTTGTTAAGGTGCGAGGAAGAGACACCATGAGTGTCAAGTTTTATTCATTTAATACTATTAAATACAAGAAAGGAGCCGAAGCATGGTCTCTTGTCACATGGGTTAGATGGAACTAGAAACTGGGCATGCAGCACCAGACTTAAAGATAAGAACGTGCTCACACTCCTGTGTATTCTCAGGAGTGAGGATACTTTGCAAAGCCAAGTACAAAGACAAATTGGATGGCAGAAGGCATGGGTGATGATGAATGTGGGCTAATTGGGTGGGGAGACATGGTCAAGTATACCCACTGACACCTGGGCTACCAGCTTACTTACTGCTAAAGAGTCGAATATTCCAGAAGGGTACACGCATGCTAACCAATTGTAGAAGGCCATATAACGAAGGGACTTATAGTTTGAGAGCCAATGATATACTGTGCACTTAATAAATGTTGAAGTAACTTGCACTAAGGGTGGGCATAAGTTGTTCACCAGCCTACAGAGACCCAATCACATTCCAATCCCTTATAGAAAGTATACTTAGATGTTCCCCTTAAGCCAACCACAATCTCATGTAGGTTTTTTTTATTGTGCCACGTAGTATGATGTCAGAATTACGCTTTTTTGTTGTAAAAGAAGTGTTTTTTATGAAATTCGCTGAGCGAGCTTGTGCGACATCCGTTGATGTCCGTTGTAACTCCCTCTTTTAGACAATTGAAAATATAACAGTCTGATGAGACATTCTTTGCCAACTTCCTGAGTCAGTGTTATCATTTGGTGTAAGAGTTATTCTGCATCCCCTCCATCATACAATGTGTTACCTCAATTAAAAGGACCATAAGGGTTCACTTGGTAGCACATCGGATGGTTGGAAATAAGACCCATCGACCCATCGACCTGTAGACTCCAGTGCTTTGGACGATCAGGCACCTTCCACCATCAAGCTGGAAGATTGCAGGTTTCCTGTGGAGAGCGGCTGAATAGAAATCTTGCAAGGAAATCGAGACGATGGGCAGGGTCCCTCTTTGACAAAATCCCCACCTAGTTTCCACAGGCGCTTTGTAAGCGGAAGGTGAAAGTGGTCGATTGGAGGAAGAGTAGACTAAGGGGAATGGCAAACTAAGGGGATTGGATTGTGGTAATTTAGAAAGTAACGGCTAAATAATGGGAAAGTAAGGGGAGGTAATAAAAAGTAACGAATAAGTAATGAAAAAGTCACAAGAGATTTTTATGTGACAGGGAGAGATAAGAGCCTATGAGTCCTAACCCAAGGGTGTTTAGAATATATTATCTCACACGCCAATACAGGACAAGTTAGTAGAAGGAGATAATCTACACTCTGTAATCAGGGTATTATTAGGGGCAAGATGATGAGGGTGATCACTGTGGTTTCATGTAAAAAGTCGACTAGTTTTTCTGTTTATGTATTTGTGTTGAATAAAGGTTTTGAGGAGCAACACAAACAGTTGTGAGAGAATTGAAGCTAAGTTAAGAAGTTATACTATCTATCTAGGGAAACTGTCGGTACCAACCTTGAGGTAGATTGAGATCATTGAAAAATAGAGGTTTTAAGAGATTGTTGGAGCGCGCTCATATTTGTTGTTTTCATGAAGATATTTTTGTAAACACTGGTAAGTATTGACAGTCAATTGAGACTCATCACAATGGGAGATATCACTCCTTTGATGCATTTATGTAAGACATTGCCAAAACATATGCCAAAGCTCAAACAGTACAGTGCAGAATGGGTGAAGGGCACACCAGATTAAATGGTCATGCCATGGCCACAAGGGGGATCACTATCAAAAGCGGTATTGCAACACATGACCACATAATTGCATGCTGCGTACACATGGAAGAAATTGGAGAATAGGTTAGCTATTTCAGAGCTTTGGAAAATGTATCAGGAAGAGAGAGAGGATCCGCCACCTGAGGAATGGATGCTTAACCAGTGTAGGGAGGAAGGTGTCAAGCCTTCTGCTCCCCTTGCCTTGCCTGAAGTAAAAGGCAATAGTATGGAAGACGTAATATTGTATCCGTTAAAGGAACTGAAAGCGCTGATGGGGTATAATCCGATATACAAACCGCCTGATTATAGCAATGACGATAGTCCAGAGGACACTAAGAGAAAAGAGGAGATCTTTAAAATCTTGCAAAACAAGGTAGAGAAAAGTGTGTGATCTAATGTATCGACAGACATAAAATCAGAGATTAAGAGATGGAATGAAAGGATAGAAGGATAAAGATGATGAGGTATTGCTCGTACAGAATGAATGGATGGGAGGACAATATTACTCAAGCTAGATGGGAAAGGCATCAAGGAAGTAAGGCAAAGGGAAGATCAGGATGAACAAGACAGAAAAGACAGGGATCAAGAAAAGAGTTTATAGAAGGATGAGCATAAAAGAAAGAGAAGACAGCAGCAAAATCAGATGTATCAGGAGGAGCAACAAAGAAAGAAGAAAAGGCAGAGGAACAAAGAACATACGACAATAGGCAGAGAGCAATGGAAGGCCGGGACAGACAAGAAAGGAAAAGAGAAGAGGAGGAAGTGCAGAAATTAAGGGCTAAAAGAATACAGAGATGAAAGGAAGAGCAAGAACAAAGAGCAGGGGCAAGGAGGGAGGAGATAAGACAGGAAGAAGAAAGGGTTAGATGGGAAGCAAGAAAGTGAAGAGAGTTAGATGAAGATTCAGAATAAAAGAGGAGACAGCGGGAATACGGTATTGACCGCATTCAAAAGGAGCTAATGGAACCAAGTCCAGTAATAAAATGGGGCAATATAGAGGAGTTTCTCCTGTTACAGGGAGCATTGTCAAGACCATCTAGAGTAGTACTAGAAGAGAGTTTTGATATAGAAAGCATCGGGATAGGATCGATAAAGCCTATCAAGAATTAAAGGAAGGTGACAAATCGGGAAGCCAAGGAAAGGGAGATCAAACCCTAACCTTCCAATCATGAAGCAAAGAGAGCAATCCATTCAGCCTTGAACATAGAGCCCTGTCCTTAATCAGACTAACCTTAGATAAGGGGGAAAGGGACGAGTGTCCCACTAGTTGAGACTTGACATGTCAGACGAGGAGAGAGAATCCTTCCGTGGGGAAGAGGGAGAATGTGCATGTGCCCCAGAGGGTAGCTTGCAGGCAGAGAAGGAAGTGAGATGGTCTGACCTAGAGCAACTTAAAGATAGGACACCAGATCCTATAACATATCCAGAGCATCCCAAAGGACGATTGTATAGTGAAAAGGGAGAATCACTGCCATATGTGAGCAGGTTAAGGTCGCTACCAGGGAGAAAGCAGTCAGGGGCTATTGTCCCCACCATGGACAGGCAGACAATGGGACCCGATTGTGGGTTAGAGTTTGCGCGGTTTCCCTTATTGAAAAAAGGAGGATCAAGGCTACAGTACATTCCATGGCCACAGATTCATAAGGAAAATCTGAGGTGGAAAGTCCCCATTTTAACAGCATGTGTGGGAAAATGGATTTATGAATTAGAATAAATCATTGGAGGAAATTCCTTCGCAATAGGGAACATTAAGGGTCTCCTAGCAGCCAGCAGCCATTCTTGGGGAAAGAGCTGATGACATTTGGACGAGAGCAGGCTACTCAAGTGTGACATCACAGAACAAAGCACACAATAGAGCGCCATTTAATAATTTAATAATTGCCGATGTCTGGAGGGCTCTCAGGGTGCAGTATGCTGACACATCAGACATTGGTGCAATCATGACACGTAAGATGAAAGAGGACGAGGATCCGCTTGCTTACATTCAGGACATTCAGGAAAGGTGGACCCTTGTAACGCACGAGCAATGGGGAAAAACTGTTGCAGCATTTTACCACATTTTATGTCAGGGGTTGCCTGAGCAGGTACAGAGGCAATTCAAGAAGCAAGTAGGAATGGAAGCCTAGCCATGGGATGAAATACAGTTGACTATATTGCATCACTATCGGCTGTTGCAGGAGAAAAATAAAAATAAAGACGTGGCTAGAAAACTTGAGGAAGCCAAGTTAGTACAGAAAACATTGTCGAAATACACCATAGAAGGGGCAGTATTGAAAAGCGGAGAAGGACTGGGAGTGCAGCAAGCAGTGGGTACATCGCAGGCAAATGATCAGCGCCCGATGGACCAAGGAGGGAATGAGTTTATACCACGAGGTAGCAGCATGGGCTACAGAGGAAGGGGTGGTTTCCAGAATAATCAAGGTGGGTTTCAGAGTGCACAGAATGATAATCAGAATGCGCAAGGAGGGTTCAAACAAGGGTGACTAATCAGAAGGGCTCCCCTTATATGTTGGACTTGTAGGATGAAAGGCCACATTGCGCATGTATCCAGAAGCCAAGGGTGTGTACAGAATGGCCAATTCTCAAGAGGGGGGGACAGCTTGTCCTCCAGCATATAGCTCAGAATGCTAAAGAAGGGTTCACCCAAGAACAGACAGTGTATCAGGCACAAGCGTTGCAAATGCAACAGGCATTGCAAGCACCGCAAGCGCAAATTAATCCACTGCAAGGGCAGTCACATCATGCACCCATGCAGATACAACAGAATGCAAACACAGAACAGTTATTGACACCTAGAATAGGGGTCCCACTGTGGTGGGAGGGAATCCTTTCACAGGTACAGGGGTATGCATGTATCCACAATAGGACAGCTCACAGGGCGACTTGATGTGTTAGTACTATCAGTGACACCAGCCCCCCAAGAGGAACCAAGGGTTGATGTGACGCTAGGAGGCAAATCTTTTTAGTTTCTAGTAGACACTGGGGCTACTCGCTCATGTATACAAGAGGGAAAATACCCAATGTTAGGAATTGCCATGAATGCTCAGGGATTCTCTGGAGCTACAAGCCAAATTCCTTTTACTGATGAATTGCCAGTCTCTATTGGACAGTGTGACATGTCTGTTCCATTGTTGTATTCACGGCAGACACCAATTAACATTCTGGGAAGGGATTTAATGACATAGCTTAATATGACGATTTCTTTCACTGACAAAGGCATAGTGTGTTCCACTCCTGGGATATATTATATGAATGTGGGTGAATTTATATTGCCATTTACAAGGCAAGTTGCTCTGCGAGGTGTACCGATGGAGCCAGAAGTTTTCTTTATGAAGTGAGCATTCTGTTGACATGGATACTTGGCTTAGTGGGAAGGACTATGAGGCTACCTGATGAATTTTTGTTTAAACCACAGGTACCCATGGAAGAAGAGAGGGGACAGACCATTCCCCTAGAGTTAGATGCAGCCATAGTACAAGGGGAAATGGCAATGGAAATTCTCGAAGGAACAGATGACGAGGGTAGACCGTGGAGAACAGTGATTACCATTGGGGAAGGGTGTAGATTGACTAACGTCACTGATGATGACATGTTTAGAGATGATCCATCGGGTGATGAAGTAGTGTTCTCTATGAGCATTATATATTGGATTAAAACAGAGAAAAGGGAGATCCCACAGAGAATGGCGATAATGCAGCAGCATCCAGCATTTTTTGATGAAGACATGGAAAAGGTGCCAAGCACCTTATGGACTACAGGCTCTTATGACGTACGCCTATTGAAGGGGGTAGGAGAGGTTAAGATAAAGCTGAAGCCAGGAGCAATTTTACCTTGAGCAAGACAGTACCCAATGTCTTGAGAGGCTGATGAGGGTATTTTGAAGACCATCTCAGCACTGATGGAACACTTATTCTGGTATCGTCAGAATCATCGAGCAACACTGTGGTGTACCTGTGAAAAAATCAAAAGAAGGGGCGTGGAGATTTATTCAAGATATGAGACTGATTAACCAGATTGTAGATGCAGAGTTTCTTTTAGTTCCTAATCCAGTGATGATACTATGCAGTAGCCCTGTAGAAGCACAATATTTTACGGTGAAAATGCATTTTTCTCAATACTATTGCACAAGGACTCACAAGATTTGACTTCATTTACATTTTGCCAAATCCATCTGAAACATAGTAGGCTGCCCCAATGGTCCTGTGTGTCCCTATCAATCTTTAATAGGATCCTGCAGATGGACCTAGGCAATATTGATTTGAAGAGCGCTTTGATACAGTACGTAGATGATATTTTGATTTGTAGCATGACAGAAAATGAGTGCAGACAAGACTTGATTCAGTTGCAGAGGAGTAGCCAAGTACTCCTACCTCAACCACCTCACCTATATTGCCTATATGTTGGGAGGCCATAGGCGAAAACCGTGCGGTACAAGTGAAAAAACTGATACCTCTTTGAGAAAACCATACTTGCATGCAAGAAAATATGATGATCGTTTGAATGAAATCCCAGAAGAAGCAGAGCAAATGAATGGTCAAGACGAATGATGACATTGCACAGAGCTGAGCTGACATGCCTAGAAAAGATGCAAAGACTAGAGGATGAATATACTCTAAAAGGCATCAAGAAGGCCCCATTTCTAGTGTGTGTTGCAGTAAGAAAACAAGAAAACATGGCTCGTCCAACCTCGGAAAGGCAAGGTTGGATGAGCCATGAAGCCAAGCCAAGAAGCCAAGGACTTATTAGGCTGAAGTCGACTAGCATTGGATACGAATCATGGGAAAGAACAAAACTCCTGTTCAAAAGACACAAATAAACAAGAAAGACATCAGAGGTCTATTAAAAAAAAAGTATTTTAAAGACAGTGAAAGTTCAAAATCATGGTCTTCAGTCAAGTGGAAGGATGAAGTTGGACGAGCAAGATGCTCACACCTATGCATGAAGGCAGAGCGTGCCTTCACTCCCCTGAATTCTCCACAGTACAGAACAAACTCAAGGCCGAGCTTCAAAGCCTAATTGACTAAGCAGACCACTGAGGTGATGATGGATTGATATGCTAATTGGTGGGAAGCTATGGTTAAGACAAGCTCACCAGCACCTGAAAGGCCAGCCTGTGTGCTGCTAGACATAGGTGGAAAAGTACTGATGAAGGTTAGAGTGCCAACCAATTGTACGGGACTGTGTAATTAAGGGTCCTATAGTTTGTGTAGCCAATGGGAAGTTGTGTATTTAGTGACGTTCATAGTGGCCATTTTTTTTTCAAATAGTTTTTTATTAGTTTTTCCAATTGCACAACATACAACAGGTCAGACACAACCGAGTAAAACTTAAAGAAGAAGAACATTTAACAACGTCCCACCTCGGGACAGAAACCCACCCTCACGCACCCCCCACCTCCCGATCACCCACCAGGTTGTATATACATGCAGCATGGCGCATCTGAGTGCCCTTAACACATCAAAAGACACTTGACCTAGAGTACCCTAATACAATAATAAGCTAAACACCAACAGACCCACAGCATGACACAGACTCTGGACAGACTGTACAGCTGAAAGTCCTTAACATAATCCAGAGGCGACTTCCACATTGTCTTGCGACGAGAGGGCGCTCTCGGAGTCCGACTCATGAGCCATGCTGCCAATAGTCTTTGGGTCTGCTATTGAGTGGGAGCGTTTGGTTGTATTGCGATTCCCTACACTCATACATCGACATTGCAGTTCACCCATTGATGTAATGAAGGCGCAGTGGATGCCCCCCCATGCATGAGCCACCAGTGCCCTGGCGACCACAGAGGCCATACCAAATAGTCTTTTATCACTGTTTACAGGTAGTTCTACCCACGCCAGTACCCATGTTTCCGGAGTAAAAGGAATCGGCCTCCAAAACCTGTTCCATCACTTCAGCAATGGCCACCCAAAAGGTCTGGACTTGGGAACAGGACCAGGCTACATGATAAAAGTCAGCAGGGGACTGATGACATCTCTTACAATTCGGAGATCTGAGTGGGAACAGTTTGTGTAAAGAAAGAGGAGAGTGGTACAGTTGATGTAAGAATTTGAAGTGAATCAGGCGGAATCTGTTATTGCTGGAAATCCATTTAGTCTGAGCTAGTATGAATTTCCATTGAGCCTCAGACAGTGAGTGACCCATGCTGTCATCCCATTTGACCATATATGAGGAAGGAGGAGGAGACCCCACCTCCCGAGCCATGCTGTACAAGGAGGACATCACTTTTCTAGGAGAAGGCGGGGCTACAATATACTCTAGAATTGGGGAAGCCTCTGGGGTGTTAGGAAAGTCAGGCCACCTCGATTTCAGTACCTCGCGGAGGCAGAAATACAACAACTGGGTGACCGGAGTCCAGTCGCCTCTGGCCTTAAGATTCTCCCATGATGTACATTTCCCCTGTGGTGCCACATCGCCCAGGGTGTAGATGCGCAAATTCTGAAAGTGCCGAATGAAGATGTGCTCAGATGTAAGAGGGATCCCACGGACCCTATATATGGCCATCGTGGGTGAATACCATGGACCCATCCCAACCCACTTTGCCAGGAGATCCCAGGCCTTGAGCCTGATCTCTAGGGCTTGGACCTCGGTTTTCAAGTGGCGCTCCGAGTGGCCCAAAGAAAGCCTCTAAGGTCCTCTGTTTGGGCAATTGCCTTCTCAAGCTGCGAATGTGGCAAGTTGTTCGTTGGTGACCAGCACCAGATCGAGTACTGGATCTGAGCAACTAAATAGTAAAGAAACAGGTTGGGAACCTCCATACCCCCCTGGGCATATGGGCAGCACAAAGAGCGCAAGGAGATGCAGGATTGTTTCCCCGCCCAAATCAGCCTAGTCATCAAGGATTTTATGCTGCTCCAGAACGTTGCAGGGGGCCATTCTGGGATGTTATTAAAAACATATAAAAGTTTTGGTAAAACAACCATTTTAACTAAGGAAATGCGGGCCGCCTGAGAAATAGGGAGCTGAGCCCAAGTGTCCACCCGATGTTCCAGGTGTTGCAAAGTGGCGATATAGTTTTCCTCATACAGAAGTGCAGGGGAAGAGAACACTCATATACCCAGATATCGATTCTCTGTGGACGCCACGCTAAGGCCTCACCCACATCCTGCGGGGAACCCCCGGTGTAAGTGGGAGCACCTCCGATTTGGACTAGTTTATCTGTAGCCTGGACAAAGCACCAAATGCAGATATCTCCTGCATTACAGGTTGTAAATTTGTCCGAGGATTTTTTATATATAAAAGCATGTCATCCGCGTAGAGAGAGACGATAGACACATGTGAGCGGATTGTCACTCTGTGATGGGAGTGAAACTCTCTCAGTGTACAGGCCACCGGTTCGATCGCCAGGGCAAATAGAAGAGGGGAAAAGGGGCAACCCTGCCTAGTGCCCCTGGTTGGATAAATACGAGCGTATTAAATACCGTGTGGTAAACCCTCGCCCGTGGAGCCGAATAAAGAGGGCGAATCCAACCAAGCAACACGGACCCGATGCCCGAGCTGCGTAGGACCTTGAACAGGAAAGGCCATTCCACAGAATCAAACGCATTTTTCAGCGTCCAAGGCCACCACCACAATAGGGCCTTCCGGATTCAAATTGTGCATTAAGGTGAATAGTCTACGCAGATTATTCTGGGTGGATCGCCCCGGGATAAATCCCGCCTGATCTGGGAGGATCAAAGCAGGCATGTGCGGAAGAAACCGATTCGCGAGTAACTTTGCAATGATTTTATTATCAGTGTTTATCAGTGACAGGGGGGATAGGAAGAACACTTTTTTGGGTCTTTATTGGGCTTGAGTAACACCATGACTAGGGCAGTCCGTGCGGACTCCGGGAGCACTCCAGAGGACGCACCCTCCTCAAACATTTTACATAAATTGGGAATAAGCAAATCAGGATATGTTTTGTATAGTTCAGCCGATATCCCGTCCGTTCCCAGAGCCTTACCTTTCGGGAGTGACATTATCACCCTATGAAATTCTTCTCCCGTCTTCTGCCGTGGGGGGGTCATTAAGAAGCCCATCCACCTCCGAATCAAGCCAACCCAAGGCATCCCTATCAAGAAATTGCATGATGTCATCATGTCCAGCCGTGCCATGGGCAGTGTACAACTGCTCATAATATTGGCGAAATACCTCATTTGTCTCCAACACATTTCTGGTAGGTGCTCCCACCTGGGGCTCCACCTCTAATATAGGCTCCAGTCGACTCTCCTGTCTAATGGCCCAGGCAAGTGTTCTACTCGGGCGATCTCCCTCCTCGTATCTCGCTGCAGCGACCGGGTCACCCAAGAATCACTCCTCTCCATACATCAGAGCATGGATCTCCCTCCTCCTCACCGCAAGATCAGCCTGAAGATCTGAAGAATCCACACTCTCCTGAAGAAGCACCAAATTCTTAATTTCCTTATCCCGCGCAATGGCTCTGTGGATACTTTTAAGGACCCCCCCCCCTCCTGTGACACACACCAGCCTCGCAGGAACACCTTAAAAGTTTTGCATACTACCCCTGGACTAGGAACGGATGCTGTGTTGAACCGGAAGAATTCTAAAATGGCCTGACGCAGCCCCTCCCAGAACACCAAGTCTTCCAATGCCCGGGCCCGGAACCTCCAACGAAGCTGCCTGGGTAAGATGGGGGCCCCTGAATTTCACCAGGACCGGGGAATGATCCGAAAGGGTATGGGGGAAAATCACTGCCCCGTCCACGACACGGGTCAGGTCCGGAGACATAAACACATAATCAATCTGGACAAACTCCCATGCACACTAGACTGGAACGTGAATTCCCGAGTGTCAGGGTGACACTGTCGCCAAACATCGAACAAGCAATAATGGTACGCGATGGATAGCCATTTTTGTGCTGCGTGGGGAAGTGACCTTTGGGTCGACACCGACCTATCCAATGTGGAGGAAAGGGCTACATTAAAATCCCCCACACACACCACCTCGTATCCCGGGAACAATCGTAAATGCTCCAAGCATGCCTGGAAGAAATCGGGAGAGTCGTAGTTAGGGCTGTAAACATTTATAAATAGGACGGATTGGGTCACAATCTCCCCGGCCACCAACAAGAACCGTCCCTTCCTGTCCGCCACCTGTTTCTGAACTTTGAATCCCAGGGAGCGATGTATGTATGTTGCAATACCCCGGGAGTGTGTAGAGTAAGATGACCCATACCTGTGATTTCCCCAGCCAGACAGGGCAGGGAGCTTGTGACCTTTCCCTAAATTCCTCACGTAGTTGGATATGAGTTGCGCCTTTTTCGCGTTAGTAAAGCCCCACATGTTCCATGTAAGCAAGGTTATGTCAGAGGTAACAGGGGGACCTGGCCCTGAGGAAACACTCATGTTATGGCTCTGTGGGTATTGTTTGAAGGAACTGCAGCTGCTGAGATGTCAATTGGTGTAAGGCCATGAGAGTGTCTAACCTGACCTGGACGCGCATAGAGCGTTGTCCTTCCTAAAGAGAGAACCCGTCCCTCCCACTCCTTAGATTCAAGTGTAACAGAACAACCATGCCCGAGACCGGGAGAGAATGCTGACCGGTGTCAAATTAGACCAATGACAATTAGAAAACGGGTAATGCCCACCCTTAATTCAATTCTCGTGTCTACATCTGTATATGCAACAACCTGAGTACCCCCCTCACCCAGACAACTCACAAATAACGTTAACAAAATAGCAAAACTGACCCCAAACCCCTCCCACCTCCCAAACCAGAAACCCCAATCTACTGGCCCCCTAATCCCACCCGCCTCCCTAGACCCCTCAAACATGAATCAAAACCAAGCTAAGTGGCCGCTGGACTCGGGGGGGAAGCTGGCGGCATCTGCGGCTCATAAAGCTTGAGAGCTCAATATCATGGTTACATGTCACTTTTTGATCACCCACCGGGGAAAAGTATTACATGTTATGATCATATAGCAGTGGGATATCTTAATCGGCCATCGATCGAGTCCGGCCGTGCACCATTATACAGCCATATGCACATGCTGGCCACCTCCTGGTCAAGGGGTCGCTGGAGCAGGGGGCATGGGGTCTGGAATGCTCAAGGCAAACCTCTCAGCCGATTCAGGGTTCGTGAAGGATACCCTGCCATCCTTTACCAACCTAAGTTTAGCAGGATACATCATTGAATAGCGAATCCCCTTCTTCCGCAACATGGCCTTGACACTTAGAAACGTTTTCCTCTGATCTTGCACCTGCTGGCTAAAATCAGGAAATAAGCGTATTGTCAATGAGCCCCATTGCAGGTTCTTCTTATCTCTGGCCACGCGCAGCAAGGTATCTCGATCTCTGCAATTGAAAATTTGAGCTATAATAGCTCTTTCCGGGGCACCCGGGGAGGTCTAGCCACCAACGAGCAATGGTCCCTTTCAACCATAAATATATTAGTGACTGGCGGGTTGTCCAAGACATCTTTGAGAAGCTGTTCAACAAAGAGTTCCATATTGTCAATGTGAGTAGTTTCGGCCACCCCTGTAATCCTTATATTGTTTCTCCTCGAACTCCCTTCGAGGTAATCGTTTTTTGCAGTAATTTTCTTAACTATCTGTTGCAGGGATGCCACCTCTCTTTGGAGAATGGAGATCTTATCCTCCCCTTCCCCGATCCTCTGCTACGCCTCCGCAATCCTGCCACACAGTTTCTCAATTTGTATCGCCGACACATCCACCTTACAGGTTAGGGTGTCAATGTTTGCCCCCAGGCTGTCAGTACTTCCCTTGAGGGCCAGCAGGGTTTGATTTAATGAAGATAAGTCAATGCGGGCATCCCCGGGATTCTCCTCCTGGCTGGCAGAAGATCGGTCTGCCCTCGCAAATTGTTCCATCTTGGATTGCCGTTTCTGAATACCCATTCCGGGGGGTACAGGGAGTAGCAGTCAGGGCCTGTGCCCGATTCGCTCCGACACAAGGCACAGGAAGAAGGGATTCCAATGAGCCAGGAATCACTGGTTTTGAGAAGCCAATGTACCCAGGGTGAGTGCATAGATCCAAGCCCCCCCCCTCTCAGGCCCCCAAGACCACCCACAAGTTGCACACCATGCTACTGCTATTTAGCTGGGGCAGATGGGCGAGGGCCCCTATGTCCAGCACACAGTCCGACCCACCATAAATCCGGTCTGGAGGTTCAGGTAACACACACGGCCATCAGTCCACACGTAGAGAGGATTTTTTCTTTTTTTTAAAACCCTCCTGCCCTATCCAGAGCTTCCACAGAAGGGGGGGGTAACTTGCTGCACACCACAGAGTGGGGTGGCAGTGGGGTTATATCACCATTTCCCCCCCAAGGCCGCCACCCCACATGGCAGCACAAATTGTCCCAAAATTCAAATACCCCCCCCCCCCCACGTGGTCCCAGGAAGCCAAGTTCAAGTGGGCAGGAACCCCCAAAGTCCCTCACTGGAGCCAGGCCCACAGCAACCTCTGCTGGGCAAACAGGTCGGGTAGGAGGGGGGAGCACCACTCACCTCCACAGGGCCCTCGCATCTTCGTCCCCCCCACCTCTCAGGTTTCGGGCAGCGCCAGCCCCAGCTGATCGCAAGTCCACCGCGGACCTATTTTGGGAGAGCTCCGCGGGCCGGCGCCGTCCTGATGTCAAGCAGGGGCACCAGCGCCACGGCCCCCCCGACAAAGGAACCACTCCCCGCCACATGGACGGCACAGTCGGAGCCATGGGCCGCCTGTGCCAGGCACCGCTCCACCTCGCAGCCGTGGCTCCACCGCCAGGACTCAACAGTGCGGGGGGAAGAGCACACCAGTTCCATGCGGCAGAAGCTGTCCCAGGGCCCGGAGCCGAATGCCGCAAATCGTTGTCAGCTCTCACCGAGCTGTACACCAAGTGTTCCCAGGATTTTCCACTGCAGCAAGGCAGATGATTAAAGCAGCTGCAGCATGTTTTGAGCCCCCGGTGAGACAGGAACCACATGCCTCCAGCAGAGCGCTCTCAGGGTGCAGCCATTTTTGATGCCACGCAACAGCGCCCCCCCCATAGTGGCCATTTTGAAGGGAGGGATTAGTTGCCTCACCTGCTGTTAAGAAACCAACTACTTTCACTCACTGTCCCATACTAGTATAGAACATATGCTTAGATGTTCACTAAGAGCCTATCGCAATGGCCACTAGGTTCTTGTAGTTTGCCACGTAGGATGATGTTGTTAGTGATGTAGGTCAATTCAATGATGACAAGTTTTGGATATAAAAGCTCAGTTTTTATGAAACTCCCTGTTTTAGATAATTCACAGTAAAACAGTTATCCTTTTTGCCAACTACCTGAGTTGTTTCGATTATTGATGTATGAATAAAATCTGCATCCCCATCCATCTCTGGGGTAATTGTTACTCATCTTAAAGGGCTCAGGGTAATCAGTTCACTTGGTGGAAGAGAGGATGTTTAAAAAATCCATCAACATAAGTAAACTTTGGAGTCCCGGCAATATCGCACGACCTCTGCCATTCGGCTAACAGGATGTGAAGTTCCCCTAGATAGTGGTTTAGTTTAAATTGCTAAAATCTTGCAAGTAGGGTGTCACAGGTCCCTCTGGTTTCAGATGGAATCCCCTCCCACCGTCTACGAGAAGCTGAACGAACGGGAAGTTAGAGAGGCGGTAAAAGAGGCGTACGATACAGAGAGTCGGAAGACGAACATGCGAATGGTGAGTAAAAACTGAGAAAAGTGGAAAACCGGGGAATGGGTAATGAGTGACAAGAAGTGATAGGGGATAGAAGTGTAACGGAGGGAGGTGGGATAAACATAACTTGAGAGTAAGAGTGTTAAATAGTAAAGAGAAATAGACTTGTGTGAGGGCAAGCAATTAAGAGGTATCATGAGGAGAGGGCCACGATAATAGAATATGCCCTGTGCCTGCGTTTTAAAGAACGTAACAGAAGAAATCTTAACCTAAAATTCCATAGCGGATGACGTAGAAGACTGGCTCGGTTAAAGACATACTTAAAGAGATTGATTTAAACACTGTACGAGTATTGATTTAGAGGGCAAGACGAGTCTTAGAGAAAAGATCGTAAAAGATAAGAGCTGTATGTGACCAGTCGTATATGTCTGTTTGTCTGTTCGTTTTATGTATCTATGTGTTGGTGATGACGTGATAGTTAAAAGTGATTGTTGAAAAAAGGAGAAACATGAGGTTAGAAATTTGAAATGGTTGTTTGAATTTAAGTTGATGGTGTTTTTTAGCAAGATTAAAGTAAAAACGTGATTTCAAGGGATTGGAGCCTGCGACGATTGGTGCATGCTCATATTATATTGTTTTTCTGAAACATATTGTTTTTCAAATCTGTGACAAAGGCAAATGAGTACTGATAGTCAAGAGTGACAAGTCAAAAATGGAGGATGTTACTCCACTTGTGCATCTCTGCAAGCAATTGCCGAAACATGTCCCTAAGCTTAGACAGTATAGTGTGAAATGGGTTAATGGAACTGCAGATACAATGTTTATTCCGTCGCCGTAAGGAGGGTCACTATTGAAGGTATTCCTGCAGCATGTGATGACCTATTTGGATGCAGCATATACGGGAAAAAAGCTAGGCAAGCGAGTAGCAAGTTTATAACTTTGGAAAATGTCCCAGGAGGAAAGAGAAAAACTGCCTCTTATTGATTGGATCCTTAATGTATGTACAGAGGGTGGTGAGGAGTCTTCTACTCCCCCCACCCTGCTGGAAATAGACAGCAAAAACAAGAAAGACGATGGGTTATACCCATTGAGGGAGCTTAAGGCAGCAACAGGGTATAGTAACCTGGCGTATGAGTCACCTGCGCAAAGCAGTGATGAGGGCTCGGAGAAAAATAACGATAAAGATTTAATCCCTTAGGTCCTGAGGGACAAGGAGAGATGCAACAAGGAAAGAAGTGATCGAGCAAGCACATCTATAGATATAGGAAGAGAAATAAAGAGATGGAAGGGAGAAAGAGATAAAGCTGACGAGTTAGCACTTCTACAGGACCAATGGATGGGTAAAGACATCATGGATGTAAGACAAAGAGAAGATCAAGATGGACGAGATAAAAAGGATAGGAAAAGGGAGGAATGATTAAAAGAAGAAGAGGCAGAAGGAAAGGATAGAGAAAGACAAGAGCAGTTATATCAAGATGAACAGTTGAAGAAGCGGGAATGAGCAGAGGAACAAAGAAAACGAGATAACAGACAAAGGGCAATCGATAAGCGGGAAAGGTTAGAAAGAAAACAAATAGAATAGGAGGAACAGAAGTTAAGGGATGAGAGAATACAAAGATGAAAAGATGAGGAGATACAAAGGGCAAACGAAAAAAGGGATATGAAGAAAAAAGATGAAGACAGGGTGAGGGAGGAAGCAAGAAAGTGCAGAGACCTTGATGACATAGAACGAAAAAGAAGGTAAAGAGCACGCAATCTCGATCGCCTGAAGGAGGTAAGGAATCCCGATCCAGACGTTGCATGGGAGGACATAGAGGAGCTCTTCTGGGGAATATGAGTCATTACAAGGCCCATCTAGAGTAAATCTAGAGGACACGTTTGACTCTAGAAACATTGGGGAAGCAATTGATAAAGTTTATCATGATATGACAGCCCAGGAAGAATTAAAAGGTAAGGGAAAAAATGATTGACTTGAGAGTACACAGTTGTACGATATAGAGGGAGCCTCATGTACTACGAGGCCCAAGGAGTTGTCTTTAGATAGACTGAATCTACAAAGAGATGAGGAGGAGAGAAGTTATACGAGTTGGGCACAGGAAATGCCAGAAGAAGACAGTGACACCTTCCATGGAGAAGAGAGGGGTGACGTATGTGGTCCTGAGGGTTGTTTTACAATGGATAAGGAAGTGAGATGGTCAGATTTAGACATACCGATACCTCAGGCATCACAGAAATTGACGCAGTCAGACTAACCTAAAGGGCAACCCCATGGCGAGGGGGGGGAGTCGCCACCTTATGTGAGCAGATTATGGTCACTGCCAGGAAGAAGGCGGTTAGGAAATATTGTCCCTGCTGTGAATAGACAGACGATGGGAGATGTGAGTGAATTTGGGGTTTCACAGTTTCCCTTGATAGAGAAAGGGGGAGCTAGACCACAGTATATACTATGGCCTCAGATGGACAAGGATAATTTAAGGTGTAAACTACCGAGTTTTACTTCTGGTGCTGGGAAATGGATACATGAATTAGAAAAGATGACAGGAGGAAGTACACTGGCTATAGGGGACATTTAGGGTCTCCTGATTGCCATCCTTGGAGAGAGAGCTGCTGACGTTTTGTCCAGAGCAGGGTATGCTGGTGTTACTATGGTTAACACTGCCCATGACAGAGAACCGTTCAATAACTGCAGAGCGGCAGTCCGATATTGGAGCTATAATGATGAAAAAGATGCAGTAGTGGGCCTTGTCAGACACGCAAAACTTGGGGGAAATCTATACCTTTGATCTATCATATACTATGCCATGGGCTGCCGGACCTGGTACAGAAGCAGCTCAAGAAGTTAGTGGGTATGGAGGCAAAACCGTGGTCAGGAAATTCAGCTGACCATCGCACATTATTGCAGACTCTTATGAGAAAAGAATCGCAAAAAAGATGATATGAGGAAAGGCGAACGCGCCCAGTTAGTGCAAAAAAAGTTATCTAAATACGCTATTGAAGGGGCAATGATACCTAGTGGAGACGGATCAAATTCACAGCAGGTAACAAAAATGCCACTGGTGAATAATCAAAGGCAGTTTGATCAGGGCAATAATGGATTTGCTCCACGAGGAAGAGGAGGATTTCGAGGTAGACATTTTCCATATAATCAAGGGAATTGGCAGAATAATCAGGGACATTTTCAGAACAATCAAGGAAGGTTTCAAAATATGTAGAATGACAATCAAGATATGCAGGATGGGCAGAATAGGAGATTTCCGCCTCCTGTAGGTTGGGCATGTAGAATGACAGGACATTTAGCTCATATGTGTAGAAGTCAAGGGTTGGTACAGAATGGTCAATTTTCAAGACATTAAACCCACCTGCATATTCACAGCAGAGTGGAGATGGGTTTTCAAGCAGTGCAACAGGCACAGGCGCAGAGAATGTAGCAAGATTTGCAAAGGCAGCAAGGAGCAGTGAAACCGCCGCAAGGGCAGTCTCAGCATTCACCTATGCAGATACAGCAAAGCTCAAGTATGGGGTAGTTAATGACTCCTAAGGTAGGAGATGTCACTGTAGAGAGAGGGAATCCTTTTACAGTTACAGTAATGAGGCTTTATCCACAATAGGACAGCTCACTGGGAGACTTGATGTGTTCAATACTATCTGTGATGACAAATCCACACGAGGAACCGAGGGTAGATGTCAGTATAGGAGGCAAAGGTTTTTCGTTTTTAGTAGACACTGGTGCAACACGCTTGTGTATAAAAGATGGAACATTTTCAATGTCTGGCAATGCCATGAATCCTCAAGGTTTCACAGGAGCTACAACCAGAGTTCCTTTAACTTAAGACTTACCAGTCTCTATAGGAGAATGTGACATGTTGGTGCCATTGCTGTATCCAAGGCATGCACCTGTCAATATATTAGGCCGAGATTTAATGACCAAGTTGAATTTGATCATTTTGTTTACTGATGCAGGTATAGTGTGTTCAACACCAGAAATGCATTATTTAAACATGAGTGAATTTATTATGGTGTTTGCAGGACAAGTGACCATGAGGGCAGTCCCGTTAGAACCTGAAGTGTTTCATCATGAGGTACGCATTTTGTTGACATGGCTATCAAGCCTAGTAGGCAGAACTGTGAGAATACCTGATGAGTTTCTATTCAGGCCAAAGATACCTATGGATGAAGGAAGGGCAAATCTTTCCTTCAGAACTACAAGCAGCCATAGTGCGAGGAGAAATGGCTTTGCTTGATGGAAATGATTTTGAAGGAAGACAATGGTGCACAGTAATCGCCATCGGAGAGGGATACAGATTAACTGACGTCACTGATGAAGATCTGTTTGGAGATCACCCATTTTATGACAAAGTAGTGTTTGAAATGAGCATTACTTACTGGGTACAAGCCATCAAATGAGAGGTTCCTCAGAAAATGATGATAACACAAAAGTGTCCCGATTATTTTGATGAAGACATAGCAAAAGTGGCAGTCTCATTATGGACTACAGGCCCTTATGATGTAGGCCTATTCAACGGGGTTGGAGAAGTAAAGATTAAATTGAAGCCAGGAGCAATTTTACCTCGAGCACGACAGTATCCTTTGTCTCGGGAGGCAGATGAAGGTATTTTTAAGACAATTTCCGCCATGATGGATCAAGGCCCCTTGTGTCACAGCTCGCTGGTGCCACCGTTCTCTTTGGCAACACTGGAGGTTGCAAGCACTTTCTATTTTCCCTTCTTCCAACATGGCTCCTCATCCACTGAGACGCGGTGCAGTGTTTTCGCGTTTGAATGTCAGACGTCCTCTGATGTCATCACATTGTTCCAGGGATTCCGGATATGGCACAGCAGATCCGAAGCTCTGTGCATCGCTTCTCTCTCCAGATGCAACGTGAGTTCGCAGCTAGGGTACATGTTTACCCAAATCCTTTCCTGTACTTACCCTTTTCCTCCTGTTCTTCCTCACAGCCTTGCGTTTCTGTCCAGCCATCTACATCCGTTGTTCATGATCCTTCAAGAAGATTTGTGAGGCTCCCCTTCCCGACACACTAGGTACATTCCGAACCATCTACCTTAGTATTTCTGTTCCTTTGCCCATTCCCTGTTTGTTTATTCAGAATCCAGACTTCATTGGGATTCCGTGGCAAGAACCTTTGAGTCCTTTTCATCTTGAGGAGCTACATCCAGAGGACGACTTGATCCATCCGGTTCCACATCCATTCCAGCTGGGTTTTATCCCCAGGGAGGGTTTTCCTGGGATCCCTCGCACAACCCCTTCTTTCCTTTTGAAGGGGAGGGGAGGTGTTAGAGGCTTCAGGGGACTCCCCATTTGCCTCGTTAATTGCTGCACGAGACAGGTTAGTGTTGAATTGTTACAGCAAGCGACGCCTATAAAAGGGAATTGCAGCATGACTACGTTGCAGGCAGCTTTAGATCAAGTGCAGCAATTGACGACAGCAGTACAAGGATTGTCCCATGAGGTACAAGCCTTGAAACATGAAAATGCAATTCTTAAGCAACAAATGGTAATTAAGTCCCCGACAAGTTCTGAGATTCCTCCTGGTCGATTACCAGGTGGGAAATACGATGGAAACCCTCAGTCCTTAAGGGAATTCTTGGATGCATGCACAGTGCAATTTGCATTTAAAACGTCCTTTTTTTCCTCGGATAGAGACAGAGTGGGTTATATGATTTCCCATCTAACAGGTCCTGCCCTTGCTTGGGCCACACCTATTGTCACTTCTAACAATGCCATACTAGATTCTGTGCCAACTTTCACGGCAAGCCTGAAAGCTATGTTTTCACAAAGGGAGTACAATGTTTCCTCCCAAGAGAAACTTTTAGAATTCAAGCAAGGGTCTTTAGGTATATTAGAATTCATTACTTGTTTTAAACAAATGGCCGTAGGTACATCCTGGGCCGATGATGCACTTATCACATTGTTTAGAAGAGGGCTTAGTGACGATTTGAAGGATGAACTCGCACGGGTTCCTAGGCCAACCACATTAGCAGAATTAATCTCTCTAACCATGCAGTTGGACTATCGGCTGCATGAAAGACACGCTGAAAAGAAAAAAGGGAGAAGTCATCGCTCTGAGCTAGAATTCGTATACTCCCCTAAAACTTCTACTCCGGATGAACCCATGCAGGGGGGCATTACACGGGGTCCTCTAATTTAAGAGGAACGTACCCGCTGGAGGAATCAGGGGCTATGCATGTATTGCGGCTCTTCTGCTCATGCGGTTCACGAATGCCAGGTACCTCCTCTCAGAAGGCCATTCTGTTCGGGAAATGCCAGACCTCAGCCGTAAAGGGAACTACGGTCGGGGTAACGGGTACAGGTTCCCACTCTCCTACAATGTTGCCTCCGTCGCTGGACATGGTAGTCCTGCATGTTACTTTTTCTCTGCCAGATAAGACTAATGTTACAGTGCCAGCCTTGGTAAACTGTGGGGCAGCTGGTATGTTCATAGATGATTTATGGGCAAGATCACAGAATATTCCTTGCTCTCCCAAAGCAATAGCTATACCCGTAGAAGGGGTGGATGGAACACCACTAGTTTCGGGACCCATTAGAGAACAGACTCTTGCCTTGAAAATGTTCATTGGATCTCTCAGTGAAGAAGCAGTTTTTGATATTATAAAAGCCGCTCACTATCCCATCATCTTGGGCTTGCCATGGTTAAGACGACATAACCCCTTCATAAATTGGGCAGCCGGTTCCATCGTTTTAGGATCAGAACATTGTGTTCAAAACTGTCTTGCTGAAAGATCAGTCGGATTCTGCACTCCTCCTTCGAATCCTGACACCTCCCGAAAGATAGTGCATTTGATCAGTCTTTTACCTCCAGAGTACGAAGAATTCCAGGACATTTTCTCCTCTTCTCAGTTCTCTGAACTGCTGCCTCACTGAAGAGACGATTGTTCCCTTCGTCTTGAGTCTTCACAGCCAATTCCTTTCGGAAAGATGTACATACTTTCTGATAAAGAAAAGTTAGCCTTATGACAGTATTTAGATACCCATCTTAGAAATGGGCTGATTACTGAATCAACCTCCCCCGCAGGAGCGTCATTATTTTTCATAGCAAAGAAGGACACAGACGAATTACGGCCCTGCATTGATTATCGGGGTCTTAACAAAATCACCATTCCCGATCGCTATCCAATGCCACTAATCCCTGATATCCTGGAGGCAGTTAAGGGGGCAACAATATACACAAAACTGGACCTCAGAGGTGCTTATCACCTCATCAGAATCAAAGAGGGGGATGAGTGGAAAACTGCGTTTCGTACCCCATTTGGACATTTCGAATACCGGGTTATGCCCTTCGGACTCTCAAATGCTCCCGCAGTTTTTCAAAGATTCATTGACCATATCTTTTCAGATCTCCTTCTTCATACGATAGTGGTCTATCTTGACGACATCTTGATATATTCTAAAGATCCTAAAGAACATCACCAACACGTGTGCCAGGTATTATACCGATTACGGAGTACCCACCTTTACTGTAAGCCAGAGAAGTTCAAATTCCATCAGTCTACTGTTAGATAATTGGGGTTCGTCCTGTCCTCTACTGGAATTTCCATGGATCCACGCAAGGTTACAGCGATTCTGGAATGGTGCCATCCTCGTTCCATCAAAGAGCTTCAAAGCTTTCTGGGGTTTTCAAACTTTTACAGGAAATGTATTGCAGGGTTTTCCTCTATTGTTCTGCCATTGACAAGATTACTCAAGAAGGGAAAAACCTTTTAATGGACAGATGACGCCCAATCAACCTTTGATACTTTGAAAGCCCTTTTACTTCGGCTCCACTCTTGCGGACCCCAGATCAGAGTCTGCCCTCTATAGTTGAAACTGATGCCTCTCACTTTGCCTTGGGCGCTGTGCTTAAACAAGCATTTGCACAGGGACCAGAGCACCCTGTGGCCTATCTTTCCAAAACCTTTTCTCCCTCAGAAATCAACAACACTGTGTTAGAGAAAGAGCTGTTGGCTACAAAACGAGTGTTTCAAGAATGGAGGCATCTCCTTTTGGGTTCCCAACATCCCATCGAGGTACGCACAGATCATCAAAACCTGAAGAGTTTGCAATACGCCGAAACACGCAACAGCCGGCAAGCAAGATGGGCACATTTTTTCTCTCCCTACAACATTTGTTTCACTATTATTCCAGGTAAAACTAATCTACAAGCTGACACTTTATCACGAAGAGATCCCACTTGCAAGCCTGGTTTTCAGACCGAAAGATTGTTTCCTCGTGCAACATTTATAGCAGTAGTTCAGGACTTCCTTCACTCTGTAGCAGCCCAAACTCACATCTTAATGGACTCCATTAGACTTCAGGCGGATAAATTGGGTCTATGTTTCGAAGATGGATGTTTCTACCGAGATCATTGTGTGTACATCCCCTCACTCCAACTTCGTACATAAGTAATGCACATGTGCCATGATTCTGTTGTGGCCGGACATCGCAGGATAGCTAGCACTCAGGAGTTCATACTGAGACACCTCTGGTGGGAAACCAGAAACCAGAAAGGACGTGACCGACTATGTCTCTTTCTGCTTGGTCTGTCTTCAAACCAAAGTTCCTTGCAGAAATTCATTGGGAAAATTGGCACTAGTCCAAATACCTACCCGTCCTTGGCAACTGATCTCCACAGATTTTATTGTTGACTTACCTGTGTCCAAAGAACATACCACCATTATGGTAACAGTCGATTATTTCACCAAATTGGCGCATTTCCTGGCATTACCCTCAGTACCGACAGCTCCACAGATGGCAAGACATTTTATAGATTCCATATTCTCCCAGCAGGCCTTCCGGACAGCCTAGTGTCAGATCGGGGTTCCCAATATGTCTCCCGATATTGGTAACAGGTCTGCTCCGCTTTAGGCATTAAAAGGGCCTTGAGTTCGGAATACCATCCTCAAACAAACAGGCAGACCGAATGTTTAAATCAAATTCTGGAAACATATCTGCGCTGTTTCGTGTCTGCTGCACAGGACAATTGGAAGGATCTGTTACCTTTGGCAGAGTTTGCTATAATAACGCTCCCCATGCATCTATTACGACTAGTCCATTTCACTGTACTTATGGGTATGATCCCTCCTGCTATCCATCCTCACTTCTCAAGTCTTCAGCCTTTCCAGATGTTGACGCCTGATGGGCGACATTCAACAGGGACATCTTTTGGCCAGGACCGCATTGATGGAAGCTCAAGAGCCTTCTAAACGCTATGCGAATCTGCATCGCTTGCCGACTCCGGTGAGTGCTCCATGGGACTTGGTCTGGCTCTCTGCTAGATTTCTTCCCAGACACCTGATTCCTTCTAAGTTGTCTCCAAAATTTTTTGGGCCATTTCTCGGTATTGGGTGCAAAGGGTCCTTTGGCCTTTGAGTTGCTGCTTCCACCATCATGGTCCAGGATCCACCCAGTGTTTCATGTTTCCCAACTCAAGCTTCATGTGTCAGATCGTTTTGGTCATTCTTCAATGGCCTGCCCTCGTCCAGTGTCTACTATGGATGGTCCCGAGTTTGAAGTCTCTGGTGTTTGTGATTCCCGATATCATCACGTCGGCTGCAGTATTTGATCCATTGGAAGGGTTACTCGTTGGCTGATCATTCGTGGGAACAGGCCTCTGCCGTCCACGCCCCCTTGCTTGTTCGCCGTTTTCACAGGTGTCACCCGGGCAAGCTGGGGGGTGTTACCTTCAGGAGGGGGCATACTGTCACGGCTCGCTGGCGCCGCCGTTCTCTTTGGCAATGTTGGAGGTTGCGAGCGCTTTCTATTTTCCCTTCTTCCAACATGGCTCCTCATCCCCTGAGACGCGGTGCAGTGTTTTCGCGTTTCGTCCTCTGATGTCATCACGTTTTTCCAGGGATTCCGGATATGGCACAGCAGATCCGAAGCTCTGTGCATCGCTTCTCTCTCCAGACGCTATGGGAGTTCGCAGCTAGGGTGCATGTTTACCCAAATCCTTTCCTGTACTTACCCTTTTCCTCCTGTTCTTCCTCGCAGCCTTGCGTTTCTGTCCAGCCATCTACATCTGTTGTTCACGATCCTTCAAGAAGCTTTGTTAGGCTCCCCTTCCCGACACGCTAGGTACATTCTGAACCATCTACATTTGATTCCCTTAGTATTTCTGTTCCTTTGCTCATTCCCTGCTTGTTTATTCAGAATCCAGACTTTGTCGGGATTCCGTGGCAAGAACCTGTGAGTCCTTTCATCTTGAGGAGCTACATCCAGAGGACGACTTGATCCATCCGGCTCCACATCCATTCCAGCAGGGTTTTATCCCCCAGGAGGGTTTCCCTGGGATCCCTTGCACAACCCCTTCTTTCCTTTTGAAGGGGAGAGGAGGTGTTAGGGTCTTCAGGGGACTCCCCATTTGCCTCGTTAATTGCTGCATGAGACAGGTTAGTGTTGAATTGTTACACCTTGGTCACGTCAGAGTCACTGTGTGATACATCAGTGTACCCTATCAAGAAATCTAAGGGGGTGGGGTCATGGAGGCTAATTCAAGACCTTCGCCCGATTAACCAGATTGAATTGGCTGAGTTCCCTCTAGTTCCTAATCCTGCTACAATCTTATGTAACATACCTGTTTAAGCACGATATTTTACCATGATTGATTTGAAAAATGCATTTTTCTCAATCCCCTTACACAAAGATTTGCAGGATCTGACGTCATTTACGTTCAGATAGACAAAGTTAAAAAGCATGAGATTACCTCAAGGATATTGTGAATCTCCATCAATTTTCAATAGAGTTCTCCAGATGGATTTAAGCAATATTAATCCGAAAGTGTTGTGTTGGAATACGTAGATGACATTTTAGTTTGCAGCATTTCAGAGGAAGAGTGCAGACGTGATTCTATTTAGTTGATGATTATGCTTGCTGATAAAGGATATAGAGTTGACAAGGAGAAGTTACAGTATTGTCAACAGGAAGTGTTGTACATAGGTCAGTTGATTTCACATGAAGGAAAAAAGGTTACTCCCTAGAGAGCTGAGGCTATTTTGAAAACCACAAAGCCACGTGCGATAAACCACATACAAAGATTTCTGGGACTATGTAACTATTTTGGAGCATGGGTCTTTGACTATAGTTCATATATAACGCCTTTATTACAAGCTCTAAAAAAAAAAGCACAGGCAACGCAAGAGAACATTGTTTGGACTGAGGAGCTGGAAGAAGGGTTTGAGGAATTGAAAAAGGCAATTTGTACAGCTCCAATGTTAGGGATTCCTAATAATGCTGAGGAATTATTTTTATTCTTGCATATGGATGGAACCGTTATGGCGGCAGTCCTCACACAAAGAACAACATTGGGGTTCAAGCCCCTTGCATATTACAGTGGGATTCTGGACCCAGTAATGAGGGATCATTTTCAGTGCAAACAATCCTTGACAGCCGCCGTGTTCGCCATTGAAAAGGCTGCAAGCATAGTGATGGGATGTTCTATGACGTTGTTTGTTGAGCATGCACTTTTTGCCATCTTTTAGATACCGAAAGGGACATTGACTTCTCAAAGGGCTTCTGCCTATGAGGTAGTGATATCAAATCCAGCGATTACAATAGTTTGATGCAAACTAGTGAATCCTGCCATGTTTGTAGCTGAACCACTGGCAGAGGATGAGCATGCGCATGACTGTTCAAACTATGATGAAATCCCTAGGATAACAGAAAATGCTTTGGCAGGGGGAGAAATTGTTTTTATTCAAGGATTGATCAAAATTATGGGCAGAGATATACAGGTGCCACAGTGGTAAAACACACAGCCAATGGGGATTTTCAAACATTGCTAATTGCATATCTACCGTCTCACCATTCAGCACACGCTGCAGAATTAGTGGTGCTGAAAGTCACACTCGAGAATCATGCAGACCAGGAAGTAACAGTGTACAGTGACTCTGCCTATGTGACGTTGACGGTACATGCAGGATTAGCACATTGGAAAAGGAGGGGCTACCTCCGAGCGGATGGCACTCCAGTACAGCATGCTGCTTTATTAGACGGGCTTATCAAGGCACTACAACTCCCAATAGCCATCGCAGTCGTTAAATGCACAGCAGACGATGAATCCAAACGCACTACATGTTCAAAATATATCATGTCATTTGATACGTCTAATATAAATGAAAAAATGGTGGTGATGATGAGTGTGTCTGAGTCCTTTAGTAATCTTTCAAAGACACAATTAATAGAGGTTCAGGTAGAAGCACCTCAAGATGAGAAGGATTTATGGACGCGAAGCGGGTGTTCTTTAAACACCTCTGAAGCATTGTGGCGACAAGACAGTACTGGTAAACCAGTGATGCCTGCAGCCTTATTAAGGGTGGTGATGGAACAGCTACACTACCCTGCGCACACAACTATAGAAAATCTTGCTGCAACTATTGCAGAAGATTGGTTTGTACCAAATTTGTTAGAACACTTTGCATTCTATGTAGTGAATTGCATCGTTTGTCGAAGATTCACTGCTGGGCACACACTGTGCACAGTTAGAGGAGTTATCCCGAGACATAATGGCCCCTTTCAGCATTTGCATATCAACTATGTCGATATGCTGCCAGTATGTAATGGGTATAGATACATGATTGTAGTAGTCTGTCCCTTTTCACAATGGATTGAAGCTGGTCTCTGTACACACCCAGATTCCACCTATGCAGCAAACTTCTTAGTGCGAGAAGTATTTCCTAGATGGGGAAAATGTGAAGTATTAAGATCAGATAATGGTCCTCATTTTGTGAATCAAATTTTTGAACAGATTGGCTTGTTGCTTGGTATTAAGCACAGGTTTTCTTTGGTTTATCAACCACAAGAAAATGGGATCTGTAAGAGGCTCACCGGCTTGCTTAAAGAAAGAATAGCCAAATCGAAGCTTACCTTGAAGAAAGGGTGATTGCATTGTCTACCACTGGCATTATATTCATTGAGGAACTAACCAGGTTCGCACCACCATCTTACCCTCCATGAAATAGTTACAGAGAGGCAAATGAGGACACCCCTCACACCTCCATCCAGAGTAAGAAGTGATGCCCAGCCAATTTCTGATCAGCTACGGCAAAAAGGGTGTGGGGCAGTACAGAACACAGAAGGAGATGCTTCAACAAGTGGATTTCAAGAACTATGTATTCCTAAAGTGTTCCCCTGAGATTCAATCCTAATCCGCAACCATACGAGAAAGAAGTGGGACGAGCCCCGCTTCAACGGTCCTTTTATCATGGAAGATGTCAGGCTGTCTGCAGCCAGAGTGCAGAGCAGATGTGTTTGGACTTTTCTGGGCGATGTTTAGATATATGCTGGAGAGACCCCTTCACCCGCACACCCTTCGGAAGCAAGCATCGGAGAAGAACCTCAGCATGTGCAGACTTGGTCTATGACGAGGAAGAAGGACGCAGAAGCTGTCAAATAAAGACAAAGAGTTCATTGGACTGTGACTTATTTTGAAAACTCTTTTCAGTCATTTGGGAAAGAGTCAAGGGAAGATATCCATTCTTTAGCAACAGGGGTTTGTTGACATTGGGCTGAGGCATGCTTAAGCCTTGATAAGAAGAAAAATATGCCAGATCTTGATTTCGTTTTCGACAACTGGAAAAGGGTACAGTACCCTGATTAATTTCTCAATGAGTTTCTGTTTGGATTTGCTCATGGTGGTACCCATTGACAACGTTTCACGGGTTTATATTTGAAATTTTCCTTTTTGTGTTATGCACTTATCCTGCAATTGTGGGGAGAACTACTAGCATTCACGTTTTCCTGCAAGATCCTAAGAATGGTCAGATTGTAAGGAGATTGCTCACAGTGATTATTGAGCAAGTTCTGCACCTTCCTGAATACAGTGGGGAAAGAACAAATGCCCCTATCAGCTGATAACACGCACAGACTGGTCAGTTTAGTTTTTTACTCCCTGATTGAAGAGTGTCCACAGCTTGTTAAAAGACATAGAGATGTCTGTACCTTTCTAAGGGACCCGAGAAATAAGAAGCATTGAATGAGATTTTGAGATACATTATAGTACTAATAAATGCTTATTCTAAGAGAACTCTGAGATCAGAGTGAGACTTTCCTTCGAGAGACAGATTGAGGGATTGCTGGCTAAAAAGAACCCTTGTTTCATGCTGAAAGAAAATCATCATGTCGTCTGGTGAAAGGCCGTTTCGTGGGGTCCACTGGGATTTTTGTGTTCATCGTCCAGTAAGCAGTCAGTTGACCAAAGAAGTTTATTGAGTGAGAACAGCAGTATCTAGAAACAGTACATAATTGTGCCATATTAAAGTTTCATTTTTCCTTCCTTAGGTAATAAAAATGGGCAGCATTAGTAGCAATGTCATCATGCCAGATTCAAAGTGATGTCCACGTTGTGTAAAAAATTGATGCTGCACGTTCTCATATCTCTGTGTTATTTATGCTTGCATTCTGTTTATAATAATACTGCTTTCACTCACTGTGCGTACATCCTATTACATAGATGTAGAAGGAGAAAAAACTCATAAGAATCATCCTAAGCAGAAGGAAGGTATAAACGTGGCAACTACTAGGCAAACAAGACACTATGTAGTTATCCCTGTTCCAAGGAATGATGAAGAGTCATCTAAGTCTGAGTTAAATGTTACGGACAGTCCATCACATGCGAAAAATGTCTTAGAGATTATTTTTGGACACCAGAGACAGGCTTTACAAGGGAGACAAAAGAAATGGGTGTTGAAAGGTGAACATACACAGTTAATGCATGTAAATACATCTAGTCCACTGATGAGTGTTTCTGTGATTGGTCCAGTTAGAAGAAACTATGCTGATATACTTTATGAAATATTGGTGGAAGGTCACAAGAGGAAAATAAGATCTAAGCGAGATACTAGGGAGGATGATTTTGAGCTAAATGATTACCTGGATAGTACAGCACATGTGGGAAACAAAAAATGGTATCAGCATATGAGAGAAGTAGGAAGGAGGACCTCAAATGAGGAATGCTTTGAATGAGCACTCCTGCCTTATAGTATGGGGAAGTCTAAGACCTTTGTAGCTATTGAAATAGACGTCCAGACGGCACATTGTTTTTCCCACATAGCACTGTGTGCTATGTGGCCAGTTTATGGGCCGAGATGCCTATCTTAAATGGGCAAATGAATGGACAGATCCAGATGAAGATGATTACGTGCAAGACTCTAAGACAAGAAACAGAGCTCACAGTAAGAATCAAGTGATCAGATACGAGAAGCCTGGAGTGAAAGGATCTGGAATCACAAGGAAAGTAACCAAAAGATTGGAAAGTTCAGGAAACTCTGCAGAAGAAATTTGTATATGGAAGAACAGAGGCCAAATGCAGATCTGGGGATCAGTACTATCACCAGATGGATGGGAAGAAGGAGTGGTGATCTGCAGAGCCTTGGTGGTCATTGGTTTCTACAAACCAACCATTGGCATAGTGCACAATGGTTGTAAGCCACTACGGCCAAGACTTGCTAAACTACTGACCTGGGTCAAAGATGGGGGAGGTGCCTTGCAGATAGTGCCTTTGGAGAGTGCAAAGCTGTGCTTTAGAAATAATGGCACAAGAAAAGTCGGAGGGAATCAGAACTGTGGTTGAATCTTTGATATACCAGGAATGATACTTGGAACAGCAGTAATCATGGGTTACTATTGGGCTTGTGGATCCAAAGCAAATATGAGGCTACCCAAGTATTGCAGATGACGATGCTCACTAGTGAATGTTCATGTTCCAGCATTGGTAATTCAGAAAAGTGACTTAAAACTTGACAATTTTCCAAAAGCAGATGCTCGCCTCAAAAAGAAGAGATCTGTGGAGCTGATAAGGAGAATGAAGAGAGAAAACTATTTCTTAGCAAAATCTATAGAAGCTCTTCATGCTATTCCCTATGAGCACAGGATATTTTGCCAGACAGCTTCAGTGTTTTTGTGGATTTTCATGCCAAGAGTCCAGGTTGGAGCAAATACCAAATGGGTGCAGTTTACAAGATGGGAATTGCTACAGACAATCAACACTACCATAAAGGGATTCAATGCAATTAGAAAAAAGTTGAGAGCCACACGACTGATGACTCTTCAGAATAGATACGTCCTGGACATGATCACAGCTATGGATGGAGGTGTTTGTGCAGAAATTGGAGAAGCATGTTGCACATTCATACCTTCTCATGATGACGAGAACCTTGACGGAGGCCATAGGTATGCTGACAAAACTCCACGGCCAGATGATTGATGAAGTAGAAGACATTACTGATGATAGCTGGTTTGGATCACTCTTCTCTTGGGTTCCACAATGGATGGCAGACATTTGTAAGTTTCTTGGAGCTATGATACTAATGATATTGCTTGGATTTTGTGTGATCAAGATAATAATCTCCCAATGCAAGAAAACAGCCAAGAAAGCCATAGGGATGAAGATTATGATCAATGTCGAACCAGGATAGAAGGCTAAAGACTTGACAGATGAATAAAATAGAGACTTTGTGAAGGCCAGTATCCATGCACCTGAGGGAATGAAGTTCCTGTATCCAAAGAATCATAAGAGGTACATGGGAAGATGGATCTATTGTAGTCCAAATGGACAATGCAGCCCCATTACATGGAACAAAGATGAGCAGGATGCCTGAAGGGAGTCATAAAGATATGGATCCCAAAGAAGTTCTTCTTCAAACCAAGATGTCAGGATGTGAAGCATGATGAGAGAGTGGTCGAGAAATCGGCCAGAGGGGGGAGTGTAGAGGAGGAGCCAAGTACCCCTACTTCAACCACCTCACCTATATTACCTATATGTTGGGAGGCCAGATGCGAAAACCGTACCGTACCAGTGTAAATACTGATACCCAGGAGAATCCTGGAGGCAAGGTTCCCATTGAGAAAACCGTACTTGCATACAAGAAAATATGATGGTCGTTTGAATGAAATCCCAGAAGAAGCAGAGCAAATGAATTGTCAAGACGAATGGTGACGTCACACAGAGCTGCGCTGACGTGCCTAGAAAAGATGCAGAGAGTAGAGAATGCAGATATTCTATAAGGCATCAAGAAAGTATCAAGGATAAGTGACATCTTGGGATCAAGATGAAGAGGCTTATGCCACAGAACTCGTAGGGATATCAAGTCAGTTTACATGTGTACAGATGCAAAAGAAACACAAGCAGACAAAGTAATCCTGAGGCTAGCTTTATAGTGAATAAATTGCGGCTTGCGCCAATATATATACATATATGCATAAAGAGTAAAGGATGAATGTTTCTACTACGTGTTATAGCAGTGCTGGACTTTAGAAAGAAGGCCCCATTTCTAGTGTGTCGCAGTAAGAAAACAAATTAATTAGCAAGTGCATCTCGGAAAGACGAGGTTGAATGAGCCAGGAAGCCAAGCCAAGAAGCCAAGGTCTTATCAGGCTGAAGTCAACTAGCATTGGATACAAATCGTGGGAAAGAACAAAACTCCTGTTCAAAACACATGAACAGACAAGGAAGATGTCAGAGGTCTTTTAAAAAATAGTATTTTAAAGACAGTTAAAGCTCAAAATCATGGTCTTCAGTCACATGAAAGGATGAAGTTGGACAAGCAAGATGCTCACACCTACACATGAGGGCAGGGCGTGCCTTCACTCCCTTGAAATCTCCACAGTACAGAACAAACTCAAGGCTGAGTTTCAAAGCCTAATAGACTAAGCAGACCACTGAGGTGATGATGGATTGATATGCTAATTGGTGGGAAACTATGGTTAAGGCTAGCTCTCCAGCACCTGAAAGGCCAGCCTGCGTGCTGCTAGGCGTAGGTGGAAAAGTACCGATGAAGGTTAGAGAGCCAACCAATTGTAGGTGTACTGTGTAATTAAGGGTCATATAGTTTTTGCAGCCAATGGGATGTCATGTATTTAGTAACGTTCATAGTGGCCATTTTGAAGGGAGGGATTAGTTGCTTCACCTGATGTTAAGAAACCAATTACTTTCACTCACTGTCCCATACTAGTATAGAACATATGCTTAGATGTTCACTAAGAGCCTATCACAGTTGCCACTAGGTTTTTGTGGTTTGCCACGTAGGATGATGTTGGTATTGACATAGGTCAATGATGACAAGTTTTGGATATAAAAGATCTGTTTTTTTATTAAACTTGTTGAGTAAGAGGATCGAGCAAATTCGTTGATGTTCATTATACTCCCTGTTTTAGACAATTGACAATAAAACAGTTATCCTATTTGCCAACTACCTGAGTTGCTTAGATTATTAATGTATGAATAAAATCTGCAACCCCATCCATTTCCAGGGTAATTGCTACTCATCTTAAAGCGCTGAGGTTAATCAGTTCACAGTTAATGACTATCCTAGCAGACAAAGGATATAAAGTACACAAAGAGAAGCTGTAGCATTGTCAAGAAGAGGTGTTGTACATAGGCCAGTTGATTTTGCATGAGGGAAAGATGGTGACACCTGAGAGAACTGAGGCAATTATGAAAACTGCAAAAGCAGATGGAACAGTTTTTTTGGGTTATGTAATTATGTCAGAGCATGGGTGTTTGACTACAGTTCATATACAAGACCCCTTTTGCAGGCTTTGAAGAAAGCGCAGGTGAACAAAGAGAAAATAGAATGGACTGTGGAGATGGAGGGAGGATTTAAAGAGTTGAAAAAAGCAATTTGTACAACTCCTGTTTTAGAAATGTCCAATTATGCTGAGGAGTTTTTGTTATTTTCACACACAAATGGGACAGTCATGACACCAGTGCTTATACCCAGTACTGCATTAAGGTACAAACCTCAGGCATATTACAGTGGGATTTTGAATCCAGTTATAAAAGGGCACTTTCATTGCGAACAGTCATTGGCAGCTGCCGCATTCACAATTGAGAAAACTGCAAGTATTGTAATGCGTTGTTCTATGACGCTTTTTGTAGAGCATGCTTTGTTTGCCATGTTAGAGAAACCCAAGCGTACATTAACATCCTAGAGTGCTTCGACATACAAATTGATGATCTCAAACCCAGCGATAAAATGTTTTAGATGTAAAATAGTGAACCCCGCCACATTTGTAACTGAGCCAGTGGCAGAGGGTGAGCATGTGTATGATTGTGCAAATTACATAGAATTTTACAATAACACATCGCATGTAAAGGAGAATGCACTGTCAGGAGGAGAGATTCTTTTCATGGATGGTCCTTTGAAAATGGATTAAACAAGTGGAGAAAGGCATTCTGGTGCCACTGTAGTGAGGCATAGAGCAAATGGTGATTTTGAGGTTGTAGAAAGTGCAAGACTACAGTCTCAATTTCAGCGCAAGCAGCAGAATTGGTAGCGCTTATTGTCACGCTTAAAAATCATGATGGACAGGAAGTGACGGTGTACAGTGACTCCGCCTACATGACGTCAACTGTACACGCAGGGCTAGCACACTGGAAAAGGAGGGGCTACCTATGAGTGGACGGCACTCCTGTGAAGCACACATCTTATTTTGACAGGCTTATTAAGGCACTACAACTCCCAATAGCCATAGCAATAGTTACATGCGCAGCACATACTAAGCATACTGATTTTATTTCTTGCTGGACCAAAGCCACAGATGCATAAGCCAAAATGGTTGCATATTTACCAGATATGTTAAGTTCTGATTTTCCAGATGTCAAGGAAAATGTAGTAACGATTATGATAGTGAACAAAGGATTTAATCATTTACCAAGAACGCAATTAATGGAGATTCAAGGCAGTGCACCACAGGAAGAGCAGGAATAATGGAAGTGAAGGGGGTGTTCCTTATCCCCCACAAAAGCATTATGACAACAGGATAGCACTGGAAAGCCAGTGGTGCCAATAGCCTTGTTAAAGGTAGCACTTGAAAAGCTTCACTGCCCTGCGTATGTAACTAGGGAATGTCTTGCTGCAACAATTGCAGAAGACTGGTTTGTGCCAAATTTGTTAGAACACATTGCATTTTATGTAGTAAAGCAAAGGTTTACTGCTGGGCATACACTGCAAATGATTAGAGGGGTAATTCCTCGACCAAATGGTCCTTTTCAGCATTTACATATTGACTATGTTGCTATGCTGTTAGTATATTAGTGGTGGTGTGTCCCTTCTCCAAGCGGATCAAAGCAGGTCCGTGTACACACTGTGATGCCACTTGCGCAGCTAAGATTTTAGTATGTGAAGTCTTTCCAAGAGTGGGAGTGTATGAGGTGCTAAGATCCGATAATGGACCACATTTTGTTAATGATGTATTTGAACAGATAAGTCTGTTACTGAGCAATAAGCACGAGTTTTCTTCTGCTTATCACCTACAAGCAAACAGAATATGTGAGAGACTCAATGGCCTCCTTAAAGAAAGGATTGCCAAACTTAAGTTGACACTGAAAAAGGGATGGCTACATTGCATGCCCTTAGCCTTGTATGCATAAAGGAATCAGCCCGGTTCGGACCACCACCTCACACCCCACAAGCTACTGGCAGGGTTGCCAATGAGAATGCCTTTAACTCCTCCATCGAGAAGTGGACGTGATGCCCAGAATGCAGCAAAAATGTTAGGAAATTAATTAAATGAATATTTGACATGCATGACCGCTAGTATCTCTGTCATTTCAGATCAACTCAAGCATCAGGGGGGGTCAGTCTCAGAACACAGATGAAAACTATTCAGCAGCTGATTTTCTGACCTTTTATCAGCTCCAAAACTCTTTGCTGGTGATGCAGTGCTGATCAAAAACTTCACCAGGAAGTGGAACGAGCCAAGGTTCGACAGCTCTTACGTCACTCCCTCAGCAGTAAAGGTTCAAGGTAGACGAGCCTGGATTCACCTCAATGATGGGAAGCTACATACTGGTGAGTCCATCCCACCCCCAAAGATCAATTCAGAAGCAAGACAAGAAAAAGAATTTCAGCGTGTGCAGACTTGATCAATGACGTGGAAGAAAGACGACAAACCAACTGGCTGATAAGAAATGCGAATTTGCATTTGGACTGTGGCTCCCCTGGATACTCCTTATAAATATTATAGCAGGCATGCAAACTCATTGCTTGAGCCACAGGAATCTTTGAAAATTACATTTAGAAAGTTGTTGATGTACCACAAAAATGCTTGAATTGGATTTCAAGTTCGGATTTGATAATTGGAAATGTGAGCTGTACCCCAAATTGTGTCTTACAATGTATTTGTTTGGCTAAACCTATGGTTGTCCCAGAAAGTGATGTGTACCACCTCACGCTTGCTGTCTTTATATTTATTCTCCAAGCTTATCCTGCTCTTGTAAGGCGGGATATGGACATCCACACTTGTGTACAGAATCCTAACAATGGCCCGGCGATTAGAAGGGTGCTTGTAGAAATAGTAGATGAATTTCTGCAGCTACCAAATATGTTACAATTATCTCAATAAAAGGTGTTTTTCCTTCCTTAATTGAGCATCGCAAACATGAGGAATGCTGAAAATGGTATTGTTTTAGGGGATGAGCGAACCCAACTAAGTACAGAATGTCACAAATGGTGGGGATTAATATGTTGGTTTATGATATACGTATGTGCCACCTTGATTTGTGTCTTTTTGTTTCTTCTGTTCGGTATTCCCTATTATATTAACGCTCCTGTTATGATAGGGACCGCTATGAATCTTCCTACTACAAGTACTGTACTTGGTTAGTTTACTTCCACTAAGGTAGAAACTCCTGTGGTGCCCCCCAAAGAGATAGCTCTTCTTGATATACTTCATGATTATTATATAAGCACTGATTTAGTAATAGTTAGAAGTAAGAGAGATGCAGAGGAAGATAATGAAGGGATACATACATATCTAGACACTACAGCACACTTGGGTAAATGTGGTATCCGCACATGAAAAAAGTGGGAGAAAAAACATCCAAGAAGAGTTGCTATGTCTGTGCCCTCATACCCTATGCCATAGATGCAGTGCAAGCTTTCATTGCCAGAGAAATTCCAGAGTACAATGCAAGATGTCTCATTCATCTTGCAGCATGCATGGCAAAAGGTCAGTTTCAAGGAAGTTGGGCCACTTTGTGATGGAGATCGAAATGGTCATTTCCGTTCCATTATTATTATATTAAGACCACACAGATGGAAAAGGAACCTGTAGAGGAGGAGCCAAAAGCCTCCACTAGAAGCCCCGCCTCTGACTTGCCTATATGTTGGGAACCAGAGATCGTGACATGGGTGACACGCAGAATTGGTGGCGCTTATTATCGCGCTTGAGAAATACAAAGCGGAGGAAGTGTTGCTGTACATTGACTCCGCCTATGTGACGTTGCATGTTGGAAGAGGAGGGGCTATCTCTGAGCGGACAGCACTCCAGTGCAACATGCAGTATTATTAGAGGCTTATTAAGGCACTACAGCTCCCCACAGCCATCACAATAGTTAAATGTGCAGCACATACTAAGAGAACTGATTTTATTTCACGCGGAAATGAAGCCGTAGACCAAGAAGCCAAAAGGGTTGCATATTCTTCAGAAATGTCAAGTTTCAATAGTCCTAGTGTAAAGAGGGGGGGTGACTATGGCTATGGTAATGCAAGAAGGATTTAATAATTTACCGAAAACACATTTGTTGGAAATACAAGGAAATGCCTCACCACATGAGAAGGAGCAATTGGAAAGGAGGGGGTGTTCTTTGTCCCCCACTGAAGCTTTATGGCAGCAAGACAACACTGGAAAGCCAGTGATGCCAGTAGCATTGTTAAAGGTGGCGCTTGAACAGCTGCACTACCCTGTACATGTAAATAGGCAGAGTCTCACTGCAACTATTACAGAAGACTGGTGTGTACTGAACCTGTTAGAACACGTTGCATTTTATAAAGTAAACTGCATTGTATGTCAAATGTTTACTGCTGGCCATACACTGCGAACAATCAGGGGAGTAATCCCCAGACCGAACAGTCCTTTTCAGCATTTCCATATCGACTATGTTGATATGCTGTAGATATGTAGTGGATATAGGCATATGATATTGGTACTATGTCCCATTTTGAGATGGATTGAAGCCGGTCCATGCACACATCCTGATGCCACTTGAACAGGGTAGTTTTTAGTTCAAGAAGTATTTCCTAGATGGGGGGTATGTGAAGTGCTGAGGTCCGACGATGGTCCATATTTTGTAAATGAATTATTTGAGCAGATAAGGTTGTTATTGGATATTAAGCATATGTTTTCTTCTGCTTATTACCCGCAAGGGAACGGAATATGTGAGAGACTCAACGGTCTTTTCAAAGAAGAAATGCTAAACTGAAATTGACACTGATGAAGGGGTGGCTTTATTGCCTACCCTTAGCATTATATGCATTAAGGAATCAGCCCGGTCGGACCACCACTTCACACCCATAAACTAGTTACTGGGAGGCGATTGAGAATGCCTCTGACTCCTCCATCAAGGAATAGAAGTGATGCCCAGAAGACAGCAGAAATGTTAGGAAATGACTTACTTCATTAGTTGACATGTATGACCGCTAGTATCTCTGTCATTTCAGATCAATAAAGCAGCAAGGGGTGTTGGTCTCAGGATGCAAGCAACAACCATTCAGCAACCGGATTACAAGAATTACTACCTGTACCTAGACTATTTGTGGGAGACCCAATACTAGTTCAGAATTTCACTAGGAAGTGCCACGAGACGTGTTTTGTTGGTCCTGTTATTATTGGAAATATTACCCCTTCAGCAGTGAAAATCCAGGAAAGACAAGCCTCAATACATTTGGGTGACATCAAGCCATATGCCAGTGTTAGAACGATCTACCCACACCCATTGATTCAGAAGCAAGTCGACACGAAACAGTTCAGCACATGCAGATTCGATTGGTGATGAGGAAGAAGGACGCAGAAAGTGCTGACTAAATAAATGCATGTGTGCATTTGTACTGTGGCTTCCCTCAAAAACTCCTTATAGATATTATAGCAGGCATGAAAACCTGCTGCTTGAGCCACAGAAATCTTTTAAAGATTTTGGACTTAAGAAAAGCATTGAAGTCCTGAAAAGTATGCCAGATCTTGAGTTTCTATTTGATGACTGGAAAAGGAAGCAGTTCCATGATTCATTCCTCACTGAGTTCTTGTTTGGTCTCCCTAATGGTGTTGTCTTATGTCAAGACTCATCGGCTTGTATTTGCTGTTTTTCATTTTATTGTGTGAGCATATCCTGCACTAGTGGGGAAAAATACTGATATATATATTTTCCTGCAAGATCCTAAAAGTGGTCCAATCGTAAGGAGATTGCTCTGAGCAATAATAGAACAAATTCTACAACTTCCATAGCATCTGACAAACTTGCTTGTTTAAAGAAAATGTTCCTTCCTCAAAAAGTAGTTTACAGGTATGATGTGAAGTCCTAATAGTGATACTATAGCAGACAATGAAAGAGCACAGTGACATATGAGGAATCATCGTTTGTGGGGATTGATGTACTGGTGTATAATATATGGGTCACCACATTCATTATTTTTTTTTTGTATCTTACAATACACACTGTTTATCTTGTTGGTCCAAAGAAGGCAGCAGTCCCCTTGAGCCTCTCCACACAAGTGACTTTTGCAGACGTAACTGTTTCAAGAAGGCCAAGGCCATATGTGATTATCCCTACACCAATGACACATTTAAAGTCACCTATCGCTCTGACAAGTGTCCCTATGATTCCCCCCGTAGGAAGCATGTATTCTGAGTTACTTGCATGCTCTATAATTGCAAGGAAGAGACCCAAAAGAGGTTCAAGAGAAGATTATTATGAGTTGAATAATTATCTAGACAGTACAGCACATTTGGAGAATAACATGTGGTATCAACACATAAAAGAAGTGGGCAAAAGTCCTTTAGAGGAGAGTTGCTATGTTTCTGCTATCCTATCTTATGCATTGGGGAACTCTAAAATATTTATAGCTATTGAAATAGATGTCCAGACGGCTCATTGCCTTACTCACCTTGCAGTCTGTCATACAAGAGGTCAATTCCAGGGCCGAACAGCATCTTTAGTTTGGGTAACAGAATGGTCAGCACAGAAGATGATTATGTTCAAGATTAGAAAACAAGAGCAATATTACACACTAGAAATCATGTGATAAGATCCGAACAGCCTGGAATGAAAGGGACAGGAATTAGATGGGAGATAAATACAAAGCTCAATTGTCAAGGGAAGACTGAAGAAGAAATCCGAAGGTGCAAGGAGAGAGGACAAATGCAGATTTGGGGAACAGTACTTTCACCAAATGGATGGGAAGAAGGCGTAGTTGTATGCAGAGCACTGGCAGTGATAGGATCTCGCAAATCAACTGTAGAGAATTTGGAGAGGATATGGAAACCTCTATGGCCGAAGCTTGACTAGCTACTAACCTGGGTTGACGATAGAGGAGGCCCAGTGCAGATAGTGCCTCTGGCAAGTGCAGAACTGTGTTTCGGAATAATGGCACAAGAAGAGTTAGAGAGAATCAACAGTGCAAACAAATCTTCAATGTACCAGGAATGAAGGATGGGACCCTAGTGATAATGGACCACTAATGGGCCTGTGGATCCAGAGCATATATGAAGTTGACCAAGGACTGGGGTGGACTGTGTTCCATAGAAATCATTCATGTTCCAGCACTAGTGATTCCGAAAAGTGACCTGAACATTGGAGAGTTTCCCAAAGCTGATGCTCATCTAAGAAAGAAGAGATCACTTGAAATTCTCAAACGGATGAAGAGGGAGAATTATTTCTCAGCTAACTCAATAGAAGCTTTTGACTCCATTCCATATAAGCACAGGTTGTTCAGCAAGACATCATTGATATTCACGATTATCTTCATGCCAGGGATCCAGACAATGGCGACAAATAACCAGATGGCAACTCCTGCAGACGATCAACACTAACATAAAGTGATTCAATGCAATCAAGGAAGAGTTGAGAGCCATAAGGCTAATGGCACTCCAGAATAGATATGTCCTAGACATGATCACAGCAATGGATGTAGGTGTGTGTGCCAAATTCAGAGAATCATGTTGCACATTCATACCTTCTCACAATGATGAGAATGGAACCTTGATTTGATGGTGGCTATAATGATGTGGACGAACGTACACGTCAAGATGGAAGATGAAGTGGAAGATATTGCATATGACAGCAGGTTTCCATCAATCTTCTCATGGGTACCACAGTGGATAGCGAACATCTTCAAGTTCCATGGAGCACTTCTAGTGATGATAATGTTTGGATTCTTTGTGATCAGGATAATTATCACACAATGCAAGAAGACAACAAAGAAAGCAATAGGGATGCAAATGATGATTATTGTCGAATCTGGATATAAATTTAAGGAGCTGACATATGAAGAAATCAGAGAAGACATAAAGGCCAGCATCCATGCACCTGAGGGAACGAAGTTACTGTATCCAAGAGATCACAAGAAGTATGTGGGAAGATGGATTTACTGTAGCTCAAGTGGACAATGCAGAAACATGGTGTGGAACATGTAAAGTCAGCAGTGACCTTAAAGGGAGTGATGAAGATATGGACTCTGAAGAAACATTTCTTCAAGAAAGGATGTCTAAAAGTGAAGAATGATGAAGGAGTGGTCGATGAATCGACCAGAGGGGGAGTGTAGAGTAGGAGCCAAAAGCCTCCACTAGAAGCCCCACCCCTAACCTGTCTATATTGTGGGAACCAGAGATAGTGACAAGGGCGACACATGTAATGATGCCAATAACACAATCAGCCTTTGAAGCAAAGTACCCGTTCAGAAAGACATTCTTTATGTATCCACAATGAGCTGATAGCCTCTTAGGAAAGATCCCTGAAGAGCAGGAGAAGATGAAAGAAAGAGCAGAATGGTGATGTTTTATGAAGTAATGGGACACTCTGAGAAGAGATAACAGTGGAGAATGTAAAGAGAACATATAGAATCCAGTAACGAAGTAAAGAATCGAGTAACCTGTAACGTGTAATAAGAAGATTACATGTGTGAAGAGCACGGAAGAAAGTGCAAATCCATGTTATAATTGTACAGAGCCAGCAACGCAAGTAGACCAAGTGATCATAGAAGCTAGATATATGTAGTACATAGACTGCAGGAGGTGACGCCAAGGTATATATAAGCATAAGAAATCTGGATGTTCCACATCGTCTTTTAAGAAATTGGGATCCCATGAGCAGGAAGCCTGAAGTGTGTCACAGTAAATAAATAGTAGCTGATGAGCAAGGAAGAATCTAGGAGGCTTGCCTGACCCAGTGTCAAGAAGGCCAGTGTAGCAGAGAACTGGTTGTCTATTCAAAGGATACAATTAATGAAAGAGACGAGCCAAGCTCCTGCCAAGGTGCAGCTGAAAGACAATGAGTGCCAAGTTCTATTCGTTTTAATAGCATTTAACATTGAAATGAAGCTCGAAACATGGGCTCCAGTCATTCAGCCTAGATGGAAATAGACTTAAGCAGATGACGCTGAGCCTAGAAGATGCGAGCATACCAATGCTCCCTTGTTATTCCCAGGAGTTGTGAAGCCTACAAGCCCATATTCAAAGACTAATTGAATGACAGAAAGTAAGAGTGATGATAGATGTTGGGTTAATTGGGTGGGGAGGTATGGTCAAGACCAACCCACCCGCACGTGCAGTACTACTTTTGTGCTGCTAGCAAGTGGAATATTCCAGAAGGGTACAAGCGTGCCAACCAACCAATAAGCGTGCCACGTATGAAAGAGCCCTATAGTTTGAGATCCAATAGATCGTTGATCGAGTTGCCCACCTGACAGTAGAGACCCAATCACAACCTTATTCACCATAGAATGTATATGTAGATTGTTCCTGTTACCCAACCACAGCCCCACATATGTTTTACAGTTTGCCACGTAGTATGACGTCAATGATGAGGAATGTTTGCTATAAAACGATGTTTCTTATGTAAATCGTTGAGAATTTGCTCTGATACATCCGTCAATGTCCGTTGTACTCTCTGTTTTAGATCATTGTTAATAAAATAGCGTACACGGTCCCAACTTCTTGAGCCAACCTTATTATTGATGTTTGAGTAAATTCTGAATCCCCATCCTTCCCATAAGAGCGCCACCTCGTCTTAAAGAGCCCCCTCTGGTGCTTATGTATCCTGAGAGAGGACATGAAGAGGTAGTAGTTGCAGAAATGAAGAAACTGAATCGTCCTGATAAAACGGAAATAGCTGGATGGCCTGGATGTTGGGAACAAACACAAGTCTTAGTTTATGGACAAGTGAAATCCACGAAAGGATGGGAAGGAGGCCTGATGTCCTGCACAGCTCATCTATGGAAGTCAGAATATTTGCCAGAAGTACAGAGAGTGAACGATGCTTGTTTAAAGTCATGGGCTAACCACGCCAGATTGTTGACATGGGTAGAAAATGAATCAGGCCCGATGATGGTGGTTCCATTGATAAATGCAACATTATGCTTCCAAAGAAAAGGAAGGAATTATGTGGGATGAAATAAAGGCTGTAGAACTACACTTGATGTATTAGAAATGGAGCAGGGACAGCCGTCTTGATGGATCAATATTGGGCTTGTGGGTCCAGAGCCTACATGAAGTTACCCAAAGACTGGACAGGGACATGGTCACTAGTGCTTGTCCATGTTCCAGCATTAGTGATTCCTAAGAGTGACCTGAACATTGGAGCGTTTCCAAAGGCAGATGCCCATTTATGAAGGAGAAGATCACTTGAAGTTCTCAACCGGATAAGGAGGGAGAATTACTTTTCAGCAAAATCAATAGAAGCCTTTGATGCTATTCCATATGAGCAAAGGTTGTTTAGTCAGACTTCAGCAGTATTCACGACTATCTTTATGCCAGGGATCCAGACGCTGGTCATTGCAAAGTGGTTGCAAATCAATCGCTCGGAGCTCCTGCAGACGATCAACACTACCACAAAGGGATTTAATGCGATCAAGGAAGAATTGATAGCCACAAGATTGATGACCCTCCAGAATAGATATGTCCTGGACATGATCACACCAATGGATGGAGGTATTTGTGCCCAAATCAGGCGATCATGTTGCACATTCATACCTTCTCACAATGACGAGAATGGGACCTTGACAGAGGCCATAACACTGCTAATGAAACTACATGACCAGATGTAAGATGAGACAGAAGATATTGCAGATGACAGTTAGTTTGCATGGAACTTCTCGTGGGTTCCACAATGGATGGCAAACATCTTTAGGTTTCTTGGAGCGATATTGGTGTTGGTGATGCTTGGATTCTGAGTGATCAGGATAATAATCACACAGTGTAAGAAGACAGCAAAGAAGGCAGTAGGACTGAAGATTATGATCAATGTTTAATCAGGGTTTGGACCCAAGGAGTTGACAGATGAAGAAATTGGAAAATATGTAGAGGCCATTATCTTAGCACCTGAGGGAACGAGGTTCCTGCATCCAAGAAGTGACAAGAAATAAATGGGACGATGGATCCACTGTAATCTGAAGGCACAATGCAGAAACATGACCTGGAGCATTGATGAACACGTAAAATGCCCTGTCTAACACCAGCTATTGTACCAATACCACAGTGAGTATTTGAAAGACGGTATCCATTAAGACAACCTTGTTGAATGTGCTCTCGAGTTGATGACAGCCTCCAGGAGGATCTCCCTGAAGGAATATGAGAAAGAGCTAAGAAAATGGACTGATGGCGTCATAAGAAAGTGTGCAAAAAGTCATGAAACGCAGAATGAAGATAATGTATGAATTCTAGAGGAGAAATGACGAAGTAAAGAATCAAGTGAACCTCAAACATGTAAAGGAAGAACATTACACAGTAAAACAGTAAAAAGTGCTTCAGAAATCAGAAGTATTATGAGTTTACATACGCTGAAATGCAAGATAGATCAAGTCATCGTATAGGCTAGCTTCAAGTAGTGAATAGAAGTCAGGCGAAGACGGCGTTGTACAGAAAGTGGACATTGGCATCATGAAATAAATAAGCCAGAGAATCATGAAGAGAGAATGAAAGGCTGTGTCGCAGTAGAATAGCTGGTTATGGAGCTGTGTTGGGAGGCTGTCTGGCCTTACGTCAAGAACTGAGAAGTCATGGTCAGTGATCTACACTGAAGAGGAGCATGTGTGCCGAGGATGAATTCTCTCACATTAAGGTGCAAGAAAGAACACAAAGGATGCCAAGTCTTAATTCATTAAAACATTTAAAAACTTGCAGAATGAACAGAATCATGGGGCCTCATTACAAGGTGGGCGGTAAGGGGTTAACTGCGCTGGTAATGGTGCCAGCGCCGTTAGCCGCTTACTGCCCTATTACGAGGTCTCCTCGCAGGACCCGCTTAGGCCACCTGGTAAAACCATGCAGCCTTAGCGGGTCCCGCGAGGAGTCCACGGAGTTAACAACGGGCCCATAATTAACGGGCCCGTTGTTAGCTCCCTCCCCATTCCCATTGAACCCTATGGGAACTCCAATGGGAATGGGGATGTACCGGGTCCGGGTTCCTTGAATGAGGAATTACCAGGTCCTCCAAGGTTGGAATGGCCCGGTAAGTCCTCATTTGAGAAACCCGGACCCAAGTTTGGAGGCAGCCATGCCGCAAATAGCAGCATGGCTGCCTCCAAACTCGTAATGAGGCACATGGTTTCTAGTCACGTGAGTCGAGGCTGAATATAGGGCTTGAACTTAAAGTTCCAGATATTATAGCAAGTGCCCTCACTCCCGTTGCATTCCTAGGACAAGAATACTCGGCAAGGCCAAGTACAAAGAGAATCTCAAGGCAGAAGGCATGGGTGATGAGACATGTTGGGCTAATTGGGTGGTAGGGCAGCTTCATGTCCTATCTACTTGCACCTGGGTATTGGCTTACGTGCTGCTATTTGAACCAAATGTTCCTGATTTGGCAAAAGTGTGCCAAACCAATTGTATTAGTCCATATAATGAAGGACCTTATAGCTTGAGAAACCAATGAAACACTGTGTAACTGAGTTTTCTTAAATTACACATATGAAGTGGTAGTCCTAGGTTGTCCATCTGATATCTAACAGCTAATAACACACATAGCTCCTATATGAGTGCATATCTAGATGTGTCCCTTAACCAATCCCAACTCTTGATAGGTTTTTTACTATTGCTGCATAGCTTGATATCATTCTGACGCATAAAGAAGTATATCATTGTATTTCATGTGGAAATCGCTGAGAATGTATATATGTACGTTGATGTTCATTGTAAAAACTATCTGTTTTAGATAATTGCTAATAAAACAGCAACTTGCCATCTTCTTGAGTTTGTCCGGTTATTTGGACTCCAAATTATTCTGGTATAGTCCTATCCAGTAACAGATGCACGTTCCAAAGGCCATATGCGCATGTGGTGCGGATGGTTTCGATCTAAACTAGTGTGACTTCAGAGTTTCAGACGATTTGGCATCCTGCACCATTAGCTGGATGATCGTGGAGTTTCCTGTGGAGAGCACTCTTTGCAAATAAACTTGCAAGAAAACTGAGACGGTTGGCAGGTCCCTCTTTAAAATAATTGCCCCTCCTAAGAATTCCCTCTATGAGAGTCTTAAGGCTGCTATGTTTTCCAGCTCGGTTCCGTCATTGAGAGAGTTCAACGTTAGGATGTGCTATGAGCTGTTGCACATTGATGCCTCGGAAGATGATTTTGTTCTAAGACCAAGGCATGTTAAAAAGCTTCATTTTAGGCTGAGACAGTGGAAGGTATCCACTTGTACACAAGCTTTGTGGAATACTCTAAGTTTGTTCATGCAAGGGAATGTCTCCCATTATAGCATTTATCCCGGGAGGATAGCTCAGTGGCAACGTGCGTGCCTTGAAAGCAAGGCGACATGAAGCAACACAGGTTCGATCCCCGGGTCTGCGCTTAGAAACCTCTGGGTGTTTAAGCACGTTACGAATAACGCAACTAAGACAAAAAAGAAACAATTACGCAATTAAAAAACAAACAATTCCTGTAACAGCCCCTCGATGCCTGTGGGCTGTGTGAGCGCTTTAAAAAATGCTAAAAAAAAAAAAATACCTTCAGAAATGTCCATGCCCAGTAACACATACGAATTACATGCGTTTCAGGTTTAAACAACTACCTGTTTATGAGGAAATTAGGCATTGGAGTAGCATGTATAGCTTGGCTGACTTAAGGGTACCAAAGAAGAAATGTAGGTTCTGTGGTGTCATTGATTCTGGTGAAACTTTGAAACACTTGGTTATTGTGTGTAAGTTCTTTGATAAGGGAAAAAAACAAGTTTTTCAAAGATAATACATTTGGTAACTCTGAGGTGTCCAGGAACCTGTTCTGGTGTCGTGGTATGTGGGGCCCTGCTGTTTCTTTAGTTTTAGCTTTGAATCTTTTCCTTGTATTTTTTGGTTTTGAATTGGATAAGAAAAACTCAGTACTGGAAAGAAATTTAAATTGATTGTTTTTTTCCTTTTCATTTTTGTGCATTTTATGAACTTTTTACTTTTATGGAAGTTATGTCTTTTTTTTCTTGTAAACTACTATTATGTTTTACCTTGTCCTGTATTTCTTTTGTACTTATGCTGTGTAAGATTTCGTGTAAACTGAAAATGCAACAATAAAAAAAAAGAAGTCCCTGCTCAGTATCCACTGGTGCTATGCGGACGGAAGGCGAAGTGGTCGTATTGGAAGAAGAGCCGATACAGAAGGCTTCGAGTCGATCAAATGGATGTAAGTAGACTAAGGGAAATGGCACTATAAAGGGGCGGGTTTGTGATATTTTATAAAAATAAGTTGGGTAATGGGAATTTTCTGTGTATAAAGGTATGCCTAGGTAATCCTATTTCAAGGGAGATAGAAGAAGACATCTCAAATTCTAGTCAGAATATTAAGAGAGAGGATAAACATGGTCAGGACTGTGGAAGGGGTTGTTAATGTGTATTGTGTTGTTATTTTGATTATTATTTGATGTATGAAGTTCTGAAAAAGTGATACATTTTAAACATTTGGAATTGAATTTGCTTTGTGTTAAGTGTAGTAAACGATTGACGCCAGTCAGAAGATAGATAGGTTGTTGAGACAACGGAGGATTGAGAGGCGATTGATGGTGCTTGCTCATATTTATTGTTTTAAGATTAAAGTAGAGATTTATTAAATATAACAAGGTAACGATTTGGTAAGTATTGACAGTTAATTGTGACTTGTCAATATAGAGGACACTCCTCTTATGCACCTTTGTAAAACATTACCACAACATGCACCCAAGCTCAAACTGTACAGTGCTGAATGGGTAAAGGGCACAGCTGATAAAATGTTCATGCCATGGCCACAATGGGATCATTGTCAAAGGCAGTATTACAACACATGAGCCACATATGTGCACGCTGAGTACACAGGAAAGAAATTAGATAAAACACTGGCAGTTTTAGAACTCTGGAAAATGTATCAAGAGGAGAAAGAGGACCAGCCACAGGAAGAGAGGATGCTTAATCAGCATAAAGGGGAGGGCATCGAGCCCTCAGCTCCTCTTACTCTGCCTGGAACTAATAATGTAGATGCAGAAGAGATAGGGTGTTATCCCTTAAAAGAATTAGAAGCAGCGGTGGGGTATACTAACCCGATATATGCACCCTCTGCTTATAGTAGTGATGAAAGTCCAGAAGAGAACAAAAAGAAGGAAGGCATGTGTATATTCATACAAGATAAAGAGGAACAAGGCAAGAGATTGAATATATCAACAGATATATACAACAACATTAAGAGAAGGAAAGGAGAAAAGGATAGGGCCGGTGAGGTAATGCTTGTACAGAACGAATGGATGGCAGGACAGATATTACTCAAGTTAGATGGGAAAAGCATTGAGAAGGTTAGGCAAAAGGAAGACAACGACAAGCAAGAAAAGAAAGACAGGGAACGAGAGAAGCAGTTTAGGAAGGACGAGCAAGGAAGGGAAAGCAGGGAACAACGGGAAAAGATATATAGAGAAGAACAAGAGAAAGATGAAAAGGCCGAACAAAGGAAGTATGTTATGTTATGTTATTTTATGTTATGTTATGTTATGTTATGTTATGTTAAGGGGACTTCTTAAGCGCACGTTCACCCGAAGGTATTGTGGTGCTAGAGGGCAAGGCATACATCCAAAGAAGATCCACTAAAACAGGTAAGTCTTGACGGCCTTCCTAAAGGCGAGATGATTAGATAGTTTCTTTATGCCTAGCGGGAGCCCATTCCAGAGCAGGGCAGCTGCTACAGCTGCTACAGAGAAGGCACGGCCGCCAATCCGCACACGGCAAAATGAAGGTACACAAAGTTGGCCGGACATAGCAAAGCGCAGATAGCACTCGGGACAGTAGCAAGAAAACGTGGCTCTTAGGAATTCTGCGCCCTGGTCATGTAGTGCCCGATGCACAATACACAATGCCTTAAACTTGATACGTTGGGCAACCGGAAGCCAATGAAGAGAATGAAGAACCAGTGAAATATAAGCCTCATAGGGTGTATTAGTCGCAACACGCCAGATTTTGTAGGCACTGCAACTGCTGGATCAGCCCCTAAGGCTGTGCCAAATACAACAAATTACAGTATTCCAACCTGGAGTGCACCATAGCTGCAACTACCGGCAGGCAAATAGAGGAAGGAATCAAAGGAAGCACTTTTTTTTAACACTTTCAGCTGAAAGTGGCCCATCTGACAAACAGCAGCGACCTGATTGTTCATAGACAAGGATGCAGAAAGAACTACAACCAGATTTTTTACCTTCTGCACTGGAACCGGGAGAGAACCAAGAGAGGAAGACCAGAAGGATGACACCTAAAGTTAGCCATTGGGTGGACAGTATGAAAGTCAGAAGAAAGAAAAAGAGGAAAGGGATAGGAGAGAAAGAAAGCAAGAGGAAGAAGAGGCACAAAAAGTGTAGGAAAAAAGATTAGAGAAGAGGAAGAACGAAGAGAAGAAATAAGAAGGAACAAATGTAAGCAAGAAGAAGAGAGGGTAAGAAGAGATATGAGAAAACAAAGGGAAGTGGAAGAAGGAATAAAACAGAATAGAAGGCAGTGAAATCTTGACTCCAGTCTCGTTCAAACAAATAAGACCAAGCAATCAAACGCAGGGCTGATGGTAAACCATAAGGGACATTTTCATAATGAAAGAATTGGCTCAAGAAATACCTAGAGTAGCATATGAAGAGGAAAGATATAATGCACACACACCCTTTCTTCAAAGTCCTCCTCACCTGGACAACTAACTATCTGTGAACCTGGATAGAAAGTACTTTCCAGAGACACTGGTCAAAAATGGAAAATCCATACCCAGAAGACCCTCCTATGGGAGATCTGACATTACTATCATTGGCACTGTGAAATCCTCTTGCAGGACTCTGATCTTTACTGTGGCCTGTGGGTAGTGATCTATGGACAATCTTTAGACAATTAGAGACCCCGGGGAATGGATCACAGGAGATGGTTATACCTGGAATACCAAAAACCCACTCCTGTAAACAACAAAGACACTTAATGTGATAGATTACAGATTACATTTTATTGTCACTTAAAAATATATACATTTTATTTACACCTCATTTTTTATAGCACATCCTCTTTGCACTTACATTTATTGGCATATATTTACAATGTTTTCCTAAATACTTACTGTCTTATACACCTAAAAACACTTTTCTTACTCCACCAATATGTCCTATTGCAACATCCTCTAAAGTGCGTCCTCGTGGACACACATGATTTGAGACTGCGTAGTGAGTGTCGTTCTTCCTGAGTGACCACATCTGCTTGGAGAGCAGTTCTCTTACTCCTGGAGTCTAGTGGAATCAGGGCAGCACACCTTGGACTTTACTGGGAGTTTCTCCAGTGCTATGCACAGTCCGATGACTCTACTTAGTCCCATTCTCTTTCTCATGAAAAAGATTGACAATGGATTCCGGATCCCTTGGTTCTTCCGCCAAGTCTGCTGGGTCCTCTTCTCCTATGACTGATGGTGCTACCAAAATGAGAAGCCCAATTTCCAGTGGGTCTTCCATAGGCTTTGGTAGGCAGATTCGGGTGGTTGGCTCAACCTCAGCGTATGAAGATGTCCCTGCATTACAATAGTGATACATTAGAAAGGAAGGATGAACCATGACCATGCGAAATTGATCCTGACATTTGACACCTGTATATTGAAATGTAAAACTGAACATGGGCCTATGAAGGGTTTTCCTGCCATATGATGGCTTGACATGTAATATTTACCATGGAAATCTGAAGGTGTGCTTGTCCTATATAGTCATATACATTTGACATGTAATTCAAATGCTTGTGTGTGTCTGCTACTGCACCCAGCCAAATCATATATGAGGGTGCAATTAAACAGCATTGTGTAGAGGGACCTGTCTGGTGATTGAAACACCCTTCTGCATGACTTGATTGAGACAAAAACATTTGAATTGCTTGTCAAAACCACTAACACGCCTTGATGGAAAGGCAAATGTCCTTGGGGCACACTGATTGATTGAATGCACATGCACAACTTGATTGAGTGCAATAGCTGACACATGAGCAATTGCATTTATTTTGAAATGTATTTGCACACTTAGAGCTATTGGCAAATCTCTTTGGGCACACTGGTTGACTGAACACATGACCATGTGAGTGTGTTGTTAAATTTATTAGCACACTTTGAGGTATGGGAAAGCACGTTTAGGGTGCGCAAGTTGATTGAATGCATACTCATGCATGTTTTGCTTGAGCACAGTAGCAGACACAAACAGTTTTATTTGGGTGTATGTGTTTGCCCTGGGACCAGCCTAGAACAAGCACACACCTCTTAAGGTTTATATATTTTCTTGAAACAATTAACTGACTCAGAAGAAAGGGGAGCGTTTTATACTTTGCATTTATTTTTGCAATAAGTAGATAAAAGGCAAATAATCACTACAAACTGCACAGGAAATTTTGCTGACAAACAGATAAATGCACAAATCACATGAGCACAGTTCTTACGTTCCTTCGTTATTCATGCTGGGCTAGTGACCCTCAATGGACACAGTACTGGAAAGCTCTTCTCACATATGGACACAGGACTGGACAGCTCTTCTCACATAGGCCAGTACCTACTATGACACAGCAGACAGGAACAGTTGCTTAGAGGCTTTCGGTACCAGGATGCCCCAAATGCACTGGTAAGCTTTCTGATGAATCCTCCAGCTTCCTGTTTGCACAAAGCTTTTATTAAGTGAGCCTGTCCATCACATGCTATGTAAACCCTTCTAGACGCTTCCCCTTAGCTTGTTTTCGATGGAAATTTACTGGTCTGCCCCTGGCTTCCAACTTACTCTTCCCCCTCCCTTCCCAGATGCTGGCCACTTCTGGAAAGCGTCTCTGGAATGCAGCCTTGTCAGTAACCCAGGTCATTCTGAGCGTCTGGTGCAATCACTTACTTGTTTACATGGACCATCACCTGAGAAAAGCAGAAGCTGAAATCTGAAAGCATTGAGTGTGCCCACTGAAAATCAATTAACCCATAATAACTCAGCAGGCCTGGGGCCTACGAGCTGTTCTGTCATTACACGACACAAGCATTTCATTTTTTGTAAAAGCGGAAAAGTATATGGTGTTTGCTGGCTGGTTTAAGACACACTCATACATGACGTGGTTGAGTGTAGTAGTTAAGCATTTGAATGTCTTGTCAAAATTATTGGTACATTTTGTGGGAAATACAAACATCTTTGAGGCATGCTGGTTGATTTAGCATATGCTCACACAAGACTTGTATGACTGCCATAGCTGATATACATGGATTTGAATTTATTTTCAAATTAATTATCACATTTTAAGAGAAGTGCAAACATCTTTGGGTCAGAATACTGGTTGATTGAATATGTACTCATGCATATCTTCATTAAGCACAGTAGCTGACATAAGCATTTGATTTTCTTGTCAAACTTATAAGCTCACTGAGGGAAGAGCCCACTTCTTTGTGGCATGTTGGTTGATTGAAAGCGCTCTGACACAACTTGGTTGAGCATAGTAGCTTTCAAGAGCATCTAGATGTATTGTCAAATATATTAGTACTCTTATTAGGAAGGGAAGATGTCTTTGGGGCATGCTGGTAAATACTGAAAGTGTGCTCACACACAACTTGGTTGAGTGCACTAGCTGACACACATTTGCATTTGAACTTCTTGTCAAATTCATCAACACACTTCAACAACTGGTGCCATGAGTAAGCTAAGAGACAAATAACTTTGTGATCTGCAATATATTAAGTCCTCGCTGGAGCTAACTATAAATGCTGATGTTGTAAATCATGTAAGAAAATCTATGGGGGACATAAGGGTCAATCATGCTGTTACACGTATTTCGTGGTCTGAGAAAAATATAGCCAAAGTGGTAGCCAAAGTGGTAACCTCTTTGTCAGCAGACTGTTACGGGGATACCAACCTATTTCAAGCTATGTCGATAGAGGGGATCGAACATTGTATATCACATTGCATTCTTCAGTTAGAACTGTAGGGGTGGTATCTGGTCTCAGTAAGAGAAATCCTTACGATTGTGAAGTGAGAGACACCAAAAGGCGACTCAGAGCAGACATTAGGAGGGCAAGGAAAACCGCTCTATCGACTAAATGTTTTGTTTCTGCATGCAAAATACTTAAGGGAAAGTACCGGTCTTGGTTAAGACAAAAAAAAATCTAAAGAAACAAAACCAATGGCAAGAGACCATAAGGCTATTGTGTACGATGAACACTCGTAACATCTGGGCTTTACTAGGAGAAGTGAGAGAAAATAGGTCCTGAATTCTATTGGAGCCCATAGATGGGAAAGTTTCCTGAGAGAGCGCAACATCCCGATCAATGTAAATGATAAGGAGGCTGATAACAGTATTCCCCCTGGGCCTCCATTTATAGGAACGGTCGCTGCGCTAGTAGAGAAGATAAACAAGTTAAAATCTTCTAGGGCACCTGGCCCTAATGGCCTGGCCAACATCACACTGAAATGTAACCATAGTTTTTGGGTGAAAGTATTAAACATCCTCTTCGACAAAATTATGCTCGAAGGGAGAATACCCCCCTCATATCCCAGTACACAAGAAAGGTGACAAGAGAGATCCTAGCAATTACAGACTGCTGTTGATGCTCGACTCCACTGGTAAACTCTTTGCAGGTTTAATGCTAGATAAATTACAAGAATGGGCAGAGAAAGAGCATATACTCAACTGTTTTCAAAGTGTCTTTCGGAGGGGTTACTCAACGACACATAACTTGATTATTCTTGACACCTTGCGTACAGCTGCCAGGAAAAAGTGGAGTCCGCCGTTGTATGCGTTATACGTAGACTTTAAAGCAGCCTTTGATTTGGTTCGCAGAGATATTCTGTGGTCTAAATTAGAATTACTTGGTTGCCCCAAAGGCCTGCTATACTACCTAAGGCTTCTTCATCAGAACAACACAATTTCCCTTAAATTGGACCTGCGAGGCAATATGACCGCCCAAATTGTATAAAACAGAGAAGTCATGCAGGGCTGCGTGTTGGCCCCGACTCTTTATAATTTGTTTACACATGACCTACCTGCGGCTATTGGAAATGTATATAACTGTCCCCCGAAAATTGGAGATAAGCACTGTTCAGTCCTTACGTACGCAGATGACTTGGTGATATTAGATGATACACAGAAAACCCAATTGATGCTATTCACAAATAAAAAGGTAGCTCGTACCAGTTTAAAGGTACAGAAACTAGAGACTCTATATACCCCAAACGGTTTATAGTGATAATTTCGAATTACATTATGTCGAAAGTCATAATGTCGAAAAGAAAGTCGAATTTTTTTTTCGAATGTCTATTTTTGTTTGTTTTTTGTTTGAAATGGGGGGTCATCCTCCAACCCCCCTTTTTGTAATTTTATTTTGTTTTACCCCTTTCTTTACTTGCGGAACCCAAAAAAAATCTAAATAAAAAAATAAACATTCGAGAAAAACATTTTTTGGCATTTTGTTTTTTGACATTATGACTATCGACATAATGCTTTCGACTTTTTCACTGCACACCACCCCAAACTATAGATATTTGGGAATTGACATCGAAACAAAGGGGGACTATCTCCAGTGTAAGCAGATTAGAAAGATCAGGGCCGCCCAAATTACTTCTCTAGTATACCGCTTTACTATTACACATGGCGGCTTTACTATTACACATGGCGGCTTCACCATATGGGCTGCGCGATTGCTACATCAACAGGTTCTAGTCCCGATGATGACCTACGGCCTTGAAGCCCTACAAAATATGGACCTGAACTAGTTGCAGGTTGAGGAAGGCAAATACTGGAGAAAGATCTTGGGCCTCCCAACCTGCATACCGATGGCCATCATTGGGCTTGAATTAGGATTCATCTCATTAAAATCTCAGGTACTCAAGAAAAGGGCTGAATTATATCTGTTGATGCTGAGTAAATCAGGCAATCCACTTGTTGACACCCTGAGGATTGAATCTGTTAAACAGTCTGGGAATTTTCTCCTAAAAAACAAGGTTGACATGTACCTGAATGAAATTGTTTGGAATACTCAAGCTGAGGGGTTTACTCAAAGGTCCAGAATCACTCTTTCCAAAAAAGCAGATCTTTGGGATTGGATAGAAAATTATGCACACCTGGAAAATCTTAAGAACTACCAATTTGTTAAGTATGCGCTATACTCATATAAAAAGCTGCAGTTTTAACTTAATCTGTGCCCGGCAGTTAGACTAAGGTGCTTTATCCTGCTACTTAGGATGAAGTATCTGCCAGTGCTGGCTTGCACAGGGGTAATAAATCAGATACCATATGCTGAATGTTACTGCCGACTATGTAAGAACAAGAGAATGCAGAAACAGGGAAACATGTGCTAACAAACTGCCCTAAATTATCCACAACATATCAGACCCAACATGGCAGATGTACCCATAGTTCCAACTTTATAGCGGAGTTAGACTTTTGGTGCAGTAGCATCAATACATTGAACATTAGGCGTTTGATCGCAATGTACAATGTTTGGTTGGTAATAGAGAGTCTACTGGGAATTTCCATCTGAAACAATTTTATGTTGCCCTTGAAGCTGTCCTTCTGGAACTCACCTGCTACTGATAGTAGGAAGGACTATGACTGTGTTTCGTATGGTTGATTGTGTAGTATTTACAGATGTAGATACAATCTGAGATATATTGTTCTAAACTACGGATATTTGTAATTTTACAATTCTATAGATGCAGGAAAATGTATTTTATTTGTGTAATTTTATTTTACTTCATTGTATTTAATGTTGGTAAATATTAGGTTTTATTCTTGCATTGAGAAGCTGAGTTATTACTATGTTTTATTTAGTATGTTGTATTTTGTATATTTTATATGTAAAGTTTATTCATAAAATATATCACATTCAAATAAAAACATTAAAAAAATTAAATCATATATGGAGCAACACTATAGTAAATCATGAGTGAGACTTTTTTTTTAAAGTGTACACTGCAAAGCAAATCACTTCGAGGGACTCCCAATTTTGGCATAAAAGGCACGGTGGTAGGAAATGATTTGCCTAGGATCCCACACTTTGTTAAATTGGTAAAAAAGGGAATTCAGCCTAGTTCTATATAGTTCTATATAAATGCCTTGAAAAGTGCACAAATTACATAATAAACTAACCTGCTAATATATACATCATTATATACACATTACATGGCGCATCCGGAAGTGTGCGTAAGTGTCTGGCTGTTGGGCTGGAGTGAATGCCCTCCGTTTGGTTTCTTACTGCTTGAGCCGGATTTTTCTGCCTTCTGAGTCGGCAAGAGGAAGAACGATGAGTTGGAAACACGCCACTAATATCAACACCATTGCCCTGCTTTCTGGCCCGCCCCTCCTGTCTCCCATTGGCTAGCTCGCACACTTGTAACCGGTGCACATGCATCTCGCGCGCGCATCCGGAAGTGTGCGTAAGTGTCTGGCTGTTGGGCTGGAGTTACTGCCCTCCGTTTGGTTTCTTACTCCTTGAGCTGGATTTTTACTGCCTTCTGAGTCGGCAAGAGGAAGAACGACGAGTTGGAAACACACCACTAATATCAAGTAATTCACACAGACTGTGGCGTGTGTTTGTTTAAAGAACCCAGGCGTGCGCACATTGGCGCGCAAAACCTAAGACTGAGACGTTGATACTGCTTTCTGTCTCCTTCTCTGCAGCACCATTGCCCTGTTTTCTGGCCTGCCCCTCCTGTCTCCCATTGGCTAGCTCGCACACTTGTATCCGGTGCACGCGCATCTCGCGCGCGCATACGGAAGTGTGCATAAGTGTCTGGCGTTGGGCTGTTCAGCTGACGGGGGCTGGGGCTGAAGTGACCTGTTATCTTTCAGTAAGTGTGTTATCATTAATTAGTGAGGGCGATTTTCATACTGCTTCTACTAACACCTGTGCAGAAATTGTTGTAGCTGCTTTATTCTATCGCTTTAGAAAATCATGCGTAAAAACAAACTTCCAGCAATGAGGAAAGATGCGGGGGCTGATTTTTTCACCGCTGTCAGTACCAGACGTGCGAGTCTTGCACGGGCTGCCGGCTGCCCTTTACCTATTGTGAATGATGAGGAGGAAGCCCTCCTTCAATGCGCGCAGGAATGTTCCCCTGACTGTAAAACCACTGATGATCAAATCGATCCGTCACAACCACTTTTTGTTGATGTAGATTCACCTATCTCTACTCCTGCTAAAGGTAAAACACTGGTCAAAGATGTTATGTTGGCTCTGGTGGAACTATCTAATCCAGGCAGCTTTTGCTATGATAATCTGGCTGACTCCCCCTTTACCACACCACAGGAAGGAACACATGCTGTGGCAGGTGGGGTGGGGACCAGTAATGATTCAACCCAACCGGTTAGGGGTCCGATTTTTCTGCTATGATGAGCATATTTAACAGATTGCTGCTGTCTGAATTGAGAAAACAGACAGCGGCTCTAGTGAGTTTGGCTAATGAGGTGGATAAACTACCTATGAGGTTTACTGAGTCATTTGTACAGGCCATGAAGGACGAAGCTAAGTCTAATGAGAATGATTGTAAAATGGACAAATCATGTACTCGCCCAAATAATACCACTGCTGGGGAGGAAATTATTACAATTGCATCTACTCAGGAAATGGGAGGGGTGAACCTTTCAAAAGCTTTGGTTCAGAAAGAGGCTCTGTGTGAAGAAAATCCTAAGGCTGTAACGCGTGGGAATGTCTCATTAGAGTGCCCCCTTAGTGATGATTTTGAGGTGAAACTATCTAAAAGGCAGGGGAAACAAATGACCAAACAAAGAAAAAAGAATAACAACATTATTGCCGGTCTCAGAAAAAACCTCAAGGACATTTTTGAGGGACGTGGAAACTACACAGCCAATGAAAGATGAGGAGGGTGAACCCTCTGATGTGGTGCACAAGGTAGTAATGCCCAATAGAGAACACAATGTGAAAGGTAACCTGGTGACCCACAGGACTAGTGAAGAAGTTATTGTACTAGAAAGGTACACTGAGGGTGAGGCTACTTTGAATGAGGATATGAAAAAGAAAAGTGATGCAATGTTTGAGATCTTTAAAACTATACCCATGCTAAGTATGACCTCGAACTTTGAGTCTGTCTGGGGGCAAATTGCACATACTGATGGCAGTGATGTTTCTGTTTTGATGAAAGGGAAATAGGTTGAAAATGAGAAAACTGCTAGACCTGTGACCCTAGGGTCCAGACCTGTGGCCCTAGGGCCCAAACCTGATGTAACTACCGTGAACATGTCTGGGGGTAACGTAGAATATAAGAGTGACACAAGAGTGCCACTAATTACTAAGCAGCATGACACGGAATCTAGAGTTAACACTATTGAGACGGTGTTTACTCCCCCGTCGATGGTCGACTGTGAGGTGGTTGCGGGCCTGGAAGTCTCTAAACGTGTTATGAATGTCAATGAAATACGGCAAATGATCATTAAGGTACTTATGGATGATCTTTACTTTGGTCCTGGTATTACCTCTGAGGCTATACCCCAATCAAAAATGATGCATGAAGTCCTGCCGGCCCCTAATGTTGGGTCTACTTTAGTAGGGTCTGTTAAGGATACTTTTGAGGTTAAGCCGAATGAGTTTGAGTTTGACAGTGAATATCAGAGGTTTGGTAAGCGTGATACTGATCTATGTCAACCAGCTTTTCCAGAGATGCCTGGGCTAATCCTCAAAGCTTTATTTGAGGATAAGGGACATGTATCCTTGAATAGACCTTACATTTTATCATTATTGTCGACCATCCCTGAGCTCAGTTTGATTACTTCATCGGATATCAAACTTGTGGACTTTATCCACAGATTTAGGTACGATTATGTGCGGCTCGTCATTCCATCACCCTTGATTAGGTCTATGCTCCTGAACGAGGCTGAACAACTACAAATTTGTGGTTTTGATATATATGAATATAGACCAACCATGCCAAGAGCGCTACAAAAGCCAGTGCCTTATGAAGGGGGAAATCAAGAGAGAAAGTTAAGTAACAATATCTCCAAAGCGGAACAAGACCTGAACAAACAGGATTGGCGTTGGCGGGCCTTGTCATTGAGGGAATCGATTGACACACTTAAGCAGCTGGGTAAGCCTCCTTAGCTCCTGCCACAAGTTAAAATGTGTGAACTGGAACTTGAGAGGATGTCTCAACCTGCTGCATAATGAAAAACCTATGAGATACATGGCCGAGTTTGATTTTATTATCCTACAGGAGACCTGGTCCAGGGTCCAGTTGTCCTGGGATGGCTTTAATGTCACCTTGGTCTGTGCTCATGGCACTAATAGGGGACACTCGAAGGGGGTTTGATTATAGCAGCCAAACTAGCCAACAAAATAGTGAAAACTGGGGAATGGACTTGCTCCCATCACTTCTTAGTGGTGTCCTTTAAGTTGTGGGGACAGTAGTAATGGCTTCTCGGTGCTCATTGTAAATGTGTACTGGAATCCCAGTGAACTTTCTGACCTCATTCTTGAAAAAGAGCTTGTAAATTTGGGTTCTATAATGGAACTTTGGTTACAAAGCAATCAAGGAGGCAAGATTATAATAGCTGGGGCTATGAATGCCAACTGTCACTGTGACCGGTTAACGGGGGACGTTGCTCTGGCCTTTTCTGGAGATAAAGACAGTGTAGGAGGAAACTCTAAGGTACGAGGGAGATTATGGACCCATTTTGCAGAATCTTGGGGTCTGGATCTCCTGTACAATGATCACTACACTTGGAAGGCCTAGAATCCGTAATAAACTATGTCTTCCTATCAGCTGCCTTGTCTAAAGTGTTATGTAAGTTTGAAGTAAATGATTCCGGTAGCAGTGATCATTGTTTCCACATCTTTGAAATGAGAGTTGATTATTGTGAACCACCTGTGAAATCTTACTCTCACAATGTTGAAGTAAACGTTAGAGGGAATAGAATCAAATGGTGCCATAGACTGAATGTTAAACTTATTGCCACTATGATCATAGACCATGACACAATGTCGACTCAGAAACGTGCGGATTGCTATTCAGCTATTAACTTTACTAACTATATTAAATCGTCTACAACTAATTTGATGATAGGCACACATAAGAACACTTACTTAACTAAATGTCATAGACATATTATGGACATGGCTTTTCATGAACGCAAGATTCTTTATAGGAAAGAGCTTAGACAATTTTAAAAAGCAGGATTGTCATACTCTGTCGCTTTGCTTGAGAGGAAAAAATTAAACAAAACTATAAAAACTTGGCAATCCACCACAAAGGATGCTGTATACAGCTCGATGGGGAAGCTATGTTGAAATCTCTTCGTGGACACAATTGTACGAATTTTTGGACATTAATAAATGATCTGGAAAAACTGCAGAAAGATGCGGTTCTAAATGCTATCCCAGAAGAGACATGGTTGGGTCATTTTTCCAAGCTGTACACTGACAGTAGGAGAACAGAGGCTTTTAAGATTTCTCAAAGACCGGATTGGTCGTTGCATTTCACGGTGGAGGACATAATCTTTCTAATAAATAAATCAAAAAACTCGGGTGCAACTGGCCCCAATAATCTCTCCAATAAGCTTTTGAAACTTAACCCTGTTATTTGGGCTAAGGTTTTGTACATACTGTATAGAAACATTGTTGTACACAAATGTATTCCTCAATCGTGGATAGTTTCTATTGTTATCCCGGTTTTTAAGAAGGGCTCTCGACTCTGTCCCACCAGCTATAGACCGATTGCGATTGCTGACCCTGAACCTAAAATATTCTGTTCTTGTGTCTTACTGGAATTGCAAGAATGGATCAAAGTAAAATCCATCCTAGATGCCAAACAAATTGGTTTTAAAAATAAATGTTGGAACTGATTGTGGTGGGCTTATATTAAAATCTCTAATTGCAAATTCTATTATACTAGGCAAAAGATCCCTTTTTGTTGCGTCAATGGACCTAAGCTCTGCCTTTGATTTAGTTGATAGGAATCTTTTGTGGCAGAGGCTAAAAGATCTTGAAATCCCTTTACATTTATTGGATATCATTATTGCTCTATATTCGGACACAAGAGTTATGGTGCGATTAAACACTGAGGGCCTGTTGTCCAAGGAACTTAACATCCCTAATGGACTACGACAAGACTGTATGTTGGCACCCACAATTTTTAACCTTCATGTTAGTGGTGCAAACAAGGCCCTCAGTGGTAAAGGTTTATTTTCCCCTAAATGAAACAATATATATCTGTCATGGCTGGCTTATGCCGATGACTTTCTTTTGATGGATAATACTAAGTTTGGCCTTCAAAGACTTCTAATTGCATTTGAAACATTTATATCTAATCTACAACTTAAAATTAACCCATCTAAGACAGTCATCATGCGTTTTGGAAGACGTAATAAGAAAGAAAATGCCTTTTCTTGGTTATGTGGGGACAAGACAATCAAAGCCCAATCCACAGTCAAATATTTGGGTTTCTATTTCTCTGGAGCTGATTCCAATACTTTGATAAAAAGCCAGCTCAAACTAAAAACCGATATTGCCATCAGACAGATGCGAGCCATCAACATGAAATTTGGGAACTTTTCTATGGTCCCTTTAAGGGAATTTTACATCAAAAAAATTATACCCAGTCTTATGTATGGCATGGAACTTTTTTCAAATGAACTACATGAATATTTGAACTACATTAAAAGTAAAATTTGGAGATCTGTTATGTTTCATTTGCCTAAATGCATACCATTAGAATTGTTAAAATATGAATTGTGTCTACAATCACTTTCTACATATGCCATATGGAAACGCTTGAGTCTCTGGAAAAAATGCAAAACAGCTGTGGAGGACACTTTATATGCAGATGCCTTCCATGAATTGTCTAATCCCTTTATGCACAAACTACATGTGGAGACAATGTCTTGTCTTGTGTCTTTGGGTATGTCAGTTACCACTATGTGTAAGAAACCAGTAAGGATTGAAACGTGTTTTATGGGCTTTGATTGGCAGAAGACCAAGCATAAGATTTTGGCATCCAAACTGTATAAATATGCATGTTCAACTTGGAAGTGGTTTCCAGTTATAGAAGGATACCTTATTCAATACCCCAGCAAACGTATATGTAATGACTATATGCGCTTTCGATTCAATGTTCTGCAAACTAATCAAATCAAAGGTATTAGGCAATGCAAATCAGATAACTGGTCTTGGTGCAGATTCTGTATGAAAGAGGGAGAAGTTGAAACTTTGCAACATATTCTGTTGGTCTGTTCTGGACTTAAGCCCCAAAGAATTAGGTATTTTGCACAGTTTGTAAAATCTATTCATGATGTTGATAGAGACTTCATATGGCAAAGAATGCTACATGATAACTCCATTAGGTTAAAAATACGGGTGACCACTTTCTTGCGTAATGTGTGTGATCAGTGCTAAGGCAATTTAAGATTGTGGTGAGATTATATTTGTATGGGTTTAGGGCTGCTTTTTCTGTTTTATTCTAAGGAATCATTTTTTTTAAGATGATGGGCTATTTTGAATTTAATGAGACAAAAAAACATTTAAATTTTGTAATGTTTATGTGTGATGATTTTAAGGAACGTGATTTTCTTATACATAATTTTGTATTTGGTTTTAAATGTGTGTTTTTTTATTTATTGTTGGCTGTGGTTTGTGAGTAAGCTGCTAAATTCAGGATTTGATACTGAGTTTCTTAACTGTTTTATCTTATGATATGTATTTGTAAAAGTATTAAAATATGTTTGGTTTTGTAAAGGTTTATAAATAAACCAAAACAAATAAAAAATACAAAATATATACACATTTTAAGGAAAAAGAGTGTGATTGTAGCTTTATTTTAATCACCTTGAAAGTAAGATTGCATAAGCAGCACACAAATAATTGCGGCCCCAAACACGTCCTTGGGTTTCCAAACTATAATATCAAGAATTAAAGACACACAATGAAAGAAAATGCATCATAATTTCACCAAGCGTGCAGTGCTGGGCAAACTACCCATTTTAATCACCCACTGCACAAATCTCTTATGGGACAACAGTCACCCCTCAATGCCCCTCTCTCTGCTTTGTTTGCTGCTAATAATATTAACTGGGAAGGATGTGTTCCAAAACTTTTTGGCAGGCACCAGGTGGAGCCCTTTGCAGCCCTGTGCTTTAAATACAATGTGAAAAAAAGACAAACAGATCTTTTCAGTCTGAGCACTAGGAAGGCAGTAAACAGCTGATCCTAAAGCAGACGAGCAAAGTCAGGACCTCTCCCGGAACCATACATCTTGTTTGCAGGACACGGGATACAGGTTATGAAAGCTGCACAGTCCCGCAAAATATGGGATGGCCGCTTACCCTAAATGTATTAGTTTTCAGGCAGTCCATCAGGTTAAAGTGTGATTCGTGAATAATAGGATTGTGACTTTGCAGTAAATGACTGTGCTATTTGACAAGCACTGTGCTCTCACGAGGATTTTGTGTGCACTTCCTCAACAGTGAGGCCAATGAAATATACATGGGTACCATTCGATTAGCCTGAGAGAGGGCGGGCTTTAGAGATGGGGTGAAGGAGGAGCAGACCTTGGAGACATGGGTTGGTAGGACCGCTGGAGTCATAAGGGCACAGTCCATGGGCAATGGTGGAGACTAGAAACATGGGGCTGGGATGGTGCAATGGGGACAGACCCGAGGCAGAAAGGAGTAGGAAGGTTGTGTTATACATCTTTTGACACACGTGACATGACATCTGCCTGGTGTCTTCTCTATGCTTAATAACTGGCAGAAACGTGGCGCCATGGACTCCAATGCGAAATGATCAGAGGAAGATGTAGGTTTTTGGGGAGCTTCTAAAAGGAAAATGGTTGACAGCCACTCTCAGAACTGATGGGACTTCACTGGAAGGAGCGGTGGCAGGTGCTGGAATGCTTCTTCCACTGTATTTATTTATTTTGTTTGTAGTTATTCATTGAAGAACAGGGCGTCATTTTGAACAATGACGACTTCCAAAAAAGGCAATAACAGAGCGCAGCCAGTCCTAGGATAAGGTGCCTTTACATAAAAGCATTGTCGTAGGGAATGGCATACAACAGGCTGTGAAAGTGTGAGGATAGGAAAATAATCCAGGGACATGGACTGGTGGACATTACAACATTTTTAACATTGAGGGCATAGGTCCAGTAATTGCATGTGTGTAAATTACACAGAGTATCTTTAAGGCAGAATGAAGAGAGGTAGGTTGATTGGTTACTTTGGAAAGGAGGGTGGAGCGGTTGGGGAGGGCTCCTTGCATTGCTAGTAGCTGAAGTTTGAAGAGTTCCACTGAAGAGATGGCTTTGATGGTCTGGGGGAGGGCAATGCAGTGAAGTGGGGCCAGTGGGGAAAGGAAGGAAAGCGGGAGGAGGTGCAGAGGTGCGGGGACGGATAGGTTGTGCAGGTTTGAGATTGGACTGCACCTTTCTAAACTTCTGTGGCTTGGTGAGTGAAGATTCTGACCAGGTATCTAATGTTTTAATTTGTCCCTGATGAAAGTGTGACTAGTGCCATAATAGGCTTGTTATATAATGGACATGGGCTAGGAGGCTAAGTGATGGAATTCTGAAAATATGGTAGGTACATATTCACGGTACCAGGAAGATACTGGGCATGGTGGTCAGACTTCAAAGAGAGGATAGGTAACAGCCACAGACACATTGGGCCTCATTACGAGTTTGGAGGTAGCCATGCTGTTTTTAGCGGCATGGCTACCCCCAAACTCGGGTCCGGGTCCCAAAAAATGGGAATTACAGGGCCATTCTGACCTTTGCGGGCCCGTTAATTCCCATTCGTGGGACTCGGACCCGTCACATCCCCATTCCCCATTTGATCTCCCATAGGGCTCAATGGGAATGGGGAGGATGCTAACAATGGTCCCGTTAATGACAGGACCGTTGTTAGCATCCTGTTCTGCTAGCAAGTGCCGCTCTACACGTCTGGTCTGACCAGGCGTACAGGGCGGCCCCGCAAGCAGAACTCGTAATGAGGCGGTGAGGCAACAACGGCGCCGGTAGCACTACCGGCGCCGTTGTTGCCTTACCGCCAGGGTCGTAATGAGGCCCATTGTTTTGCAAGGAGTGTGGCAGCAGGATCGAGGACAATGATATGAGGCAGAACAGAGAAATGTAAGGTAGGAGGTGGAGCAGACGTTCATTGTGTAATTTGGAAGCGCTCCGCACATGTCAGAGCAGCTAGTTGCCACCGGGATCCCGCCTGCACTAGGTGTGTGCAGCATGAGCGGCTGCACCAGAGGGAGCCGTTGACTCTCTCTTGCAAGCTGCGGCATGGGCCGTGTGCTCAGAGTCCCTAAGCTTACTGCAGTCCACTCTGAGCTCACAGACGGCACACGCTGCAGCCTGCATGAGGATGGGGAAGCTTGCCGGTTGCGGAATATCTTTTTCAAAAGCGTCTACTGTCCCTTAAGGTTTGGCTCACTTTTGTTTCTTCTGGTGAGGCAACTTGCCACCTGTCAACCTCCTGCTGAGACTCTGGAGAGACAAACCCCCACCCCCACAGCCCTCTCCCAGAGGCCAAACAGGTGATGGGCATTTCTTAAGCACTGCTGATCACTTTCTTTCTTAAAGCAAAGAGTTTAAAGTGGGTGCAATTTACTATTGATGGCCTATTTAAGAGACCATTGTTGTGTTAAGAACTGCAAAAGGGCATTTTTATTTTGAAAGCACATGCAAAGCAGCAGTTAGCTGCCAACAATCTGTGCCTTCCTCCAGCACAATTAAACATATTGCAAAGAACCATTTTAGCTATTTGCCTTGTTGCCACATGGTTATATTTCCCAAGCCAAAAAGCATTTTAAGTAGAAGGTAACATTTTCCTCACATTGTATATGAAGCCTGCAAGTGAGCCATGAATATTTTACCAAGGATCTGGCAGGAGAGGTTGCCATCCTGGACACTGCAGGGGATATTGTCTCTGGTTCTGGCCCTGTACTGATTTTCAGGACACAAGTCGATACATGTGAGTGGACAGCGTCCTCCCACTTTTTGCAACGGGTGGACGCAACCCCGGTTCTGTGTTTTTGTAGCTAGCATTAAAATAAACCTGCTTGCTCAAGTGTTCAGCAGTTGGGATTTCACACCAGGTTGTCATGTTTCCACTGCAGACACTTACCCACAAGAACACATAAAAATGCCATTAAAGCGCAGGTCTCATGTTTGGATTTTGTTTTCTTTGGAATATTTCATTATAAATTGTTGGGTTTAAAAAGTGGGCACCTTTTATACTTTGCTAGTGTAGCTATTGGAAATGCTCCTCTCGGATTACCATGTTTTCGCTGCTGCCTACATACGTAGTGGTCATTATTTTGTGATATCACTTCCTGTGTTGTCATTTCCTGTAATGCTATCACATGTAAATTAAGGGGCCCTGCACTTAATTTACTGCACTTGGTCCCGAAAATCCCAGCGCCGGCTCGGACTAGAAAACCCAAGAGTGGCGGATTGGTGGGGTTAGACTCAGATAGGGAGGCTTAGAAGAGGAATCATTTAATTTGGAAAAAGGGGGAGAGGTGGAACAGCATGAAATCAAAGCCAGGAATGCACGCGTCATGCGCTTGGCGGGGCTTTTTAATAGGGGTACTGTGCTCCCGTTCCGCCGTTTGCGAATGCATGGCACATTGTTTTCTGGGTTTTATATACTTTGTACCATTTCAGCTCCCACCACAATAAATGTAAAAGTCGTTCTTGGGTTGACAAAGCTATGTTTAAAGTAGACCCGCCTAATCTCGTGGCATTGTTCTGGGTTTCTGTTTGAAGCTTTTGAAGGCAAAATGGGGCATTATTCTGTGAATGTTTACGAACCCACCCCTCCTGCTTCCGCTGTGTTCCTGTGACAAAATCCAGATAGACACTGTCGGTGGGCGGGAATGTGTGTATATGATAATGAGGCAGGTTGTTCTTTTGTAATAGACGTCACTGTAAAGTTAACTGGTTTGGCAGAGGCGCGGTGGCGCAGTGGCGCAGTGTCTCGTACTCGAAACCCTTTAGGAACACTGCGTGCTGTGCTGCGGAAGGTTCAAGGGCCTGAAAGACTTTCTTTTGAATGGAAAAGCAGTTAAGATCTTACACCCGCTACAAGGCTCGAAACACAATTGTAAGAATTGCCAAAGCAAGAAAAGAACACAACGGAAAACTCAGCGGGCCTTCATTTCCACGTGGAGCAACCAGCCTCAAATGCCTTACCTCATGCCACGGAGCTCCCTAGCGCCATGGTGTCCTCCAGGACGTAAGAGGCGCTTTATACATTTCCCACACATATGTGAATAATAAGCTCTCAAAGATGCACATTTCTAAAAATGCAAATAAATAAATAAAGAGATGGGAAGGTTTGCCAGGAACAAACAAAGAGCCAAGATCGTGTATTATAGTTGGAGAACACGAGTGTCCTATATACCATCCTTCTGTCATTGAGATGGACACGAAATGCAAAACCATGTCTTATGCGCTGGTTCTATATACATATAGGTGTCAACAATGGCGTGAATGAAGTGGTGTCAGCGCCGTCTTCTCTCGTCTGAGTTTTGGCTCTACTCAGTGGTGGAAATGGAAAAAAATGTTTGGGGGATGGCACAAGGGCCAGGTGTGGGGGCGGAGTTAGGAGGAGAGAGCGGGGTTCCGAGGAGTCAGTGTTCAGAAGGTGAGGAGCTGCCAGTTGAACTGTGATCAAAGGAAATGTTAATAATAATATTTTAGAAATGGTGCTATTTCTTTCATTGCTTGAAAAGTACACAAACCATAGTGGACATCCCAAACTACAAATACCCGAATTCATTTGGGAAAGGCAATGATCACTGAGAAGCTGGCCGGCTCGGTGATCACTGCGCTTTCCAAAGGGATTCTGCTTTGTGCGCACAGTGTTCTTTCTGCTCAGTCACAAGGTCTTTGACCCTCTGCGAACCTGAGGGATGTGTCAGTGATCTCATCTGCTCTGTGCGAGCTCACTGTGCACAGTACGCTCTGACAAAGCAGACTAAGTCACCGAGGTGAGCCCCAGGTTCGCCGAGCGTCTGCGTTGGCTCCTGCTGGCTGTGACGTAGGTACGGGGGTGGCCGAGCCAGAAGGATGTGTATGGTTAAGGAGGTCCCAAATAAGTAGGGTTGCAGCTTCTCTAATACATACACAGGGACATACCATTCTTTCTCAGCAGTGGCCCATCTCCGTTCCCTATCCTTCAACGACTTGCTGATGAAACAGAGAGGATGTTCCCCATCTTTCTGATCTAATTGGGGTAAGAGTCCTCCAATATCAGAGTCAGAGGAATCTGTCTGTACCAGAAAAGGTATCTTGTAGTTCAGGGGCCTGAGAGCACAGGCTTGGCAAAGGGTGTCTTTCAAAACCGGAAAGACCTTCTGAGACTCCTCAGACCAAGACACCTTTCTAAACTTCTTGGGGGTAGTGAGAGTCATAAGGGGGGCTTGTATGGTACCCTATTCGGCCATGAAATTCCTGTAGTATCCTGTGTGACCCAAAAGGCTCTCGTGCGGGTTATGGTAGTTGTGGGATTCCCAGTCCTGTCACGCTTGTACTTTACTTGGTAGAGGCTGAATCTTGCTCCCACCGACTTTGTGCCCAAGGTTGACCATTAAAACCTGACCAAGTTTACCCTTTGATGCCTTTATGGTCAGGTGGGCCTACTGAATGGCCTGCAACACTCACCTGAGGTGGCACTGACGAATGCACTACCTTAAAGATGAGCCACACAGAATTAATCAATCCCATTCAGTGCATGGCTCGCCGACGTCTGGAATGTGCCAGGTGCATTCTTCAACTCAAATGGCATGGCCCTGAACTCATAGAGTCTTTCTGGAGCAGCAAATTCAGTTTTTCTCCTGGATGCTCTCTGACAGGGTGTATACGAATAAACCCTCTGGTGACATCAAAGGTGCTGAGATACTTGGAAGCGCATTGCTTACCACCAACTCATTTGTTCATGGAATGGGATGAGCATCTGTTTTGGTGTCAGAATTCAGAGTCCTGTTGTCCACACAGAATCTCAAATCCTGAAAACCTGCTTTGTGAACCAGTACCACAGGACAGGACCGAGAACTAGAAGAGGGCTCAATAACCCCTAGGTCCTACATATTGTCGACTTCAGTCTTGATGTGAGAACTGATCATGTCTGACTTCCTATAGCTCCTACCGTATGTAGGCACACTATCCTCACTATCAATGTCATGGTGCCAAGGATTCAGCCCTGGAGTAAGTGAAAACAAAGAGACAAACTGTCAAAGCAACTATTTTCACTCCTCTTGTTGCCCTATGATTAGGTAAGAGGATATTTCTACTCCCTCAATGGAACCATCTAAATGGCTACTTTAGAACAGGTAAGGAAGCGGTTCACTCTCTATCTTCCTGTCTGAAGACAAAAGTAGACCTTGCACTTCAACTCTTGGGATGGAAGCCTTCAAACTATTCACATGGGATTCTTCATGCCCACCAAATAGTTGATTTCACAGAGTCTTTTCACTACTCTGTAAGGCCATGTCTACTTATCCTGTAAGAGTCTAGGCCACATAGTTTCCATGATCAGGCTCTCCTGTCCATGACAAAAAGTGATAAGTATGCTCCTCTGGTCATACCAATTCTTGACCAAAGGTTGACCTGCTTGCCACCTATCATTTGCTGGTCCATCAGTAGTGTCATCCTTTTTCTTAGGCCAAAGATATAGTCAACCCCAGTAGTGGTTCATGAGGTGAAGTTGGTTTCCCAGGCGTCCTTCACCAGGACCAAAGTTCCCCTGACTGGATGGCCAAGAAGGTGCTCAAAAGAACTGAAATTAACGACCTTTTGAAGTACCTCCTTATAGGCAGAAAGGCATGTTAAGAGGAGATGCCGCCTCCTTTTTGAGCCTCCTTCGAAGCACCCATCATGATCTTTAGGCTCTGGTTGAATATTTCACGGAGTCTATTTGTATGTGAATTGTAGGCAGTGAAAAGGTATAGAAGACTCCACACTCCTTTCATATAGCGTGCATATAGTTGGGTGTCCCCCCATTTTCCTGCAGCCGTTTCCCTTCATTTGGGTGCAGGACATTTTACCGCATTTTTTGAGCATTGTGCAGGGGTTGCAGGGTTAGGGAGTAGATTAAATTGGAGCTTTGGGGTAGGAGATAGGAGGGGACTTAAGAAGGGTCTATGAGGGTTTGCACCCCATCAAAGGTGCAGCAGAAATGCAGTGAAATATCCCATGTGAGGAAACATCAGAAATCCTTTAGTTGAACATGGTATTGGTCACCCTATAAGGCACAACTTCCTTAGGGGAACCAACTCAGGTAAACAGACAAATCAGATGCTTAGCTACTGACTTTGTAGTCACGCTCTAAGGGGGGTGGTATCAGGATATCTCATGTTATGGGTCATTACAACCAAGATAAGCCCATTGCCTGGGGTTATAGGAGGATCAAGGGGAACAACTATCTCAAATATGAAAGCCCTACCTTCTCAATTGGCATCTCTACAACAGGGAGAGGCACTATGGTGCCTGCATCTTGGCACTTACTAGTCCATATTGTTGCCACATCTCCTAAAATAAAAATACAGGGGTTACCTCTCTTTAGTCTTCTTAGTTCCAAGATTACCTGCAAGGGGGACTTTATGAGCCACATGAAGTAGGAAGAGTCTCACAGACTAGAAAACCACCAACATCCTATGGTCACAAGCTGTGGACTCTATGGGTCCACTGTAATGGACCCCATCATTCCAATAGATCCTCTGATAGATCCTAGGATAGCTCAGGGGCAACGTGCTCACCTTGGAAGCAAGGACACAGAGCACCACAGGTTTGATCCCCGGGTCCGCACTTAGAAACCTCTGGGTATTAAGCACATTATAAATAACCTATCATATCATATATTTCCGAGGGGGCTCACCCTCCAACTAAGAACATCCCTTACCCCTCAGATCTTCAAGGAGAACACTCCCTTTGACCTTTATTAAATTCGTCCCTGATCCCTGAAGAGTCCACCCTCTCCAAGTAAGCACTGCAACACTGGATGGTCCCTTCTTTCCTCCTCTTCTCTGGGAGTAGTTGTAGGGTCTGGCACCACAACCATAGTTGGAGGTGTTTTAGGGATAGAATGATTCTTCTCCTTTTTGGTTTCAAGTTTTCTCTTAGCCTTAGGCTTTGCTTGAGTCTTGACTTATGCAGCAGCCATTTTAGGTTCTGCAGTACCACCCAGAAGACCTAGGACTTGCAGGTCATTTTCTAACAGGACCACCCATGGGACTAGGGTCTGAGCACTCACTGGTATTTTTACACTGATCCCATTTATTGAATGGACTACATGCAACACATGCAACATCTCAGGAGGGCATCAGTCACAGTGGAGTCCTGACCAGCATATCTTCATCTGCCACTGTTCTGCTAGTCGCTGTGTCTCTGATGCCAGTAGATTCACGGCAATCAATTAACATACTGTCGTTAAAGCAGGATGTAGTATTGTCGGAAATGGAGGCATACATATCAGCTCACTGTTTCTCCCAGGACCTGAGGGATGCTAGTACGAACCGAGGAGTAGAATATCCCTCTGAGAATGCTTCTCTCTTCCTGAGGGAATGCCAGGTTCAAAGTGTTGACCCTGCTTATCATTGGCTGCCCCCGGGAGGATGTAGTGATTTGATTGAGTTCAGTGCAGCTGATAGACAGGATTGTACAAAAGTGAAGAAGGCTTGTATTCTCAAGTTTGGAAAACCTCCTTCCCAATACTTAGAAATGTCATGCTGAAGCATATTTTGTATTCTTGTTCCAACACATGAAACTATCTTTGGCTGATTCCAAGGCGTTAGACCCCAATATTTTATTATTATTATTATTATTATTATTATTATTATTATAAATTGTAAGAGCGTGGGGGTGAGTCTGATGTTGATGGGGAGGTGGTTCCATAGTCTTGGGGTTCAGGCAGAGAAGGCTTGCTTTCTGGTCCTTTCCTTTTTGCAGCAACGGATTTCAAGTCTTCACATATCCTGGCTTCTGGTGGTGAGCTGTCCACTTGAGATGCTAAGATTCCCTACAAAGTAGCTGGATGATGTGAGTTTGACTGCCTTATAGATGATGCAACAACACTTGAAGGTGATGTGTGCATTCAGTGGGAGCCAGTGAAGGTCGTTGAGGGCCGTCTGATGTGGTTGTATCTGCGTAGAGCCTTGATGAGGCATGCAGGCGCATGTAAGACATTTCTCAGGGGCACAAGAGAGGACGATGGGAGGCCTTCGAGGAGTGCATTCCCCCCATCCAGGTGGAATAGGACCAGTGCTTGAACAGTGGATCTAAAGCTGTCTGGAGGGAGGAAGGGCTTGACTTTCCACAAGAGGGAGAGCTGATACCAAGCTATCTGAGCTTTCTTAGCTATGTGTGTCTTGAAGGAGAGGTGCTTGTCGATGTGGAACCTGAGGGACTTGGCGCAGGATGTGAGCTCGTGTGTGAACCTCTCATAGTTCATGGTTGATAGCCAGGTCTGTATGTCTGGGTGTCCAGTGTTCTTGGAGAGGAGTAGGAATTTGGTCTTAGAGGAGGTTGAGCTTCAAGTATGCCCTGGACATCCAAGACTGGATCAGCAAAAGGCAGGTTTTGAGTCTATGGATTTCCTTGATGGAGTCGATCTTGAGGTATAGCTGTGTGTTGTCGGCGTATTAGTGGATGTGGAGGTTTTGTGCGACTAGGAGGGCTTTGACAGTATTTGATGACTTGTGGGTGACCTATAGGGTGGCCCACAAGAACAAAGTGGCCTCCCAGAAACAAGAGAAGGGTATGAAGTAAAAAGGTAATGAGGGTGGTTCCAGTGGCGAAATTAGTCCCTTAATGCCCAAAGAAATCACAACAGAGGTACGTTTCATGGTAGCCATGGTAATGGTAGTTGGGCTTCTGAATGCGAAACAGGATTCTTCTCAGAATAAGACCGTGTGAAGGGGGTCCAAGATAGGTGTAAGGTTAGGAACTTTGGGTCCACACACAGTTAATGGGCTTTCATGCTGCACGATGACTCTTAGAAGCAATAGGAGAGCTGGGTGCACTTTCTGGAGACTGTCGGGGCTTGGTCCCTGCTAGCCCTGGCCCACGTAAAGCCCTGACTGTAGTTATTAATGTATATACTGCTATTAAGTGTTCTTAGCTCATGGGATATAGACTGCATTGTATTCCTGGAGGAGGTTTCCATTCCTACTACATGCGCCCATTGCATATTTGCAGTAATTGTGCACATGATTAAAGCCCATATTCAAAGCTTCCTAAAACGAGGGATCCTAGTTTAAGCAAGCTTTGCCTATTGATGTTAATTTATGTACATGTGGACATAGACAATGACCTGCCTCCCAAAACACGTGTATGGTTTCTGAAAAAGAACTAGAGCTCAACAGCACCAGTATGAGAACTGGTCGTAATGTGGTTTGTAAGACAAGGGGTAGCCCCATTTGCTCTGAAAAATTGGAAGGGGAGGGAAGTTGGCAATGGTTTTCCGGGTTTCTTACTATCAGACCTTTGCAGAGACCTTGACCATTTCAACTAATTTCTTGCAACACGTGGGACATAGGCATTAAAGAAGCAGCAGTGGGGGGCGGGGGCGAACCAACGTTGTGAAAACATCTGCACAACGTATGCAATTCGGCATCTCAGCTATTATTGGCAATGGAAATGTGTCCACCTGTATGTTCTTGTTTAAATCCCTCAAGCTACACAAATCCTCAACTTGCCATTTTTCTTCAACAGAACCACTATGTGGCTCACCCATTGAGACGACTCAATCCTCTTAATCATTTCTTCTCTTTCCAACCTGTCCAACTATTATTCAACTTCGTCCACCAGTGCAAACAGAATTGGTCTCGCCTTCTCATGAACAACTGTGATCGAATCTGGCTTTAATATGACTTTGTGGGAGTATCCTTTGAGTAGACCTAGGCAGACTGAAACACTTCCACAAACTCTCCACTCTCGCATGTGCCAGACTGGTCACGATCCTCACTCATGAAATCCATTGACAGGACTGCTCTGCCTTGCAAAGATCTAGCCTTATTTCCAACTCCGCTTGGTCCCTCTATCCTAGCAAATTCACTCACTTTCATGAAATGTACATTTTTACTTCTGCCATTCTGCCCCTAAATCGGACTACATTCTTTGTCCAGCCAATAATGTCAACCTTCAACCCTTCAAAACCACCAGGTTTCTTTATGTTGGAGTCATGTAACTTCGATCTCAGGCCCTTATCATTTAGGTTGTCCCACTTGTTCGTCGTATATGGCGAGCAGCTATCCACCATGACTTTTAACTTCCATTATTCCACAATTATCTCACAACTCAGGCATTTTAAAGTTTGGTCGTACTTCTCTGCTCCCTTGCCCTCTCAGACCACTACCACTCTCTTACTTGCTGAATCCGATTTTTCTTGTACCACCAACAATCTTTTCTTATTTCTGCAAACTATTGCAAAGTGCCCCCTCATTTTAGATGAGGCACATACCTGTCCTATCGCAGGACAACTTCTGAAATGTACGCAGTGACCTACGCTGCCCCATCTGAAATACTTATCTTTGTCTCTACCTTCATTTTTGCAGAACCCTTTTTTGAAAACCTCTTTTGATCCTTTGTATCATGTTCCCTGAATTTGTGTTGTTTTTGTTCTCCTTGGTCTTTGTCTTTTTCTATATGTGCCTTGGATTCCTTCTTCTTCTTTACTATGCTGATACGTCAATCTTCTTCGCTATTGCTATCGCTTCCTGTCGGGATGGGACACCACATAGCCACAGTCATTCTACGTTTTCTTTTTTTTATATTTCATTTTATTGGCATTTCAAGTTATACATGAAAATAACTCCCCCAGACCCCCAACCCCCTCCCAGCCCCCCTCTTCCCTTACCCCCCAATTACTCCCTAACTTCTCCTCCCTTCCACACTGTCGCTATATCCAGGCCAGCCCCAGTTCACACGATGCCCAATATTCTAAGCATGAGGGGACATAAGAGTTTATTATAGTCCTCATGAAGAAACTTCAAAACCAACTCCCAGTCACTTGTAAATTTAGACTGGTCTCCCTGTATGGCATAGGAGATCCATTCCAGCAACACAAAGTTCAACATTTTTACAAACCAGTCTTGGGCTTGGGGTAGTTCTTTAGCTTTCCATTGTGGGCCACCACTAGAAGGGCCGCGATTCGAAGAATAGTATAAGCTTTGTGCATGTATCTGGGCCACCGTCGATGTTCCTTCGCAGCAACGCCCAGCAAGCAGTCTTTGAGAAGTCTCTGGGGTTGGGTGTCAAACATTTGGGCCATATAGGTATTGAACGTCCAACCAATACGCTTTCAGCTTCAGACAACTTTGCCAAATATGGATCCAGTCTCCTTTGCCACCACACGCCGACAGCATCTGTTTGAAGCCACCACTTTCATCTTACTCAACTTATCTGGGGTGTAATGCCATAGCTTCATAGTCTTATACCAGAATTCCCTAATCTGTAGCGAATGGGAGATCTTATGTATGTCACCCCATAGTCTTTCCCATTCCTCCTCTAAGACGGGACCCCAGCATCTGTTGCCATTTATGTTGGTATCCCAGTTGTTCCACGGGAGTCTTATCATTTAGCAGCTTATATATATTGGAAATGAGAGCCCTATCCCAGGGTTTGAAAGTAAACATTCCTCAAATGGGAGTAATGGCCTAGTGTAGTGACTGCTTTCCTATTCGGGCCGGGTATTATCCAGTGATGGACCTGATGATATTGCAGCCTATCCTTTTCTGCAAGGCCTAAATACCTTTTACATTGATCAAATGATTTGGGATCCGCACCCTGAAACATGTCTCACAGTTTAGTACAGCCCGCTTCCTTCCACCTTACAAGGAACCTCTCTCTAACCCAGGCGTGAATAGTGAATTGTTAAATAATGGGGAAAACGGTGATCTAAGAGTTGTAAATTGATGGTGGCGGACCACCTCGTCCCAAACTTCTACAACCAAATTTGTGATCTGGCTTTCATGCACATTCGGGAGCCTGTCTTGCTTTGGCAACCACATTATCTCCCCCAAATATGGGCCTCCCACCGCCTTTTCCATCTCAACCCACCTCTTTTCTGAACTAGCTGCCGTCCAGTCTATTAATACCCACAAGTGGGCTGCTTCGTAGTATTTGATAAAATCTGGGAGACCCAGTCCCCCATTACTGGTATGGATCATTAAGGTCCTTAATGCAATATGAGATGTTTTATTATTTCAGATAAACGCAGATATCAATCTATGTAGTGTGCGAAAGAACGACCTGGGCACTGAAACCATAAGTGCTTGAAACAAGTATCAAACTTTCAGGAGGACCACCATTTTAACCTGATTAATCCTCCTTAGCCATGACACCGAAAGAGGACCCCATTTGGCTAACTGACGCTTAATATCATCTAAAAGCGGGGGGAAATTAGACTTATACAGATCATGCATTGTGTATGTAAGATTCAACCCCAGCAATTTAATATTTCCTTGGACCCATGTAAATTGTGAAATTGTTTTCAACTTCTGTAGATCAGCAGGTGACACAGATAAATGTAATACCTCAATTTTCGTAATATTTATTTTCAGACCTGCGACTTTGCCAAATACTTCTAACTCTTTCATGGCTGCTGGTAGTGAAACATCCGGGTCTTTAACTATAAGAAACATACAGTGGAGGGCATACAGAAGGGGCGACAAAGGACAGCCTTCTTTAGTGCCTCGGTGTAGTGAATCGATCAGGTCAATTGGGTGTTGATAAGGATTCTAACTTTAGGGTTATTATAGTTCGCCCAGAGTTTGTCTAGAAATTGTGGGCCCCATTGCCTCTAGAGTACAAAAAAGGAAGGACCATTCAACTTGGTCAAACGCTGTATTCGCCTCAAGCAATAGGAACACTGCTGGGAGTATTTTTCTTGCAACTTTTTCCAACAAATGGCAGGCCCGTCTTATATTCTTATGGGTTTGTTTTTATCAGCCCCAACTGGTCCAGGTGAAATAAAGAAGGGAGGATATCTTCCAGCATGTTAGGCAAGACTTTTGTATAGATTTTAACATCTAAGTTTATCAAAGCGAAAGGGCGATATGACCCACAGCTAATCAGGTCTTTATTGGGTTTCAGAAAAAGGACAATTTTAGCTTCTTCCATCGTGGGGATATTCACCCAGTATCCCCAAAGATGTTGAATAGTTTAGTTAGTCGGGGTACCAAAGCATTTCAATATGTTTTATAAAATATAGACAAGTAGTCATCAGCCCCTCTAGCTTTATTTAATGTGAGGTTCTGGATGATCTGTTTTGTAGAGTGTGGAATAGAAGGTGTGGAATTGCGATGCGATTTGGGGGGTTGCTGTGATTAACTTTCCCCCAGAATCCTTGATGCTCTGAATAACTTGAGAGGTGGCTTTCTGTCACAACTGTCTGGCTAATGGGTGATCAGATTCATTGGTCTGCACGTAGTATCTTTGTTTTGTCTAAAGCAGATTTCTCTCAGCCCTTTTTTCTGCAGGAGATTCAATTTACCCTTGATGTTCCTGACAGTCTTTCTAATTTCCAACCCTGAGTCCATTACCAGTTTTCCCATGATCTGCTTCAGCTCTCCATCGAGGTCCGATTCTAGTGCCTACTTCTGCTTTTGTCAAATGGCTCCTTCCACTATCAATTCCCCCCTGATAGTAGCCTTAAAAGCATCCCATACTATTCTGCAACCTCCGCAGTGGAGTTGGTATCAAGATATTCTCTAATGTTCCCCTCTATTTCATCCCTAATACCAGGATCATTCATTAGTGCACTGGTGAACTTCCAGGACCATATCCCTTGCTTTATTTGTGGGCGGTCAAGTTCTATCAAAATCAGAGCATGATTCATTAATGCAATCGGTGTGTCTCAAGAAGTCTCATGTTGCCCAAAAGAGTGGTGGAGGACCATACATAGTCGATCCGTGAGAACGACCTGTGTACATGAGAATAATAGGTATATCCTTTCTTTCTCTGTCCCTTTAAGTGAATGCCACACATCGCTCAATGCTAGTTGGTAAAAGTTTTGAGTGAGTGCCCGAGATGGGGGGAGATGGCCATATTGAGTAACTGAACTTCTAACCTACCGTTCGTCCCATGCTATGTTAAAATCTCCCAGCACCAGCCTTTGCCCCAATGGGATTTTCCAGGTCCATAAGAGTAGATTTCAGAAATATCTTGTCCTGTGTTGGGGGTGTAAATTATGGCTACTGTGAGTGTGATCGCCCCCACCTCCATGAATTTAAAAAGGAACCTGCCGCCAGTGTGTTAATGATTTTGGCCTGGATCCCGGGCCTGATCACAATGAGAACCCCCGCCACTTTCCCCTGTTCATTCGCTTTGAATATTTGTGGGTAGTGCCTCAATCAAAACCTAAATTTATCCTGCTGCCTGATATGGATTTCCTGAAGAGCCAACAGGTCTGGTCTATGATGGGACAGAAACCCATCTAACTTCCGGCGCTTTACTGGGGTGTTCAACCCCTGAGTATTAAGTGTTAAGCATTTGTAAACCAGGCCGTATAGATTTGCTCCCCAAACTTTGGTCCATATCTTCCATATTCATCGGAACTGACCCCTCTTCCTTGACCTTTGTTCGGAGAATTCCCCCACCCCTTCCCAAACAAGCACCTCGCAGCACCCCCAGTCATCCCCCCTTCTTCCCCAACTTCCCTTTTGAACCCCAACTTCTCCCTCCCCACCTCTTCACCCTAGTAATGAACCACCATACTTAGTGTGTTCTCCGGCCCTGGCCTACTGTAGTAGAACACCATGCTCCCCTACGGTCCGTCCGCTCTGGGGTATCCTATAACCTATAACCCCAAAATAGACTTCTCTAAGGAATTCCAAATGGCGTGCTCCATCCCCATGTATAGAATACAACTATCACTAGAGTCTGTCGGCATCCATTGCAAACACTTCCGATCCCTTATACGTTGTCGTTAGCTGGTGGGCCTTTAAGGTGACCACTTCTCGAGTTCTTGAATAAGTAGGAGATGCCAATGCACACTCACAGCAGTAAATGCCAGTCACCGCGGTAACTCGTGTGTTACTTTATATTCAATAGCCACCTGCACTCGATAGCCTCACTGTCCTCATTCAACTGTATGGACATCTGCACACATTCATATGTCCTTTCCTCGAAGGGCCATTACCAATATGGTGCACAGGCCTCCAGCTGCTCGCACACTGACAGCCTACCAAACACCCGTTTATGGTGGTCTCGCAGAGCACTCACTGGCTAAGGGTGGCTGCAACTCTCAGTCGCTGTGGGGCAGGAGCACTTAAGGCAGTGGTCTTCAAACTTTTTTGGCCAGGGCCCCCCTGAGCAAAATTTGGGCAGGTTGGGACCCCCCAGAAATGCCAAATGGACAGTATATATTGCGCGCCGTCACCTGCTCCCATCAAAGTCGCTGGGCTCCCTCATCCCACTCCTACCCAGTCGCTGGTCTCTCCCCACCCCATCACACACCCAGGGCTCTCCCCACTCTGCTCCCATCACTATCCCATGGTTCCCGCCCATTGTGCTCCCACCATAGTCCCTCGGTTCCCCCATCCCGTTCCCAACACAGTCTGAGGGCCAGTGGCGGCTGGTGAATCTTTTTTAAGTGGAGGGGCATTAAGGGGAGGTTCGGGGGGGTTTCCCCCTGTGAATTTTTTTAAATAATAGGTTAAAATGTTGCATTGTAGAGCATACTTTTAACAAAAAATGGGTAAATAGCCAAACAGTTTGCAATTGTTGCTGGGAGTCCAGGGGGCAGGCATTGATATTTTATTTCTATCGCGCTCGTACACAAGTGTTTCAGAGCGTGACAAGGCAAGGGAGGGGAACAGAGGAGAATAAAACAGCGATCTTACTAGGCCCAGTGACATTGAGAATGCGCAAGTGTGAGGGGAAAAGTGCATGGAAGGGGGGAGAAGTGGAAAGTGCGAAGCAGAGGAGAAACAGATAAATAACAATAAATAAATAATAAAGGCAACAAACAGTGGTAGTGCAGCCAGCAATTTGCAAGTGCTACGTTTAAGGCAGCAGACAGGGTAGGTCTGATAAGTGCAGGAAGAAAGATGGTTCTCCTCAAGTTTTAGAGTGGCAGGGCGCTGTTCCAGAGGGAGGCCCCAGCCGAAGACGGAGATCTACCCCCAGCTCGTTTCTTTGATAAACGACTGACCCTGAGGGAGTTGGAGGTAGAGGAGTGAAGAGCTCGAGAGGGGAGGTATTTGCGGAGGAATAGCTGAAGGTATTTTGGACCGAGGCCCCAGAAAGCCTTGTGGACAAGGCAGAGGGTTTTGAATGATAGATGTCCGGTAAAAAGATACCATCCCTGTCCCCTGGGCCCCACTGGTCCTAACACAATGAACATGATTATGAGTATATGCAAGGCGCTGCACATTCATACAGCAATCACTCTATCATTCACATGAGCATCCATCACCATACACTCACTCATAACGCATCCATACACATGTTTAAATAAAAACAATGAACATAAACGTACCTTCTGCATTGGCCTGTGTGTGGGTGCTGCTCCAGCTGCTCTGTCCATATGTGCGAGGAGGCGCAGGAGCTCCCCCTCGGACATACAGACATGCAGTGCCCCAGCCAGCATTTCCAATGAGCTATGCAATGCTGGCGAAGCAAAACGCCCCAGCACTTGCATGGCTCAGTGAGCATGTGCGGCTGGGGAACTAAACTGAACTGTCAAAGGGAAACAGTGTTTCCCTTTGACAGTTCAGCCAGCCCAGGAGCACTCCATTAGCTGGATAAAGCAGCTGAGGGAGTGCTCACTGTTTCACTGGGCTGGCTCCTTAGCTCCTCCATAATGGGTGAGGGGCCACTATGCAGTTAGTAATGTTGACCATTGTTGCTGAATATATCACAATTTACTTACATTTTAACACAAAGCACCCCTTTGGGTACTATTGAAACAGTGGGCTTCATAACTACTCTGGCGGTAGCTGTGCCGGTAAAACCGGCACGGCTGCCACTGGAGTTGCATCCGGGTCTGGCACCCGCGAATGGGCAATTACTAGGTCATGCCGAGTTAGGCGGACATGATAATTGCCCTTTCGAAGGTGCCGGTAGATCCCCATTCCCATTTGAGCCCCATATGGCTCAAATGGGAAGGGGGAGCTCGGATGCACCGGCACCGTTAATAATGGTGCTGGTGCATCCGACGAGCTGAGGTCAGACCTGGCGGGGGCTGTCAAGCACCCACGAGCACAACTCTTACTATGGCGGAACGGTAGCAACGGTGCCGGTAGCTTACCAGCACCGTTGTTACTGGTCCGCCATAGTAGTAATGAGGCCCAGTCTGTGACTAAAGGAATGAATATCCATTTACAACTGTGGGCCACTTTTTCATTGTTGCCTGAGACAGTTTCATGCTTCAGCCCGCCCATGTGGGCCACCCCTGCCCATTTCTTCCAATCTAAAAAAAAAAAAAAAAAAAAAAAAAAAAATCTTTTTTCATGCTGAGCTCTCAGGGCCCCCCTGGGATGCACCCGCGGACCCCTAGGGGGTCGCGACCCACAGTTTGAATACCACTGACTTAAGGAGAGATGCAAGACTCCTCCATGAACCATCAGCGATACGAGTCTCCTGCACCAACCTAAGCACACAGCGGGTGGCTGCTGTGTAGTTGGTTCAGACTGCTGGTGACACTTGTCGGCAGATTGTAGCACCCCTACTCCATGGAAGGACTGAGGACAAAACGGAAATGCATAGAGAAACCTTTACTCAATATTACAACAGCAGTCTCTTCAGTTCTCCTTCACTCCCACCGAACATCAGCCCATCCACTCAACCATCACACCACATGCTCCAAACATTCCACTGCCAGCTCCTGGGAAAACGATTCCTCACCCCCTCCCCACCCCTGCCTTCTCCTGCACTTGTGGGATTTTGTAGAAATCGGAGGCATTCAACCCCCGAAAACACCTTTCCCTCCGTTACGCCTCCCATGGTCGCCCAAAAGTATTCCTCACCACAGACACACTTAAACATAGAAACACCCTCATATATACCTGCTCCCCCACCCCCTACCCCTCCTTTGCCTGCAACAAACATTCCATCTCTTCCCACCACACTGGCAGACAGACACACAATCCCAAAACACTCACCTGGGTCGCTCAGGACTTCCCTCTTCCTGCTCGCTGTGCTTTTCAGACCCTGCATGCACTTGTGTGCATCCAGGAGCATGACAGTTTGAGTTAGAAAGAGCGCTCAGAGCAGTGTCTGTGTGGTCTTTCCTAATCAACATTTTTCAATTTGTTCAAGTTAAAAAGATATTTTCTCTTAAAATGTATTTTTAACCTAGTGGCAGAGAACCTGACAAACAATATAGACCTCTAGAATTAGCAGGTAGGTACAGAGCTTCACAATTCTCAAGCTGGATGGTCCAGAGGACTGCCACAGGGATACAAAGGCTCCCTCCCCCTCCAAGACAGCATGGGCTATGGTGGTTATCCCAGGGATGCCTGCAGTTCAGGATAAGCTCAGTGGATCAGAGCAGGCATACAAAGTTGTTATCCTTATATAGTGGAAAAGTATAATAAGACTGGCCAGGGGCAAAGGATTTAACAAAGAAACAGAAACTTCATTCTCTCACACTTGATGGATTCAGAGTTGTTCCCAGGAGCATGGTGCTTGCAAAATTGGCAAAGAGATTGATGCCCATATCAACATCACCCTTAATTCAGAATGGATGCCCTTATTTGAATTGCATGGGATGGCTAACGCAACACCCCACCATTTGAAAGGTCCAACACAGGGATTGACCTGTGCTTCTTGGTCTCTTCCTAGAAGCCTCGCATTGCGGTTGTTGAATTTACCTGATTATCTGGTCTTCAGCCTCTCTGTAAAGGCATGCAATCTTGCAATGATTTTGGATGCTAGTGAAGTAGCTGGCCTATTAAAGTAAGCACTCCTCTACAAATGAGGCTTTCTGTATTCACACCGATCCAGTCTTGACAAACTCTCTTTGAATAGATCTCAAACCAAAGGCGAGGTGCACCCTCTTTTTCCTCATATATCCCCTTGTATTCCCAACAGTGGGACACCTCCCCCATCACCCTCCCCAAAGTATTCCCCGCTCTTCGTTCTGCCACCATCTTTCAATGAGGCCCTTACCCGCTCTAATGTAGTTAAGTGATTAGGGCTTTATAGCTGCAGCACTTTATCTGAACAGTCTTTCTAAGCTTTGCTCTTGCTATGGCTGTGGGCAGTATATTGAGAAGCGGGAGAAGGGAGACCATGGGGGAAACAAACAAAAAGTAAATCACAAAAACAGAACATTTCAGGGAAGAACATGGTCTCATGCCCCAAAGCATTCATCCCATTGTTACTTACCAAGTGGGTGTGATGGTATTAGCCTGTTTGACTGAAACTACCAATTTGGTCCAATTTGACATGGGTGATTTGGCCTTCGGGCCAATTTGACGGCATATACTGCTAAATTTCAACCCTGGAGAGCAGGGGTTGCGGGGGGTGTCCCCTGCTATCTAGGGTTGGTATTTAGCCATTCTGGGGATGCAAGGGTGCTCCCTGCTTCCTTACAATTGGAGGCGGGGACAAAAAACGCATGTGTGTTTAAATTCGTTCTCACGTGCAATTGTTTTTCGGTCAAATTGCAGCCAACGAATTGCAAATGGTCAAAACTACCTAAACCGGGTGTGACACTCGGCTCATGCAGTGCATTTTAGAGATTGGAATTGATGTAGGCTGAGCTGGGGTTATGGATGGCTTGGCTCTTTTGTACCTCAATGTAGTGTCTGACATTCCCTCTCTCTCTGGCTTAGTGGCCTGGCACTATGGTGATGAGCACACGTAGCAGGTGGGCCAGCAGCACGCACATGTATGCCTGCAGACAGTGCTGCAGGAGCCTGCCCAACTCAGAAACATTCATGTTAATGTTACCTAGGCCAGGCTGATGTCAGGGCAGCCTCTGCTTAGCATGCTGTAAGTTGAATGAAGTAATCGCCAGCTGCAAAAGATGAGCCCCAAGAAATAAAACAGTCACCATGAGACAAATGCAGGCAGCAGCATGTTAAAAGCACGATGAGCAGGTTTGGGCAATCTCATCGTATGACATTGTTATCGCTAAACCAGATTGATTCATGTCTGTCAGAGGCACAAAATGAGGGGGGGCACCCTGTCCTCCTGAGATGCTTCTCACAGAGGCGCATAGACTGCCAGGCCAACATGGGCCATCACGCATGTGCAGTGCACATGATGTTCATGCTGCCCAGGGCACGCCACTCACTATACTAGGTGAAAGATGTACATATAGTTTTTGATCAAACCTTATATCTTTCACTGAGTGTAGAAACAAAGGGTGGAGGTTCCTTGCCCCTGGCGCCCAAATGTTCCAGCCGCCAGTGTGCTCGGCTAGTAACATTATTACGTGTATGCCAGCGGCAGAGGCAGCTGTTGGCTTTTTGGTGCTGTGGGTGGATCATGAGGGGCACTGGCATTGTTAATGATTCAATGTCGCAGACCCGAGGTGAAAATCACTTTAGTGCAGGGGCATTGATAATCCCACAAATGTGCACAAGTGACTGAGCGTAGCGAGATGGCCTTGAATAATTAAGGTAGGTTAAGCTGGGTTGCCCCCCCCCCCCCCGCAACATTTTAAAAATTATTTGTTCAAAGGGTGCATTTTATAGAATTATTTCTGAAAGAAATAAGGTAGTACAATTCCCAATTGCTTCTCTAAGATAACAGAGAAACAAATCCAGTAAATCCAAAACTCAAGGGAGGGCTCGAATAAAGGGGGTTGGTGAAAGAGTGAGGGGTGTTGCTAAGAGGAAGGGCGGAGCTTGCCACAAATAATGGATCATGAGACCCTGCAAACATGTAGTTTGGGTCACGCAGCATATTCTCTGGTGGTCTTGTTGTCGTCCAGTCTGCATATTGTAGATACATCTCTCCAGCTCAGTTTGCAAATTAATCACTATCTTTAAATAAAATGTTCTGTCACTCAGTATATAAAAAATGTAATCAAATAGGTTTGTTTAGTTAAAAGTGAAAATTGCCTGCAGGCGACCTCCAACATTAGCATTTTGTTGCTGGAGGGTCTCCTTATAATTATAATTGGTTATTTATAACACACCGATAGGTTTCTAGGCGCGACGCGGGGAGTAAACCTGTGTCGCTCCACATCCTCATGCTTCCAAGGCAGGCGCGTTGCCCCTGAGTTATCCACCCGTTGACACAGTTTTGCTAAATGGAGGGTAAAAGAAAAGAGTAAATACAGAAGAAATAATGTTTACTCTTTCATTTTACGTTCCATTTTGTAAAAAATGGCAACGATGCCAGGAAAAGACGGGAGTCCAAGGTAATCTAGCAGCTTTTAGCATGTGCTAAATGCAGGCAGATTCTGCATGAATCCATTAGTTGCATGCCTACATGAAAATTTCATGTAGGTGTAAAAACGAGATGGTTTTGCAGGCAGAGCAGAAATGATGCAAATTAATTGTATTTCCACCTGTTTAAATGCCTGGGAGGAGTAAAACAGTGTAATGATAGGTTATTTATAATGCGAGGGACCCGGGGATCGAACCTGTGTTGCTCCATGTCGTTTTGCTTTTAAGGCGAGAACGTTGTTGCTGAGCTATCCTCCCAAGCCTAAGCCTTTTATTTCGTGTGTATACACTTATTTTAATGCATTGCGGCTGTTAATGAATTCCAGTGAGTAAATTGCCCACATTCTGTAAATAATAAACAATGGAAAAGTAGAGGGCCACCAAGAAGCACTTGGCTGCTTTGCTTGAATCAAAGAGCACGTTGGCATCAAAAGAATGACAACATGTTCTTTTATATTAGTAATTTAAGCTGAAACCTTTCTAAATGCACACTGGGCTTGGGGCTCAAAACACAAAACAAAGTTACCCATTTGGACACCTTTCCTTTCAGTTGCAGATCTTGGCCTATCCTGCTGGAGCAAAAGATGTCCCTTCAAATGGGTGGGGTGGAATATTTGGGGAGACCTAAGGTCATGTTCCGTATTTTGATGGGTTCCCCTTATTTTCTGGGGAGACACCCCTAACCCCTTGCCCCAGTACTTGTACCTATGCTGAAGGTCCCCTTAATTACTGATAGGAAGCAACTGCAATTTAAGTCAAATAAATCAGGAAAAGCATGACGTGTGAATCGTCATTTGTTACAAACTAAATCCTAGCGTCAAATTTATGAGAGGCAAGGAGAATGTTAGAGGGATGGGCCTTGCAGATATTAAGTAGAACTTGCATCAGATAGGGCCAGAAGGCTTTTTATGGAATTTAAAATAGGACTGTGACATTTATGGTTGTGGAACGGAGAATGGCACCCAATCCAAAGGATCAGGGTCACTTTTGTCCATGTGGTGTAATCACAGCTTACCAGAACATGTTATTTGCTTGAAAAGATCTTTTTAGGGCCCAGGGCCTTTTTATGCACACAGTTTGATGCGAGTTTATTCGAATCACTGTTATAGATTCTTTTGAAGATTTATACACGTGGGAATATTTCATCATGTATTGGAGCGGGTAATACATTATCTCTTCTTTCTTTCCACTCATGGAAAGAAAAGATGAGCAGAGAACTTTCTTTGTATAGGTAATATTTTAATATTTTAACTGTGACCGTGCAAGGTCTATTCCTTTATGGTTCTGTTGCGCTAAGGTGCAACAATTGAACTATATCTATGTGACATTAGATCTATCACTGATGAAGAATTCTTGCAATAACTGCACTGTGGGCCTCATTACAAGTACAGCGGTGTGGGTAACTACGGAGGTAATGCAGTGGTAACTCCATTACCAATGCATTAACACCGAATTACCCCACAGCCATACTATAACTGTGGTGGAGAAGCAGAGGAAAAACATCCAGCAAAATACTGGAGGTTATTCCGCTGCCTTACCAGCAAACTCGGCAGAATTAACACCAGCGGTAAGTCTGCCAAAATCTAGTCCTATGGACTCCATAAAGGGGAACTAACACCGCCATACCACCACTTGTGATCTGGCGGTAATTCTGCCAAACCAAGTGGCAGTAACGTTAATTCCAGTTGCCGGTATTCCGGCGGATTTACCATCAGAATACCGTCAAACTTTCAATGAGTCCCTATATTGTACTCTGTGTCTGAATGGTGATGAAATATTAATATACGGTGTACATTTTTGGGTCTAATATGTCAGTTCTGGTACATATGTGTTTTTATTGTAAAAAAAAGTGTTTACACTTCTATGGCACGTGTATGTATATGTTTGAACGGCTTACTTCAAACTTCATATCAAACAATGCACTTAAAACGTGAAACAATCTCTAGGTAATGCCAGTAGAAAACCATATGCTCTGACCTATGAATGAAAATTTCAGCAGAACAATATTTATTTATTAGGGACTGTGTACAATTCAAATTCCCCTTAAATGTAAAAAATGCCATAAGATAATTATCTCTCTCTCTCGCGGGTGCGCGCCCTTGCAATCCAGATATATTGGCCATCACATTTTGAAATCAGTACAGGGACGCCCGTCCATCAATCTCTGATGGGCGGCAGCCTGCCTGTTCAATCATGCTGGACCTACTGAAGTCTGACTCCCCCACGATTCCCGGTTCTTGTGAGCCAGTGAACATGAAGTTAGCAGTACCAGGTGTATACTATAAGGTAAATGGCTTGAAGGCAACTTGTACAGAGGGCATCACACTGTGATCAGGGGTAGCCCTGTCCCTCTCTACTTGTTCAGGGTCCATGAAGTTGGGATTCAGCCTAGCATACTCTTTTTCTAACAGCTCAAGTTTCTCCCTCCAAGTCCCTATTTCCTGACAATAGGCTAAGGCCTGAGCCTTTTGCTCTGCTATCAGGGCTTGACTTATCTCTATTACCTGCTCTTGAGCTGAGATCTGGTTCTGGAGTCCACTGTTCACATCAAAAAGGGCTTCATTGTCTTTTTGTGCTGCCTGTATGACCTGGGAACAGTAAGACAGTTTTTGTTGCAGTAGATTCATCTCATGATTTTGTGCATGGTTAGCTTAGGTGTTCTCTTCTAGAGCACCTTCTACTCGTCTTGTGTGCCCCAATAATTTTTCATGTTCTACTTTTAGTTTGTTCAGTTCCTGGAGGTCTAACTCTATTTTCTGTAGGTCTGTTTTTAAGTTGCACACTTCCTGGCATAGGCATCTTTTTCCTGATTCAGGGTGCGTCTGTTCAGCCAGGTCATCCTGCTGTTGTTTAATAGCCCTTAATGTCTGGCGATCTTTTTCAAATTCTGTTTGGAAGTGGAGTTCCTTAAGGATTCATTTATTATTCTCCTCTTCCAACTTTTTGATCTGCCTTTGTAAAGTAATCTTCTGCTCTGAGCAGGCACAATTATATATCACTTGTTGTTTTAATTTTAGTTGACTCTGTTTCAGGGAATCAACCGTTTCCTGACACTCCACTTTTAATGTATCTAAATGGGCCTCTTGCTCTGAATTATTTTGTTGTTGTAGAGCCAAGTCCTTTTTTAACTGTTTGATGGAGTTTTCCAATTCTACCTCAGTATCTTGGCTCTTTTGCAATTTCTGTTCTACTAGTTTCAGCTCAGTCTGGATTTGAGTTAAGAGCTCAGATTGGTTTTGTGCAAGAGTTCTATTTTCTTCTTATTTTTCTTGTAAATTCCCCATGTGGAAATATATGTAGGCTGTGAGTTGGACTATTTTAATCTGTTCCTCCTTAATGCTTGGAGACATATACAGTTCGCTCAAGGCTTGATGTAACAGGATGCTGTCCTGCCACACATCCATGTCCATGGAGGTGACCTGTTGCATCATGTTGGGTAGCCAAGTTTCCGGATCTTGCTCTGCCCATTCCCCTCTGACAAATAATTTGTGCAGAAGGTGCTGCCTAGCCATATTAATATCAACGGTGCTAATTATAAAGAGTATTCTTCCTTTATTAAATTAGTTATATAAGGGTAAACCAGTAGTCTGTTGCTTTTTGTCTAGTTCAGGGTTGATTTTACTTTATTTTTACACACAGGCCTGATACTTAGGGTGTAGGTTTTGGGATGGCACTTTTACAGTGTAACACAGCTTTCTAACCACAAAAAGTATCACTACCTTTCCTGGATTAGACTGCTGTGTTAATCTGTCACCAGTGGAAACACTATCTCAATCCCGGCAACAAGACCCCACTGTGTTAAGTATTTTAAAGATGCAGCACACTCCAGACCAGGACTCTTTCTACTGGCTAGGGACACAGCGCACAATTAAAACGCTTTTAAGTTTATTACATCCAGATTCAATTTTTTGAGAAGGTAGCCAACCCGTCTCACACCCCCCTTAACATGCACCCCATGTCACAATGGACCATGAACCAGGCTGGTGTGTAATAATGAAATATTTATTTATTTTGAATTTTGACACATTCAATATAGGGCAGCAATCACCAGTATGGTGATAATCACACAGTAAAATGATAGGATACACTTAGTTTGACCTTCTAACCTCAGATACACAATGCACAAAGGAATGAAAGCAAGATTACTTTTTGGTAGTGCTTTTAAATGGCACCAGAGCTAAGCAATCTGCCTGCAACACTCCCTCACACCCCTGTTAACCAGGTTGTGTGTGGGTGGAGAGAAGTAGCAAGGAGTAATGTATACTAGGCAACATTCAGCAGGAAAATCCAACATACCACCCCTGAATGGGAGGCCGAAATCAGATTGAGATCCCTTGAAAAATGAGCAAAATGGCACTCGGAATTACTGAATGGTGATTTTACATGTGCGGTTGAATGGATAAGACAAGAATGGGTGTGGCAAGAAAACGTACAAGCTACAAGGCAATGTACTCACGCGGCCATACAGTTTAAAAAATCAACTGGAAGGAAAAAACAGTGCAGCAAGAATCACACGTGGCAAAATTTCAATTGCTTTGTTTCACGGGTTTAAAATAGCAAAATTACTTGGAAAATGAGCTAAACAGACATAATTGGAAATTGCTTTTAATGCTAAGGTACAAAGGCACATAACAAGTATGATACTAAAGTGAAAGGGTGACTCTGGATGGGGACAGTATGGGATTCTTTGTAGGAGAAGTAAATCAGATTTTATAATGAAATCAGTTCAAAATCGGTTTTAAAAGGAAAATGACAGGTTTTACTGAGACTATTTTTTAATGTCTAGATTATTAAAGAAGGACACTGCCCACGAGAAGGCTAATTTGCAATGTTAACACATTCACGCTGTGTGCCTCTTTATATGGGAATTAATTAATTTATTCCAAATAGGACTAAGGACTTATACAACGGACTGAAATGATTTGTAAATAATGGTGCTAACACATGGAGATTAACACAGATTTTCCTAAGGACAGGATACACAGAGGATTCTGGCAATTTAAAAATTTACTAGGGTATTCATAGGATCTCTATGGGATTGGACCTAATACAAGGTTACAAAGCCATGAATGCAGCTTTTTGGTTACTGGGGAAGGGTAATACTCACAAAAATCACTTCAATGGGGTAGTTTGAACAGCCAGCTGGGTCTCTGGACAGCGGGACAGGGGTCTGGTCACTGCGCAGCGGCGGCTCTCCTCTTGGGACACAGCGAGACAATCAGGGTCTGGTCTCAGTGAACAGCTGGGAGCATCAGCTGGGCAAAGCAGGTATGGTAACTGAATAACCCCAAAAGGGGTCTGCCGCTTTTCCCCCTTTCTCCCTGAATTATTGGGTTTTTTGTAGGGTTTCGTTCTGGATGGTGGTTCTGCCTGTATAGGAGGTACTGCATGGATCTGGATCAGCTAGCCCTGGCGTGGCACAGGAATCTGGAATCTTGCAGGGTGAATGTGGAATGTCTGGATCTCTGGATATTGCGGGTTGGATTTTTGAATGTTGGATTTTTTTTAATCTCTTGAATTTTGAATGTCTCCTCGTTATATAGGTTGGATGACAGAGGATTTTTACTATGTGGGCAGAAATAACCTAGACCTACCTCTATGATGGGATGGATCAGGTAGTAAATGTCACGGCCTCCCTGTAAGCAGATTGGACTGAAAGAATTGACTCAGTTTTAGTGTGGGTGTTTTTATGAGTTGCTTTGTTATACAATAGTTACTTTTGCCAAAATCAGTTATGAAACAAAACACTTATATTTATAAATGTCACCCTTATAAAAATTATATATATTTCACATGGAGTATACATTTCAAACCCCAAGTTTGTACGATGCTGTTTAATCCTTCTGACAATCATTCGCAATTTCTGTTGGCAAAAATTTCCACTAGAAATCTGCAAATGGATACACAGAAGCTTATCACTGTCGGACATATTTGCATTTAAGTTTCATAACTGTACCATGTACACTTCCCTCAGAAATGTCACTTAAATGCTGTTTGTGTCCCCCACATGCTACAAAGATCCACATTGTCTTATTTTCATGGTGCAAAAATTACATTCAAGCTGTCAACATTGTACATTACTGCTTCTTTAGATTACTGAAATAAATGTCTTTATATGAAAAGTCTTTTCAATCACATGGGCTGGCTTTATTCCCAAAAGTGGGCAGTCTTGTCAACCCCCCAGCCAAATTTCCTGCTCTGGTCGGCTTTGCCCAGAGGTTGCTATGACTCCCCTTTGATCCTAAGCAGTTGAAGCTGAGGAGAGGTGTCATAGGAATTCACACTTCAGTGACAGGGCTGTCCATTGTCCCAGGCTGCAGCAATGCTGCTCAGTCTGACGAAGTCGCCACTTCCCACACCTCTGGGCGTTTCATGTGGTAAAGGAACTTCCTTTCCCATGGGGCTGGTACATTAGAAGTGCCTGCATTGCAAGAACTGGTTTGACAGCAATTTCTGGGCCTAGCCAGGATGTTGAAGTTCTTTTTGTGGGGAAAAAATAAACTACAGAGAGTGCAATTTACCTATATTTTGGCAGCTTTTCTTCCCAACATAAATAGTTTTGTTTCAGGGCATGTTACAGTATTATTTACATTGAGCTTGTACAATATCAACTCACTGCTTTGCAGAGCAGTGCAACACAGGTTCATTTTACATTCCCTGGTCATTTACAAATGCGATTTTTCTTGCATCTTCATTCAGAACATTTCCATAGCTGTGGTCAATTTCTAATACACAGGAATCTGTTCAAGAAAGGGGTTCTTTGAAACTGACATAAGCAAAGGGAGAGAGAGAGCTTCTTGTGAAGAGTTTTGCCGGTGTTCATTTGTTGCAAAAGTAAACGCTTGCCACAGGGCCTGAAACACATTTCTCTGCTATTTCACAGTCTTTACTTGACACACAATGCCTTTTCAGGGCAGATTAGCCCTCCTTTGATGGTGTTCATCCTGAAGATAGATGGGCATGAATGTGTTTTACTGGAACCAAACTGGGTAATGTTGAAAAGATGGAAATAGCACCAGCGAACAGTCATTTTAAACACAGAACGTTTTCTCTTTCAGTTGAAAGTCTTGAGCTGGCAACATAGCAGCGCTGAGCCAGAATGCTTTTGAATTCTTCTTTTTGGTGCACATGAAGAAAATAAATGCAGCCATTCTTGGGCTGTTCCATGTTCCATCTCGCCCCATATGTGCTCTGTAGAGCCAGCGCAGCCATTATTTTTGGTAACTGCTAAAATGCAGTTTTGATGCAAGGGTATATGTGCTCAGCAGACCCATCACTGCCATTATTCTTGTAACTGCTGAAAATGCAGTTTGGTGGTGCAGGGGAGTTCTGCTGGGCTGGTGAATGTACCCCAGATACTCAGATAGCCATACTCCAAGTCACTGATGCTATTCGATGCATTACTGACGTCGTTGATGTCTCTTAGTTAGTACCTTTAGATCTCTCAGCATCATTTGGCACAGTAGACCACCAAGTGGTGGTAAGCGTCTTGTCACAGAGTGTGGGCATGAGAGAAGTGGTCATAGTCTTCCCTTCTCCCTGTATGCTGTGGCATGCCACAGCGATCTATATTGCCTCCAGTATGTTTCATTCAGTGTGTGGAATCACTGGGAGATCCAGATTCTGTGTGTGATGTCACCATCCATCAGTTTGCCAATGTTACTAAATTGTATCTGTATGTGTCATCAGAAGATAACGTACTTCACCTGGGATGTGGCCCCTCAGCTATCGAGGAATGTATGAATGGAGCACATCTAAAATTTACAAAATTAATTTTCACTTTTTGGTCATCTCAAGATTACCAGTGAAACTGATATTTGCTTTTCTTCACTTTTATTTGTAAAATAACAAATCCTTCAGCTATTTTGCTGGGATTATCAGTGGTAAATTGCCCCTGAAAGTGCACCTTTCCAGAAAAGCCCAAATGGCTCACTATCAAAGGTCCTTCCTTCTTAGGATCAAGGATTATATTCCATGTTTTTCATTTCGATCTCCAGTCCAAGCCTTGGTTTTGTCTCCTTTTGATAGAGGAAATGCTTTGCTGATTAAAGTTTCAGGTGGCACTCTACAACCATTAAAAGTAGCTTTTCTTTCTGCAACAACACGTATTACAGGTTCCAGAAAAACAGCCGTTGTTTCCCCTATACTGAAAGAGCTTCTCTGTCTCCCAATGAAAGAGCATTTTTGTTTTAAAACTAGGATATCTACTTTTGAAAGCTTTATGATTTGGACATCCATCACATTAAGTATCTAAACTTCATTTTCTAGGTAGGAGCCTGAACTGCGGTATTTGAGAGAAACATTTTGGGGAATTTACCAAAGTAAAAAAATCACAAAGGCAAAAAAGGGTCTCTTGCCTTGCCCCCTACCTTTTTGGAATAGTCTTCTTGTTGCCTTACAGACGGCACCTTCTTCGATTACGTTCAGGAAACATGCTTGTTTCCTAAAGTATGATTAAATTGTATCACCATCGTTCATGGTTCTTAGGTAGTAGGACGTATCTTGAAATCGCATCTTTGGGTCCGCATTTTAATTTCCCGTCTTGTTTAGTATTGACATTTGGTCGCTATGCATGGATGAAGGGAATTTGGTTGTAAAGATTTTGAGCCTGTACATTACCAGTCATGTATTGTATTGATAGCAGGAGAAGTAACAAACTTGGCAGCAGATAGAGTGAGTGGGGGGGTAGAGGGTGTTAGCTGTTTGATGGCTGGGGGATACATCATTGAGGGTGGAGTTAAAAGAGGAAGAAGGAGCAAGCAGGATAGTGGCAGCCAGTGTGTCACATAATTTGTTGAAGGCAGTTCAAAAGAGTGGGTCAGTGGAGGAGAGAGTGTTTTAAGCGACCACTTCACATGGTTAAGTTAGGGGACCACAGAGTCAGGTTTGAATGCTCGTTTTGGTCATTGATGAATGAGGGGAAGCTGAGGGAGGGCAGAGATGGTGAAAGGGGAAATTGATTTGATAGGAAATGAGGGGTCTACATAGAGAGCGAAGGATGGGAAAAACAGATCGAGGAATGTCCCTCATGTGTGAGTAGGAGTGTTATGGCGGCTGACCAGGGAGTGATCAAAGAGAGGGAATCTAGCTGCATGTTATGAGCCTTGCTCATGTTGGAGAAGTTGAGGTCACCTATTATGATGACAGGTTCATTGACTGGGAATGTTTTGAGTAACAGGCCTAGATAAAAGAAGAAGAGATTGCGGGTACCATGTGAGTGGCAGATGAGAAAGACTGTAAGAGGGAGTAAAGGGAGAAGGGGGCTGATAGGGAGTCCGTGCTGACCACTAGGCCAGCACTACCATTTTATTTGAGAGACGAGGGGAGACATCAAAGGTGGTGTAGATGGTAGCCACAGAGGCAGTGTTTTTGGGGTTGATCCAGGCTTCAGTGACAAACATCACTGGGGGTTTGGGGTGAAAGGGTTGAAGTTGTTAGTGAACAAAGAATGGTTTTCGAGAGCAGCAGGGGGTAGGTAGAAAGGATGTAGGTGCTGAGTCAATGGTGATGATGGATTGGTAGATAAGGTTCGAATTGGTGCAGTCTGAGGGAGAGCAGAGCGACTAGAATGCCATTTGAAAGGTGAGTGAAGAATGGAATTGGGGAGTGAGAGTTACTGGGAATGGGGTGCAGTGGAGAAAGAGAGAGAGGATAGTGAGGAAGAGAAGTGGGATGGCTAGGAGCATGGTGAGGTGAGAAAGTAAGAGTATAATAGAGATATGGGACGATGTAGGCATAGGCTTGCAGTGTGAAGAGAGATGTGGCTTACCTTATTGTCAAAAAATTAGGCTGGTGAATACTAGCAGTATACATTAACACAGATAGCCTGGCAGTGACCCAACACAGATTACATAGCTAGTAATGACCAAAGGTAGACTGCATAGGCTGGCAGTGATCATAACAGATGGCATGAGCCAGTACCAACCAACAACATTATGTCGGCCAGTAGAAGCTAAAAACAGAATGAATGGGCTGGTAGTCACCAAAAACAGATTGCATAGGTCATGAGTAACCAAAAACAGATTAGCTAGACCAGTAGCGACCAAAACAGATTGCCTACATCAGAAGCATAAAAAAACATATGACGTTGGCTGGTAACAACCAAAAACAGATTGCATAGAATGGTAGTGAACACAAATACATTAAATAGGGTGGTGGTGACCAAAAACAGATAGCGTAGGACAGTAGTGGTCAAAAACTGATAGCATTTGCCAGGAAAAAACAAAACTAGGTTAAGTAAGCCAATAGCAAGAAAGACAGAGTAAATATGCTGGTAGCAACCAAATATAGTTACATTCACATAGAGCTCAAAGGTGCATGTGAGCAGTACGGTTAGGCAATGCCGTCATTTGGCCTGCAGACAGGCTGTCCATTTGGAGTAGATTGCAGGCTCAGCAAAGAAGCCAATAGGAGATGGATACCCTTTGCCTCCCTTTTTCGAGCCACCCGACAGAGACTGCAAACTGTGTCTGAAACAAGGGCCTGATCACACAGTCCATGTGCACCCAATTACAGTGTAGCTCAACTCTCTGTGTTGCAAGGCCTTGGTGTTGCTGGTCTGTAGTAATCTGGCACCCATTGTGGAGGAGGGATCTATGGGATGAATGTGTTGCCGAAATCTGCAGAAATAATTTTCAAACTTCTGCTAAGTCAGAAATTCAATAGTTACACGGGAAATCTGCTGGAATTGTCCAAATATCTCAACATCTGCCGTTGAGTTCTAAAATCTGGAGAGAACGAGAGTATTTTGCTCATGGCAAATGTGCATTTTCTACTGAAAAATCTGCCCCCCCAGATTTGGACTCTGTCTAGCTCCATGTGTGCCATCTCATGGCAGCATGGCCTTGCTGTTACTGTACTTTAGAAATCAAGCAACCATGATGGAAGGACCTAGCTAATTGTTGATGTTGCTGCTGGAAGTCTTCATTTTTTGCATGCCCTTTGATGGAGGGAGGGGCAGCAGATGAGAACCCATGTGATATGGGGCAGAGGAAAAAATACTAGGTGTAGAAAGAAATTGATGTTAAACATTGTGGAAGTCTTTTTGAATAGTGTCCACTGTATTGTATTACAAGAAACATGTTCATTACACAGCATTGAAATTAATACTTGTATTTCATTTAAATACCCTATAATCCAGATTAATTATGGACATTGTAGCGGTGGATTAATTATTTGAGTTGCCTGTTATTTAAAGGTGGAACTCGAGTTATTGTCCCCTAATCTGCAGTTTGACTTGCCAGTTTATTTAAGCCTACTCCATTTTGTGACGTTCAAAGACTGGTCTTGTCCTTGTTGATGTTACAAGGGAGTTTTTTTTTATTGTAAATAGGTAGATCGCTGGTAAAATTGATTCCGAGAAATATCTTGTAGCCTTTTGTTTGATGCCTGCTCAGCAGCAAACCTGGTACCCTGCAGCTTGTGTGATAATGGAGGAATAGGGGGATTTTAAGAAAGAAGTACCAGATGCACCATGTGTGCCGTCATCAGCCACCCAAGAAGGATGGGCTGATGGTGAATAGACTATCTTGATCCGCATATGCTAAGAGAGTTCTGCTGAGACACATGTATGATAGGGTTCAAAAAGAGTCCCCTGCGAATGGTAAGTAATTTGGGACCACATCAAACTCCATCTTGGATCACTTTTTGTTGATGTTTCTGTTTTTGGAACTAGTTGTAAGCTAGAGGTGGAGCAAAGAATTGAGAGTGATCACTAGCCCATTGTTCTTGAATTATTCTAGGCCATGACTCTGGGTAAAAGGAATGTGGCAAATTTTAATTCAATATGTTTGAAAAGCTAGCAGTCTATAAAGTGGAATGATTGCGGGGTTATGAACGTTGTGCTTATACTAGATTGTAGGGGCATATGTGCGCTTGCTTGCTTGCCCCAGATAACACTAAATCTGAGAAAAGAATCTATTGGCCAAAATGTGCAGTGTGACCAGAAATTCTTTAAACATAAGATACTATGGCAAATGTATCATCATTTATCGGGTATTGAAAAAGAGATTTCCATAAAAAAGATAAAACAGTCATATTAGAATTATATAAAACTAAAGAAGAGGGGGTGGTTTCGGCGCCACGGCAGATGGACGCCTGATGTGAGCGCTCCGTCTCGCCATAAAATAACATCGACATTTTTCTATACTTTCATTTTTTTTAAAATACCTATTATTGTTCCAAGGCCCCCGCCTGGCTCATCGCTGTATTTTAAGGGACAACTGAAGCCTGGACGACATCCAGAGCCTCCAGAGCCTGTGAAATCTCCTCCTGATCTACAGCGCCACCTCTGACTGACAGAAAAACACGGCAACTTTCGCAAGCTGCTTAAGATAAGTTCTTCTTTATTTGGCTCTCTTAAAAGGCTTTCTCCTCAACATTTGGTAGCAAATAAAACGGCAGCTATTAAATTTAACCACAACTGAACCTAAAGTACTGCCTTCACAGTAAATAATTATGCAGACATTTAACAGTTTTACTGCATTCAATCAGGAGCTTCATTTTATTGAATGCAATAAATTCTTCAAAACAAATGAATTGTTTAAAAAAACTGCACAATACCTAAGAATAAAAGAAGGAAGGTGCAGTGAGAAAACAGAGGAAAAGGAAGGAGGAGAGGAGGGGGTAGGAGAGGAATAGAAGGAGAAAAGAGGGGGAGGAGAAGGAAGTGAAAAGAAAAGGAAAAGAGTGAGGAAGGATTAGTAAAAACTGTGCTTGCACTAGTTGAGGAACAGAATTAAAGTAACTTTAATATCATTTTGCCATAAAGGAGGAGCGAAACTACCGCCGTGATAGTAAACAGAAATGCTGATATTTTGAAAAATGTACATATTTTACTAAGAAATACCACTTTAATTCAATAAACATAGCCCTCCAAACTCTCAAAAAAGAGAAATTAAAAAGGAAAAAGACAGAATAACTTCTGCATCGGTCATACAAAACAAAACTGCTATCAGCTCATTTTATATCTGGGTTTAACGAACATTGCCTCCCATAATCCAGCTTCAGATTAAGAGATAACCGGGCATAAATTGTAAGGTGTTTTTGATCAACCTCCTTCACTAGTGCTTCTTACAAATGTTCTCTGTTTGGATCTTCTAGCCACAATGGCTACAAACAAAGGCAACCAAAAATCTTTACTCACTAATAAAGACCCCACCCTTCCCTCAGCTAACCTTAAAAGGCACAAAAGTGATTCACCTCCTCCGCTTCCTCCAACAGGTCTAGCCATAGAAACCATTCTCTCTGAAGTAAGAGCACTAAAACCCTTCATAGAAACGGCAAATCAAAAACTCCAACAACTAGATGATAGATGGAAGGGCTTTGAGAAGAGAATGGAGGAAGTTGAAAGAACGGTGGGCCTTACAGAGGATATATCCTCTAAAGTAGTGCACCTTGAAAAAGTCGTCAAAGATCTACAGAAACATAATGAAGACTTGGAAAATTGAAGTTGCTGCAACAATCTACGCATTTCCAGACTACCAGAAGGTTGTGAAGGCTCGGATCCCATATCTTTTATTAAAAATCTGCTTCCAACCATTCTTCACTTACCTAAGGAGACTCCTTTCAATATACAGAGAGCACATCGGATTGGCCCAGTGAAAAATACAACTTCTCCTCGTTCCTCTCCTAGAACTCTCATATTCTATCTATTAGAATATACCCAACTACAGTTGATTATCACAGCTTCAAAAGAAATAAAATCTCTCATCTGGCACGGAAATAAAATATATATCTCTCAAGATGTTACGGAAAGTACAGCACTTCGAAGTAAATAATTATTATCCTTCCGTCCTGCATTAAGACAGCTCAACATCAGATATGGTTTATATCACCCATGCTCCTTTATAATAACCCACAATGGTCACACATCTATCTTTGATGACCCTGTCAACCTAAAAACTTATATTTGTTCCATCAAATCTGATGGAATGGACACATCATCACCAATGAATCCCTCTACATCACCTGGATCCTGAGGCCCTGCTTTTTTCATTTTTTGTTCCTTCTTGTTCTCCCTCAGCCTTATCAAATGTTGTCATTAACTATATGACATAATTCTGGTGATTCGGGTGTTTCATTGGCACTCATCTCCTGCATAGAGTCGTTGTGGTATTTCCTTTTTTCTGCTTCATGACTCTGTTGGTGTAACCGACCCAATAGGCTTTCCCAAAGCCTTTTCCTTCACAGTTTTTCCTCTATCCCGTTCCCTGGTCTGATCTTCTCGCTTCTACATCACTTGTGCTGCTCTGTCTACTCTCTTTTTTATCCCTGAGATTTATATTGTATTTCCTTTCTCAGAATTCACAAGATCTGATTAGACCTCCCCACCCTAGCCCCTTATCCTTATGTGTCTCCCCTTTTTGTATCACTCCTATGATTAAATATCTCAAAAGTATCAGATTATTGCTAACAACCATCATTACGGTATTAACTATCATCTTTAGTTGTAAATGTGTGCTTTTTACATTACAGGTATATAACCAAACCATTATATGTCTAATGTATCTCAATGATATTTAAGTGTATAACCTGTAACATCAAAGGTTGCAATAACCCAATCAAACGAAATAAGATCATCTCTCATCTCAACAAATATAAACCATCAATTGCCTGCTTACAAGAAACTCACCTATCGAATGATGAAGCAATGAAGCTAAAATCCCTCTGGATTAAAGCCATCATTTCAAGCCCAGCTAAAGGAAAGAAAAACGGAGTAGCAATTCTTCTTAGTAAGAAACTACCATTCAAAATCATAGACAAAGGTTCTGACACCAATGGGCAATGGGTATGGGTCAAACTCTCAGTCGGCGATGCCAATGTACCTATTCTTAATCTTTATAGCCCTACCTTACCAGATCCAGATTTTTGGTCCATATTAGCACAAATGATCCTTAAAAATAACTTCACCAATCTTATTGTTTATGGTGATGTGAACCAAGTGCTTGACCCGTTTCTCGATTGAAAATCTAAATGTCTGTTTAAAACTCCTAAAACACACAAAGCTTTAAAGAAATGTCTAGCAGAAACAGGGCTATTAGATACATGGAGGCTGTCACACCCTACGCAGTTGGAGTTTACCTTTCACTCACCTCCACATGATACACTCTCCCACCTAAATTACATTTTCGCGACAAAATCCTTTACAGGCGCAATTGTAGATTCTAAGATTTCCAATATCATCATCTCAGATCATTCCCCGGTCTCTACATCCTTCAATTTTGAAGACATAAAGAAATCATCACCCAGATGGAAATTTAACAGCTTTTTACAAGATCCGCAGTTTATACATTCTACACAATCTTTCCTCCGGCAATTTCTTTCTGACAATCTCGATAGTGACACTTCTATCGTAAATAATTGGGATACATTCAAAGCTGCACTTCGAGGACATATCATAGCATATGCTGGGGAAAAAAAGAAATTACGTAGACAACACCTTGACAAACTTTATACCCAACTCTGCTTAGCGGAAAAAAATACTACACGGAGACCAATATCTTGAATTTACGGTCATGGCATTAAGATTCCAAATGAACAAAGAGTTTACAGATTTAGTAGCGGGCACTCTACTCAAATACAAAACTAAAATCTACCAAACTTCAAACAAGGCTGGAAAATTATTAGCATCCTATCTCAAAATCAAGAAGGAAAGAACCTAATATCACATATCAAAGACAAGTACGACACAACACTAACTCAATCCAACAATATATTACATTGCTTTAAACAGTTCTACACTGACCTTTATACTCCCGAATCTACAGTTCCTCAGGAAAATATCAACTCCTTTCTCCATAATATCAATAGACATTCCTATCCCCAAATTGACTTATCTCACTTGGAAGGCAACATCTCACTTCCAGAAATTACTCGTGCCATCCAAGGACTGGGCAGTGGGAAAGCCCCTGGTCCCAATGGCCTGTCTACGGAATTCTGTAATTCTATGGCCCAATCCTTAACCCCAAAACTGAAACAATTATTCTCCTATTTCATCTCACAAAACTCCTCTTCAGGAACCTTTCCTGAAGCCTTAATCATCTTGTTCCCAAAGCCAGACAAAGATCCCACATTACCATGCAACTATAGACCTATACCTCTGATTAATGTCAAAAGTAAACATTTTTGCAAAAATCGTTGCTAACAGGATTGAATCTTCCCTTCCAAACATGATCAAACCAGATCAAGTAGGTTACGTGAAAGGACGAAATATCTCAACCAATGGCAGATTATTATTTAATGCCTTTCACATAATATCTAAACAAAAAAAGGACAAATCAGGCTATACTTCAATTGCACTAGATGCAGAAAAAACATTTGATCGGGTCAATTGGGACTTTATGTTCCAATCTCTCAGGTGGCATGGATGTGGAGAGCATTTTATTTATCTAGCCAAACTTCTATATTCATGTCCCAAATCATTCATACTAATCAATGGTCAATCTTCTCCCTTCTTTCCCTCAAATAGAGGTACTAGACAAGGTTGTCCCTTATCCCCTATTCTCTATATTCCTTCACTTGAACCTTTACTTGAACTCATCAGATCTGACAAACTCATTCCAGGCATCCCCAGTGGGAATACCAACATTAAAATAGCTGCATATGCGGATGATATTCTTATCCTAATCAGAAATCCTAAAATCCAGCTACCACAACTGCTTCATAGATTGCTTCAATTGTCCCATGTATCAGGTTATAAACTCAATAAAGAAAAATCCAAAATTCTACCATTAAATTCCTTTTGTATCAAACATGAGCTAGATTCCCTGGGCTTCAAGTAGTGCAACGAGTTAATCAAATGTTTATGCACCCACTTTGCCAGTTCTACAAGCGAAACTATCAAACTGAATAAGCAAATATTGTTAGACAGACTCAATGAACTAACCTCATCATGGTCTCCCCTCTATGTGTCATGGTGTGGTTGACTTGAAACCATTAAAATGATGCTTTCACCCATAGTCTTATACTATCTACAACTCCTACATGTCCCTTTATCTCTATAATTCTTCAAATCCATTCACACTATTCTTCTAAAGTTCTTATGGGACCCCGGTAAAAGTAAACAAATCTCTATAGCTAAACAACAAAACTAGTATGAAATGGGTGGAGTTAGATTCCCGGACTAAAACATATCACTCTGCATTCTTACTTAAACAATCCTGTTACTGGTTCACTCCCAATAGTCCCTTTCATATTCCCCCTTGGTGTAGCTTAGAAAAAAATCTAGCTCATCCCTATGATATTACGGATCTCATTTATGTGTTTAGTCATTTTTCCCCTGCCCAATCTGATCCTATGAAATCCACTATATTCGCTCTCAGACTATTTCTTTTTCCACACACAGCGTCGCCAGTCAAAAATCTTTCTCCTTTAATTTGGCAGAACAAAAACATCACTATCAACAATAGAATTGTAAATCACAAAACCTGGCTAAAGTCAGGCATCAAATTCATTCAACAAATTGTCAATGGTCCGTCCATTCCCCCATTCCAACAATTAAACAACCTTTTTTCCATTCCAAGTTCAGACTTACATTTTTATAACAATTTGGTTATGCCTGTTTGGATTCTCTTCATCGTTTCTCAAACAGTGTCCTCACACCTGATGCCTCAAGACTCATATTACTAACTATGGTATCCAACATAAAAGCTTCTAAGTTTTATAAGGTTCTATACTCCAAAATTATGGAGTGGCCCTCCCGTTCTAAATGTGAGAATGATCTAGGTTGCTCTTTTAATGATCAAACATGGTCCCTATTGTACTCTAAGATCAGGAGCATATCAACATCAGCCAACATCACTCAACATCAGCTTTTCTTTTTCCATCGTGCTTTTATTACTCCTGTCAAAATATCCATATCCAAGAGAAATAATTAAAACAAATGTTGGTCTTGCTGTAATGCTCATGGTTCCTACAAACACGTGTTTTTGGAAGTTCCTTAAAAGGATCTTTAACATAGATATCCAATTATCCTTTACAAACAGAGTTCTTGGTAGCATAGCGGTAAATAATTCTAATTGGCATACCTCGGACAAACTATATGACCTATGTATTGCCATCGTTCTGAAGCTCATCAACTCCAACTGGAAACATTTTCATAATCTTTCTATTAATGGATGGTGGAACAATATTTGTCATGTACACAGACTTGAGGCCTGTTTGGCCGCTAGCATTGGTAACATTCCAAAATTTCATGCAAAATGGTTCTTTTTCACCCGCTATTTAGACAGCTTCAACGCATCTACACATGGTTTGTGATTATTTGCAATGGATATCTTCTCTTCCAATATATTATGCCGGAATATTATTGCCTATACATTTGTTTAAGTTAATACTTTATTGTATATATTATTTTTGATACTACATCTAGAAATTGTGATTATTACTCCCCTCCCACTTCCCTCCCCTTCATTTCCCTTCTATCCTCTTGTTCATTTGTATTAGTCTCCCTTATATGTCTTCCCTGTATGCCACAGGCATTAGACCTAATATTCGATTGCAAATATTAAACAGGTTGAACTTTACTCATTTAAGATTACTCCTTAATCAAGGTTACATATTGGCTCGCTATATAATTAGATCCTCAAATTTCATATGTTCAACAGTTTATTCAGTTTTATAAGTTTGTAATTGATTCATTACTTTGTATTATTTCATACTTAAAACTTAATAAAGATTATTAAAATAAAAAAATAAAAAATAAAGAAGAGGGAACTTTCTGATTAAAGGTGACGAAAGCTTCTCATGCTTCACGAAAGATTAAAAAAAAGACTTTTGGAATTTATTGTGAATGCACAAGGATTTAAGCCTGAATTTGTAGTACCTCCAATTCATGAGGTATGTGTGATGGCTCTTGTAATAGTATAGTATGACTTCCCAGTGAATAAAGAGTATGGGCATGCCAAATCATTGTTGACTGCGGTGGTGGGATTAGGAAGGTTTAGTGTAATTATGAGCTTGGGCAAGGGTTGAAATACAATCTCAGTATTGATTACAGCATTAAATCAGTCCTGATGGCAATGCTGCTACTGGGTTTAATGCCAAACCCCGGTAGTGGGCCTGTGTTTTGTGCCCCAATTTTAAGAAACGCAATTTCTGTAACCCAAATCCCATACTCTTGGAAAGTTTAGTTTACTTGTTCGTATACATAAATATTGTGCAAAAGACCAGTTGGCAAAGTATCAAATTATGTCATCTCTATCTCTATATATACATAAAGCAGAAAATCTGTTAGTTTGTTCCTTATACAATTTCACACTGTTCCACCAATCTGCACCAAATTTTGCATAGTTACCTGTTAGGACCCTCCGGACATTACTGGCGACATGACATTTCGACACCCCACCCCTTTCCCTGGATTTCAGCCCCTTTACATATGAGACGGTTGCCTCGAATCTGCGAAACATCATACTCATTTTAAGCATCTCAGCATGAGGAACAAAACTCGATTGTCCCTTTGGGACCTACAAATCTACATTATAGGCCCTAGGACACACCCTTTCGATTACTTGCACAGCAACATACCACAACACACTGCACCATGCCAGGTTTAGGCAACAGGTGGGGAGAGCGCACAGAAGGTCCCAATATGCTCCATCATGCCAACTCTCACCTCCCTTCCACGACTGCTCCAGGGTATGTCAGCCAGCCACACAAACCCATTCTCAGCGCAGTTTACTTCAGAGTAAAAAGCACATCAAGCAATAAGGGACTCGGAACAGTGACCTACAGGATCATTGATTTTCAACAATTGATGAATGATCATGTCTGTCTACAGAACCCGTGCAGAGTGCAGGTACCTTTTGCTAGCTATATATTGGGGCAAGGCCCTTGCTAAGATACTCCTGGATGAGCTGCAGGAGTTGGCAGGTGGGATTTAGGAAGAGCATGTCTGTTACCCATGGTTTTCTGACTCTGAATGCCCTTGGAGAACAATATATGGCGCAAAGAAAATCAAGATGATAAAATGTGTCTTTGGACATCTACACAGTGTTTCACAGTGTTCAACATCAACATCAAAAGCTGTGGAGCAAAATAGGCTTGTGGGAAATTGACGGAGAACAGAAAGGGCTCCAACCACAGATGTAATTCTTAACACTATCCTAATGTCGGAGTGTCTGCATGATTCTAATATGATTATTTCAAAGTGGTGCTTCAAATAGTAAGCCAAATAACATTTACATGCATAATCAGGTCATCAAATATGGCAGAAAAAGGAACAAATCCCTCATTCTCAGTCATTATTCAATTCGATTTATTCATTGTTCATGTTGTTCTTTTTTAATTTTTTTAACCAAAAGATCATGAACCATAACTGGCTAGTTTGTAAACAGAGAAATAAGACATAATACGCTGTTCAATATCACACAGTAAGTGAGTTAGTATCAACTGGGTGTGCAAGAAACATTTGTGCACAATGGGAAAGTAAAAGTTTTTGTATTTATGTGAACGAGTTGTTCAATATTTGTACAACACAAATAGAAAGAATGTACTGGCCAATTGTTTGGTCCCCAGGTTGCAGCAAAGGCTGACTGGTAACCCTGCTTAAAGCTGGGTGTCTAACAAGTTAAATGTAACAGGCTAAATTGAATTTAGTCAGGGCAGGACCAAATTAGATTCTCCCAAAGATGTGTATTAACAGTACACAGAAAACAGGGGAAATGGATAGTGGAGAAAAACACGATTTGTCAGTCCACAAGTAGGGCAAGGTGCAAAAGTAGCCCAGCTATACTTAAAGGTACGAAAGGGTCAAATCAGGGTGTCAATTAAATTTCACAAACAGAGGACCAAAACCATTGGTCTACGCCAGGGGGAGGGGCCCCCTATCTAGTTGGTAAGGTCAGTGCGGCACATGGAGAGCTTGGCCTTTGGGTGTTTTCGGCTGGAAGTTAGAACGCCTTTGTCTGGGCCTCCGGTATGGAGATCTCTGTAAAATGAAAGAAAAGAGAAAGAAGCGGGAAAGGTAGGTGAGATCTAAATGGGGTCGCAATACCTATAGAAAGCAAAAAAGAGCTAAAATGAGAAAGCATTGCTGCCTAGCATGCAATCTAGGTAAAAGATACTTCTAAAGTAACACTAACAATGTCAGCTAAAGTCAGATATGTTAAAAACATTGTGGAGCTGCGAAGAGGCCAACCTGTAGGGTGGGAAACGCTGATCTTCGCTGTGAAGGGGTGGAATCCTGTATTCACTAGGTCCAGGCATAAATTGCTGGGTAAATACGGCTGCCGCATTGTGGGAACAGCTTCAAGGAAATTTGATCCAGTAAGTGATGAGGCGGGTCATCTCAAAGGGTGAGAATCTAGAATACAAATGTTAAAACAGCGCTATAGAAGCAGGATATTTATGTGAAGGGCTTGAGAAAAAGAGCAAGAAAAAGTAGCAAGGAGAAGTACATCACATAATGTTTAATTGAGAACAAAGGTAACTGTAACTTTGTGAGATGTCGTAATAGGTTGAATCCCAATGGGGTGAAGAAGTGCAGGCGTGCTGGAGTACTACAGGATAGTGCTCTCTGGTGGCACGTCATGTACACCCAAGTATGCCGGAATCAACGTGGGTGGGGTACTGAAGTGGCAGCAGGACAAGCGAAGAAGAGGGCTAATAGAAGGAGCCTCTCGGACGCTCGAGTGCTTACCTGGAGATAAATCAAGCCGAGGGTCTACGTTGCGTCTGGACCGCGGGGCTCCCCTGCAGCCACGAGGGAGCTGTACCAGCGAATGGTGCAATGCGCATGCGCACGGGGCTAGTGTCATATAGGCCCGCGAATGCGCGGGGTAAAAGGTAGCTCCAAGTTGTCATGGCAACGTTGTTGGAAGTTAAGGCCACCGCATATGGGGCCTTAGAGGTGCAGAATCAGATACAAAGGCTGCAAGATGGGTCCCTAGCACATGCAAGAAGGAGTCTGTGAGTAGGGAGACCGTGTGAGGACCATGGGGGCTGTATGTAGGGACCCAAGGGCCAGGATGAGTACGGAGTCCCCAGGGATGAGCCAAATTAAGCAGATCGAGTGCAAAACTGCTTAGTAACATAGAGCTAAGTGCGGCTCATTCTGTGTAGCACAGTGGCTCTAATGGTGGGTAGGACATCGTGAACCACGTGGGTCCTAGGGATTACATGCTAGTGTGGGTAGGACCTACTGGACAGAAGATGGCATCTTTCTCAATCATGATGCCGTACAGTTGACCATTCGGGGGTGGTCTGATGTAAATGTAGGGTTACACTGAACAGTCCAGTACTACAGTCTACTGCACACATGTCGGTATCTACCTCCATCAACATGCCGGTCGGTTGGCCAATCGAGGGGGGTCTGGTGTATGTGTAAAGGTGCACTGATCAGGTCAGAGTTTCAGCGCAAGTAATACACAGGGTTACACAGATATCACTTGTGTCTTCAAGAGCCCCCTTGCTCCCACGTGACCTTAGCCTCATTAAGGCCATGGGTTAGTGTCTGGAGCTTGAAAATCCACCATGCTTCCTTGTGTTTGAGAGCATTTCTGATGTTAGTATTGCTCTCCAGCTTATTGATCACCCACCAAGTGAAGTCATCGGGACTGTGGCGAAATTCAAGGAAATGGGTGACCATTGGGGCATTATGTGTCTTGCAGCGGATGCGCAAGCGGTGTTCGCTTATCCTTTTATTGACTGGTCTTTGGGTCTGTCCCACGTACCTTAGGCCGCAGGGACACTCAATGAGGTAGATTGCATTGTTGGTCTTGCAGTTCGAAAAATGTTTGAGTACCCAATCCTTGTCCCCAATCTTAAATGTTTTGACCTTTTTGCATGCTACACACTGGCCACCTGGGTAGCGGCCGGAGAGGTCCCTCAGGTTCCAAAGTGTTGTCTGAGTGGTTTTCTTCAAACGGGCATGGGTTAAATGCTCTTTTAGATTTCTGACACGTTTGAGTGCCATTCTGGGTGGTGCTTCATTTGGCAGACTCAGCTGTATTAGTGGTCAAAACATTTTGATAATCTGTTGTACTTTGGTGGTGTTTTGTCGACGGTCCTGTTTTTAGGAGTAAGTAGGGCATCACGTGGGGTATACAATGCTCTTTTGTTGGTGTTCCTTATCAATTTCTTAGGGTATCACTTTGCCCTCAGTCTCTGTTCCAATTCGGCTGCATGTTCTTTGAACTGTCCAGTTTCCGTACAGTTATGTCGTACCCTTAAAAATTGTCCATATGGCAAGTTGTTCCGTAAATTGCTGTGATGATTACTACTGTAATGCAGTAGGGTGTTGCTATCTGTTTCCTTTCTGAATAGATTACAGGAAAGTCTATCTTCATTAGCTTCTATTCTGAGGTCAAGGAAGTTAATGCTTTCCGAGCTGCAGTTCATAGTGAATTTAATTTCCATAGTTTGATGGTTCAATCAACCATGAAAGTCATTGAGTGTCGTCATTTAGTGTTTACAGTCACAATCCTTTGAGAATCTTTTTAATCTTTTTAACCCCATTCTGGGGGATACTTGTGTGATTTGCTTTTCCCTTTTCTAATCTAATCCTAATACTATTTGTAAATTGACATATATGTAGTCTAGATGTGAACACAGACTCATTTCTGGCAGTTAGCTGATGTGGGCACTAAAGAGTAGGTTTTGATATGATGTGTATGTATCTCCACAGAATTTGAATCTACAAAGGGTGCATTTTGTGCTTGAAGACGGAACATTGTCGAGCTTTTCTCCTATCCTACTTCTACCCTAAAGGCTAGGTATAAGATGTATTTGTTTCTCTAACTACCAAGCCCATTCAGATTTATTCTGTCTTCTCTGTATAAAACATGTAGATTTACAGGGTGTTTTTAAATGTTTTTCAGCAGCACCTTTTTTGGGTTAAGCACTTTAGAATAATGAAGTGCTGCAGTGAATGCTAAAAAGAAAGTGACGGATCAAAATACTCCTTCCTGAAGAAAGTCCTCAAGAAATTACATGAACTGAAACATGTCGAGGCATACTACCAGTGATTAGATCTACTGGTCTATGTATTTGGGTCGTCATTGACCGATATTTCTCCTCTCCTGTATATACTACATTAATGTGTTAATAGGAGCTGTGTACCTAGTCCATTGAACGACTAGAGATGAATTGTTACAATTTAATTGTGAGCATTTAGCTTGGTGTCACTTGCACTTTATTATTTACTTGGTTTTAACATGTGTATGTTTTTTATGATTTTTTTTTACTAATAACATGTGTATTTTGTGATAATATTTAGCTTGCTGCTGATTACTTTTTCTCTACCTTGTGCTTTTGTATTTTGTCTCTATAATCCCTTCTTGAAGGTAGAGGTCTTTTTACTACCCTAGGGAGTAATTGTTTCGAAGGGTTTCCTTCCTATATATGTTGTTTACAGTGGCAGCTGTGTCACAGGAAACGTAATAAGGGTTTAGAAACCTAAAGCTGTTCTGTCAGTTGAGTTTGTGTTTCCAGCTTTAATTACACTGGCCCTCATTACGACCCTGGCGGAATTCGGAAAACGATGGCGGAAATGCAATACCGCCATCGAATAGCGCTCGGTGCGACTATGACCCGTCACCGCAAAGTACGAAGCCATTAGCGACACCGTAGTGAACGCCAACGCTAACTGCACCAAGCACGCGCGCGCGCGCCATGCCAAACCGTAAACACCACCATGGCGCAAGGGTACGCCAATTCCGACCCTAGCGGACATGTACCTAACGCCATCAAGCATGGCGGAATGTACCATTCCGCCATGGTGAGAAGTACGGCATCGCGAATCAACCGTAAACGGCCCCACTGAGTGCCTGTACACCGCTCCCTGCCCACAAAGTACAACTCCCCGTAGGTGCAATGAAGTCACAATGCAACCATTGAAATGTACAAGTCACCCATGCATGCCAACGAACAAAAGAAACACAACAGGGGCCAATGGGAGCTGCAGGGCACAGATGGCACGAATACAGAAGCCATCCCAATGGACATGACCACAGTCCCCCACCAAGAAACGCACGCAAACACAGGCACCTGTGACCAGCAATATTCCGAAAATCACATCATTCCACCAGTCCACCTGGCTGACCGGCATCTGTTACACAAAACCCAATCCCCCGCCCCTGAGCATGACAACATTCAAACAGTCATATTGGCAGCCCCCATCCCTGACCTCACGGGCTTCGTAGGCAAACGCGCCCAGTACAGTACCACGCAACTAAACTCCGAAGCTGGAACCCAATGCAGATCTCCTCACAATACATCGCTCCCCAAATAGGCATATGCCACATCACTTGCAAAGAAGAACGCTACACGGGCCAAATCAGAATAGAAACTTAATGCACATCAAAATCACCAAGCCCATACAGCCATCAGGCCATGAACTCCAAAACACATTTCACCATTGTGGGCTGCATCCGCAAGAAATGACCAGCCACTACTTGTGTGACGCCCTGTTCCATCATGGTACACAGAGCCACATTCACGTACGAAAAGGCAACATGGAAGCGCACAGAACCGCAGGGCCGTCCCAATGGGGAGGCACTAGTCCAGCTGAAAGGCCGAAATGTTGCTCCGAGCCACCAGTACTGCGTAAGGGCATGTGGCCCATTGGCGATCGTCCCATAAGATCGTAATGCTGCTCCACTGATTAACACGAAGCAGCAGGTGTCGGGAGTAAAACCCATCTGCAGGAGTGGCATACAGATGGCAGTGGCAAAAGGGGAGGAGATACCTGTCAACCAAAAGAAAAGAAAAAGAACAGAATGGCCATCAGAACTACATTCCAACAACTCACTTCAATGATCACACTAAATCCACAGCCATATGCATGCTAGCCCACTCCAAAGGTCCATCACCACCCAAAAACCACTTGCGACTCATAACTATCTATATCGAGGTGTAAACACCATCACAAACGAGTGTACCTGTGCATGCGTCTGTCAAAACAGAATCCATCAGATGGGATTGGTAACGTGCATGGACACACGTGTCTGAGGGCGCGTCGAGACAGGGAGGGCTCAACAAGGCCAGATAGACGATGGTCCCACTATGGCAGCCCTGCATCACATAGCGTAGGGGAGGCGGATAGATCCCAAGAAGCCCTGTACATGGCAAACTCTGTATCAAATCACCTGCCCATGCATCCATTCATCATTCCCTCATCCCGGGATTAAAACGCCTGAATATTTACTCACATAACATTAGAAATATCCATTGAGTCTGTGCGTTATGCAGCCTGCAAAATCCACAGTGCCCCAGCCCGTAATTCCAGTGTAGTGAAGTAACATGTATTTGGGAACGTCCGGCCTCATCGCCCACGTCGCCATTGCGCATCCCAAACCATTCATATCAATCATTGCATCCTCGCCATGGCCCCTGTCCCAAGGACATTGAACAATAGTACGTTATATTTGCAGTCAGACCTGTGGGCATTTCCTTGCCGCTAGCTGAAAACCGAAAGCGCCGCCCTTCGAATTCCTCATTTGCAACATCAAGTCGAAGAGGCATCTGTGGCCGTTTGAAATCACTAATTAATCCATCGAGTGCGGCTGTGTGTGAAAATGGCAACTGCCTTCACCCACAAATGGGACGCCCCGCCCGTCGTTGCAACTCGGTACAGTGATGCATGAGGGCCCACCGTTACTCGAGTACTACGTTCCACTGACCCTTCACAAGTCTGTTCGCGACTGCACAGATAGTATGTGAAACAATGGGACCACAGCAGAATGAACATATCAACCAATGTTACACGGCCATCGGGTACAAATACATGATTGCAATAGCAAGATGCCATTCCCCGAATTGCAGCGTTGTGCGCGGGACGTGCTCGGCCAAAGGGGAGAGCAGTTTGCACAGGTGGAATGAATCACCACAGGTGGAGGCCATACAGCCTGAAAACACATAAATTGCACAGCCAGTCTCCTCCCACAACCACACCGAAATGCTACCGGCAGGACTCGCGATGTTGGCCCTGGGGGACATGATAGCACTGCAAGTACTCCAACTCCAAGAAGAAGACGAACACCAACTACAACCGGCCGCACGGAGGAGACGCAGGAGGAGGAGGAGGGCAAGGCAGGGCCAGCAAGGGCCGCCAGCACAGCCACTACCACCACGCAGGCAGCCCGCAATCCCACGCCTCCGAGCACATCCGTTCAACCTCACTGATGAGCAGATCCACACCCTCTACCGTCTGGACCGGGACACCATAGCCGCCATTGTGGACATGACACAGGCTGACCTTGTCAGCATGATAGATAGCCCAACCGCCATCCCACCCCTACTGAAGGTGGTGTCTGTACTCCACTTCCTGGCCACAGGCACCTACCAGCACACAGTCGGACAGTTGCATGGCATTTCTCAGCCACTGTTCTCACGGACACTATTGCAAGTGCTCGATGCCCTCCTGCAGCACGCAGACGACTACATCTCCCTACCACGCTCGGAGCAGGAAATTACCAACACAAAAGTGGGATTCCATGCACTTGCCGGCATACCGGGTTGCATTGGTGCCATCGACTGCACCCATGTGGAATTGGTCGTCCCACATGCCATGGAGGCCCAGTACCGCAACCGAAAACAATTTCATTCTCTGAATGTACAAATGGTGTGTGACTCCAACAGGATCATTACACATTGTTGTGCCCGATTCCCTGGATCAACCCATGATTCTATGGTCTTGAGGAACTCTACAATACCACGCTACATGGAGCGACACGCAGGGAACAGATCCTGGCTACTCGGTGAGTCTCATTACATGCATGATAATGTGGGGTATGTGATTCGGCAATGACCTGGCAGGAAGGGGGGGGGGTGTGCGTACGTAGCAATGGCATTCCACATCATACGTTTATCGTCCACATACAGGTGATGCTGGATATCCACTGAAGAGATGGCTCCTCACACCAGTCCGGAACCCACGGGACCAGCATGAGGAGGACTACAACCATGCCCACTCACGTACCCGTGTAGTCATTGAACAGGCATTCGGCCTACTGAAGGGTCGTTTCCGCTGCCTCAGCAGGTCTGGCGGGGCACTCCTGTACCGCCATGAGAAGGTTGCAAAGATGGTGATGGCATGTGTCATGCTCCACAACATGTGCGTACGTAGAAATGTGCCCATGCCCCCTGACGCAGAACTGCAAGCACCTGATGATGGTCATGATGAGGGTGGGGATGTGGCAGCACCTCAAGGAGTCTGCGAGGCACCGGAGGGCCGTGACATTCGTCAGCATCTCATTGATGTATGCTTCTAGCACTCACGCCTGGTGGCTGATACATGGACACGGGACTCGTGGCACTGTGTGTGTCTGGGACATGCACAATATGGACTGTACCCCTATGATGGCCTAGTACACAAAGATCAATGTCCACACATCTCATTGGTTGATCGTGCACTGTTTATGGCATATGTGATATCATGTTGTACACCCTATCGACCCGCCACCCAAGTGAGCCCAACACACCCCCTCCACCCTCCTACCTCCCCCCCGAACACCAGTGTCCAAAGATGCTCATTGTCAGTGGGCAGTCGCTATTGCAAGCCCCCTCTGCGGGTATCAGGGGCACCCCTGCCTGTGGAGCGCAGGTTCCTCCCAGATCTACGTTGGGGGCTGCCCTGGACGGAACTTGCAACGGATGATGTCTCTGCCTGCTCACGTCCATGCATGTCCCTAAGGGTTTGCGAGAGCTCAGTGAGCACACTGCGCACTGCGGCAAGTTCGGCACATACGTCCTTGGACGTCGCATGCAGTTCCCCCCTCAGGCTCTCGGTGCTTCTCTCCATTTGGACTCCCAGGCTCTCGGTGCTACTATCCATTTGTGCCCTTAGTGTCTCTGTACCTCTCTCCATTTCTGCCCTAAGTGTCTCAGTTGATGTTTCTATGTCTGCCTTAGTGCCCCCACATTCATCGGCATGGTCCTTGAGGAGCGTGGCCAGTTGCTGCTGTTGCACGATTAACTGGTCGAGGGACTGTTGCCTCTGCTGGGCCATGGCCATTTGCGGGGGTGTCACAGAGGGGCTGTTGTCCTCATGTTGCCTTGCCACAGGGCTTGTGGGGGATGGCCAGTCGTCGTCTTGTGGGTGCCCCTGCGTGGTATCCTCATGTTGTACGGGATGGGACAGACAGGGGGATTGGGACAGGTCATGGATGGATCTGACTTCGACATCCCCGTCTTCTGTGTCGGAGCATGCTGCCATCAATGGGGTGTCACCTATGGTGCTGCTGCCACCAGAGGCAGTGCCTTCTGTGGCATCCGTTGGGGGGACCTGTGGTGGTGGTGGTGGTGTGGGCATGCTGGCTGCTGGGGTGCCTGTTGATGTTCCCTCCTCTGTGCTGCCACCTGATTTGTGCTGCTGCCGTGTCTTGATGCGTGCAGCTGAGGTGGAGGGTCTTTGGCCGTTGGTCTTGGCCCTCTTTGCAGGTGTGCTGGTAGGGGTGTCCTGAAGCTCGTTGTTTGGATCGGACCCTGTGGTGGAGTAAAGGAGGGCGAGGGTTATTGATGGGTCTGTGGGAATTGGAATGGCATTGTATCACATGCATTGGGGTGGTACCTGAGGGTGATTTGGGTCGGGGCCTTGGAGGTGCTTTCATTTGTGTGTGGAGTGAGGTTGCAGTTGTTTGGCAGCCTGCAGTTAGGGTGTGCCTGCTGCACGTGTAGTGCGTGTTTTAGGGGTTTTTAATTATTTATGTATTTATTGTGGGTTTTAACGTGCGCTATCAGGCCGATGTGTGTGGACGTTCTCCTGGACATGTGTTTCTGTTGCACTATGTGGACACATGGTACTTCACATGGATGGACTTTGTGGATTTGGCATTGTTTTATTTGGCCCACCTACCTGAATCTTCGGATGTCTGCACTCCTTTCTCCATCCCTCCGACTCCCTCTATGCTCTCCATTCCGATGGTGGAGGCACAGATTTCTTCCCAGGGGGTCAACTTGATGGGTGATTCAGGACCTCCCCCGGTGGCTGTGGCAATATTGCGGTTGGCAGAGAGTATGCTGCGGACGCGTATCCGCAGGTCGTCCCATCGCTTTCGGCATTGCTGTGGGGTGCGGGGTGCGGTCCCCACCGCACTTACCCGCTGTGCCACCAGAGCCCATATGGCCTTCTTGTTTGCAAGTGCTGTCCTGGTCATTTGCGTGCAGAAGACGACGGCAGCATTCTCCTGGAGGGTCTCTGTTAGCACGGTGAGTTCCTCACGGGAGAAGTGGACCTGTCGCTTGCGGTCGCACGCTTTCTTCGCTACTTTTCCCATTTTTCTTGGTTTTGCTAGGGTGGATGACGGGTTGGGGTGTGTCTCAGGGTAGTGTTTTTAGTGGTTGTGTGGTTTTAGTGGTTTTATAGGTGTACGGCGGGATGTTTCCCGTTCCGGGCACATGTTTTAACTTCCGTTTCCGTATATTTCCGGTCACCGTACTTTCCGGTAGGCGCACACTGCGGTGTCCGCTGTGATGGGTGGCGGTATTGCACCTAGGGCGCCGTACGGCGGCGGTGTGGGCCGTTTTGGGGTCATTTCCGCCATCGCGGACTTTGCACTTCCGCCATGCCGTGGTGCTCGTGCCCGATGGGTCGGAATGGGCCGCACTTTGCTCCTTCGTGCAATGGCGGAAACGCTATTTACGCTGTGGCGGTCCGGTCAGTCACTTTCCGCCAGGGTCGTAATGAGGGCCACTGTCTATTAGTCTAGCTTCTCCCCATTGGAGTACATTTGTTGTCCCCTTCTACTGTCTACTTTTTTCTTCTCTTTTGTTCTTCAAATCGGCAGATGATAGAACTCTTTCGTATAGTGATGACTATGCCACTGCCCTCATGAACGCTATTTCAATTATCAATACCAGCACTTTGGGTGAAAATAATGATAAAAGTACTGAGTGGGATGAAGTAGTGCAATTAAAAAAAAGACTCATCCGCACCGAATTACATGAAGCCATCATGCTCGAGTACTTAAAGAATAAATCTTTACCACAAGGACTGATAGTCCCCAATGAGCCAAAGCTTTTTTTAGACAACCCTAAATTTAAACTCAATGGAGCTATATATCAAATCGGTGCGGAAGGGACTGGTTAATCCTTATCATTGACACTGCCAGAGAGACTGCTGCTAAAATAGAAATCGACCTCAAAAAAATCGAAGAAGACATTAAAAGACATACCTCCCTTGATACATACAAAAAAGATAAGAAGAGATTGAGAAAGAGATGAAAGATTTTAAGGAAATTAATACTCTAGACCGAATTTCTAGACTCAAAAAAGATCTAGCAAGATTTTCTCATGAGAGATCCTTTCCATACACTAAAGAAGGGTACCAAACCGCGGCTCCCCAACATAGTGGTCAGAATAATCAATCAAGAAGAGTCCGTTTCCGCGCTACATCTTATAGTAGCAGTAACGATACTAGCACAAATGATCCAGATGATCCCACTGTAGGAAGTTCTAATGGACCACCAAAAAGAGGGAGAGGCAATGCCAATTTCAGAACCACGTGAGGAAATCGGAACAATTCCCAGATACCTTTTTTACACCAGGGCCCCTCCAGAGGAACCTGGAACAACAATTACAAACAAACACGGAGCGGGAATCTCTTTTAGTCAATTTGTCGAATTATGTTTTTACAGATAATGAACGGTCTGTCCTAGAGAAAGGCCTGGGCTTTGTTATCACCAAGATGCATAATTAGTTTGAGTTCAGTACCCATTTCCACAAGTTAATGCGCAAAATCCATGTTAAGGAGTTCTTTGCTAATCCATCTAATGAAGTTGCCTCTAATAGGATGGTTAACCATACTGGCCTCTGCCCTCCTTCGCTCTTCTACCCCCCTGCTCACTCCTTTTCCCCTGAATCTTTGGTGTTTGAAAAGCAAGTCTTGGCGGAAGTTGCCAAACTCGAACATACTAATACGAGAGCATTCCACAATCTCTCCAAACAGGAATCCTTGGCCTTGAATAACCTGGCCACTAATGAGTCCATTATGATCAAGAAAGCTGACAAGGGAGGGGGTATAGTGGTCCTGAATCAGATCGACTACGTCAATGAATGTAATCAACAACTTTTGAATGAGGCCTACTATAAAAAACTCAGTGGGGACCCGACTTCAGAATTAGCCTCTCTCATTGAACTGAAAGTCTCGAAAGCTAAAGCAAGAGGATAGATCAGCCCTCAAGAGAGTGCTTTTTTGATTAATAAGAGTCCTAGTATTCCTTGTTTCTATTGCCTCCCTAAGATTCATAAAACTCTTGTGAACCCACCGGGTAGGCCTATTGTTGCGAGTATTAATTCCATTCTTGAACCTCTCTACATCTTTGCTGATCGCTACCTTAAAGGGTATGTATTGCTGATGAAATCTTATCTAAAAGACACTAAAGACGTTATCAACAAGTTTGAAGATATGGAATTCAACCAAGAAACTCAACTTATATTGACCCTCGATATAGTGTCTTTATACACTAATATTCCACAACAGGATACTCTGGAGAAAATTGAAGAACTTCTCCTGACTCGACTTGATGCTGATCCACTCCCCATGTCTTTCATAATGTGGTGCATCTCTTTGGCTCTTACAAAAAACATTTTTGAGTTTGCTGGCGTTTTTTATCAACAAATAGAGGGGTCCGCCATGGGGGCCACTATGGCCCCCAGTTTGGCAAACCTCTATGTTGAATTTTTTGAGAAACAATTTATTTTTGCAGTTAACCCTTTTAGTAATAACATCAAAGCCTGGTCACGCTATATTGACGATGTACTCGTGATATGGGAAGGTACACATGAAACTGCTGTTGCCTTTTTAAACTGGCTTAATAGTCTCAATAGACATCTTCAATTTACTTTAACCATCGAACAAGAGGCAATTAACTTTCTTGACTTGACCCTATACCATGACAATGGCAAAATTAGAGTTCGGCCTTTCCATAAAGAGACTGAGAAGAATTCTCTCTTGCACTACCAGTCACACCACATTAAACACCTGAGAGATAACTTGCCCTTTGGGCAATTTCTCAGGTTAAAACGTAATAGTTCCAGCAGAGAGTCCTTATGAACAAGAAGCTCAACAGATTAAAGGTAAACTCTCGAATAGAGGTTACCCTAAGAGACTTATTAAAAAAGCGGCTAAACGTGCCTTCAACAACAACAGATCAGCTCTACTGGAGGCAAAACCCAAAAATAATTTGGGTGATCGAATAGTGTGTGTGAACACGTTTAGCAACCACAGTTTAGCAATTCGCAGGATTATCTCTAAACAATGGAAAGTGCTTAAAACTACTAAGTTTTACCCTGGTATACCCCTCTTTGCCTATACTAAATCTACCTCTATAGGAAATCTAGTTAGCCAAAGCAGATTTCCCAACCCTTCTGTGCCGAAGACCAGTATTACTAGTCAATGGGGCCTTCCTCCCATCACAGGTCGTTATCCTTGTGGACAATGTGTGGCTTGTAAAGCTACATCCAAATACCATGAAGTCAACATAGCCTGCGATATAATCTGGACTCAGAAATCTTTTTCTAATTGCAATACTGACCTTGTAGTATACATGATCACATGCCCTTGTGGTCTCCACTATATCGGAAAGACCAATCAGAAAATCAAAATTTGAATTAATGAACATAAAAGTTGCATTAAGAATAAAACCCTCCAGGCACCCATGGTAAAACACTTTGTTGATAAAGCCCACGACTTTGATAGCTTTACTTGGACAGTATTGCTGGTGGTTAGAGCTGATACTGTAGCTATTCAAAATTCAAAACTTCTACAAAAAGAACAACAGCTTATTTTCCAAACCTGTAGTGATCTTCACAGGCTTAATGACGCAATTGAGTGGCATAAAATTAAATAAGTTTAGTCAGTGCGTGTATTCTGTCAACATTGGGTTTTTCCAATGCTGACTGCGTCTCGTGCCATATGCTCTTTCAACTCTAGGGGTCTGAGTTCCAGTTACAAACCTAGCTTGTCCATAGACACTAAAAAAGGACTTTGTTTACTTCCTGTGGGGACCTCTCCATGATGGCAAAGTAGTTTGCTTCTTTCTCCCGTGGGCTGCTGGGTAAAATCTTTTTTTAAAACACACATGATTTCCTGCTATGGGCTCTATGGGCTGTTTTCACTCCACCTCCGAAGACCAACCCTTTCAGACCTAACTCCCAGCTTATCGCGGGATGCGCCAGACACGCGTTTGATTCACGTGAGTGCAGGTAAGCACTAATACGCGGTACATTTCATCTTGGAGACGTTAGTTCGTTTTCGTACCGTTTTACTCGCCATTAGCCACTGAAGTTTTGCGAATTAGCTTCCTGTTGTCATTTGGCACACCAGATTGTCCATTCTTTCAAAGTTCTGCTTTTCTAACCCCGTTTTTACCTTTTATTTTTTCTCTGTAGCGGATTCTATCCCTCACTCTGGCTCTGTCTATTCCTCTCTAACCCGGATGGAGAGTAGTGAAAAGTACAACGTTCTGAATGCATATCCTGCCTAGACTATATCTATTTTGTCCTGGCGTCAATTGCCTTACCTGACGGTAAGAGACACTTTTGAGTCTCCTTTCTTTGTGTTCTCTTCACGGCTGCTTTGAGCCTCCACGGTACTAAGGGTTCTATTTAGTGTTTACAGTCACGATCCTTTGGGAATCTTTTTAACCCATTTCTGGGGGATACTTGTGTGATTTGCGCTTCCCTTTTCTAATCTAATTCTGATATTATTTGTAAATTGACATATGTGTAGTCTAGATGTGAACACAGACTCATTTCTGACAGTTAGCTGATGTGGGCTCTAAAGAGTAGGTTTTGATATGATGCGTATGTATCTCCACAGAATTTGAATCTGCAAAGGGTGCATTTTGTGCTTGAAGACGGAACATTGTCCAGCTTTTCCCCTATCCTACTTCTACCCTAAATGCTAGGTATAAGATGTATTTGTTTCTCTAACTACCAAGCCCATTCAGATTTATTCTGTCTTCTCTGTATAAAACATGTAGATTTACAGAGTGTTTTTAAATGGTTTTCAGCAGTACCTTTTTTGGGTTAAGCACTTTAGAATAATGAAGTGCTGCAGTGAATGCTAAAAAGAAAGTGACGGATCAAAATACTCCCTCCTGAAGAAAGTTCTCAAGAAATTACATGAACTGAAACATGTCGAGGCATAGTACCAGTGATTAGATCTACTGGTCTATGTATTTGGGTCGTCATTGACCGATATTTCTCCTCTCCTGTATACACTACATTAATGTGTTAATAGGAGCTGTGTACCTAGTCCATTAAACGACTAGAGATGAATTGTTACAATTTAATTGTGAGCATTTAGCTTGGTGTCACTTGCACTTTATTTTTTACTTGGTTTTAACATGTGTATGTTTTTTTATGATGTTTTTTTACTAATAAAATGTGTATTTTGTGATAATATTTAGCTTGCTGCTGATTACTTTTTCTCTACCTTGTGCTTTTGTATTTTGTCTCTATAATCCCTTCTTGAAGGTAGAGGTCTTTTTACTACCTTAGGGAGTAAGTGTTTCAAAGGGTTTCCTTCCTATATATGATGTCATTTCCCCATGCCAGATAAAGATGACATCATCTATATACCTGAAACAATTAGAAATATGGCTCAAGTAGGGGTTCTGTTGTGAAAACACATATCTTTCTTCATAACTCGCCATGAAGATAACTGCCAGGCTCGGAGCGAAGGCAGCTCCCATAGCCGTCCCGTTGGTCTGTATGAAGAAATCATCATTGAATGTGAAGTAGTTTCTGGTGAGGGCCAGTTACAGGAGTTCAGTGATGAAGTTCACTGGAACCCGTTTGTCTGTCAAGTGATGAGTGGGAAATTGACAGCAGTTCACTTAACATCTGGACAGCCTTACACATGCGCATATGGGTTATGATTCAGGCATGAACTGGGAATGTACTTGAGAGGTCAGCACTATCCGCGGGCTAAAGCAAGCTTTTATACTTGCAACCCACCTACACAATTTGTATCTGTCAGACTTGCTTACTTGGTTAGCAATTTATGGAATATTGTAAATTAGGTAATATACAACTTGAGCTTCTTAGATATGCTGATGATACAGTCCTACTGGATCAGACCTGAACTAGGTTAAAACTGTTGTAGAAAATAAAAATAAAACCAAAGGGATGTGGTGGGGAGTTGGTGATGTTGCTGCTTTGATTCGGGAATTGAAAATTAAATCTTTGAAAAAGTTAATATGTACTTCTTCCTAGGAATTTGGTTTGAAAAAGGTCTAATTTGGAATATGCATAGGCGTAGTCTGAGAGGCAAGTTTACTTAGTACTTAATCAGTAGATATGATTTGTTTAGAGCTGAGTCTTGTTTTCATGAGGGCCAAGAATAATGATATTTTGTGTCAAATTATGTAACTCTTAATCATTGGTGATTCCATTCAAGAGTTCTTGGATCAGTGCCTATCCAGTTACAGAGGAACACGGGTTTGGCACTTTTAATCAACTGTGGAGGTGACGCACAATTATTGAATGTGCCATTAAAGATTGATAGAGAGCAAGGCACTGGAAATTGTTTCAGGAACACTTTAAAAAAGCAGGGAAAGTATGCAGCGATTGGTTACAATCAAAATCCCAAAGTGGCTTTGCTGAAATCCCATGGAAGCTTTGGAGGGGGGCTGGGGGGCGTGCCCCATCGATATTCATTAGAAGTCACATGGCTTGGGTCATAATGCTTTTTATGAAGTTAAGAATGGGATTGCCAGAATTATGGCTGTTAACAGAGGGCCTGGCACCACATTCCAAAGAAGAAGTGGTACCGTTGACTATTAAGTGTAGGCTTGAATCCCAGAACATATGATATTACCTTTCAAAATGCTTATTGAGGAGCAGAGGCTTTTTACTCATCCAAGTTACTTGAAGTTTAACACTTATCTACCACCAAATATAATTTTGAGTATTTGCAGGGCATGTTACATAATGGATCCTATAATGCAGTGGTAATCACCCTGAATCCTTTTTTTCCAAAAAGTGGGAAGATTTGAGACTTGAGAATATTGTAAATAATATTGTGTAAATAATATTTTTGCTTAGGTTGTGCGAGAACTAATGTCCTCTATGCCCTTGTTCTCTTAAGGGATAGAGATTGACTATGTGTTTAACTGACACTTCTTTATCCCTGATGATAAGCTAGACTATCAGCAATGTGTTACCAGGAATTATTTTACTTTATATTTTATGAGATTATGTGCAGGTGGTGAAATATCCATAACTGCTGTGTATCTTGTATGTAAGAAATCGGCAAAAAAAGGCACTGGAATGCAGTGTGAGAGAATTGGAGTTAAGGTTGTAAATTAATGCATTGCAGGCTAGTTAGGGCAATGGAGACATTCCACATTAAACCTTCCAGCATCACCTCCTTGTTTTTGCTTTGTCACCCCAAGTTTGACAGGTATGCCCTTATGTGGGTCCCGTGCCTGCTGGGCCTAGGGACCCAAGCTACTCCTCACTGATGAGGCCCAACAAGGCCGAAACATGTTTGGGGATGCTTGTGGTCTCGTGCAGAAGGGATGTGACCTAGCAGTTCGGGCTGAACTGCCCCTTTTGGGGTGGGACCAAGCCTGATTTGCATATGGTTTTTCCCCTTCTGTAATGGCTTGGCAGGCGAAGAACGATGGTCTGGAAGCTTGCCCAGAGCAATGCCAGTGGTCAAGATTCAGTCTAAACCTTCCAGCCATCACCTCTTTGTTTTTGCTTTGTCACCCCAACTTTGATGGGTATGCCCTTACGTGGGTCCCGTGCCTACTGGGCCTAGAGATCCAAGCTACTCCTCACTGATGAGGCCCAACAAGGCCGAAACATGTTTGGAAATGCTTGTGGTCTTGTGCATAAGGGATGTGATTTAGCAGTTCGGGCTGGACTACCCCTTTTGGGGTGGGACCAAGCCTGATTTGCATATGGTTTTTCCCCTTCTGTAATGGCTTGGCAGGCGAAGAACGATGGTCTGGAAGGTTAGCCATAGCAACGCCAGTGGTTAAGATTCAGTCTAAACCTTCCAGCCATCACCTCTTTGTTTTTGCTTTGTCACCCCAAGTTTGACGGGTATGCCCTTACGTGGGTCCCGTGCCTGCTGGGCGTAGAGACCCAAGCTACTCCTCACTGATGAGGCCCAACAAGGTCGAAACATGTTTGGGGATGCTTGTGGTCTCGTGCAGGAGGGATGTGACCTAGCAGTTTGGGCTGGACTCCCCCTTTTGGGGTGGGACCAAGTCTGATATGCATATGGTTTTTCCCCTTCTGTAATGGCTTAACAGGCGAAGAACGATGGTCTGGAAGGTTGCCCAGAGCAACGCCAGTGGATAAGATTCAGTCTAAACCTTCCAGCCATCACCTCTTTGTTTTTGCTTTGTCACCCCTAGGTTGTATTCAAGAAATTTTCATAGGAGCAGGAGAGCACATATGTTTCCACGTACACCCTAGGCCCCAAACAACCAGGTTCTGTAGACAGGAAAGCTAGGAGGAATTACGGGCACGCTTAAATGAGGGTGACTTTTGGTCTGTGACTTCGCTCTGAGCAAGGCCCTGGACTGATCTGCCTGGAAGTTCTTGAGGCCTGCTAGGACTGTAATGGTGGTGTAGGAGATTGAAATTCTCTTGGCCCCAAACTGTCTCTCCTGGCAGCTAATCTGCACAATCTAGCATTGCCTGCCCTTCCCAATCTGGGCTGCAGTAACCTCTTCCTATTGGAGGGCATCAGGGAAATCTTAGGTTTGGAAGGGTTGTCGAACCTTGATTTGCAGGACTAGAATGGGTGATTGGGTCTTTTTCTGAACTGAGTGGTGTCAACGTGTATTATTTAATTATTGGGGTGCTGTGAAGTTCTATATGTCACCCTCCTGCAGACATCACCTGTCTGTCTTGTACAAATGACATGACTTTGCAAATATAACATAACAAAACCTGGTATAATTTAGCATTACAAAACACGCTGTGTCCACTCCATCACTCCTTGTTTCTCCATTGCCATTAATTGTTGCTTAACTTCTTCTCGTAAGGAGTGGAGAATGTTCCTAACTTTATGCACCACTGGCTTTGTTCCTGTTTTAAAACTTATTCGATGTTCAAGTCCATTGAAGCACCCAAGTTCCTCTCTAAAGACATGGGAAAGTTTCAGTTCTTCTGGCAATTGTTTGCATTCACTCCCATCTTCACAAGCATAGACCGAGTCCTTTGCATTGGGGTCTAATTTGATACTCAGACTCCATTGATGCGACCAATTCAATAATGGGGCCTTGCCCGTATTTCTTTCTTGTTGCCATGCATTCTTTGAACTTCAGTTCAGCCCAGAACCTTCCAATAAATTCTATTCTTTTACCACCATATGCAAATAGATTCATATCCATGTGCTTTAGATTTATTGTTGTTGCAAACATCGACTCAAACATCCTTTGAGGAACAGGTGTATATTTGGTTTCCGAATGAATTACCATCTTCACACCTGTACAGTTCATGCATATTGGGGACATAGGTTTTTCTGTGTCAGCGTCTCCAACACCAACAGTCAAAATGTCACTTACTAGTTATGTGTCTCCAACAACATCTGCAATGGATGTGGATTCATCTAGTTGTTGAATGTGGATTCATCTAGTTGTTGAATGTGGATTCATCTAGTTGGTGAATGTGGATTCATCTAGTTCTTCGCACAATTCATGTGCACAATCTGTTGACTCAACAATAATTCTGCAGCATTTTGCGAAATGGCTCTCCTGTTGCATCCTCTGCACAACTAGAGATGTGACACGGCCATCAGACCAACGCAGCTTGTTTTCTCTTCTGTGTCTGTCCTCTCTATCTTGGTTGTCTTCCTCCTCACTGTTGCCCTCTTCCTGTCTCCTGTCCCGTTCCGCATCATCATCACTTCCACTGTGGTCTGCGATTCTGTCTTTCTGTTCTCTATGCCGATTTGCACTCCAGATCTTTGACACAGTTTTTAGTATGTTCTTCTTCCTCTTAACACTCCTCTCAGGGATAGATTTCCCTTTTCCTGTAATGCTTCTCTCACTTAACTACCAATGCACGCCAGCATGAATTGCTCTCTTAGGAGTTCCTCCATCTTCGTTCCAAATTCACATGTTGAAGCAAGCCAACGTAGAGCTGTAAAAGAACACATATTTATAATGATATACTGCTCTATGGATCCTCCGTCTTGCTGCAGCCTCTTCCCAAAATGGCAGCCTTCCAGGACTACACAATACCCTTTTTTATCATAGTGCTTGTCAAGCATCTTTATGCATTTTTCACACTCATTTAACCCTTGTATGCCAGACTGAGAGAAGGAAGGTTCTCAAATTGTTCTTGACCATAGTTCCCTAAGCAATGTATCAGGAGTGATTAACTACTTTTTGCCATGTAATTAGTTCCTTGTACAGCTTGTACTTAATGTTCAAATCTCTCTTTCCATCTCTTCGGTCCACTTTGCACAGCTAAAAAGAAATTGGGAGGTGGAATGCCTTGCATGGTGTTTCACTTGTGTAGTTACTTGTTTCACAGTGTACTGTATAAGTGTGTGTCCATCTTTTCTCCCACTTTTGGTTGTCTTGCTCAAGTCTTAGCAACCCCGCCTCCTTGCTGTGCTTACGTGGCCTTTTTAAGTTTGTCTCTTGTCAATGATTTATATATTAAATTTTTTCATGCCAGTGCTCTTCATTATCCAACTTGCCGGCGCAAAAGCATCCTCGTTGCTCTGCAACGCATTGTTTTTGCTCATGCCTGTGAGTATTTCAGGATACTTTTCTCTAATTCATGGGTGCCTCCAGCAGATGTAGTGAATGTGGTTATTCACACTCTCACCCGGTCCATTGCCTCTGCCCCTGATCACTCCCAAACTGAATCCAGCCTCGCCCCTACTTGATCCGTGCAACATGCCCCACTATGCCGCTTTTCAGTTACCGGTCATGTTGCTCACAGAGGAAGAAACTCTCTGTGACGATGTCCTGTTAGCTGCAGACGGTCCACTTCAGTTGCTCCACTCAGCAAGGAATCTATAAGGTCTGAAACTCTTCTTTATTCTTCTCACAAGCTACATCTCATGCCCCATGGTCCACCTCCTCCAACCGTCTTAGCTCCCCATTCCAGAAACTCATGACGGACAATCAGCTCACGAGAATTCTACACCGCTTTTCTGCCTTTGAAGAATGTTATGTTATGTTATGTTAAATTCACTTATATAGTGCTCGGTCGCCCGGAGGCATCATGGCGCTGGAGAGGCAAGTAACCAACATCTAGACAACAAGTCAGCCAATCAACCGCAGTAGCTAAAATAAATATGTGTTTAGAATTTTTCTAAAAGTCCAATGATTTGGTATCTGTTTCATAGCAGTCATTCCACAGCTGAACTGCAGCAATGAAAAAGGCCGACCTCTAATACGTGCGCGGTGGAAAAGGGGACACAAAGTAAGCCAGCTGTAGTTGAACGCATGGGAACGTTTAGGAAAATAAAGCACAAACCTGGCACGGAGATACTCTGCTCCTTGATCGTGCAGAGCCCGATGAATGATACATAATACTTTAAAGTGCATACGCTTAGCCACTGGAAGCCAGCGTAGGGAGCGCAGAACTGGGGAAATATGGGCCCCATACGGTGACCTCGTCGCAACCCGTGTGGCCAGAGTTTGCAGACGTTGAAGTCAATAGATCAGCCCCTTGGGCTGTGCTAGGTATAGAGAATTGCAATAATCAAGCCAGCTCAGTACCATAGCAGCCACAAACAGCAGGCGTAATCCCACTGTTATCAAGTGGAGCACCCTTTTTAGAATGTTCAGCCCGAAATGCCCGGCCTGATAAACAGCTGAAACCTGGGCATCCATAGACAGATTGGCAGACATGATCACACCCAGGTTCTTCACCTTAATCAAAGGCACCGGGAGAGAACCAAGAGAAGACGGCCAGAATGAAGAAATCCAGAGTGAGGGTTCAGGGGGAAAACCCACCACCAACACCTCTGTCTTGTCCCCATTCAGTTTCAACCAATTGTGGCCCATCCACTCCCCCACGGCCGTCAGGCATTTATGGAGGCACGACGACACCTCAGCCCAATCAAGATCGAGACGAATCAGGATCTGGGTGTCGTTGGTGTAAGAGTAGCACCTGACTTCGAAGGAGCGGATGAGGCGCAACAACAAAAAGATATACATTTTGAAAAGAATAGGTGACAAGGCGGAGCCTTGGGGGACACCACAACTAAGGTGACAAGAGTTAGATGTGAAAGGAGGGAGAGAAAGAGATTGGGATCTATTGGCCTGGAAGGAGGTTAACCAGGCCAAAACCTGATCCGATAGGCAGGCAGGTGAGCAGGGTAGGATGGTCAATGGTGTCAAAGGCCGCTGACAGATCTAGTAAAATCAGGGCCCGACACCGTCTGTATCTACCAACCTGGCCACCAAGAATGTAGTGGAGAGAAATTAGGCAAATGTTCTTTTGTGATGAATGGAATTCCAGCACCACTTTAGGTGAGAAGGAAGGTTTAACTGGAGGGGTCACCTTGTCTTTTTCAAATTGTATAAATGGAGGCAAAGTAGAAAGAGCCTGAAGCTCTGAAATTCACCTTACTGAAACTAATGCCACTAAGAAAAGAAAACTTCCTTGAAAGAAAGGAGCCTTAACAGGGACAAATTCATGTGCTCAAAAATGGGCTGACATCAAGAATGTAAAAAACAAAAGTAAGACCCGTTCTAAAACTAGGAAGGATTTTGGAGGAAAATGATTGGCATGCCCTTTTAGAACCCATGCGACCATACACACTGTAAACTACGACCCTTGCTCAAGAGTCCTTTTGAAAATAGAAAGGACTGCAATATAGCTTTCTGGTGTGTTATCTTTTAGGCCTGATTTGGCCAAGGATATCTAAAATATGCGTAATATAACAACCATAGTTTAAAGGAAACTAAAGTTTGCTGCCTGGAACTCTCTCAATTAACACTGAGTTAATGTGTAACTCGAAAATACCCCAGATTATTAAGAAATTGAGAGAAATGTTAAAAATGACAGTAGATACTTCAAGGCAAACTACAGCAAATACAGGGTAAGGGAGAGTACTAGCGCACGCCTGCCCAATACTGCATCCACCCTTCAAGCTCAGCAACGTCGAGGGGAAATGTATTTCACCAGGTTTGGACAGGCCGCGGGGCACTTGGGCGATGCCTGGAAGGGCTGCCCCAAAATCCCTGTGATGGCACTTAAATTCCTGTGTGCTTTGCATCCTCGTCGCTGAAAACAAGGAGAAGGGTGTTTTTTTGAAGTATAAAACACAGTGATCCGTCTCTGTGAAATACAAACAAAAAAGGTTGCTTTTTTGCATACAAACTGGCACCTGTCAAGGACCTTTACATATAGTGATGCTGAGTTCATAGCAGGGCTTCACAGTCCCCACGACATTCCTCAGGTCTGTTTCTTGGAAAGTTTATCTTTTATTACTGGGCTGGAGCAGACACCAGTGTGAAATGGAGGGTGCGAATGGCCCCTTTCTCTGACAAGTCTCAGCTCACTGGGAAGGGGCCATTGGCATTCCAAAGCCCGTGATTCTGTGTAAACTGCACAAAAATTGGAATAGCCTTTACCAAATCCTTTCGAAAATGTGGGTCTTAAATTAATTCAGGGTAAGTTGATGAGCCCCAAAATAATTCTCTGCATAATAAGATTCTGCTGCAGACCACCAGGAGTCTGATTGAGCAGAGTGGTCTCAGCGGCATTGAGTATCTCGCAATGCAGACATCCGCTAGTAGAAGGAAGGTCAATCTTAATAGGAGCTGATTTAGGGTTCAAATCACACCGAAGCAGAACAAAAACCAAGGGGCACAAGAACACGCCAATCTGACCGCTCTGTTAGTAGAAAAAATCCTTAAATTAAAAAAAAAAAGTGGACAACTAGTCTAAAATGCTAATATTTTGGAACTAAACCCAAAATCATTATAGTCTTATACACCTGCTCAAACACTGCGGTCCATCATTCTGGAAACCAAGCAAATGCAACATTTCTTAGGCCATCTGGCCTCACAGCTTTCCCCTGCTCTGACAACTTAACTATTACTCACAATTCACTGAAGGAGGGGTTAAGTCTATCATGCCAGGACACTAGTGAGGTATTTTGGGTCAATGAATCAAAAGAAATATTTTCAAAATGCAAACTCCATATCACAGGTGAGACAGCACCACTGTTCCCTGAAGCGGGCTCCTCAAATCCTTTTGCCACGAGTTTGCTGAAACACTTTCTACTCAGGTTGCTCACTGCAGGGGCAAGCAAACCCAGCTGCTTGCATACAAAGTCACTCTTTTGTAACTTCTAAACTGATTTATATTGCAATCTTAGGGCATCGATCTGACTTGAATTCATAGCCCCGGATTTAACAGCCACATGTAATTTCCCTTTGAGGGACATGCAATGAGAGTCATCCCATGACACATGCTTAAAAGAATGAGAGGATCTGCATGTGATGAACATCTAACTAACTCCATTAGAAACTTCCTTAACTAGATCTTCAAATACCCTTATCATTTCAGACATAACTCTTAGCCCAGCCATGATATCATATGACATAAAATGACATTAGGAGTGCAATCATTCTCATCTACTAATATAAATCTACATACAAATCTAGGAGTGGAGGAGTGGGTTGGGGGCTCGGGCCCCCCATAATAGAAAAAATACATTGGTTGAATTCAATTCAACAAAAAGTGCACATGATGAAAAAGGTGGGGATGAGCAAACATAGAACCAGCTTTTGCAAGAGGGCCCAGCAGGAACGGACAAAAAAGTCACCTGTCCATCAACTGAAGATGAAAAATGACAGCATTGAAGGGCAATAGCCAGACCAGCAGAAGTGGATCATAATCACTTTCAGAACATGGGGAGATTGAAAAAGCTCCCACCTGACGGAAGTAGAAACAGTATTCAATCAGAGATGAGTGTGATTTCCCTAAAACTAGGTCTGTCAGGCTTTTCTCCTTGGCACCTCCCATTGTGATTAAGAAATCACCTGACCCCTTGGATAAGAATCTTGATTAAGCTGATATGCCTCGGGCATCAGCAGTCCCTCTTCCAGGAGGACACTTCCCTCAGAGCTCGCCCTATTTCAACCCACTTTCACATTTAAATTGCCTTTAATAACAATACTAAATTGATAACTTTCTTTGATTAAATCAGCTAGGCCGTTATAAATCTCGATCAAGATTGGCCTGATAAAAATTGGAGAAATATACACAATAATAAATACAAGCTTCCTCCCACGTCTGCGCACATAATTCAGAACCACATTTACGGCCTGACCCCCGCACAGCATGATCCTTTCAAGATTAGAAGGAAAAGATTTACAAACAAGTGTAACTGGGTAATTTCTAAGCCGCCCCTCGGGAGACCTCACAGCCTTTTCCATACAAACCACCAAACCCTCCAAACTAAAACCAGGATACAACCATTTTTCCTGAAGACATATTATATCAAATGTTCTAAAATAAGTGAGCCAATTCGCACCCTGTACTTTGTAATCCCATGATATCCCAGAAAAAAAACTTTAAATTTAGTGACAGCGAGATTAAAACTACTGGGAGGGTTGTCTAGAGATTCAATAAAATTGAGGCATGCCTAAACCGTATGCCTATATAGAGCACCATCCTATTATCAGATTTCTGATTGAGCAATAACTCCAAATCATTGGTTGTAAAACAAATAATCAAGTTACCGATATTAGGTTGTGCATTTAATACTGGGCAAAACATTGAGCATCTGGGGTGTGTGTCTGTTGCACAAAGTGAGGATTATCCTTCAAGCCAGGATTGACAAAAATCGCAGCAGTTGATGGCTCACGCTACAGATTCTAGAAATACGTCAAGGCCTGTAGCAGCAAGGGCCCCTCTGCAACTAATAATATAGGCATGCAATGTAAAGTGTTAAAATCACAGTGAACATTGCAACCCCCAGAATACATACAAGCAGACTGAATACGGACAATGGAGAAAAAGGTATCATTAAATTCATTAAGGCCTAGTGTTTCCCTGATAGCCTTCAAAGAAGTTCTTTTAGAAGAATTCTTGTTTCCATGCAGTAAACCTTTAAATGTACAAGTCAGGTTTTTTTTCTATCCTTTCAGCAGGTTGGAGTACAGTTCAAGTCACTGTTTACTGTTAGAAGGCATAGATTTGCAAACCTCAGCAACTTTGACCAACTTTGTGTTTGTTATCCATTCACATGATTGGCTGGAATGCACCACCCCATCTTTTGGCCGTAGCAGCTTGTGGTAAAATAAAGGCGTAATCAGCCAGATGTGGTTGACAACTTTATTTGTCACGGTAATAACGTGCAACTAACTGAGAACAAGGTTCTTGACTGTCCATAAGCAGGGAAGTCTGTATGTTGCTGTACAACAGTGTCCTGGGCTGCCCTAATGCACAGAGACAGTCTTAGGTCTCTGGTCAGGAGGAGCGCCGGGAGCTTGACCTGCTCTGTTGCTCTGGTGCCTTCAGGGATGTTACCTTTGCACCTTTCGTGGCTCTCAATCACTCCTGCTCGAAATCTTGCGTGATTACGCAAGCTCGTAATCTCGCGAGGTCCCTACATTGCTGCTAGCATTTTTATTGGAGGAGCGTAAAGGTTTGTCTTCATATGTAGGAGTGACTGAGCATAGAAAAGGAGCCTGCACAAGCCAAGATCCGTTCAGCAGTGTTCTCCCCCTGAGAACATCTTTTAAATAATGGGTGAAAATAGCTCCTTTACAGCACAATTTCTTTGGAAAACAGGGTAAAAAGCCACACAGTTTGAAATCGGTTTTCTATGGTAGTGCATCGAAAAGTCCAATAGGTGCAAGTCACCCACAGTGCAGAGGAGCATTTTCAAGATGCCTTTGCCCCCAATACATGCCAGTATAAAAAGCCTTTTTTATGTTGGCTGTGCCCATACATGTCCACGCAGGCTGCACCAATACATGCCAGTATTAGCAAGTAAGAACTTACTCCTGTTGACTTTGATTATAAAAAATGCCATTCTATAGTACGAAAGTTTATCCACAATGGACATACCAACATAGCCCTGTGTAGCCACATAATAACACTTATTTATTTATTTTTTTTATTTGCATTTAGTTCAATTACAAGAATAATTTCGAGTAGAACCTTTGCAAAAGAACAAGTTAAAATCCATGTAAAAAGAAAGAAAAAATTTAAACATTTGAAATTACATTATTTTACATTAACACACAATACTTTAAAATACTATTTAAAATACAGGTGCAAGAGAAAATAAACCAATCAATTTACCAACTAGGCATTTCATTCTCCACTCAAAATAAGTTATTTTTCTATATGCTTACAAAAACTTACTAATTCATAAATTAAACGCTTGTGAGCTCCTTGCATCATCCGAGACCATAAAAACTCAAGGCAGTCCTCAAATCCTATATCGACAAATTTCATAAATCTTGCTGTACGTATTTTGTTAAAATGGGGACAATAAAGTACGAGATGCTTCAATGTTTCGTGTGGTTCATTGCACTCATTGAATCGACATCCCACAGCAAATGTGGTGGCATTTGTTCGCCAGTTCTTTGTTCTATCTCTAGTATGGTAAAGATTAAATCGAAATCGAATATATGCCTTCCTGGTAATTTCACAGGGGAATAAAGTGATATGTGCATAGCGAGGGATGCGCTGTTTAACAAAGGCACCATATTCTTCATAAGATTTGTATGTCATAATCCGATCAATAGTTACACACCAGTCTAAATCAAAAAGTTTTTTTTTTGCATGGCACGGGCGAAGATGGATATCATTCACTGTAATATTCACTTCACTTAAAAGTTGTTGCATTTTCAGTTGATAATTATAAAAGGAAGGAAGACAGTGGGTACCCAGCATCTTATTCAAATCCGCATATAGTGAATTAGTCGGTGGGTAATTCATTTTTGCAAAATGAGATAACTGTCTCCATTTCCATCTAGACGATAGTGCCACCAACCCCAATTCATGACGTATGATGGCATTTGGAATGGACATAGGTAAGAACATTGCTGCTTTTAAAAGTGAACCTTGTAAACAATCCAACATATTAGACATATCACACAAACAAATATCCAGTGCATAAAGAATGATACTCTCAGTCTTCAAGGACATAAATTCAATTAACGGAGTTAATGAAAATTTGCAGAACCGGGTATAAATCCTTTTCATTTGTGAAAGGAGTGTCCTGGTTTTGCATTTAATAATGTCTGCCCATGCCTTGATGGAATTCTGATCAGAGAGATGATACCCCAAATAAATAGCGTTGTTAATACAAGATATCTGCGTATCCATAATATGCCATCTAAAATTGCCCTTTTTCTGCTTCACTCCAAATTTCATAATGGCAGTCTTTGCCGGGTTGGGAGTCAAATTATGGTCCTTTGCAAATTCCTCAAAAAGTGTTAATTTCGTTTGTAAACCTACAGGAGTAACACTTATCATGTTTGATTTTATCTTGAAGGTGTGATGAACCAGAAATGACACGTGGACACCAGGGACTCATGGGGTTTGCCATAAACCTTTATTAAATGAAAACAGGGTTGGAACATTTCCCACTGGTCTTAGCCTAGAAGCTATTCCCCTACCTCAACCAAAGAGTAAGGGCCTGCCGTGTGTCATAATGTCCAAAACAAAACTGTCCTTTGCCCGAAATCCTATCCTAGCCCTCACACTCTAAAAGTAACTAAGTGCTAAGGGAAACATCTCTGACTTGCAAAGTCGAAAAATGTTCAAGTCAACAAAAAGGTGTAAACCCAACAAGAGTTCCAAACAAATAATGTTCACAGTTCCAGAGAATCACTCCCTTCCCCATGTTTCTTCTCATCAAAACAAAAAGTTTGAAAAGAATAACCAAGTTCTTTGCAGCTCAAGAGGATAACTCCCTTCATCTTGATGTTGCAACTTATTCCGGGGGAAATGTTTCCCTTCCCCAAGTCCTTTTCACATTCAACGTAATCCAAAAATCTGAAGGGCATGAATCTTCCTTGAAATTCTCTGTTTCACACAACAACAACACCTGTTATACTCCCCTGCCAGGTTCCTTTTCACATTCATTGTAGCTCACTTCACCCACTTGGCTTTGCCTGGTATACTCTCCCACCAGGGCCTTCTTTATGTAGTTCACTTTACCCACCTGACTTTGCCTGGTATACTCTCCTGCCAGGACTTTCTTTCAACATTTATTTCGCTTGAGTCTTTTCTGCCACACTATTTTGTTTTATAATGTGGCTATGGGTTCCAGACCCCATTCCATGGACTTCCACGTTGTTTTCGTCAGGTGTATTTCTTAACATAGCGCTATGGGTTCCAAATCCTTTTCCATTTACTTTTTAGGTCATAGTCAAATGTCCCAGGAGCCCTGTTAACTTGCTCAGGCCTCCCCCAGCTCTTATACTGTGTTTTGTCCTGTATGTGGTAGCCCCTCCACAATGCCCCATCGGCCACGTCCCTCTGCGTGGGCTCACCGGTTCTCAGCAGTGACTTTGGGGTACTTTGCATCTCTTGTGATGATCTGTGGCTTGTCATCGGGTCTGCTAAACCCTTCATTCACTCACCAGGTCCCAACACGCCTCTGGCTCCCCTTAGCAGCTTCTCCTCTTCTCGGCTTCTCAGTGGCAGTGCTTTGACCCCTGAGCTTCTCCATGCAGCATTCTCCAGCCTCCCATGACTTGGTTAGACGCCCTGCTTCTTCAGGTTTCTCCAACCTGTGTCGGAAGCAGAGAACCTCCTGTGCCGCCAGCAGCCATACTCCTGGTCACTCTCCTTGGCTGGTTTTACCACAGCTGGGTAAGAAGACTAATTCCATGCTTCTTTTCCCAGCATGGTTTTAAACCATGTTGGGCCAATTGCCTTCTTCCAGCTACTAGACTGCTGTTGTTGGTTCACACTCATAGTAATCATCATTGCTCCTTACCTTTTCCTCGTATCAGTTCTTGTTCCTTTACTGATTTTCTGATATTGAGAAATACTGCCAGTAAGATTGTCAAGTTGTTGAAGGAGATAATAGCAGTATGTCATTCGGGCAAGAGGGATGGAGGTAATGTCCCTTAAAGAGAAAGGAGGTGTGGGAGCGGACCTCCAATCACCTTAACCCAGAGTTGGCCTACCTCTCAAGAAGCGAGTGCATGTTTGTCCGTAAAGCAAGTGTATTGTGCAAATGGCTGGCAGGAGCTAGATGCCCCTGTAGAGTCAAACTAATCTGAGTCTCACCGAAGCACACAAACATTTCACAATATATATATTTTACTAAAACACTCCCACATATTTTATTCCACATCATCCCCCCAGGAGGATAGCTCAGGACCAACGTGCTCGCCTTAGAAGCAAGACGACACAGAGCAACACAGGTTCAATCTCTGAGTCCGCTCTAAGAAACCTCTGGGTATTAAGTGCATTAAAAATAACCTCTCATATCATATCATATCACAATCAGTTAAACCTAAACAAAAGAAATCCAATCATGTGTAATTCCCACATTCTCATTGATCACATTCATGTATCTACCATTATCAGCTCAAATACATAGCACACCCCTTTCCTGGAGTCTTCCCTGGTAGGTGGTAACCTCATCACATAGTTACACATTTAAACACAAACGTAATTCATTACAAGTTCCAGCTAACCTGAGACCTTCTAACCCCGAACGTGATGCACATTTTTTGCAAAGACACTTTAACAATACATGGAGGGACTGCGATAAACAACTTCCCTTTGAACTGGCGATAAATATATTAACCGCCTGACTTGCCGGCACCCCAGTTTCACCCTAGTCTAAATGACTACCAATTCAACACGCATGGCCTGTCGACAAAACGTTAGAAAATAATGGATACTCATACAGTATTTGTCAACTCTGCCCTTAGGTGTCCTTTAGCCCAGGTTTATTGCTGGGTCACAAACAGATTGTCGGACCACACTGAATAACAGGCTCCCATGTACTTAAAAAGATTGAATCTCCTTTCAGCAATAGTTCTATGTCGTAGAAAACCATGAACCTTCATGCGGCTGACCATCTGATAATATCGCAGCTGCTCATTGCCCTTCCCTCAGCCTTCAATCCTTGCAACCCAGTTTTCCCAGTCACACAAAGTTAATCTCGCAAATCCTAGTTGCAGGGCCTGACCAAAATTATGAAAGAGCATGTGGCATACAGATCTGTTCATTCCCCATGTACCCCAACTGTCCCAAACATATGTTCCCACATGTATGTCGGTGCATTCCTGTTTAAAACTACCACGTCCTCTCACAGTGTTTCCTCACTGCAAATCATGCGCAGATGAAGCTCCTCACTGCTCAACTTCTAAGCGCTTATGTGGCACACCATACCTATGTTGCATTTATATTTAATTAGCGGTTTTGAAATTTATGTTGCTACGTGCATAGAAATCTAAAATATATCAAATTGAACTCAAAGTAACACTATAGTAACACATATCCCATTCTCATTAACTATGCTAGATACATATAAAATTGCAACATTGCATCAACATCGCTGTTCCGCCAGTCACCAATATGGCATGCGCAACATGAACCACTTTTTCTCACTGGCGCCTTTATCGACCACCCCAACAGGGGATATTGTGCCTCATCTGAGGATGTCATGTCATTCCGCTGAGGGGAGCCTCCCCCAGATAATCCTCCCACAAATAGCCACCCCCAGGGTCAGGAACAGGTACCGGCTGCCATCCCCTCGCCACATGAGGTAAGGTTATCTCACGGAAAAGAGTGATGGCATCATCAGATTCATCACAATGGCCAGTAAAAAATGCCATGCCACAGTAAGAAAGTTTATCAAGTTCGGCTGCACCAACGTAGGCCAGTGTAGCCATATAATAAGACCCATCATATTTGCTTTGCTCTTAATGCCCAGTAAGAAATACCATACCGCACATCCTTGATACCATCTTCATCACTGAGACCTGGCTCACACCATTCTCCATCCACATCCTAGACATCCTTGTACTTGACAGTTACAGCATCCAACACAGAGGCCGGCTGAACAAGACAAGTGGGGGCCTTGCAGTCATCTACAAGACCTCGTGGTTCTGCACTAGACTTGACGTTGACAACACTGGCACCTGTGAAGTCCTCTCCTGCCACTTCCCACTTTCCCAATGGACACATTCACCTTCAATCTCATCTACAGACCACTCAAACGCAACACCGCCTTCATCTGAGACTTCACTGACCTGGTCACCACCATGTCCCTCAGGCAATCCAACAACATCTTCTATGGCGACTTCAACCTCCCAGGCAACAAGGCAAAGAAACGGGTGAAGGATGCTCTCCTCGACCTTCTCAACAGTCTCACACAGCACACAGCACATGAAAAGCCAATGCACGAGAAAGGTAACATTCTTGACCTAATCTCACTGCACAGTCTTCAATCCACTACAGTTCGCCTTTCCTAATTGACTGGTCTGACCACCTGGCTGTGTCTTTCAACATCCTGCACACCACCCTAGTCAAGCACTCCCAGCAGAAACCCATCAGACAAACCTTCAGGTCCTTCAAGTAGTTCCCGGTGGAAGCCCTCACCGAAGACCTTGCCATCCTCCTCCTCCACCTCAAGCACTGCTTCAACTCGCTACACGACCCTACCATACCACACAACATAGAAAAATCCATTGCCATCAAAACCTTCTTCATCAACAAAATCAGAACGATTTGTCAGCACATAGAAAATAGCTCTGCATCCACAGACCCACCTCATGTCCCTGTTCACGAAATCTCCAGCCTCTCGTCAACATTCAAGACACTCTCTACAGAGAACCTGGTAGAAGAGCTGGCTGCCCTCAAAGCCACATGATATACATACAACATCCTCCCAGCATTCATCCTCAAGACCATCTCCGCAGAAGCTCTCCTTCCGTACCTGGAGATCATCAACAGCTGCCTAACTAAAGGCACCTTCCAATTGACCCTAAAGACAAGACACATCTTCCCTCTATTAATGAAACCCACTCTGGATTCCGGCAACCTATGTAACTATCGCACCATAACCCATCTTCCCTTCCTAGGTAAGTTCATCGAGAAAGTGGTAGCCGTGCAACTGCAGCAACACATCGACACCAACAAGCTCTTCCAAAGTTACCAATCCGGGTTCAGACCCAGATGCAGCATGGAGACACCAACCATACAGGTGGTCGACAACACCCTCAACATCCTTGACGATGGCCATCCCTGCCTCCTGGTTCTACTCGACTTCGACGAAGTAGACCACCGTCCGCTCATGGACACTGTGATGCTGGAAATTCCTTATGGAGGAATGGAGGACAAGGCCTCCTAGTCCTTTCCTGACAATTGTCTGAATGTGTTTTCCTTATGTTTTCTGCCACGGAGGTCCAGCCTGGGCTTCTAGCAGTGCAGCTATTCATTTTATCTTTTGGTGAACAACACCTATAGGATAGCCTTACAGCACCCTTGGGTGGCGGTATACTCTTGTAACCTTACGTGTGTTTTTGGGTACCTGTGTGTTGCACACAGAGCAGGGTATGGGCTGGTGGCAGCTACATGCTGATTTGGCAATAGCTCTGAGTGTCCTCCATTTTTGGGATATCTAGGCCCTGCCATAACAATCAATGGATTCCTAGACAAAGGCAAGATGCGCACTGTGGCCTCTTGGTTTCTATTGCCCTTTAACTTGTTTACCAAAGTCCTGGGAAGCCCTGTCTCTGTTCCCTTCCTCCTGCGATGCTGTTGGGTGGAAACACCATATCTGTCTCTGTTCCCTTTCCCCAACTGGTTATTGGGTGGAAATACCATATATGGCTCTGGGGATGCCTCCTGTCAGACTGATTGGAGCATTCCAGGGGCTGTGTGTTTGTGGGTGTGACCTGTATGAATGGAGTCTGAAGTGAACTCACATTCTGTGTTATAGGTGTCTGGTTTCTGTGTGTGTGACACAATGAATGAGACAGCCCTGACTGAAACTGACATGAATGCAGTGTAGTGTGGCGAAAGGCTGGGTATATACCCCAATCCACATTCTTTGTTATAGGTGTCTGGGTGGAGTGAATGGCCTGACTGCCTGTGAGCCTGATTGGCGGCCTGCCTGCATGAATGTCCTTCTGCATGATTGGTTGACTGAACAGATGTGTATATCTGGAGACCACTTACTCACCAATTTGTTCAGAAGCTGAAGTTGAAGCATAGCAAGAAGAAGCTGCTTCTTGAAGCCCAGCTGGAGGAGAAGTTTGCTGCTGCAATTTCTTCAATGTAATCCGAAAGCTGTCCAAGGACTGATCCAGAGAGGACCTGCAAAGGAGACCTCTCCCCGTGCTACGAGAGACCATCGTGCAAACTGCTACTCTTCATCCAAAGTGCCCTGGAAGCCATTCCTATGTGTTTGCCGTCCGGAGAAGGGGTCTTCGTGAGTCCTGTAGAGGAACCCGGATATCTCTAGTTAGAGAAGTCCATTGGTGTTACCCAGGGTCCGGAGGAGCGTTTTGTGACTGCTGAAAGCCGTTGCTGTCTGCCGCCCAGAAGAGGGGATACCCTACCATAGTGCTGCTGGACACACATATCTGCAAAAGAACCACTGACATTAAAAGCGAGGAAACACGTATCTACGTTGCATTATTTGAGGAATAGCGCAACTCAGGACTATCCATTAATTAAAGTTCCAAACTGCCTAAGAACATTTCAAAAGACATCCTTGCCATTATCACTGACCACTTTTTTCTTGCCGTAGAGAGTCAGAGTCAATGGCAGAAGAGGAAGGTCCGCCGGTGGGTTTCCCGCCACCAGAAGCTAACAAAGACGTTGCTATGTCTAGGCGCCGTTGGTGGTCTCTTTGGCATCTATGGCAACGTGTTATGGGGTTGCATTTGCCTCCTCTCAAGATGACGCCCACTATGCAGCGCAGCGGTGCAGTTCTAGCCGAGGATGTGACTGGCAGTGCTCCTCCCCTTCATCCAGATCTATCAAAGCAGCCACGCTCCGTGAGTCTCGTACTAACACACGTTTGCTAACCATAGGATCTGCTTAGTGATTCTTACTGTCCTTGTAACTTTATTCTTCTTTCATTTACTTCCTAGTTATGTCTCCCTTGCCGATTCCGACTCTCTCCTCTCTTATTTCTGGAATCAAGATTGGAATGCTCAGAAACTGCCACCTTTCTCATAACGTAGGTAAGCCCGATTCTGGTTTTGTTCTCTCTCACTAGATTTCATCGAGCTCCATATAATAGGGCTCTTTTCTCTCCAGCGCAAAAGGTGTTGTTTCATTCACCGGAACTACACTACCCATCATACCTCATGGTATACCACCGACAACAGCCACAGCTTGCTCTGGCAAAGTCGAACGGTTTTCTGCTTGCAGTAGGATTGATTCTGGTATAACTCTTCAACGCTGTTCTCCTCTGATTTCTTTTCTTTAATCTGTTCCTTTTCACCTGAACCATCAAGGTCTGAATTCTTTACCAAAGCCTCTTACTCCGGCCCCCTCAAATTGGTGCCATTCTCCTACGGAATTCTAAGAACAGGGTAAAAGCCTTCAATACTTATTTACACTCCTGGAAGGCAGCACCTAGAATCTATAATCACAACTCACCTCTCGTTACAGCACAGACCCGTTGGATTACATGATCAGGAAAGCTACAGCTGTCTTCAATTCTTGATGTCTTCACCCAGCACTCACTAGCCACAAGGGTTTCCCTGGCAGTTTCACTCTGTGCCTGATTTTACAGGCGCAGAGAGAGGCAGCTAGGTGAATTTCTCACTTCTTCAAGCTGTTTCCGAAGATCAGGTTGGTGGATTAAAAGTTACTTCACTGTTGTTTACTGTGTTGTATAATCATTCACGCAGTGGTATTATAACAGACGTCCCAAGGGTCAAGACTTGATGAAGCTCTGAGGTCTACTCCAGTGGTCGATCCCAGGTCACCAGAAGCCATCCAGATGTCCATGCTGCGGCTGCAGCACAAAAAAATCAAAAGTCAAATAACTGGGTAAATTCGAAACCCAACACCAAAAGTGACCTATGCACCCATCGCCGCCCAAAGTCATCGAAGGGTACCAGGGGTCTTACTCTCATCTGCCAAGCCTTTAAGGAACGCACAGCAAGTTTCATGTTCACAGGACTTCTACAGTCAGAGAAACCGTTGACCAAAGGAGAATGCTGCCAAGAGTAAAATTGCTGCATTTTTGGAAGAATTTGGTTCCATTTTTCTTCTTGGATTCAGCATTCTAGTGGCTCCTTCATCCAAGGGGGGTCCATCCGCAAAGGGAATCGTCGAGTGAAACCGAGAAATTCTGCCACTTCGCCTACCAAGGCACCAAAGGTACTGTGACGAGGAGGAGCATCTTCTACCCTCAGGAGTCGTCCAGGGGTCCCAGATTCATATTGGATCCTGTTCTCCTGTGGCCTTTCAGGTACTTTGGGGTGATAGAACCTTTTAAAAGTACACGTTCATTGAACATTAATGGACTGGGCTGTAAAAGACAAGATAGGTTACCCCCTAACCTTTCCATTATAGGTTGCCCAGGTGGTGTGATCCTCACACAGAATTGTGTTTCTAATATAAAGAAAGAATGCTGCCACTGTTCTCAACTAACATACCTTTATTCCCTAATCTGTGCTGATAACCCTCACTTAAGAATTCACATGCCTATTTAAAACTGTCTGCAGATAATGCATTTCTTACTGAATTTAAGTATGGTGTGGTACTGCATAGAGTGTATATAGTTGCCATTCTTTGAATAAGTATTTCCATGTACAAAGTGTTATTATTTATATGTAGATGCTTGGGCAGCAAACGTTATTTTATATAAAGAAGCTGTGTTATCACCTAACATAGTGTGTGGACATTCCTTTGTTGGGGCTTGGAGAAACACTGTACTTGTGAACCAGCCTGCATCACCTCCTGAAAGCTTAAACCTGGTTGCTAGTCCATTACTACCAAATTACGAGCCCTAGGCCTTTACCTTACCATATAGAAGGCAGAAGTACAGATACCCCCCTTCAGTCTTTACAGACAACTTGCATCGGCTCATTGGGATCAGCGACCGTTTCCTATGCTGTTCAAGTCCTACCTCGCTAACCACCAGCAATTTATTCAGATGGGCAACTCGATTGCCAATGTTACCCGTCACCTGTGGAGACCTGCAGGGTTCCATTCTCTCCCCAGTCGCCCTCAAGTCACCCAGCTACCTCACAGATAACCTCAGCATCTCCAGCGGATATCGCACCTGCAGAAGCCAGGACACACACAGACGGAAATCTGCCACTGCAAAAAGGAAAGGACCAGAAAACAAGCCTTCTCTGCCTATGCTCCAAGACTATGGACCCTCCTCCCTGTCAGCATCAGACTTGCACCCACACTCTTACAATTCAGAAAATAACTCAAGACCCACCTCTTCAAGGAGTCTCTCCTTCTCAACACCTAGGCCATCACTGTGTCCCCTGAACCAGCTGACTTGCGAGACACCGTCCGCCCCTCCCTGCCGCCCTGTACAGCTGTACCCCTCCTCTGGGCCCCCTCTATATACTAGCCCCGCTGTATATCTGTTCTTTTGTTAATTTTTAAAAATGCTCCATTATTCATCTGTATTGGTGTATAACTCTGTAAAGCGCTCAGTTGTGTATCAGTATTGTTGTATAAAAGGTAGATCTGGGCTCAACAAATACCATAATAATAGTGATAATAATAACTGCTCTTAAAAAAAAAACAGCAAGATTTTAAATTCTCTATGAAGAACATGGATGAAGTCACAATGTCAGCAACTAGCTAGTGACATGGACCACCGTGGAGCCATGAGTATGTACGCAATACCAGGTTCACACATGCTGTAAGTCATAATTTCTAAAGCAGTACAATCTGCATAAGGTCATCTCTATTGATCAGTTGTGCCTTTTTATATCTTTTACTTATTCATTGACCTATCGCAGCGATAAATATTTAGGGGTCTTCCGAACTCCAGCAATCATTAGCTATGCAGTGTCAGACAAAGATCTACATCATGGTTCCACTTTCCAGCTTCTGGGCAGGGTCCAAGAAGTCATTGCGCAGCACTAGATTTTCTCAGGTGCTGGAACACAACTCACTGAAACAAGGATTTCTGATGTTCGCCCTCATTGGACATTTATCACTCATGGAAAATAGTTTCCTGGAATCAGAAGGTTTATGTTCTGGATTTGAGATACTTTCAAGTACTCTTTCTCCATGTAATAACCAATATAATTTTCAGAACTGCTCTGGGAGTTTGAGAAGGCCTGACTTTAGTGGCATTAGATGAATCCATGAATCCCTTCAAAGTTAATCTTATTATGAAGTTCATCTGTCACAACCCCTGCATATGTCCAAGATGGTGGAACTCAAATTCTAGCATATGTCCATAAAGGCCTTTGCATCCATCAGATAGACTTTGAATCGTCTTCTTAAATCGCATTGTGGGAGTGCTGTATCAAGTACAAGCAGGTGTTGAAAGACACAATCTGTGGTAATTACACATGGAGAATGTTCGCTGATAGTCTGTATGTAGGAGCAGGCCCACTCAGATGTGCCGTCTGTTCCCCTGCCTCCTTGTTCCCACTTCCTGTCTCCCACCCTAATTCCTGCCTCCCGCACCTCCCCCGTGACCTGGTTAGACCCTGACCCCTTGACTGAGAGGGTTATTATTCACTGTGAGCTCATAGCAGGATTCGGCTGTTTTTTCTCCACCTGGTAATTGGCCCATTCTGTTGGTGAGCCTTGCTCACATTCCAGCATCTGAATAATTTAAAAGTATATGTTGTGCCACTTTCCGCTTATGCGGCATGCCGTCCGTTCCCCTGCCTCCTTGTTCCCTCTGCCTGTCTCCCACCGTGGGTGTTTCTACTGTGCGCTCCCCCACCCCCGTCTTCTGTCCACACTATGCCTGAGTTCCCCTTTGTATGCCTGCTCATTGCTTCCTGTGTGCCTCCTTCTATGTGAACCCTCCCCTGCTGCCTCCCGTGGTGCTTGGCTTGGGCTGTGCTTCTTTCCTCCTTCACGCTCCCTTCTTTCCTCATCAGACCCTCTATGGTGCTCTCAATCTCTCCTATCTTCTCAAACTGCTACTCTATCTCCTATCCTATCCCTCTCACTAAGGTTGGTAGTAAAAAGTTCAAGAGGGATATCCTGGTCTCCAACCGTTGTCTCCTAATCGATGACCCCATATAAGTGCTTCCTCCAGACAGACCCTAACCGGCATCCTCTTTGTCGTTCCCTCACCAGACCTATTGACACCTCATATGGTTTCAGCTCTCGCTCCTATCCCCTCCTCTCCAATTAATGGTGGTACTCAGTGGGAGGTCCTCTTGTCCTCCTTCCACTCCTCCAAAACCATCATTAATGTCTATCTGAAATGCACTGTCTCGGTCCAGGGCCCTGAGCCCAATATTCTCCTTTTTGATAGGCGTCTCCCACATTTTACCAACTTCCTTTCTTCTCCCGCTCCTCCTACTAGCACTTCTCTGGCTCTTCTGCCTCCTCCTTCTTCCGCCACCTCTCTGGCTCTTTCCTCCTCCTTGCTGGCTACTATTCTACCTCCTGCTACCACCTCTGCCCTCTTTTGGGCCGCTCTACCACTTCCACTGGGTGTACCGCAAGCCTGTACCCCACCCCGGAAGTCTTTTTCAAATATGGTAAGATGCTCCACATCGCAACTCTTGCTCTGCTTTCATGACATCTGCCACCTCCTTGAAGAACTTGACCTGGATGTCCTTGCTCTCACCGAAACATGGTTCACGAGTTTCGACACTCTCCTCCATATGGCTAGACGATCCTCTCAAAGACCAGAAGCAAAAGACCGGGTGGTGGAGTAGCTCTGATCTTTCCGGAGTGGGTGCCTCCTTCTGTCAATCCTACACAGGCCTACTCCTCCTTTGAATGCCTGGTCTGCAGGATCTCCATCTCTCCTCGCCTCTCTGTGACTTTGGCCACCATCTACAGGCCACCTGGCCAGTTTGCCCTCTTCCTCTGAGAGTGGGCTGACCTCTTCTCCTCTCTCCTTGCCTCTACCTCTCAACTTCTCCTCCTTGGGGACCTCAACATCCACCTGGATGTTTCTAATGCCTCCTCTGAGCTCTTCTGCAACCTCTGGGACAATCTCTCTCTCCATTCTACCTCCTGGTCTGACACACTCTGCTGGGCACACCTTGGATGTTCTCATCTCCTCAGACATCCCCCTCTCTAACGCTCTCACCACTCCTCTCTCTTGTACTGACCACTTTCTGCTTTCTTCTCACCTGAAACTCTCTGTCCCTCAGGCAAAGCCCACCTACTTTCTCGGTCATTCGACCCATGAGGCGTGTCTTAGTGCATGCCTTTGCCTCTACACCTGCAGCTGACTCACACTCTGGCACAGCCCTCTCTAACCTGCATTTTTCTATCCCCAACACTCTGGACATCCTTGTCCCTGTCGTGAGAATTTGCCTGAAGCCTACCTCCAAGTGCAACTCTTGGTATTACTCCGACCTCGCCACCCTGAAACGCAAATGCAGGGCGGCTGAGAGGAAGTGGAGGGCTTCAGGCGCATCTTCTAACAAACTGGCCTGCCGCCTGCTCCAAAGGCGAAACAGACTCTCTGTCCTGTCCAAGAAGACAGTCCACATCCAAGCCTGCATCTCTGCGGCCTCTAACAACACTGCCAAACTCTTTAAAATCTGCAAGGAGCTGGCCAATCCTTCTGCAGTCTCCACCTCTCCTGTTCCCCACAAAGCCCTCTGTATGGCTCTGGCTTCTCACTTCACCACTAAAACTCAGGCCATCCTGGCCTCACTCTCCTCTTCCTCTTCCTCTCCCTCTACTCCCTTGGCCCCTCTCTGGGCCCCTCCCCCTCTCCTCCTCCTTTCTCCTCTTTCTCCCTAACTGCACCTAACAATGTTTCTAGACAAGTCTGATCTATGAAAGTGTCATCCAAACAGGTGCGACCCTGCTCCTCCAGAACCATCAAGGACCACATTGGCGCCCTTGCTCCAGCCTTGGCCGATTTCTGCAATCACCCTTTCACCACTGGATCTTATCCCTCTCTCCTCAAGTACTCCCTTGTGCACCCCCTAGATAAAAAGCCTTCTGCCAGTCCTAGCTGTATGGCAAACTATCTCCTGATATCTATCACTCCTTTCTTTTGCAAACTCCTGGAAAAGCTGGCCATCTCCCAGTTTATGTTCCAAACTGAATCTGTTGGTTGTCTCTATGACCATCAGACTGGCTTCAGAGCAGCCAGAGGCATGACAACCGCTCTCCTGAACACCTGTGAAGCTGTGCTCTCTAACCTTGACTCCAGTCTTCCTTATGTCCTCATCCTCTTTGCTTGACCTGTCCCCTGCTTTTGACATGGTCAATCATGCCATCCTGATCAATTGACTCTGTGACTACCTGGGCATCACGGATCAGGCCCTGGAGTGGTTGACCTCCTTCTTCCAGGAGAGACCCTCCCAGGTCCAACTTGGGTCATTGCTCTCCACATGTGGCGTTTCCCAGAGCTCTATCCTCTCACCATGGCTCTTCAATGTGCACTTGGCCCCTTTGGCCCACCTGATCTCTACCTTCTCCACTAAACTTTCAGTGTTATGCGGGTGACACTCAGCTCTCTTTCAGGCTCCCCTCAGCCTCCTCACATCTATCGCTTATTCTTGACTGTCTATCCTTGATTCAGGATTGGTGCACCTCCAACCATCTCTGCCTTAATGCCAGTAAGACAGAGATCCTTCTCATTGGGATCCCTGCTCCCGCTTTCCCTCTGGCTGCCCTCCTTGAGCCCTCTTCCTTCGCCTTTTTGTGAGGCAAAAAACTTTGATGTCATCTTTGACGCCACTCTTTCCTTCCCTCCTCACATCACGGACCTTGCTAAAAAGGCCAACTACCCGCTACACCTCCTCAGAGGTATTCTTCCTTTTCTCACTTTGCCCCAGAAGCTTACTGTCTCCATAGACTTGGTTCTCTCTAGGCTGGACTACTGCAACAGCCTCTTTCTCAATCTGCCTTCCTCTACTATCTGCCCATTGCAACTCCTCCAGAACAGGACTGCGAGACTTGTCCTTGGCCTTAAGCCCAGGGATCGTATCTCTCCAGGACTGAAATCTCTCCGCTGGCTACCAGTGGCTGCAAGGATCAAGTTCAAGACCCGGCTCTGCATCGTCCACAAAGCTTTCTGGGGCCAGGGCTCTCACTATACCCAACTCTCTCTTCCAAAATACCTTCCTTCTCGAGCCCTTTGCTCAGCCACCTCCAATTCTCTGAGGGTCAGATGCTTCTCCAGGCAGAGAGCGGTGACAGATATCTCTCCCCTGCAGGTGCCTCCCTCTGGAATGGCCTCCCTGGCCCTCTCAAACTTGAGCCAAACCACCTGAATTTCCGGAAGCAATTCAAGACCTTCCTTTCTCCTCTGCTTGATCTCTCTCCCTCCCCTGCTGGCCTACCTGTTTGCTGTGTTGACTGGTTGTTTGGCTACCCTCATAGTCTCACTGGGTACCAGGCTCCTCCATGACCAGGCCCCCGGCGCTGCCTCTGGGACTACAGCACACTTAGGGGTTCTAACTGTTCCCTGACACACTTAGGGGTTCTACAGCTCCTTGCCTCCTTGCACTTACCCAGAAACGCGCTGTGCTGTGTGTACTTATCAGGGCATTAATGCCCTGATCGCACTTCCCCTTTCCCTCTCTCTGGCACTTCACCCTCTCCCTTCCCCCTGCAATTTGCGCACGATCTGAATAACACAAGACCTAGTTAGATGGTTTGTCTTGTCCTCCCTCTGTTCTGCCATACCTTGTCTTGTCACACCTAGAAACACTTGTGTACAGGCGCGTTATAAATTACATATCATACCATATCATATTATGCAGGCCCGCACCTAGTAGACGGGCCTGAGATCACTCACCTCATCTTGCCCTCTCTCACCTTCCCAGCAAGGACGCCTCTGGAAATGAGCCGCAGTCCAATCTTTTGCCACCTCTAAGATTCTGCCATATCTCTGCACAGTTCTTGGCACTAGTCTGGGTACAGCCTTTTCTACCAAAGAAAGGATATTTATCTTCGAGGAAGGATCTCAGAATATCTACCAAACTCCACACACCTGCCTGGGCTTCCGGCAGCGCTCTCAGACACATGGCAAGCTGGAAATGAGAGGTGGAAGTGCAGCGTTCTGCTCCATTGGGCAGAGCGCTTTCTTGAAGCCTGCTTAGTGTCTATTAAGCCCCTGCAACATCTTACTCTTCCGCATTTGCATGTCGCTCCAAGAGCCTTCTCAGACCTGTTCCCCTGGTGTCTGAGCAGCTCGCAAGGCTAATGCCTGGACGTTCGAGATGCACATTCAGCTCTTTTCTAAAGCCTGTGCTGTTACCACCTCACCATCGAACTCTACTCTGCTTAAGAAGTTTTGTTTTCCTGTGCTTCTTAGATTGCATTTACAAACATAGTCTCAACAAGAAAGTGGAAATATGCTGTTTGTTTAACCTGCTGGTGCCCGTAAACTGTTTGCTAGAATTTTGAAACACTGGTGTCTCTGAGATGTAGCATATTTTCAGCATTTAGTCAATGAATTGCAATTTGCTAGATCAAAACACATACTTGATAGCCCCGTTAATAGATTATATTAATATTTGTGTGGCCTAATGAGATTTTAAAGTATAGAAAACTACTCAACTAAGTATGTGATCGCATGGTAAAAAGTACAGAACATGAAACATGGGGCCTAATTTCCTGCCGCCATGGTAGCTCAGCAAGTTAATGAACCAGGCCAGGCCAGTTTTGCTAAGGTTATACATTGAGTATCATTAAAATGAGTAATTATAACAACTGCCAGTCTCTACCCACCCACCTCTGCCAGGGATTACATAGTAATACAGGCCGAACATCTGCTTATGGGCAGACCGGGCAACTGGGAATTGTACTGCAGGAAGGATATCAAAAATAGGCAACTGTAAAAAGAAAAGGAAAGGACAAAAATAGACTTTTAGGTCCTAAGTGCTGCTTGCCACCTATGGTAACTAGGAGGCCTAGAAATGATAACTAGTCCATAAATTGGTGGAGTCTGAGCAAATAAGTTTGGCCTGCACTGTGCATTTGATAGACAATAGGAATGTTTACGTTCAATCCGTGCTGCATGCGTGCTCCTGTTCTGAAGCCCCACTCTGCCTGAATGAATATTAGTAGGTAGAACAGCCTGTGCACATACATAATTGAAGCAGCAGGACCTAGCCATGGAATTGATCATAATTAATGGTTGGTTCACTGGAGTCAAACGAGAAAGTGCCTTTAGGCAACGTTGATTTTATTCAACATAATTCTATCTGATAACAGCTGTTTCGTGCCTCAGAATTGGCACTTCTTCAGGACTGTCAAAATATGGTGATACTGATGTTGTCAATCAAAAGTTATATCTAGTGTTTCCAGCCGATCTGTGGGGACTGTGTGGCTCAAAAGCACACCAGCCCCACAGATCTTCCAGATATATCAGATAGCACTTATCATTTCATAGAGTCCTTTTACAAACACCAGCACCCACATAAATCTATAGTCCTATAAAGGGCTGCTTCATTTCAAAGGCATGAAACACATGTAGGCTGTTGGACTTATATTGGGGGTCGTTAGGCGTTTGCCGTATACTGTAAAAGTACCGGTAATACAGTGTACCTGCACTTTTACAGGACATGCACAAGTATTGGTTACACGGAACCCACTTGCCGGTATTACTGGCACCGGTAACATCTCTCATGGAATTACCAGTAACACAGGCAATGGAAATAACGGCAATGCCAGAAACATGTGCCGGTAACACAATGGTATCACCGGCATATTATGAGCATGGTCTTGCTGGTAATACACTACCTCAGAGAGGCCGGTAAATTGACACAAGTGAGGATAATAAGGCCACAGGTGCACCCAATCCACCAAGGTGCACCCAATGCACATAGAAACAGAACTACAGGGCCACACCCACCCCAAGAACACTTCCCAACACAACTATGCTGCTACTTATTGCTGTTGCCATGTACCTGAAGGCGCTACTTACTGATGTGCAGCTGATGGTTCTGGAGCAGCAGCAGTGGTGACAGGAGGACAGGGACAGAAGGAGAAGGATGAGGATGGGGATACAGGTGATTCAGGTGCTCAGGCGGATGTGTGCCGTGATCCCTCGCACAAGGGCAACACTGAGCCATCACAGACAGGCAGATACACACCCTATACTGCCTAAACAGGGAGACCATTCATGACCTCCTGACCCTTATCCAGGATTATATTGGAAGCTTGATCGGCATCAGAACAGCCATACCACCGCTGTTGAAACTGGTGTCGGTCCAGCACTTCCTGGCCACTGGCATGTTCCAGCACTCTGTGAGCCAGCTGCATAGTATTTCACAGCCAGCCTTCTCCAGGGTGTTGTTGCAGGTACTGGAGGCCCTCCTGCACCATGTGGGCCAGCACATCCCCCTCCCAACCACCCGGGCACAGGTCAATGCCACCAAGGCCGGTAATGGCCCAAAATGTCGCCCTCACAATTACAACAGACGAAAATGACGACTTCTTGTTTTTAGACCCCCCCCTTACACCACGGCCCTCATTACAACACCGCCGCTAAACCATGGCGCTATTAGCACCATGGTTGGTGTTGGTGTTGTAATGGGTCTGCCATGGTTCAATGGGGAATTACCACCCCATTCCAAGGTTGGCGGGGCGGTAATTCCCCATTGAACCGTGGCCCTTCCCGATTCCCATTTTCATCCCATAGGGCTCTATGGGAATGGGGAAGGCGCTAAGTACGGTACCGTAAATTGCGGTACCGTACTTAGCACCAAGGTCCCTTTGCGGGACCCCTACTTTAACGGCTGGTGTAGACCAGCCGTTAAGGTCGGGTCCCGAAAAGGGACCTCGTAGTAAGGCGCTAAGTGTTTAACGGCACTGCAGCCTTTTTACGGTGCCGTTAAACACTTAGCGCCAGGGTCGTAATGAGGCCCCACATATATATGTGGGGGGGTATATGATATAATATTAATATGGGTGGGTTACAAGGGGTCTCCCCCCGCATATATATGTGGTATAAAGGGGGTTTAAAAAAAAAGAAACAAAAAAAGTCAGCATTTTCGGCCATCGTAATTATGACAGTCGCAGTGATCACATAGATCCCCAAGGCTCGCTTCAATGCGATTGCAGGCGTATGCTCAATGTGTTGACAGCATTGGACTGCACACACATAGAGCTGGTGCTCCCACACACCTCAGAGGAGGTGTAGAGGAACTGGAAGCAGTACCACTCCCTCAATGTCAACCTGACCATCACGTGCTGCTGTGACGCCGACCAGGCCATCACGCGCTGCCCTGCCAGTTTACATGGCGCATCACGGTGGACAAAGGACCTGGATATTGGGTGAGTACATGTATATTTACACCTACATTGCAGCATGGGGGACAGGCAAAGGGGGGAGGGTGAATGTCATAAATGCATGTCCGGTAAGCACCCTGCACATGCAGGACCAACCAGCGCACGCCTCAATTGACAGGCCACAACACACAGGAGTAGCATATGACTGGAGATGTATCAGTGGCCTGTAGCTCAGGGTGTGAGGAGGCAGAGACGCCGAGCTCCGGCTGAGGCGCCATATCCAGATCCTGTAAAGGTGTTCAAAAAGCACCACAAATCCAACAAAACACCTGTAGGGGCAGAGGAAGCGTCGCCCTACTCGGTGTAATAATCTGCAAGAAAATCGGACCCGGGGAAGGCGAGCAACTCCGTCTGATTCGATCCCACCCCTCCTCTGGGGACACACACAAGATGGCGGCCGAATCCTAGAGTCCGTATCTCCGAGCGAGGAACTGCCCGCCGACTGCACTCCGGATAGTGGCCATTGGAGATGGGACTGCGGAAAGAAGCATCGCTGGAAGATAGCAACACCAGCTGAAACTACACCACAGTGTGGACCGATGAGTGAGCCGCCTTGGTTACCCGTAAGCGGAAAGCCCAGCTGAATGAAGAGGAAACACAGTGGACCTACACCAGAGAAGGCGCGAGTGGCTCCAGCATCGAAGCGGGACGGGAGGAGGACCCCGCGACATCGCACCGAACCCACAAGACATTGCCGCTGAGATCTCCAACTGACTTGAGGTGAACCAAGACACGAGCAACCCTAGTGCTGAGAAGGGAGAGGGTCCCCCCGTAGCAGCGGAAATCACAGCCGCGAACCCCAGCAAGCTCAAGGTGAGCGACGATCGTGAGGGCCATCCACACAGCAAACGAGCCGGGGCAGCCCAACCCCATAACTCATAAGCCCACAACAACCCGGGTAACAGATACCCCCCAAGATCCGAACGAGGGAAATAGAAACCTGCCCAAAGCTACCATCGTCAAACACCGAGCTCTCACTCTCCAAGCATAGTCGAGTGAAGAGGACACGCACTGGGCCCCTCCAGGGAGGGCACGATTGACTCCGACGCGGAGGGTTGGAAAAGACCCCGCAGCACTGCACCGGGGCCACAGGCAGGTACAGGCGAGGCCCTCTATACTCGTTACGTGAGCCACGATGCGAGCTACCCCAACGCTGAGGCGGGAAAGCCCCCACAACCACAGAACCACGGAAATCACCCGTGCCACCCCAACAAGCCCAAGGTGAGCCACAGCCACAGGGGGCACCTTTGCAGCACCCTAACCGGGCTTACCTGACCGCAAAATACACAGGCCCACAAAACTAGGAGAGCAGATACCATCTACTGGCCGACCAAAGGGAACAGAAGCTGGGCCCAAACCCCCCCACGCTAAACACTGAGCCCTCATACTCGAAGCGACCTGCGTGTGGCACAACGACACGGGAGGGCAAAAACCGAGCACACAAGGCCGGCCCACCGCCAGGGCTAGAAGGACACAGGCCTGTTGCCCTACCACGCACATGACCCCCACAAAATAAGCAGGAAGTGCACCACAGACCGATCCAACACAGGAACTGAGGCCCTGGTTCCAAATCCGCGCTATACACCAGATCCCAAGGACACTGAGCCGCACCCCATAGCGATCCAAGGAAACTTTGCCATGTCCTCCTCCAGGAACAAGGGGAAGACAACAACGATGGACACATTTATTACAAGCAAAACACAGGCTCCAGCTCAGCCCCAACCTCTGCAGCAGAACCCCCTCAAGCAAAGGAAGGGGAAGGCAAGGACACTCAAGTACTGGAAGCCATCGCTGCACTTCGCACATTTATAGACTCTAAAATTGACGAAGTGAAGGCTGACATGCAGCTTATGCGCCAGGATGCCCGAAATCTTACCAAGACAGTGACTAACATAGAAACAACCCTCCAAGAAACAACAGATGACACCACAGATCTAAAAGCCAGGATGGCTGAACTGGAAAGGAAGGTGGTCACGCTGGAAGCTAGATCAGAAGAGGCAGAAGGGCGCGCCAGATGCAGTAACGTCAGGATACTTGGAGTACCAGAAGAAACTGAAGGCTCGAACCCAACGGCTTACATAGAATCTCTGATACAGTAGGAAATTGGAGCATGAAAACTAACACAGGGATTTGCGGTGGAAAGGGCAAATAGATCCCTTCAAAAGAATCCACCGCCGAGCTCACACCCCCTCCCTATAATCGCTAAGATCCTCAATTTCCAAGACCGGGAAACCATACTGAAACACTCCAGAAAGGGAGGAATCATAGAACGGGATAACTCCAAGATCACCATCTGCCCCGAATACACTCCCACAGTACAGAGAGCTAGAAATTTGTTTGTACCAATCAAGGCTAGGCTCAGACAACTGAACCTAAAATATATGCTACTTTACCCATCACGACTGAAAGAGATCTTTAAAGGTCGTGCGATATTCCTGGAAACACCAGCTGCTGCCACGATGTGGATGGAGCACAATAACCTGGCAGATGGAAAGGATGCACCCCCCTCAAGAATCCCAAGGAGGGCATTGAGAAGCTCAGAAGATACGCGCCCACTCCTATCCCTGCACAACTGCAACTAACGCAACACATTGATAAGCCAAGAACACCATAAACAATCAAGACAGCAAGACGAATATGGCCCGCGCTCGGCCTCCCAACTAAGCACAGAGCACAAACCCACAAAGAGATAAGTACAGGCCCATTGCCAGTACGATGCCACTCGCGCCCAAAACCCAGATGGGTCTAGACAGCGCAAGTGCGCCTGAGCACCGCAGAAAAAATACAGTAGCTGGGCGCACCAGTTTTAGTTATGTTCTTTGTTCTGTTCGTTACACTGTCTTCGAACCACAGATAACAGGAGGGACGGAGGACAGGATAGACCTGAGACCTAAAACCAGCAAGAATGGAGAACCTAGGGAGGGGCCCATGCATTGGAAGCGTCGGCCGCCCCGAGGCTACAACAGGGGCCCGAACAGCAAAACCACCAAACCCCGATATGGCAACACAACTTAGGGTGATGACGTGGAATGTGAGGGGGATGGGGTCATATCTACGGAGGAACCAAACCCACTTCTACCTGCGTAGGAAGAAAGTCTCGATTGCAATGCTTCAGGAAACACACCTCACTGTAGAAGCCACGGCCAAACTGTCGGAACATGGGGGGGCCAAGGAAGAGGAGCACCATACTCCAAATATGCACGTGGAGTATACACATGGGTGAACCCAAACACACCATTCCAACTTACGGGATCGGAGGCTGACAAAGAGGGCAGGTACCTAATAATGTGGGGCACAATCCAGCACATCACAGTATGCTTGGTGAACTCCTATTTTCCTCATCATGGCATACCCATGCACCTCAAACTATTGTGCACCAAAATAGCACACCACAGGGAAGGAACCTTCATTTGGGGGGGGGCATCAATTGTGTCAGGGACGTAGCCGCCGACAGGTCCGACCCGCCGCTACAAACTAGCAATGCCGCCACACAAGCCCTAAATACCACAACTGAACACCTGAACTTGGTAGATGTCTGCAGAGAGCTGCATCCCGAGGAGCGAGGCTACTCTTACTACTCATCCCCACACAAACTACATACGAGACTAGATTATTGTCATGATCTCTGCTTCCAAAAGGTCAGGGATTTCCCAACTCCCTTGGAAGCAGATCCATAACCCAGGTTCCGAGTGCCAACCAGTCCCAATGGGGACCTTTTGGACCCAGTCCTGGCGCCAGTGGCACCAGGCTCATAAATATGCCCAGTCCCAGCGCTGGAAGCGCCGGGCTCATAATGCTTGGGTGGACTTACCTGCAGCAGACCATGCTGCTTACTTGCCTGCCAGTTGAGCCTCTGATCCTCTTCTGTTTGGAACTACTTTTCCTGTTGGGTGGGGCTGGAGCCACTCCCTAGATTCAGAACACTGGAACTCTTCTGGAAGGCAGGAACTCTTTTCTTACCAGGAACTCTTTTCTTACTTAGGCGTGGCTGTGGAAGGAGACACCTAAGCACTACAGGAGGCTATTTAAACCACACCCGGTGGATGAATCTTGCTTTGCGTTATTCTGCATCCTCTGCAGCAGAACGCTCATCGTGTCTTCTGCATCTGATCCTGGGCCTAAGGAAAAAGGCTTACCATCCTGAATCCAGTCTTCAGCAACACCTATAAAGACAAGAAAGAACAGGTTAGCATTCCGGCATCTGAAAGGCAAAGGCTTACCTACTCTTCGTGCGCTCCGGAGGTCTTCACACTGCATTCCGGCATCTGAAAGACAAAAGCTTACCAACTCTTTGCACGCTCCGGAGGCCGTCGGCGCTGCATCCCGCATCTGAAAGACAAAACAAGGTGCGTTTAAAGACATTGGGGAACTTTAATACTCACGTGCCATTACTCCTTTCCACATCTAACCCAGTGGGTATCCCGGCACCCTGCAGCCGCTCCGAACTTGTTCCTGCAAAATAAAAAGACAGTTAGAGCGCATTGTGAAGCTGGCAACAAGCGCTTACTTACGTGCTTCCAGGCGCTTCTATTCATCACACGGGCTCCATCTTCAAGGCACTTCAGCCCGTCATCCGCCATCGCTGGAACCCTGCAAAACAAGAGACATCATTATTAAAGACTTTAAAGACATTTGAGTTACTCGAAACTTACTGTTCGTGCAGTAAACGACGGACAGCAGTCCTCTGAAGTCAAGAGGCCTGCGCTACCTATCCGGTGAAGAAACTGGTTACAGCACCCTGCCCCGAGGCAGATGGAGAGCTCGGCATTCACTTACCTAAGGTGAGAGCGTTAACCTGTGGGGGTCTACAGGAGAGGAGAAGAGGAAAGAGATAGGGACACCCCAATAACCCCAGTTCATTAACCCCGTATTTTCTATCTGCAGACATCTTACTCTGCACGTCAGGCATACAGGGCACAGAGGTCCAGCCCAAACAGCCAACCGGGTGCTGCACATCACCTTTGAAGATACGGTAGTCGCCCAGTCAAGACCGGTGCCTCTGCGAGAATCAGGTGAGCGTTACAGAACGCAAAGCCTACCGCAAAACTCTCGCCCAGGCGCTATGGAAACCTCGGATACTGACCACCTAGCCCGGTTACTTGGGGAACTAAGGGCAGAAGTGCATGCAGCTCGTCAGGAAACGAACGCTCTAAGAAGGGAACTAATTATTTCCAAGGAGAGAACAGATGATCTTGCTAGACAATTGCTACAGTCACAAGCCGGACAGATCCCGCTACCCGCATCAGGGGCAAATCTTCCTTCAACATCCTCCATGAATCCAGTGCAGATCAACCTACCTGGGAATGTACCTCTGGCTCCGCCCGAACGATTTTCTGGTGACCCAAAGAGGTTTGCGGTATTTATCAATCAGTGCCGGTTGCACTTCTTATGCCGGCCAGCAGCCTTTCCAACTGATCAAGCTAAAGTAGCTTTTGTACTTTCGTACCTTAGTGGCAATGCGGCAGACTGGTCGATCCCTCTAGTTAATCAATATGATCCGGTTCTCCATGATTTTCAAGCCTTTCAGCTTAGTATGGAAAAACTGTTCGCAAGACATGCACAGGGGCAGGCCTTGGACAATGAGCTTCTTTCGTTGCGACAGGGTAATCAAGACCTTTTGGCTTATATTGCATCTTTCAATAGACTAATAGTGGAAACTCAATGGCCTGAGGACAAAAGGATTACGCCGTTTTATAGAGGTCTATGTGGAGAGCTCAAAGATGTTTTAGCCCAAGTAGTGAATCCCCCACAAGACTGTTCAGATTATATAGACTTGGTCGTTCAAATAGATCACAGACTGCAGAACAGGAAGGCCGATCGTTCCAAGTTTGATGCTCGAGTATTTTCCAAACCGCCAACTCCTTCCAAAGGAGTAGACTCCGGGGAACCCATGCAAATAGGGGGTCTGAAAGGTCCTCTAACACAAAGGGAGCGGGAAAGGAGAAAACAGTTGCAATTATGCCTATATTGCGGAAATTCAGGGCACTTTCTTCGAGACTGTCCGGTGAAACCTGCCAAGAAGGCAGTAGGAGCTGCAGTTACCACAGTTACAAACTCTGAGCAGGGAAACGACCTCGCCCGACAAGAATAGAGGTCCTCTTGCCGAACGTGAAAACCAGTTCCGTGACCTCGCATTTCGTGATACCTATGGTCCTCATTAGCCCTGATAATCCGGATCGATTACATGCAATTGAAGCTTACGTCGACAGCGGTGCCATCGGCAATTATGTGGATCATGAAATGGTTTTGAGGATGAATCTAACTCTTTGTCCCAAGGCTGTAAAGGACGTCATTACTACGGTGGATGGTACGGAGATAGCCTCCGGGCCAGTAACGCATAACACTCAAGAGGTGACGCTAGTAAGTCAAGATGGACACCATGAGAAGATCGTGTTCGATGTGATCAAGGCCCCTCAGTTCCAGATTATTCTAGGAATACCTTGGTTAGAGAAACACAATCCTCTGATCGATTGGCGAGCAAGAACGGTCCAGTTTCCAGAATGTGTCTCTACTTGTCACCCTCCACCTGGTGTTGCACTGGCAGCAATTTCTTCAGAGACTCCCCAGTTACCTCCCGAATACCTAGAATACCAAGATGTTTTCCGGAAGGAGCAGGCTAACTCTCTACCTCCTCATAGGTCTTATGACTGCCAGATAGACCTAATACCTGGATCTACTCCTCCTTGTAGTAGAATTTATGCCCTCACCGAGCCTGAGAACCTTCACCTTCGACAATACCTGGATCAATACCTGGCAAATGGGTTTATTCGTCCTTCCAAGTCCCCTGCCTCTTCAGCTTTGTTCTTCGTTCCAAAAAAGGAAGGAGACCTTAGAACTTGTATCGATTATCGCTCCCTGAACCAGATCACCGTTAAGAATAGATATCCGTTACCTTTGATCCCTGAACTCCTGGACCAAGTCAGAAAAGCATGCATATATACAAAGCTGGATCTTAGAGGAGCTTACCACTTGGTACGAGTAAAAGAGGGCGATGAATGGAAGACGGCCTTCCGCACCAAGTATGGGCTATTTGAATATCAGGTCATGCCCTTCGGACTTTGCAATGCCCCGGCCGCCTTTCAATATTTTATGAACGATGTCCTCAGAGAGCTCATAGATGTGTGTGTTGTTGTTTACATCGACGACATTCTCGTTTATTCTTCATCGGAATCTGAACATCGGAAACACGTGAAAATGGTCCTCGAAAGATTGCGTCAACACAAACTTTTCGCTAAGTTGGAAAAATGTGTTTTCAACGTGACTGAAGTTGAATTCTTGGGATTCATATTATCACCTGGCGGAGTGCGTATGGATTCAAAGAAGGTCGATGCAGTTCTCAAATGGCCATCACCATCTTCCGTAAAAGGTGTGCAAAGCATGTTAGGCTTCGCTAACTTTTACCGCAGGTTTATCCCCGAGTTCTCTCGAATAGTCCAGCCCATCACTGCCTTGTTAAAGAAAAACAAACGTTTTGAATGGTCTACCGAGGCGGAACAAGCTTTCCAGGATTTGAAGACTAAATTTATCTCTGCACCGATCTTAAAACACCCTCGCCCCGAACTCCCCTACATCGTGGAAACTGATGCTTCAAGCCTTGCCATGGGGGCAGTTCTATCACAAAAGGACCCGGTAACCAATCAGTTGCATCCCGTGGCATTTTGGTCCCGCAAATTCTCGCCTCCTGAAGTCAATTACACGATTACTGACAAGGAACTCCTGGCTATCAAGTCTGCCTTTAAGGCTTGGCAGCATTATCTGCTGGGGGCCCGACACACCGTTACTGTGATTACGGATCACCGAAACCTGCAATATTTGAAAACTGCAAAAGCCCAATCCTCTAGACAACTCCGTTGGGCATTATTCTTTGCCGAGTTTGACTTCATAATTACCTATCGACCTGGTACAAAGAACGGTAAAGCCGATGCCCTTTCTCGGATGGGAGTGGAAGAACACTTGATCAACCCTAAACCTGTACCAATCATTCCCGAACAAAGAATTCTGGGTGTAATCACCACAGAATCCATAGAGGAAGTTAAGGATAAAGCCAGGCAACTTGTAACTCCAGCAGACATACAGAATTGGCATCTGGAGGGAAAGGACTTTGCAGTAAAGGACAACTTATTGTATTTCCAAGAACGATTATACCTACCCAGCACAGATTTACAGAAAAAAGTAATCTCTTGTTATCACGACTCTTTAATGGAAGGTCATCCCGGTATAGCCAAGACCTCAGAAAATATCAAGCGCTACTTCTGGTGGCCGTCTTGGAAAAAAGATATCAGAGACTTTATAATGTCCTGTGGAGTATGCGCCCAAAACAAGAGTCAAAAGGAAAGACCAGCAGGCTTCTTATGCCCTATTGACATCCCACCTCGCCCTTGGCATACGCTTTCTATGGACTTCATCACCGATCTACCTCCATGCTCCGGATACAATACGATTCTAGTAATCGTGGACTTATTCTCCAAGATGGCGCATTTCATTCCGCTCAAAGGCTTGCCAACAGCAGCAACTCTGGCCCGAGAATTTCTCGAAAACATCGTCCGACTGCACGGTTTTCCTTCGGTTCTAATTTCGGATCGAGGTAGTCAATTTATTTCTCATTTTTGGCAAAGTTGCTGTCGGTCGGCTCAAATTGATGTGAGACTATCGACCAGTCACCACCCTCAGACCGACGGACAAACCGAGAGGACCAATCAAACTCTGGAACAGTATTTACGCTGCATGCTGCAACAAACTGAAAAAACTTGGAAAGATATCCTTTGGATAGCCGAGTATGCCTACAATAACTCTGTCCATTCGGGAACTGGGAAAACCCCGTTTTTTCTTTTGTATGGCAGTCACCCTCGAACCTCGGAGTTGGATCCCCTCCAAGATCTTGAAACACCAGCAGTAGACTACCTGCATTCTACAATCACCCAAGCCTTTAAGGAAGCTGTTTCTCACCTTCAAAGGGCTAAAGAACAATACAAGAAAGGAGCAGATCAACATCGGAAGGAAGCCCCTCACTATCAAGTAGGGGATCAAGTCTGGTTATCCACCAAATATCTATCTCTAAAAGGGCCACGCACATTCAACCCAAGATACCTTGGTCCCTATTCCATCACTACCATAGTAAACCCAGTAGCGGTCAAGTTGGACTTGCCCCCGCACATGAAGATACATCCGGTCTTCCACGTCTCTCTATTAAAACCCGTGCAACCTCAAACCCGACTAACCAAATCTCCAAAACCTATCCTAGTTGATGGAGAACTCGAGTTTGAAGTCAAAAGCATTCTGGACTCCAAGATCTCCAAATCTAAACTATTCTACCTAATTGACTGGAAAGGCTACGGCCCCCAAGAGAGATCCTGGGAACCTGCTAAATATGTCCACGCTCCTCGCCTAATCAAAAGATTTCACCGAACATTTCCTGACAAGCCAAAACCCCCGGAGAAGCCCGGTTTGGGAGGGGCCTTGAGGGGGGGGTACTGTCATGATCTCTGCTTCCAAAAGGTCAGGGATTTCCCAACTCCCTTGGAAGCAGATCCATAACCCAGGTTCCGAGTGCCAACCAGTCCCAATGGGGACCTTTTGGACCCAGTCCTGGCGCCAGTGGCACCAGGCTCATAAATATGCCCAGTCCCAGCGCTGGAAGCGCCGGGCTCATAATGCTTGGGTGGACTTGCCTGCAGCAGACCATGCTGCTTACTTGCCTGCCAGTTGAGCCTCTGATCCTCTTCTGTTTGGAACTACTTTTCCTGTTGGGTGGGGCTGGAGCCACTCCCTAGATTCAGAACACTGGAACTCTTCTGGAAGGCAGGAACTCTTTTCTTACCAGGAACTCTTTTCTTACTTAGGCGTGGCTGTGGAAGGAGACACCTAAGCACTACAGGAGGCTATTTAAACCACACCCGGTGGATGAATCTTGCTTTGCGTTATTCTGCATCCTCTGCAGCAGAACGCTCATTGTGTCTTCTGCATCTGATCCTGGGCCTAAGGAAAAAGGCTTACCATCCTGAATCCAGTCTTCAGCAACACCTATAAAGACAAGAAAGAACAGGTTAGCATTCCGGCATCTGAAAGGCAAAGGCTTACCTACTCTTCGTGCGCTCCGGAGGTCTTCACACTGCATTCCGGCATCTGAAAGACAAAAGCTTACCAACTCTTCGCACGCTCCGGAGGCCGTCGGCGCTGCATCCCGCATCTGAAAGACAAAACAAGGTGCGTTTAAAGACATTGGGGAACTTTAATACTCACGTGCCATTACTCCTTTCCACATCTAACCCAGTGGGTATCCCGGCACCCTGCAGCCGCTCCGAACTTGTACCTGCAAAATAAAAAGACAGTTAGAGCGCATTGTGAAGCTGGCAACAAGCGCTTACTTACGTGCTTCCAGGCGCTTCTATTCATCACACGGGCTCCATCTTCAAGGCACTTCAGCCCATCATCCGCCATCGCCGGAACCCTGCAAAACAAGAGACATCATTATTAAAGACTTTAAAGACATTTGAGTTACTCAAAACTTACCGTTCGTGCAGTAAACGACGGACAGCAGTCCTCTGAAGTCAAGAGGCCTGAGCTACCTATCCGGTGAAGAAACTGGTTACAGCACCCTGCCCCGAGGCAGATGGAGAGCTCGGCATTCACTTACCTAAGGTGAGAGCGTTAACCTGTGGGGGTCTACAGGAGAGGAGAAGAGGAAAGAGATAGGGACACCCCAATAACCCCAGTTCATTAACCCCATATTTTCTATCTGCAGACATCTTACTCTGCACGTCAGCCATACAGGGCACAGAGGTCCAGCCCAAAGAGCCAACCGGGTGCTGCACATCACCTTTGAAGATACGGTAGTCGCCCAGTCAAGACCGGCGCCTCTGCGAGAATCAGGTGAGCGTTACAATTATCTGTTCATAGACAGGGAACAATTACCCCTGACAGACTCCGCACTCTACCTAGGTAGATCGATATCTGATCATTCCCCCCTACTCATGCAATGGAATCTCAGGGGACCCAGACCACCGATCCCAATGTGGTGAATGCCCACCACAGCACTCACGGACCAACCGTTCAAAGAAGATCTAGGTAGCAAACTTGAGGAATACATAAACATCAACAAAGGCACAGTGAGCAGTTGGAGCACACTATGGGAAGCCATGAAAGTGGTGACACAAGGGAAAATGATAGCAGGAGCTGGATGGATCCGAAAACAACTGAGAAGAGAACTAGAGGAAAAGGAAGAGGAAATAAAACACCTAGAAGCCAACACCAACATTACTGCAGAGGATGAGGTTAAACTGAAGGAAATCAGGAACAGCTGCCAATCAGCCTGGGAAATATCCACATTTGACTTCAGAACACGTACCGCCAGAGCACATAAGGAAGCGGACAAACCAGGAAGACTACTGGTCTGGCTGTGCAAGCGAGAACATCCGAGACACCTACCAACCGAGATAGTAGATGAAAAAGGAGTAACACACAAGACCCAACACGAGATCAACAACACTTTTGCGGAATTCTACTCCAAACTATACGCCCATGATACACAGTTGCCCAGAGACGAAATTAAGGCCACACTGGAGGACATAGGACTTCCGAAACTGAACACCAAACAAAGGGATGCACTCGAGGAAGAAATCACCACAGAAGACGTGACGGAAGCAATCAGATCACTCGCCACATGCATATCCCCAGGTAGCGACGGACTCCCGCCGGAGTTCTATAAGACTTAAGAAACAACCCTGACCCCAATACTACACAAGGTATTCCTAGAAGCATATGAGACAGGAACCCTACCTTGCAGCATGAAGGAAACAATCATAATCCCCATGCTCAAACCAAACAAGCCATCAAACGAATGTGATTCCTACTGACCACTGGCGATGTTAAATTACGACATCAAGGTCTTAACCACCATAGTGGTCAAAAGACTCGAAAAGGTGGTGGGACCTCTAATCCACGGAGATCAAAATGGTTTTGTCCCGGGATGCAACACCACAGCCAACCTAAGGAGGCTCCAGCATGTCATGGCGCAGACTCTGGAAAGAGACGAAGACCTAGCAGTACTTTTGCTCGACGCCATCAAGGCCTTTGACTCCATATTTTGGGAATGGATAATTGAAGTCCTGAGGGAATTCGGCTTTGGCAGGAGCTTCGTGAGGTGGGTCAAGGTTCTATAAAACGGACCTGTGGCTTGGGTGAGACTGGGGCCATGGTGTCGAAACCCTGGGCGATACAGAGGGGCACCAGGCAAGGTTGCCCACTATCACCGATGTTATACATCCTAGGGCTTGAACCGATAGCTGTCTACTTCAGAAAGAAGTTCTTTGACGCAGTAATAAAGGTGGGCAACGAATACTGCATTATTTCACTATACGCTGATGATGTCCTCTTATACTTAAAAGACCCACATACAAACGCTAAGGTCACACTAGATGTACTAGACAACTATGCACGCTATTCAGGGATACCATTCAGCAAGCAGAAGTCCTGCGCATTCCCACTGGCCAGTCCAGCGAAGCAGACCTACCCGAGGTCGGAATCAAGTGGCAACCTGAAATGTCCCGCTACCTGGGCGTCAACATGAAACACACTCCTGAGCTTACCCACGAATGCAACACTGAGGTCGTAATGAGAGGGTTACGAAAATCCATGAAATTCTGGTCTAAACTCCCACTCTCGATAATGGGCAGAGCAGCCATCACCAAAATGATAATCCTCCCGAGATTCTTGTACTACTTCACAAACATCTGTCACTACATCCGACCGCCCTTCTTCAAGAGACTCAAGGCACTGCTCAAAGACTTCTTATGGGGCACGGCCAGGCACAAATTACCCCTACCAATTCTGACGTTACCATATAAAGAAGGAGGGATACAACTCCACGACCTCCAGAGGTACTAACTTGCGGCACAACTCAGTCAAGTGACGAGATGGCTGCCGGACGAACCAACAGACGAAACTGAATTACTGCAACAGCTACCAACCCTGTTGTTCCCCAGGGAAGTGCTATGGAACCCATGGATCGAACCCCAAGGCATCCCCATGATTGCAAAATTGGGCGGGCTAATTTGGTCCAGAACCAGTTCGATGTTACAGCTAAATCACCCATACTCACCCAATAACCCTAAACTGGCTGACGCATGCCGAACCCTCAATGACCTACCTACAATGAGGAGCTGGGAAAGGGCAGGGATCTACACCTGGGGGGATATGTTTAATGAGGGCACCTTCAGAGACTTTGAATCACTACTCACACTGGATGGGCTCCCGAAAGGCCAGTTCCTCTGGTACCAACGAATCAAACACATCGCCAAAAAGAAATGGAACTCATGGCCGGAGGAACCAACACCAGACCCCCTGCTGCAGGAAATCCACGACCTCGCCGATGGCTGGAAACCGGTAGCCCAACTGTACAGCTTGTTGGCGGACAGGCCCAACGCACACCGCACAACACTGAAGGAAAAGTGGGAGAGAGAACTTGAAGTGCATTGACAGAAGAAGAGTGGGAAAGGGCACAACTCTACCCCAAAGAGGTGTCCAGGAACGCTAGGTTCAAACAAATACAATTAAACATCCTATATAGAACCTACATGACCCCGCAGAGAGTATCCAACTTCAACAAGCAAGCCACCTCAAAATGCCCCTGGTGTGGAGACGACAAAGCTGACATGATCCATATGTTCTGGACCGGCCGCAAGACGATGGGCTTCTGGGGCAAGATAAAACAAACCTGCAGGGAAGTGGGGATACTAAGGTACAAATGGATACCGAAAGAGTGCCTACTTGGAACGCACCCTTGAGTAAGCAAATTTGAGCACATTATCAAACTAATGGACATGTCGTGCATGTTTGCAAAGAGAACCATTGCAATGGCATGGAAATCATTTAGGGGCCCGAGATACGAAATCTGGACTAGGGAGATGGAGAAATGTACAGAAGCGGAAACCAGAGCCTGGCAAGAAGGATCAATGAGTGGAGAGGGAGACATAAACGACACGCTTGAATCATGGAAAGCACTCATAACGGACATGCACTTTTCAGCGGACTCCAAACCTCCCTGAACCCACTCACTCCACCCATTGAGAATGCGCAACTACACAACCATACCACCGAACACACCTTCCATAGGACCCCTCCGAATTGGAACTTACAAGTCCTTTCAACCCCCCGCCCATGAATAGTGAAAAAGACATTACGCTGCTCAGTCCGAAGACAGACTCTGTTAATTGTTGTTTTATTGTTTGAATGTTAACCGTCAAAAGATAAAAGACATTATGCTATGACCAAGCACATTATATTTCTCAATTTAAAAGTATGCCTGTAAGCAAATGCCAATTTTTCTTTTTTAAATGACTGGAGATGTATTAGTTACTGACCAGACCATTTCAAACCCAAAAGGACATACACATGCAATGCACAACTGGTACCAGAATGCAGCACCACCACCCCTCCAATGCAAATTAATCAGTAGACTTGGCCACCTATGGCCATGAGATGTATGTCCTGGTTAGACATGGGGCATACATTCACAGACTGACCGTTGACATTTTGCTGTCACAGTCAACATCCCTGCTGAGCATCATTATTCCAATGTCAATGTCAATTGGTCTTGTACTGCGCACTGTTGGCACTTTCATAGTCTTTTACTGCTTTGGTGGATCTGCAATGGAATCAGTGTTGGGGCAGATTATTAGTCAGGTTGAGAGGGAGAAGAGCAAGAGGGCTTTGATGTGCTGTTGGCAGCTTCATTTTGGAGAAACCGGTCACAGAGCGTTGGGGCGTTTTTTTGCTTGGGAGCCATCATGGTGTGTTGATGCATGGTTGGTTCTCATGTCTGGTGTTGTGAAGTGCGTGCAGTCAGTGGTGCGATAGAGGCATGGTTGTGTTCAGTGCAGACTTTGAGGGACTGCATACAGAATGGTGAGCTTCCACTATGATCAGTTAGTGGCAATACATTTCCTCTCCACACACCCCAAAAACCCTAAGGACATAGTGAAAAGCCCACGTATGGTTGATATCTGCTGGGAGCAGCGCCTCAGGCTGCCCTGCTGCGAGCTCCTGGGGTGGTGACGGTTGAGGGCGGGTCAGACCCTTGGGCCCCCAAGTGCTCCAGGGTGACCTGCAGGGTGTGGGAGAGGGACTCAGCCATTGCCAAGACCCCCTAACTCCCCTCACGGATCCTTTGGTGCATCCCTGAGCCTGAATGCACTCCCGCAGGAGCCGCAGCTCATTCAGCTATTGCTGGACCATTTCAGCCATTTCCCTGTACCATTCCTCCATAGCACAGATCCACACATCCATGTCCCGGATGTTGTATTTTATTTGTATTTTATTCATTTATAAAGCGCCTTATGCCGGCATGGGTGGTGGAGCGGGGCTGTGCAGAGTGGCAGGGATAAATGATAGGGTCGGGTAGGGAGTGTGCTCATCTTCATTCTCCTCCTCCTCCTCTGTGCCATACCTGCCAAGATAGGATAGTGGCTGGTGTGACATTGGTGGTGTGTACGGTACGGGAGAGATGGTGGGACCACTGGTGATAGGTGTGGTCCTGCTGGCAGCTGGCAGTGGTGGCGGCTGTGCAGCCATTATGACCAGTGGTGGTGGTGGTGGTTGGGTCGGCTTTGCAGCCATCATGACAGGTGGTGGTTGGGCTGCAGGAGGTGGTGGTGTGGCCTTCCTGGCTGTAGTTGCCTGGCCAGATGACGTACCAGCCATGTCGCTGTAGGAGGATGTGTCCGTTGGGGTGAGATGAGCATACAGTTAGTCTTCAGTGAGTCACATCTGCGGCCTTGCATTACACTCATGCTACATTGTGTGTGTCCTGCTCTTGTCATGCTGTTTATTTGGTTGGTTTGCTGAGATGTGTGCTTCTACATGTGGGTGGGGGGTGTGCACATTGACTGGTGGATTTCCAAGGTGGCTTCTTGTTGTGTGTGCGTTGGGTCTGTGATTCCTGTCTTGTTCTCCATTTGTGCACTTAGGCGCTAATCATGTGTCCTTGTGTGGTATAGTGCATTTTGTACGCATGCTTTTCATGGCTACGTCTGCCCACAACCTCTGGCATGTGTGTGTCTGAGATTTGCCCATTTGCTATGACTGACACATGTTGGACCTGTTCTCTTGCCAACTTAATTTTTCTCTGCCTGGGGACTCATTTATTTGTACACAAAATTGGCATTTACATGGGGTTTGTTGTACTTAGTATCGTCGCCTTAGGTCCAGGTTTCGTCTCTGCTACCCCAACACGCTTGATGCCCTCCATGTGCAGGATGGAGCTGCAGATCTTCTCCCAGGGCATCAGGGTCAGGGGTGCCACCATCTCTCCTCCTGTGGCAGCAGATTCCCTCTGATGGGCCCCAGGATGTTCCTGACCAGCAGCCGCAAGTTGTCTCAGCGCTTGTGGCAGTCACGTGGCGTGCATGGGATGGGCTCCACTGGAGTCACCTTGTTAGCCTCCTCCTGCAAGAATGTCACCCTCCTCCTCTGGCTTGTCCGGCAGTTGCCAGGCCCAAAGAGGGCCTCTGCATTTGCCACTGCATTGTCAGTGAGGGCAGTCAGTTTGGGTTCCGTAAAACATGGCTTGCGTAGCCGGACCTCAGCCACTCTTGATTTGCCATTTCCTGGCATGTCTGCTGTGTTGGATAGGGTGGATGGCAGCAGAAAGTGGCTGATTTTAAGTGGGTTGTGTTTTTCAAAATGATCAAGGTTCAAGGTTCAGTTTGGTGGCCTTAGGTTGTCTCAATGGTGCTCGTTTACCACAGCATGTGTCTTTGAAAAGACAGCTCAGTGGCTCTACTTAGCTCTGGCGCTGTAGCTGTTATCAAGTTTGAAGGCTCAATGTCTTGATCAACAGCTTGATAGTGCAAAGCTGTGGGTTCAGTTCGATGTCTTGAGGATAGCGAGGCTGCTCGACAGGAATTTTTTGAATTAAATGATATCTTTGATGCAGTAAGACACTGGTTACTTGAAAGGGCAGTTCATTGAGTGAAGTGGGGTATGCTAGTTCAGGTGGCCGCCCTTAGCATTAAGAGGACTCAAAGTTCGACAATGGTTCAAAGGCTGATTATATATCTCAAAAATGTTTCACATTCCTTTTTGCTTCTGATGACGAACATCAGATGCCAGAATTAATTCTCCAGTACTTTGGGAAGCTGACAGAGGCATTGATAGAATAGGGCATGAGCAGTCAATGCTCGCCCAAAATCTGTAAATGCCCAATTAGCTGCACTGTGTGGGCATTTACAGATGTTAATGACACTGTGGTGGGCCCAACTACATTATCTTTAGGCCCCACTTGTTAGACAATTCTGGCTATGCATCTGGAAGCTGGTGGTCCTTCACCACAGATCCACACAAAATGAAGTTCTCTTCTGCTTCTACTACATCTGGATAAAGTTAAATGAAGCACCTATAGGCACACTGTCAAGCAAGCCCCTTGTTCTCCCAAAATGGACTGTCTGTTCCCAGGGATGTTCTGCAAGGGGGCATAGGGAAGGAGGATGTCCCTGTCCCGTGGATTGTACAATGGCTTAATTCTGCCCACTTCCTGTCTCCCCAAGAACAAAGAGCCCTGACTACCGTTTCCTCATTCCTTGCGTATGACGATGCAGTCGTCTGTTTTCGGATCAGCCCAGTCTTTTGTAGTCTCCCGTTTACATGGATTTGAAGTGTGAAACAGCCTTCATGGTGTGGTGTGAAACCACCAGGTGTCACCTTTGAAAGATGGGATGCTTTCTCAGCCGTGTGCGCTTTCAACTTTGCTTTCGTTTACACCGCAGTACAATTTGTTAGGGTTGTGCTGCTGTTTATTTAAGTACACCTACCATCCAATCTATGTACTGCTAGGGCAAAGCCACCTGGTACAAAAGTACATTGGATAAATCAACCTCATTGATCACTTCAAATAACTGACTTCTCCAGCAAATTGATTCTGATATGACAACTGTCGCCTATTGAGGATAACTCAATAAAACAAAGGACTCAAACTGCTCAAGCCTATATTATTCCTTCTTTCTCAGCACGGAAGCCTATATTTTTGTTGTAGGGTGGGTTAGCCCCTCCATCTCATTATTCCCTGTGCCTGTTTCTATTCCCGGCATACTTTTCAACACGTAAGGCAATCCTTGGCTCTGAGACATCCAGGTCCATTTAGGCTTGTGCTTCTCATTGTTCAAGTACCACTAAGAGGTGAGAGTTCTGACATTACAAGCAAGTATCATAGCCACCAAAACCCACACATCTCAAGGCCATCGTCCATCCATTACTAATTTCAACACATCTCCCAACACACCTAACTTATACCTAACTGCCTGAGATGAGGCTGCCTTTAAGGTTCCATCTCACTCTCTCCTGATGGACACTTCCTTCTCCTAACAACCAGCCATATATCTCTGACTTACATCCCTTCTCACACACTCATTATACATAGTTTTCTTTTGGCACCCCACCCCATTTACACTCTGTTCCGCCTATTCTCCACTCCTTTCCCCCTATCTTCTCCCCTCCTCTGCTGCTCCAGCAGACTGCGGTCTGGGTTATCAAGACCCTGGGCAGGATCACAATTTGCTCCCCCATGGACAAGGACTCAGCTTTAAGGCCACTACGGTGGTGACTGGTGCAGTACAAAAAACTATTAGCATAACATACCAGGCAGTTTATACCTCAGCAGACTTTCCTGATCAATGGTACGCTTTCCTTGACTTTAGACTTTGCTACTGATAAGGTCGCAGTTGACAATACACATCTGTACAATATTAAATTATCTTTCATGTGCCAATGTGTCAAACGGGAAATCACATCATGCCATCTTTACTGTATATATTGGCCTAAGCCCAGTCGCTCTGCGAAGAAATCCACGTTGCAAGGTCCTGACCTTAGATCAGTATTAGCCGCCATTTTAAGTTCATCCGCCATTTTAGATTCTCACTCTAACGTCACCCTGTGTCCTAAGATGGTGTACAGTGTCGTTTTGAATGTAACATGGTCGTCTTGACCTCTGCGTACAAGTTAATGTGTAAACTGCCTGCAGGCCAAATGTTAGGGTCATGTACTGAGACCTTGTCCTTCGTTGACCTGTCTATAGAGGATCACCTATGCCAACAAAGCTAATCCACAAGCACATGTTAAGCATAATGTAGTAAAATACTGAAATGTGAACACTTGTTTAACTGCATTGTATAAGATATATGCGAAGGATCAATGTGAAATCCGAAGACACACTGTTGTTATTGTAACTTATTGTGAATGTATTAGGAATAATCCATAAACATATACATGCATAAATTAAGGCGTGAACTCGGCACAAACCCTAGATCTGTGATGTATTAACTTGTAGGTGGGCTGGACATCATGTTTTTAACTGTATAAAAGGTACGACTATTCTGATGTACAGTCCCACTCACTACGCACACTGAACAGGGCTGGTACTCGCTGTGTCATACTGGGGGGCCTGATAGCTATCTGTTGCTTTGTCCTTTGAAACTGTTCAGTTGTAGAATAAAGATCTCTGTATCTTTCTTTGTAACCCACGTTTGGTGTATTTCCTTTTGGGGTACTCGGCCTCGATATCTTCTTTTTGCTTTCACAGATGGCGCCCGAATAGGGACCCTCAAGATTGATGCCAGCTCGTTGAAGGTTGACACAGGCTATTGGACCGGGATCAGACGGTGTAAAAAAGGGGCCCCTTTCTGAATGAGACGCAACACCTCAGCAGCGCTGCACGGCCCGATCCCTCGACGGTGAGCACGCGGTCCGAGTCGGCATCTTGACGAGGGTCCACTTATCGAGGCGGGCAGATTTGCAGAAATCACCAAACATGAGGTAACATTTGTTAGAGAAACCTTGAAATCTGATCGGACCTCCTTAGGCTTGATCAGGTGAGTCGTGACCCGATTCTTAAGTATCCTGATAATTTGCTTTGGAGCATTGCACTTGTGAGTACAATTATTGACCAGGTAACACCAGTATTCTGATATGCCTGGGAAACTGTCTACCTGCTTCAGGGCGTTATTCTGCAGCGATAGACAATCTTTGGAATTTAGCCATCCGCCGCCACAGGAGGGGTCACCGGCTTGTACTATGTACTGTAAGCATGGAATTGGTAGTACTTGGCACAGACAAACTAGACATGCTTCCGAACGTCAGTGGCCAATCAATGGAAGTTTTGAAATTCCTCGTATTGAATACTTAGAATCCATTTTATTAAAGAAAAAGGCTAGACCTGCAGCATTTGATGTATTACAGAATTGGAAAAAAGAAGCTTTACAGCAGCTTAAGAGTAGAGAAAAACATGCATGCTGTCATAAGATGAACGCTGAAAAAGCATTGTTATATGACCAAGATAAACAGTCTGAGTCAGCTAGGACTATGGATAGGGCTTTCTCACTGGGTATCCAGAACATTTATCCTTCTAAAGACTTTCATGTTTCCGATAAACTTATTGATAAATTGTTAAATGAACGAAGGCCTGGTGCCACTGTGCCACCTCTGTATGTTCCTCTTCCTGCTGGTTTGCCTCTTCCTGCTGTTGTTCCACCTCCTGCTCCTCCCCCTGCTCCTATCATTCCTCCTGTTGTTCCTCTTCCTCCTGCTGTTGGTCCTCCTTTCGTAGTTACTCCTCCACCTGCTCCTCCACTTTTTCCCGTTGCACCAGTGTTAATTCCTCCGTTGACCTTACCTGCTCTCCCTCTTCCAAGCGGTCCTGCACCGCTTGTAGTAGATCAGGGAGCGGGATCGAGGGTTGTTACTCGCAATACTGTACCTCCAGAGAAGAAACGTGAATTGATTGCATGGGCTAAGCATTGTATGGAGGGGGGAGATCGAGCTAATATTTTTGCCACACTTTCTAATATGGACAATTTTCCTAAGAAAAATGTTTTTATTGAGGGATTAGGTATTCATTTGTGTGTAATGTGGGACAGATTAAACGATACAGACCTCCCACAAGGGTTGAGGGATCTGAACACTTTAGCGTTCTCTAGAGACACTGCAGAGAAGGTACAAGAGCATGTTGAGAGGGTATTTGAGTATAGAAAGGAGTTGGAAAGGTTATAGAATGAAGATGAAGATAGTTTGGACATTATGTATGTGCAGAAGCGATTCCTCCCTTGTCATAAACCGATATCTGAGGAAATGTGAATTTGCACGAAAGACGCAATTAGATGGATCTCAGACACGTCGATAACTCCAGTTGAAGTATATGACACGTATAGTCAGTATACACCAGAAATGCAGAGGAAAGTGATACAGGTAATGGTAGAGTACCTACAGGATGAGTGTGTGAAAAGAAAGATTTGTTGTCCCGCAGAGTTATTGAGTATTTACAAGAGAGCTTTTTCACTTGACACTTCTTCGGCTGCTTTAGCGCTCGATCTGGCTCTGTTGCTTAGTAAGCGTTCGGAGTTGCCTACTTCTCAGTTGCTTATGAGAGAGGTTCCTCCGACACTTGTCCCAAAAGTCGAGGTTCCAGCGGATATTGGAACGGGTGCGCAGGCCTATGAAATTCCTGAACATTATGTGTCGCAGTTTGTTCATGTCCCGTTCTCAAGACAGGATGTGAACACTATTAGGCAATCTATTCCCGACATTAGGAAAAATCCGACAGGGTTCTATAAAGAAATAGAGTCTGTCTTGCAATCCTCAGTATTCACCTTAAGTGATATTGATTTGTTGTTTCCCGTATTCCTGCCCGTAGATTTGTGGAAACAGGTTAGGACTATAGACGATGTAGCAGGCTTAGGAGATACATGGGCTAACATAACTAGACTCGATGGAGAAAGGCCAGCTGGCGAGAGACCGCCTCAGGTGATACTAACTTTACCTGACAGAATCGTTGCGAAATTGAAAACTATAATTCCCGAAATGAGAATTATTTGGGACAAGCTTACTGCCTGTGTCCAAGGGAAATCTGAGGGTGCTACCAAGTTTTTTAATCGGTTCGAACAAGTATTTTTGGATTTCAGTGGACAAGACTTAGGCACAGAGTCTGGGAAAAGATTATTCGTAGACAAATTTGTGCGTGGATTACTGCCTAACATCCAGTCACAAATTATGTCTTCTGAGAGTGCCTGGCAAGCGAAGTCTCAATCAGAAGTGCTGCACATGGCTCAGTACTATGAGAATCGTGTCAATAATGAGAAAGAAAGAGTCGAAAAGAGAAAAGGTGATTTGAAGACAAAAGTATTATTGCAGAAAATTGTTAGAAGCCCTAGAGGGGGTAGTTCACAAATTAGAGGTCAGTATGTTCTACAAGGAAATGTGCCCTTGGGTCCGGTAAACATTAACCAGTGTGCCTATTGTAGGCAAGAGGGTCATTGACGTGCACAATGCCCGGTCCATCGATAAAGGTGAAATTACACATTTGGGAATATGGGTAGACGACCCAGAGGTCGCCCGGGTGTAGGGGGCCTGGTAGAGGTCAGTTTGCACAAGATTCACAGAAACCCTTTTCACAGGATAATCAGGCACCAAGTTTGGATTCTAGAAACATATTCAATCATCCTTCTGCCGCTTACCTCTCTGAAGAACTTCCTTTCGATGACATTTTGTTTCATTAGGATTGCCCGAAGCAGGGTTTGGAACCGACACCTATTCCCGTTAATCAGAAAGGTCCCTACGTTGAAATGATAGTGTCACGCTCACCTGATTCCCACGGAGGCGCAGGTCTGGCTTCGAGTGCTGATGCTTCTTCAATGGTGAAGCGCAGGACTCTGAAGATGGACAGGTAGGGCCCCTCTACTCTGGCTTCTCTGGCTCGTAGGAATATTCCCCTGTGCGTGAAAAGGGAGTATTACCTACTGACGGAATAATGCTCAATCCTCCCACTTCCTTCCAACCCTCCACGATACCCTTCCACGATTCCCCGTGAAGTCTCACCTTAGGATCTGGAAGGATGAGTTCTCTATCCTGCTTCTGATGCAGGGGCGCGTTGAAACCCAGTTACTTCACTGTATTGAGGTTTGATGGAAGTTCAAATAAGCTTGACTATTCAGGTAAGGCGCTGTAAGAGTTCTGTTGCAAGTTCAAAAGTTCAAGCTTAATAATAATGTTCATTGTCTTATTGCAGCAAGCGCTAACGCTTATGTCTTTTTCCCCTTAGGGGCCGGGGTTCGGAATGCCAGAGATATGGCGCCGACCCGAAGTGAAACGTGCAGTTCCAATAAATGACAGGTAAGTTCTGGATGAGCGTTCGGGTAATGTCTTTGCATTCGCTCATTCAATGTCTTTGTCTTTTTTCCTCATAGGGGCGGGGTCTGGAATGCCAGGAAGCGGCAGGACCCGAAATGAAATGGGACTGACCCAACTGGTAAGTCTTAGAAGGAAACTGAGCTTTTCCTATTCCCTTCCTTCTCTCAACTTGTGTTCTTGTCTTTTTCTCTCTAGGCACTGGGAAGTGGCTGCGGATCCGGATGATCGCTGCTGAAGATGGAGGTGCCCAGGAAAGGTGAGTGAAATGCAGCGCTGCAGCGATCGAAACGAAATGCTTTTAAAAATGATGTCTTCCCTTTCAGGATCGTCGGTGTGATGTCTCCGTGATAAAGCTTTAGCAGGTAAGGTCTTCTTTATCTCCAATTCTCTAATATCTCCCTTTGCAGGTGACCCAGGATGCTGACAGGCGTGGCTGAAGTCCAGATGCAGGAGCTGACACGGTGAGCGTCCAGCTGCGAGGAGCAGAACAACGCGAAGCAAGAGTTGCTGATCGGGCGTGGTTTAAATAGCTTTGGAAGAAGTTCCAGGTATGTATCCTTCCACCGATCAGGTATGTATCCTTCCCCGACCACACCCAGGTGGAAAGTAGTCCCACAGGTAAAGTAGTTCCATTCAGGCCTCAAGAGGGCCTGGATGTAGCAGCATGGTCTGCACCAGGTAAGTGCACATTGAAACACTTGAACACATGTCTAGCTTTATGAGCCTGGCGCCTAAGGCGCCAGGACAGGGGTCCAACATGAGCCTGGCGCCTAAGGCGCCAGGACTGTGTCCAAAGGGCCCCAGCTTGGGCCCGCTGGCACTTCCCTGGGGGGAATGATGCCTGCCTCTGGGGTTGCTGGGTCGGACTCGGCTCCTTGGAGGTAGGCATCATGACAGTACCCCCCCTCAAGGCCCCTCCCAAGGTTGTTCCCTCCGGGGGTCTTGGCTTGTTCGGAAATCTCCGGTGGAACCTTTGTATTAATCGAGGTGCGTGAACATGGTTACTAGGCTCCCACGATCTCTCCTGAGGTCCATATCCCTTCCAGTCAACAAGATAGAAGAGTTTTGACTTTAACACCTTGGAGTCTAAAATATCTTTAACTTCGAATTCTAATTCCCCTCCAATTTGAACTGGGTCTGGAGGCTTGGACAGTCGGGTCCCTGGTTGTACTGGCTTCAAAAGTGATGCATGAAAAACTGGATGAATACGCATGTTGGACGGTAAATCCAGTTTAAAGGCCACGGGATTGATTATAGCCTTGATGGGATAAGGTCCTATGAATCTGGGATTGAAGGTTCGCGGGCCCTTGAGGGGTAAATGTTTCGTTGCTAGCCATACCTGGTCTCCTACTTGGTAAGGAGGAGTTTTACTTCGGTGCAAATCAGCGTTTTCTTTATACTTTTTCTTGGCTTGCTGTAAATGAGTTGCAGCTTCTTTGAAGGCTCGGGTTATTGTGGAATCCAAATGATTTACTGCGGGCATTTCCAGGGTCAGAGGTGGATCCAGGTCAGAGGTCCGAGGATGGTGACCATACAAAGTATAAAAAGGAGTTTGTCCGGTTCCAGAATGCACTGAATTGTTGTATGCATATTCTGCGATCCAAAGGATGTCTTTCCAATTTAACTCGGATTGGTGTAACATGCACCGAAGATATTGCTCGAGAGTCTGATTGGTTCTCTCGGTTTGTCCGTCGGTCTGGGGGTGGTGGCTGGTGGATAACCGCACATCTATTTGTGCTAGTTGGCAACACTTCTTCCAAAAATGGGAGATAAATTGACTTCCACGATCCGAGACTAATATGGAAGGGAAACCATGTATGCAAACTATATTCTCCAGAAATTCCTTGGCCAAGGTGGAAGCTGAAGGCAAACCTTTTAAAGGGATAAAGTGGGCCATTTTGGAGAATAGATCCACAATTACAAGAATAGTGTTGTAACCAGCACAAGGAGGCAGGTCAGTTATAAAGTCCATTGACAAGGTGTGCCATGGTGCCGGTGGAATATCCAAGGGTTGAAGTAGGCCGGCTGGCCTTTTCTTTTGACCCTTGTTTTGGGCGCAAATTCCGCAAGACAATACAAAAGACTTTATGTCTTTTCTCCAAGAAGGCCACCAGAAGTGGCGTTTGATTTTTTCCTCCGTTTTAGCGATACCAGGGTGTCCTTCCATTAATGATTCATGATGATGGGCAATAACAAGTTCTTGCAATTCTTTACTTGGCAGAAACAACCGCTCCTGGAAGTAGGGTAAATCATCCTTAACGGTGTAATGAGGACCCTTTTGACTCCATTCCAGTAAGGCTGAAGAGTCTAGAAGTTGTTTTACTTGCGTTTGGATGTCCTCAATAGTTTGCAATGAAGTTAGGCCTAAGATTCTTTGTTCAGGTATGATTAGCACAGGTTCTAAACTCGAATTGGGTTCTTCCATGCCAATCCGGGATAAGGCGTCCGCTTTACCATTCTTGCAGCCAGGGCGATAGGTAATTACAAAATCAAATTCCGCAAAGAATAGAGCCCATCGGAGTTGTCGTGAAGATTGAGCTTTGGCCGTCTTTAAATACTGTAAATTTCTGTGGTCCGTAATTACGGTGATGGTGTGTCTTGCCCCGAGAAGGTAGTGACGCCAAGCCTTGAAAGCAGATTTAATAGCCAGTAACTCTTTGTCGGTAATTGCATAGTTGATTTCAGGAGGAGAAAATTTCCTGCACCAAAAGGCCACTGGGTGTAGTTGGTTAGTTTCTGGGTCTCTTTGCGACAGGACAGCTCCCATGGCTGAACTGGATGCGTCGGTTTCCACAATATAAGGGAGATCTGGGTGCGGGTGCTTTAATACTGGTGCAGAGGTGAAATTGGTTTTCAGGTCCTGAAAGGCTTGTTCGGCCTCAAGAGTCCATTCAAAGCGTTTGTTTTTCTTTAGGAGAGCTGTGATGGGTTGGACTGTTCGGGAAAATTCCGGGATGAATCTTCGATAGAAATTGGCGAAGCCGAGCATGTTCTGAACTCCCTTCACTGAGCTAGGAGATGGCCATTTGAGGATGGCGTCCACCTTTCGCGAGTCCATTCGGACTCCTTGTGGTGTCAGGATGAATCCGAGAAACTCAACTTCTGTGGTATGAAAAACGCATTTTTCGAGCTTTGCAAATAGTCTGTGCAGGCGCAATTTCTCAAGAACTGCTCTAACATGTTTTCTGTGATCGGATTCTGAAGAAGAGTATACCAGGATGTCATCAATATAAACAATGACACAGACATCGATAAGTTCCCGAAGAACATCATTCATAAAGTACTGAAAGGCGGCAGGTGCATTGCACAAACCGAAGGACATCACCTGATATTCAAAGAGCCCAAATTTGGTGCGGAATGCAGTCTTCCATTCGTCGCCTTCTTTTATACGTACCAGGTGATAAGCTCCTCGAAGATCTAACTTGGTGTACACAAAAGCGTCTTTCACCTGGTCGATAAGCTCAGGGATCAGGGGCAGAGGATAACGATTCTTAATCGTTATTTGATTTAGGGCGCGATAGTCTATACATGTTCTAAGGTCGCCCTCTTTTTTCGGCACGAAGAACAAAGCTGAGGAGACAGGAGACTTGGACGGGCGAATAAAACCATTGGCTAGGTACTGATCTAAATACTGACGCAAATGCAGGTTCTCAGGTTCCGTAAGAGCATAAATCCTACTACAAGGTAGTTGAGCATTGGGTACCAGATCGATTTGGCAATCATAAGACCGATGGGGAGGTAACGTGTTAGCCTGTTCCTTCTGAAAAAGGTCTTGGAATTCTTGGTATTCTGACGGTAGCTGTACAGGGGTGGAAGTTGCTGAGGCTAGACCCATAACTGGATTTCTTGGATAACAAGTTGGTTCACAATCAGGAAAACTTATCTTCTTTGCTCGCCAGTCAATTCTGGGATTATGTGTTTCTAACCAAGGAATTCAAAGAATTACTTGAAATTGTGGGGCCTTGATCACATCAAACACGATTGTTTCCCTATGTCCATCCTGACCTACCAGTGTCATTTCAACAGTGGAATGCGTTACAGGCCCTGAGGCTATTTTGGTTCCATCTACTGTAGTAATGACATCTTGGGTTACTTTCGGGCGGAGAGGGAGCTTAATCCTGGAAGCCAATTCACAGTCTATGTAATTTCCAATAGCTCCACTGTCGATGTATGCTTTATAGCATGCAACTGCTGAGGCTGTTTTGGGTCCACGAGCACCATTGGCATGACAAAATGCGAGGTCAAAGAATCTGTTTTCAAGCTCGGCAAGCGGACCCCTACGCTTGTCGGGCTAGGTCGTTTCCCGAATCAGGTGTCAATAAATCGTTATCAGTGGCTCCAACCACCTTCTTAGGTGGTTTAACCGGACAATTTCGAAGATAGTGACCGGAAGTCCCGCAATACAGACAAAGTTGCATTTGCCGTCTTCTCTCTCGATCCTTCTGCGTTAATGGTCCTTTAACACCGCCGATTTGCATAGGTTCGGATACGTCGGTACTCTTGAAGTTTGCATGGCTTTTGATCGGTACTCGGGTTTCGTACTTGAACCGATCTGCTTTTCTATTTTGAAGTCTGTGATCAAGTTGAACCACCAAGTCTATGTAGTCTGCGCAGACCTGGGGTGGATCTACTATCTGAGCTAGAACATCCTTAAGCTCTCCGCGCAGGCCTCGATGAAACAATGTGATCCTTTTGTTTTCTGGCCATCCAGTTTCCACAACCAGTCTATTAAAGGTGGCAACGTAGGACAGGAGATCCTGATTACCTTGTCGTAAGGATAGCAGTTCGTTATCAAGGGCCTGTCCTTGAGAGTGTCGAGCAAACAATCTTTCCATGCTGGCCTGGAAACCCTGAAAATTCTGGAGAATGGGATCATCCTGATTTACCAATGGAATAGACCAATCGGCAGCACTGCCACTGAGGTAAGATAGTATAAAGGCTACCTTGGTCTGGTCGTTAGGGAAGGCCCCAGGTCTGCATAGAAAGTGTAAACGACATTGGTTCATAAAGACGGCATATTTCTTGGGATCCCCCGCAAAACGTTCAGGCGGGGCCAAAGGCATGTGTCCAGGTAGATTGATTTGTACCGGGTTATTCAAACCCATTGATGTGGAAGTACCTCCGGAATTAGGTAAAGGAGTGTGCCCTGCCTGGGCCTGCAATAACCTTTTGGCCAGGTCATCTGTTCTTTCCTTGGATAGGATCAGTTCTCTTTTGAGAGTGTTAGTCTCCTGGCGGGCTGAGTGCACTTCTGCCCGTAATTCTCCCAAAATCTGGGCCAGCTGATCTGTCTCGGAAGTCTCCATAGCGCCCTGGTGGGAAATTGTGGGTAGGCTTCGCGTTCTGTCACGCTCACCTGATTCCCACAGAGGCACAGGTCTGGCTTCGTGTGCTGATGCTTCTTCAATGGTGAAGCGCAGGACTCTGAAGATGGACAGGTAGGGCCCCTCTACTCTGGCTTCTCTGGCTCGTAGGAATATTCCCCTGTGCGTGAAAAGGGAGTTTTACCTACTGACGGAATAATGCTCAAGCCTCCCACTTCCTTCCAACCGTCCACGATACCCTTCCACGATTCCCCGTGAAGTCTCACCTTAGGATCTGGAAGGATGAGTTCTCCATCCTGCTTCTGATGCAGGGGCGCGTTGAAACCCAGTTACTTCACTGGATTGAGGTTTGATGGAAGTTCAAATAAGCTTGACTATTCAGGTAAGGCGCTGTAAGATTTCTGTTGCAAGTTCAAAAGTTTAAGCTTAATAATAATGTTCATTGTCTTATTGCAGCAAGCGCTAACGCTTATGTCTTTTTCCCCTTAGGGGCCGGGGTTCGGAATGCCGGAGATATGGCGCCGACCCGAAGTGAAACGTGCAGTTCCAATAAATGACAGGTAAGTTCTGGATGAGCGTTCGGGTAATGTCTTTGCATTCGCACATTCAATGTCTTTGTCTTTTTTCCCCGTAGGGGCCGGGGTCTGGAATGCCAGGAAGCGGCAGGACCCGAAATGAAATGGGAATGACCCAACTGGTAAGTCTTAGAAGGAAACTGAGCTTTTCCTATTCCCTTCCTTCTCTCACCTTGTGTTCTTGTCTTTTTCTCTCTAGGCACTGGGAAGTGGCTGCGGATCCGGATGATCGCTGCTGAAGATGGAGGTGCCCAGGAAAGGTGAGTGAAATGCAGCGCTGCAGCGATCGAAACGAAAATGCTTTTAAAAATGATATCTTCCTTTTCAGGATCGTCAGTGTGATGTCTCCGTGATACAGCTTTAGCAGGTAAGGTCTTCTTTCTCCCCAATTCTCTCTTATCTCCCTTTGCAGGTGACCCAGGATGCTGACAGGCGTGGCTGAAGTCCAGATGCAGGAGCTGACACGGTGAGCGTCCAGCTGCGAGGAGCAGAACAACGCGAAGCAAGAGTTGCTGATCGGGCATGGTTTAAATAGCTTTGGAAGAAGTTCCAGGTATGTATCCTTCCACCGATCAGGTATGTATCCTTCCCCGACCACACCCAGGTGGAAAGTAGTCCCACAGGTAAAGTAGTTCCATTCAGGCCTCAAGAGGGCCTGGATGTAGCAGCATGGTCTGCATCAGGTAAGTGCACATTGAAACACTTGAACACATGTCTAGCTTTATGAGCCTGGCGCCTAAGGCGCCAGGACAGGGGTCCAACATGAGCCTGGTGCCTAAGGCGCCAGGACTGTGTCCAAAGGGCACCAGCTTGGGCCCGCTGGCACTTCCCTGGGGGGAATGATGCCTGCCTCTGGGGTTGCTGGGTCGGACTCGGCTCCTTGGAGGTAGGCATCATGACAGATAGTGGGAAATAGGAAGCATCTATTCTTGATAGATACAGGGGCACAGAAGTGCTCCTTTGATCATTCTCAGGTTCTAAACATTCCACTGTCAGGCCAAACTAACGTTTCTGTAGGGTTTTCTGGCACACCAGTTGTCTGTCCGGTTTCTTCGCCGGTCCCTTTTTCTTTGGGTCCCTTTACGGACCGTTGTCTATTCCTTTTGACTTCGAATTGTGGAGAGAATTTGCTGGGGTTGAATCTGTTGAAGGAATTAAATGCAGTAATTCATTGTTCTTCTTATCGAGTGCGTTTGACGATTTCACCACAGCAACTTTCTGTCTCTCAATTCTTGACCAGACCTTTGCCGCCGGAATTTAGTGAAGTTCCGGAGTGTTTGTGGGCAGTTGACGACAATGATGTCTGTGTTTTGCAAATTGAGCCTGTTAAAATTGTATTGAAACATGGAGTAAAGCTGCCACGTACCCCACAATATAAGATTTCAGTCGAGGGTGAGCAAGCTTTGAAATGCATCGTCTCCGATTTTGTGCATCGAGGGGTGATTGAGGAAATTGCAGGTAGTTAGTGCAATAGTCTGATTTTGCCCGTGTACAAAAAAGGCGATTATGCAATTCCTTTTCGTTTCATAATTGATTTACGTGCCATTAATAAAATTGTTGCTCCACAATTTCCAATTGTGCCTGATGTGACGACGATTTTAACTATGATCCCGGCTTCAGCTACTCACTTTAGTGTTGTGGATCTAAAGAATGCTTTCTTTAGTATTCTGATACACAAAGATAGTAGATACTTGTTCGCGTTCACCTTAGGGTGACGTTCGTTTACTTTCACCCGTGCACCGCAAGGCTACACGGAAAGTCCTAGCATTTATAGTAGGGCTTTGAAAGAACAGCTTGATACCCTTGAGTTGCCCTCTACTTGTACACTGCTCCAGTACATTGATGACTTGCTTTTAGCTGCTGACTCAGAGAGCATTTGTAAGGAGGGCACTGTGTTATTATTCACCTGGCTAAACATGGACACAAAGCTTTTCTTAAAAAATGTCAATATTGTTGTCAGGAGGTTGCCTATTTAGGCTATCTCCTGTCAAAGGAGGGAAGAAGATTGACGCCTGAACGGATAAAACTCATTTCTAGCATGTCTGCCTCAAATACACAGAAGAAGTTAGAGCCTTGATAGGTATGGCTTCTTACTGTAGGCAGTGGATCCCCAATGTTTTGTTAACGATTAAGCCGATGTTGGCTCTGACAAAGAAGGGCATTTCTTCGCCATTGCCGTGGAAAATGGAGCACCAGCGTGCATTTGATTTGCTCAAGACTGCATTGTGCTCGGCACCGGTTTTGGGAACACCAAATTATGAAAAGGCCTTTGTGTTGTTTGTGCATGAATGTGGAGGATGTGCTTTGGCTAAATTAACGCAGGAACATGGAGGGAAGAATAGGCCATGCAGTTACTTTTATTCCGCCCTTGATCCTGTTGCATGCGCTTTGCCAAGATGTTTGCGTGCTGTCACTGCTGCATCTGTAAAACAGAGTGAGGGAATGGTCCTAGGCCATGCTTTAACCCTGATGGTACCTCACTCTGTGGATGTTCTACTGAACAGAACTCAAAGGCAACACCTCACTTCCGCACGGTTGACGAGATATGAATTAATCTTGTTTGCACCACACATTCAAATTAAGAGGTGTTGTGTTCTTAATCCGGCAGAACTTTGACCTTTCTCGCAAGGTACTGCGTGCAGTGACGAAGAGTCACATGATTGCCTTTACACTACTGAATAAGAGACAAAGGGTAGAATTGATCTCGAAGATACTCCTTTGGACAACCCACAAGGGGAATTGTTTTGCGATGGCTCCTGCTTCAAACTTCCGGATGGTACATCCACAGCTGCTTATGCAATCACTACATTGAGCACGGTCGTGGAAACCAAGAGAATCACGCATAACTCCGCGCTAGCCGCAGAGATTATAGCATTGACCCGAGCTTGTGAACTTTCCGAAGGGCTTACAGTAAATATATATACTGACAGTCTTAACTTCACATGATACAAAGATCCAGCATGACTCCCTGATAGTACAACTACTCTCAGCGCTTGCACTCCCTACTCAGTTAGCTGTCGTAAAATGCGCAGCACATCAAAAGATTGTAGATGAGGTAGGAAAAGGGAACGCTTTCGGTGATCAGATAGCTAAACAGACTGCCACTGATCTTCAGACAAATACACTTCAAGGGAGGCCACAAATGCCTGTACTATGGATGAGGGTGTTGATTCTGTAAGGGATAGCCAAGCCGATGCCACATTAGAAGAGTCTAAGAAATGGGCTGAAGGCTTGGGGAAACTCGATGATGATGGGTGTTGGGTGGACAGAGTTGAAGGGAAATGGCTACTTCCTGACACGTACATTATGATGATGGTTGTTATGGCTCATGGTCCCACACATGTATGTGCCCGCTACACAAAGCTGTTGGAAAAAGTATGGGTAAATGATAAAATCTCTAAAATAGCTGAACGTTTTGTTCAGGGGTGCATGATCTGTTTACAGCTTAATGTGGGAAAGGGTACGTCGACTCCCGGGGGAAGTTTTGGTCCACCTTCTGTCCCCTTCGAGGTTATACACTTTGATTTTATTGAGATGGAACGATGTAATAATCTGAAGTACGTTAGTTGTCATCTGTGCTTTCAGTAAATGGGTTGAGGCTTTTCCTGTTAAAGACGCTACAGCCATGACTACTGCAAAAACTATGTTAAAGGAATATTTCCCGAGGTTCGGGCTACCTAGAGTCATCTGGTCAGACAATGGTCCACATTTTATCGCTGCTGTAATTCTGCAGATATGCGCGGGATTACAGATCGATAAACGGTTCCATTCGGCCAGACACGCCCAGAGTGCCGGACTAGTGGAAAAACACAACGGCATCATCAAAAACAAGGTCGCTAAGACGTGTGCCGTCACCAAACTAAAATGGCCGGACGCCTTACCGATTGTGTTGTTATCCATGCGTACAATCACTCAAACTAAGACTGGGCTCTCTCCCTTTGAGGTGGTAATGGGGAGGCCTGATAATATCTGGAACCTTCCAAAATGTCGTTCTTTGAGAAATGTTGAAAATGTACTTCTTTCAGATTACTGTAACCAGTTGACAAAAAATTTGGATCTGATTTATCACCAGGTGCGGGAGGCTTTACCTGTTAAGTATGAGGGCCCAGGTCACAGCATACGCCCAGGGGACTGGGTCCTCACAAAAGCATTCGAATGATCCTCTTGTCTCGCGCCTCGCTGGAGGGGCCCACACCAGGTCCTGCTGGTCACACAGACGGCGGTGCGGGTGGCAGGACGAAAACACTGGATCCATGCATCGAATATCAAACGGATTCCACACCCTGTGCCTCACGCTACAGGAGATACCCATCGTCAGTACTGCAACCAACGATCCCGAAGCAGTAACTGGCATCGAGAGTGTGTCTGGGATTCTCCCTGATCCTGTGAGGTCTGGGGAAACAGCCATTCCATCCCCACACTCTTCAACCATTTTGTTTCCAGAGGCGATCCTCAATTGTGCCTCTAACCTTACTTCCGTTCATTCGCCGCTTCCAGTGGGAAGTGACGACACGTTGTTCTCGGATCAATCAGTAACAGGGATTGCACGGTACGATCTGTGTTCAAGGAAATAGACTTATGGCACGGTTCGGCTGTGCGCTCGGAGAAGAAGAAAGTCATCAAGGGCTTGCTTTCCGGCCCGATTAATTGTTTGAAAATGGGATTCTATTGTCTAGGGTTTGTGGAAGGACTAAGAAGACGCTCTGCCTGGAGGTCACCAGCTAAAAACATTGGTGTTTTTTCATTTGAAGACTACAATGCCTGCAACCGCTCCCACTCGTATGGAAAAGGGAAAAGACTGTGTGACCAGCTACGGGAATTAACATTTACCTAAGTGGGCCCCGAAAATGTATTGCTGCTTTGTGATAATGTTAATTTGTTTTATAATAATTATTGTTTTAGGCTTCTGGTATCTAGAAGAAGTACATCCGCTAGAGAATTTGTTGCCGACTGAAAATGTACCTACTGTTTTCTACTCATATCGTGCACCTGCACACTCTATCTCCTAGGGACTCTCAGCATAGACAGAGATAGTATAACAACACGCTATTACTCATCATTAATGCTACACATGCCATCTTTAATAAATCCAACAGTTGGGTCTGCTCCCATTTACCGCAACACGGGGATAAGGGGCTAGGTTGGTATATTCATCCTCTACCTTTGACAACTGCATGCTATTCTTCTCTTAGAGCACTATTCCTTGGTCGCTGGAACAATAGCATCTCGGGAAACTTTGATGGGACTAATTTGAATCAGTTTGAAAAACGTGTTCTGACTCCCTTGGGATGCTCGCTCTTCGCAAATGGGAGCAAGCCTAATGTTGCTTCTATTAGACCTTCTGAAATACTGTCTCATCCTTTTCAATCTTTGATTTCTTTCAAAATGGCTCCTATAGGCAATAAGGATGCCACGCCTCTTTCCTACACTGTTAACTATAGCCCCGATAAAGTTTCTCTCTGCATACAGAGGAATGGTACTCAGTTAGTGGGTGATTTTAAAGGTTGCGCCAACGTTGCAAATTTGACTGGGGAGGACAGACCATTGTATGTAGGCGAACCTGTCTACTCTGTTTGTGGTAATGTAGCATTTCATGGTTACCCAGGGATTGGCAGGGAACTTGTTATTTAGGGATCCTGTTTCCCGGGGTATTCATAGCCAGTACTGTAGAGGTTTCAAAGGCTCGTCCACGGCGGGACGAGGATGGTGATACTTCAGCGCAAATTCTGGGTGATGTAGCTAAGTCCTTTGTGCCATTTTGGGGACAAATAATAAACTCTGAAGATATCAGGAGACTAGCAAGAGTACTGGAGAGAACCATCAACCGGACCACTGACATACTCTATAATATGACGTTAGAACAGAAAGCAATAAGGTTGATAGCCCTTCAGAACCGGATGGCATTAGATGTCATCCTGGCTGAATGTGGAGGGCTATGTAAATAAGTGGGGTCCGCTTGCTGTGTTTTTGTGCCAGACTCCTCCCCAACTATTTTTAAAGCAATACAGAACTTGCATGTCTTAAATTCAGAAGTGCATGTACCTTAAGGGAACTGGGATCTTAGCGCTTGGTTCTGGAACTTCTTGCGATCTTGGGGTTGGAAGCTACTCTCTGTCTTGTTGATTATCTTAGGAATCCTGCTGTTTCTTTGCTGCTATATACAGTGTCTTCCTGGTGTATGTTCGATGTAAGGAGGATGTTGCGCACAGGCAATGGGTAGATTAGGACACAAGGTATATGCCCCAGACAAGAACTCCAATGAATATGTGCTGAAGGAAATCCTAGTAACCGATCTAATGGCAATTGATATCTCCGATAGTGATTCAGGGTGTATGGACGTTGAAACGTGGAGTTGTTCGTAAAGTGGCTAGAAATAGTTTAGCGTTTGGTTTAGGCCAAAAGGAGGGTTTGTCGAACGGGAAATCATATCGTGCCACCTTTACTGTATATATTGGCCTAAGAAATCCGCGTTGCAAGGTCCTGATCTTAGATCAGTATTAGCCGCCATTTTAAGTTCATCCATCATTTTAGATTCTCACTCTAAAGTCACCCTGTGTCCTTAAATGGTGGACAGTGTCATTTTGAATGTAACATGGTTGTCTTGACCTCTGCGTACAAGTTAATGTATAAACTGCCGGCAGGCCAAATGTTAGGGTCATGTACTGAGACCTTGTCCTTCGTTGACCTGTGTATAGAGGATTACCTGTGCCAACAAAGCTAATCCACGAGCACATGTTAAGCATAATGTAGTCAAATACTGAAATGTGAACACTTGTTTAACTGCATTGTATAAGGATATATGCGAAAGATCAATGTGAAATCCGAAGACACACTGTTGTTATTGTAACTTACTGTGAATGTATTAGGAATAATCCATAAACATATGGATGCATAAATTAAAGCGTGAACTCAGCACGAACCCTAGATCCGTGGTGTATTAACTTGTAGGTGGGCTGGACATCATGTTTTGAACTGTATAAAAGGTGCGACTATTCTGATGTACAGTCCCACTCACTACACACACCGAACAGGGCTGGTACTCGCTGTCTCGTACTGGGGGGCCTGATAGCTATCTGTTGCTTTGTCCTTTGAAACTGTTCAGTTGTAGAATAAAGATCTCTGTATCTTTCTTTGTAACCCGCGTTTGGTGTATTTCCTTTTGGGGTACTCAGCCTTGATATCTTCTTTTTGCTTTCACAAATGAACTCTACCTTTGAAGGAAATACTACACAGTTTCCCATGTGCATATTTGCAGGCAGCTAGGCTCCAAATAGGTTTGCATCTCAGAGGTTGCCATTCCACTTTACAGCTGATGGAATGTCTTTGGTCTGTGCACAGCAAAAGTAATTATGTAGGAGGTCACTGAATGAGTCACTCACTCCTTGGCCCACAATTCAGCCCACGTGAAATTACAGACGCCTATCCTCAACTACAGGACACTTTCTTTCAGAAAAGGCCTTTATTGTATTGTAAATGATAAAAAGAAATCACAAGATTACAATTTCAAATTTCATTCTGTCACAGAGAGAAATCAACCATCCAGTTTATATTTCTCCATTTATTTTATTTCTCTTAATGAATGAAATGATGTTTGTATGCATTGCATTTATTCAATACCTAAAATGACGGCAACTACATCTAATGGCTTTTGGCAGCCAGTTCCTGAAGTTTGGTTGACTGGTAGGTAAAAATTAATTATTTTTAACTTCTGAAACTAGTAAGTTACTTTGCAGGTTGGAAGTTTGTTCTGTGGACCAGAAATAGCAGGGAAAAAGATATGCAAATATTCAGTTTTACCCTTTCAGATAATCCAGCAGCAATCCATGTGTCATCTTGTGTTTTGCATGGAGAAGTATTTTGGAAAGAGGTAGATGTGGAGCGACTTTACACCACATCACCCGTTCACATAAAAGTGTTTCTTTACCGACCCGCAGCACCGTCCAAATCTTAGAGGATGATTTCTATCTACGCCAGCCTTGGTGACATGGCTCAGCCGGTCACTGTGGAACTGCATGCAGGATTACAGGTTTCGGGGGCCCTTTGTGGAAGCCAGTTTTGTTTTTTGCTTTCTTGAAGACATCAGTTCACAGAATCCGCAGAAACACTAGTGTAACTAATGACAATCTTCTATTTCTCTCTGGCGTATCTCACTGCGTATCTGGCGGTGAGTGACTCACAGCTATCTGACTTGCCCGATCCCGCCTGCACCCATACGCACAGCCTGAGAAATTTGACTAACGGAGCGATACCATCTAACCAATTGGGTGGAGAGTGAGGAATGATGAAAATGACCACTCAAAAAATAACTACATTTCTAACCAATCATGAGCGCTACTGGCACTAATTTGGTGCACCATCTTTAGGCACTTAACTCATTTGCACGATCAACAGGGAAGTGGAAGGGGTGGTATGTTACTCTCCATTACTCCTCTCAGATGGGAGAAAAAAGGCCTTGAATTAAATCTCCCTCCGACCCCCCCAAAGTGTACCCAGCAACAATATTGGCAGTACTATTGGCAGCAGTGTACTGCAGACCAATATTGTGGTACATATGGACACAGCGGCATGTTAGATAAAAGTCTGCTAGTGACACCTGAACTAACTTGACTTAATTCCACCCTAATGGATGATGAGAGGGAGGAAATATCACCTTCTAACATCAGTGGGCAGTAACTAAGTTTGATGAAATTCTCTCTGCCTCACGGATGAGACCAATAAGAGGGGGCCGGGTGTCGGCTACCTAACTGAGGCAGAATAATGTTGATGTTACCTTTTATGGAGGCTCTCTTTTGGCACATAACTGCCTACCCTCTACACTTACATTACAAGGTTTGGACTTTGCACTGACTTCACTAGTCTGTCATTCATAGTGAAAGGACTTACAAGATCTTAACTGAACACACTAAAACACTCCAGGCTATACGTAAACAGATTGGGATTAAACCTGTAATTACCAATGTTGTCCGTAACATCTCCGATATCGTTAGTACTGAGGAAGAGGATGAGGATGATATTCTGATAAGTGATAATCTTAGTGCAAAAAAGGCCACACGGCCCTTTTATACCTTAAAAGAGTTTCTGATGAATCCAAATAGGGAGAGACCCAATTATAACATCAATGGCCCTAATCCTGCAGAAGACCAATTGGATTGCCAGTCCATCAACCTCAAAACCAAAAGGAGAATTAAACTGGACAACAGCAAGCTGAAAAAAGGGTCTAAGGCGAGCATGATTACTGGGTGTAATAATGTGGACGCGTCCCTGAAATTGAGAAGTACGGAATCTAGAGTTCACCCCAGTACACCCGCAACTAGTTTGGGGGATGTTACAACCCCCACAAAGAAAACCAGCAGGTGCATGAGAGGAAGAAACCTAAACCTCACATTACAGAGCGGGTAAAATTAACCCATAAACAGGAAGAAGGAAAGTCATGTTGGCTGACGCAGAAAACATAGACAAAGAGTGAGTGGCAGCACTGCGTGAAGCAAAAAGGCAGTATCAGCAGACGGGTGTCGGCAGAGCCGCGTCATGTACCGATACTTGTTCTTTCCTTGCTAGCACCAAATTGACGATCAAGAGTAACCCTAACCAAAATCCCCACCAACAAAAACCCTAAAGAAGACCAACGGTCATCCTGTGTGATTCCACTCCCTTCCTTCCCCCCTCCTTTTGAGTATATTGTCCTATATACTGTACCAGTGGTTTGTTTCAAGTTTGTAAATATGCTCCTTTCTTTTTGTACTGTTGTTATTCTGTAAAGGGCTTTGGAGTAAAGCGCTATATAAACTCAATAAACATAAACATAAACATATGTAAGGGGTAACAACATCCCACTTATTTGCCACCTCACTCGGTCCTGGATACTTTAAAAAGGGGCTTAGATGGGCACTTGAAGTTGGTGTCCCAGATCTAGATTTGTTGCTTCCGCTCTTCATTGTAACTTCAATACCCCATCTTTATGACGTATTGTACCGCGGGGACTAAAGAGTTGCATTGAAGGATGCCGTTACACTGCAATGAATGTATTTATATATATAGGACGCAGATTGATGTAGAATTCAGATTATAATATTGTAACTGTGAAATTAGTGGAATGTAGTGTATATAGTGTAATGTTAATGTATTTTTTAAATTAGTTATTTTATTTTTGGATTAATTGTTTTATGCTGGATCATGCAATGATTTATTTATAAAAAGTCATTTTATGGCTGTATTATTATAGTAATTATGATAATAATATTTCTCTCTTACTCCACAAAGCTCTGTTTGTGGCACGGAGTTAGTTGGGAGTGGCAGAGCTCTTTAAGCCCGCCCTACTGGCAAGTGATCGCCTGGAATGCTGTTACTGACCTGCGGGCATCTCGCATACTTTTCGGTCATTATCACACAAGAGCACAGTCGTTTTTTTAGGCAGTGGTCGAAGCCTACAAGAAGAAGTAGTGGAACTATCTTCCCTGCTGCCCTAACCCAGCTCCCCACACCCCCCCCCCCCCGGCCACGCCCCCTCCCAATCGCAATCCAAACCCCACACAAACACATGTGCTCTTTAAGGGAATGTTCAGTGCACGGAAGTGCACGTTTCATCTTTTCCTACACTTTTATTTTAAAACTAAACCATTCCGGAACAGTTTCATTTTAAAATAAAAGTATAGGGACAGTAAAAGTTTATTTTTTTAAAGTAGAGGAGCACCGCTCTTAACCGCTCCTGCCCACTTTGGCCCGTTGCACGCCACACTAACCCATGACAGGTATTGTGGGAGAGGGAGGCCCGACTCTCCCGCACACCCGAAGGCAAACCAAATGCTCAGCCGAAGCCAATAGTTTGCTTAAAAAAACGCTTGCCTTGACGATTACCAAGCAACTGACAAAACAAACCCATCCCCTCTTCCGTCCTATGAACACAAAATACCTTAAATATGCACTAACATGGGAGAAAGATAAAATGGAGGGCATGGAATGAGGTGGCTTGGAGAAAGCTCTAAGAAGGAAAAAATCACCTTCAACCTCTTTCTCCTGCATGCTTCCAGAAACATGGCCAAAACCCAACAGGCGGGTTGAAATGCCCCAAACCCAACAGGACGGCGATAGAATGATTTTTGACGCAGCCCCAGTTCACCAAACAGAAAAGGGAAAAACTATCTACACTGGGCCTAACTGACGCAGAAATGCTAGAAATCAAAAACCCTGAGATAACTGAAATGCAAAGGCTCGAACCCAAGTCCAAAACCTGCGACTTGCCTAGACACTCAAACAAAATGGAGAACCCAAGATCTCCCCTTACTGAAATCCCTGCCTCTAACCTAGAAGCAAAGACCCCCCTTACACTCTAACCAGAGCACAGAACAGAGCCTGACCAATATCTTTCCCCTGTTCCACATGAGCTAGCAAATGACATAGTGTACATTAAAGGACTGCTTGGAAAAAAAACATTCAGATCAAAAGAGGAAGCTCTAAAGAGTCATTCGGAACTCAGAGCCTTCCACAGGAAGAAAAAATATGGGCGGATGATGAGAGACCTCACATTAGTCTGGGCAAGAACATACATCAAGAAGATACCCAGATCTCCTCCAGGACCCCAAGACAGAACCAGACCAACATAGCTCGGAAAGAATTAGATCATCTCGTTCCTCTACTACCCTTGATGACTGTCTTTTCTCCAAAATCTAGTCAGGACCTTCCTGGTCCACTCTCATCGACAATCATCAAAACCCAGAATAGTCTGATGTCAGTGCTGACAATATCCCTTACTCCTTTCCTAAAATTGTATGAAGCTATGCATGAGAGTTTTAAAGATCAAGCTACCCTCTTGGCTATGATTAACTCCAAAGTAATATTTATTGACACATTCATTTCCTCAATCCAGACAAGTGACGACCAAGAGGCAGCTGCTTCCAGCCAAATTCAAAAACGTATGCAGCGGAGACTTGAAGTGGAACGACACGAGAAGAAGCTGATCTTATTATCATTGATGGAAATTATTTGTGAGAAAAAAAGAGAACATCAATGCAGGCCCCTCATATAACATCTGTACATGAAGCAGAACCACCATTGAACTTGGTCAATGAACAGGCACCTTTACATCAACAACAACTTTAAAGATATGCAGAAGTCTGAAACTCCGGCTGAGGAGCAGACAGAAAGAAATGACATACCCTTGGCTGTTGATAGCAATGAAAAACCTGGAATGATAACCTCCAATAATGACGGAAGAAACGCCAAAGTACGAGATAAGTGGCCATGCTTTGACCTCACAACACATAAAGCTGGAGGGGCTCCTCGGAGCCTCTCACCTATACCTACTGGGACAAAAATGAATTATGCCCACAACTTACCATGACACATTGAAAGCTCAACCCTTCCAGATTTTCAAAAAACCAACTTAGCCGGCGAGAAACAACATACTGGTATGGAACAAAAAAAAACGTAAAGCCTTCCAGCACCGAAAAAAAGAAATTCGAATGCTGCTAAAAATGTTGTGAGACACATCAAAACCCCGCCTACATCAGAGACAAATAGTGCAATACAGATCACTAAAAGTGGAGAAGCTATTGACCACAGACAAGAACAGATCTCCCAAAACTTAACCTGGCATCAGGAAACAAATAATTTAACCAATGATGAAGTGGACCTATTAGACCTCTCGATTTACACGATCGAGGAAGAAGATGTGGTGGAAAGCCTCGCTCCACAGGATATGGAAGAGAACTAATAGGAAATATAATAGAACCACCCAAAGGCCGGCAAGGGCTAATTCAGGTACACCTCCTCTACAAAACCCTAAATCTGCATTGGATGAAGGACCAGCCCCAAAGGTCTCCCACCATTCAAGAAAAACCCAAACTGCACCTAATTTCCTCACCCTGGAGCAGAAAAGAGTTTGTATCCATAACACCTACAAGGACACGATGGACATGGATGCGAATTTAGTGACAAAACTTGGGCCGTGCTATAGAAAAAGATCTGAAAGAAGCGCTTCTGACAAAGGGGAAAAAGCCTGTCAAGAGAGACTAGGCACGCCGCAGCTAGAAAGTACAATGATGATGACACCATCCAACTGCAGTGCCTCTTTCCTGGGGATTAAAAGCAACTTTAATGGAGCTGGCTCATTTAATACTCCCAGTGGGCTTCGAATTATCTGATTGCTCCAATAATAAAAACGAATCATGGAAGGAGAGCATACGAAGGAGAACTCAACCTCTGTATCAATATTTCTCAAACATGCAGACAAACTGCTCAGTACTAAAAAAGGCTACACTCAAGGATCCATTAAAGAATGAAAATGATGAGCAGGAAAAGATTAGTGATCTGCAGACTCTTATCAAGAAGAAGCAAACGGGATCCCTTATGGTTTCGTTTAAAACAAACCAACAAACGGATCGTCAGGGAGGGAGATGGAACCTAAAGCCTGCATTGATGAACAAACTTTATTTAATTAATTGTTTTTTTATAATACGCCTAATACCATACCTGATTTCGGTTCCGAAGCGCAGATCCAGGATTCAAACCTCTGTTGCTCTGTGCGGCCTTGCTTCTAAGACTGTAATAAACCAAAAACTATAATAAACCATGACATTACCATGGCCGTACATAGGCATGTCCAATAACAACGAAACAAGTTATGAACTCTTGGATATTGGAACACTAGAGGCCGTAGACATTTGCTGAAAGAAAACGATATCACAAGGGCAAACTTAGATATAATATGCCTTCAGGAAACATGGCTGAGACTTCCCCTAAACCTGGATGGCTACTTTTCACACCTAAATCCAGCCTATGGTGCTGGGAAAGGGAGACCTGCTGCTGGCCTGCTTACCTTAATAAAGAACAGTGTTGGCATAGAAGTATCTAGGGTCCATAACCCTAACCCTTTTTGGCAAATGATATATGTGACTCTAAAAACTGACACAAATAAAAAACCTACATGGGGCCTAATAATGAACGTTTATTGGAATCCCGTAATGATAAAAGCTGCTCCTCTCTTGCACCTAATAACGGAAGCAAAAGACCTCTTCACTGGAATGTACGTGGAAAGATTCATTATATTGGGAGGAGACTTAAATATCCCTTGCATTGATGAAAAAAGGAATAATAATCGATGAAGATGAGGAATATACCACTAAACGCCTGCAAAGCATGGCAATATGGCTCAGGACAATGCAATCCAAGAACCTTTTTCTTCTGAATGGCCAAACGAAAGGAGATCAACTACCAAAAGCAACATGGTCAAACCACGCCCATTTGTCATACCTGGACTATATATTTGTCTCGTTAGACATACTAGGAGATATAAACAAGCTGGAGATGACTAACAAAGAAACCAGTGACCATGCTCTCCTGAAGATAACATGCAACAGACAATATTACAGCAAAGAGAAGTGATGGGGATGGAGGGTAGAGGCAAATAACACATAAACCTGTTTAAGACTACAACCTCAAGCAATGGGAAGAAAAGGCTGACATAAATGATGAAAAGAAACTGCTTAATAAAGATCTAAGAGCGATAAAGAAACTGGAAAGTAAATCTCGCTTTACATTCTTGAAGAAGCGAAAAACAAGATATAGAAACTGGCTTCGAGGTTGCCATGCAACACTAACTCAAAATGATGCAGAAGCCATGCTAAAAGCGTTGGCTAAGAAGAACTCCAGACAGATATGGCAATGGCTAAACAATCCTACCGCTACCAACCGAGCTCCTCTGATCAACGTGGTGACAGAGGCGGCCTGGTGTAACTTCTATGAATATCTATTTGGGTTGGGATCTAGTATGCCTAAAGAACTGAAGAACGAGGTGAACTAGCCTTGGACAATCTGGATTGACAGACTTGATCTACAGATCCTCATAAAAAAATGTAACACATCGAATGCACCCGGCCCAGATGGCTTAACAAATTTGATGATAAAAAAAACCATAGAGAGGTATGGATCCCATTTATCTTTGACCTATTTACCCAGGTTCAAAGAAATCAGAGACCATCCCTGATTCATGGAGAAAAGCCATTATTTTGCTTATCTTGAAGAAAGGAGATACGATGAATCCTGCAAACTACCGTCCGATAGCTCTTCTTGATGTTTTGGATAATCTCTTTGCTACTAAAACCACTGAGAAAGTGGATAAAGGATACCAATGGCTTTGACCCACGCAGATCAGGATGTGTCCATGGAGTAGGGACGGAACTAAATCTTTTTACAATAAACCTTTTAAAGGCTGATGCACTGACAATGCACTATAAACTATACATCGCCTTCATCGACCTAAAGAAGGCATTTGACATGGTCGACAGGTCTCTATTATGGGCAAAAATGGAGGTGGGGAAATGCCCTGATGAAATATTGTGCTCTATGAAGGACATTTACTTCTCTAACAGAGTCCAAATGAGATTGAACGATCAGAGTACCCTTACTAAAGAAATCCACACTCATCGAGGTTTAAAGCAGGGATGCCACTTGTCACCCACCCTATTCAATTTCTTCTTGGCAGACCTGAAAAATAGTGGAAATCAAATGAACACCTTTCCAACGCCTATCAATGGCCAAGCAGTACCGTGTATCGTATATGCAGATGATGTAGTCCTTATGGACCAAACGCCCAGAGGACTTCAAAGAGTCCTTACTGACATCCACAAGTACATGCAAAACAACGGTTTGGAGATAAATGTGGCAAAAACGAACATCCTAGTCTTCTTGTCTGGTCAGGGCGAAAAGAAAGCCAGCTTTAAATGGTACCTGGGGAATGAGATACACTCCCAGGTATCCTCAGTAGTATGCCTCGTTATATGTATTAACTCCAGCTGGATTGATATGCCCCACCACCTGGAACTAAGGACAAACATAAAAGCCCTAATGGACCAGGGCCTCTGGATCTACAAAATAATATTGTAGATTTTCCATCCTCCCGATCCTGGCCTTTTACAAATTGAAGGTCATGGCCTGCTTGACCTATGGAGCGGACGCTTGTACATTCACCCTGTGGAAGATCTGGGACATCCTTGAAGCCTTTTTCTGCAGGAAAATATTGAGACTCCCTCAGAATGTCACGATAGCAATGGTCCAATTGTGCTAGGGCTGACATCCATATAAGCCCTCACGGTTTGGAAAACATGATTCCTTTTCAGGAAATGCATACTGGTCCCCAAATCTGAGTTTTATTCTATCTTCATACAAGATAAGAAGTGGAGGAACAATAATCTCCTTGACTTATGAGGGACCCTGCGACTAAACCCAGAAAGTGAAGAAACATTTGAAGGAAGATGACTGGATCAAACCACAGATGGTAATGTGGTCCTATCAGCCACTGAGCCAAATGATGAATGAAACAAAACCATACGACACAATCCCAGAGTACCTAAGATGTTTCCCTCCGAATGGTACCGATCCCAGTTTTTGAGATTCCGTCCTAACGTCTTGCAGACAAGACAAATCTTATGGACAAGTCCCTGATTCAAAAGGCAGAGTCTGTAAACGGGAGGAAAATAGATAGTGAAACACTTACACACATTGTCCTGTTCTGTACAGGACTCATAGAGATCCGCACGAGATACATTGGAGACTTGATTGAAGCTAGATGTTTGAAAGATGCTGAAACCATCTGCACCTGGATCATTTTGGGCGATTCACGACCCTTGATCATTGCGGTCATAGAAGAAATCATCAAGAAATCATGAATGGAATTGTGGATGCATTACCCACTTTGAACTCTTTCCTCCTCCCACTGACGGGATAACTAATGAATTACGAGTGTAAATATGACTTATGAATGTAAATAATGATACTTAATGGACTTGATGCACATTTTTTCTCCACCGTTTTGAAAACTGATGTCTTCCTTTCTTCTCCCTCTGTTTCTTCTCTTCTTCTTGGGGGAAAAATACGTTTTAAATTTTGGATGGAAAGATAAAAGGTTATTTTATTGAACCACAAATCTTTAATAAAAAAAGAATTTAAAAAAAGTTATTTGTTTAAAGTAGAGGAGCACCGCTCCCGCCCACTTCGACCACTGTTTTTAGGTATTATAAGATGCTGCCCACACAGAGGGCACATGTTATAATTGGAAACCTAAGCCTAGCGTAGGGTTAGGGGCGAGTCTCTCCTGCGATGCACGCGGCATCTCTCAGCAGTGACTTATATTCATTCATAGTTTCTGCCAGGAGCTGATAGGGTGGATGGCTAATGCATCCCCGTAAAACTCTGGCCTGATATTAATGAAGTTCAGCCTGTGGTCAGCCTTGCTGTTCACCAGTGGCCGCAGAGTACTTTGCACCAACCTCTGTCAAAGTTGGGACGTGGTCAGTATGGGCTCAGGTTGCTTCTTTGGGGTATGCGGGATAAGATGTCTCTGGCTTGAATCTACAGAGGAATATGAGCTTCTCAGTTCTCAACAGCATTAAGAAAATTGCAACGAATGTCCACAGAAGAGACCCAGCTATAAAGCAAATAGGCTATTTATTACAACTGTACCATGCTAGAATGCCAGCTAAGGAACTCTTTGGGCATGTAAGCAAACACCCCTTCAAAGTAGTAAATAAAGATCAAAATGAAGCATTTTAAAGAAGCTGTGCAGTTCGAAATAGTTGTGTATTGTATGCAGTATGGGAAAGTAGGCGGGGTCTTTCTGATTGTATCGAAGGGAAGTTATTCTTAACCAATGCGGGAGGAGAGGCATGAGAAAGGCATTTCCACTCAGTGTCGCCCCCTCCCCTCAGTGGCAGGCAGCACAGTCCACCGTTCGCTTTATTTGCAGAGGCGACTGCGCCGTCTCTCTTTGTTATGCTAACAGTGTAGACATGCTGGCTGACAAGAAAGGGGTACTCTACTCTCAGTCAACTTCTTTTACTTGTGAAGGGGAAAGGTGGGCCATGCAGTAGTCTTTGGCTGTGCCGGCCGGCATGTGTGTGTGTATGTGTGAGCACATGTTACTGTTTTTGTTTTTATGATTGTGTGCATTGAAGGAGTTGTTTTAATATTGTCTGAATGTGTAGGTGAAAGTGTTGTATGTGAGTGTGTGCCAATCCCCACATCTAAATTTAGTGCCCCCCTCCCACATTGGAGGTGCCTTCTTACTGTGGCATGGCATTTTTTACTTGGCATCAAGGGACATGCAAACATGATCAGTGTTATTACATTGCTACACTGGCCTACATTAGTAGTGCCCTTCTCCATATACTTTCTTAAGGAAGCATGGCATTTTTTACTTGACATCAAGAGTAATGCAAATATTGTAAGTGTTATTACATGGCTAGACTGGCCAACATTCAATGTATTCAAAATGTGCCCATTACCCGCAGTGAAGGGGTGGTGTGAAACTGCCCTTTCCCTCTTTCTTTTGCCAAGCATGTGCATTATGCAATCTGGCATGGGCTCACAGGAGAGAGGTGCCCAAAATGGTGCCCTGCTTGCCTCACAAGACACTTTCCTTGCATATCTGGCAGGTGGCAAGATGTAAAATAACTCTACCTTCCTGATTTTATGAAAGGGCTGAGGCAGGACCTTACCTCTGCTCCTTCTTCTACTTGGTGTATTCTGCAGTGGATGCTGTGCGGGTGGTGAGGGGATGGTGATGTTAATGTGAATGACTGGAAGGTTTTACAACCTGAAGCATGTGTATTTCTGGACTGTTTTGGGTAAATACTGTCCACTGGCACATGAGAAATGTCTGAAGGATGCTGTCTGTGTACAATGCATGAACTGGACAATTGCATGGATATGTCAATGTCTGTACCCTCTTCTTTGATCCGACTTCTCTTGATGTATGCAGTATCATCAAAGAAGAGGTTGCTGAGTGTTGATCTTGAATCAGGGGATGGAGCATAATCGTAGTCATATTTTTCATTGTCATCTGCTTCCAAGGAAATCAGACGTGGGGAATTCTCAGGAATCACCTCTTCTTCCTAATCCGGTTGCAGAGCTGATGTCATATCTTTTCCCTCTTGTGCCTCGGATGGTGGTGGCTCAACTGCCTCCTCCTCCTTGCACTCCATTCTTTGTCACCTGATGCATGTTCAAAGGCACCGCATCCACAATTAAATGTTGTCACAATGCACCTGATTCTTTTTGGGACAAATGCCCCTGTTTTGAGGATACTGATTTGCTGGCATGACTATCACAGAGATCCACAAATTATCTGGACTTCTCCAATGCAAACAGGTGCTGCTGTAGCAGGTCAAAATACCCAGCGGACACATTCCTTACCAACCCTTGCCCTCTTCCCTACAATATGTGGGTGCTACAGTAGATTCAGGCTTGTTAATGTAATTCACCACTTCCCTTGAATAAAGATACATGGGGTTTTCAGTTATGTGGCCTTGTTCCACGCTAAGTAAATGCACTTGGGGCTCTGAGTGTTTTGGCCTTCTCCAATACCTAGTTAATTCACATGGGCTTCTCAGTGATATGGCCTTCTCCTCCAACTACTAAATGTACATGGGGTACTCAGTGCTTGGTCCTTCTATGCCTAGTAAATGCACATGAGGGTCTCAGTGCTATGGCCTTCTCCACCACATAGCAACTTCACGTGGGGTTCTAAGTGCTATGGTCTTCTCCTGCGCCTACTGAATGCACACAGGGTTCTGAGGGCTTTGTCCTTCTCCTATGCCTATTAAATGCATGTGGGGATCTCAGTGTTGTGGATTTCTCTTCTGTCTATTAAGTGCATGAGGCCTTCCCTGTGATTTGGCATTCACCTATGCTACTACATGCATGTGGGATTCTCAGTGCTTTGGCCTTCTCCTATCCTATATTAAATGTATGTGGGTTCTCAGTGCTTGGGCATTCTCCTACACCAAGTGATTGTACCTGGGGTCCTCAGTGCTATGGCCTTCTCCTCCACCTAAGTGCACATGGGGTTCCCAGTGCGTTGCTCTTCACCTATGCTACTACATGCATGTGGGAATCTCAGTGCTTTGGCCTTCTTCTATCCTATAATAAATGCATGTGGGTTCTCAGTGATTGGGCATTCTCCTACACCAAGTGATTGTACCTGGGGTCCTCAGTGCTATAGCCTTCTCCTCCACCTAAGTGCACATGGGGTTCGCAGTGCGTTGCTCTTCACCTCTGCTAGTAAATGCATGTGGGATTCTCAGTGCTTTGGCCTTCTCCTATCCTATATTAAATGCATGTGGGTTCTCAGTGCTTGGGCATTCTCCTACACCAAGTGATTGTACCTGGGCTCCTCAGTGCTATGGCCTTCTCCTCCACCTAAGTGCACATGGGGTTCCCAGTGCGTTGCTCTTCACCTATGCTTCTACATGCATGTGGGATTCTCAGTGCTTTGGCCTTCTCCTATCCTATATTAAATGTATGTGGGTTCTCAGTGCTTGGGCATTCTCCTACACCAAGTGATTGTACCTGGGGTCCTCAGTGCTATGGCCTTCTCCTCCACCTAAGTGCACATGGGGTTCCCAGTGCGTTGCTCTTCACCTATGCTACTACATGCATGTGGGAATCTCAGTGCTTTGGCCTTCTTCTATCCTATATTAAATGCATGTGGGTTCTCAGTGATTGGGCATTCTCCTACACCAAGTGATTGTACCTGGGGTCCTCAGTGCTATAGCCTTCTCCTCCACCTAAGTGCACATGGGGTTCGCAGTGCGTTGCTCTTCACCTCTGCTAGTAAATGCATGTAGGATTCTCTGTGCTTTGGCCTTCTCCTATGCTATTAAATGCATGTGGGTTCTCAGTGCTTGGGCATTCTCCTGCACCCAGTGATTGTACCTGGGGTCCTCAGTGCTATGGCCTTCTCCTCCACCTAAGTGCACATGGGGTTTCCAGTGCGTTGCTCTTCACCTATGCTACTACATGCATGTGGGATTCTCAGTGCTTTGGCCTTCTCCTATCCTATATTAAATGCATGTGGGTTCTCAGTGCTTGGGCATTCTCCTACACCAAGTGATTGTACCTGGGGTCCTCAGTGCTATGGCCTTCTCCTCCACCTAAGTGCACATGGGGTTCCCAGTGCGTTGCTCTTCACCTATGCTTCTACATGCATGTGGGATTCTCTGTGCTTTGGCCTTCTCCTATGCTATTAAATGCATGTGGGTTCTCAGTGCTTGGGCATTCTCCTGCACCCAGTGATTGTACCTGGGGTCCTCAGTGCTATGGCCTTCTCCTCCACCTAAGTGCACATGGGGTTCCCAGTGCGTTGCTCTTCACCTATGCTATTAAATGCATGTGGGATTCTCAGTGCTTTGGCCTTCTCCTATGCTATTAAATGCATGTGGGATCTCCTATGCTATTAAATGCATGTGGGATTCTCAGTGCTTTGGCCTTCTCCTACACCTAGTGAATGCATGTGGGGTTCTTAGTGCTATGGCAATCTCCTCTACCTAAGTGCACATGGGGTTCCCAGTGCTTTGGTCTTCTCCTAGGATTGGTAAATGCACCTGTCAAGTTCTTGGAGCTTTGGTCTCCTACAGGATGCATGTACTACCCCTGCACCAACAATTCACACCCCAACCATGTCTGTCACAATTCACACCCCAACCATGTCTGTCACAAATCATGTCTGTCATATAACCCAAATTATTCCAAACTAACTCTGTTTTAGCAAATGGTCTCCCACCTTTGGCTCTCCAGATATTATGGACTACAACACTCACTAATCCGGCCAGCATAGTCAATGCTTAGGGATCATTGAAATTGTAGTTCAAAACATCTGGAGAGCCAAAGGTTGCAGAACCCTGATCTAGGCCCTAATATCAATTTAAGTTTACTGTAACCTGACTAGCATACACATCCCTTCCGCAACAAGCCTGAGCAGCTCTTGCCTCTTCATATGCCACCCTTTGACTGTCCCAAGTTTCTACTCGCCAATTTTTATCTAGACACAACGTCGAACCTCTTATCTCAAACCTTGGACAAACCCCGTAAAATTCGACTCGGTTGAACCCCTGGAAATTCTACAGGTTCGCGTTTTGCTAAAACCATCCGGCTATGCTTACTTCAATGTTGCTTCAGGCTCACTCTCTATTCTCCATCACTCAAACTAATTTGGGTGAAATATTAAACAACCTCCAAGGAGATAAACAATCAGCAGCTACTCACCTTGGGGCAAATGCAGTTGCCCCCTGAGGATCCTCTGCCCCTCAGCACCGAAAGCTGCTTAAGCCACAGGATTACATGTAGCATAGTACCCAAAACCAAAACTACAGAAAAGCTGGGGATCCACACTCACTGTTCCAGTCCAAACCCCAAAACGGAAATACCTACACTGCAATTTGTTGCTTGAAATCAGGCAGCAGGAAACTCCCTCTTGGACAAAAGGAGGAAGGAAAGTTTGAATAATCGAAGGCTTTCCTTCTAGGGGTACTTGCAGTGATCAGTGAAAGTGATGTGTCTGGGTTCAATTTGGTTCAAATTAGGTTTTGACTCCTTCGGGAATTGAGGGATAAGCCCTGCCATGGCAGATGCTGCCAGTCAGAATAGTGAGAGTTATTATGCCCATGGTGGACCAATGGCATGGCCTGCCCCTAATCCGAATCTCAAACTCTGCCTTGGCATAGACCGGGGGGAGGGTGCATGGTGCAAGGCCACTTAAATCCCTGTCTTCCATGCAGTTTTTTTTCTTCATTTTCTAGGAACTTCATTGAGAATTCAGGAACATGCCAAATGCTTTGTGAGCTACCAAACTCCTTCCAAAATAACCTTAATGCAGAGCAACACTTTTAAACACCGGTCCGCTGAGACTGTGGCTCAAGTTCATAAAAGATGTGGCATCTCATCAAACACCCCTTGTCAAGCTTGCTGTGGATCCCTCCCCTCTAAACGCAAGCAGGGTATGCCCCATAGGGTGACTGGTTGCGTTGTGATCTGCTTGCCTCCAGGGCACCTGTAGACGTGAAGTACACGTTTGGTACAGACACAGGACAGCCTCTCTGGTCGGTTAGTTGACACACTAATGTGTGAATGCCCTGGGCTGGATACCAGCACACTGACATCTCCCGCTGCATTCCAGACTTCAGACAGGTGCATTCATAGAGCACAACCCAGCCGAACACAGCATATTGTTGACAGTATTGACGATTGTCACAGCTCCTTAAATTGGACTGAGCAGGTCTAACCAGTCTATAGATTTCTGATAATTGTACATTTCGTTCAGCAGAAGAAGAGTTTAAGTAAGACAGGCGCCTCATATAGTTGGCCCGGCTTTGCTTGAGTGTGCTCAGTAGCTTAAGCCACAGCCCAGTAATAAAACACTCTCCTCAACCTTCAACATTTTGGAGAATGGCTTTTATTTCTCCAAAAGGTTCACGATCCTTTGCAGCACCTATCTACACCTTTATTTCTGGTGACAGTATAATACTATACCAAATAATACTACACTCACTAAGGCTCATTTTAACCATACTACTGATGTTATGCTAGTTCAGCAGGTATTTGTAAAGCACTAAACTGCCCTGAGTGTATCACTGAGAGACCATCTTGTAGTGCAGTGCTTCACCTGACTGGTTTCTGTATAGCTTTAGGCCAGCTCGTTCATTACGTTCAGTAGACAATTGTCTTTCTTTAATTTTGTCCCTCCAGCACTACGGCAGCACTACGGAGCATGTAAAGATATATAGTTTAATTTTTACTTTTTGAAACTGCATATCTTGAGTTTGCCTGATCCAGTTTTCAAAATGGTTTGGACATGCACGGAGTTTGGGGTAAGCGCAGAGGTGGATTTTGCAAGCTTCCAAGAAGGAAATGTTGACGCCTCTCCCCCTGCTGATCCTCTGCCCTGTCTATCTCACCTCAAAGACCTCAACTGCCAGGGCTGCACACCGCCCACCCCCCCCTGCCCCCCAACCCTGGGGTCTCAACTGTCTTTTTAACACCTCTTTCAGCATCCATTTACAACTCAAAGCGACCAGGGATGGGAACAGGCACTTGAAGTGGAATTGTTGAGTGGCTAAAATGATGGGGCGCATGGACTGCAGCAATAACAATGTCAGCGTGACTCTGTAGGAGGTTTGTGTAGGTTTACATTACTTTACACTACACGTTGGAAATAGTAGTCTTAGATTCAGGATGGGTAAAATAAAGCAGCATTCATACTTTCTTTGCGCAATATGTTCTCAAACAATGTGTATTATATATGTATGTGGCTGGTGTGCTTTTAAAGTCATCTCCATAAAACAGAGTCTTCAACCAGACAATTATGTGTACATCTTAAGCTGGAAATATATGTGGTCAAAAACCTACATTTCAGACGATGCTCAAGTGTTTGATGCTGGGCACATCATTTAATCTCACTGTAAGTATGAGTCAAAATTGGGAGTTTATGGAAGTCTTTCAGTTTGAAGTGTATTATATTCCCCCCAAAAAACTCACTCATGTGTGATGATAAGATCAACACAAGGTCCAGCCCTGCCCCCACCTGTTCATAGAAGTGAACGAAAGTACAAGCTGAGAAGTGATTTGTAAATATTAGAGGTAATGCAGCCATCATAAGGAATAGGGTGAGAAGTGAGAAGTAGGGTGCACTCAAATGTTTAGGGAAAGGTTGCAGAATACAAAGATAGCGTTAAAGAAGTAGCATGGAGATGGACGTGGCTAGGGATAGGTTGTCGAATACCTGGGCAGGGAATGATGTATGGCGGCATGCAACAAAGAATATTAACGTGGCAGAGAATTAACTACAGTACCACCATTTTGTAGACAGAAATTTGAAATGCCTTTATTCTGAAATACTGAATCCTGACATCAAAACTGCTTTGCACACAATCCCAAGCCCCACGATGTTCAGACAGACCCTCAGGCATCAAGGTCAGTAAGGAAGGGGGCCCTGACGGGGATTCGAAAACACACCAGATAACATTCTTCATAGGCACACAGCATGCAACTAAAGTTGACTGGTTTCAGTTGGTAGCAGTGAGAAAAAACAGACAGCCTTGATCTCCAGGTGCGAATAGCCACCATGCCAAATGACCTCCTAATGAAAAAACTCACATTGCAGCACACATGGCATAGGATAGCAGAAAACCTAAATAAATAGAAGAAAATTAGCTCTGAACAGTGGTCTTCTACCACGTGCTCGGAACAGAGATAATTTATTCCAGGCCTAACTAGATGGTGCACCTGATACTCCTGTTGTGCATCCATACTCCAACGACATGTCAAGCTCACAAACACAGTGGCAGATAAGGCCTCAAACCTGGGAACGAGAAGGGAGTACCTTCTTCAAACTGAATCATAATGGTCCTTTCATCTCCCCTTCCTCATCACGCACCCTGGCATCACATGAATGTGCCTAAGGTGGGATGAACAAACTATCAACCAATTAGAATGTTGTCTGCCACATTGGCTAATGTAGAACATTCTCAATCAATTATTTGTTAGAACGAAGTGTAACATTTTAGTAGGACGAACGTAGGAGGAGCCACCAGTTAAGGAATACCTAAAAGTAGTAGCCCTCGCATATAGAATGTATATGTGGTATACCTTATTAACCAATATGACAAGTAAATAGAAGTGTTTTCTTATCACTAACCATGACATCATTTGTGATGCATATTTGATTTAAAAGCTTGTGTTTTACATTGTACTGTTGAGAGAATGCTGTGTTGCATGCACTCCCGGTCGTTTATATTCGAATAAAGATGGATTTTTTCTTGCACTTGGTGTTACTCAATTCATTTTGTTATCGATCACCTATTATCGATTATCATTGACAGGGCCAACCTTAACACATGGTTTACTAGTGTTGACCCATATAGAACAACAGCAGCCATACATATTCAACAAACAAAAAAAACATGGATTGTTTTCAGGTGTGTGGGTCACACTGTGGATCTTGGTTACATTTCCAGTTGCTGTTGCTTTGTAATCCTGGCTCTCTCCTGTATACTTTCTCACCCTGTGCTAAGTCAGACTCAGGAGGCGGACAAGAGATCATTTCACATGTCAAACTTTATTCTGAACAGAAAGTAAGGCCTATTGTATCCCTACCTCTAAGGAGATGTTTACCCTACTCTATAAAGAAAATAATAAAAGGCACTCGTCAGTATGTCTGGTTAACACAAAACGGTCCTCTGTCCAAAGCTTAATCTACAGTGAATCCTGTCCCTACCACTAACAAAAAGATAAGACAAACTCAAACAAACCAGATCTGGTCAGACCCCCACACAAATGCCACTTTGGTTTCTCCCAGGCCACTTGCCCAGTGATGTAACTAAAAGTTCAGGTTTGCCTGATGTCTGTTTATTCTACCTCTTCTTTTTGCATTACAGTCTCTGTCTTTTTGGGTTGGCATGTACTACTCAGTCCTGACATATCGTGTCTCTCAATCTTCCTTGGGGTATTTCTTCCTTCTACCCGTCTGGCAGGTTTGTTACTCTACCATGCATTGGGGTCCTGCTCATCCCCCGCACTGCCTTGGTACTCAGCTTCTCACACCTCGTCATGGGATCTTCTGTCTCTCAGCCCACCTTAGGGTCTCCTACCTCTCACCTCGCCTTGGGATATCTTGTCTCTCACCCCATCATGGGGTATCTTATTTCTTGTCCCATCTTGGGTTATTGGATTTCTCACCCCTTCTTGGGTTATGCAGTGTTTCACCCCTTCCTGGGTTATCATGTTTCTCACCCCTTCTGGAGTTATCTAGTTTCTCAACCCTACTCTGAGTATTTGGTTTCTAACACTTCCTGGGGTATCTGGTTTCTTGCCCCATCTTTGGCTATGGCCAGGCCTCTCTGCCCCTCCTCCCAGTTCCCTGGATGCACTGTATCCCTTCTTTGCTCTGCCTGTGTTCCTTATGGGAGGTGGTCTCCTCTGGTGCGGCACTGCAACTCTGGTGTTCCTCTGATCTTCCTCATCAGTTTGCTTGCATTGGTTCTTCCCGTTGGCGATCAGCAGGATGTCAACATCAATTCCAGCAGGTTCCAGTCAACCGTCTTTTTGATGGTTGCCTCTCTTTTAAATTCGGTGAGGGTGAGCTCCTCTGGCTCCCAGCTGTGCAGAAGGCAGCAACGCTCTGCAAGTTTTCTGCTCCTCCCTCTCCATGCTGTCTGTGTGGTGCTGCTTTCTGGTTCCAGCTCAAAGGGGGATGTTCCCTACTCTGCCTTACTCTGCAGGCTTTTGTAGCAGGAGGATGGTACCATGCACCTTATTGGTAGACAGGTGTAGGTGGGCACATAATACACTTTCTATATACCTTCACCAAATACTTGAACCTCCTCTTATCTGTCTCCAACCCCACTTACCTGGGTTCAAGATCACCCTGGTGAGCTCCTCTGTGGCGTGGAGAAGGGACAGAAAGGCAAAGGTTAGGGCAGGATGGATTCCTCCCAAATGACCGTAAGGATAAAAACACTAGGTTAGAATAACTGGCTCACAAAAGGAAAGGCAGACAAAGAAATGCTGGTGTACGGTTCTTTTAGTTGTTCTTAGTTTCACTTGTCCTTTCTTCTGGTACACCAGCAGGCTTTTTTATGAGTTTTGTAAAAAAAATTAAAAGTGGGGAAACATAAGGCACTATATTAAACTAATATAGGACCAAAGCAACTGCGTAACTAATATCCAACATGTAAAAAAGAGTCCCTTGTAACATTTTTAAAAACAGTTCATTAAAAATATAAACAGCCCTAAAAGCACTGAAAAAAAAAGAAAACTCTATATATTGTCATTACTTGGGAGACAATCTGGCCAGGGCTGTCTCAATGGTCTTGCTGTGCTTGATGTTCTTCTATAGGAATGATGGCTCTATGGTCTTCTCTGTGGTGTTGGCAACTGTTCTTTGAATGGGCAGCCAGCAGCAGCAGTGTTTTGGGGGCCCAAAGTCTTTGCTTTGGCTACTTATGTAAGTAGCAGCCGAGCAATCAGATGCAGCGTAGGGGGGCTCCACACAACTCTCCTAAACCCGGGCTGCGTCTGCCAGGTGCAACCTGGGGAGTCCTCGTGGGCCGCCCCCTTTGATTTGTCTACATAGCCCAGGAGGACTGTAATATTCGGCGCACCCAGCGGAGGGCAGTTCTGCCGGTATTTCTGATGTGCCTGGGGCCCGGCGGTATCAGCAGGCCACCTGGGGGGATAAGGGGCATGGCGATGAGGATTTCAGGTGCCCCTGCTGGTCAGAGCAACTGTTTTTTCTTTTTTTGGAGTAAAGGAACCCTTGCCTGGCCATCCACGAGGGACATTTACTCTAATATTTTTCTTTTTCCAATCAAATGGATCTCTGCATGGCTTGACATCAGGGATCCTTTTCTTCTTTTTCTCTTTTTTTATATCCCTGAAAGGGGGTTCCACTTGTGTGTGTGTCTCTCTCTCTTCCCCTATCTCTCTCTCTCTCTCTCTCTCTCTCTCTCTTTCTCTCTCTCTCTCTCTCTCTTTCTCTCTCTCTCTCTCTTTCTCTCTCTCTCAGTCTCACAGGACCTTTGTGTTCCTCCCTGTAAAGAGACGAGACAATCCATTGGTCCTGCGCTTCATTCAAGGATGGCAACAGTAAAGGGTCAGAATCCATAGCAGCCACTTCTCTAGGGATATTCACACAGTTATCTTTTCCAATCCCTGTATAACCAACAAAGATAATATCTTCAGAAGACAAGGCAGGGTAACACATACCCCTGTGCAGGGATTTTCTGTCCTCCAAGGTGGGGCCACCCCAAACGGGATCCCTCTTTCCCTGCCCCTAGGGCATGACAAGCTTAGCAGGCTCACCGCCAGGGACAATGCAACTGGGGCCAAGCGATGTGAACCCGGCACAAAAGGCACCCATAGGCTCAGCACGGTCAGCTCACAAATGGCATATAGTGAAGGCTTCACAAATTTGGCATTCACTGCCTTTGGTCAGTTTGCCACCCGGGACCGCTATTTCTAGATGCAAGAACCCACATTGTGAAGCCTTCACTACATGCCTATATTGGTGAACTGATCGTGCCGCATCTATGGGCGCCTGCTCTGCCGCGTTCACATCGCTTGGTCCCCATTGCATTGTCCCTTGGGTGATTTCTTGGACTCCAGTCTATACTGCTTGATTTACATCTCGGCTTTCTCAATTTGAATGAAACCACCTGTCCCTTTTGAATAGTGTGGCCTGCAGTGATTTGATGTATTGTTCCCTTAATGATGACGTGCAATAATTAATTCTGACGTCGAAAACCGGATGGGTGTGTTGCCAGTAGCCTGAAAATGGAATTAAGAGCTCATTTACCATCTCTTCCCTTCGCTACTGTTTTATTGCATTGATGATTTCTATTTATTTTTCTTTGTGTGAATTTTGTGCAGAATTGTATGCACCTCTGTAGGTTTTAATGAGTTTGGATGTAGGTAGTGATGCATGTGGAATGATGGAGTATGATATTTGATGTGGTTGTTGGTGGCTTGTGCATGATCGTTGCATGTTTAATTTATATTTTTTCTGATGACTTGTTTTGGAATTCATGAACTGATTAAATTTGTAATGAAAAATTAAATTGTTGCTTGATATTGCTGTTACAGGTTATCTTTTCTGTTTTTCTAGTATTGGTTCCCCTTATCGTTTGACAGTGAGAGCAGCAGCTACAGGATCACAGGATGATGGTAAGGATCTGGACATAAGACTGCGAGCGGAGCTGCAGATTGCAAAATGGCACTCCTAAGTGGGGATCTATCCTACCTTCCACACTTAAATGGACGCTCCAGGGCAGGATGGCCCTAAGCAGGTTTCCTGATAAAGCTTGCCCACGATCGTGTGATCAGCCCATGGATTGGCCCTGTCTGGTTCTTGTAGAACTATTGCCATCTGCAGGCAGCCCCAGGCAGCTCGAATGAGTGCCTTTGGTCGTGCTGGGCTGAGCTCAGTGTTCCTCTCAGCCCAGTTAAAGCCTCTTCTGAGGATAGAAATACCATTTCAAGATGGTGGTTTTAGTATCAAGGGTCATATGATCAGCACGTAGCTCTACCCTGGTACTTGTAGGTCCTTTGTCCTCTGCAGGCAGCCTCAGGCAGCTGGAATGAGGGACTCTGGTGGTGGTGGGCTGAGCTCTGTGTTCCCCTCATTCCAGTTCAAGCCCCATTTTAAGATGATAGACCTTTCAAAGATGGCAGTTTTGTGGTCAGTGTCACATGATCAACCCATAGATCGACCCTGTTTTTTTCTTGGAAGTCTACTCCTCTATGCAGGCTGCCTCAGACAACAATGAGTGCCTCTGGTCGTATTGTGCCTAGCCCAGTGATCATTTCATCCCAGTTGCGTCCTCTTCTGAGGATGGAAAGTCCCCTCAAATATTGCAGTTTTGTGGTCAGAGGACACTTGGTCAACCCGCAGATTGACCATGGTTGGTACTTGTAGATCCATCGCCCCCTAAAGGCAGCCTCTGTCAGCGGGAATGAGTGCCTCTGGTGGTGGTGGACTCAGCTCAGTGTTCTTCTCAGCTCAGCTGAAGCCCCTTCTGAGGATATAAATACCATACAAAGATGGTGGTTTTGGTATCAGTGGTCACATGATCGGCCTGTAGATCCACCCAGGTTATTTCGTGTAGGTCCATTACCCTATGCAGGCAGGTTCAGGCAGCTGGAATGAGTGCTTCTGATTGTGTTGTGCTGAGTTCAGTGCTGCTCTCAGTGCAGTTGAAGCCTCCATACATACATACATTATTGGTTGCCACCCTATAGTTAAAGTAAAATATGTGAACCATTGTCCTTTTCCAATATTCTATTGCTAATAACTTTTAATCCGTTGGTGGAACTGGCTGAACGCTGCCAAAAATATTGCCTGATACACCCCTCACAATCCTCAAACTGGAACATTCAGGGCAAATTCATGAAAGAGTTCCAATGCTAACTGGTTTTGGACTGAGTCCCTTGACCTTCCCCTAGGGATGAAGGGGCATCCTTTAGACATGCACAGAGCAAACTTTGCTGGACAGATGTGTGCCATAAAAGAAGAAGCTATCATTTGTTGTCTCAGTGCAAGCTGTTCCCGTGATAATCCAGCGGCACAGAAAAAGAAAGAGTTCAAACTGATATTTGGGAAGTGGAGGTTTGAAATCAGGGAGGATCTGAGGAGGGTGAAAGGGGACCAAGGGGTGAGTTTGACACTTTGGGATGGGCTAACAAGGCCTTTTTTTAGTCAGATAATGTTTGCATTACTGCAGGATTCCAGGGGAAGAATGAGATTAATGCTGGAATTGAAATAGTCAGAGGAAGAAACAAGGGGATAACTATATTAATAGAGGGATACGGGGCACCTTTCCAGTAGGGGGAATTGGGTAGACTAAAAAAGGAGAAGTGCGAGGGTGACTGTGGAAGACATTTTAGTTTTAAGGCGTTTTCGACTTACCGTGGTAATGAGAAGGCGTTGTGTTTCTGCTGGAACCATTCTCACAGAGCAGTAATATCCTCATAGTGGTTTTAATGGTTAGGTTCCTGCTGGAAATTCTCTGGTGAAAAACATGCGGGAATGAAAGAGGAGGAAACAAAAAAAGGAAAAAGGCGTGAAACACTGGATAGTGCGTCATTGTGTTTTACTCTAATAGCTGGAAAGTGGCAACGTAATTGGTGCATTTGTTAAGTTACGTTAAATTAATTTGTACATTGCTTGTTCACCCCAAAGGAAATCTTGGCCAAAAGCCATGACCTGTGTGACATGGTTGTTTACTACTAAAGAGGAGAGGTGCCCAACCGAAGGCCATGGCCAGTGGTTCCTAGTCTTTCACCAATTGGTGCCAAGTGGTGAGTGGTTTTGGCCGAATGCCATCCCCATTGGGGCTTGGTCTGTCACCCTCATTGGTGCAAAGTGGCAGGGCTGAAGGCCATGGCCATTGGGCCATGGCCTAGTAGTCTTTCAGCATATTTAGTGCAATGTGACAAGTGGCCATGTTGAAGGCTGTGGCCAGTGGGCCATGTATTCCTAGAGGTGTGTCAAGAAGATATCGCATAACAAAACCCTTGAAATATACTGCAAAAAAGTCAGTTCAGAGACGGCTAAGGTGAAAGCATTTCTCGCAACAAAACCCATACACTTTGTGGGAGCTGAAGTTATGACAACGTTTACTCGAAATCCCTCCATTTGATCAGTCCAGTAGTACATATATGATATCACAGATGGCATTAGCAATGATATTATAAATTACATAATGGATGACACTGATGGGAGACTATGATGTAAGGTTAACATCACTTCCAACACCTACTATCACCTCAATTGTTCTTAACTATAGATACTTTAATTGAACTGATGCAAAGCGATGGTTCATTGCAACAAAACCCTTTACATTCTACAAGTGTTGGAAGTTGTGCTACCTTAACTAAGTCTCCTGTTGCGTATCCCATGAGCACACTGATGACATCATCAATGAACCCACTGGAAACTAGACAACACTGATATTAGCCATGGCCTGTTGCCACATTGCCTGGAGCATGGCCTTCGGTCATGCCACATGACTGGCCAAGCCACATAAAGTAGCCATTGCACCTGGCATGAGGCCAGGCCCTGTTGGCCACTCAACCCGCATATAGGTTCTGTGGGCCTGTAGACCTAGGCCCAGTAGCCACTTATCCGGATAAGGTATGAAATGTAAGGTTTGTAGTAAAGGGACCATGGGCCACTGGCCATAGCCTGTGGCCCTGACCAATGGCCACCATGTCGGGGTCATTGCCTTCAGCCATGCTTCAGGCACCACCATGCCACCCAAAGTAGCCACCTGTACTGATCTGAAGCCAGGACCAGTGGCCACTTCATCCCCTGTAAGGGGTCCTGAGGTTTATTACATTTCTGTTAGGATGCACTACACAGATGTCTATACAACATGTTTGCCATATGTCTCGAAATAGACCAAGAGAATTATTTTAATCTGATGGTAGTTTCCAATGATGTATGCAGTGATGTCATCTTGGATATCAGTAGTTTGCTCTAGGTTCCGGTGACACTAATGTCGATGTAACAAGTGACATAATCTGTGATGTCATCAGTGTACCCATGGGAAGAACAACACTAGTCTGTGAGTGCCAACTTTGAAGGGTTTCGGTGCATTAAATTATAACATTAAAGTCAATTCAACTAAGTTTTTTTCACAGGTTTTGTTGCACTGAGCTCTTTTAAGTTAATTCTCTCTTAACTAAAGATTTTTCACTGACTTTCAAGGGTTTTGTCATGCCATATCTATGCAATGCCATGCCATATGTGACAAGTGATACAATCTGTGATGTCATCAATGTGCCCAAGGGATGAGCAACACTATTCTCGGAGTGCCAAATTTGAAGGGTTTTGTTGCATTAAACTATCACATTAAAGTCAATTCAACTAAGGTTTTTTCACAGGTTTTGTTGCACTGAGCTCTTTCAAGTCCATTCTCTCTTAAGTAAAGATTTTTCACTGACTTTCAAGAGTTTTGCCATGCCATATCTCACGCCACATCTACTACTAAAGTTTTTTTCTTTTCATATCATCACAGATGTCATATTCAATTTTATCTGAGACATGCCTTTGCTGTGCACTTGGAACATGTCAAAGAACTTAGCCTAGTGAAGTGGGGTGAGTGTGCGTGTACTGGAGGCAGGTGGGCAGTGGGCTGGTGTTGAACAGGGAAGAAGTGTGAAGGGGTTGGGAGCCTAAGCAACGTCCACGACATGGAGCAGAAGAGAAGGAAGCAGAGTCATGTCAGGAGAATGAGTTAAGCGACGGTTGGGGTGGGAGTGGTTCGGAAAGATGAAAAATAACAAGGCCATTGTAATTGGAGGCATGTTGTAGAGGGTGAAGGGGGAAGACCCCCTTTAAAAAGGCAGGTCAGGGTAGGACTGGGCATTGAGGAAAGTGCTCTGATGTATTTAGTGCATGGGAAAGACTGGTGCAGTGCATACAATCGAAGTAAAGACGTGGAACTATTTTTTCTGTACATTTCTAAGCCATGTACCATGGCATTTTATCCCCCTTATGGGTCTGTGGTCCATACATGTACATACTGCAAATGCAACAAAAAACTACTGTTACATTACAGTGAGAACGCCTACAAAGAAAGCGGAATTTCATTTCTGAAAAGCTTAATTTGCTGCAATGCACTAGAGACTTTTACCATTCCAGGGACATTTTTACAGTTTTTTTGATTGGTAAGATACCATCCAAGCCAACCAGAAATAATGGAAAAGCAATTACTGGCATGTGCCTCGCTTTCATTAGAGCTCATCAACGAAGAGTCAGGAGATGCGCAGCTCATGAAAACAAAACACTTAAAAGCACGGAGCAAGCACACAATACTGGTAAAGTCTTAAAACATATGATTAGTGAAATACACACACTGAGCCAGAAAATGAAAAAAAATCTTTGAACATTCTAGTGTTACATCTTTTGAACTGACTGACACCATTGGTTTTACATGCACTTCACGTTTCTCATTTTTCTCAATTCCTCTGAGACTTTGAAAGTTCATCAAGCATGCAAATGATTTTGCCTATATTCCACAGGTGTCTCTGGTCTCTGCCTATTGGTCACCCATGTTGTCTAGATCCCTTTGTGGTGAAAATAATGTTTCTATTAATCATATGCTATTCGGTACATGCATGCTGTCTTGCATTGTCACATGGCCAAGGGAACACACACCTACTGACACCAAAATAGGTTTAGAGGGTTTTAGTAACCGAAATAAAAACATAACACTACTGAACGGAAATTGGTTCAGGGTGGCTATAACATAATAATTATTGGACAACATAGTAATTGAACTGAGGATTATAACAAAAAGGCATTCAGAAGGTTCTGGACAGGAAGTTCTCCTGTTTAGGTCACTCGGGCATTCAGCCTTTATCACTTCTGGGGTTTTGGGCCTTCCTCCCTTTGTCAAATGTCACCACAAAGACCTCCCCTTCACTGGGGCTCCCTTTCTCTGTGTCTTTACTCAGGTATATAGTTTCCTGCTCACTGATCCTTATCTAGAGACATAGCTCCCTGCTTAGTAGTCCGCACCTAGGGATATAGTTCCCTACTCACTCTCCCAGGGATAGTACCCTGTTAACTAATATGCACCCCGGATTATAGTGCACTGCTCACTAAACAGTACTGAGGGATATAGTTCCCAGCTCACTCCATCCCTCTTAACTGTACACACACATCTTTTGGGTTCAAAGGGCTCTCCTCTTCTGCAACATATCCCCTCTTCTGTTCTGGGGCCAAAGTCCCTCTCGCTCTCTCACTACTTCTCAGCCATCCCTTCTCTGGAGTCCAGGTCTCTTTCTTCTGGTGTCAAGGGGCAGTCCTCTGCACACCTCTCTTCTTCTGGGTTCCCTGGGACAAATCTCTTGCTGACAGAAACATACCCTTTGTCTGGGACTCGGGGGAGCTCCTCTCTGTCTCACTGTAGTAGACGCCACTTTAGGTGCTCAGGGGGTTTAAGCTCTTCTCCCCCTCACTGGAGCAGACCCCACTTTTGGGGTTCTGAGGGGCTCTTTCACTCCTCACTGGACCACACCTTTTTTTCTGGGGTTCAGAAGACTCCTCTCGCCTGTGGTGTGTCGCTCCTTTAACTGTGGCATGTTGCCCCTTTAGGCAATAAAAGGGGCCTCTGCATGCACGTGCAGGCACTCAGCAGAGACCCAGGTAGTGTCAACTTTGTTCATGTGTCTTTTCTTATGGTGTGCCCGCTGTGTGCACACGGCCTGTGTGGAAGCCTCTTCCTGTGTGATCACAGAGCCGTTGCTGAGTGACCTCCAGTGTTGGTATTGGGTCGGGTGATCCTGACCCCCGCAGGTGACCGCTGCCGTTTGACACGCCTGTCTGCCCGGGTGATCCCGGTGCACTGAGTGTCACACTCCTTTTCCCTGAGAGCGGGACACCACATTGGCGGTGAGGAAATCTGGGCCCATTTGGAGGACGTGTGTGTCGTGGGCAAATGTCAGGGAAGTAAGCCGGCAAGAAAAGGGGAGTGACCACGAAAGGAGATGGGCACAACGTTATGCCCTCAGTGTGGATGGGGTCTGCCGCACGCACATGAGTGCTCAGCCAAAGGACATACGTGCGGGAGGTGCGGGAAAGAAGATCATTTTGCAAGGGTCTGCCCAGCCCCATCAACATCCAACCCAGTGGGGCCAGCAGCAGGGAGCGCCTCAAGGGAGTGACTATTTTGAGTTTGGCTGATCGGGTTCCCAAACATTTTGCAACTTGCACCTGGGCAGAATAAGGGCTGAGAGTGTGGCGACATTCTCAGTGCGGAAATCTGACAATTTTGAAATATACATCCCAAAAACATATATTTTGTGGATGTATGGAAAACCAAACGGAGAAAACACCTTGGGCGCTTTGAAACTGAATTTACTTGCTGTATAAACACCTAACAAGCGAACAATAAATAAAATAAATTCAAATGTGTTTCTCCACTTGAAAACGGATCTGAAACGTGGCCACTCTTGGTTGAGTGAATGATTCACTGTTTGCATCTGAAGAAAAAATAAATAAAGTGTCATATAGCCTTAACTATAGAGTTGTGACTGCAAGGCCATAGAATGCAGCCAAGGCTAGAAAATGATGCAGCAGAGTTCTAGGAGCCCTCTGCAAAATCAATATGATCCTGGGAATGACATTAAGGAATGTACCCAAGCCATGGAAGAATCCGACAAATACTGCAATGCCATTCCAATGGAATTACAGACTTGTGACCACAACTGCGAAAACCTAAGTCCTCACCAGAGCATATGCCAAAAAGATAAATCACTTGCACATCAAACCCCACTATTTAGTTGAATGGGAGTTGCTTCAACTGTGGAGTTAGGTGTGGTACCTGTGCAAAATGTGAAATGAAATCTATTTTGGAAGCACTGTAACCAAACCTCCTGTTCCTGCATGACATAAAGGCCTCTCCCCTGAGATAAGCATGGCTGTGCTGTTGGGTGTAGGACTGCGCAGGCCCATGCCGTGCTTCACTTCATCAGACCCATGGAGCGGATGTATCTATATGCCTTGGCATGCGACTGCTCTGGGTTACTCAAGTCTATCATCATGGAGTACAATCAATGGCAAACCAATGTAAGGATTTCCCCCCAAAATACTCTCCACTTCTATCTTAAAGTTAGCTATAAGCCATATGGGCTAGCTATGAGCCAGGAGGATAGCTCAGAGGCAATGCGTTTGTTTTGGAAGCAAGATAATTAAAAGCTACGAGGTTCCAATCGGTCCCGCCTAGAGACTGTTCTCCGGTGTTACGCGCATAATAAGAGATGAATTAGTTATGGGGAAGTGTTGGCGCCACACCCAGTTTCCTGTTAGTCTACCTCCGGGGTTCTCCACAGGGAGTTAATTATAGAATCTACAGAGGTGTTCCGGGTCACATTAGTGCAACAATTGTAATCATAGCCTGCTTCTCAAGAACAGAAGCTCTACAGGTCGCCCTCGGCTCCTTCCTTCTCCCATGTCACTCCTCATGCCACATGTTCTATGCATGGTCGCTATGCGCCTCCCTGTTACTTCCTCTGCCCAATACTCTTCCTATTATCTCTCTGTTTGCAGAGGGCTCCTCTCTTCATTGCCTTTTCTGCCCAACCTCTACCCCTCACCACCCCCATCTAATCTTTAACCATGCCGCCTTCTCCCCAGGGCACACCAAGATACAGAGCGAGGGGTCCAAACACTAGAGGGGACAGCATCCTCAGCTAATGTGTCAGTGACAGCCTGATCTTGGGTTCATGGCTTTCTCTCCTTTATTCATGTCAGTTAATTAAATATGTGGTTTTTCCCCAGTTACGTGAAACTCAGCAACATCTCTAGCCACCTGAGAAAGCAGTCTACACCCATGGCAGAGCTCAGCTAAAAAGAGAGTTTTCCTGTGGTGTGGTAGCAATTTAAAAAAAAAGGGTACCCTCCCAATAAAGGATATAGGGAGTTCGTCCCATTTATCTTTTCCATACTTTGTCAAAGTTCCTTTCAGCAAGCTTCCAAAGGGTACTATTTATGGCTTGAAATGTAATGGAACGCTATGTGGTCTCCTAAAGCATGTCTCCCACTTTTGGCAGCCGGTTAGCACAGTGCATGTTGATTCACTGAGTCTCTAAAGGTAAGCCCTAGGGCCTCATTCAGGTCTCCTTCTTCTGGTTTATTTTCTGTAAGGGTCACTAGCTCTGACTTTTGCCAATTTAACAAGTACCCAGCAACAACTCTGCAGTCCTCTGCCATGCTTAGGATCGTCTGCTGATCTGCCCCGAGGACACTCAAGGTAAACAGGATATCATTGGCATAGAGGATCCACTTGCCAATGCAAAAGCCCAGGGGTTGGTGCTCCTTTTATGCCTGGCCATTTTAATTTGAAGGCAAAGGGTTCTACAACTATGGGATATACGAGGGGTGACAAGCGGTTTGCTTGCCTCGTTCCCCTCATCAGTAGGAAACAGTCCAATCTCAATAGTCCTGTAGATAGATGTCCTTTGGGGTAATCAAAGAAGGTCTTAGTGCACCTTCAGAATATGTCATTAATAACAAATTACCTAAGAGAGTGTGTTGCAAAAAGGAACATTGAATGAGATCAATTGCCTTTTCGGCAAAGATCAAGACCAAGCACAAAGATCATCTGTGTAAAGTGTGGTGATGATTCATGTGAATGACCCGTCTCATATAGTTTCTGTCCACAATTCATCCCACCTGATCTCTGTGCATTATCTGAGCTATGCTCTTCTGCACCCCATCTGTTAGAAAGTTAGCGAAGATGTGGAGGTTTGTATTCAGGAGGCATATCAGTGGTAGTTCCCTCAGACACTGTAAGGTCCTTCACAATTTTATGGATTAGCGATGTATGCCTCTCTCATAGTAGGGGGATGGTTTTAGATGTAAGAATGTGGATGAATAGCTTTGTCAAGTGGGGAATGAGAATCTCTTCATACTGTCGGTAATATTCTAGTGGAAAGCAATCAGACTGGACCTCTCTTGTTCATCAAGTTTTTAATGGTGGCAGGTCAATACCTCGCCAACTTTGCGGTGCGGGTATTTACCGTGATGCACTTGCATTGACAGTCTTCACTGTGCCGTAATAGAGACACAGGTAGGCTGGGCTCGGGAGGCAGGCGGGGAGTATATGGGCAGAGAGTGGATGGTGATCGGGTAGGGGGCATTGACAGGGGACGTGGCGGGGCACGATCCAGTAGAACAACCTAGAAGGGACGGGACGCTGTTATTGTTACAAAGTTCGTTGGTCGTGTAGAGTATGGACAACCCCTCTGTCCCCAAGAAACACCCTGACCGATTTTGTTATATGGTCAGTGTGAACATTAAGGCCACAGGTGGAAGTCCGGAAAACCAGGACGCGGGAACAGCCGGAAGAACCCCTTGAGCGCTGCAAAGCAAGATACAGTGGTTAAGCAACGAAACAGGGCCCAAATACCTCCATGTACATAAACCCCAAGTTACCAGAATACCTGTGAGAACTTGGGTCAAGGCGTAGGTCTCCTAGCTTAGGCTGGAAACGTGCTGTAGGGTAGAACAGGCAACCACCTATTTGTAGGACCGAGGTCCTAGCCAATGAAGTGCTTAAGCAAGAGGAATCCGTGGAGCAGGCGTGAGTCGGTAACAGGCAAATCCAAAAGTACTTGAAGGGTTAAGCAAGAGGAGTCCGTGGAGCAGGCGAGAGTCGGTAACAGGCAAATCCAAAAGTACTTGAAGGGTTAAGCAAGAGGAGTCCGTGGAGCAGGCGAGAGTCGGTAACAGGCAAATCCAAAAGTACTTGAAGGGTTAAGCAAGAGGAGTCCGGGGAGCAGGCGAGAGTCGGTAACAGGCAAATCCAAAAGTACTTGAAGGGTTAAGCAAGAGGAGTCCGGGGAGCAAGCCGAGGTCAGAATCAGAGCAGGTCCTTGAACAAAGAGAGAAGTCACGTGATCCGAAACTAAACAGCTGTGAAGCAACGCCTTCGGTTCACCGACTCCTTTTATCCTCGGAAGGGACGCACGCATAGTCACGTGTGACGTGACCCGAAAGCGTTGCAATGCTGCTAGGTAACCAAAGTCACGTGATCCGTAAAGCGCCAGGAAGCGCCGGTCTCCGAAAAGGACGTAAGTTCCTGAAGTGACGGAGCTTCCAGTTGATCTGCCACCGCCGTGAAGGGCGATAAACACCCGCTCCCCCAAACATGCCATGCCGTGCCCTGAAGTGTGCGACGTGAGTGGGGGGCATGGTGCACGAGTGTTGGGGAGTGCGGGAAAGGGTAGGCAAGGAGGGGCGAGTGGGGAGGTGTGTCCGTGGTCTAGGAAGCGGCGTGACAGTAATAGCGGTTGAGAAGTAAGTGTTGGGGAGAAGGCCAGGACAGGGGGAGACAGTGATAGGGGTAACTGCCCCTTTGTGGGAGCAAGAGACAAGGGGTCGGAGGCGACAAGGCCCCCCCTACCAAAAAGTTTGTCACATTGGGACAGGAGAAGCACACAGCAAGGAAAGGTGTTCTGGGGTGTTTGCTGAGTGTTAAGGAGCAAAGTCATAGAACCGTTTTTAATAGCCTCCTTCAACTCTTGTGAAGAACCTGAGGGCGTCCTCACTTCGTTTCCCCTAGTATCCTCTGCTCAGGTGGCCAGGGAAAGGCCATTGCTTTTGGATCCCGACCCTGGGATTGGATATGCGAGGGAAGATCACCTGGGTGGAGGAGACTTGTGGAGTGGGGAGAGGACGCCCTTAGGTGAGACATGGTATCCCATATTTCCCTTTCACCACAGACCCTCCATCCCTCAAGCCTTCATAGGATGTTGTCAGCCCTGTCCTGTGATTCCCCTAATGTATGCCCCAAATTGCATCAATATGTTACTGGGACGAAGAAGAGGACAACTAGAGCAAAGCAGGATGACCGGTTGATGGTGAGCGGTCCAGTTCTTTTTGTAATGAAAATGGAGGTGGGAGCTTTAAAAGCGGGAAGCCCCAAACAAATGTAGTCAGCCGCGGGAGCACAGTCAGCTTTGTGCAGGGAGACCTCTCTGACTTGGCGTCATGGCAGGAGGAGCACTGGAGAGCGGGGAAGCAGTGCAGAGTGTATGCAGCAGCAAGCAGTGGCACAAGAAGCTGGAGGCCGTTGTCAAGTCGTGAGAAGGAGGCCAGACGGACTGAGGAAAGCGGTCGTATGTATAATACTTTGCCGTGGATGCACTGCTGGGTGTTTGCAAGCCACAAGAAGACCGCCGGGAGAAGGCAGGAGCGACGGTATGGAGAAACAGGAACCCATGGCAGTGGAAGACCTCACGAGGAGCTATAAGACCGACCGGTGAGTGAAACCAGAAAGGGTGAAGAAGTGATAGAAATGAAATGAAAGCCAGGCATTTTGAATACCAAATACCAAATGCAAGTTAAAGCAGATGTCAAGTATTTTGAATACTTAATGAAATGAAAGCAAGGCACTTTCACTTCCGAATGCAACTTCAAGCAGATGAGAAGTTTTTTTAATACCGAACAAATTGAAAGCAAATTGAAACACTCTGGCTTATTGAAAGGAGTGAAAGAAAGATAGTGAACTTTACTGAAAGGAACCTTTTGAACTGCATTAACTGAAACAAGTGCTAACAAAGCCAAGAGATCACAAAGCGGTGAATACAGGATATGGAAATCCAGCACTGGACATAGCCAAGAAAGTGCAAGGAACTGTGTATTATAAGGAAACAAGCATTGGAAAGAGCCAAGGAAACCTAAGAAGGTGTGACAAGCGCAAGATGGTTAAACAGGCCACAATACAGTGTCCGGTGCCTGTGACACGTGTGACCGAGGCAAACCTCACTGCTGAGGAGAAGCAGTGGACTGATGTCAAATAATAACAGTCAAGGAAGGGTACCAGTTGCGTGACCTGTAAGGGGTCCACCATGTGGTCCGAGAACTGCGCCTAGATCGGGTGCCCCGGTATGGAAAAGCCACTGAAACACCTATAAAGAAGCTTGTGTTGTGCAAAGACCTTGTTGTGATATTTAAGACAAGTGTTATTTCGAAAACTGAAAGATTTTAACTATTGGGGAAAGAAAACCCCAGTGTTGTATTTGTTTAAAAGCTGGAAGATCTGAACTCTTGGGGAAGGGAACCCCTGTACTTGATGAACTACTTTGACCTCGCGGAAGGGCAGCTGATTAAAAACCAAAGAGCTGGAAGAAGCTCTGAACGTTCCTTTGAACACTGTTCCTTTTGATGCTGACATCCCTGCACATTGTATGCAGCTAGTTGTAAGTACAAGTATAGGTTTTGGACAAAGACAGAGTTTTTACTTTGGACTTCCTGACATAGACTATCCTTAGTTGTTTTTAGGTAGGGAAATCCCACCTCAGCACAGGGCATGTAAGGCATTTATCGACCCTGCCTTATAAATTAAATAGATCTTTGTTGAGAAAACCTGAACCTGTTGTCTGTGTCTGAGTCATGATGCCTTAACATCACAGTGATTTGTTGTGCTGTTTGTTTGTGCTGTCTTGCGTGAGTTGGGGGCAGGCTTAGGTTCCGAAGTATGCTTCGCATTGGTCGTCCCTTGAGTTAAATTCCAAACAGTAAGAAAAATAATGACGCAAACACACTGCATATTTTTTCAGTTTTGTGGTTATGCCTCCTTGAGCTGTGCCAATAGCCAGGATGTGTCAGTTGTCACTGCTTAGTGAGGTGTACTAGAGGCCTACCTGTTTTGATACTTTGTTCGTAGAATGAGCATTCCGCTTTCTTTATGTCAGTGAATAAGGATTGTTCTGTGCAGATATTATTTAATTCATACATATCATTTTTAAGTTTCTGAAAAGGTTTCTGTGAGGGGGGATATTAAATATGATTGTTACATTGTAGTGATACACGAAATTGCAACCTTGCCAATCAGGGCTTTAGATGACAGCATTAGCCGCTGAAAGCCAATAGTGTATTCAAAGTATGTGCTAAAAATGCTGACAGTAGTCTGTTGTAGCACTTCCATTATGCAGTAGTGAGCTACAAGGAATATGCAGGCCTAGTATGAAATAGGTCAAATTAAGCATTGTTGATAGACAGGCAGGGAGGGCCCCTAGCTATGTAGCTAATAGGTATTTTTGGAGTGTTTGGAACATCATGGCACCTATATAGCGCTTAGATAGCCAGTCTTAAGCGCTATAAACACTAAGCTATGAGTGCATGCCTTTTAGAGCTTGCAAATGGGGTTAATACATCCCTGCTTCCCGTAGAATATTCAGCCTCACTAACGGTAGCCCTGGCTCCAAGCTAATCTTCCTTTTCTCTGGGAAGGTACTGATAAGACATTCCTCAGCCAGCGCAGATGGGAACCAAGGGAGGGGGTAGGAGCGAGCAGGGAGCATCTCAGAGAGAGCTGGGTTTTTTCCATGAGCCAGCCTCACAGGGAAAGTTCTGGAACTATGCGTCATGGTGACTGACAGCAAGAGATTATAAAATATCCATGCACACATGGGATCAGGGGGAGATCGCCTGTGGACTTGATTCGTGTACAGTCAGGTGCCCGGAATTGGCTCTCACGGTGTCCTCCAGCCTTGTTTTTCTATGAGCGGGGCTTGTTTTACAGCTAGCTTATGAAAAACCCAGGTCTCCCAGGGCTGATTAAGGGACGTAAGACTGTGTTTCTCTATGTTTCTCTATATTTCTCTATGTTTCTCTATGTTTATCTAAGTTCCATGTTTCACTATATTTTGCATTGCTCTTTGTTTTATGCTTTGTAATATTCTCTAACTTGAATCCCAAATGTATATGAAATTCACTGCTTAGAATAAATATGCTAACACTTTGAGGGTGTCATTTGTCACTAGCATGAGATCACTGCTCAGCACAATAGAACCTGTATTTTGGGCTGAATTGGGTATTTTTGCTCTCAAAGGGCTGGCCCCGAGGAAGATTTTGCCCAATATCAAGACATTTGGTGGCAGCTTCGTGGGATTTGTGAAGAGCAGTGCCATGCTGACATGACAAATGGTGTGAGAGAACACAGTGTAGAGTGGGGAGCAGGCTGTCGCATTTCCTTGATGGTCTCACTGCAGCTCTGAGACTTCAAAAGGCAGCAATGTTGTGTCGGCTTGCCGTGGCCGATAGCTTGTGTGGTTAAGACTCCCTTCAGTAAATCAGTCGTGACTGACTTATTGCATGGGATTGGTTCCAGGGAGTACAAGGCAATAAACGAGCGGGAAATGGCTTTGTTTAAAGCACTCCGATGAATGGTTAAGAAAGATGTATGCTCAATTAGAAAAAGAATTTTATCATGTGGTTTCCCAAGTTTAAAGTTGTAATTTGGAATGCATAATGAGACGGAGTTCTCATCTCTATTCTGTCATGAGGGCAGGAAAAAAAAAATAATTGCAGGGATTTGACATGCAAATTGTGAATAGTGATTTAACCATTGACTCAGCCCCAGTGTGCTAGCGAGTGGGGGCTGTAATGTTCGGAGGCGAAGGTTCGTCTTTTTTGATATATGCTTTTGAAGGGTTGGCATTCCTGAATAATGAGGAAGGGGAATGAGCCATGCTTAGGAGAATGAGTAACATCTGTGCTGAGAGCCTAAAGAGTTTTTTCTTTCTTTTGGCAACTGTAAAATTCCATGTGCTAATGGTGGCAAATTCTGTTTAAAGGAAACACACTAAAATGGTTATATTGCATTTTAGGCTGTGCCATGCTTATATTGGGTGAGAGACTCACTTAAAAGGAAAGTGAGTGAATGTTATTTGGATTTTCGATTTTTGTGTACTGATTTGAAATTGCAGAACCAGTTTGCAATGGTTTGGGGGGAAAAACAATTTATATTTTTCTAAATTGCCCCTGGAGTATTTTTTGTCCCCATGCTATGCCATGGATTTGTGCTGTTGCCTTATAAGTGATGTATGATTTGGAAATAGTGTCCTGTTGACTGTGATACATGGGGAAAAATGTTGTTGACACATTAAACAGCCCACAAGCAATAGAGTGTGGGTTGTTCTTGCAGAAAAAAAACGTGCAGGGAGCTGCACTAAACATTGGCATTTTTATTTTTAAATGCACTGAACTGAGTGGTTATAGTTTGGCAATGGTACAACAGAATGAAACATCTGTGTGTGATAAGATAGCACAAAGATTTAATGGGTTGTGAGTTCTCTTGAAAGATCGCACATTACAAGAAAAAAAAAGACGCTTTGACATTTTGCAAAATTACATGGAGTAGAAAAATGACAAGAAAAGTGCCGCTTTTGAAAACAAGAGTCTTGCTGTGTGTGCAGAGCTTGTGCCTTGAAGCTGTCTTGGGCGAGGTGCGTGAAGGCAAACAAAAGCAGAAACAGTACAAGAAAGAGTTAATCTGGATGAATTGTCTGAAACGAGTGAAGCCGCCACAGTATAAGAGTTATAGGCAAAAGAGATAAGCTGCGTGCTCATGGCGCTGCCAGGTGCACACGAAAGATAAACATGCCTGCATTCCTGAGGAAGGGGGAGCAAAAACAGAGAGCTGTTCAAAAAGTAAAGAATTTGCCCAGTAAACTGTGGTACGGAGCAAAGGCTTCATGCAGGATGGCAGACGGGCACATCACATCTGAACATTTACCTATGCATCTGTGAATGGGCCAAGAAAAGACAGCTGCCCATTCCAACAGACATTACTGTGCAAACCGCATTCCCATGTGATGTGATGTGAAGTGAAGTGAAACGCTATTGCTGTGCAAGCTGCATTCCAATGCTCCATGTGATGTGAACTGAAGTAAAGCGCTGTGCACTGGAGAAGAAACCTCTAGGCGCTTTGAGAAGAGAAAATACACATCTGGCAAACTGCAAGCTACATTGCCAGGGGATGGAGTAACTGACAAAGACATTATGGCATTCCAGATGGAAGCAAAACTGACAAAAGTGCTTAGCCGGTTTGCAAGAGACAACATGCAGAGCGGGGCTTTGAAGTACAACATGAACACTGCACATTAGCCATGATCCAGAAGCCACACGGCTTAGTGCAAGAATGAATGATTTGTTGAAGCAACAAAAGAAACTGGCTTAGACTATCGCACTCAAAGGGGTGGTTCAAAAACAGCAAACGCCCTTTGAAAAAATGACAAGTGAAAAAACCAGAGGCTTGAAAAGACACTGCTAAGAAAAGAAAGATAAATAAACAAAGCTGCTCGTACAACTGCAAGCGGTATTGGACTGAAAGACTTTACCTTTGAAAAATGGAGTGATGCCAGCAGGGCAACCTAAACCAAGATCATGGGACACTGGAAGCAAGTTGGCGCCTGGCATTTGTGATCGCTTTGGTGAAAAAGAAAAGCATTGTGCGACCTGGGTACTTACTATATGGCTTTGTAAAAGCACAGATCAGTCTGAGGTACCATTGACCAGCTATGATTGCATTGCACAAATGAGTTTGTGATTAGGCAGTTACACCCCGTATGGTTGAGTGTAAATAAGCCCCCAGAAACATGCAGAAAGGTGATAAATAATTGCAGTAGCAATGACAAAGTGTGTAGTTACCTGATGAGACTTTTTGAAGATGGGGGTGGTATTATGGGAAGGGGTGGATAACGCTGATATTGAAGTTTTGATGACATCCTAACATTTCTGTTTGTATTTTGCCTAGGCAAAGCACGACAAGACATTTCATAATATCAGAAATTAATATGCAGTTTGTGGGTGACACTGATCAAAGAAGGGTCAGACGCATTCTCAGAGAAAGCGAGCCACTGCGACATGCTATTTCAACTTTAACGTGCCCTGCACCGCACTCAATGCTGTAACCTGCGAATAGTGTCCAACAGAGTAATAACTTTTGCTGAACTGGCACGATGCAGACTTGGCTAATTATCAAGTATTTGATGCTACACATTTAAATGACATGTTTTGCCCTTTCTTGTTTAAAGGACTATGGACAATGAATTGTGAACTGTAACATCAGGCACCACATACAGCTGTGTGACACAGCAATTGAATGCTAACACATTGAAAAATGGTTTTTAAATGCACTGTTGAGATGAATCTGAAAAAACCAAATGGTTTTACTCTTCCAACTGAATGGCTTTAACCAGAGATGTTTTGTTTTTTGAAGAAAAAAAAAATATTCTACATTGCACCTAGGCAGGAGAATGATTTATGAACTGTTGGGGCAGCAGAATTATGCAAGCAGGAGCGTAATTTATTTTGAGATAAGATGAGTGCGCACATCAAAGTCACCTGTGCGTAGGTTAAGATTCTTAATTGAAGTAATGCTGCCAAGTGTATGAGCTATAATTTGAAATGGTAATCTTTGAAACACTGGATACTTTTACAGCCAGCTTAAGGCAGGTAAATGAAACCATGACTGACTTGATGTTTGATTTTATGACACAGAGTGTGACACGGTTTTTTGTTAAACCAACCAGTTTCATGTTTTTGTGGGGACAGCTGTCTCCAGCACACTAATGCAAAGAGTCACCTTTTGATTGTAAACATTTGGAATAATTCTTTGGAAAAGCGCTACAAATGAGTATCCACATGGAATTGCTAGTGTACTGGCCTGGCACATTGTCAGGCATCTTTTGTCACTGAATGGATACCATTTGTTTAATTTGTCTAATGTGATGTTTTTCTGACCAAGAACTGCAGCGAGTGTTCTCGCCAAGATTTAATGAACTATAACTTGACTAAATGAATTTTTTCCATGGTGTGATGAAACAGCCACTGCCGGATAGTAGTATGGTGTTTGTGGCTAAAGTTAATATTGTATATGGTAGATATCCCACTTGAAGAAGGGTATTCTCCAAGTCACAGAAGGTAGACACTGTGAACCTGTTAGATTTTCCAGTGGTAAGACAACATGTAAATTGTAGACTGGTAATGCACACCTTCATTATTACAGTGCTACACTTAGACATAGATTTATCATGAGGCAATGTTTCCTTAGTACTACCAAGCTGCTACAAATGGAGTCCATTTCTATGGCCCATCACTAGAGTGCGCGTAGCTAGGGAGCTAGATTCATTAATTGCAGGAGCTTTATATGCTTGTGACATAGAAACTGTGCACAATAAGCTAGCCACTATGGGTTCTGATGCCAGCTCTGCTATAGAACTTCTGGCCTAGTGGGGCCCATTGATATGCCCAGCACTGCTACAAGTATTGACAGCCAATTGAAGATGACAGAATTTTAGACATGAAGACATTTTTGTCTGCCATAGGGCAGGTCAACAAGACTGCTAAATACACACAATGCATTGTATGGCAAACATTGTTAAATCAGCAGGTGTTGGCTTTTTACTGGGTGGGGGCGACCATCCTCCACACACTGGCACGCAGAGCTACAGTTACCAGCATACATATGGATTGAATTGCTTGCTTTTGATTGCATGAATAACACATGCCATGCTTTGATGTAAATTAGTAGAATTGTTTTTATTTAGACAACCTGGTGCCCATGGGTTCACCTTGTTCACGAAATTAGATGGTTTCTGGTTGGGTTCCACCTACCTGGGGGAAGTGTCTAGTCACACAGCCCATAGTCACGCTTGAATGCCCTGGGATCAGGGGGAGGGTAGGCCCTTAGGGTGAAAGGCTGCCAGGTTTTAGAATTGGTAACCATACATAAATGCAATAGTGCATTGTAGATTAGACTACACTGGATTGCCTTGACATTTTAACTGCATGCTGCTTTTTAACTGACAATCAGTTATACAAAATTGATTTAGGTATTTTTGTGTAGGCCAGGTTTTGGCTAGAGTAAATGTCCATGTTCACTTGGCGTAGGTATTTTTGTGTAGGCCAGGTTTTGGCAAGGGTATATGTCACTGTTCACTTTGTGTACATTTTTGTTTAGGTAGTGTTTTACCTTGCATGCCACGCTAACTAACCGCTATAAGATAGTTTGCTTAAACCTCTTGCAAAGCCCCAAGGTCTTTATCACTGCACTAAATACTATATTGATAGGTATTAGTCAGCATTTTGTCGCACACACGTTGAATAGGGGTGGAATGTAGTGATACACGAAATTGCAACCTTGCCAATCAGGGCTTTAGATGACAGCATTAGCCGCTGAAAGCCAATAGTGTATTCAAAGTATGTGCTAAAAATGCTGACAGTAGTCTGTTGTAGCACTTCCATTATGCAGTAGTGAGCTACAAGGAATATGCAGGCCTAGTATGAAATAGGTCAAATTAAGCATTGTTGATAGACAGGCAGGGAGGGCCCCTAGCTATGTAGCTAATAGGTATTTTTGGAGTGTTTGGAACATCATGGCACCTATATAGCGCTTAGATAGCCAGTCTTAAGCGCTATAAACACTAAGCTATGAGTGCATGCCTTTTAGAGCTTGCAAATGGGGTTAATACATCCCTGCTTCCCGTAGAATATTCAGCCTCACTAACGGTAGCCCTGGCTCCAAGCTAATCTTCCTTTTCTCTGGGAAGGTACTGATAAGACATTCCTCAGCCAGCGCAGATGGGAACCAAGGGAGGGGGTAGGAGCGAGCAGGGAGCATCTCAGAGAGAGCTGGGTTTTTTCCATGAGCCAGCCTCACAGGGAAAGTTCTGGAACTATGCGTCATGGTGACTGACAGCAAGAGATTATAAAATATCCATGCACACATGGGATCAGGGGGAGATCGCCTGTGGACTTGATTCGTGTACAGTCAGGTGCCCGGAATTGGCTCTCACGGTGTCCTCCAGCCTTGTTTTTCTATGAGCGGGGCTTGTTTTACAGCTAGCTTATGAAAAACCCAGGTCTCCCAGGGCTGATTAAGGGACGTAAGACTGTGTTTCTCTATGTTTCTCTATATTTCTCTATGTTTCTCTATGTTTATCTAAGTTCCATGTTTCACTATATTTTGCATTGCTCTTTGTTTTATGCTTTGTAATATTCTCTAACTTGAATCCCAAATGTATATGAAATTCACTGCTTAGAATAAATATGCTAACACTTTGAGGGTGTCATTTGTCACTAGCATGAGATCACTGCTCAGCACAATAGAACCTGTATTTTGGGCTGAATTGGGTATTTTTGCTCTCAAAGGGCTGGCCCCGAGGAAGATTTTGCCCAATATCAAGACATACATGAGTGCAAAAGGGGGTTCTAGCTTACTTTGTGCAACATTGCACCTCAACATACACAGCATTCCAAACTACATTCAGCGACACATATTCATACTCTGTCATGTTATCATGGAGCTCTGACAATTCCACTGGGGTCTTGACTAAGGAGATGTTGTATTTTGGGCCAATAGGAGGTCTCAGTGTTGCAGCCACTGTCTATCATAGAGCCACTGGGGTGTGGTCTGTGATGCCAAGAGCCCAGCTTGTAGCCTCTGGGATGCTAGTGGTATGTAATCTGTCCCTAAGAATGTTATCCATCTTGTAGAAGGTCTTGTGTCTTGTAGATAAAAAGCTGGACCCTCATTCTCTGGAATTTAGCAATATTCAGTCATTTATCAATTAATGGTCCTCCATCATGTCCTTGGGAGCAGATCCAGCTTGGCTGCCTCTAATTGAGTTAATACTTGATCTACGCAAGGGTTTTCTGCTTGGTTTGGGCAGTATGCTAAGACGTGTATCATCAGGTGGGAGTTCAACTTTCAAGAGGCCAGCAATCATCTTCCTTGAGACTCATTTGAAGAGTGTTCTGCAGTGAAGGGTTTCTGGATTTTGTATTTGTATTCTTGCAATACATAAATATAGCGCTTTCATCAACATGCTGCACAATACATGATAACAGCATAAAATATTGAAAAAATGACTGATAAATGAATATACAGTTAAATGATCAAAGGTGACATTTTAAGGATCTGAAAGAATAGTGGGGAAGGGGAGAACCCACAGTGAGAGTCAAATAGTTACAGAATTGAGGACCAATGAGAGAGAAAGAGAGGAAACAGGATTTTGCACAGGGAGGTTTAGGTACAGACAGAAGGAAGTGTGACTGGGAACGAAGTAAACCCAGAGGTCAACAGAAGAAGCCCAGGGGAGAACGATAGGGCAGGGAAAGGCAGGTAGTGCATTTATAGAAAATACATAGGAAATGGAAGAGGACACGAGAGTGGGGAAGTGGACCAAAGAGATGGAGAAGAGAGAGTGAGTGATGGGGAAACAAGAAATGAGCAAGTAAAGAAGACAAACAGAAGAGTTTAAGACAGAACAGATGGTGGTAAGATAAGAAGCAGGAAGGCCAACTAAGAGAGCAGTGCAATAGCCGAGATTGGAGAGAACAAGAGACGAGATAAGAAGTTTAGTGTCATTAAAGGAAAGTAAGAGGCGAGCTTTGTGGATATTTTAGAGATGAAAGATGCAGGTGTGAACCGAATTAGAAGTATGCAATGAGAAAGAAAGAATAGAATCAAAGGTGACACAGAGATTGCATGCCGATATGGAGAAAGCAAAAGATGAAGAGGTAAATGAAAAGGGAGTGGGAGAGGTAGAAGGAAAGAAGAGAACCATAGTTTAGCAGAATTGAAGTGAACAATATGGCACGCATGGAAATCAAGTAGCCAGAATCACATGAAGAGAGTCAGAAAAGGAGGACAAGGAAAATAAGCCACGTGAATCATCAGCATAGACGTGGCCAAAGAGGGTGTCCGCTCATTTGGTCGAAAAAAAAGATCGAATGACCATTTGGTCGAAACCAAATGGTCGAAAAAAAAATGGTCGACATTTTTTATTTATTTATTTATATATATATTTTTTCGTTTTGTTTGGTTAAAAAAAAATGAATATATAAGAATATAAATAAAAAAAATTCGACCATTTGGATTTCGACCATTTGGTGTCGACCAAATGGTCATTCGACCATTTGGTTGTCGACCAAATGACTGGTAACCGCCAAAGAGATCAAAGGAGGCAATTAGTGTCAAAGGAGGGATGGTGTGAAGAGAGAACAGAAGAGTGCCAAGCAGCGAGCCCTGGGGGGTAACAAAGTGAAAAGGGAGAGAAGGACAGGTTTTTCCAGCCCAAGGAACACATAATATGCAGTTGTGAAGATAGGAGCAAAACCACGGCAGGACAGAGGCAGACAACTCAAGTGAAAAAAGGTAGGAAAGTAGAGTCTGATGATCTACAGTGTCAAAAGCAGAAGACAAGTCAAGTCAAGTAAAACGAGAATATCTGGTAGTTTAGCGTGACAGGCAGAAATCAGAAAATCAGTAACATGAAGAAGAGCAGTTCAGTAGAGGGATGAGGACAAAATCCAGACTGAAAAAAGGGGAAGAAGAGGGCAAAAGCCTAAGAGGGAAGATACTTGAATGTAGGCCCCAGGTCATTAGCGAGAAAGGGGAGAAGAGAAATGGGATGAAATAAGCTGGAACAGTAGAGTAGAGTCGAGGGAGGATAACAGCATTCTTGAAATCTTAGGGAAAATAAAAAAGAGAAATATTGAAGAGAGAGTTTAAATAAGATAGAAGAGAAGGATAGGCATAAGGAATTAGAGGAAGGGGTAGGTCATTATTACATTAAGTGAATCAGTAGGGAGAGTGCAAAAAAGAAACGTAGCAGTACATAATTGGAGGGGAGAAAAGGAGCAAAAGGAGTATTGGGGAGGGGATAATGAAGGTGATGGGCAGGCTCAGGGTGGAAGGCACAAAGGAAGAGCGTAAAAGGGAGAATTGGTAGGTAAAATACTTAGCAAAATCATAGGAAGAAAGAAAATAGGCTAGAGAGTGGTCAAGCAAACGAGGAGCAAGAATTCAATGGAGAAGTTAAAACAATTTGGGTGAGAAGTGAAAGCTAAAGTGAGGTCAGAACAATAATTGGAGAAATTGTAAAAATAATGGAGAGAAGAGAGAGTAGCACGATCAGACGCAGGAGAGGTTTTTCCCATTGTCTTTCCGTTGAGCGAAGTAAATTGCAGAGTGCAAGAAGAGCTGGGGAAAGTCAAGATTGGGGTGGCTTCAAGAGGGAGTAAGGGGTTGGAGAGGTAGAGTGATTTAAGTGTGGAAAGGAGCTTAGAGGGAAATGGGGATGCAGCTTGATCAGGTGAGAGAAGAGAAAGGTCAGCGAGTGAAGGAAAGGACAACGAGCGAGGAGACACAAAGTAACAATTTTGAAAAGACGTAAGTCAAGGCAAAAGAAGGTATGGGTGTGAGGGGGAGTAATGGGAGAAGACGGAAGTATGGGGGAATGAGGGCAAGAAATGATTAGAGGAATAGCGCAGAAATGGTGGCATCAATGGGGATTGAGGAAATTATGAGGTCAAGATAGAAGCTGGGAACATGAGAAGGAGGAGTAGGAAATTGAAGATGATGAGAGTCAAGAAGGGAAGAAGAAGAGTGGATGGAGTTCAAATGACATTTAAATTCACCATGAAGGAAGAATAGGGCGGCAAGGAGGAAGACAAAGGAAAGAAGGGAGTCAGGGAGTTCAGAACTGCTGCTCCACAATTGGTTGCAATGTTGATCTGTAAATAACTCGTCCTTCCACATTTTTCACATCTTGAGATGGTCTTCATCAGACAGGTGGGTCTCTTACTCCCCCATCTCTTAATTATGGGACAGTACATTAGTCCTCTTTATGGGATTGTGGTCCCATGTATGCTCCAGCTGATCATGTAAGTATATCATTCATCATTAGTTCTACTGCAGTGCATTTGTTTGTGCCACACCTTTCATTCTCGATAAAGACTGGGGTGCGCCATCAATGCTGGGGGATCAGGGAATTGCATTTCCCTGGGACATCTCATTTATTTACCTTGCTGTATTTTTGCATTGCTGGATTCTTGAATATGCATGATGAATGGTGAGGGAACTTATCGCCAATACCGACTAGATCGCTGGATGATTTAGATTCACAGGCAAGAAGGAACACTTTAAAATGTTGGTGGTCAATTAAGGGACGGAAGCTGGCATGCATATGTGACACTATACTTCACCTGCAGCTGAAAGGTCTTAAGGACATTGACTGTGCGCACCAAACCCTCAGACCCAGATCACGTGACGAGAAGCCACATAGACTAATCATAGAGTGGTTCTTTCAATGTGCTCTGCAGAAGAGGCTTCTTCTACAGGCATGACAAAAAAGGAACACGCCATGTGGGAACGCCACAAGATAAGGTATTATCAAGACGTGGCTCCGGGCACTCTGGAGAAATAGAGAAAGTTCAGGAAGGAAATAGGAATCTGCATTTAAAGGGCATATGTTACCCTTGGTTCTGCTTCCAACAGACTCTTTGTCACAGCAGATCTGAAGAAGGACCGGGGACATCAATTCGACAGCCCAGTAGAGACTGGTTGAGATTGCCCAGAATGCCCGAACCTACACCTAAATGGTGGAGAGACATGAATGAATGGTGAATGGTAGAGAGACAACGATTATCTTCTTATGCCTTTCATTGCTGACGCTTCAATTACTTCCTTTGTAAATTGGGACATATGCATACGTCTTAAGGGCGATGAGAGAGTTTAACATATTTTGCCACATTTTCTGAAGTCCACATCAAAAATCAGGTTCACTTTTATTTCTTTGGTCAGGAAGGCAAGTTTAAAATGGCTGGCAGGTCCAACTGTCCAGGTGAAATAAATTTCCATTCCTCAGTTCTCTCCAGCATCATCGCTTCTTTCAGCAATCTGCAGCCTTAGACTCATACGTTTTGGGAGGATTGGGACTATGTAGTTTTTCTAATCACCCTATATCACAGGATTACGACGTGCCTCTGTCATGAACAACTGGAATTTTGATCCTATTGTACTAGGGGAGCATTTGTAGGTCTGTGGCAGTTTTAGTGCGGAAAATGTGTCACTGGTCTTGTATCATCAGAAAGCACCAATAGATTAATAATGTCCATAGTGTCACTATCTTATGGCATGTAGGATTGATGATGTCATCAATCTGGCCACCAATGAAGTTGATAAAATCTTCAATATCTAATTTATTTATGAATGGATACTTGTTTCTAAGGACTCATCCAAAATACATTTTCAAGCCTAAACGGTAGTGTCTGCAAATTGACTCTGGAGTCAATGATGTCTCATAAATAACCACATTTATACTATAAAATCTCCTGTGTACCTTTAATTGCATGTTCCACAGGAAATACAACTTATCAAAATAACATTTGAGCATTTTTATTTTACCCTTTGAAACATGACTGGAACTAACCTGATGGTATTACTAACCTTGAGAAAACATACTTAGTGTCCTTTAGTAGGTCACTAATTGAGATATTTTATATTTGTTATTATTAGTATTATTAATATTATGGTATTTGTTCAACGTGAACCCTTTTCAGGAAGTAAGAGAGTGCTTTACAAGTCATGGGGGAAGTACACGGCGAGAGAACCAGATTACAAGGGATGAATACAAGGGAGTGGGGAACTAACAACGTGGTAGGGGAAGAGGGGGGGTCATTTGGCAGGAAGGGAAAATAGGGGGGAGCAGATTGCCCACTCTCAAGTTCGGTGTGGACTACTGAAATGAACTTTACTGCCACCGTTGGTTAAGTTCAGTTCAGCATTAGGATCATTATCACGCAGTTCATTGTTCCTTCTACACTTACACATTTATATTCGTTGTTTGGAAAACATTTGCACAGTGGAATGCATCTGTTATTCACACTCACACATCTTATCAACTGCAGAATGGAGTCTGGCACACATTGCAATTCACAGAGAATGGGAGCTTTTTCTCAGTCCTCCATGTTCCATCCATGTCCAACAGGAGAGGGAATGTGTGGCCGTGATGTGTCTTGGTTCCACACCATGACCTGGCAGCTGACTCTTTATTGCAGGTATGTAAGCACTTCTTGCAGGCATTGGGCCTCATTATGACTCTGGCGGTAGCCGTGCGGGTAAAACCGGCACAGCTGCCGCTGGAGTAATTTTTTTTCCAGCATCCGGGAATGGGCAATTAGCAGGGCATTACAGCCCCAGGGGACCCGGTAATTGCCCATTCTCGGGTGCTGGTAATAATGCCCTAAGGAGCTCGAATGGGAATGGGGAGGCCGGATGCACCGGCACCATTCTGAAGGGTGCCGGTGCATCCGACATGGACTGCTCACAGGTGCTGGTCCGCCTGCCAGGTCAGACCTGGTGGGCGAAAAGGGACCCGCGAGCAGAACTCGTAGTTTTCCAGTCCGGTAACTACGGTGCCAGCAACCTTGCGCAACCTTGCTGGTACCGTAGTTACTGGACCGGCAAACTTATAATGAGGTCCAGTAACTTTTCTCGGTTTGTCTGTCTCTTAGTAAACATTGTCCACAGCAACTCTACATGTTTAGTTAGACTCCTACTTGGCTGATGCACTTGGCAAAATGATGCTTCCAGTTTATCTGGTACCTGGTGAGGAATCTTTTCTTGTGTTCCCAGTGAATTTCATAGTTTTTACCAGGTCTCCAGATAAATGTCCTACCAGGTCTTATTATGCATTGAAATCTTGTAAATACGACAGCTTTATACATTTACGCACAGGTTTAGAGCAGAGGGCAGTGCAAGGTCCAGTTACTTGACAGAAACCAGAACACTTCTTTTGATTTTTATCTACATGGATGTAATTGCACACCATGGAGTTTTTGCCTGTGAAACAGAATTGCTTTCTCTGAAGACTTTCAGAAATAAACCACACACCCTGATGTAACAAATGGGTTATTTCTGTTCAGTCTCTGCTGTGTTTTGTGTAGATGCTCATGGAACTGACAGAAGCATTGTGCATATTTATTTTCCTAGCATTTTAGGACCGTATAATTAATAAGATGGAATACTGGGTTACAATTGAGAATTATCTTTTATAACAAATATGTTTTTTTGCGTGAAATCAAACCAGTATTGCACAAACGTATTTTCAGAATTCCAGTTCTGTGTGCATTTGTCATTAACACGCATCTATATGGTGTGTTCGTACAAACTATTGTGTAGTAAAAGCTGCCCACATGTGTAATACATTGTTTGAAACCAGACCTCTTTGCTGAACAACTGTTTAGTTTCTAATGGGTCCGATTCATTTTCAAGTTTTGACATGTTTTGGTTGCCTGTTGTGTTTTTACGTGTATCATTTAATGTACACTCAATTACAAAAACAGTGTGTACAATGATGAGTATGCACGGTCTAGTTTACATCCATTCAATCTTAACTTGCAGTCAATGGGGTACATTAATGTAAATGGTTAGTGTCAACAGAGTCCTTGCTCAAGGGCGAGTGATTTTAATTACACAAATGACAGGTGTCAGAGACTTCTTCAAGACTAAAATTAAAACATCCAAAACCTGACTCTCCAGGAAGTCCAAGTACGGATAAAAAAAAAATGTAAGTTACATTTGTAATTGAAATAGAAACTCAGGAAAACCTGTCCCTGTACTGATAATCCAGATTTCTATTGAACTTTTTTATGTAGTGCTTCATGCAGGATTCATCCAACTTCTAGGCACTGTGATTATTATACCGCAGTAGATAGTCAGTTTACGGACCTCTGAAGGATGGTAGCTGGTAAGATAGCTCAGTCAGTTCAGTGCTTGCTGCTGCGATCTGTGCGTGATCTGCTGGTCGCAGGTTTGAATTCTAGCAAGGCCAACTCAGCCTTTCATCCTTTCAAGGTCCATAAATGAGTACCAAAGGGTGATAATGGTATGTGCATTGGTTCTATGTGCAGCACTTTGCAAAAGCAGGGTTCAAAATTTAGGGGAGCTGGGAGCTATTTAGCTCCTGCTTGTAGCCTAGAAGAGCCTTGTTAGCTTGGCACCAACAGCTACCAGGTGCTACCTTTAGCCCTCGAGGCCAACTGATGCCAAACAAACACACTTATGTAAATGTAAATCTCTACATTTGGGACAATCTATAAATAAGCCTTAGGCCACATCTATGTCCCATTTAAAGCATAAGGAGTCCTAGATAACAAGCAAAATGTTGTTTTCATCTTTTTTTGAAGTTAGATTTACGGAATGCTATGTACTAACTCCTGGTTCCCCCATTGGTAGCTCCTGCTGGCTGGTTAATTCCGGATACCCAGGAGCTGCTTTTAGCTCCTGCTTACCTAGTATTGATTTCGATCCCTGCAAAAGCACTATATAATTAACAAATCATAACAAATAATTTACTCTGTGCAGAATTTGACTGTGAGATTAGGTATAGAGATTAGCATGGAGTCCTTGCCTCTCTGTACTGTTGTATATTACATTGTCATACCATTAGGTAGTAGTAGTTCCAGGAAATTAGGACTTTTATTAAAAATCAAAAGACAATTCTATCGAACTTCAAAACACACTATACAATTCATGTTTGCTTTACTGTGTAATTGGCTAGGGTGTGTGTCTTAAAAAAATAACATTTATAGAGAAGAGATCAAATGGCCAGACCTTAGAGAGAAATAACGAAAGGGGCATTGAGTGACTTACTGCCTTGTATTAAATTAACATACCCTTCTTGTAATGGCAATTGGTTAATTATAACGTGCTTAAACCCAGAGGTTTCTAAGCATGGACCCAGGGTTTGAGCCTGTGTTGTTCCATGTCGTCTTGCTTCCAAGGTGAGTGCGTTGCCCATGAGCTATCCTCCCAGGACACTTCAACATGTTTTAGGAAGTGAACCAACTGTAGAGTAGCTCGGAATTGGTATAGAAATAATGTGTTTTTCTAAGGCTGAATTCCTTCTAATTATGATGTATTAAATCCATACTATGCAAAGCTTTTCTGATTCGAGTTAGCCTGTGTATTTTGACTAGTCGCTGTCAATGTCTATTAGTTCTATCATTGAGGAGCTTGCACTGCTGAGGCAATTTACTGTTCCTGTTCTATGTGGGGGGTTCTCCCACTGCTGGATCAGTGAGGCACATGCTGGGCATGTTTTTTGTGACAGTAAGTTGGACTGCTGAGGCCTATGATGTTCCATTTATATGTGAATGTAGTTTGCATTGCTGTGGTGAGGCCCTTAATGTACCTCTTCGGTGTGGGGGTGCTTGCACTGCTCGATCCCATGCAGTTCTTTCTCTATGCAAGTGAAATTTATACTGGTGTGACCCAGAATGTATCTGCTCCAAGTGTGAGGCATGGGGAATGGTTTTTTCAATGGGGACTTACCGGTCCCGCAAAGGTCAGACTTCACCGGTAAGTCCCCATTGAATGAGACCAGTGCCGGTACCGTTATTGGAGGAAGTCATGGCGCAAATAGCCCCATGACTACCTCCAATCTCGGAATGAGGCCCACTGTATAGGTGTCCTCGTTTCATCTGGGAATATCACCTTTGCTTCTGGATTCAGACTGACCCTTCCAATCCAAGGGAACACATCTGGTAATAACTTTTCTTCGTTTATGCTTGTTCACCATACCCCGTTTTCCTCGTCAATAATTATTGTTCCTTGTAATTTCACAAACGCTCTTTCTGAAATGGAAAAACCAAACATACTATGGCCCTCATTACGAGTTCGGCGGTAGCCATGCCGCTATTGGCGGCATGGCTGCCGCCGAAATCGTGTCCGGGTCCTCAGAATGAGGAATAACTGGGCCATTCCGAGTTAGGAAGGCCTGGTAATTCCTCCCTCCAAGGACCCGGTCCTTCCCCATTCCCATTTCGCCCCCATAGGGCTGAAATGGGAATGGGAGAGGGAGCAAACAACGGGCCATTACGAGTTGGCCCGTTGTTTGCTCCCTCTTCCCCTCGCGGGACCCGGTAAGCACGCCTGGTTTGACCAGGCGTTGCTTCCTGGGTCCCGCAAAGGGACCTCGTAATGAGGCGGTATGGGGTAAACGGCGCCGGCACCTTTTGCGGCGCCGTTTACCCCGTCCTGCCAGGGTCATAATGAGGCCCTCTATCTGCCGGCACCACGCCACCACCTGTCACCTGGGTTGCGCTCCGTTTGTTGTGAGGTGCATGTATCTTGGTCTAAGGTTTGGGGAACTGCATCAGGTTTTGTCAAGCAGTGTTATTGACCAATTATTCTGTTTCCGCAGCAGGTGTGATCCAGTGTGTTCCATCTTCCAACTAATAGACTCCTTTGCTTGTTCTTATTACTAAGTAGATGGTTACATTTGTGGGAATAACTCATCGGCTTCTAACCGTCTTCTGACAGCTTCTCCATACTCTGTAAGGCGGCACTCAGCAGTGAACCCTAACAGAATTAGAAGCCATTAACATGGAGACAGCTGACGCTCTTGACACATTGGTCCGCTTGGTCTCTGACTTACGTGGGGATGTGACGGCTGCACATGAGGCCACGCATCGTCGTATCGTTGTGCTTCAGGCCTCGTCACAAGCCACAGGAGCAGAGGCATCCGCCCCGCCGGTGGCTTCTGGTTCTGCTTTCCCGTTACCCCGGCAAGACCCGGTACTAGTCCTAATGTCCGCCCAATTCCCTCTGGCAGCCCTGGAGAGGTTGCATGGTGATCCCAAACAGTACTGTACTTTTATCAACCAGTGTCGGCTACACTTTCTATGTCTTTTGGGCCTCCTTCCCCAATTCCACCATAAAGACTGCCTTTGTACTGTCTTATTTGGGGGTCGGCCACGGCCTGGGCTAATCCTTTACTTGAGGAGAACAGTTACATGTTATATGGCTGTGATGCTCTTATCAATGCCCTGGGTCGTGTCTTTGATACCCGCTAGAAGACGCAAGCCTTCGACCTGGCACTGCTCAGTCTTCACCAGGGGAACTCCTCTCTGCTTTCCTACTTGGCTAGATTTAACCAACTAGTAGCCGAGACGGGATGGCCTGAGGACAAAACATTTGCTATTTTCTATAAGGGGCTTTCTGATTTGTTAGAAGACACCCTTGCCACCGTCCCAGTGGATCCCACTACGTTCCCTGAGCTCCTGGACCTGGTGCTCCAAATAGAGACCCGGAAGGCCGAGAGAAAGGGCGAGATAAGGCCGTTGATCCCGGTTCCTCCGCGTCCTGACTCCCTAGGGGGTGGTGACGCTGAACCGATGCAAGTAGGAGCAGTACGTGGTCCATTATACCCCGGCCGAGAGGGAAAACCGTAGGAGGAACAACTTGTGTCTTTATTGTGGTCCTTCCAAGCATTTCCAACGCTCCTGTCCAAAAAGACTGGCAAGAAAGTTGGGAAACACCAAGGCTTGACAGTAGATGTGGTCTGCCTGTCGAGTTCTTCCTGCCGGTCTGGCACCATTCACGATCACGGTGACTCTGTTGTTTCGCTCGGGCCAACCCTGGACCACTCTGGCAGTTATCGATTCTAGAGCTACAGGCAACTATGTCGATATTCAGTATGCCCAGGAAACAGGGATATCCGTTGTTTCTACACCTAGGCCGCAGGTGGTCAACGCGGTGGATGGAACAACTCTGGTTTCGGGTTTGGTGACAGACAATGTTCCCTCTAATTATTTTTCTCTATGTGCGGAATTGGTTTGCTGTTGTGCGCACATTATTTTCCATGTGCGCAACTGACTAATGGTAAGCCACTTTGTGAGCATGCGTATTTAGTGAACTACCGTCGCAGAAGAGAGTTTGGAAAGGAATTTCCTCTTCCCAGCCACTGCAATTCTTGACATATCTTACACTTTTTCCAAACACATAGGCTAAAATAGAATGTCATATGTGATTAAACAGAAAACTCATCAACCAGTCCAAGATTTCAACATCTGCCACAGTACCTTGAAAACGTTTTATGCCACTGGAAAATCACTCATGTGCACTACAAAACACAAATATCTCTTGCCATAAACGGATGTGGCTGTCAAGAAATTCAGACAGAATACAACATTTGCCAATGGATTAGTGGAAATTAAAAGCAATGTGTCAATAAACATGCTGATATGAGTTCAAGAGCCACTTTAATGAAGTAATTCAAGGGCCAGGAGAACATGCGTCTAATAATTTGTGTAAGGATGATAATTGCATCAGAATAACTGCACCTCAGAATATGATGATTAAATATTCCTGTGCCTCTGCTTACTATCCACATTACGTTGTCCTTTGGGTAGTGATAAAACCATCCTTACAGCTAAGAGACATATACACCATCAATTTTTACTCCCTAAAAATGAAAATGTGCCCAACAAAAAACGAGAAGCAATGAACATTTTGTTGCTTCAACCCACAAAGCTCTGCTGATATTTTTCCCGAATTAGAGACCAGCAGCAGAGCAGTGGCATAGGAAGGAATCTAATAATATGAATGCCTGATCTCAACAGGAATTTTAAGAGGAAGAACATCTTTTAATAAGCAGAAAGTATCACTAGTGGCAACGCATATTACTTTTTTACTCCCCGAAAAATCATTTGACTCCATGTAGGGAGCAAAATCTGATTAGAGCCTTGCTTGTAACCCTGACATAGAAAGTGAAATGATAGGGAACATAATATAGTCTATGGTTTTTGTCACCATTACACACCAGAGCCTAGACAAATTAAACAAGAGCGTTATTGGGGTTTATTGTGGATCTCTGTGTAATAAAATCACATATATATGCCTTTTAAGTTAATGGCATCAAATCTCAAGAGATACAACATTACAGGGGTGGCGCTCCCGTAATGAAGGGTGCCGGTACGGGACCAGCACCCTTCATTACGGGAACGCCGATTACGAGGTTCGCTTTGCGGGACCCTGTAAGGACGCCTGGTAAAACCAGGCGTCCTTTCCGGGTCCCGCGAGGAGAAGAGGGAGGTAATAACGGGCCAGTTGTAATGTGCCTGTTATTACCTCTCTCCCCATTCCCATTGAGCCCTATTGGGGCTCAAATGGGAATGGGGAATGGTTCCTGCAAGGAGGAATTACCGGGTCCTCCTATGTCAAAATGACCCGGTAAGTCCTCATTGCAGGAACCCGGTAATGGAGCCCGGTTTGGAGGCTGCCATGGTGCTAAAAGCACCATGGCTGCCTCCAAACTCGTAATGAGGCCCATTGAGTCCCTTCTTCTGTAACTATGGATCCCTCTTCTGTAATACTTTGTAATACTTTGTTATGAGTTAAATAAGATGCAGGGAGATGCTGGAGACGATACAGAGCACATGGTTATTTGAAAAGAATATCAGCTGAGCATAGAAAGAAAATGAAGGTGCTGTTGTCTAGATGGGTACTAGAATTTCCTATTCTTTAGCAAACAAGCAACACATTGGTTTTTGACATTTGCTGCTTTGTTCATCACCCGCAAGGAGTGATGACCTGTGCCCTTCTATCCATACCCTTCCCTGGCCCCTGTGCTCGCCTCAAATACTAGTTGATAGAGCACTGTAAAAAGTGAGGGATTGTAGCAGTAAACACTCACTGGAATATTTGCAGACCCAGTTTAGTTTATTTGTACAACGCACCGAACCCTGAGGTAACTGGGCGCTAGAACTGGAGCGAGTGTTACAAGCATATGGTAGAATTTACAACAACACAATAACAACAATAAGTGCAGGTCGACCGATGGTTACAGACAGGTCGGAGGTTGAAACAGTACATGTAAGAAAGTTAGTCTAGTATAACAGAGATACATACAGAGAGATTGAGCAGGCACAACATTATTGACGGCGTGTTAGCAGACCCTTAGTGTTTCTTATCGAAGAGCCAGCTCTTTACTTTGACTTTAAAAGGTCCGAAACAAATCCATTCTGAGGCTGAGGGGGAGGACCCACAATACTTTGCAAGCAAGGCACATTTAATATTCAACATATTATGTGCATTTTAAGAATGTCATGACTCTGCATGTACGCCATTCTTTTGCAGTGCATACAGGATTGTTTACAACATACCCCACCCTCATATCATTGTGTAGGATTACACCGTTCTCAGTGAAACTGTTTTACATAGCAGCAAGTTACCATATAATGTGTGACGGTCTATGCCCAAAGGAAGGCATTCTCTTGTCTGACTATCCGGTGCCCTGATACTGTGGACGAGTAATCCCATGCATAGTCCATACCCATTATTCTGTGCAGGCAAAGTAAATGATATTGCAATGTTGCTCTCCACCTATAGTGTAATGTTAGTAGTGCTAAAGTTGGAGATGCTGAGCACCACATTTGTCTTCTCAAAATCCTTACAGGGCAAATTAATATTTTAGTTTTATAATGCGTTAACTTGCAAGGTGGCCACTTCAAAGCACTTGCACGATGTATGTACTAAGAAGAGGAAGTATGGGATAAGGTTACACATCCAGGTAGCGTGCTTACTTACAGTCAGTATCCAATATTTTAGCTGGTAGTTTGATTTTATTGTGTGGGTGACGCTTTTGGTAAGGCACAATGTGTAACAGAAATTCTGGCACGTGAACATTATTCATATGACAACAAACATAAAACAAGTGGATGTAGGTACACATCTGCTAACCTTTAGCAGAGCCAAGAGAGGAGGAGTAAAGGTTGTCTGGTACTATCCTAATCTGTTCTGGGGCAGAAGTTAGGAGTCATAATGTCAAAGTGTGGTAGAATCAAGCTTAGGAGTCATGGGTGGGGAGGGAACATTATTTGGTTAATGTGTGCAGGTTAGATTCTTCTGTTCATGGAGCCAGTTTTTCATATTAGTTTTTTACCTCTTATATGTGTATTTTGCTGTTAGGGATTTTAGGTGTTTACGGTCACCCTTGCATAGTAGTGTAATGCAAATTATTAGAATATCAAGACTAGTTGTTTATTTTATGAGAAAGCTAATTTCAATTAATTGCTGTGGCTTGTGCCTCATTAAATATTTTTGAAGAGGTGAGAATTGTCTGTGTGCGCTGCTAAAATTCTTCTGAGCGGCACCCAGAAGGAAGCTGGGCAAGCGCACATGCGCACAGCTTAGAGGGAACACTGGTGACAGAACAAACCACAGACCTCTGCTTGACCACAGAGGGTGGGCACTCCGAGATCATAACCTTCAACATGATTGCAGCGCCGAAATTCAAGATGATACTCGGTCTCTTGTGGCTCACCCGATGTAACGCTGATATTGATTGGTGAAGTAGTGAGGTCTGCTTTACATCTGATTATTGTGAAACCCACTGTTTTGACTCCACCGCTCCACCACCTGCTAATCCCTGTCACCCACTCCTTGAGGCAGCCCCGATTGTGGTTTTGATCGCGGCTACGGCGCTACCCATTGAGTACAAACCCTATGCGGATATATTTGACAAAAAGAATGCAGACAAGCTGCCCCTGCACAGACCATATGATTGCCTGATCAATCTGGTTCGTGGGAAATGCCTCCCCAGTGGGCCCATCTATTCTCTTACTCAGAAAGAGAATGCAGTCTGAAAGACTACATAGAGAACGCCTTCCGCATAGGGTTCATCTGGCCTTCTAGGTCCCCCGCTGCCTCTCCGTTGTTCTTCGTTCCAAAGAAGGCGAGGGACCTAAGGCCATGCATCGACTACAGAGCCCTCAACACGGTTATCATTCGTAACCAATACCTGTTGCCCTTGATCTCTGTCCTTCTAGACCAGATAGGCACCTCCATTTTGTTCACAAAGCTGGATCTGATGGTTGCCTATAACCTAGTGAGAATCTGAAAAGGTGATGAGTGGAAAGCGGCTTTCAAGACCCAGTAAGGTCTGTTTGAATATCTCGTCATGCCGTTTGGTCTTTGCAATGCCCCAGCCACATTTCAAAGTTTCATAAACTATGCCTTTTGAGACATGTTGGATCAATATGTGGTGGTTTACTTGGACGATATTTTGGTTTTTTCGTCTTCATACCAACAACAAGTCTTGCATGTGACTTCTGTCCTCCAGCGTCTGTGGGAGAATCACCTATACGCCAAACTGGAAAAATACTTATTCCACGCAACAGAGGTGGTGTTTAAGTAAGGGTGTGAAGATGAATAGAGCCAAGTTCAGAGCTGTCCTTGATTGACCAACTCCTGTTACCATGAAGGCATTACAATCCTTCCTTGGTTTTGCAAATTTCTATAGACGTTTCATATGCTTTTTCTCAGAGGTAGTGGCTCCGCTTACTGCTCTTACCAGTTCTAAATGGTCATTCATATGGTCCTCCGAGGGACAGGAATCCTTTGATGCCCTCAAATCGGCATTCACAACGGCACCCGTGCTACAACACCAGAATCCTACTCTACCGTTTCACATGGGGGCAGACGCCTCAGGCTTTGCCATCGGTGCTATACTAGGAATGCGTTGACATGGGTGCCCTTCATCCGCTCGCCTTCTACTCACGAAAGCTGTCGCCCTATGAATACAACTACACCATTACTGAGCGTGATTCGTTGGTGGTGCATGATGCTTTTTGGGAGTGGAGGCAGAATCTGCTAGGGGCATCTCATTCAATGCAGGTGTACACAGATCACCGTAACCTCATACTCATGAAATCCGTTAAGTGCTCCATGACTCGGCATGCCAGGTGGCATGAATTATTTTTGATGTTTGATTTCACAATCTCTTACAGACCAGGGCGTAAGGCAGACAGGCTTTCTCGTATTCATGGTACTGCCAGTGAGAACAAACCCGAGAGCTCACCTCTCCTCCCACATCAAGTGGTGTGTGGATGTACTCTGCAGCCTTCCCTCAGGTCTTCCCTCCAAGAATGCAGCCACGGGCCTCATTACAAGGTGGGAGGTAAGGGATTAATGGCACTGGTAAGGGCACCGGTGCCGGTAATCCCTTACCTCCCTACATACGTCTCCGGGCTATTCCGACCTAAGACCCCGGTATGGGAGGCACCGCTTATAACGGTGCCTCTAATAGCAGCAAGGGCGCGGGCATGTGGCCCTTCATGCCTTCATGCTGGCAATACCGGGATGCCGCTAATGAGAGGACATCACAAGTCAGGCGGACGTGCAAATACCAGCATCATGAAGGCGCTAATAGGGGATAACGGCATGGCGGTAATAGCGGTATCGCGAACCACCCGTAAAATGCTATGTGCAGGGTTCCCAACTGCCACAGTTGCAAACAGTCAGCACAAGTGGAGGCAATGGAGTCTGGGCCAGCACAAAAGGAGCACACCCACACGCCACACCCCTTCCCGCACCAAAATGATTCCACTAGTAGTAGCAATACTGGGGCTGGAGGACATGCTTGCATTGCTACACCAGGAACATCAACAACAACAACAGGCACCACAGAGGACACGAAGGAGGAGAAGGAGGGTGAGACAGGCCCAGCATGCCCCAGCAGTGCAGCCAGTGGGACCACACAGGCAGTCCCCAATCCCTCGCATCAGAGCCAGTCCATTCAACTTAACCCTGAGCAGATCCACACCCTGTACCGTCTGGACCGGGACACTATCACCACTATTGTGGACATGATACACAACGACATTGTCAGCCTCAACGAAATACGCACCGCCATCCCCCCTCTACTGAAGGTAGTGTCGGTGCTCCACTTCCTTGCCACAGGCACCTACCAGCAGGCAGTGGGGCACATGCATGGCATATCACAACCCTTATTTTCTTGCATGCTGAACCAAGTACTGGATGCCCTCCTGAAGCACACAAGGGACTACATATCCCTACCACGGACTCCCCAGGAGATTTTTGATACAAACGTTGGCTTCCATGCACTGGCAGGCATGCCGAATTGTATAGGTGCCCTCGACTGCACCCACGTGGAGTTGGTGGTCCTGCATGCCATGGAGGTGGTGTACCGCAACCGCAAGCAATACCACTCCATCAATGTGCAGATGGTTTGTGACGCCAGCAAGATCATCACACATTGTTGTGCCCGATATCCCGGATCAACTCATGACTCAATGGTCCTGAGGAACTCCACGCTACCACACTACATGGAACGACATGCAGGACGACGTGCCTGGCTGCTTGGTAAGTTGCATGACAGGCACATAGCAGTGAAATGGGGGAATAGATGCACACACCACCATGGTGTCATTGTTGATGTGACAGCACTATGTGCACATCACAAAACACTGTGCCCCAAAGCATCCCTAACTGAACATAACAACCAAATCCCATAGCAATGAAGTTAGCTGCACACCTATCACAACATGGCAAACTTAAAAACACCCCACAGCCCACAACACGTGCACCACCCATCATCGTACCTCACCCTCCGTAACACAATCCAGCAACATGCTTTGAATAATCACTATGTAAATGTCTTCAGCAAATCACTACACAGGACATGCATCCATGGGAGTGCACTGAACAAAATCACCAAGGGAATCCACAGCTTGTCACAGGGCCACCACCACCACCGAAGTGCAGCATGTCACCATCGTAATAATCTGCGCTGATTGCCTAATATTGCAGAGCCTACTGCCAACGCTGCCAGTGAGAAAATCATACGGAACACAACACAGCACTAATTTCACACAAACACAGCGGTATGCATCCACAATGCATGAGCAACATCAAGGCAGTGTACACCGTGTATCATCTTGGAGATGCAACCCACACCATAAATCCATGGCATAGAACACATTGAGGACATTAAACTTGTGTGCATACAACCAGGGAAATGTGCATGTGACCAACGATAATCTCCAGGCCTGTGTGACTAGTACAGCTGTCCATCATGATTCGACTGACATATACCTTTTATTGCCTCTCATGCAGGTGATAGTGGCTATCCCTTGAGGCCGTGGCTCCTCACCCCTGTCCAAAACCCACAGAAGAGGCACGAGGAGGACTACATTCGTTCCCATACCCGTACCCGTGTGGTCATCAAGCAGACCTTTGGCCTGTTGAAGGCACGGTTTTGCTGCCTTAGCCGGTCGGGTGGGGCACTCCACTACAGGCATGAGAAGGTGGCCAAGATCATCATGGCATGTGTCATGCTGCACAACATGTGTATCCGACGGAACATGCCCCTGCCCCCTGACATTGAACTGCAACCACCTGGTGATGATGAAGGGGATGAAGAAGATGTGGGTGCACATCATCGCGGGGCCGATGCACACGATGGACGTGCTGTGCGTCAGTCAGTGATTGCACAATATTTCTGACACACATGGGTGCAGAGGCTGGCATGAAAGTCGGACAGAGGGCACTGGGTGTGGGAGTACATGTACAATATGCATGGTATATCAATAAATGACACATATGCAATAAGGAATGTCCACTCAAGATTTTTTTTTTCACACAAAGGGTGTATTTAACAGTCCACAAAATATTAAAGTGCTGAAATCCTCCACCCCACGCACCCTCAACCCCCTCCACCTCCCCCCACAACTCTCCCACACACGCTCGCCCTCCTTCCCCTCCCCCCAAAACTCCCCCACACACCCTCACCCACCTCCCCCTCCCCCTACAACTCCCCCACACACCCTCCACACATGGTGCCCAAGCAATTGTCTATTGCCTTCATCAGGCTGCCCAGTCTACATCCTGCCACTCCCTGCACCTGGTGGCGGCATGTCCAAGCGGCGCAGGGTGCTCGCCAACCTGCGTAGGGGGCTGGTTTGCGTGGAGCTTGAGGAAGATGGGGTGGCCGCCTGCTCCATTTTGGGGGCTGGATGCTCAGCCTCCATTGATTCTGCAATGCGGGTGAGGACCTGCCTCAGGGCAGCAGCTCACACACAATCGATTGGTGCTTTCCATGATGATCTGCCTCAGGGAGGTGGTTTTGTCGCGCCCCTCCTGCCTTGCTTGGGCACTGTCTATGACGAACTGTCTCACCAGGGCAGTGAGTTCCTCCTGCTGCTGCGCAGTGTGTCCTGCCTGCTGCACCCCCACCGGTACACCAGTGGAGGTGGAGGGTGCATGTGTGACATGGGCAAATGCATTTGGGTCCTCTATGGGACTCCTGCTCCCTTGGATGGACTCCCCCCCAGACTGCTCCGGGGTGGTGTTGTGGTATGAGTCGACAGGTGTGAGCTGGGGGGATGAGGCCGGACTTGGTGTAGCAGGTAGGTCGGAGGAGTTGTCCTCAACAGGCACACACACCTGTTCCTGCACATTGTCATCTGTGAGGGGTGCTGTAGCTGCGCCTCGCCAACAGAGCTGTTCTCTGCAGATTGTGGCCCTTCGACTGTCTCCTGTTCATGTGTCACAGGTCTTGTGGGTACTGTGGTGATGGGCCTTGGCGGCACCAGTGCCTTGGCATCGTGGGCTGGTTTGGTCTTCGGTGCCTCGTGGCTTGTCTGGGGCTTTGGAAGTTGAAGGCCTGTTGCCTTCATCCCTGGCCCTCTTCCAGGGTGTATTTGCCTGTGGCGGTGATTCCTGGGCTTAGCTGTCAGGATCTGATCCTGTGGGGGACGAAGAGAGGGACGGCATGAGTGATGGTTTGACAAGCGTCATGCATACATTTGTATTATTGCTCATCTACACATTAGTGGGGAATAGGCAGTGGGGTTTTGATGATCACGTTGCTTGCTATATGGGTGGATCATGCAGGCATCCGTCGGGGTCACTCATGTTGGGGCGGGCATATGCTATGTGACGTGCATTTCTGTTGTGGCCTGCGTGCAGTGTGACATATGCCATTTTCATATTTGTGTGGTGTGTGTCAGGTATGGCATTGCCATGCTGCAGGTATGTGCATGTGTCTGTGCTGCGGATGACAACTATGCTGGGAATGTGTATGTATTGGGCCATGCCTTGCCTCTTTAGACAGACAAATTGGTGGACTATCATCAGACTTTGCATTACAGTTTTCTTAGGACACTCACATCCTTCCGCCGATGAGGTGGCGCCACGCTCCATTTCACCCAGGCCTTCGATGGCCTCTATGCCAATCGTGCTGGCACAGACTCCTCCCACTGGCTCAGCTTTATTGGTGAGCTTGCTCCTCCACCAGTAGCCATGGCCTGGCTCCTGTTTGCGGACAGGATGTTCCTGACTCGCAGGCGCAGGTCATCCCATCTCTTCCGGACATCCTTTGTGGTGCGGGGGGTGTTGCCTACCGCGCTGAGTCTTTGGGTGACAAGTTCCCAGATGTCCTTTTTCTTGATCACTGCCTCCCCCTTGAGGCTGTTTGCGAACACGACCTCAGCATTGTCAGCCAGGGTCTCAGCCAGCATGGTGAGCTCATCCTCATTAAAGCGCTCCTTGCGCAGGCGGGAGGCGCCTTTTTTAACTGTCTTGGGCATGATATAGTTGTTGGAGGTGGATGTACGTACTCAGCAATATGCTCTAGGTCCTGAGGGCTGAGAATGGCAATGGATTGTGTTTTTAAAGATGGCCACCGTGCTCTTTCCCGTTCCTGTGCGATGACGCTACTTCCGGTTCCGCTTATTTACAGTGGCCGCTAATAGCTGATGCCGGTAGTGCTGTCTGCGCTTTACATGGTGCCGCTAAGGGCCATGTTTGGGACTTTAACGGCATGCCGGTAATGTTGTTACCGGCATGGCGCAAAGCTTGTGCACGCATACACGTAATGGCCCTCTATTAGCGGACTCTTTACTGCACAGACACGGTATTTGTTCCATGCAGGTAAGGACAGTTACTTACCTCCAAACTCTTAATGAGGCCCTATGGGCCTCATTACGAGTACGGCGGTAGGGGGTTAACGGCACCGGTAAGGATGCCGGTGCCGTTAACCCCTACTGCCGCATTCTGAGATTTTACCAGCTGCCCTTAGCGGGACCCTCTAAGGGACCAGGGAGCTAATAACGGGCCCGCAATTTGCGGGCCCGTTATTAGCTCCTTCCCCATTCCCATTGAGCCCTATGGGGGCTCGAATGGGAATGGGGAATGGTTTTCAGAGTGGGGACTTACCGGGTCCTCCAAGGTTGGAATGACCCGGTAAATCCCCATTCCGACTACCCGGACCCAGACACGGGTTTGGAGGCAGCCATGGTGCTAATAGCACCCTTTTTCCTCCAAACTCGTAATGAGGCCCTATGTCTCCAAAAAGTATGTGACATGGCATCCGTCTGTTGCCGAGCAACCTTCTCAATTCAGGCAACTAACATGCTGACGCTATGCTTTCACATCACCAATGCGGCATCCCTCGTTGCCGAGCCTCCTGCTCTGATACAGAGTCCAATGCATTTCCAGGCAACAGACGACCAGCGCACTGCACACGCGTCACTCGCACAAGGCAGGGGTGAGCGCAGATGTATGATGCAGGGAACAGAAAGTGCACATATGGCTCTGGGCTAGGGGGCCTCCTCACAGCATTTGGCCCCAAACCCCTCGCTATCCTTTACACAGTTCCTCCAATCCTGTGCTCACAACAATGTACATCTGTTCCTTGCCGCACCACCATCGCTCTAAGCGAGCTCGCATGTGGAGGCTCCCTGGTCATGTGGCAAGGAGCAGATGCATCCACGATGTCCTGAGCGTAGGATTGAAGGAATTGTGCAAAGGCCAGAGATAGGGTTGGGGCCCAATGCAGTGACAAGGTAGCCTGCCCAGAGCCAACTGTTTGCAGTGCAGCCATGTCAGTGAGAGGGCAGGATTGGAGGTACTGCTCAAAGGCCGTAAGGGGCGTGGGGGATATATGGAAGAACAATAAAGAAGGATCAGATAAATTCACTGTGTGGTCTCAGTGATGTAGAGGAGGTAACAGCCTCCATAACAGTAACCATTGCATCATCATTCGCCCAGCATGCAGAGTCTGTACTCTCAACATTCAAAGGAGTAGAATTGGCTATACTTCTAGTTTTGCATGTGTAAACCCGCATTCCATGTGGGTTGCCATTGTGTGCATGGGCTATGTGTTCCGCTTAGTTTAACGGGCATGTTTGTCTTTCTTCCTTGTCAGTTTCACTTTGCTGCGTGTTTCTGGTGCGAAGAGTTTGGCAGTAGCGACATGATAGGTTCCACCAGCAGGGGGATCAGAGCTGTTCCTGAGGTGATTTCACTTCAGGGCTGACGTGAGCCCCCCTGCTGGCAGAAACAAGTGGAAAGTCCCTGGGGAGTTTACGTGCCCCGAGGGGCTCGAGAAGGGGAGAGCGCCAGGAGAGAGGGGAGCTCCAGACCATCGCAGACGTTCCTCCACCCGTAGGCCGCCCGCCTGTCTGCATCAGCATTTCTCTCTCCCCCACCCGGGGTAGAGAGAGCGTGCCGGGGTACATTATCTGAAGGAGCTCTCGGCGAGTGCCACACCCTGCCCGCCACCGCTCAAGCGAGAGAGAGAGAGAGAGAGAGAGCGGGGTTGGGTCTCGCGCTATGTCGTAGCAACCAGGTAGGAAAGGGACAGAGTGAAAAAAGGGACACTGTGCCCTGCGTGTGCCGGCACTCCGTGAACACGAGGGCGGTGTATCATCAGCTGTAAGGTAATGTTCTCCACGCCGGTCCCGGTGATGCTGTGAGGCTGTTAAAGCTCAGTAAGTCCACGGGGTGTGGGGATGAGGGAACGTGCTTACTAGAGATGTGGATTTGGCCGCCTCAGGGGACACGGCGTGTAAGGCCCAGTGGTGCCCTGAGAGGGTTATTTCATCTGAGTAGGGGAATCGTCCTGCTTATCTTCCAAAGGCCCGTCTTGCCCTTTGGGGTATGTTTGGTACTGTTCCACACCCCTAGGTTATATCCACACTGGGGGCAGTGATTTACACAGTCCTGGGCTGGGCTCTTAGCCAGCTAAGTGGGGAATCTGATGATTCCCGCTGGGACCTATCCACAGGGGCTCGCCATGCACAATGTAGAGGTGGAGCGATGCCCGGTGTGTCCAGACTGGGTGATTGATGGATTTTCGTGTTAAGTTTTATATGTCTTAGTGGCATCCTGCTGCCACCATAGTGAGGAGGTACTGGTCCGACCAATATAATTAGCTATTTACCAACTGTGAATGCATTTGTTCTTGAGTGATCCCACTGATCTATTTAATTATTTATTTACTGACTGTGAATGCCTTTGTTCTCAGGTGGCCCTACTGACCTATTTCATTATTTATTTATCAACTGTGAATGCAATTGTTCTCAGGTGACCCCAGTGAGCTATTTCCTTATTTATTTACCCAATGTGAAGGTACTTGATCTAAATGTGACCCCACTGGTCTATTTAATTATATATTTACCAAAGGAGAATGTACTGGTTCTCAGGTGTTCCCACAGGACCTGTTTCAATATTATGGTAACTAAAGTGAAATTATTCATACCGTAAGGTGAAGGTAAAATAACTTTCAAGTTTTGTTTCTTGCAAGTATTAGCAGAGAGTGCCTCCGCTGGGAGCGCAGTGATGTAATATTACTCAAGAGAACTGAGGATTGGTTTGACAGATTTAAATTACATAAACAAAAGCAGTTCACCCTGCTTATAAGAAATAAGGCTGTGTCAGTTTATTTAATCAGGAGCACTAATATAGCTGTAAGTCACCTGAGCTCTGAAGAAGGTCCATCATCCATACCCCTAGGTTTTCATTTGCTGGTGCACATGTGTGCAGTGAGGTGTTAGACCGCTATGCTCAGGTCTCTTACAGATTGCTGCTCAATCATCTCTAAGACAAAAGGGGAGAAACACCTTACAATTTTGGAGGCACTACTGAGATCCCAAGCGGGGGGCTTTACCAACAGGATCTTTGATCTTTGAACAACATCTTAGTGGTTATTTACACATAGTCAAAATGGCTCATGTGTTACACTGGATACAAGCTGAAGGGCTTAGCCCCTAGGCCTGTTTCATTGTAGGTGAGATCCCTCTTCACATTATAACAGATGAGGTATTAGCAATGACTGGTCCCTTAGAATCCTTCACCGGTAAAGTGAAAAGTGTGGGCCGCATACCTGGGCAAGATGCCAAATGTTATATGCTATGTTATGGTGGGGTTTCTCTTACAGGTAAAAACTTGCCCAGGGACATCCAAGGCGGGGAACCAGTGCTTACCTGCCCAGTGTGGCACTTAGATGCTTGGCCCGGAATACCTCTCCACCCAGAAGCTACGACCCCCACAAACGATGCCCTTGTCATTGCTGCTGCGGTGGCTGAAGCAGTTAGAGTGACTATGGAGCATTAAACACTGTCGCCTTTAATTAGTGAACATGGGGCCTACACCCGCTTGCACCCCTTTTCAGGCAAAAAACCTGTGCCCAAAGGAGAAGAGGGTTATGAAGTATGGGCCGACCTCGCTCAACTTATGCTAAATGACTGGAAAGTGTCAGATCATGAAAAGAGGAAACGAGTGATAGAGGCTTTGCGAGGACCTGCGCTGCAGACGGTACAGTCCCTGCGCACACTGAGTCCTGATCTGACTTCCCTACAAGTAATGGGCACCCTGCAAGGAGCATTTGGCACTACCGAACCCGGGGAAGATTTGATGATGAGGTTCCATGCCACCTCACTGAAGCTGGGAGAGAAATGATCTGAGATCCTAGTGAGGATTGAACACATTTTGCGCCTGGCACACCATAGGGGAGGAGTAGAGACTTCCCAATGGAACCAATACCGTTTGAAGCAGATACTTAGAGGAGCCAAAGACACTGCCATACCCATCCTTCAACTGAGGCTGCATGAAAAACTGGACACACCTCCCTCCTATGAAGATCTAATAAGGTCAATAAGAGCTCTGGAAAAAGAAACCCCTGATGTCAATGTCCAGAGTCCTCTTGTTCAAAGCAAGATCCCAGCACCCAAACATGCCCTTACTCAGCAGAAACAGATTGAGGAGCTGCAACAACTGGTAAGAAAGTCCCAACTGCTACCCAGAGAAAATCTGAATGCTAATCAATAGCGAGGCAGAGACTTTTGTCCCACATCACGTGAAAGAGAACACCAGGAATTTAGGTGAGCCCAAGACCCTCGAGAATATTTTACCCAATCATCTGCAGCTTTACAACCATGGAGATTTTGCCATCGATGTGGGGGTGGCAGCCACTCAACTCGTCTGTGTGACCAAGACCAAGAGTATGCCTGAGTAGCTGCTTGATTTACTGCATTGAAACCAACTCCAGCCCGAGCATTGTTGTAAAGCGCCCAGGAGGCTGTAGCGGAGGAGCAGCTAGAGCATTGAACACAGGAGTAAGGTCCACTGTCAATAACTCCTGTATGGCCATAAGGACACGAAATTCCAAATCATTAATTACCAAGTGCCAGATTAAGGCTCAGGAGGGTCCCAAAGCTGACCATCTCCGTCTCGTCCATGAGCTCTACAACTCCAAGAAGATGCCACCAGAAACCTGCAACAGACTACGAACTCATGCCCATTTCCCCAGAGGCATTCCTGCAGGACTGATTGTGCCCCCTATGACAATCCCAGTTGAACTTGAAGGGCGAAGGACTACAGCACTACTGGACAGTGGCTCCCAGGTCACTATTGATTATGAGCCTACTATCGCCAACATATCTGATGGGATTCGGAGATGCCGCCTGCCGATAACTGGGGTGCATCTGTTTGAAGATCCACCGAAATCAAGAGGTGGCTGGAGTGAGCACCACTTTGACCGCCCCAGCATTAGTATGCACCACCAAGAACCCATATTGAGAGGTACCCCTTGTCATGGGCACCAGCTCTGCCCTGTTTGGTACCCTCGGCAGGATGTGTGTGGAGATGGCAGGTCCGCAATTTTCACATTCTTTGCCGATGCACCTAGCTTGCCAACAGGTCTACCTTAAGAAAAGCATGGAGAAGGCAGCGCAACCCGATGGGCCCGTGGGAGATGTGACCACCTCTAAACACAGTCAACTTGACATACTGCCTGGTCAGACAATGATGGTGCCTGGCCATGTACAACTCCAAGGTCAAAATTGTTACAGGAGATTGTTGATGGAGGCTCCTGAAGGTGAAGAACTGCCTCGAGGCCTGATGGTCCAACTAACACTGATCAGTGATACCGACCCAGGAGTGACACAAATTAGAGTCCAAATCAATAACATCATGGATAAAACTGTACATCTACCCGGAGGCCTGCCAATCGCACAATTTCACGTTGCTGACTTAGTGGCGCATATGACTGGAACCCAAAGCACCTATCCTATCTTGGATGTGGGCAAGATAAACTTTGGGGGATCCCTGTTGTCAGAACGCAAAAAGAATCATCTACGAGACCAACTGGCCCTGAGGGCAGATGTGTTTTCAACCAGTGACTGGGACTTGGGTGAAGCCAAGGGCGTGCAGCACCACATCCGTCTGAACAATGACACCCCCTTCAGAGAAAGATCGAGAAGGCTGGCACCTGAGGGTGTGGAGGATGTCCAGCGTCATCTCGAGGAACTGCTCCATGCAGGTATAATCGAGGAGTCGAGAAGCCTCTATGCCTCCCCCATTTTGGTGGTGCGAAAGAAGAACCAGGGTGTGCGGCTGTGCATCGACTACTGGCATCTCAACAGCAGAACCGTGCCAGACCAATATACCACCTACCGAGTGGACAAGGCCCTTGACTGTCTGGAGAGGAGCCAGTGGTTTTCGGTCTTAGATCTCCGAAGTGGATTTTCCCAGATTTTCATGTTACCTGAGGATAAGGAGAAGACGGCCTTCATCTGCCCGTTAGGATTCTACCAGTTTACTCGAATGCTACAGGGGATATCGGGAGCACCAGCCACTTTTCAACACTTGATGGAATGAACAGTGAGGGACAAGAACTTACTTGAGGTGCTTGTTTACCTAGATTCTGTGATCGTGTTTGGGAGGACCTTGGAAGAACATCACCAAAGGATACCAAAGGTTTTGGATCGTCTCCAACAGCAGAGGCTGAAAGTATCCCTAGAAAAATGCCAGTTTTGCTGCACCAGTGTAAAGTATATTGGCCATGTGGTGTCTGCAGAAGGAGTGAGTGTGGACCCCGCCAAGATGGAAGCCCTCGTGACATGGCCTCGTCTGCAGAACCTGCGAGAGCTGACAAGTTTCCTGGGGTTCTGCAATTATTACCGAAGGTTTGCCAACATAGCCCGACCGCTCACGGAACTGACCAAGGGTTATCCAGCCCCTCAGAGGATGGCGGCCAGCACTAGGAATCAGTCCACAACCCTGTATCATCCTAAAGAGGACTTTGGCCTGCGATGGAGTGACGAGTGTGAACAAGCCTTTGCCCAGTTAAAACAAACTCTTACTGAACGCCTGTACAGGCTTACGCTGATCCACACCTGCCCTATATCCTACATGTGGATGCCAGTAATGATGGGATGGGCGCCACACTCTATCAAGAGCAACAGAGAACCCTTAAGCTGTGTCGTTCGCCGTACGGCAGATGAACCCCTCCGAATTGAACTACCCTACCCATAAAATGGAGTTTTTGGCTCTGAAGTGGGCAATGTCAGAAAAATTGCATGACAACTTGTACAGAGCTACTTTCTCAGTGAGAACAGACAACAACCCATTAACAGCAAGAAAAGGGGTTTGAGCGGGCACCGCTATGTTTGTTTTAGAATTCAAATAACTGTTTGTTTATTTAAACATGTGGTTAATGGCGTCACCAAGGGAACCAGTATACACTATACTGGGGTAAAGGAAAAACTGCAGTAATGTCTGATGAGAAAAAACTTCCATCAGACCTTAGGTCGCCAATTGTAGTGAAAACTACTGATAAATGTTGAGTTCATTTATATCATGAAGATAAACAAATCATAAATAGCTGTATGATTAGCATACCATCCATACACAGAAAAAGATATCCCATACGGCTCTTTTTGTCAGTGACTTTTTTAATTGGCAACATTTGTTAATTTAATGTTAATTTAGGAGAAGCAGAAAGAATATGCCAATGCATTTCAGACCCACACTTGGTCCTCCATCAAGGCGAATTCTATAGTACAAAAAAGAAAAATAAACAAGAAAGATAAACAATGTTAAGTACTCACACAAACCCATCGTGTTGAATTCAACATGTTACCGTACTGAATAGGGTAAATCAGGATAGTTATTAAATACCTGCAGATGTATCTGTCCTTGTCACTTATTCATCACAGTGATATTTTCATTATCATAAAAAAATAGCACCTCAAGAGTTGATATGTATCCAACAGTATCATGTTAATTTCTGCATAAAGTCTCACAGAGACTAATCAAAAGGAACTTCCCGTCTGTAAAACATTAAAACGGAGCCATGTAGGCAAAATAATTTGCTAACTACCCAGTTTAGATTTATGTGAGTTATAATATTTCATTTCACATCATTACAGTTGGAATACACCTATCGCGCATACCTGATCGTACGTGTTGGTGTATGAAAAACTCGTATGGAAACGTGTGTTACTATTCCTGTTACACGTGCTGCCTATATGAAGCCATCCACCGCTCCGTTACATTTTCAATCCAACAGTCCTATCTGAAAAAGCATACAATTCGTGTGATACTTAATTATCTGCATATGAGGATAGATACCCAGAAATGTTATCTAGTTCGTGTTCATCTTACCTCATAGAGTGTTATGCTTTCTTTTGTTGTAATTGATAACAGCGGTTATGATTCTCATTGGAGCTTTTCCAACGGATCTTATCGACTCAAATACATATGCAACTGTTCCCTGTATTTGCTGGACCAGGACATGTTTGTACCTGGCTGCCGGATATAGAAAACTCAGTTTCAGTAATGACGCCCAATTCCTTGCTGTGAGTAACAGTGTGAACATAATCATACATTTGACAACGACAAACCTCAAGTCGCTATAATAGTTTAAAGAGTGCAACTCGCCGCAGTCTTCATTCATCCGCGGTCTGTTGAGGGTGAGCATGAACGTTGCCATGGAAGCGTACTTGTGCTAGACGCCACGTGATCACGTAACCTTACGTTTGTGTCACTGGTTGTCATAGCGACAAGCTTCCATTAGTGTGCTAACATTACATTTGTGTTAGTGGTTGTCATAGCGGCAAACCTCCATTAGTGTACGGCGGTTCTCTCTTTCTAAAAGCAATAGACTAGTGTCCATGTGTGCGCGAGCAATAGAAAGCATTCGCGCTCTATGGCGTGTACACCTTCTAAAGTCAAAACTAACTATTAAGTTAAACTAACTATGTTAACGGATACGCCCTTGCATCCAAAGATAAATATCTAGGACAGTAAATTGAAAAGACTAAAGAGATACAGGCCGGTTTGTGCCCAATAAAAAGCTTAATCCAATATTTCAAAAAAGTGAAAGCGCCGGTCATTAATTTCACCGCTACATGAGAATAGATGATGATCTAATTGTTACTGAGGAGATGCCAACCATCATGATGTGTGTATGCAATATCTGTGTAGTTGTAAATGCCACCGACTTGCTGGCGGCCCAAGAGTGACTTGTTCAAAAAAGATAAAATAAACAGATAATCGAAATCTTACACACCCTACATTATCATTTTATACGGGTAGTATATCTTAACCATCATTGTTTAAATGCAAAGTGACTATGTTTAACAAATTATCAGCAATGTAAATTCACTGCTGATCCATAAGTAACTGGATCACACAAAAGAACATTAAACAGATAGTATAAACCTTACCAGTGCTTCATTGTTCACTCTTACAGTAATAATAATACATCAAAATGTTGATGTTGCTCTCATGTCTCTACTCCACTCATAGCATTTCCTCTGGCTTGACTCCAGCCAGCATAACTACATTGTGAACATACTTACTGTAATAATAGAATTTGTAATCGGACCATCATGTTGACTGAGACAAAGCAAAACAAATTAATAATGTCTCTTTCATATAAAACAATACAGATTGAATTCTTCTTTCAACCCCCGAGGCAATACTGTGTCCAGTCTTTCAATCCAATGTTCTTCATGTTGTTCTAGTCTTTTGGTAGCGCTGGTTCTGATATTTGCCATTTGTACTACTTCAAGGATTTGGAATGGCATTTGTGCTATCTCATGTTTGGCTTGATTGAAATGTCTGGCAACTGGTCAGTGTTGATTGTTAGTCCTAACATTCCATTTGTGTTCATTCCACATGCTTTTCTGCCAGTCTGTCCGTTGTAGAGTAGACCACATGGGCACTTGATACAATATATAACACCTTCCGACATGCAAGTAGAGTAGTCCTTGATTAATTTTTATCTTCTCTCCAGTTCTGGGGTGTGTAACTGTATTCCCTTTTATGATATTATTGAAGTTTCTGCACGACATGCATGGAAAAGTGCCTTGTTTTTTTACATGAATTTCTTGGTCCTTTTGGGTTTAGTTTTAACCAACAGGTCCCTCAAGTTGCTGCTCCGTTGATTGGCAAAAACTGGTCTTTCTTGAAACAAATTCTGAAATTTATCATCACAAGTCAACATCGGCCAATGTTTAAGAATTATCTTTTTGATTTTGGATGACTGCACACTACATTTACTAACAAAGACCAGTGGATTCTCTTTGCTGTTTCATTCTTTCATCTTTAATAAATTGATTCTTTCTTGTGTGTCAGCCTTTTCAACGGCACAGAGAAGTTCTTCTTCTTTAAAACCTCTTACTTTAAATTTGTTGAGCATCTCTTCTTTTTCTTGCACATATTTGGAATCTATGTCGGTGATTCTTTTTATATGCAGTAGCTGGCTATATGGTAAACTCTGTATTGAAGCTGCTGGATGAAAACTCATCCTATGGAGGAGATTGTTTCTGTAAGTTGGTTTGTGGTAAACTTCTGTATCGAATGATGGTACCTCCGGAATTACTAGACCATCTAGGAAATGTGCGCAAGGATGACCAATTTCATGTGTGAATTGAATTCTTTTATCAATCAGGTTAATGTATCCCAAAAATGAGTCGAGAGTTTCTTGCGAACCGGTCCACACTAGGAAGATATCATCTATGTATCTACCCCAGTGTGTTATGTATTGATGGCAGACAGGATGTTTGATAATGTGGTCCTCTTCAAATTTCAACATGAAAGAGTTAGCGTATGCGGGTGCCATTGTGGCCCCCCATAGCCGTACCGCTAATTTGTGAGTAGTATTGTTTCTCATATTGAAAGTAAGCATTCTGTGCGATGAAACAACCCATTAACGTACATCCTGAAGTCCCCCAAATTGGATACTACCAGCCATCGTTGGTTATCAGCTTTGTCCATGTACAACTTCCAGTTGGAATATCGCCCTGGAGTAAACAACCTAGATGCAAATGCACTGTCTCGAAGACCTCCCCCTGACGACAGCTCCAAATCCATCCATATCGAGATGGCCTCAGTGGCCGCAATGAAATCCATATTCCGACAATGAACTTGTCAGACCGCTGAACCAGTCTGTTTTATCGACTGCCTAGGAGGCACCGAAAAAGTAGTCGCCGCAAGCTATTGTGACATGACCAATTTAATGGCTCCTGAACTGCCACATTTGAACCAGACGGATCTGAGACAAAAGCAGTTGCAAGACTTAGAACTACAAGAAGTGCTGCAAGGCAAAGAGAATGGCGCTAAAGGGCCACTGGAAAGTAGAAACATGGCCAATCACGAGATCTATCGCAAAGAATGGAAATCGCTAGTGATGAACATAGGAGTACTGTATAAGGAGAGTCAAATCCAAGGGCGCCTTATACACCAGCTTCTTTTGCCACGCTCATACGTCCACTGGCCCGGCGCGCTCTGCATGACCAATATGGACACTTGGGAACTAAACAGACATTAGATTTGGTACGAATTCGATTTTACTGGCCTCACCTAGACCCTGAAGTAGAAGAGTATTGCCACACTTATGCCCGATGCATCGCACGAAAAACCCTCAGTCATCCAGCTGCAGTACTTCAACATATACAGAGCTCTTGACCCATGGACTTAGTTTGTGTGAACTTCCCGAGCCCTGAAACTGATAATGGAGGGATTCAGAACATCTTCGTAGTGACAGATCATTTCACTCGATGTGCCCAAGCCTACACCACCAGAGATCAGAAGGCGACTACCATAGCGAAGGTAGTGTGGGACAATTTCTTTGTGCATTATGGCTGGCCTGCTCGACTACATTCCGATCAATGGCAAGACTTTGAATCCAAACTCATCAAAGAACTCATGCAGTTGATTGGGGTAAAGAAAACCAGAACATCCCCTTAGCAACCAAAAGGGGATGCACAAGCTAAACGTTTTAATTGCACATTGTTGGGTATGCTGGGGACACTGAGTGCCAAAGAGAAACTGAAGTGGAGCCAACATGTGTCCATGCTAGTTCATGCTTACAACTGTACCTGGAACGACAGCACTGGATTCCCACTGTACCAGCTAATGTTCGGCCAGAATGCCCGGCCACCCATAGATTTGAGCTTTGGGTATCCTTTGATGGGACAGGGGTAGAAATCTGCCACAAGTATGTAAGGGACCTTCAAGACCAATTGTCCCAAACCTTCAAATGAATGCAAGCCACTGCAGAACTTAATGCGCAGCAAAACAAGAAGAGGTATGATGATAAGGTCCGGTTCCACAACCTGCAACCCAGGGATCGGGTGCTCATTAGGAGTTTAGGGAAGAGAGGGTGAAACAAGCTAGGAGACCGCTGGGAATCGCAGCCCAATCTGATTCAGCGACAATTGACAGGGTTGCCCTTGTTCAGACTGTGAAGGGAAGGCCCCCTGAGAGAGGTGAAGACCCTTCACAGGAATCATCTCCTGCCCATAGGGGATGGTGTGGAAATGAATCTGACTGTTGCTGAAGTTCCTTTTTCCCCCAGCAAGAGGAGCAACAGAAGTCAACAACAGGAGTCCCTCCATTGAGAAATCCTACAATCGCCAGGCCCAAGTACTGTACCGTCTGTAGCCTCTAAGTCAAGAAAGAAGAGAAATGCGGAGGATAGGGAGCCTCTAACCTCTGAAATGGCCCAAAGGCCCTCAGACATTTCAACTAGGCAAGAGGAAGAGGAGGGGATGAGAGTGCTGAAGGCTTAGTCATAGGCTACTGGTATGGAAGTGAGGATACAACTGCAGGTTCCACAGATCAGTCTGGGACCAGAACAGAGGTATTGGGTTTTGGTGACTCCAACACTTTCTTTCCAACACAAGCCAGACTCTGTGACTAGGGACTGACCGCAGGCATCCATAGACTCTCCAGAAGTAGCGTCTGAGGATAATTCAGAGGTCATTAATGAGCTCCGGCGATCTCAACGAGAGGTCAAGCCAATCAGAATATTGAGCTACGATGCTCCTGGAGCACAAACTGAAATTATCAGAAGGGGACTGCCTGTTCACACTGTTACATGTACAGATACTTATACTAATGAACCAATGGGTTATGCTAAACAATGGTAGACTGTGCCATTATTATAGAATGAAAGATGTCATATTGAATTGTATGTGGACTTCGGGGGAGCAGAGAAACCCTTAGGGACAAGGGTGCTTGAAGGAGAAGGGGGTGAGTGGAAACCCGCATTCCCTGTGGGTCGCTGTTAGGAAAGATTTCTTAATTGTGGGTAATTTTCCTTCCATGTGGCAACCCCTAAACTTTTTGCTGTTGTTTTCACCATGATCTAGACTTTGCCAGAGAAGTGCAGCCTTCTGCCGCACTCCTCTGGGCTTTTGCTCCATTCTTACGGGGATACTGACATGCCCTTAAGAGAGTCAGTACCGGGAAACGCTGTTTTCCGTAGTTCTTTTATCATGTTGCAGCTTTCGCGCAACATGACACAAGAGGGCACTGTAAGCTAAGTTACTGCTCTCTTGGGTCTCTAGTCTTCTACAGGCCCTAGACACTCTCTTTGGATTGTTAACGAACGGTGCAAGTGAATCACGGACGGGACTGGTGGCAGCGATCGTTTCTTTGTGTTTTTGAGCTCCTTTTGGCATTTAAGCGCGTTTCTCGCGCTTAGCCCAAAATGGTGGCCTGGCTCCCATAATGGCCAGACCACGAGGCTCTTTGTCCTGCCCGCTGACCATCTTGCCCCCTTCACCTTCCCCAGGTCGTGCCGACCCGGGGCCTTCCTTATTTGGGCATGTACTTTCCGCGAAACACAGATGCTTTCGCAGGCTTCTACAGGCCTTGTGTGTGTCTCCAGGATGTGGGCTGGGATGTCTGGTCCCAATACACATTCTGGGTGCCAGAGAGTCTAGTGTGTCGTGAATGCCTGAGACCACCGTGGTCCGTGATAGGTCCACGTATGGTGTGAGTGTTTTGTGAGCAGATCTCCTATTGGTTCCCCTCCGTTTTGGTGCGAAGGGAACCGTGAATAAGAGGAGGCTGGAAAGACCACTACCATGTCGATCTCCTGAGTTCTCCCGAACAAAGGAATACAGGAGCCAAGTATCCTGCAACTACGAGGCTGAACCGAGGAATCGCTGGTGACCCGCTGAAGGACTGCTCCTCTGCACTGCTGTCGCTTTGTGAAACCCTTTCTACCTCTGATCGAACGAGAAGGCCTGTACTGGTACTTTGACCCCTTGGAATAAAGGGAACAACTATTCTCGGCATCTTCACCATCTCCTGCACGTAAGCCTTCGGAAGTGTCTCTGGGCCATCCAGTGGACTGACCAGCCTACCCAGGAGTCTTGCTCTGTAACCGCCGTCAGGTTGTGTTGTATTATGAGTCCTTGTCACTCTCACATAATTCGTACACTTGGCATTCCCAGGTCTGAAGTGAGTAGTGTACATTGGGCTGAAAAACACACGGCCACTCCGTTGCCCTGCTGTCGTAACAAACTGTGCGGGTTCACTGCGTTTAGGGCATCCTCCACTCTACTTCTGATGCTGCAGAATCTACACGACGCCGAGACGTCCCCTGCTCGTATCTGAACCTGCCAGCACTGAAACTGACGCGGAGAAGCCTGGGTCTGCCTGCATCGGGGACCGGTGAGTAGCATCGCTAGGAACTGGTTGCCCTCCTGCAGTAGCCCATAGCTTTTCCCCGCTGTGTCAAACAGCACGCCTTTCCGTACTCGCGCTCTGCTTCTGCCCACAGTGGAGGCTGCGCTTGAGTCGCGGAGCTCTGTTCATCTTCATTTGTTCATCAAACTAATCTGCCTGATTCCCTCGAAGAGACTCCCCTTTGCCCGTTGGCACCAGCGTGTGCAGGTACTTTTGAGCACAAGGCTCCACTCTTCGTAGGGCTCGGACTTCCTTTTAGTTAGGTGCCTCTGAAGGCAGACTGGGTCTAACTATCATTCGCACTGCCTGTTTTCCTCCCCATCTAGGTGGACTACACATTTCGTGCATCTAACTCGTTAGACTTGTTTGTATTTGTATATATATTGTATTTGATTGTGATGTGTTGGTTTACTTGAGTTTTATTGTGATTTCTCGCTACGGTCAATGTTACAAAGGCCATGTAATAAATGTGTCTATAATTTTAATATAACGCCTGCTTGGAGTAATATGTAAGTGTCCTTGCTTTGTGTGCTCATTGCGGGCTTTCAGTCACCCTCACCCCTCTTGAGAGCTAGTCTTGACCGCCGCGATCGCTACCTTGATTGGTCTGGCTTGTCCAGAGGTTACCCTGTTCCAAGAAACTAGGCTGGCCTTCTGAACCTCGGCCCCTCCAGGACAGAGTTCAGAAATCCATCTTAACAAACTGGTGTACAGCAGTGGGATACGACTGAAGGTATCCAGTGTTTCACACGAGCGAAGGCATTTCAAGTTATTCCTACCAGGACACGTAGTGAATTGTCGTAGTATAACTTTTAAAAGGCCATAGTCCTTTCTAACAGTATGGAAACAAATACCTTGTTAACTTTAAATGCTTCTAAATCCGAAACATTGAAAAAGATGTGTGCGGAGAGAGGTGTCTCCTCTCAAGGCACCAAAATGGATATGATCCAAAGAATCGTGGCGTGGCAAGAAGCACAGCTTGATGCTATAACTTCTGAGGACAGTGCAGAAGGAGGTGGGGCTGCTCTCACTGGTAGAACCGACGGTTCTGCCGCTGCACTGGTCCACTGTGACCACGAGGACAGGGAGGATGAGATGTCTAATGTTTCCTCTGCCAGTGTTGATGGGGAGGCCATGCTTGAATTCAAGAAGCAAGAACTGCTGTTTAGGCAGAAGGAGCTTGATTTCAACATGACCAAACTAAAAATCGAACAGGCTGAAAAACAGAAAGACAGGGATCACCAGTTGGACCTGGCCAAGCTTCAGGTTGCAAATGGATCCAAGGGTCCTGGACATGGGTCTGGGGTCTCCTCTTATCCACGATTTCCGAAAGATCTGCTCAGTGAGTGTGAGGAAAAGAATGACATTATGGGCTGGCTGAATACGTTTGAGTATGCATGTGAAGTTCAACAAGTTGACAATGCTGATAAGATTGCCTGGTTACTCAGCAGACTGCCCCATTCTGGCTGTAGTGCCATTATGGAAATGTCAAAGGCTGAGCGAGCGGATTTCGCAATGTTAAAGCAAACTCTCATTTTAAAGTTTGGAAAGACTCCTGCCCAATATTTAAAATGATTCCGAGAGTATAAGAAAAAAGAAGGTGGTACTTGGGTATCTTATGTAACCGAATCCTTAAAAAACTTGACTGGCTGGGTCGAAGGTTATAAGGTTTCTACCTTTGAAGGCATGATAAGTCTTGTCATGCTGGAACATATTTTTGCATCTTCTTCCCCGGAGCTTAAGCAGCATTTGGCCAATTCCAAGGAGATAGATCCTAAGAAGCTAGCCATTGCCGCAGATTTATGGGTGTCACATCGAGTGTCCCATGAGGACAAAACTCATCCTGGTAAGCAGGAGGAAGGGAAAAAGTCCAAAGATAAGGAGGGTGGAGAATCTGATAAATCTTCTTCTCAAAAGGGCCACAAAAAGAAAAATAAGGGTAAGACACAAGAGAACTCACAGGGTAGTGGAGGTCAGCCCCCGAAACAGAACTCTGGTTACAATAAGCCTCCCTATGTAAACAGGCCCAATGGATCTTGTTTTGCTTGTGGAGCAACTGACCACGTGAAGGGGGATCCCCAGTGTAAGGTTAAACCTTTGGGGGTTCACTCCGCTAATCTGGCCTTCTCCTCCTACGAGGAAGAAGAGATTACAGGAGCATCCTTCTCCTCAGATTCCTTCCCCAGTGGGATAGAAGCTAAGGTAGTTTTAGTTTCCCTGGGTTCCTGGGAGCCTAAAGTCGCAGAGGTTTATGCTAGGATTCCAGATAATACCAAGCACTACTTTAAAGACAGTGTGCTGATCAATGGAGTAGATACTCCAGCTCTTAGGGATAGTGGGTGCAGTTGAACTGTAGTGGATTCTACCTTGGTAGACTCAGAGGAAGTTGCCAGAGCTACTCTGATGCCCACTAAGTTGGCTGACGGCCCACCTCGCATGTTTCCAGTAATACCTGTAAATCTTACTTTAAATGGTACAGCAGTCAGGATTCCAGTGAGCATTCAGAGAAACGTCCCAGGAAAGGTCTTGTTAGGCAACGATCTCAGAGCTTTAGGGCTTGTAGGAAACACTGCCGACAGACCCTGCACACGGTCTCAAAGAAGGGCAGCATTGGCCAAGACCAATACGCCGCCCCAGCCAAAGGGGAAACCCAAGGCGAAAGGAGTAAGCAAGTCAAGACGAGGGAAAGAGAACATTCCCCCGAACTCGCCTACCACTGCGGTGGAGGAAGTTGGTCAATCGCCCGGGCCTGACGAGGAGGTGGCTATGCCGGAAGTATTTGACCCCAACGACCATCCTGAACTAAAAGACTTGTTAGTAGAAGGTTGTCCTGACAGGGAAGAATTCAGTAAAGGCCAACTTGAGTGCCCATCTCTGGAAGGCCTAAGGAGACAGGCCTGCTCCCAGCTTGAGGGTGAACCTCCTGGGACGCATCGGATTTATTGGGAAGGTGGACTCCTCTATAGTGAGCCCACAGAGTCTACAGAAGGAGACCATAGGAGGTTGGTGGTTCCCCTTGCTGTAAGACCCTTCCTCCTGCAGCTGGTGCATGAAGTCCCCCTTGCTGGTCACCTTGGTATTAAGAGGACCAAGCAAAGGTTATCCATGCACTTCTACTGGCCCAAGATGGGGGTGCAAGTAGAAAGTCACTGCAGGAGTTGTGCCTTCTGCCAGTTATCTGGTAAGAGTGGATCAACAATCCAAGCTCCAGTGGTACCACTCCCAGTTGTGGGAATACCATTCGAAAGGGTAGGGATCGACATCGTTGGTCCCCTTGACCCGCATACATCCTCAGGCAATAGGTTTATCTTGGTGCTAGTCGACTATGCTACCAGATATCCTGAGGCCATCCCATTGAAAACTGTAACTGCCAAGTCGGTTGCAAAAGCATTACTTGGCATCTTTACTAGGGTTGGCTTCCCTAAAGAAGTTGTGTCTGACAGAGGCAGCAACTTTATGTCAAAGTATATGCAGGCTATGTGGTAAGAATGTGGGGTCACCTACAAGTTCTCTTCTGCATACCACCCCCAAACCAATGGTCTGGTGGAACGTTTCAACAGAACGTTAAAGAGCATGATTGGGGCTCTGTAAGAGCCCCAGAGAAGAAAATGGGATCTTCTTTTACCATGCTTACTCTTTGCCTACCGAGAGGTACCAAAGGAGGGTGTTGGCTTCAGCCCCTTCGAACTTCTGTTTGGTCATCCTGTACGGGGACCCTTAGCCATAGTCAAAGGGGATGGAAGATGCCCACTCCCCCTGTCACTACCAACGTAGTAGATTATGTGCTGGGGCTCAGAAAATGGATGGTACTTCTGATGGGCTTGGCTAGTGATAAATTGAAGGCAGGACAAGCGCTGGTGAAACAATGGTACGACCAGAAAGCTTCCCTCATCAACTTTACAATTGGTCAGCAAGTCCTGATCATGAATCCCATAAGGCCTCGAGCTTTACAGGACAAATGGTCAGGCCCTTACACAGTGGTGGAGCCCCTGGGTGAGGTTAACTATTTAGTGGACCTTGGAAGGCCTGGACAGGCTCCAAAAGTGTTCCACGTAAATAGGCTGAAGGCTTTCGTCCCAAGAGTCGAAATTGCAGCACTGCTACTGGCTTCAGATGTTGAGGAAGAGGAGTCTGAACCTCTCCCCGACCTGTTCCAAAGCGGTCCTTCAGATAGCTCCTTTGAGGGTGTCCGAGTGGCCCCTCACCTGACTTCTAATCAGCAGGCTGAGGTGAAAAGTTTGCTTTGGCAGTTTTCCCCCCTGTTTGCACAGTCGCCTGGTTTGACACCTTGGTGCAAACATAACATAGACACAGGAGACAGTGTACCTACCAAAAGTAGGGGATACAGGATGTCAGATAAAGTACGGTTTTACATTAAGACCGAGGTCAACAAGATGTTAGACCTTGGGGTGATTGAACCCTCTAGTAGTCCTTGCTCCAGCCCTGTGGTTTTGGTTCCAAAGGCAGGCACTTCTGAATTGAGGTTCTGCGTGGATTACAGGGCTCTGAATGCTGTCACCAAGACAGATGCACACCCTTTGCCTCGAACAGATGAGCTGGTGGATACTTTGGGTGCCTCCAAGTACCTCAGCACGTTCGACCTCACGGCTGGCTATTGGCAAATAGCTTTAGCAGAACATGCCAAGGAGAAGACAGTGTTTTCTACACCAGACAGTCTTTACCAATTCAGGGTAATGCCGTTCGGGTTGAAGAATGCACCTGCCACTTTCCAGAGGCTTGTGAATCATGTGTTGAATGGGTTGGACGAATTCTGTCTTGCATATCTGGATGATATAGCAGTTTTCAGTGCCACCTGGGAAGACCATGTGAAACACCTCGGGATTGTGCTCCAGGCTCTTCAGAAAGCACACTTGACCATAAAGGCTAGTAAATTCCAGATTGAACAAGGCTCAGTGGTTTACCTTGGACATGAAGTAGGTGGAGGGAGGATACAGCCTCTTCCCAGTAAAGTACAAGCAGTACAAGACTAGCCTACCCCCACTACACAGACCCAAGTGAGAGCCTTCTTAGGACTCACGGGGTACAACCGCAATTTCATGGTAAACTATGGCACCATAGCTGCCCCTCTGACTGTCCTCACCACTCCGAAGAAACCCAAGAAAGTAACTTGGACCGACGAGTGTGAGAAGGCCTTCAACGGCTTAAAAGACGCCTTGTGCCAGGCCCCTGTCCTCAGGGCCACTGATTATCAAAGACCTTTTATTGTGCAGAATGACCCCTCTGACACTGGGATAGGAGCTGTGCTATCGCAAGTAGATGAGAAGGGTAAGAAACACCCTATTGGTTTTATTAGTCGCCAGCTTAAGGACAGAGAGCTCAGATGGTCCACAGTGGAGAAAGAATGTTTCTCTGTTGTGTGGGCCCTACGGAAGTTGAGGCCCTACCTCTATGGGACCCACTTCACTGTGCAAACTGACCATAAGCCCTTAAAGTGGCTAATGAACATGAAGGGAGAGAATCCAAAGTTGCTTAGGTGGTCCATAAGTCTACAAGGCTTCGACTTCACTATTGAGCATAGGCCAGGTGTCCAACAAAGCAATGCTGATGGGTTGTCCAGAATGTTTAACCGACCTGAACAAGAGACTCATCCAGGGGTGGATTAGTTCCCCCTGTCCATAGTCTGGGAGGGGCGAGTGTTAGGAAAGATTTCTTAATTGTGGGTAATTTTCCTTCCATGGGGCAACCCCTAAGCTTTTTGCTGTTGTTTTCACCATGATCTAGACTTTGCCAGAGAAGTGCAGCCTTCTGCGGCACTCCTCTGGGCTTTCGCTCCATTCTTACGGGGAAACTGACATGCTCTTAAGACAGTCAGTACCGGGAAACGCTGTTTTCCGTAGTTCTTTTATCATGTTGCAGCTTTCGCGCAACATGACACAAGCGGGCACTGTAAGCTAAATTACTGCTCTCTTGGGTCTCTAGTCTTCTACAGGCCCTAGACACTCTCTTTGGATTGTTAACGAACGGTGCAAGTGAATCACGGACAGGACTGGTGGCAGCAATCGTCTCTTTGTGTTTTTGAGCTCCTTTTGGCGTTTAAGCGCGTTTCTCGCGCTTAGCCCAAAATGGTGGCCTGGCTCCCAAAATGGCCAGACCACGAGGCTCTTTGTCCTGCCCGCTGACCGTCTTGCCCCCTTCACTTTCCCCAGGTCGAGCCGACCCGGGGCCTTCCTTATTTGGGCATGTACTTTCCCATGAAACACAGATACTTTCGCGGGCTTCTACAGGCCTTGTGTGTGCCTCCAGGATGTGGGCTGGGATGTCTGGTCCCAATACACATCCTGGGTGCCAGAGAGTCTAGTGTGTCGTGAATGCCTGGGACCAACGTGGTCCCGGATCGGTCCACGTATGGTGTGAGTTTTTTGTGAGCAGATCTCCTATTGGGTCCCTTCCGTTTTGGTGCGAAGGGAACCGTGGATAAGAGAAGGCTGGAAACACCACTACCATGTCGATCTCCTGAGTTCTCACGAAAAAAGGAATACAGGAGCCAAGTATCCTGCAACTACGAGGCTGAACCGAGGAATCGCTGGTGACCCGCTGAAGGACTGCTCCTCTGCACTGCTGTCGCTTTGTGAAACCCTTTCTACCTCTGATCGAACGAGAGGGCCTGTACTGGTACTTCGACCTCTTGGAATAGTGGGAACAACTATTCTCGGCATCTTCACCATCTCCTGCACGTAAGCCTTCGGAAGTGTCTCTGGGCCACCCAGTGGACTGACCAGCCTACCCAGGAGTCTTGCTCTGTTACTGCCGTCAGGTTGTGTTGTATTACGAGTCCTTGTCACTCTCACACGATTCGTACACTTGGCATTCCCAGGTCTGAAGTGAGTAGTGTACATTGGGCTGAAATACACACGCCCACTCCGTTGCCCTGCTGTGGTAACAATCTGTGCGGGTTCACTGCGTTTGGGACATCCTCCACTCTACTTCTGCTGCTGCGAGATCTACACGACGCCGAGACGTCCCCTGCTCGTATCTGAACCTGCCAGCACTGAAACTGACGCGGAGAAGCCTGGGTCTGCCTGCATCGGGGACCGGTGAGTAGCATCGCTAGGAACTGGTCGCTCTCCTGCAGTAGCCCATAGCTTTTCCCCGCTGTGTCAAACAGCACGCCTTTCCGTACTCGTGCTCTGCTTCTGCCCACAGTGGAGGCGGCACTTGAGTCGCAGAACTTTGTTCATCTTCATTTGTTCATCAAACTAATCTGCCTGATTCCCTCGAAGAGACTCCCCTTTGCCCGTTGGCACCAGCGTGTGCAGGTACTTTGGAGCACAAGGCTCCACTCTTCGTAGGGCTCGGACTTCCTTTTAGTTAGGTGCCTCTGAAGGCAGACTGGGTCTAACTATCATTCGCACTGCCTGTTTTCCTCCCCATCTAGGTGGTCACATATTTCGTGCATCTAACTCGTTAGACTCGTTTGTATTTGTATATATGTTGTATTTGATTGTGATGTGTTGGTTTACTTGAGTTTTATTGTGATTTCTCGCTACGGTCAATGTTACAAAGGCCTTGTAATAAATGTGTCTATAATTTTAATATAACACCTGCTTGGAGTAATTTGTAAGTGTCCTTGCTTTGTGTGCTCATTGCGGGCTTTCAGTCACCCTCACCCCTCTTGAGACCTAGTCTTGACCGCCGCGATCGCTACCTTGATTGGTCTGGTGTGTCCAGAGGTTACCCTTTTTCCAAGAAACTAGGCTGGCCTTCTGAACCTCTGCCCCTCCAGGACACAGTTCAGAAATCCATCTTAACAGTCGCCATTGTGTGCATGGGCTATGTGTCACGCTTTGTTTAACGTGTATATTTGTCTTTCTTCCTTTCCTGTTGTCAGTTTCACTTTTCTGAGCATTTCTGGCATGAGGAGTTTGTCAGTAGCAACATGGTAGGTTCCACCAGCAGGGGGAGCGGGGCTGTCCATGAGATGATTTCACTTCAGGACTGACGCAAGCCCCCCTGCTGGCAGAAACAAGTGGAAAGTCCCAAGGGAGTTTAAGAGCCCTAAGCGGCTCCAGAGGGGGAGAGCGCCTGGCGAGACGTGAGAGAGGGGAGCTACAGACTGTCGCAGAGGGCATCCAGGCTCTCGGTGGTGTCCGGGACGTTTTTTTTTTTATTTGATTTTATATTATTTATAAAGCGCAAAAAACAAGGCCCAGGGGCAACCGGGCCCATACTCTTAAACATGTTACAAAAAGCAGTAGTTACAGAAGTTACAAAAATATACAGCATATATACATGTACATACTCTTAAACATGTTACAAAAAGCAGTAGTTACAGTGAGTTACAAAAATATACAGCATATATACATGTACCGAAGGGTACCATTAACAGCGTATAATACAGGGACAGAGCAGAGAGAAAATGTATATTCAGTCCTGTACCCCACATGGAGTCTGCACTGTGTCAAGGTCTCATGAGTCTTGGGAGAGCAGCCATGTTTTAGCATTGTTCTTGAAGGAGTGGAATGATGGTTCAATTCCGATAGGTGTGGGCAAGGTGTTCCAGAGTTTGGAGGCCAGGACGGGGAAGCTCACCCCACCAACTTTTTGGAGTGTGCATCTAGGCACGATGAGGCTGTGAGTTTGGGCTGCTCTGGTAGGTCGAGTGGAGGTGTGGCGTGAGAAGCGAGTGGACAGGTAAGGTGGGGCGTTGTTGTTCAGACATTTGTGAGTCAAAGCTAGGGTTTTTAGGGCAATTGTCTGTTTTACCGGGAGCCAGCGTAAGTCCAATTTGACGGAGGAGATATGAGAGCGTCTCAGGATGTTTAAGGCTGCCCTTAAGGCATTATTTTGTACAGTTTGCAATTTATTAAGGGTAGACTTACTGTTCCCTAGGCAGAGAGCACTACAGTAGTCGATTTTGGCCATAACAAGAGTTCTGGCGAGTGTGATACAGTTGGTGGAGTTTAGGAAGGGTCTACAGGCAGTGATAAGTTTGCAGGTATAGGCCGAAGCTGACCTAACTGCATTTATTTGTCTGTTCAAAGAAAGCGAGGAGTCAAGATAGACCCCTAGCGTCTTAGTATCTTTGGAGACTTTAATGTCATTGCCGTCAATAATGAAGGACTTGTAGGTTTGGTCTAGTTTGTTGAGCCGATGATTTGATCCTAAAAGTAAGAGCTCAGTCTTATCATTGTTAAGGCAAAGTTCGTGCTGTGCCATCCAGGCCTGGATGACCGAGTAAACATCGTTAAGGGCTTTGGTGTCAGCTGTGTAGTCTCCTGTGATAGGGATGAGTATCCGGGTGTCGTCCGCGTAGTTAGTGTAGGAGACACCCAGATAGTCAAGCACATCGAAGAGGGGCTTGGTGAATACGTTATACAACGTAGGGGATACACATGAGCCTTGAGGAACGCCACAGTGAATAGGGGAGGGATCCGCTGATGCCAGCGGTGAGAAGACCCTCATGGATCTATTGCTCAGGAATGAGTGGATCCAGGCATTGGCAGAGTCGGAGAAGTGGGCTGCGGATTTGAGATGCTGGCAGAGTATTTGGTGGTTGACCAGATCAAAAGCCGCGGAGAGACCACGTTCCTCCACCCGTAGGCCTTCCGCCTGTCTGGATCGGCATTTCTCTCTCCCCCACCCGAGGTAGAGAGAGTGTGCCGGGGTACATTATCTGAATGAGCTCTCAGCTAGTGCTACACCCTGCCCGCCACCGCTCGAGAGGGAGAGCGGGTTCGGGTCTCGCGCTTTGTCATAGCAACCAGGTAGGAAAGGGACAGAGTGAATAAAGGGATACCGTGCCCTGCGTGTGCTGGCACTCGGCAAACACGAGGGCGGTGTATCATCAGCCATAAGGTAATGTTCTCCACACCGCTCCCGGTGATGTTTATTTATTTATTTTGCATTTTTAAAGCGCTCACACAGCCCGGGGGCATTGAGGCGCTGTTACAGGAATATGTCTTAGTTGCGTATATATAATACCGTGCTTAATAGCCAGAGGTTTCTAAGCACGGACCGGGGATCAAACTTGTGTTGCTCCATGTCATCTTGTTTACAAGGCGAGCACGTTGCCACTGAGCTATCCTCCCGGCATGAGAGGCTGTTAACGCTCAGTCACTCCGTAGGGTGTGGAGATGAGGTAACGTGCTGAATAGAGAAGTGGATTTGGGCGGCTCAGGGGACACGGCGTGTAAGGCCCAGTAGTGACCTGAGAGGGTTGTTTCATCTGAGTAGGGGAATCGTCCCGCTTATCTTCCAAAGGCCCGTCTTGGCCTGTGGTGTATGTTTGGTACTGTTCCACACCCCTGGGTTATATCCGCACTGGGGGCAGTAATTTACGCAGTTCTGGACTGGGCTCCTAGCCAGCTTGGTGGGGAATCTGAAGATTCCCGCTGGGACCTAACCGCAGGGGCTCGCAATGCGCAGTGTAGAGGTGGAGTGCGGCCCGGTGTGTCCTGAGTGGGTGATTGGTGGATTTTGGTGTTAAGTGGTGTACGTTTTAGTGGCATCCTGCCACCAACCGTAGTGAGGAGATACTGGTCCAACCAATATAATTAGTTATTTACCAACTGTGAATGCGTTTGTTCTCGAGTGATCCCACTGATCTATTTAATTATTTATTTACTAACTGTGAATGCCTTTTTTCTCAGGTGACCCCACTGACCCATTTCATTATTTATTTACCAACTGTGCATGCACTTGTTCTCAGGTGACCCCATTGATCTATTTAATTCTTTATTTACCGACTGTGAATGCCTTTGTTCTCAGGTGACCCACTGACCTATTTCATCATTTATTTACCAACTGTGAATGCACTTGTTCTCAGGTGATCCCACTGATCTATTGAATTATTTATTCACCAATGGTGAATGCACTTGTTCTCAGGTGATCCCACTGATTTATGTAATTATTTATTTACCAATGGTGACTGCATTTGTTCTCAGGTGATCACACTGATCTATTTAATTATTTATTTACCAACAGTGAATGCACTTGTTCTCAGGTGACCCCACTGAGCTATTTCCTTATTTATTTACCCAATGTGAAGGCACTGTGACGTGAGCTCGTGTGCCAACAAATGTCCACCAGACAGGTACATCAATATTAGCTTTTATTGTCGGTTGCTGTGATGTACAATCCTAAAATGGTAAGAGCGACACCGGCAACATCCCACCCGGCAAAACAGTTCGCCCCACTGACAAACATGGAACGTAACACCACGCTCGCACAGTGCACGTTCTCATTCCATAAACCCAGCTACACCTTCACGTGCACATCACTCCAGCACGTAATATACATTACGACACATCCTCCCCCGTTCACAATCACAAGAATAAATGTCCTATAATGCATCAAACCCTAAATAACGTGTGGCCAGCACGGAATGTACCAATTTCCACAAAACACCAAAATCACCTTATTCCCAACTAGGTTATGCCCTCACTTCACTGAAATGTGTATACCAAAAAGATGTTTAATTCGACAAAACCTCTACCCATAATGTTCTACCAAAAACCTCACCAAAAGTACTACGCACCCTGAAGAACCAACACCCTACATACCCCGGATGCCCAACCCGCGAGAGCAAAAATAACAAAACAGAACATCCACCAGTCCCAAGCTGCCCCTTGGGACATGGGCCTGCCACACCCATAACCTACCAAATGAACACACTAACACTCTGACCCCATCAAGCACCAACACCTCCCGTCCTGAGCTACCCCTCAAGACAACGGACCTGCCACGTCCGAGTACATTCCCGCTCATCCTAGAGCTACTACCCGCTACCTACTAAAGAGCCCGACCACCTCAAGCTAAATTTCAGACTTAGCTCCAAACCGGAACCACCACCCCAACTTCAACACCGAAAAAAAAAAAAAACATTCCATCAAACAACCACCAACTCCTAATAACTCCCTTGGCCCCAAGCCATTGCCAATATTCCACAAGCACACACCTAAATCCTCCCTTGGCCCCAAGCCATAGCCCAAAACTCCACAAACACACCAGATGGCCCCAAGCCATTGCCAAAATACCACAACACACCACATGGCCCCAAGCCATTGCCAAAATTCCACGAGCACACCACAAACGGCAACCTCAGCCACTGTCATCCCCCTAGAGCAACTAATAAGGGCAAAACTCCCTTAGGCCCAAATCGCAGTAGCCTACGCCCAAACCTTCAGAACAGTTGATGCTAACCACATACCATCCGCAAAGGAGGTACATCACAACTGATACAATTACAGTTGTTGCACAATCATGCGCACATTAACCACATATTCATAGTAACGCACTAAAGAACATGCATTGCACATCGACCCCAAAACCCCCCGCAACCATAGGAACTCCCAGGGGATTGGAAACACTAAAACACATTGCAAGTACATGTTCCCAAAATGTACACAGTTCCCCAATGCACTGAAATAGTCTCAAGAAATGTTCAGAATTCCACAATACACTGACATTTTCTCAAGAAAAGTTCATATTCCAAAATGCACTGAAATGTTCTAAAGAAAAGTTCACAGTTCCACAAGTTCATCCGCCCCCTGCAAAAAGTTCGGTAATGACACATACCGCAAGGAACCCCTAATACAAGGAAAAACCCACAGTTCCAAAAGTACATTAGACGAATTCCACCCTGCAAGGGAAGGTCATAAGGTTAATCGCTGTTACATTGCATAAAACAAAATGCACACCTGACAGGGCCACTACACATACCATTCCACACATATTCATCCGCACCATACGCACCACACGGCCCACACAAGGACGCAACAGAGGCCACGAATGCTACCCACTCACACTGGCCTCGACAACCCGTAATGACTCAATCCTCACTCAAAGTGAGACCTTTTATATCCCTGTAAAACTCATGTAAATCTCGATCAAAAGCCTTAACGACAGCCAAAAGAGAATAACATCCGTCGCAAAAATCCTGCTTGTTGCATCCGTCATATTCACACGACAGACATCCACGCTCACGTGTCCTCTTTGGCTGCACAGAGTACCTTAATCCAATGTCAGACTCCGAACACCTCTTACGCGAGGAGTGACGGGGACCCGTATCCCTCTCCACTACCACTCGCTGCTCAGGAGTTTTCTGTTGATCCACGCTTTGTAAACTCTCCACGTCATTTCCCCCACCGCCGTTATCCAACCAGGCTGTAAGCCTGGAAGTGTTTTTGTGCTGGGGAGTGGCATGCGGGTGACACGGATGGATGACAAGTGTGACAAGACAGGCAATACAGAATGACAGTTGCAGGAATGAGGAGACTGACGACCAGGATGTGAGGTGGAAAAAACTTTGGCCACAAGTTTTATTTTAGTACCAGCCATGGTGCAAAAGAAAAACCAGCCATAACATGACATAAGGATAAAAATACTATATTTTGGGGACAGAGGGAACAGGTGAGCGGGGGGCCCTAATCCCAATTAGGGGCCCACTCGAGGCTGATCCCCGCCGCCATTCAAATGAAAGCTTGTGACAATTGTTTGGCCCCAGCGTGTGAGCTGTGACATGTTCATAATTGCTTGTCTTTGGAGCAGGTTCATCCTGCTTTCTCTTGTCCTTTCCAAGTGAGGTGGGGAGGTGTGCGCTTGTGTGCCTTTCATTGCTGTCCAATCTGACCAGGTTTAGCACTTGCGCCCTCTCTTGCTCACAGGGTGATTTTCGCTGAAGTTATGGCTCTTGATCCATATTTTTTGATAAAACAAAAACCCCGCGTTGTGAAGCCCTTCACTTGATCCTCCGCGGGATGTGTTCTTGGAGCCATTTTGATTTATTTGGTCATGTGTTTTGCACTGTTCCATGGATGGAGGCGTTTTAGCCTCTTGGTCCACTCTTTGGAGATGAATTTGGCACTTTCTCCACACATGATCCACTTGTTTTTGAGGCCCCCACGCTCCGTTTGCGGGCTAGTTGTTTCCTCGGGGGTGGGTTCTAGGAGCCTTACTAGGGTCTTCCCTGCTCCTGATCCACTTGTGCTACGAGACCCCTTCTGCGCATTAGGCTGCTTGTTTTTACAGCCGTGGTGGGTTCAAAGAGCCTTACTGGGTTTTTACCCTGCTCCCGATCCACTTGCATTGTGAGACCCCCTCAGCGCTTAGAGCTGCTTGTTTTTACAGCCGGGGTTGGTTCAACGAGCCTTACTGGTATTTTACCCTGCTCCCGATCCACTTGCATTGTGAGACCCCTCAGCGCTTAAAGCTGCTTGTTTTTACAGCCGGGGTGGGTTCAAAGAGCCTTACTGGGTTTTTACCTAGCTCCCGATCCACTTGCATTGTGAAACCCCTCAGCGCTTAAAGCTGCTTGTTTTTACAGCCGGGGTGGGTTCAAAGAGCCTTACTAGGTTTTTACCCTGCTCCCGATCCACTTGCGTTGTGAGACCCCTTCAGCGCTTAAGGCTGCCTGTTTTTACAGCCGGGGTGGGTTCAAAGAGCCTTACTAGAATTTTCCCTGCTCCCGATCCACTTGTGTTGTGAAACCCCTTCAGTGCTTGTGTTGTACTATTTCGCTGCTGGGGTGGGTTCTAAGCAGTGTTCCCTCTAAGCTGTGCGCATGTGCGCTTGCCCAGCTTCCTTCTGGGTGCCGCTCAGAAGATTTTTAGCAGCGCACACAGACAATTCTCACCTCTTCAAAAATATTTAATGAGGCACAAGCCACAGCAATTAATTGAAATTAGCTTTCTCATAAAATAAACAACTAGTCTTGATATTCTAATAATTTGCATTACACTACTATGCAAGGGTGACCGTAAACACCTAAAATCCCTAACAGCAAAATACACACATAAGAGGTAAAAAACTAATATGAAAAACTGGCTCCATGAACAGAAGAATCTAACCTGCACACATTAACCAAATAATGTTCCCTCCCCACCCATGACTCCTAAGCTTGATTCTACCACACTTTGACATTATGACTCCTAACTTCTGCCCCAGAACAGATTAGGATAGTACCAGACAACCTTTACTCCTCCTCTCTTGGCTCTGCTAAAGGTTAGCAGATGTGTACCTACATCCACTTGTTTTATGTTTGTTGTCATATGAATAATGTTCACGTGCCAGAATTTCTGTTACTCATTGTGCCTTACCAAAAGCGTCACCCACACAATAAAATCAAACTACCAGCTAAAATATTGGATACTGACTGTAAGTAAGCACGCTACCTGGATGTGTAACCTTATCCCATACTTCCTCTTCTTAGTACATACATCGTGCAAGTGCTTTGAAGTGGCCACCTTGCAAGTTAACGCATTATAAAACTAAAATATTAATTTGCCCTGTAAGGATTTTGAGAAGACAAATGTGGTGCTCAGCATCTCCAACTTTAGCACTACTAACATTACACTATAGGTGGAGAGCAACATTGCAATATCATTTACTTTGCCTACACAGAATAATGGGTATGGACTATGCATGGGATTACTCGTCCACAGTATCAGGGCACCGGATAGTCAGACAAGAGAATGCCTTCCTTTGGGCATAGACCGTCACACATTATATGGTAACTTGCTGCTATGTAAAACAGTTTCACTGAGAACGGTGTAATCCTACACAATGATATGAGGGTGGGGTATGTTGTAAACAATCCTGTATGCACTGCAAAAGAATGGCGTACATGCAGAGTCATGACATTCTTAAAATGCACATAATATGTTGAATATTAAATGTGCCTTGCTTGCAAAGTATTGTGGGTCCTCCCCCTCAGCCTCAGAATGGATTTGTTTCGGACCTTTTAAAGTCAAAGTAAAGAGCTGGCTCTTCGATAAGAAACACTAAGGGTCTGCTAACACGCCGTCAATAATGTTGTGCCTGCTCAATCTCTCTGTATGTATCTCTGTTATACTAGACTAACTTTCTTACATGTACTGTTTCAACCTCCGACCTGTCTGTAACCATCGGTCGACCTGCACTTATTGTTGTTATTGTGTTGTTGTAAATTCTACCATATGCTTGTAACACTCGCTCCAGTTCTAGCGCCCAGTTACCTCAGGGTTCGGTGCGTTGTACAAATAAACTAAACTGGGTCTGCAAATATTCCAGTGAGTGTTTACTGCTACAATCCCTCACTTTTTACAGTGCTCTATCAACTAGTATTTGAGGCGAGCACAGGGGCCAGGGAAGGGTATGGATAGAAGGGCACAGGTCATCACTCCTTGCGGGTGATGAACAAAGCAGCAAATGTCAAAAACCAATGTGTTGCTTGTTTGCTAAAGAATAGGAAATTCTAGTACCCATCTAGACAACAGCACCTTCATTTTCTTTCTATGCTCAGCTGATATTCTTTTCAAATAACCATGTGCTCTGTATCGTCTCCAGCATCTCCCTGCATCTTATTTAACTCATAACAAAGTATTACAAAGTATTACAGAAGAGGGATCCATAGTTACAGAAGAAGGGACTCAATGGGCCTCATTACGAGTTTGGAGGCAGCCATGGTGCTTTTAGCACCATGGCAGCCTCCAAACCGGGCTCCATTACCGGGTTCCTGCAATGAGGATTTACCGGGTCATTTTGACATAGGAGGACCCGGTAATTCCTCCTTGCAGGAACCATTCCCCATTCCCATTTGAGCCCCAATAGGGCTCAATGGGAATGGGGAGAGAGGTAATAACAGGCACATTACAACTGGCCCGTTATTACCTCCCTCTTCTCCTCGCGGGACCCGGAAAGGACGCCTGGTTTTACCAGGCGTCCTTACAGGGTCCCGCAAAGCGAACCTCGTAATCGGCGCTCCCGTAATGAAGGGTGCTGGTCCCGTACCGGCACCCTTCATTACGGGAGCGCCACCCCTGTAATGTTGTATCTCTTGAGATTTGATGCCATTAACTTAAAAGGCATATATATGTGATTTTATTACACAGAGATCCACAATAAACCCCAATAACGCTCTTGTTTAATTTGTCTAGGCTCTGGTGTGTAATGGTGACAAAAACCATAGACTATATTATGTTCCCTGTCATTTCACTTTCTATGTCAGGGTTACAAGCAAGGCTCTAATCAGATTTTGCTCCCTACATGGAGTCAAATGATTTTTCGGGGAGTAAAAAAGTAATATGCGTTGCCACTAGTGATACTTTCTGCTTATTAAAAGATGTTCTTCCTCTTAAAATTCCTGTTGAGATCAGGCATTCATATTATTAGATTCCTTCCTATGCCACTGCTCTGCTGCTGGTCTCTAATTCGGGAAAAATATCAGCAGAGCTTTGTGGGTTGAAGCAACAAAATGTTCATTGTTTCTCGTTTTTTGTTGGGCACATTTTCATTTTTAGGGAGTAAAAATTGATGGTGTATATGTCTCTTAGCTGTAAGGATGGTTTTATCACTACCCAAAGGACAACGTAATGTGGATAGTAAGCAGAGGCACAGGAATATTTAATCATCATATTCTGAGGTGCAGTTATTCTGATGCAATTATCATCCTTACACAAATTATTAGACGCATGTTCTCCTGGCCCTTGAATTACTTCATTAAAGTGGCTCTTGAACTCATATCAGCATGTTTATTGACACATTGCTTTTAATTTCCACTAATCCATTGGCAAATGTTGTATTCTGTCTGAATTTCTTGACAGCCACATCCGTTTATGGCAAGAGATATTTGTGTTTTGTAGTGCACATGAGTGATTTTCCAGTGGCATAAAACGTTTTCAAGGTACTGTGGCAGATGTTGAAGTCTTGGACTGGTTGATGAGTTTTCTGTTTAATCACATATGACATTCTATTTTAGCCTATGTGTTTGGAAAAAGTGTAAGATATGTCAAGAATTGCAGTGGCTGGGAAGAGGAAATTCCTTTCCAAACTCTCTTCTGCGACGGTAGTTCACTAAATACGCATGCTCACAAAGTGGCTTACCATTAGTCAGTTGCGCACATGGAAAATAATGTGCGCACAACAGCAAACCAATTCCGCACATAGAGAAAAATAATTAGAGGGAACATTGGAGGGTAGGAGTATGTGATTTGATGGAGACAGAAAGTCTGTTCTTGCCACAACTTCAAGACAGACCTGCCACTTTAATCAGGAACCACAGAGAGCTCAATTAACCAGAGAGACCCTTTGATCCACAACAGACAAGAAGATGGGTGGGACTTAGTGTTTTCACCTCTTCTCCTTTACTGATGCAAAGCACTCTGTTTATGACCTCACGCATAACAGAACATTGACCCAGGATTGGTTCATTAAGGTAGGCTTAGCCTAGACCAGTCAGTGGGCCCCATTTGGCTTTAAAAGAAGGTTGAGACCCTTATTTGGCATGTCATCTGAAGACTTTGCAAGGAGTAACACAAAGGACTTATTTGGAGCCTGGCTAGAGGCACAGTCTGCCTTACAACTTTTGCCAGTGCAGGAGGCCAGGATTCCCAAAGAGGGAAGCAAGACCCCTCCCCTAAACATCTCCCAGGGAACAGAGGTAAATACTGAACCCAGAGGACCCTTCCAGCAGCTCCAGAGCCAGCACACAACCAGCACACAGCGTGCCCTGCTAGGTTCTGCAAGCAAGCTTCCTAGGTGGGAAGTGCCAGAGAGTCTCTGAACCAAACCAAGGACAAGGCCATTGCCTGCAACACTCTCCTCAGATTTGGGCTGTCTGCCTTAAAGGATGGCACTAGCCCACATCAGCAAGCATCAACCAGTGTCCGCCTTAAAGAACATTTTTGAGGGAGCTGAGCCCCTCGAGGTGCAACCGGCTGCACCACTGACCGTTGTCAAGCCGCAGTCACTCACGTCGCCCTAGACACCTCGACCAGTGCTTCAGACCCGGCAACCAGCACTGAGACAACAATTTCTGACCACAAGCCGGCATGCAGGCCAGCCTGCATCTCTCCATCCAGACTCTCTCGCCAAACTACCTGCCGCCTGATACCCACAGCTGTCTCCTGTCTTGCTCTTTGTCGCAGAAGCTACAAAGTGCCATGGAACCGACTCTACACTGTCGAGCACCAAGAACTTCTACAAGAACAAGGTACATTGTGGTTCTGTCCACCTGGTGCTTCTCCGGCCCATTGATCCATTTGTGCTGAAACCAAAGTATCCTTGAACTATAGCGATTGATCACTATTCCAACTACCCTGCTGTCATATCCAGAATGCATCCCTTTGCCTTCTTGAAACTGTCTGTCCTCTGCATTCCTTTACAGAGTGGGTTGTATTTTGTAGTGTGCTTGAAAGCCTGTTGAATAATAATAAAGTACAAATTCTTATACAACCTTGACTGGACAGTCCGTTTTATCATTGGGTAAAAATTCTATTTTCACTGTGCTGCAACTAACCAACAATCCACGACCTTGATAAGCCTGCCGTTCTGTCCACGTTACCAAAATTGGACAGGGAGGTTTATAATGTGCTTGTGTTTCCAATCTGTTTGTATCCCTTCTGGTGTTCTAGAGGTGCGGGGCTGATTGATGGATTAGAAACCGATATTCATCCCTGGACCACTGGTGCCCCAGATGTTGATTCATCACATTTGTGGCAAGCAGTCGGATCAGTTGGAGTCTGGAGCACAGCTTAGTCTCCCAATGATAAAAGTACGGTTGCAGGCAACGTTTAGACACTGCTAGGTATTTGTAATAATCATGGATCTTGACTTTGCGACTGGGTAAGGCATGACCAAGAATGTCCTGCGTGTCCTATGTCAAGAGAACGGACTTCCCCACAGCACCAAGGTTAATAAACCTGAGTTGCTGACCAGCCTCTAAGCTTGGGTAGAAGTGATGGCGGTTGGGGAGAAGACCCCAGGGGACGGGCTAGGCTCAGGTACCCGAATAGAAAAGACCTTCCGGAGGGAGGAGTGGAAGATGATGGGGAAGACAGCATGAACAGTGTTTCTCGCCAACCATCCCGCCAGGGGGCAAGTGTGGTTTCTCAACACTCTAGAGTGTCATTGATGTCACGGGCTAGTGCAGTATTCCACAGGTCCCAGGCATCAGCACAGTCTATAAGTGGTCCAGTAATTGTTTCGACTGTTAATGAGGTAGCAGCTAGAAAGGTCCTGCTCGAGGAGAGGAGACTAGCACTAGAGAAACAGAAACAGCGGGACAAGGTCACCCTAGAGTAGGAAAGGGCTGCATAGAGCTGTGCAAGCTGGTGCTTGAAGAGAAGAAGGAGGCCAACAGATCCAACTCTACCGAAAGCAGCAGAGTGGCTCAAACCAGAGTGGCAGGGATAAGCCCCAGCGGCACATTCCCAAAGACTTAGAGGAGGCTTATGAAGTGGGGAAGGATATTTTTGACTGGTCTGAAGCACTCATGCTTGCTTTTCAGCTGCAGTAGGTGGATGAGGTACTGTGGGGTGCAGGTCTGATGAGTCACTTACTGACACCAGGGACTGATGCAATTATTCAGTTAACTACTGAGTAAAGACTCGTTTATATAAGCATGAAGGTGGCCTTCCTAAGGAAGTTCTGTAAAACCACAGAACAGTATCTCAAGAGCTTAAGACAGCTTGGAAAGAAAAGTGGACAAACATTTGAAGCATTCACACACTTGTCCTTGAAATATCTGAGTGGGTGGGTGGCTGGTAACAAAGCTGATGCATTTAAACGGAAGTACAATTTGATTGTGTTTGAGCATGTATTGAAGAATTGTGAGGTTCACCTACACCAGTATCTTGTTGACAAGACTATCACAGACTGAAGGGAGCTTGCTAAGGCTGCCAACAGGTTTGTGAGTAGTCAAATTCAGAAAAAGGCTCAAGTGAGCACATCCAAACTGGAAGAGAAATCTTCAGACAAAAAAGTAAACAAGGATGGGAAGGACAAATGTCCAACCCACTCATCCTCGAAGTCAGGTCTCCAAAAGTATGAAGAGAAATCCCAAAACTTTAGTTCAGCTGTGCACACTGAAAAGAGGAGTGCAGGTACCCCTAACGCTGGGACACCTATGTTCTCACCACCCAAAGTTTGTTTCGTGTGTAAGGAGCTGGGCCATACGAAATGGAATCCTGCTTACAAGGGCTTACCCAAGGAAGCCATAGTAAATGTTGGACTCATGGAAGAGGTCATCCTTAGTGTGGGCCTCTTAGAGGAGGACTTCCCACTGGGCCAAGAAGTGGCCGAATGTGGATTGGTGACATTGAGTGGGAACGGTACCAAGTCTCCATAAGAGATCCCGGGTCCCAATAATACTCAACTCTATTTAGAACATGTGCATATCAATGGACACTAAACACCTGTGGTCCGATACACCGTGGCTAGCCTCACTGCTGTCTCCCGGCAGTGGGTGCAGCCAAGCCAATATATTGATAGGCCTGATTGTAGCATCAGTGGGTTTGAAGGAAAGATTAAGTGCCCCTTGGCGATAGTAGAGTTCAGCTGGTGAGGTGAAATGGCCCAGCGCTGGTAGCGGTGAAGTACTCTGTCCCAGTCCCATCTCTGTTGGGTAATGATCTTCCTAATTCCAAGATAGTAGCAGTGGCTACCCAATCTAGGGTCAAAGAGATCACCAGATTGAACACTCTAAGGGCCTTAGTGCTGGCAGTGCTTCCAGAGGACTTATTGGAAGGATCGGTGTGGCCGGTAGCCCCTAGTCCAGTTCCACAGACTGCTGAGTCGCCTACACCTGCGGGAGAGGGGCCAGTAGCCACTGATGACCCTACTTTGGTAGAAGGAGACTCAGTGACTTCAGAGTTGCCTGGCACAGCACAGGAACCTGAGGTGGAGGACCAGTTGGTCGCAGATCTGAAGGGCCTGCCCAAGCAGTATGAGTTTGCATCAGCTGGGGGACCAGATCAGACTGACTTCTTCACAGCCCAGAAAGAGTGTCCCACTCTGGTGGGTCTGCAAAAGCAGGTGGAGGAGCAGGCTAAGGTCGATGCCCCTGGACTGTTCAAAGTTTACTGGGAGGATGGACTCCTGCACAGTGATTCCAGAAGGTTGGTGATTCCTCAGTGCCACTCTGGGAAATGTGTGGAGCTAATCTGCACACAAGTTCCTATGCTCACTGCATGACATACACATAGACCTATGTACTCTGGGTGGACACCGCCTAGAGGCACAGCCCTCACTGTCACATTTAGTTGGAATGTGACACCCAAGAGTACATCAAGGCATCTCAAAAGGGGAGGACAAAACCTTCCCCATGCCCTGGCCAGCCTAATTAAATAACAAAGGCTCCATGTATCCGCCCTATCCTTTGTTGGCCCCGCAGAAATGGTGGTAGCAATTAAACAAAATTAGCATACTAATAGAGTACACTTCAAACAGGCCTACAGAAAACCCTGACACCTTTGACATGCATCTGTGTCAACCTGAAGCCAGCTCCCGCCTCTTAGTATCAATGACAGTCAGCTGTCATGTCTGGTATATGTGTTTACAGTAGGCAACCCCCGCAGGGGGTCCCATTCCGAGGGAAGGAGAACGTGATTTGATGGAGACCGAAAATCTGTTCTGGCCACAACTTCAAGGGAGACCTGCCACTTTAATCAGGTACCACAGAGAGCTCAATTAACCAGATGGTTGTGACCTCACGCATAACAGAAGATTGTTGGTTGGGACACAGGATTGGTTCATTAAGGTAGGCCTAGCCTACACCAATCACTGGGGCTCATTTGGCGTTAAAAGAGGGTTGAGACCCTCTTTTAGCATATCATCTGAAGACTTTGCAGAGGGGTAACAAGAAGGACTCATTTCGACCCTAGCTGAAGGTATAGTCTGCTTTACAGCTTCCACCAGTGAAGGAAGGCCAGCATTTCCTAAGAGGGAAGCAAGATCCCTCTGCTAAACTTCTCCCAGGCAACAGAGGTAGATACTGAACCCAGAGGACCCTTCCAGCAGCTCCAGAACCAGTACCCAGCCAGCACACAGCATGCCTTGCTAGGCTCTGAAAGCAAGCTTCCAAGGTGGGACATGCCGGAGAGTCTCTGAACCGAAACAAGGACAAGGCCGTTGCCTGAAACACTCTCCTCAGCATTGGCCCATCTGCCTTAAAGAACGACATAAACCCATTGAAGAAGCTAGGAGGAGAGCATAGACAAGCATCAACCAGTGTCTGAATTAAATGACATTTTCGAGGCACTCGAGCCCCTCTAGCTGCAATCGACTGCACCGCTGACTGTTGTCATGCCGCAGTTGCTCACGCTGTCCGAGACGCCTCGACCAGTGCTTCAGACCAGCTAAACAGCACAGAGACAACAATTTATGACCCAGAAACACTGTGTAGGTCTGCCTGCAGCCAACCTTCCAGCCTCGCTCGCCGAACTGCCTGCCGCCTGATGCCTGCAACTGTCTCCCATCTTGAACTCTGTCGCAGAAGCTGCAAAGCGCCCTGAAACCGACTCTACACTGTCAAACACCAAGAACCTCAGCAAGCACAAGGTAAATTGTGGTTCTGTTCCCCTGGACCTTGCAGAGATAAGCCTGCCGTTCCGTTAACCTTACCAAAATTGGACAAGGAGGTTTATAATTTGCTTGTGTTTCCAATCTGTTCGGATCCCTTCTAGTGTAATAGAGCTTTGGGGCTGATTGATCTAGCTATCTATCTATCTATCTATCTATCTATATAGATTCTTGTATTGCGCCACTAACCCAAAGGCCTCAGAGCATACACAGGAGGAGAAAAGACAAACAAACAGATAACATGAAGGGTTCAGAGGAAGAGAAAGCATAAAACACAAAAAGAGAGCCATGTTCATCTAGTACTTACAGTGGAATACAAGATTCAATGCTCCAGCGCTATAAGAAGAGGATAATTAATCTTAACCTTTATCAAACAGGGAGGTTTTTAGTTGTTTCTTTAAAACATTCAAGGAGCCACTGTTAGCAAGGTATTTAGGCATGGAGTTCCATAAGGCCGGAGCCCAGGAATCAAAGCCTGTTCCTCCACATTTTTTTAAGATAAACAGAGGTTGAGCGAAGATATTACCGCTGCTTGCACGCAGTGAGCGACCAGCCGATTTCTTTTTTATCCTGGCGGTAAGATATGATGGAGCTTTGCCATACAGGCATTTATACATAATGGTCAGTCCTTTATGATGTAACCGCTGTTGGACTGGCAGCCAGTGTAAACTGCGCCTTACCTCGGAGACATGCACATTGCGCTTGAGTCCCATTACAGCTCGCACTGCACTGTTCTGTATGACCTGCAAAAGCTTTAGATTGGCCTGGGAGGTACCAATCAGAAGACTATTGCAGTAATACAACTTGCAGTTCACAATTGCAGCTGCAATCAAAGCAAGATTTTCTTTGGACATATATGGGCGCATCTGCCATAAGAGCTGAATATAATAATGACAGGAGGATTTGAGATATTTAGTCTGTCGAGTAAAGGACAATTGAGGGTCAAAAAAGACCCCTAGAGTTTTTACAGATTTTGATATGGGAATGACATGCTGACCAATCAAGAAAGTATCATATTTTGTATCCAGTTTCTTTAACCTCTGCTGAGTGCCCAGAATCAACAGCTCAGTTTTGGCATTGTTAAGGGCCAAAGAGTTTAACGCCATCCATTTCTGAATTTCTGCAAAGATGTAGTTGATGTGCTCTAGATCTTTTAAGTACTCTCCAGTAAGTTTAATAACAATCTGTGTATCATCAGCATAGTTGGCAAAATAAATGCCCATAGCTGAAAAAAGGGCACAGAGAAGACGTGAGTAAATATTAAAGAGTAGGAGCGAGAGACATGATGGTTTAGAAACCTATATTCATCCCTGGACCACTGATAACGCGGCTGCCTCTCAGGCTACTTTGCCACCTCCTTCTTCTACCTATGCCCACTCTTGGGCCCCTACACCACTTCCTCAGGGCATACCTCAAGCCTGTAAACCTCCACAGAAGTGTTTCACATGTGGCAACCTGATCCACGTCGCTACTCTCAGCTCTTGCTCTGCTGTCAAACACTCATCTGACGAAGAACTTGATCTGGATGTCCTCGCTCTCACAGAGACTTGGTTCACGGCCAGCTCTGTCACGAGTTTTGACACTCTCCTCCCTGATGGCTACAAGATCCTCTCCAAACCCAGAACCAACCATCCCAGAGGTGGAGTAGCTCTGATCTTTCCTGAGTGGATCCCTGCTTCTGTCATTCCTATGCAGGCCTAATCCTCATTTGAATGCTGGGTATGCTGGCTCTGTATCTCTCCTAGCCTCTCTCTAACTGTAGTCACCATCTACAGGCCACCTGGCCAGGTCACCCTTTTCCTCTCAGAGTGGGCTGACCTCTCCTCTTCTCTCCTTGCAGCTACCTCCAACTTCTCCTCCTCAGAGACCTCAACATACAACTGGATGCTTCTAATCCCTCCTCAGGGCTCTTCCGCAACCTCTGTGACACTCTCTTTCCATTCTACCCTCTGGTCCAACACACTCTGCCGGGCATACCTTGGATGTTCTCATCTCCTCAGACATTCCCCTCTCGAACCCTCTAACCACTCCTCTCTCTTGGACCGACCACTTTCTGCTCTTTTCTCACCTGGTGCTCTCTGTGCCCCAGGGTAAGCCCATGGCAGCACTGCCCCCTACCTTCTCGTCATTCGGCCGATGAAGCGTATGTCAGTGTATGACATTGCTGCTACTTTTTCTGCTCCTCCTATGCCTGCGGCTGACTCACACTATGACACAGTCCTCTCTGACCTGCATCTATCTTCAACACTCTGGACATCCTTGCCCCTGTCTTGAGAATGTGTCTGAAGCCGACCCCAAGTGCAACTCTTGGTATAGCTCTGACCTTGCCACCCTGAAAAGCAAGTGTAGGGTGGCTGAGAGCAAGTGGAGGGAATCGGCCTGCCGCCTGCTCCAAAGGCAATACAGACTCTCTGTCCTGTCCAAGTAGAGAGCCCACATTCAAACCTGCATCTCTGTGGCCTCTAGGAACACAGCTAAACTCTTTAAATCGGCAAGGAGCTGGCCAATCCTTCTGCAGTCTCCACCTCTCCTTGTCCCTCCCAGGCCCTCTGCACGGCTCTGGCTTCTCACTTCACCAATAAAACTCAGGACATCCTGTCCTCTCTCTCATCTTCCTCTCCCTCTACCTCTCTCAGCCCCCCTCTGGCCTCTGGCCACCTCTCCCTCAATTTCAGCAAGCAGTCTTTTGCCACTGGAACTTTCCCCTGTCTCCTGAAGCACTCCCTTGTGCACCCCTCCTTAAAAAGCCTTCTGCTGATCCTACCTGTCTGGCATGCTATCACCCGATCTCTATCACTCCATTCCTGGGCAAACTCCTTGAAAGGCTGGCCATCTCCCAACTTACTTTCCACACTGAATCTGTTGATTGTCTCCATGACCATCAGTCTGGCTTCAGAGCAGCCAGAGGCACGTAAACTGCCCTCGTGAACACCCATAAACACCTCTAATCTTGATTCCAGCTTTCCTTCTGCCCTTATTCCCCTTTATTTTTCCTCTGCTTTTGACACGGCCAACCATGCCATCCTGATCAATCGACTCTGTGAGAATCTGGGGATCACGGATCAGGCCCTGGAGTAGTTGTCCTCCTACCTCCTTGACCTAACCTCCCAGGTCCAACTTGGGTCCTTTCTCTCCACCACCTCTCTCTCTAAATGTTGTGTTCCCCAGGGCTCTAACCTCTCACCCTGGCTCTTCAATGTCTGCTTGGCCCCTTTGGCCCACCTTATCTCTACCTTCCCCTCTAACTTTCAGTGTAATGCAGATGACCCTCAGCTCTCTTTCAGGTTCCTCTCAGCCTCCTCTTCTCTCTCGCTTATTCCTGTCTGTCTATCTGCAATTCAGGATTGGTGCACCTCCAACGATCTCTGCCTTAATACCAGTAAGACTGAGATCCATCTTGAGGGGTCGCCCGCTCCCACTTTCTCTCACTCTGCCCGCCCTTGGGCCCTCCTCCTTCAACTTTCTGTGAGGCAAAAACCCTTGGTGTTATCTTCAACACCACTCTCTCCTTCTCTCCACACATCGAGGACCTTGGCAAGAAAGCCCACTACCAGCTGCACCTCCTCCAATGTGTTCTTCCTTTTCTCACTTTCCCCCAGAAGCTCACTGTTTCCAGAGACCTGGTTCTCTCTTGGCTGGACAACTGCAACAGCCTCTTTCTCAATTTTCCTTCCTCTAATCTCCGCCCTCTGCAACTAATCCAGAACATGATTGTGAGACGTGTCCTTGGCCTCAAGCCCAGGGATTGCATCTCTCCAGCCCTGAAATCTCTCCACTGGCTCTCGGTGGCTACTGGATCAAGTTCAAGAGCCTCTGCATTGTCCACAAGGCTTTCTGGTGCCGGGGCATTCACTTCACCCAAATCTCGCTTCCTAAACACCTTCCTTCTCTAGCCCTTCGCTCAGCCACCTCTAACTCTCTAAGGGTCCGACCCTTCTCCAGACAGAGAGAGTGGGGTAGATCTCCTCTGGAATGGCCTTCCTGCCCCTCTCAAACTTGAGCCGAACCACCAGAAGTTCCGGAAGCAGTGCAAGACCTTCCTTTTTGCCTCTGCTTTCTCTCTCTCTCTTCGCTGATGACCTACCTGTCGGCTGCACTGACTGGTGGCCTGGCTACCCTCAGAGTCTCACTGGGTACCAGGCTTTTCCATGACCAGTCGCCCCTGCACTGCCTCCGTGCCTACAGCACATTAAGGGGCTGTAACTGTAACCCTACAATACCCTGCCTCCTTGTACTTACCCAGAGACGCGATACCGTGGCTGCACTTACTCAGGGTAATTCTGCCCTGATTGCACCTCCCCTTTCCCTCTCCCTGGCACTTTCCTCTTCTCCCTGGTATGCAGTGATTATTTCGAGAAAAAAAAACAAATGAAATAATACAAAAATATAACAAAAAATAAATATATGGGGGTGGTTCTGGGTGGGGTTAAAAGTGTGGGGAAATGGGTGTGGGCCCAATTTAAAAAAAGAATTCAATATTTTGTTTCCAGTATTATTTCATTCACAATTTTTTGATTTGTTATAATCACATGTAACCCGTCTCCCTCCCCCCTGCACTTTGCGTTATCGCACTTGCACGATCTGAATGACACAAGGCCTAGTAAGATCGTTGTTTTGTCCTCGCTCTGTCTCCCCTCCCTTGTCTTGTCGTGCCTAGAAACACTTGTGTACAGGTGGGTTCTAAATAACTTATCATATCATATCACAAGCTGCATCAAGAATTTGATAAAAACTTTGGAATGTATCATTAGTCAATCAGCAAGTTGAAGTTTGCATGTGGGTGCTAACTTTACTGAATTTAAGAAACTGAATGAGGCCTGCCTTTCGGAAAGGCACTTATAATTAATTAATCTTTTATAGCACGCCTAATACCAAAGACCAGTCTCTAAGCACGGGACCAGGATTTGCACTGTGTTGCTCTGTGTTGTCTTGCTTCCAAGACAAACGCGTTGTCCCTGTGCTATCCTCTTATATATAAGAATTTGTGAAAAAGCACCAGCCATCTGGATGAAATGTGCATTTTCAACCTGCAAGCTGTCAAACATTCTTCTCCAACAGTTACACCATTTGATGGAACTCCTGAATGTACACTTCTCCTCTTCCAGGAGGATTTCCTTTGGTAATTTAGCAGACTGGTATGTTTGAATTTATGTTGGAACTTCCCTCTGCTCGATAAAGCACAGCATTGTTAACTGATTTCAAAGAAAGATCGCATGATTGGTTCTTGGAAACAGAATGGCTGAAACACTGCGTCCATGTCAAAAAAATAATTTTAACACGTTTTCATGTATTGCTTGATATTATATATTCCTCTTTAACACCTTTTGAGAAAGAGGTTTTTTCAAAAGCACCTCCAATATACAGTCCCAGAGTTTTACCTGACTCGCATATTCTGGCACAATCAGTGGTGTTTCATGAGGTTTTTCTGTACTCCGCAAGTCATTGGGTACATTTCCTCGGATAGCATTTTTTGTGATATACTTTTTCATGCCTATGAGCATCCTTTATTTTATTTTATTTGTTTTATTTATTGTTCGATTGTTAAGCGTTTATACAGGAAGTAAATACTGTTTCAAAGCTCCCACAGGGTAAAGGGAGGGAACAAGGGAGTAAACACATTAAATACACAAACAATGTTAAAAACAGTGGAGGGAAAAGGAAAAAAGAACGGGAAAAGGAAAAAAGAACAGACCTACTGTGAGTATTCCGAACGTGCAACTGCAGCAAAGAAGAGGGGGTCAGTGCTGTAGTATCCGTGCCTCGTGGGTGGGCCTCAAATGACGTTCATGGTTGAGGTGCATGATGCGGTGAGTGCTACACGGCCTGGAGCAGCATCGGGTGTAAGTGGGAGCCTCCAAGGCGGAGGGTGTGCCAGGGCAAGTGCTGACGGTAGACAGGAGCTGGAGTGATTGGGTGTGGGAGGTCAGGGGCCCCAAGGATGGATAAGGGCCCAGGACACCAATCACAGCAACTGTGAGGATTAGCAGAGGAGAGAAGAAGGGAAGGAGGAGGGAAAGAGGAAACTTTTTAGGAGCATGCGGAATTTAAGAAAGTCCTGCTCATAGAGCAGAGTGAGGGGGAGGCTGTTCCATAGGAGGGAGCCAGCTGAGGAAAACGATTGACTTCTATTTAGCAAAACGCTTTACACACAAAGAGTTGGTGCCAGAGGAAGCTAGAAGTCTAGAGGGAGAGTATTTAGTGAGATAAAGTTGCATTTATCCATCCTTTCAACTTCAGTTTTCATTGGCTATTTTCATTAAACTGAACAGCATCGTACATCTTCTGGTCTGCATCTTCCACGCACACAGTGTGCAATGGATGCCTCCTGGCTTCAGGTCTATGACAAAGGAAGGAGGCAATTATTTGTAACTGCATTCCAGTGCTATGGGATCTTGTACAGGGAAGCTCCTTCCTGCCCACTGAGCTCTCACTGGCATCTTCATATTCTGCCAGTTGCTTTTTTCTATCTAGATTTCAGTGTATCGGGATTACCTGTGTGATTGTGCTTCTAGTCACAGGGCAGATGCCACCCTGTGTTACATTGGTTTCTTCTGCATTTGCAGTGTGTTAATAATCACTGTGTTCGCACTCATTTCAAATTCTTACAGCATCACCTAATTTTTCAGTAGATTTTGAGTTTTAAACTAAAGCCTCCTTTAGTTGATGTTGACACAATAAACACAAATGAAAGTCTGTATAACTCGAGCGCTTGAGTTTGTATGAGGATAGTTTATCCAGCTGCATTATACTTTTCATAACTTCAGTCACATGATTGTCCATGAAACACATAATGAAAAAGAATCATTGAAAAAATGAAGAAATTACTGTCTAACTCTAGTGCTGCAATTAAACATTGGCACTATAAATATGAAAAATGTAAAGCTATCATTGGCTTTAGAGTAAATGCCTTTAGGATCAATTTTTCAGTCCTGAAAATGTCTTTCAAATGAAACCTTAGAGATTAAGATATGTCCATCAATATTAAAGATATTGAAGATTGCATGTGTTTTGTTGGTGGCCGTCTTGATGACCTCATCAGTACTACACGCCACACACCATAGAGTCGCCCAGGGAAATTATTCATCTATAGTTAGTTACTGATGACACAAAACTAGTCCCAATTTTTCCTCGCTAAACATGCCCTGAAATATTTTTTCTACATATGTTTCTATACTATATGTAAAATTGATAAAGTAAAGGGATTAGTTTCATTCCATACACTTAGAATAACTCACTGAAATAACCATATTCTTCTGCTATGTCTTCAAATGTATGCTGATAACACGTTTTACTATATCTCGTCGTTTTAAAGCACCAAAGAATATTAACAGTTTCAGCAATTCTTTGTCAAAAAGTTCCCATAATGTTGAACTTCTAATATGGACTACAGACACATGGTCATTACACGTCCTTTTCTATTTCATTTTTGGACTCACATTTATTCCATAATTACACATCTCATGCATTTGCACTCAGAAAGATGTTGACCTTGTTCCAATTAACTGTGTTTGCTTCGAGGGGCTAGGCAAATTACTTCTTTTTATGACGTGTGCTGCATGCCTTATTTTCTCCCAAAATTGAATAGATTCCAAACCACTCAGAATTTCTGATTGGCTTTCCGAAACTTAAAGCGCAAATCAATTTCAAACGTTCCAATTTAAGCTCTAAGATCAGAATTTTGATCTGACATTTCTCTAGTCAACTATCAAGCTGGCTTTGTTTACAACTTAACTAAAAATAGTTCCGGTTTTGACATATTTTCTTGGCCTAGCTGGATTTTTATTATTTTATTTTTTTGTGTTTAACTGTGTCAACAGTTTTTACAAAAGAAGACATTTCCTCGTTAGCTTTGCATTATTTCTTCATTTTGTTTCTTTAGGTTGGCTTGCGAGGGCTAAGTCCTTTAGTATTGCGTCTACTAAGATAGGGAATCCAACTCGAGGCTGTGCAGAAAGTTTCCCATTGCTATGACTGGTCTTCGACTTAGCCCGTTCATCAAGAACGTACACCAGTAATCTTCATCCAACCTTGAAAATTCTGAATAGAGATGGCCAAGATGGGTTTCTCTGTTGGAGATTAGACCTGGGCACTCGATGATCAGGTGTCTCAAACTTTCAATTGTGTCAGGCGTCGCACAAAAGCGACAGGAATTGACCTCTGTTTTACCACGAATTCCCAGTACCTTGTTTGTTTTCAGGATGTTTAATCTTGCTCTCAAGAACGTAGAGCGGGTTTTTCTTGTTAGGGAATTTCAATAGGTAACTGATGGGCTCATTTATTTTCTGCGCGAAGGGGGGTAAATGAGCTGCAGACTTAAAGCTTAGCGCCTTCGACTGTGTATCACACCAGTCTGTTTCTTTAAATTTTTTAGCAGTCTTCGTTGGGTTATTCAGGAGTTCCTCTTCTGTGCTTCCTATCTCTTCTAAGATTGTCTGGTTTTTGCTGATCCATGTCTGAAGCGTTTTATTTCTGCCTTTCTCCATTTCTTCGCGGATGAGTGTATAGATTTTTTCTTTGGACAATCTTGTTTTTCTATAGAACATCAGGCTGTTGAGAGACACCGTACCTTTGAGCGAGATGAGACTGAGCTCTCTTCTTATAAGGGCTATCGGAGTGGAGGGTGGGAGGCGGAGTAGCTTCCTCCAAAGATAGCCTTCCAGTTTAGGCCAGATGGTTTCTGGGATATTAGGCATGGCTTCCACTCCGTAAGTGAGGGCTGGCACCACTTTCGCCTTACAAAAGGTGATTGCAGTGTTGAGTGAAAAGCGACCACATTTTTTGTCCATCAGGATCATTTGATTGGTCAATATTTTGTTTTTAAGGACCAAGGTTTCTTGCATCGGTTGTTCTTTGTTTTTGTCGCTGAAGGTGATACCCAAGTATCTAAAGGTTTCAACTTCTTCCAGGCGAACACCAGCAAGAAACCAAGCGCCGTGGGCTTTCCGTTTGGCTGTTTTTACCAGTCACATCACTTTGGTCTTCATCGTGTTGCTTTCCAGGTCATTGGTTTTCAGGTCGTTCAAGTTGTCCAGTTTTCTCTGTAGCCCGATCTTAGTTTGGTCAATTAAAATGATGTCGACCGCGTAGAGCAGCCTGCTGATCTTTTCGGTGCCCAGAGTTGGTAGAAATGCTGTGACGCTTTTTTTAGAGGGTTGGTAATATCCTGTATAGGCATTATAAAGTGCCAGAGCTAGAGGGCATCCTTGTTTGACTCCGTGACTCGTCGGAATAGTTGTGGAAAGGAGACCTGTGCCGTTGAGTCGGACTCTCATGGATGTCTGGAAATACAGTTCTTGTATGGGTTCCAACAGCGAGAGAGGACAATTCCAGTTGCAAAGTTTTATCCACATTTTGGCACTGTTGACTTTGTCGAAGGCTTTGGACAGGTCGATAAAGGCCAGGAACAAAGGAGGGGCACCTTCCAGTACTCTGGTCTTTAAGATGTTGAGCCTAAATATGTTGGCCGTTGTGCCTAGATTTTTTGTGAAGCCAGTCTGAAATGGGTCTCAACCTTCTGATGAAGAGACCGAGGTCTTGAAACTGTCCAGAAGAAATGATCCAAAAAGCTTTCCAATGCTGTCGAGCAACGCGATGGGGTGATAGTTGTTAGGATCCCCTCTTTCACCTGATTTATATATCGGCACAATGTTAGCTGTCCTCCAAGACAGAGGAATTGATTTTGTCGAAGCACAAGATTCGAAGATTTCAGCCACTAAGGTAGACCAACGGGCAGGATTGTACTTTAAATCCATGTTGGAAAGCCCATCTGGACTGGGAGCATGTGATGATTTGAGCTTTTTTATTTTTTTTTCAATGCTGTGTGGGTTCAGTTCTATGTTCCATTTGTTGATGGTTCCACAGGGGGATTCGTTTGCATACGGTGGCGAGTCAAAGAGAGCTGAAAAGTGGATGATCCATGACTCTTCTGAGACGCTAGTTGTTAGACTGTCTTGAGTTTCGGAAGCCTTTGGATGATATGAGTAGCTGGATTATGTACAGATGGAAACATTATTTGGCTTTTGAAATTCAATAGACTTCCTCATCAGATGGTGCAGAGGGAATACTTGAAATAGAAACATGCATTGGTCTGTGCAAAAGCAGAGTAAAACAAGTGGTGCTATCCTCTGCTTCTTGTAGTTTTATGGTCCTTTAGATATGACAAGTGAAGGAAGGTAGGCGCATCTCTAGACAGATGAGTAAATTTAAAAATGTATATCTTTTCAAACAGTAAATGGTAGTTTTTGGAGCAAGCTTGTGAAGAAAAGCCATTAGCCCAAGGGTGTATATAATGACACAATGAAGGTTCAGAGAATCCCCTGGACCGACCAGATGCTCACAAATAAGTATTCAATTATACATTCATTTAGTTCTATGTATCAGTTTTGCTAAGTCCTTATTTGCTTCAATATTCCTTATAGTCCAATGTGTGAACTCAGTTCTTATTTATTCCATCATGAGAACGCATTATGCACTGCAGAAGACAATGGGCCTCATTACACGGACGGCGGTAAGGGTTAACGGTCACCGTTAATGGCAACGGTGACCGTTAACCCTTACCGCCGTACTACGAGGTCCCTTAGCGGGTTGGAGTTTTAACGCCTGCTTTTTGCAGGCGTTAAATACCAACCCGCTAAGGGACCTCGGAGCTAATTACGGCACCGCAAAATTGCGGTGCCGTAATTAGCGCCTTCCCCAGTCCCATAGAGCCCTATGGGGCAGAAATGGGAATGGGGAAGGGCAATGGCGGAAAGGTGATTTACCGCCCCTCCAACCTTGGAATGGGGCGGTAAATCCCCTTTCCGCCAAGGCGGTGCCGGTATTTTACCGGCATGGTCCAGGGTGCTAATAGCACCCTGGACCACCGCCTTCCGTGTAATGAGGCCCAGAGTTCGTCATCAGGGCAAAGCACTGCATCCAATGCATATCCACATATAGAGCTGAATTCTTCTTGCAACGAGATTATGGTTGTTAAAAGGCACTGTTGCCTGATGCCTCACTGAGCAGGGCCAGGAGTCTGGACCAACCTGAGCACAACCTCCGGTTACAAGAAGAATTCAGCTCCATATGTGGATATGAGTAGGATGCAGTTCTTTGCCCTGATGACAGACTCTGTTCTGAAATGCATTGGCTTCAGCAATGACTACTGCGTTCTAATGATGGAATAAAGAGCTGAGTTCACACATTGGACTATAAGGAATACTATTGAAGAAAATAAGGATTTAGCAGAACGGATATATAGAACTAAATTAATGTATAATTGAATACTTCTTTGTGAGCATCTGGTCAGTCCAGGGGATTCTCTGAACCTTTATTATGGCCCAGTGGCAGAGTCAGGGGGTGCACGGGGTGTGCTTGCCCCCCTGTCTCGAACCGGGTGCCAAGTGTGCCCCCCCCAGCTGCCGCTGGGCTTGGACTCTACTAAACTACTCACACCATGATGAACTTGATGAATCACCAAAGCATGTAAATCAAAAAGGCAAAAGAAATGGTTTGCGCAATGTGCACACACGTGTACTGTGCAATAAGGAGACAGGAGAGAGTCTGCAGCGCAACCCTGCTGCGGGCAGCCCTTCCTCCCTTCCTGCCTGGCTGTTCAACCCATAGACCTGGGTCCTTTAAGATGAGGCAGCTATACTTAGAGATGGATGGGGATGCAGAACGTACTCATACATCAATAAACAAACTGACTCATGAAGATGGCAAAACTTAGTACTGTTTTATTTGCAATTATCTAAAACAGGGAGTTGCAATAGGCATCAACAGACGTTGCAAAGCACAGTCTCAGTCAATTTCATAAAAAACACAACTTTTATAGTGAGGATTCGTCATCAGTGATGTCACACTACGTGGCAGACTAACAAAACCTACTTGGGGATGTTATAGGCTTACAGGGAACATCTGAGTATAAGTTCCATACGGACGGGGGTTGTGATTGGGTTTCTAACCTCAGGTGGACAACTAAGCCCTCCTCTAGTGCAAGTCATCTTCATCATCACAAAATACATAATGATCCATTGGTTACACAAACTATAGGGCTCTCTGTTACATGGCCCTCTATACTTGGTTGGCACACTTGTACCCTTCTGGAATATTCCACATGCTAGCAGCACGCAGGCTGGTACCCCAGGTGCCGGTGGGCTGGTCTTGACCATAGCTTCCCACCCAATTAGCCTGACATCTATCATCTCTCTTGCGGTCTGTCATTCAATTAAGGCTTTGAACTTGGGCTTACAGAAGCTCTCTGTGCCTGAGAATAAAAGGGAGTGTGGCATGGTTTTATCTTCTGGTTTCGGTCGACCCAAAGTCTATTTGAATCTGACCATGTCCCTTGAGACCATGTTTTCGCGCTCTTTGCCACATATAATACTGTTAAATGATGAACTCTTGGTGCCGTCAGTATTTTTTCAATCCACCTAAAAGAGAAGTTTTTTTCTCACGTTAATGTAACCAGGCTCACGGTGGCCTAGAATCTTGGTGCTGACCCAGCCAGCCTTTCTTGAATTCTCCTTCGACATTAGCTATTTTTCAACTGCGCCACACTGAAACCCTTTTCATTCACAGGGTTCAAGCTTTGATAAAGTGCATCATGGAACATCCAGTTTCTATACATTCCTATGTATACACACTGACACATTGCTGCAGTCCATTTTCTACGTAGCCAGCCTCAAGATTACTTTGTCTCCTTGCATTACAGCATCTGTACAATTGTAAAATGACTTTGCATTTTCTTCAGCGTTTCTTTGTATGGGCATCTTCGTTTTGAGCCCAGGATATTGCTCATATTTGACACCTCCTCTTCAGATCTTATAGACAGTCTATGTTCCTTTGTCGTTTGTCTTTTCTGGGTGCGTCAGTGCTGCTTTTCATAACGTCACCAGTCCCCTTTCTCCATCCATTTCCACACTTCTTCGGGGATTCTATCCAGAAGACCATAATTTCTTCGTGAATGCATATAGGGTTTTCTCAAAGGATACCTTGTTTCAAGAATTCTTTGCGGTAGAGGCATCCTCACTTGTACTGAACGTGTCGCAATTTCCGGTTCCCAACATATAGGCAACATGGAGCGGAGCTTCTGGTAGGGGCTTTTGGCTCTTCCTCTACACTCCCTCCTCTGGGCGATTCATCGACCACTCTCTCATCAATATTTACATTTAGACATCCTCGTCTGAAGAAATGCTTCTTTGGGGTCCATATTTTTATGACTCCTTTCAACCATCCTGCTGATTTCACATGTTCATCAACACTCCAGGTCATAAAACTGCATTGCCAATTGGGACTGCAGTAAATCCATCTTCCCACATACTTCTTGTGGTTCATCGGATACAGGAACTTTGTTCCCTCAGGTGCATGAATGCTGGCCTTTACGTAGTCTCTGATTTCCTCATCTGTCAACTCTTTAGGTTTGTATCCTGATTCAACATCAATCACGATCTTCATTCCTACTGCTTTCTTTGCCTTCTTCTTGCATTGTGTGATTATTAGCCTGATCACACAGAACCCAAACACGATCATCACCAACAGGGCTCGAAAGGAACTTGAAAATGTTCGCCATCCATTGTGGAACCCAGGAGAAAATTGACGTGAACCAGCTATCATCAGCAATGTCTTCCACTTCGTCTTCCATCTTCACATGTAGGTTTGTCAGCATTGTTATGTCTTCTGTCAAGGTGCCATTCTCGTCATCGTTAAAAGGTTTTAATGTGCAACATGATTCTATGATTTTGGCACAAACTCCTCCATCCATAGCTGTAATCATATCCAAGACATAACTGTTCTGTAGAGTCATCCGTCGTATGGCCCTTAGCTGCTCCTTGATAACATTAAATCCCTTTACGGTGGTGTTGATCGTCTGCAGAAGCTCCCGTATGGTTATTTGTAGCCATTTGGTATTCACCATTGTCTGGATCCCAGGCATAAAGATAATAGTAAACACTAAAGAAGGCTTGCTAGACTATCTGTGTTCATATGGAATGGCATCAAAGGCTTCTAGCGATTTGGCTGAGAAATAGTTTTCTCTCGTCATTTGATTCAGGAGTTCAGCAGATCTCTTTTTCCTCAGCTAAGCATCTTCCTTTGGGAACTCGCCAATGTTCAGTTCACTGTTTGGAATCATCAATGCTGGAACATGAACGATCACAATGGAACATAGTCCTCCCCAGTCTCTGGGCAGCTTCATATATCCTCTGGATCCACAGGCCCAATAGTGATCAATTATCACTACTTCATTCCTGGCACATAAAAGATTTGTCGGTGGTAACACTGCTGTTAAAAAAAAGGGAATCTAGATCCAAATAATGTTCAGAACTACAGGCCAGTAGCAGGACTACCATGGCCTTCTAAGATTCTGTAAAAAATGGTGACCACTTGTGATGCTGGAAATGCATCGGAGAGACAGGGCCTCCGTATCCTTGTCCTTTACTGCCTTTCTGTCATATTTTCCATGCAGGAGTTCATGTGGGACTCCTGGCGGTGCAGCTCTCTTTCTTTTGGTTTGGTGAACCGACCCGTGGGATACCCTTACGACACCCATGGGTGGGGGGTACAACCCTGTGCCCCTAGTGTATGTTTTTGGGCACCTGTGGGTGGCCCGCAGAGCAGGGTATGGGCTGGTGGCAGCACCATGCTGAATTTGACAGGTGCGCTGAGTATCCTCCATTATGGGATCCCCAGGCCCTGCCATTGGAATCAGTTGATTCCTGGTGGAAAACAAGATGGCCCCTGTGGCCTCTTGCTTTCTATTACCTAATACCTTGTTTTCCCAAAGTCCTGGGAAGCCCTGACTCTGTCCCTTCCCCCTGGCTGGCTGTTGGGTGGAAGATCCATATATGGTGTTGTTGTGAAGTCCAGTCCAGACTGACTGGAGCCTTCCCAGTGACTGTATGTTGTGGGTACGCCCTGTGGGTGGGACCTGGGTGAATGGAGTGTGTGACCAATATGCACTTCTTGTTGTGGCTGTCTCGTTTCTGGTATGAGAGACAAAGACTGAGACAGCCCTGCCAGAAACTGGCCTGAATGCAGTGTGTAGTGTTGAATGGCTGGGTACTTGTCCCAATCCACATTCCTTGTTGTGAGTGTCTGAGAGGGAGTAGGATGGCCTGAATGCACTGTGTGCGTGATTGGCTGACTGACTGCATGAATGCCCATCTGTATGATTGGCTGCTGAGAGTGACCCAGCAGTGTGGATGAGAAACAAGATAGTATATCTGGGGACCTCTCACCACTGGAAATTGTTCAGAAGCTGTGTCTACACTTGAAGAGTAACTGGAACTGCTGACCCTCGACGCCCAGCTGGAAAATGAAGACTTGCTGTTGCTTTTGCTTCGACCCGATCTGAAAGCTGCCGAGTTCGTCGAGGACTGATTCGAGAGAGGACCTGGTAAGGCGCCCTCTTCCCGTGCTCCGAGGGACCATCGAGCACCGCTACACTTTCGCCGAAGCTCCCTGGAAGTCAGACCCTCGAAAGGCTGCCGACCGGAGATGGGGACCACCGAGGAGAACGAAGTGAAGCACCCGGACATCGCCGCCGAAGTCCATTGCCGTCGCCCAGGGTTTGGAGTTTCGCCGTAACCGCTGGAGGCCCGTCAAAGCCATGTTGTCCCAGAAGAGGGAACCACTTGACGCCATGCCGCCGACGACCAGAGCCGTCGGCTCCTTTGCCTAATTATTGAATCGAAGGACTCCCTTGTCCGCACCGATGACTGTTTATCCTGCAGGAGAAAGTCAGGGCCGCCGACGCGCCGAGAAGAATCCGCTGGTGGGTTTCCCGCCACCTGAAGACCACAAAGACTTCGACGACTCGACGCCCTTGCTGGGCCACAGTTCTTCATCATCTCTTTGCGGTCCAGAACTATCATCGCCGAGGTGCCCCGCACGTGTCTTCCTTGCAGGACGCCAACGCTCCGTCATCGACGAGCACCGCTCGGACGAAGCTGCCGCCTCATCAACACCGTTCAACCCTGTTCTTAGTCGGACGTTCGATGACCTGTGACTCCTGCTTTAAAGGGAGGGCACTGAAGAAGGGCCATCGATTCCCTGACGCCGAACACCGAGTTCACTTTCCTCGACGCCTCTCGACGATCCGTGACTCCCACTTTAAAGGGGGTTACTCAAGAAGGATCTGTCGACGCCTCTTCGAAGAACTCGACTCCACCAGGTACATTGGGGGTGTAAAAACATTATAGGAGGGAATAAGACTATTGAACAATATATGGACTGGGCTTGTGTTATATAGCTTTATTTTACAGGTTGCCCAGGTGGGGGGACCTCCACACAGAACTGTGTCTAGGTAACGGGGCCAGTATTCTGCCACTTGTGTCAACCATCTTGCTTTCCCTCTTCTCTCTATTGGATGGTTTCCTCTCTATTGATCTGTGTGAAATTTTTACATGATAGTTGATGCACTTTAATGAGATCTAATATTTGTGGTACCACTTTAGAATTGTAGATATTTACCATTGTTGATTTTTCCGAGTACAAAGTGCGTTATTGTGGTAAGTGTACATAACCTTTGAATATTGATTATATAAAGACTGTGTTTTCAGTAATACAGTGTGTGGACATTCCTTTGTGGGGGCTTGGGGACTACACTGTACTTAAGAAGCAGCCTGCATCACCTCCTGAGAAGCTAGGCCTTGATTGCTCGTCCATTGCTACCGTAATAGAGAATCTTGGCTTGGGTCTTCTGTGCCTCTCCTCTACCATATAGAGAGCAGAAGTACAGACACCCCCCTCCAGTCTTTACACCACTCAACCGCAGAACCACGTCGACCAGGAGAATCTGTTAGACTGGTTTTCGCCCAGGTTTTGGGATAGAGACAGTGCTATTAACAGTGCGGGACGATTTGTTGGAAACAGCAGATCAGGGGGGCAAGTCCTTGCTGGTTATGCTTGATCTGTCTGCTGCGTTCGACTTGGTGGACCATAGGACCATGCTGAGACGCCTGATGGAAGTGGGAATGGTGGGGGAAAAGGCCCTGCAATGGTTTAGATCTTTCCTTTGCAGCAGAGAACTGGGAGATTTCCTGTAAGACTCAGTGTTTCAAAGCTGTGGAGTCCCTCAAGGATCCTCCCTTTGCCCCCTGCTTTTTAATCTGTATGTAAAACTGCTTATGGCATCAAAGGCTTCTAGCGATTTGGCTGAGAAATAGTTTTCTCTATTCATTTGATTCAGGAGTTCAGCAGATCTCTTTTTCCTCAGCTAAGCATCTTCCTTTGGGAACTCGCCAATGTTAAGTTCACTGTTTGGAATCACCAATGCTGGAACATGAACGATCACAATGGAACATAGTCCTTCCCAGTCTCTGGGCAGCTTCATGTATCCTCTGGATCCACAGGCCCAATAGTGATCAATTATCACTACTTCATTCCTGGCACATCAAAGATTCGTCCGCACTGTTGATTCTCTCCAACTTTTCTTGTGTCATTATTTTTTAAACATAGTTCTGCACTGGCCAAAAGCACTATCTGCACTAGGCCTCCTTTGTCTCCGACTCACGTCAGGAGCTTTGCAAGTCTCGGCCAGAGAGGTTTGGATCAATTTTCCACTCGTTCAATAACAGGCTTGTGAGGACCACTTACTGACACAGCTCTGCACACGACTATAGCTTCTTCCCATCCGTCTGGAGACAGTACTGTTCCCCAGATTCGCATTTGACCTCTTTTCTTGCAGCTTTGAACTTCTTCATCAGTCTTTCCTTTGCAATTGAGCTTCCTGTTTATCTCCCATCTGATTCCAGCTCCCTTCATGCCAGGTTGTTCATATCTTATCACATGATTTCTGGTGTGTGCTCTTTCTCTTGTCCTCAAAACTTGAACTTAATCATTTTGATCTGGGGCTGACCATTCCGTCACCCATACCAGGGATGCTGTTCGGCCCTGGAATATAGAGGGTATAGACCACCTGGCCCAGCACAGACCTTTTTGGAAAAACTAGGGGTATTTTTGGCAGATATGGGGAGTAAGCATGAGGAGTTGTTATGTCTGGGGGATTTTAACATATGGGCGGAAGATATAACTACGTGTGATGGGAGAAATTTAAGGGAGATCCTGGAGGCACATATCCTGGAACTCCTGGCATCATCCCCGTCACATTCTCTGGGTCATTGCCTCGATGTTTTACTATATCGAGGAAAATAAATGTAATATTTAGAGACAATCCCAATATCCTGGACAGATCATTATGCCAGAGTATTTGAAATAAGAGTGCATAAAAAACTTTTAGATTTACATATGGAAAATCAGAGGAAGCAGTTCCGTAGACCAAAAGACCTGTTGGAAATCTCAGGGGTAATACTGAAACATGCGCTTTCACAGATTGAGGATACTCTCCCATGTGAGGAATTCTTCAATAGAGGAACAGAAATTATGACTAGGATATGTAATGAGCAGGCCCCTTTCCAACAAGAAAAGCCTAGGAAATCCACTAATCCCTGGTTTTCACCTCACCTGACTAAGTTAAGGGGACAGGTGATATCCTTAAAGAAAATGGAAGAAAAATGCACCGAGTTTAACTTGGAACAGGTTAAGGGCCACAGAAATATTTATAGGAGAGCAGTGTTTGAAGCTAAAACTAATGTATATCCAAAAAAATTGATACAGTGATGAATAGACCACGTGAACTGTATGCGGCAATCTCCCAGTTAGCGAATCCTGGATGTGCATCATCGGCGCCAGAAGCCTCACAAGCTCAGGCAGATGCATTTAATCACTATTTCGTGAATAAAATAGAATACAAGAGAAAATCCGGGGTATTAAGTTACCAGATCCCCAAGAGGACCTGGAAATAACCAAGGAGATGAGCCTAGAGCACATAGTGAGATTGGAATGGGCAAAAATGCTTTCACATTCACGGAAGTCTCGGAGGAAAGGATTTGTCTTCTGCTCTCCGCCTTGAAGCCTACTAATGATACGCTCTTTGCTATTCCATCATCAGTAGCGAGACGAATGCCCCAGACATTGCCCCTTTCATTACAAAGTTTGTTAATAAATCCCTTACATCAGTGGTAGTAACTTTAGTGTTAAAAAAAGTCGGTGGTAACACCGCTGTTAAAAAAAGCGAATCTAGATCCAAAAAATGTTCAGAACTATCGGACAGTAGAAGGACTACCTTGGCCTTCTAAGATTCTGGAAAAAGTGGTGACCACTCAACTGCAGAACCACGTCGACCAGGAGAATCTGTTAGACTGGTTTTCGCCCAGGTTTTGGGACAGAGACGGTGCTATTAACGGTGTGGGACGATTTGTTGGAAATAGCGATCAGTGGGGCAAGCCCTTGCTGGTTATGCTCGATCTGTCTGCTGCGTTCGACACAGTGGACCATAGGACCATGCTGAGACGCCTGATGGAAGTGGGAGGGGTGGGGGGAAAAGGCCCTGCAATGGTTTAGATCTTTCCTTTGCAACAGAGAACGAGTTCGACTGGGAGATTTCCTGTCAGACTCAGTATTACAAAGCTGTGGAGTCCCTCAGGGATCCTCCCTTTCCCCACTGCTTTTTAATCTGTATGTAATGTAAAACTGCTTATGGATATTTTAAGAAAGCACGGTATATAGTTTCACTCTTACGCAGATGATACCCAGGTGTTCCTGAGAGTAAAGAATCAAGACAAAACTTATGAGAGAGTGGAACAGTGTCTACAAGAGATACAGAGCTGGATGTGCGCAAACCAGCTATTGCTGAATGCCAGCCAAACTGAAGTAGCTGTGTTTGCCTCAAAATATCATTTAGAGAAGGAGAAACTGCATCCCCCCTGCCTCTTGGGGACGCAGCTGAATTTCTCCCAAAAAATTAAGAGCTTAGGCTGTATTTGGGAAGATAATATGGAAAGTGGAGCTCAGGTGAGTGCAAAGGTACAGGCAGCTTATTACTCATTGCGCATGTTGAGACACATTCTACCTTTTATTGCGAACTAGGGCAGAGCTGTCGTTACCGGTACTCTGGTTAACTCGAAGCTAGACTATGGCAACGCACTATTGTCAGGTATTCCAGCCTACCAATTGCAGAGGTTGCAGCTGGCCCAAAATGCAGCAGTTAGACTGGTGCACAAGGTAAAAAAAATCAGATTCAATCTCTACCTTGAGGAAAGCCCTTCACTGGTTGCCTGTAAAAGAGAGAATAGAGTTTAAGATCCTCTGTCTGGTCTATAAGGGCGTGAATAAGATAGGACCAGCATACCTACCAAACAAAATCAGAAGGTATATTCCTACCCCACAGTTGCGCTCGGCAGACCAAAATCTGCTCTGTATACCAGGCACCAAATGTGTGAAGAAAGGGGATCGTAGATTCTTTGTCTATGGGCCCAGAGCGTGGAACAAATTGCCTAGAGAAATTTGTGATATTAAAAGCCTCTCGGTTTTCCGGAGAGCTGTAAAAACGTATTTGTTCTGCTAGACCTCTGACAGAGTAATTGTGCTAATTATCCTCAAAAGATTCAGTGGATCATTCATAGATATATGTTCAATTGAAACATCTGCGCCCAGTTACGATTCAGTTTGTTAGGTGCGCGATACAAATACCACAATACAATACAATACAACTGACCTCTTGTATGACAGAGTGCAAGGTGAGTGAGGAAATGAGCTGTTTGAAAATCTATTTCAATAGCTATGAATATCTTAGACTTCCCCATAGCATAAGGCAGGAGTGCACATACATCGCAATCCTCCTTAGAAGTTCTTTTTCCCACTTATTTCATCTGCTGATACCACATGTTATTCCCCAAATGTGCTTTACTGTCTAAATAATCATTTAATTCATAATCATCCTCCCTCGCACTTCTCTTAGGTCTTTCTCTTGCCAGATGAGCTTGTATAAGCAACTCATGAAACACATCAGTATACATTCTTCCAACTGGGGGAATAATAGGGGCACTTGTCAGAGAGATTGGTGTCTTCATATGAGCTACTGGAGTAGGAACAATCACATAAGGCCTTGGCCTTCTTAGTGTCTAGTTCTGCAATAGTAACTGGAGTAGGAAGGATTAACGGAACTCCTTCCCTTCTGGAACGATTAAAGTAAACAGTGTGGATCAATAGAAACAGAAAACGATAATGGATGCTGAACAGTCATAGATTTTGTACCAATACATTAGGCACCACCATCGATGTCTCCCCACAAGTCATTGACTCTGCTCACTTTCTGGAACTGCAATATGCTCTATAGACCACATGATTGCTTGTAAATACATTTAAGGAAGGAAAAAATCATTTTATTCAGGCAATCTCGTTAGATGCTCCGGTAGTTGTCGAATTTGCTCTGTAATCTCCACAAGTAATCGGCTGATTGCTGGATGCTTTATAGGATCTTGCATAAACACATAAGTGTTAGTGTTTTGCCAAACAAGATACGGGTATACTTGAAGCAAATAGTAAACGATCATGACAAGTAGTTTGTGGGCATCGTTATTAGATAGGACCATCTGTGCATCCAGAAAGATGTTCAGGTAATAGTCTGATCTGCTCTATAATTGCTGCCAATAATCGTCTGATTGTCGGGCCATTTTTAGGATCTTGGACAAAAGTACATATACCAGTGCTCCTCCCAACAAGAGCAGGGTAAGTTCTGAGTATAAATATGAAGACAGCAAGAAGTAGTCTGTTTATGTCAACATCTGACAGCACCATGGGCACCTCCAAAGAGAAACCCAGTGAGAAACAAGTCAGGGAAATGCTCCCTCTTCCAGTCATCGAAAAGAAAGTGTAAATCAGACATTTTCCATTTACTCCAGCACTCCAAAGTCCAATGTCAGCAAACTCCTGTGACTCAACAGCTGTAACTTTTGTACTCCTTGTTATAGCAGCCAGAAAGATTACTTCAGTGGAGCCACAGTCCAAATGTACGCTTTCATCTGTCTACTGGACAATCTTTGCGTCCTTCTTCCTTGTCATCAATCGAGTCTGTCTCCTCTTGTAATAAATATATTAATATTGGCCTACGCCAAGCTGCTCGAAAGTCGCTTGCGAAAGAAATGCGTGTTGCAAGGTCCTGACCTTAAATCCATGTAAGCCGCCATTTTTAGGTCAAACCGCCATTTTAGGCTTCGCTTTGTAAATGTCACCCTGTGAGTTAAAATGGTGGACGATGTCATTCCAGAATACAACATGGCTATCTTGACCTCTGTACATAGCTAATGTGTAACTTGCCTGCAGGCCACCTGTTGAGGTTGTGAACTGAGACCTTGTCCTTCGTTGACCTATGTGTAGAAGGATTACTCGTGCAATGAAACTAATCCACGAGCATATGTTGAGACAATGTATTCAAATACTGAACGAAGAACATTTGTTTAACTACATTGTATTAATGTTTGAGAAGGTCTGCATGGAAAATCTTAGAATACACAGTTATTGCATAGGCTTGTTGATACATGTATTAAAGGCAAACCAGTTACATGCGGTTGTTTGAGACTTGGCACGAACCCTAGATCGGTGATGTATTAAAAGGAATATTAACCCGAAGTGGGGCTGGACATTGTGCCCGCCTAATGTATAAAAAGCGAATGCATTCTAATGTACAGAGTCTCTCACTGAACACACTGAACCACGCTGGAGTTCGTTGTGTTGTACTGAGGGCCGATAGCTATCTGATTTTGCTATGTTTTTGTAACTGGACTCAGTATAAAATAAAGTACTTTGTATGTTCCTTTTTAACCTGTGTTCAGTGTATTTCCTTTTGGGGTGCTCAGCCTCGATATTTTGATTCTGTTTTCACAGTGATAAGCTGAAGAAAATGTGTGTTTAATGCTAAGCAATAAGCTAATCTGTTCAAATACCTCATTCACTAAATGGGGGCCATTATCTGATCTCAACACCTCACATACTCCCCATCTAGGAAATAATTCTCAGACTAAGAACTTCACAGCACAAGCAGCATCGGGATGTGTGCATGGACCAGCTTCAATCCATCTTGAAAACGGGCACACTATCATATATCGATATCCATTACAAATTTGCAGCATATCAACGTAATTGATATGTGAATGCTGAAAAGGACCATTTGGTCGAGGAATTACTCCTTTGACTGTTTGCAGCGTGTGCCCAGCAGTAAACCTTTGAAACACAATGCAATTTACTACATAAAAAGCAACGTGTTCTAACAGGTTTCGGCACAAACCAGTCCTCCGCAATGGTTGCTGCAAGGCTCTACCAAGTGATGTGCGCAGTGTATTGTAGCTGTTCTAACAACACCCTACAGGCATCACCGGTTTACCAGTGCTGTCTTGTCACCACAGGGCTTCGGAAGGTGATAACAAACACCCCCTTCGCATCCACAGGTCTTTCACTTTCTGTGGAGCTCCACCTTGCTGCGTTCATGACAAATGATTAAAGCTTTCATTCACAACCATTATTACAACCATTTTCTCTTTTACATAAGGAGTATCAAAACTAAAAATATCAGAAGAATGAGCAACTCTTTTGGCCTCTTCACCTGCGGCTTGGTTTCTGCGTGAAATAAAGTCTGTTCTCTTAGTGTGTGCTGCGCACTTAACTATTGCGATGGCTACTGAGAGTTGTAGTGCTTTAATAAGCCTGTCCAATAATGCCGTCTGCTCGGAGGTAGCCCTTCCTTTTCCAATGTGCTAACCCTGCATGCACTGTTGACATCACGTAGGCGGAGTCACTGTACACTGTCACTTCCTGCCCTGCATGATTCTCAAGCACGACAATAAGTGCCACCAATTCTGCACCCTCTGTTGAAATGAGATAGTAGGCTCATATTTGCTACCACTTCAAATTCCCCATTAGCTCTGTGTTTTACCACAGCTGGCCTGAATGCCATTCTCCATCAGTTTGATCAATCGTTCAAGAACCATCAATAAAGAGAACCTCCCCAGCTGCTAGAGCATTTTGCTTCATTCTCTGGATTTTGTCATAGAATTCCTCAGTTTGCGCAATCATGCACTTGCTCATCTACTGCCAGTGGTTTGGCTACAAACATGGCTGGATTCACCATTTTACACCTGACTATTTTGATTGCTGGATTTGATATAACCACCTCATAAGAAGAAGCTCTTTGAGACGTCAGTGTAACCTTAGGTTTCTCCAAAACAGCAGAGTATGCTCAACAAATAATGTCATGGAACACCCCATCACTATGCTTGCAGTTTTCCCGATTTCTCAATAGCGAAAGCGGCTGTTGCCAACGATTGTTCACAAGGGGCGTGCCCCCTCATAACTGGGTCCAGGATCCCACTGTATTATGCTAAGGGTTTGTTGTGTGAAAATAAAAAGAACTCCTCCGAATAATTGGGAATTCCTAAAACTGGAGCTGTGCAAATTGCCTTTTTTAGTTCATCAAACCCTTCCTCCATTTCCTCAGTCCTCTCAATGTTTTCCTTATTCACCTGTGCCTTTTTCAGGGCCTGCAACAAAGGTCTTGTGTATGAACTATAATCAAATACCCATGCTCTAACATAATTACATAGTCCCAGAAACTGCTGCATTTGCTTTATCATGTGCGGTTTTGATGTTTTCAAGATCACCTCTGCTCTTTCAGGTGTAACTTTCTTTCCTTCATGCGAGATTAACTGTCCTATGTAAAACACCTCTTCCTGGCAATACTGCAATTTCTCTTTATCCACCTTATATCCTTTGTCTGGAATCGAGTATCGTCTGCACTCTTCTTCTGTTGTGCTACAGACCAAAATATCATCTACGTATTGCAGCACAACGCTTCACAAATCAAAATTGCTCAGGTCCATCTGCAGGACAGTATTGAAGATTGATGGAGATTCACAATACCATTGGGGCAAACGTGTACTTTTCAGATTAGTCTGACGGAACGTAAATGATGTAAAATCTTGGGAATCTTTATGCAACAGGAGTGAGAAAAACACATTTTTCAAGTCAATCACCGTAAAATATTGTGCTTCCGGGGCAATGCTGCACAAAATCATTGCAGGATTCGGAACTAGAGGAAACTCTGCCTCTACAATCTGGTTAATTGGTCTCATATCTTGAATTAAACGCCATGACCCACCCTTTGATTTCTTGATAGGATACAGTGTGGTATTACATGGTGACTCTGACATCACTAAAATAACTTGTTCCATCATAGCCGATATAGTCTTGAAAATACCCTTGCCTGCCTCTCGAGACATAGGATACTGTTTTGCTCGAGGTAAAATTGTTCCTAGTTTCAACTTAATTTTAACCTCTTGCACCCCTTTTAACAGGCCTACATCATAAGGGACGGTAGTCAATAAGGAAATTGGTACTTTCTTCATATCCTCATCAAAAAAATGCAGGACACTGCTGCACTATCATCGTCTTCTGTGGAATCTCTCGTCTTTCTGTCCTGATCCAATACATAATGCTCATTTCGAACACAACTTCGTCATCTGACGGGTCGTCTTTAAACATATCCTCATCAGTGATGTCACTCAATCTATATCTTTCCCCAATAGCATTCACTGTTCTCCATGGCCTGCCCTCATCATCAAATCCTTTGAGCATGGCCAACTCCCCTCACACTATGGCTGCCTGTAATTCCAAGGTAAAAACCTTCGTCCATAGGTATCTGTGGCCTGAACAGAACTTTATCAGGTATTCTCATAATTTTGCCCACTAAATCGGGTAACCATGTTAACAAAATTCGTACCCCATAGTGAAAAACTTCGGGCTCTAACAGCGTTCCCCGCAGAGCTTTTTGCCAAATAAATGCCATGATAAATTTGCCCACATTTAAATAAATGTATTCCATTGCGTTGAACATACTATGCCTTCATCAGTGAAGGAAATCGTCATATTTAGCTTTGTCATTAAATCTCGAGCCAGTATATTAACTGGTGTCTGCCTTGCATACAACAATGGGACAGACATAGCACACTCTCCTGTAGAGACTGGTCATTTCTCAGTAAAAGGTAACTCTACTTGTAGATCCAGAGAGCCCTTGAGCCTTCATGGCATTTCCTGATAACGAAAATTAAACAACAATCTTACCATCAATTTGGAAAAAACACAAGTAGTGACCTGTTTGACAAATGCAAAGGCAGCCGGTAAAAGAACATTTAAGTGGCATTTGCAAAACTTTGAATTGCAGAATGTTTCTGAATATAAGTATTTGGGCATTTCAATTTATAACAAAATCTCAGAAAAATCATATATAGATTCTTTGTCATACAAGCTTCAAACATTAAAATCACAGGCAACTATCCTAATGTCCAAATTCGGTAAATTCTCTATTCATCATGTTATGTCATTCTACCAAGCAAAAGTGGTTCCTATAATATTGTATGGTGCTGAAACTAAACTAATACATAGCTCATCAGTATGGGACATGCTCGAGTCTAAATTTTGGAAAGCATTGCTAAAACTTCCTAACTGTACCCCATTGCCACTCATAAGGTATGAACTTGGTTTGATTACACTTCATGTACAATTAATATGGAAAATGTGTTCATTCCTACGCAAATGTCTTTTAGGTCTTGAACATCGTAATATCTTGAGTCCTGTTGCATACTACCTTGTGAATTCTAACCATCTTTTTCCACACACTTGGAGAAACTGCGTATTGAATGCTCTATCTGATGCTTCTATACCTTTACTTGGCCTTTTGACAAATCCAAACCGAGCTAAACTAAAATTGTATCAAAAAGATTGGATATGCACCACGGACAAATGTTGCACTTACAAGGACTTTGACACTCAGCTACTTGGTCATAAAAGATTCCGGGTAATGTCTGATTACTTACTGAAATTTCCATCACCTTATATAAGGCAACAATATCTGCGTTTCAGGTTTAACCTATATCCGACAATGGAAATCATGGCCAGGAGGGGCTTGGTCACTGATGATTTAAATCATTGTCGCTTCTGCCATGACAAAATGTGTCGTGAGACATTGAAACACTTAATAGTAGTTTGCCCAGCTTTAGATGTGACAAGAAAGAAACTTTTCAGTAAACAACTGCGAACATATGTACCTTTGACTGTTGATGAAATCTGGCACAGAATCTTTTCAAGCAATAAGCTGGGACTTAGAATTGCAATTGTACAATTTTTGGATATAGTGTTGTTGGGGGAAACTGAAATTTATTATAAACCTACTTAAATGAGACTTGAATACAGAACCCCGTGAATTGTTACGAATATTGAAATATGCAACTGCTCAAAAGCTAGGGAAAAATGTTTTATTTGCAATTTTAATTGTACTATGTATATTGTGCATTACAAATTGTTCTCAATTGTTCTTAAATAATCGTTATATTGTTATATTTGAAAGGTTGATTTATCAACCAACCAAATAAAATTAAAAAATTTTAAAAAAAGATAACGAAAATGTTCCCTCTCGTATACATGAGCGAGAAAAGGATTTGCCTCCTATGGTAACTTCACCCCTTGGTTCCTCTTGAGGATTTGACGTCACTGATAGTACGGAACACATCAAGTTACCCTGTGAGCTGTCCTATTGTGGGCATATACTTATTCCTGTGCCTGTAAAAGGATTCCCACCCTCGATAGCGACACCACCTGCTCTAGGAGTAAATAACTGTCCTGTGTTTGCACTCTGCTGTATCTGCATGGGTACATGCTGTGACTGCCCTTGCAGCAGATTCAATGGTGCTTGCTATGGTTTCAAAGCCTGTTGTGTTCATGGCCCTTGTGCTTGATACACTGCCTGATTCTTGGGCGAACCGTCCCTGCTTTGTGGGCTATATGCTGGAGGATAAATTGTCCCCCCTCTTGAGAATTGCCCATTTTGTACATACCCTTGGCTCCCACATGATCGCGCAATTATTTCACATGTCCAACACACAGGAGGGGTCTTCTAATTTGCCCTGCCTGCATGCCTTGATCATCATTCAGCACATTCTGAAAACCGCCTTGATTATTCTGAAAGTTTCCCTGATTATTCTGAAAACGTCCTCTTCTGCAGAAGCCTCCTCTTCCTCTCGGCATAAACCCATTCCCTCCTTGATCCAACTGCCATTGGTTATTCACCTGCGGCATACCTATAGTCTGTTGTGATCCTAGCCCCTCTCCACTCATCAACATTGCCCCTTCTATAGCATATTTCGACAGCTTTTTCATTACCAGTTTAGCTTCCTCAAGCTTCCTAGCATCTTCCCTCTTTCGATTTTTCTCTTGCAGCAATCGAAAATGGGGCACATTGGTCTGCTGTATTTCGGGCCATGACTTTGCTTCCATACCCACCAGCTTCCTAAGCTGTCTCTGCACCTGATCTGGCAATCCATGACACAAAATATGATAGAATACAGGTATCGATTTACCCCAAAAGACATTCTCCATTTCCAAAGACCACTGTTGCTGAAAATTCTGAATGCAAGCAAGCATATCTTCGCCTTCCTGCATCTTACCTACCATAATTGAGCCCATATCTGACGTATCAGGATACTGTGCTCTAAGCGCTTTCCAGACTGCCGCTCTGCAATTACTAAATGGCGCCCCATCATGCGCTGTGTTCTTTGCTGTGACACTTGAGTATCCTGCTCTTGTCCAAATGTCATCAGACCTTTCCCCAAGGATAGCTGCTAGAAGACCCTTAATGTCCCCTATAGCTAACGTGTTCCCTCCTGTCATTTTCTCCAATTCATAGATCCATTTCCCCACCCCCAACGTTAAACCGGGCAATTTATTTATATCTTAAATTGTCCTTATCCATCTGGGGCCACAGAATATACTGCGGTCTGGCCCCTCCTTTTTCTAACAAGGGAAATTGTGAAATCTCAAAATCGCAATCGTCCCTCATCGTCTGCCTATTCATAGTAGGGATAATGGTTCCTGATCGCCTTCTTCCTGGTAATGACCTCAGCCTGCTCACATAGGGTGGCGAGTCCCCCCTCTCACCAAGAGGACACCTTTTAGGTTGTTCTGGCTGCGCCATAGGCTCTAGCATCCTTTCTTTAGGCAGATCCAAATCTGACCACCTCACTTTATCAGTCTGAAAACACCCCACGGGACAGCACGCACCACCACCATCCTCCCCACAGAAGGTTTCCCTGTCTTCTTCTGACATATCTTGTCCCCAGCTTGTGTGGCTGTCATCCTTCTCGTCTCTGTTAAGAGTCAGCCTGTCCAAAGACAGGGCTCTATGCTCCAGTCTAAACAGGCCTCCCTCCTTGCCTCGTAACTGGGCACTTTCAGATCAATCGTCTTTCCCTTCATTTCTTGATTACCTTTTTGTCCTCATCTCCTGATAAGCCTTCTCGATTCTGTCTCTGATGCTTCCCATCTCGGAATTCTCCTCTAGATTTATTCTAGAGGGTCCTGGCATCAGTTCTTGCGATGGGAGGAACTCCTCTATGTCCTCCCATAATACTACTGACTCAGTTCCATTAGCTCTCTATAAATGCGATCAATGTTGCGTGTCCTCTGTCTTATTTTTTGTTCCATTTCCTCATCTAATTCTCTTTGTTTCTTTGCTTCCTCCTTAACCCTTTCTTCTTCCTGTTTTTTTTCACTTCTCTTCTCTCATTTGCCTTCCACACCTCTTCATCTCTGCGTCTTTGAATTCTCTCAATTTCTGTTCTTCCTCTTCTCTTTTCTAGCGTATCTCGTTCTTTGATTACTCTCTGCCTATTGTCATATTTTCTTTGCTCTTCTGCTCTTTCTTCCTTTCTTAACTGCTCTTCCTGATACATCTGTTGTCGTCTTTGTCTACTCTTTCTTTTAGACTCATCTTCTTTCAATCGTTTCTCTCGTTCCCTGTCTTTTTTATCTTGCTCATCTTGATCTTCCCCTTGCTGTACTTCCATGATGCTCTTCCCATCAAGTTTGAGCAATATCTGACCACCCATCCATCCGTTCAGTATGAACACTATCTCGTCAGCTTTGTCTTTTTCTCCTTTCGTTCTCTTAATTTCTCATTCTGTATCTAGAGTCACATTCGGTCTTTCACTTTTCTCTTTGTCCCATGGGACTTTAGAGATCACATCTCTTTCTGGAGTTCTCTCTGGACACTCGTCACTGCTATATGCAGGCAGCTCATCTATCGGATTACTGGATCCTGTCGCTGCCTTAAGCTCTCTTAATGGATACAATCCTTCATCTTTCATACTATCTCCATTTACTTCAGGAGCAGAAGGCTCAACACCCCCTTCTTTACACTGGTTAAGCATCCAGTCATCAGGAGGCGGGTCATCCCGTTCCTCCTGATACATTTTCCAAAGCTCTAACTAGCCTTTTTTCCAATTTCAATCCCGTGTACGCAGTGTGAAAGTATGTGGTCATGTGTTGCAAAACTGCTTTTGACAGTGATATCTCTTGTGGCCACGACAGGAACATTTTATCTGCCATGCCCTAAACTCATTCTGCACTATAGTGCTTAAACTTGGGTTTGTGTTTTTGCAGCTGTTTGCACAGGTGCATGAGCAGAGTAACATCCTCCATTATAACAGGTCACAATCGACTGTCAATACTTAAATAAATAATCAAATCTCAGCCTTTTACCACAATCTATTAATTGTCACTCTTCGACATTTCATCATTTTGTAGAAGAGGTCCCAAGTACAGTCCACACTCCAACCGTCCATTTTGAAGTACCAGGAACATTCACGCCAAAGTATGTGACGTATGACGAGCAAATAAACCAGCAAAGAGCCGCAGTGGGGCTCTGTCCAGTACCCATCAGAAGAACAACGCCTATTGAAGTACTGATACCATGGAAAACAGACAGTAAGGTACCCATTGAGAAAACCATATCAAAAAATGAAACGAAATGAAGATCATCTAAGTACAGTCCCTGAAGAAGCCAAAAAGGTCTTAATGAAAGACGAATGGTGACATCACAAGAACCCGGACTGACTCACATATAGAAGATATGACGACCAGAGAATGACATAAAGAGACGAAACGCCATGGACAAGGGACATTGTGAACCTAAAGTGAAAGAACGATGTCAAATGCAAGAGGCTTATGCCGTGAGCATGACGAAGATGTTCAACCAGTTTACGCATGTACATATGCTTGGAACCGCAAGAAAGCTAAGAAAATAATTTGGCTTGCTATGCTTAGTAGAAGACAGATTGCAGCAAGTGCCACCTATACATATCTACCTCAAAAGAAGCACATTATATAAGTATACTTCCACTATGCATAAGAAGCAGAATCAACCAAGGTTACTAGAGGCCACACTAGGAGAGGTTCATATTTAGCAAAATCGAGAATAAGCAGCAGAAACGAAACTCAGCAGAGGCAAATCGTACCAAAAAAAGCCAAGGTTGTATCAGTTAAAATAGACAAACAGTAGCTACAATTAATTGCAGCAAAGAACAGAATATCCTGCTCAGAAAGGTCAAGATAAGAAACTGAAGGCAGGTGGTGCGTGAAATGAAAATCTAATACACGAACTACATGAAGAAGAGGCAAATTCATGGTGTCTGAATCACGTGACCAGCTGAGCGAGAAGAAGTGAGACTTTCACACCTACGCATGGCAGGGGGGCAGGCGAAGATATCAGAACTTTTCCAGACAGGAGAAGCAGTCTTGAGGCCAACCACAGTGAAATAATTGACACATGGCCACTAAAGTGATGATTGATTGTAACAATAATTGTAGGAACGCCGGGGGAGCTAGGTGGCACCCTGCACCTGGCCGACCATTCTGCGTGCTGCTAATCAAAGTGGAAAAGTATGAGCGGGGTTGGTGCCAACCCAATCATAATGGACCAAGTAATCTAGGGTCCTAAAGTTAGTAGAACCAATGGGACGCTGTACTTTAAGTGACATCTACAGTAGCCATTTTGAAGGAAGGGCTTAGTTGCCCCACCTGACAGTGTTTACCAATCCCCTTACTCCATTACCATATACAGATATAGTACCTATATTAAAGTTACTTTCCTAGAACCAATAGAATTGCATGCCAACTTTTAAGCGTTAAACGTCACTGATGACGAGTTTTCAGTATATATGTTATGTTTTTATTCCATCTTAAATGGCTATTGGGCAAACCACAGCTCTACGGGCCGGTTGGGGGTCCTGGTGCACAATTTCCTTAATACATACAATATACAAACAGACAAACTGGCCGGCCCCAACATATATCTCTTCTCAGCACTCTTCACTGCTTATTCTCACCCCTAAAATGACTCAGATCGGATTGTAAGTTATTTCCCTTAGCAAATCTTGTTCGCTTGTAGCCTAGGTATATTCACTTGGATTTTGAAAGAATTTTTTCTAGACGTCCCTTCGACGTAGGATTTATGGGTTTAATCTATGATGCTCCTCGTCCTTTATATACCTCTACTTGACGCTCTTCATCATTAACTAAATACCCCGCCAACCCTCCATTACTTTCTTCCTATTGTCACTTTCCCCACTTAATATGCACACATCATGTTTTAACCACCTTTCTCAATCTACTCACCATTCGCTTTTCAGCTCCTGACCCTCGGGATCATCTCCTCCTTAACCTGCCACCTGCCTGTAGAAATCAGGAGGGGAATTCCGTGAAAGAGAGACCCGACCCACCTATCTCGTTGTGTCTTGCAAAATCTTATTTTTGGCTGCTATCCACAGGAAGTTTTGCGGTCCTCCAGCTAAATGGCAGAGGACATCTGATATTCTGAGACCCTTGAAAGCCTACTGGGTCGACAGATCTTTAACCATCCTACCTTTACTACCACATGAACCTATAGACCTGGGTCTTTTAAGACGAGGCAGCTATACTTAGAGATGGATGGGGGTGCAGAAGTTACTCATACATCAATAATCAACCTGACTCAAGAAGTTGGCAAAATGTAGTACTGTTTTATTTGCAATTATCTAAAACAGGTACTTACAACGGACATCGCAAAGCACGGTCTCAGTGAATTTCATATAACACACACCTTTTATAGTCAAAATTTGTCATCAGTGATGCCACACGACGTGGCAAACTACAGAAATCTACTTGGGGGTGTGATAGGCTTACAGGGAAAATCTAAGTATACGTTCCATACTGATGGGGGTTGGCCAGCCAGACATTCTTGAATTCTCCTTCGCCATTAGCTATTTTCCAACTGCGCCACACTGAAACCCTATTCATTCACGGGGTTCAAGCTTTGCTAAAGTGCATTGTGGAACATCCAGGTTTTATACATCCCTATATATATGCATTGCCGCATCGCCACAATCTATTTACTATATAGCCAGCCTCAAGATTACTTTGTCTACTTGCGTTACAGCATCTGTACAATTGTAAACTGACTGCATTTTCTTCAGCATTTCTTTACATGAGCAGCTTCATTTCAAGCCCAAGATATTGCTCATCTTTGACAGCTCATTTTCAGATCTTATAGACTGTCTATGTACCTTTGTCTTTTCTGGGTGCGTCAGTGCTGCTTTTCATGACGTCACCAGTCCTCTTTCTCCATCCATTTTCACATTTCTTCTGGGATTCTATCTAGAAGACCATCATTTCTGCATGAATGCATATAGGGTTTTCTCAGTGGATACCTTGTTTCAAGAATTCTTTGCGGTACAGGCATCCTCACTGGTACTGCAATTTCCGGTTCCCAACATATAGGCAATATGGGGGCAGAGCTTCTGGTAGGGGCTTTTGGCTCTTCCTCTGTGATAATCCCATCCATTTTGCGAAACAGAGGGTATAATAATCCCAGAGCCAGGCAACAGCATTTGGTCCAACCGTCCGCCTTCAGGTGCTGAAAATCGCACCATTTTGCAAATGCGCCCAGGGCTCCTAGGCCCAGACTATCTGGAGCCGACACATGGGTGGGCAGGCAGGCGTGCATGGCACATTTGCTACAGTCGCAAGTGATCCATCAGCATGCACAGCCCAGAAACAAGCCATTGCCTGCCTGCCGACAGTGGGATCACTCAGCCACCCCTGCCAGCCTGCCTTCGAGTGTGCATGCGTGCCGTGGTGGTCCACGGGGGCCTGGCCTGCCCTGTACCTGGCTGCACTGCAAGCAGGCTGCCTGGCCTACGATGCAGTCAGAGACTCTGCAGCACAGAGAGAGCCACCTGCATAGCAGGGGAGCTGGGGTCCCACACGCCTGGGCGTTTGTTGCTCCTGTAAGACTTCCTTTTATTTCTGTGTATTTAAGGTGACGCTTGGGTGCCTGAGTGACTCTGGCATTCACAGACCCTTTCGCCTTTCTCCAGATTCAGCCAAGCAGCCGAGTTAATAGGTTCAGAATCACATACCTCGCAAGAATAAGCCCAATTCCTCTGGTTATTCATTTGCTGCGTTCCCTTCTTTAAGCAAGTCTGTGCTTTTTTGTATTACTTTGTGTTCGAGTTCCCCTTGACACCAGAGAGGTCCTTAAGCCCCGCACAAGTAACAAGTGTTAATAATTCAGTAACTTAAGTATAATTTGGGCATTTAATACTTTGCACCACCTGGAAAGGGAATTCTCGGTCGGAAAGTGGGAGATTACATTTTTGCCATTTGGTTGCATTGGGGTTGGATTTCTATTAGGAGGTAGAAAGTTAAACATTTGAATATTTTGTTTAAAAAAATCAGGTGCCTCTCGCCTAAATTAGCATGGTTGGCATGTATGCATGGGGCCGCTGGCCAGCTACGCTGATGGTGTCATTGCTCTTTTCAGCATGAGAGTATTACACCAAGTAATAAGCGTTGCTGCTAAGCGCAGTGTCCATCAAGGCCTCCCGAGTGCTGTGCAGTTTGTTTGAAATGAATCGCCTGCAGCTTTGTGCAAGTAGACCTTCCCATCAGTGAATTAGTGGCCATAAAACCTAAACTAAGTAATGTTATGGTTTACGTGACCCTTTTATACCACTCTCAGCTGCCATTTGCATGGTCTCTTGGCTCTGTGGGATCTGAAAGACAAGTGGGCTGTGTAAAGACTGGAGGGGGGGGGTCTGTACTTCTGCTCTCCATATGGTAGAGGAGAGGCAGAGAGACCCCAGCCAAGATTCTCTATTACGGTAGCAATGGACGAGCAATCAAGGCCTAGTTTCTCAGGAGATGATGCAGGTTGGTTCTTAAGTGCAGTGTAATCCCCAAGCCCCCACAAAGGAATGTCCACACACTGTATTAGTTAAAACACAGTCTTTATATAATTAAGCTCAAGGTTATGTACACAATCACAATAACTCACTTTGTGCTCAGTGAATCTACAATGGCAAATATATACAGTTCTACGTTGTACCACAATTATTATTAGATTCCTTTAAAGTTCATCAACTGTACTCTGGTTAAATGTCACACAAATCAATTAATAGAGGCAACCCACAATAGACATAGGAGGAAAACAGTTGGTCAGAACAATTGGCAGAATACTGGCCCCTACCGCTAGACAGTTCTGTGTGGAGATCCCCCCCACCTGGGCAACCTGTAAAGTAAAGATATATCACAAGCCCAGTCCATATATTGTTCTAGAAGTCTTATTTCCTTCTAAAATAGTTCTACAACCCCAATGTACCTGGAATAGCAGAGTTCGTCATCAGGTCATGCAGGGATCCTTCTTGAGTGGCTCCCTTTAAAGCAGGAGCCAAGGATCGTCGAGATCCCACGAGGAAAAAGGGTTGAACGACGAGGGTGAGGTGGCAGCTTTGTTCCTAGTGGTGCTCATCGATAACGGAGTGTTGGCGTCCTGCAAGGAAGAGGCGTGCGGGGCACCTCAGTGACGATAGTTCAGGACCGCAAAGAGATTGTGAAGAACTGTGGCCCAGCAAGAGCGTCGAGTCGTCAGGCGTCTCTACGGTCGTGAGGTAGTGGGAAACCCACTGGCGGATGCTCCTTGGCGCGTCGATGGCCTCGACTTTCTCCGGCGGGCCAAATCGGTCGACGGTGCAGGCGAGAGCATCCTTGGATCAAATGTCACTTAGGCAAAGGGAGCACGGCAGCTCCAGTCGGTGACGGCGGTTGACAGTGGTGGATAACAGTGTCTGGGTGCTTCTCCTTGTGATTCCGCGGCGGTCCCCGTCTCCGGTCGGTGGCCTGTTGTAGGTCTGTCTACCAGGGAGCTTTGGCAAAGATCAGCTGGTGCACAATGGTCCCTCGTAGCTCGGGAAGAGGGTGCCTTACCAGGTCCTCTCTGGGTCAGTCCTTGGAGACACAGCAGCTTTCAGATCGACGAAGTAGAGCAACAGCAAGACTTCTCTTCCAGCAGGGCTTTAAGGTTAAGCTTCAGTTTCAACTCCAGTTTTTGTTCAGCTTCTGAACATGAATTCTAGCAGGGAGAGGCCCCCAGATATACTAGTTGATCCCCCATTCATTCTGCTGGGTCACACTCAGGCAACCAATCGGTCAGAAGGGCATGCCTGCAGGCAGGCAGCCAATCAGGTGCATAGTGTATTGAGGCCATTCACTTCTCTCCAGACACTCACAACAAGTTAAGTGTATTGGGACAAGTACCCAGCCATTCAACACTCCACACTGCATTCATACCAGGCAGGGCTGTCTCAGTCATTGTGTCAAACACCAGAAACTGGTCATCCACAACAAGAAGTGCATATTGGTCACACACTCCATTCACCCAAGTGCCACCCACAGGGTGTACCCACAACATACAGTCAAAGGGAAGGCTCCAGCCAGTCTGGCCTGGAACTTCACAACACCATATATGGAACTTCCACCCAACAGTCGGTCAGGGGGAAGGGACAGAGTCAGGGCTTCCCAGGACTTTGGGAAAACAAGGTAACAGGCAATGGGTCTAAGTTATTTCGCCGCAGTATTTTTCCATCGCAGGTTTATTCATCAGCGTTTTTTTTTTTTTTTCGAAAAACTTTTAACCCCCCCCCAAAAAAAAACGATGAGTTTTTTTTCCAAATAAAAACGGCGATGAAAAAACCTGTGATGAAAAATACTGCGGCGAAATAACGTAGAACCTGGGTGCCATAAGGATATCCCATGGGTCTGTACACCAAACCAAAAACAGGAGGAGCTGCACTGCCAGGAGTCCCACATGGATTCCTGGGCAGAAAACAATACAGAACACAAATGAAAAAGGACTACAGGACAAGGAAAGGGAGGCCCTGTCCCTCCAATGCATTTCCAGGATCACAGGCTGCTTTGGTTGGAAGAGGCAATTCTGCTTTGTTCTAAGGCTGATGCGAGCAGATTAGAAGTACTGAGCTTCATTATTATTATTACTAGGGTATTTATTGAGCGCAGACTTAGCTTTGAGAAGCAACCGTCCTCTGTTGGAGTGTGTGACACGTGCATTTAATTATTTGGCACCTGTTCACATGTGCATTTCTCCCCCCAGAGCTGTGTTGTGTTACTTCCCAATCAGAAAGTTTGGGATATAGAACTTTGGGATACATAAGAGGATCTGCATCCGTTTTTGACTTCATAGCGCACCCGACCTGTGGCATCACCCGCATATTTGGTAGCACGCATGGAGCAGCAAACAATCAGGGGCAATGGGGCATCCGGTTGTTTGGCATATGAACAGGGCCTCTTCTGTACTGTTATCATAAATGCATACCACAGTACCAGCCCTATTCTGCACTGTCATTATTTTGATCCATAAATGCCATCGGAATAGGCAGCCGCATTTTAGACAACTTTGGAATGTTTCCATATGCTGCATGGCCATTCTGACTAAGTTTGGAACCTGAAAGTGCATTTGTAAAGGCATTTCCTGAAAAAATACAGCACTCGCTTCTGGGCAATGCAAACATCAGGTTAAAAAAACTGCCAGTTTTGCCTTGAGTATTAAGCATCCCAATTAGAAGTTTGTGGACAGTGAAGGAGAAAAAGAATGCTGAAACATGCACATTATAGTAATTGTTTTAATTTGAAATGTAACACCAAATAAATGCTGCAACATAGCATTAAAAAGTATGCCTCCCCATCAACAGTTCCTAGTTATACCTGCAAAATTAAAGAAATGGTACTGACCCGACCCCTTTTTGACCCGAATGGCACAGTGCCCCGAGGAGCACTTTCGCCCCGCCCTGGCATCAAAACCTGTCTCTGCCACTGTTGTGGACTGTAGATAAGGCAGCCATTGCAGACCTGCATTCTTTGCATACAATGGGCCTCATCAAGAGTTGGGCAGTATCCCTTAAATGCGGCGGTAATGGTATTACTGCTGCATTTAAGGGCTGGCCCTATCACGAGTTGGGTGCTAAATGGGCTGCTTTACCTCCAGCTTTTTTCTGGAGGTGAAAATCCTATTTAGCGCCCCGTTTATGGAGAAATTACCGCCGGCTGTATTAGCACGCAGTATTTGTGCAGAAAATGCCCCAATGGGGATTTACCATTCACACCCAACCCATGATCCAGCGCGTTTCGCGCCGGACCGGTTAGCCCTAAAGCAATCACAGTTGGGCAGTATTACAGTCCGGATAACGCCCAATTCATGATGAGGCCCTATGACTTCAACTAAGGAATTTAAATTGAGACAGGTTTTGTTTCCAGTTAGTCCAATAAAAGGTATCGTAACCTGCATTTCATGTCATTTTAAAATTGGACTAACACAGTGCCAAACCTTTTATATGTGCAACATTTGGCCCTGAAAATGTTTGACTGCCACCACTTTTGCCTGAATGTGTGCAATATAACTCTTTTTTTTCTCTTTCCCTTCCTTTGTGGGACTCGCTCCGGAGTTGTTCACTACTTTATGAATCCGGATACTCTTTCTGCTGCAATTTGCGACAGGTGTAAATTGCATGCCGTTCCCATAATTCTCTGAGCACTGGCAGTTTGCACGGGGTGCAAAATAACATTGGTGGCTTTGTTGCAGTTGGTCAGCACATAGCTTTTTGATTCAGAACCGTTGTTTAGCCCAAGATCACAAGTGTGCACTGCAAGGTCACTGCCGACTACTTTCCTGTGCATAGGTCTCGCTAAAACCGCTGCTGAAGGGCTTTTCATCACTCAAACAGCACACATCTTAGTGAGAGCACCCGGGCCTTTCATCTTTTTTAATTGAAGTGGGACCCCAAATTATGGGGTTGTGGGCTGTGGCTCTAAAAAAAATAGCTTGGCATCTTACTTAAGTGGTCATGTAGAATTTCAGCTTCCCTGCCGGCTACCTTTCAAGGGCAATAAACATGTCCCTTGTAAATCTGCACCCACACTCCTCATGCATTGCTTTGTTTAGGATGTTGCGACTGAGTGAAGGCAGACTTTGCAGCTGTGTGTGCACACCCATATTCCATAAGGACACCACGTATTCATCAAGTTGGTGTAGGAGACTTGTATTACAAGTAATTAACTATCGTGTGAAGCATGAGAAACAAAACATAATTTTCTGAGAATCTACCCCCACCCCCATCCCTCTCCCCCCCCCCTCACCCTCCACTCCCAATTTGCATTATAGGTTGATTTTGTCAACAGACAATTGCATGGAGATACAAAATTGCAGCAACTGAAACTGCTTCTCCCCCCAAACAACGTGTAATCCGTTTTTCATTGCACTTCTGCATACCTTAAAGTACCTCCACAATGCTGCATTTGTGTTGCTGGCCACTGGGGGCAGGGGGAGCCACACCACATAATTTTGGGCCGTCGAATGTGACACCTGTGTCCGGGGCTGGTATTATTACTGTGAGACCTGGGCTTTCCTCCGGAAACATGTTACACACATACACGTTTGTATTCACCGCCCCTGCAGTGCCCACGCGTGTGTACGAATGTATTGTAGTATATAATACATGGAAGTGGGTATGAATACCTGTGTGCGCCTTCCGAGTTTAGAACGGGACCGTGCTCCTTTACCTTTCCTACAGCTAAGTTTCACTAGATGTGTGGGCGGCTGCGGGCCAGCGATGCGCTGCTCCCACCCCTCCAAGCTAGGAATGTCTCCAAGCCTGGAGCCTAGTCACTTGAAGAGCGGAGAATGCAGCGTTAACCCCGCCCACAAGTATGTGGCCCTACCACCTAGGACTCGGCGCCGGCCAGGCAGAGCCTCTCCCGAGTCCCCGAGCACTGCAAAGCCTCGGGGCCGGCACTACGAACACAGAGCAAAGCGACCGGGGGAGGAACGAGAAGGCAGAGCCCATCGCACAGGCGGCCCGCGAGCCGTGAAGAGACGTCCGGGCCGAGGCTTCGTCGGTCCCCGCGCGCGGTGCTCGATGCAGCGCCAGCCATGGACAGCGAAGAGACGAGCAGCAGAGGCGCCCGTGAGCGTCGGGCGACCCCTGCTATCACCTAGGAAGCCGTGCCTCTGAGGCGCCCGGATTAGCAGCCGTGCCGGATGTCCGGTGAGTAACTTCCAGGTAGTTCGCCTCTAGACAGTGAGCGCCAATCACTTGCGAGCGACCCGAGGACCAAACCCCCCACACCCCTCAAGTTGAGGAAGCTGTCTGCCCCCGACTGCCGCGAGTCTCCTAAAACGCAGTACGTGTTGATTCTCAAGGGAGCGACGATAACGAACCGCACCTGAAAGTCGTCCTTTTGTTCAATAGTACAGCCCAAACTCGAACAATGAAACAGACCAAAGCTGTATACATGCCTCATGCTTTGCAAACATTTTACTGTCCTGGTGACTGTTCTGACAGATGAAAGGAGCATGCTCAGAAGGAATGCACAATTTGATGAATTGGTCATTCTTTAGTTGTCAAAAGCAGCCAGCATCCTATATTCAGGCCACGCACATGTGACACCTAGCTCAGCCCCCCCAGTCGCACCCACACCCCTGACAATTCGCCTTCCCCCACCCGGGAAGGGAAGGTGGTTTTGTCCCCCAGTACATTTTGTCAATTTCCAGAAAGATGCAATATTAGGCTTTCTCGAAAGGCAAGCAAGCTTTATAGTAGACACCAAAAGGAACGAAAGGGGTGAGGTTTTGGGGCGAGGGTGTCGGTTCGCTCAGACCCAATCAAAGATTTATTCAGCTCAGAGCACAACATTCTTCCATAATAGGCACACGTTTACTCACGTCTGATTAAAGACTCGCGTCCAGATTTGAATTCGTCCTGTCTCTCGGCTCAAAGGTGTATTCGGACAAGAACAAAGGATAGGTCTGCATAGGCAGGTGTTCACTGTTCACAAACTGTTCATCCATACCCAAAAATGCAATGCTATTGGCTGAAATGGGGCCGGTTTGCTCTCGGACCAGTGCAAAACTTTGGGCAACCCTCCAGACCATCCTTTTTCAGACTTCCATGCCATTACAGAAAGTGAAAGGTCATGTTCAAATCAGGCGTGGTCCCTCCACAAAATGAGCAGTACAGCGCTAACTGCACGGTCACAGACATTGTTTAGATTGGGCCAAACCTGAACTGTTCCACACAATCCCTAGTAGGGCCCCTTCCTTTGGAAGTGTAGTTTGCCTTGCGCCCTTAAAAGAAATGGGGACATAGGCTGAGCCTTTTATATTTAAAGATCTCAAATACAAGGTGTGGGCATCTTTTTATGCAATCAGTTTTTATTGTACTTTTGAGAATGTTGCTTTGTCGGACTTCTGCTGCTTGCAATTGTGTGAGTGTAATATTGGCCCTGTTGCTTCTTGCTTTGCTCAAACATCATAAAACTCTGACAGACCTCTACACACTTGCAACTCATTTATATCATTTTGGGTCTGGCGGGTGCCAAGGTGAAGACCGATGCACAAAAGAGCGTCATGCCTGCGCCGGCCCTGGGGGGTGGGGGGGTGGGGGGGTGGGAGGCGGGGGACTCTGGAGCGTGAGTATGGGTAGGTAGGAGCCAGTAGGTATGCCTGCACGTGAGACGCGGGTGGGAGCATTGCACAGTGGGAACAGAGGGTGTGGGTGCAAAGTCAACCGTACCCTGAAAATGACACTGGCAGAGAGCGATCTTGCAGGGAGCAGCAGCCTTCTGATGGCGATGGCATTCCTCAATGTCACGCCCCTGGCAGCGCCATTTACACATAGGTCCACTTTTATACCACTGCCCTGGACAATGCACCCTAGCACCACGGGCACGGGAGGCTGCCATCTGGTGACACATGCTTCTGAGCCCTTGTGACAAAAACAGACTGACACTCGTCTGCACGCATGAAAACAACAGAAACGCTATATTGCGCTTTCCTTCTCTTTGACTTGACCCACCGCCTTCTCTTTAAAATCCACCAAATTGGCCTGGAACCCATACTAATGCACAGCGGCGTGCGGTGCAAATCCCAGCAACAGAACACAACATTCCCCATTATAAATACAAGTCCCTGAGTGCAAAAGGAGTACTGGGTGAGCTAGTCACAACGATTTAGGAAGAGACGAGAGCACGAGATACGGGGTAGTGTTGGACTATTGGAATGCACAGAGAGACATGGCGATCAGACAACGAATGCTGTGTTTTCACTTTATAAATCCTGTGTGTGTGTGTCCGTGTGAGAGCATTGTGCACAGGTAAGGAGGCTTGACAAATATAACAATGCATTCGAGACCATCCAAGCGAGCAGCACTGAAATGGTGCAGTAGAAACAGCACCTGCCATTTCAAAAGTGCATTGTTACAGTGTGGGAGAGAGCAGGGCAAGGAGTGAAACAGCGTCTGTGGGGGCTGAGGGATGCCACAGAGGCGCGTGTGTTTCAGTGGGCATTTGTTTTAGTTGGGTAAGCCTCCAGTCACCGCCATGAACAGAATAAAACCAATGGCAAAGTAATTGTCATTTCTGGATGTTTATGTTGTATTTGATTGTCTTTGTATGGTATTGTTCTGATGTGTTAGTTTGGTGCCATATTTATCTGCTAACTAAATAGATACAACCAGGCAAAGGGTGTTTGGCTGTCATATGTCAAGTTCAGCCGCCAATGCCCAAACAAACTCAATACCACGGCCAAAGGAAACCAATAAACATGGCGCCATTATATGGGACAACAATCATTAAAGTATTCAGCACAGCACCTACACACACTTCAAACTAAAAAAAAGTAGAGCAAAACAAGCCCCCGTGCTTGTACATCTGGGACTCTTTTCATCAGATCAGGCAAGGGCAACTAGTTGCAGCCAAGGCACATACAGAACGTTCACCCTGTGCACCTGGCAATGCCAGAAACACACGCAAGAGGGAAACAACGCCACATCACTGAGGTGGATGTGTATTGAGACACATTTGCCTGTTACCACTCTCCCTTCTCCCTAATATTTGTTGTTCCACTAGGCCTCGCCGCAGCGACATTTATGGGCCAACACCTAAAAAACGTGCTGTAGCGACCAATGGCCAAACCCCTCACAATTGAGAGTGAGGGGTTTAGATTCTGTCAGACACACGGGTGCAGGCAGTATGCAGTGTCATCTTGCTCTACTCCTAAGGCTGCGGCAGCAAAGAACAAATAAATGTTATTTAAAAACATGCTTTAAGAGTAGCGTTAACAATATCACAAAGCCAGGGTCATGACCTCAGAGAAAGCAACCCCCATAACATGGCGGTCATGCTCCCATATTCTTTGCTGCTCTTCCAGCAGATAACTACTCCACCTTTTCACAAACTGCGGTTACTCATTACTGTGTGCCGAGGATTAAACTGCATGTTTCTGCTCTGTGAGTGTGTTCTGCGGTACGGCGGGTTTATAGTACGGGGGCTGGGTGCTGTACAGTTGTAGTATTTTAAGTTTAACTTTAAGTTGCTCCTTCAATTGAGGTTGTGTGCGTTGTGTTTCAAAATGCACACGTGTTCTCCTGTGTATGATGATTAGCAGTCTTTTTGTTTTGTGACACACCCGGCACGATTAGAGGGGTGGAGGGTCGTGGTTGGGGTCGCTGCAGTCTCTAAAGGTGCTCTTCCGGGAAACAGGTCTTTCCCCTTCTGCCCGACATGGAGCACGTGCGCAACGTGCAGCGCCGCCCATTCTTGCTGGACGTGCGTGCGCGTAGCAGGGCATGCGCCTGGCGTGGGTCCCTTGGTCACTGCGTTGTGTTCTGGTATTCCTTTGCCTCCCACAGGGGCAGCGGATGTTCTCAAGAGATTATATACAATAGGAAGGGTCCAAGAGATGTACAATGCATGGAGTACATCTCACCATCTGCCCCGTGTACACCTGCTTTTTCACCATAGTGTACCCAATTTGCAGTAATCGCTTTTGATCACAATAACAATGCGCCCTCGTTGAAAACAAATGTTGGCATCACTTTGCCATGGCCCCGAATAGGGTGCTTATTTCCACACAGGCTTTCATATTCCGGGAGTGGCATGCATCTCCTAGCCCCCTCCCCCTTAGTGCAGTCACTCCTGCCAGTTAGTCTAGACAAAAGAATACTACAGGCTGGCCAGCGCTGCTGAAACATTGGTTACAGGTCGTTTTGAAACACAATTGCATGCCCCCGTGGTAAACTCACGAGTTATGTACTCACTTCACACGTGCAGCAAGCCAGCACGTCTCCTCTTTGACGTCCGGCATGGCCGACTCAGCCCTTCATCTTTCCTAAGCCCCCATACATGGGGTTATAATAACATCTATTTCTAGAGCACTTCGAGGGAGGAGGATTCCAGCATGAACTGCCAAATGGAAACATGACTTTATTTTTAGAGGCCGAATGTATTTCAGTGCATTTTGTATAACCAGTGGACCCATATGCAGACAGAAGTAAAAACACAAACCTGGGTGTAACACATATATTTCCCCCCAGGTAGTACATGAGAACATTGGGTGAATGCTGGCAATAAAAGGCTGTGGAATTTTATTGCACAAATTATGGTCATAACAAACATAATCATAAGTACAGTAACCATAATATGCTGTAGTTTTGGGCACTGGGTGCTGAGGTTTCCCCCTACGGCCCGTGCCGCCACACCTGGGCGGGTTGGCAGCCATCCAGGTTCCCCCAAAAGTTGCTAGTGATAGACCCTGCTTGCAAGGTTATCTACTATCTCTCTGTGCAAATGCTCCATTCCTGCTCCTGATAAATGCATCCCGTCCTTGTGAAAAAGGTCCGGGTTGGCCAGGGTTATGGCACTATGTCTTATGAACCTGAGTCCCCTGGTTGCCCAGAATTTTTCTACCCCTCTATTGAGTTTCTTTCTATCAGTGTCCACGGATTTATATGAATTTGCTCCCAGCCAGGTTTTCCTGTGTAGCATGGATGAATAAAACATGTCTGTGTCCCTCCATTTGTGAGCGATGCCTGCTAGTGAGGCGTAAATGTCTTCTAAAAATGTTCTCCTCCCCATGGCTACTAGGTAATTACCTCCCAGGTGTATGATTAGGAACTCTGGCGGGACCCTGCAAGCCACCTAGTCTGCCAATTTTCAACGTTGTCAGGCATGCTGAGGCCCCTGTAAGCGCACCATGAGGTGATGGTGTTTTTAAAAGTTGTCCCTTCTTTTGTTTCCTCAGCCCATCGCCCTGATCTGAACACGAAAGTTTCTACTATCCAGGCTGATTTTAAGGGTGCCTCCTGATCTGTTTGTGGGGAGAAAAGGTTTATATTAGTTATGGTCTTATGTATTTCTTTAAGCAATCTGATTTCCATCCCCCTATGCTTTTTACCTGCTGTGAACCCAGCCCCCCCAGTCACTGCACCAGTTCTAAAAGAGTGGGTCCCAACTCTTTTGGGTCCCATCCTGTTTTTTCAATGGCTTTCAACAGTATGTCCTTGAACTGTTAATGACTCAACGCAGAGGGGTCCCTGTGTATCAACAATCCCGGGAGGATAGCTCAGCGGCAGCGTGCGCGTCTTGGAAGCAAGACGACACGAAGCAACAACAGGTTCGATCCCCGGGTCGGCGCTTAGAAACCTCTGGGTGTTTAAGCGCATTATAAATACGTAACTAAGACAAAAAAAAAAAAATAATATACGCAACTAAGAAAAACAAACAATTCCTGTAACAGCGCCTCGATGCCTGCGGGCTGTGTCTGCGCTTTATGAATGTAAATAAAAACAATATCCCCCCTACTAGGGGGCGCTGTGAGCAGTACAGATTGGTAATGCATACTGGCCAGTTGTTTACATCGTCAATACAATAAATATTTATTTCCCTTTTTGCTCGTGTTTTGGACTTCTGAACATCAATGGTGATGCTGTCTACCCGCACACTTGTATGTCCATCATCCCTAATCCATTGTTGGCTTTGGTACTTGATGCTATGAGTTCGCTCACCCTCAAGGCTCCAAAACATGCTAGCGAATAAGCTGTTCTGAACAGCAAGGTTTCGTAAGGGTGTGAACACATGCCCTCTTATAAGCCTGTTATTTTAGTACATTTTTGAAAGTCTAGGGGACGTCTCTTGTCTATTTCCTGCCCTTCTACTTTTCCCCATCCTTTCAATGCATATGAAATTAGTGAACTCCATGTGGGGTCTGAGTCTCACTGCAGTTTTGAAAAATATGATACTGCTGTGAGGTGTCCTTTTGCCCATTGTTTCTTAAATCCCTGACTGCCCACCTCAAAAATGCATTAATATCCTTTGTTGTCAACAACTCTATATGGTTGAACCCAGACACATTTAGTGCTGTTTGCAGACACTCACTATATTGAGATGATGTGTTGTCCGCCAAGGCTCTCTTGGCCTGCTCTAAAAGGAACCCAGTGTCAGGGTCTGAATTTTTTCTGGGCAGAATTTTACTGCATTCACCCGTGTTTGAGGTGTTTGTAGGATCAGGTTGAGCGTCCAGGCCACGGCCGTTCAGTGTTGGCGTTGATGCTGATATTGTTATTTTTCTAGAATCTCCAAGCAGTCCTTTGGGATCTCTGTCATCTCTTTCCGGGCATAGGGTGCCATTTGGCGAAAATGTTGTCCACTGAAAACGAGATAAAGCACCTGCAATGTTATTGTCTGATCCTGCAATGTGTTTTGCTCTGATCACGATATTCTCAAACAAATTGATTTTTGTGATGGCTCTGAGAACTTTTAGTACCAGATGGCATATGGTTGTTCTTTTATTGATAATTCCCACCACTGCCATATAGTCAGATCATGCAGTCAGCTCAGTGTTTGCTAGGTGCCTGCCCCAGGTGCGTAAAGCTGGCCAGATAGGTATAATCTCTAACAGCGTAATGTTTTTGGTCCAGCCTGCTGACTGCCATGCTTCTGGCCATTCTCCCGCAACCGAGTCTGATTAAAGGATGTCCAAAAACCTTTGCTCCCTGCTGCATCAGTGAAGAGCACCCTTCTGTCACATGAGTTCAATGGCGTGCACCAAAGCGTTGGCCTGTTGAAATTTGTTAGAAACTCATCTCCAGATTTGTAGGTCTTTCTTCACATTTCCCCCAGTCTAACGTGTAGATGGGGTTTGCTGCATGCTTTTGTCCTTAGTTTCAAACGTCTTGCGAACACCTTTCCTTGTGGTGTTGCCCTGGCTGCAAAATTTAAACTTCCAGCCAGCGATTGTATCTCCCTGACAGAACCTTTCTCTCTTTTTCCCATTTTCTCGATTTTTATCTAACAGCTCATCTACATTTGTGCTTGGGATCTTGCAAATCCCTGCTTCGGTATCTATTTCAATCCCTAAGAAAATTAAATGTTTGTTGACGGTTTGGTTGTTTAATCGGCTGCCAGGGGTATGCCCCACTGTGCTGCCATCTTTATCATTTCTGACAGTGCCCTTTGGCAGTCACCTGTACCTGCTGGTCCTACAAGCATGAAATCATCTAAACAATGCACTACCTGTGCCCCTGGTAACTGTTTTTGAAAAGCCCACTGACAAAATGAACTGAACTGTTCAAACAGTGCACAAGATACTGTGCAACCCATAGGCAGGCATCAATCCACATAAAACTGATTGTCAAAGAGAAACCTAGGCATTGTTGTGAGGTTGGGTGGACTGGTAGTAGTCTAAATGTTCAACAAAACAAGGGCTCCTGGTTGAGACCCTATTCGGCCCAGGAGGGCCAAAATTGTTGTAAGACACAGTTGAATGGGTCTATGAACAATAACACTATAGCACCTTACACTTTAGTGCACAAGCCAAATCCAAGTGTACCTTATTAAATTAAATGAACAAACCCCTTTTGAGTTTTCAATAAAATGTTGCTTATATTTGTGAAAACAATTATAACAATATGTCTTAGTAGGAGACACCACACAGAACAACACTATTGTATTAGATACAGCACAACCAATGGCAATTGCTCTCTCTCCAGAAAACATAGTTTGGGGTAAAATCTACAGGGTTTACAACATACATATCCTTCTGTCAAGAGTTCTCAAGACAGGGGTCAAAATAGCTGAACAAATGTGAACAAACAAATACATGTGAATACAATTGTGAACATAGAATAGTGAGTATTTATCACTATCACTCCACGAGACATGGTCTACACCACAGTGTTTCGGCCCTTCAGGGTATGGAACGTTAGCCTTTCTTTGGGGGCCTTCGTCAGGACGGGGAGACTGTAGTGTCTGGGTGTGCTGTTGGATGAAAAATGAAGCACAGTAAGGGACCATGCTGGTAGATGGGTGGCATAATGTTTAAAGTAATTTATTGGCACACTAAACGTGCTGATTAGGAACGCCTGTCTACATAATTCTAGTAGCGCTTACCGTGTCTGATAGAAGCTGGAACACGGTCAATTTATTCAAAGTGGTGTCCTTGCTTCACTGGCTGGACAGAGTACAGGGAAAATCTCTAGGAAGGGATGAATCCATTTTTAGTATATGAGCGACATCAGTCCTACATAATGAGGTCACACCACATCAGCTGCTTACCTGAGTGGTAGCAGTAGGATTAGGATCTTGCAGTGTGACCGTGTTCCAGCTTCTAACAGACACGGTAAGTGCTACTAGAATTATGTAGACAGGCGTTCATAATCAGCACGTTGGGGGCCTGTGATTTTTCTCCCTCTGATGGGGGCTTCCCATTCATCAGATATAAATCATTTTGAACTTCATCCCATTCTATTGTCGGTCTTTCTGACATGTTCCTTCTGAACCTTTCATCAAATGCTATCCATGCATCACCCTCATAGGCAATTTTGACTTCACAAATTCTGTCTAAGTATGCTAATATTTTGATACCGTCCCCTTGTTTTTTTTCTCCAAGAATACAGTTGCTAGAATGGTGAAACCCTTTCACCAACTGTCCCAATTGCGCTCTACATGCGCATTTCTTGCTATCACTTTTTCTTCAATTTGCTTGGGGTCTCTAAAAGCGCCCATGCCTTTTTCGCTGCGCTTCAATAAGTGAAAATACTTCTATGTAGTCCTTTTTCCATATTGCATCTTTCACTGTTTGATAAATGTTCCCAGCCAGTGATTTCTTATTTCTATTTAATATCTCTGCTTCTAGGGCTTTTAACTTTTCCTCTATCTGCACAATGGTGATTATCACTCCCTCTGTTTGTGGTGTGACTGATGTTGGTTCTGTCTGCCCTACTTTGCCTAAAATTGTTGCCACTGCCATTGTTGGGATGGGGGCAGTCCATGCTTTAAGCAGCCCTTCTGGCCCCCTCCCTTTTCTACATTCCCTACTGGCTGTAAAGGTACTCTGTTTTCAACAATTACTGTTGGCTCTTTGGGAAGCTGCTGTTTTCCCTCATTTCCATCATCATTTGTTCTATTTTTTTCTTCATATTTTCGTTTTGCTGCGTTAAGTATTTGGCAGCAAAGTTATCTAGCAATAAAGACATTTTCGCCGCCTTTTTACCTTTCTTGCCGCCCCTTTCTTGTCTGTTTTTCTGCCTCTGAATCGCCCTTGGATTTCTTTACTGCTAGAGGTGCACCTTCTTCCTCTACCGTGCTGTTGTCTTTTCGTACAGGTGCTCTCTGACCCATGGCCATCCATAGAGTTCTGCTGCCTCCTCTGCCAGCCGCAGTAGTTGTGATTTTATTCTTTTGTGGTGCCTTTTTGGGTGGCATTGTTATTTTTTGCTGTGCGCCGTGTTCAGGGTACTTTTTCTTGTGGCTGCAGACTTGACTGTTTCAGTATGCAGCGTTGTGCCTGTTTCCAAGCAAATTGGCACAGGCCCTTGTGAGCGAAGGGCGTGTGACTAGAAAGCAACTGCTGTTTTGCTGTGGCTGCATTTGTATCCATTCCCCTGCCTTACCTCGAGGATCTGAGGACCGCAGGAGACCGAAGGAGAACGAAGCGCCGTCGCGCTGAGAAGCCCCGCCCCCTCCTCTGTGGCCCGCCCAGGCAGGAAGTGTGCCTACATTAGAGCAACCCAGGCACCCTTGCGGCGCTAAGCCCTTGTGAGCGAAGGGCGTGTGACTAGAAAGCAACTGCTGTTTTGCTGTTTGGCTGCTTGCTGCGGCCGCGGATACTGAGTTGTGGCGTACGGCCGAGCCTGAGGAAATCCGAGCCCCTCGTGCCCTACTAACCGAACCAAGCGTGCGTGGCCCGCTACTATTGGTGTCATGTCTTCGACTGCCGATAAAGGGAAAAGTGGTAGTGTCTCCATGAAAACTCGTGCCCAAAGAAAGCAGAGGCTGGAGTCGCCTGAAAATTGTTTACAGACTCCTGCTGAGCTGCAACAGTCACCAAGGCGCCTCCCAAGTGAAATCATGGACACAGCGACGCAAAGATCAAGCCTCCAAGTAAGTGAAGATGGGTCCACTGTGTCCTGTTCGTATGACTTTAATTATACCATGAGAAAAGGGGCCCTAAGCCAGGAAAGAGTAGCGATCCTCCCTTCCCCCTCTCACACAATTATATCTGCAACGCTTGTCTGTCCTATTCAGGCAACGACGTCTGGCTGTCACACAGAAAGCGTGCATAGAGATGACATGACAGCTGCTCCTTGTCCTGTTCCTGAGGCTCCGATCGAATCCTGTAAGGCCACGACCTCAGCGCCGACGGCAGAGTTTGATATGGGTGTTAATGCCGAGAGTGAAAGTGCAACGCAAACTGCTTTGCCCATGATTACGACCCCGCCATTGACAGGGACTACTCCTGGTCATAAGGAGCTCTCACCTCGACACACAGGAAGTAACCCCATTAGCCGGAGCCTTTGCAGCGCGGCGTGGCCAGTGCCCCTTCACCTGCTCTCAAACGAACTAGCAGTCCAGCCAGGCAATGTAGTCCTTGACAGCACAAGCCCGAGCAAAAATGAAGCCACGAGCGGTGTTTCGCCTCGGCTGAGGTTCTACAGCGCCCTTGACAAATTGGTACCCTCTCCAATAAAACTGTATAGTGGGCTCTCTGAAGGCGAATTCCACGACCCCCCATCTACGACTATGGGCAGGGCGGAACTTGAGCGTGGTGCGCGCCCAGAAGCCTGCAATACGCCGTTACATGCCGAAGGGGTGTGGTCCAATTTAAAGTGTTTGGATACCAAAACTGATTCACAACGCAGAAACTCACTGGATCTGGTTAACAAACTGCTAACAGACCTTAAACAAATCAATCAAGTGAGAAATAACACTTCGACCTCAAAAGATATAGCTAACGGAGGACATGAGCCTAGGAGAGAGGCACATGACTCGTTATCCAGCGCACATGGTAGGGCGTTGAGCAACCTCGATAATCGCCAACACGTCCACCAAATTGGGCCGTCAAAAAGAAGAAGAGCCGATTCGAGCATTTCCCCGAGCTTCCAATGCTCACAGAGGAAGATTCCGAAACAAGGGGTTGCCGCTCTGGCCCCACCCTCGGCCAGGCTGAACGCCAAAATATGTCACGAAGCCGTAGGCTCACCGAAAGCCCATGACTGCTACGTATCCTCAAGTGACACTTTATCCTCGGACTCATCCATTATGGATCGCCCATATCCGAAAATTAGGCGATTCCCTTTGAGCAGAAAACGCAAGGTGGAGCATGAGAAAGAATGTAACAGCACTACGAGTCAAACGCCATATATGCCTGGCATTCAATCCACTATTCTATCATCCATGACTTTATCCCTCGCACCATTCCTTAAAATGTACGAACATCTAAACGAGAACATAAAAGACCTGTTAGTGGTTGTAGCAGGCTTGCAGTCCAAATTGGAAACCTTTGAAAACACGCATATGCTGCACATGGCCGCGGTGTTGAACACTAACAATAAGGCAGAGATGGCGTTGGGATCTCTGATGGATGTTAACAAAAATGCAAACTTGGACAAAAAATTATTGGCTGAAGTCGCAAAACAAGCTCTTAACATCTTCCAACAAAAATGCGAGAATAGATCCAGAACTGAGTCCGTAGACGCGAGAGGAATCGTGGCACCCTTGTGCTGTCATTCTACAGAGCTCGGCCATACAAATAGGTTGGCCATGAACAGAGGCGTGGCGGTGGAACCTAAAGCCCTCCCTGATCCAACACACCAGCTGTGCTCTACCTCTCACGACAACAATGACATTGAAATCGTCCCTCCGAGTGGTACCCGTGTGTCTTCCACTCTAGTGCCTGACAACACTATCAACACTCCTAGAGTTCAATTGTCAGTGGAAACTCCCCTTATGGACTTAACCAACACAAATAACCTGCCACACTTCAAAGACATTTTGTTGGTAAGTCAATCTGTGGAGAACTTGGCCCTCCTGGACCCGCAAACGGCCACCTCGTCTGATCAAATTTATGGTCCAAATCAAAATCAAGGTCCAAACTTTATAGACGAACCGATTGCAGTCTCATACAAAGAGACAACTGATGTGTCCCCTCAAATTTTTGACATATTCAAAGCCAATAAGGCCTCCGCCCCAACCGATACAACAGTAAAGATTCGTAAGGGAAAGGGGCCTCAAAAGAAATCGAAGAACCTACCATCAAAAAAATCAAGACGTGGCAATGATTCTAGAAAATTTCTGAGAAATATTAAAACTGTGAATGTTACTGTAAACCGAACAATTACGAAAGAACACAACGGAGCTGTTGGCTCCGAGAACAACACAGCAGTAATCGAGCTTGACCAACCCAGTAGCAGCATCGCAAATTCGTGCGACATCTCTGAAACCCTGCTCAACATGTCAGTATACGGAGACGCTGAGGCGGAAGCCCAGGGTGCGCGTGTTGAAGCGACTCCTACGGTTGGTGCCATCCCCACAGTGTTCAAGCCCGTTAGTACTGGACCCCCAATGGACCAAAACAATTCTAAAGATCTGTCGCAGATGTCATCAGGTACAGACAGGCCTCCTTCGGATGACAGTGTCGCTCCTATCAAGACCTCTACCCAGTACGCCAACGTGTGTCAAAATGCGCCAAGCTCCCAATCCGACAGAGTGGTCACACTACTTGAAGTAACGCAGGCGGTGACTCCTCTGCCCCACGGATTAGTCAGTCAACCAAAGGTGTTCCTGACCTTGGAAGAAAAACGCCGCAACACTATGGCTTCAGCAAAAGACCGTGTTTGCCAGCACACTGGGTATGGTGCCTCGGAAGAGCCGGCCTATGTCAATAAAACCTTTACAACCAGGCCTGCAGGACGGGCGCGTACACCTGAGCCCTCACAAGGTACCAAAGTTCATCCACCACCGCAGCCAAAAAACAATAGAAGTTTGCAAATAGCCTCCACAGCCAATAAAAACCCGTCTATTTATCGCAAACAAGGCTGCCTGTCAGGTAATGCCGCGTCGCTTCATCAAGTACTCCTAGAACGTATAGACTCAACTGACGATTTAATTTTAAATCGGCACAACGTTCTGTGGCTATGCCACCTGGTACCGACCCTCAGAAATATTGAATCTGAGGATCTCAAAATTGTGGAATTCATAAACGACAACAAAAATGATGCCGTGGTACTACACTTACAATCGAAGCTGATAGCTGACACTCTTCTTCAAGCAGCTCCGGTTCTCATGTCTTTGGGCTTCGACATATCCCTAGCACCAACGCACGACAAAGAAAACCCGATACAAGATGATTTCATTTTACATAAAACGGACGAAAAAAACCAAGTGCGTAAATCCCCTATAAGGTCTACTGCAACACTAACACCTTCTGCACCCCTTACCACCGGTCCAGAAACTTCACTTGCAGCAAGAAGCATAGACTGTCTCAAGATTACAATACAAGGAGCGGCCCAAGCGAAGACCAATGGGGCATTAACTACCCAATGCTCGTCTGAGGCGTTGGACGTTAATGATTGGTCGTGGGTCGCTGCCTCGCTAAGCTCAAAGAAATCATGTTAACGCCAGGATCCTAAGGACCGTTTGACACACACTCTAGGCTCCTGGAACACCAGGGGCTTTAGCCACTTGTTTAACGTCTCGTGGTCTGACGGGTTGGACATTATCTGTCTACAGGAGACATGGATATGTGAAAGTCCTATTATGGAAGACTTTGAAATTGCTTTTAATCCTGCCATTAAGCAGAACAAAGGAAGACCCATGGCTGGTCTTGTGGTTGCCGTCAGGATCGCCTCAGGCTACAGAATCATGAGTTGTGCAAACATCTCTCCCTTCATTCAGGTGGTCACGGTCAGCTTGGCGGACGCCGAACATGTAATGGCTTCCAACCTCTGTATTATCAATATTTATTGGAACCATAAGGCCACTGAGGCTAAACACTTCATTGATGAGATAACATCAGTCATTGACGACCTTTTAGTGAAAGAGCCCACACAAGACTTAATCATCTGTGGGGACCTCAATATTGACTGCATTAACCATTTAAACACCTCCGGTCATAAAAAGATCGTAAACAAGCGTGAACAAGAAGTAACAACGCAATGGCGTATGGAAATGGACCTTCGAGAGATAACGTCCCTTAACGGGCAAACGACCGGAGACATACCAGCGGCCCCTACCTGGAGAAGAGGAGAGTCAAAATCAACATTGGATTACATTCTAGTATCTAGCAACCTTCATAAGAAAATCAGCAGTCTCGTGGTAGTGTACATGATCCACAGTGACCACGACATGGTAACCCTGACGTTCTCTGCTGAAGCCTATACATGCCAAGCCTCTTGGCCCCACGCTGTCAGGACTGGATCAGGCCGCATTCGGCTAAACCTGGACTCTAATGACATGGATCAGATTGTGTCGTCCTTCAAAGCATCAGGAATGGTAGAGTATGCACACACCCTGACTCAATACCAAGAAGTGAAGAACAAAATAAGACATACTCAATTCACAGAAAAACACAAATTTGATCTTGCGGTTCTCCAACGTAAAAGGCTTCTTCGTCGTGAACTGAGACATATAGGGAACTTAAATTTCAGTGACTCCACCACCCAAATATGCAAGATCAAACAGGGATATAAGAACTGGTTGAAGTCACATAAATCGATTATGCTTCAGAACGACGCTGAGCTCATGATGTCCAAGATGAAGAGTACAAACTCAGCCGATTATTGGCGACTCATTAATGATAACTTGACTCCACAACATGCCCTCCAGGCAAACGTAGTCTTAGAGGCCGAATGGGTAGATTTCTACTCCGACCTCTTTCAGAAGACCAAACATTCCACCGTTTGGGTTCCGCCAAATATAACTCAATGGGACATCGTCTTTGACTTCGACGACATCGTGAGAGTCATAAAGAACTTGCATGCCTCTAGGGCCCCCGGCCCGGATGGACTCACGAATTTTACGCTCAAACAGCACCCAGAAGAATGGGCAGCCTTCTGTGAGACGTTATTTAACAGGATCCTCAAGAGTCGTAAGACCCCGGCCTCATGGAAATCGGCTGTGATTATACCCATTTTCAAAAAAGGAGACCGCAGAAACCCCAAAAATTATAGACCCATTGCCCTACTTGACGTCCTAGGGAAAGTGTATGCCTCCCTCCTCCAGCAACAACTCCTTGAATGGGCCGCCAAGTCTAATCGGGTCGACCCAAGACAGACTGGCTTCGTCAAGGGAGTGGGGTGCGGTGTCAACTTACTCCTATTAAATCTATTGAAAATGGAAGCTCTTCGAGTAAACTCCAAGGTCTACCTTGCACTAGTTGACCTATCGCAGGCATTCGATAGTATCAACAGAGAATTACTTTGGGAAAAGATGAGCAAGTGGAATTGTCCACCAAGCCTGTTAGCTGCCATCGCGGAACTCCACACAGACACCTCCATTAAAATTAGACTAGACTTAAAGGGAACTCTAACAGCTCCTATTGAGACATCAAGAGGCGTCAAACAAGGCTGTCCCCTGGCGGCAACAATCTTTAACTTGTTCATCTCTGACCTCAAAGACTCCATGATTGGCTTAGTTACGTTTCCACCCAAAATCCATGGCTTGCATGTTGACTACTTAGTCTACGCGGATGACATCATTCTCCTGGATTCCACACCGATAGGTCTCCAACGCAAACTCATCGCTGTGGAAAAATACCTGACAGAGAACTGCTTAAATATCAACAAAGGCAAATGTGAAATCATGGTATTCGAGAACCTGCGTGGAACAAAAAATAATAAGAAAAAATTCACTTGGTACTTGGGCAAAGATCCAATCACGATCGTGCCAAATACAACATATCTAGGTATGAGATTAAGCGCAAGCAGAAATGACGCGCCCTGGCTGGAATCTGTAAAATGCAAATGTCGGACGCTGGCTTGCCAAGCGTCATTAATTAACAAAAGATTTGGCAAATTCTCCTTAAAGCCTACGATAAATTTCTTTCAGCAGAAAGTAGTTCCGTCCCTGATCTATGGTGGTGAAAACGCGTTTGGATGTGGGAACGAAATATGGAATTCACTGGAAAACATCTTTTGGTCCAAAGTTCTACACCTACCTAAAGGGACCCCAACATCATGTGTAAGGTATGAGCTTGGATACATTTCGATGCAAGCCAGGGTTGCTTGGAACCTCCTAAATCTGTTCAGAAAAACTAAAGTGTCCAATCCAAAGCCACAAATTGAAATTCTTCATAATTCAGACATCAAGAAAACATCCACTATCTTGTCTCAATGGAATGAGTTGTGCCATGATGTCTTGATTAATTATGACATCTCAATCCAAATGTTAATAGAAAATCCTGATGCTGCGAAAGTGAAATTGTGGAGAAATGATTGGATACACACTTGTAAACAAAGATCGACTTCGCGCACAACCTGGGAAGCCCCTCCTGAGGCAAGAGCGTATGGCACCACTCCGACCTACTTGTCTTACTTCCCAGACGCATGGTCGAGAAAGCTATACCTACAGTTTAGGTTGAATGTTCTTCCGACCAAAGAGCGCCTTTGTTTTTGGAACCTGGCATTGGCTCCGGACCCCATGTGTCGTCTGTGCAAAACTGAACATGAAACACTCAAGCATTTGACGATGAATTGTCCTGGTCTAGTGAAAGAAAGGAACATTCTCTTCGGGCCTGTGACAAAGAACTATCAATGCCTGTCCAGAGACGACTGGTGGAAAGCCCTCTTTGTAGAAACTAAAAGGCCACTGCTACACGCATTAGTCATCTTTCTTCGAGCTGTGAAAAATCGATTGGACAGCCTCGTGTTATCTTAGCCGGAGGTGTTATCCGACACACAACTTGGCAATCTTGTACACAGTCCCGAGGCTACGCAAATGAAATAATGAGATGCGGTTTCATGCTGGTTGTAAAAATCTTAAATGTGTCTTTGCTTCTTTTTTAAAGGTTTAGATAATAAACCATATAAAATAATAAAAAAAAAAAAAAATTGGCACAGGCAGGCTCTAAGTTGTGTAAATTGATCTTGCTTGTGCCCTGTGTTCGGGGTATTGTTTTTATAGCTGGAAGCTTGACTTTCCTGTTACAGTATGTAGCGTTGTGCTTGCTTCACAGATAATTTGCACAGGCTCTTAAATTGAGCAAATAGCCCTGCTCCGCATCGTCCTGCTTCCAAATGCAGCGTTTATTCCTGTCTCGTCGTCCTGTTTCAAAAGAGGGCTGCTTTTTCCTGGCCCGTAGTTCCCAACCAGCTCCTGTTTTCTGCTTAGTTGCTCGTAGCCTGCCAAATCCCGCCAGGGATTTTTGCAACACTGTCTATTGCTTTGCTTTGATTTCATTTGCAAGCTCCGCCTTTGTTCCGTTTCCGCTCACCGCCGCGATACTCTTCGCTTTAGCTACACGTCCAACGTGCTCTCCTCTCTCGGTTTTCCCATGCAGTGCACCTACCAGGTTAGTGAGGCTTTCCGCTCCATTATTGTTTGTGCGCTTACAGCACGCTGTTTGCTGCCGCTTCAGGTGAGGTGGCGAGCTGCTTCTTGGAACGCGAAGCGCTCCGGCGGTCACCCAGTTCACTCCTTCCTGCCTTCTGTGTTCGTACAGCGTCTTGGTGTCTGCCGTACGGCGATGGCACTTCTCGCCTCTTTTGATCCTGTAGCCGGGATCCTTTGGTCCAACACTAACAGCCTTTTGTCGACGTAGTGAGTAAAAACTCTAATCTTAGAAGGCTGCTTTGCGAGCAGAGCAATGTTCGCAGAAGAGAGAGACTCTCCCTGTGCAGGGTCCCAAACTGATTTCTGCCTTTCTGCTGAAACTCCGCTCCTTATATTGGACCCAGGCACTGGCCCTGGGTCTTTGTTGTGCCTGCGTAGGGGGCTGTGTTGCCAGCATCCGTACCCTGGGGTGCTTAGGTCAGTTAGTCCCTGCCTATTTCCTGCCTTAGGTGCTTGGCACCTCTTTGGGAGGAAGGGAAAGGTGTTGCTTACACCTTGCCCTTCATTCTTCCTGTTCGTGTTGGCGATGGTGTGGCTGTCCTCAGGGGGGATATGAAAGAGTGACGTGGTGAGAGGGGGAGCAGCCCTGCGTGGTGCTCCAGTGCTCGGATTGCCCCTGCCCTCTCCCCGATCTGACAGCCGTGGGGCACGGGTTACCTGCCCCCGCCTGGTACCCTTGTAGCGCTGACTATAACAACAAGGCCATATTACAGGTATAGCTTTCCTTTCAGCATAAACGCGAGGCACTTGGTAAAAGCTCTGGCTGGAGGAGACTCAAAATCAAATCCCGAAAGGCTCTGTTCCCTATTGACCTTGACGCTGTTTTGCAGGCATCTTCTGACGGCGTCTAGCAGTGTGCCAGACTCAGGGGCAAGATGAATCTTTAAAAACACACGTAGAGCGCGCTCACTTAGTTTAAGCATTCAAATGGGTTACCGAATGTAGGATGGGGCAACCGTACTTCAATGTGTGTACTTCAGGTCGCATTGCTCGGTGGGAAGCTTTGCTTGTGTCTGCTTTGGTGCATGGTGGTAGTTGTGCACCTCTTAGGCAGAGGATGCTACCTGAATCCCTAGCCAGTTTTAGCTCTGGTCCTCAGCGTTCCTTCTGTTAAGGTGTTCCCCAATCAATAGTCGATTAGCAATAAAGAAACAAGCTCAAAAATGGAATAAATAAAAGTGCACGAGAACACCCAGCTTTATTAAAACAAATATCGGCCAGGAAAACGCACACAAGCATTCTCAACGTTTACAGTGTAAAACACAAATTTTTAACTCTAAAATACATCACACATGACATCATTGTGATGATAAAATCTCTTCTGACATTGCTTAAGAGTATATGGTACATATAATGAATAATACCATTGGAGGTTCTTTAACTGAAGGCTCGTCCTAAGGTCAGCATACTAAAAGTGTTTCTGCTATTCTGGACTACCTTATTGGTTGGCACCATGCTCCGGTGGCCAACCTGACAGATACAGTCCTACTTGGCCGGCGGTTTGCTCATCCGACCTTGGTCACTTTAATGCTGCATTTTCCCATATGTTTAAACTAATTGTTTACAGGTCACTTGTCATATTTGTTAACTTATAAATGTGTTCACCTGTGCGAACCTCTGAGGCAGGGCCACACCTGGCATTGATTTTATCTGCATCGTGATACTTCAAACTTGTCATCTCTCTCCAGAGTCGTGTAACTCCTAGCCTAATGCACGAGCGCATCTTTCCAATTGGATGGGGTAGTGGTACAGCAAGGACGATAGAAAAGGGGTTCTTTTTCCGAAACCCTCCAACACAAGCATAGAATATGCCATCCGACGGGATTCGGTCAGTTATATTTATTATATGCAGATCATCGTCCAGAACAGTCGTATTCTAACTTTTTTATGCCGAGCCCCACTTGAGTCAAAATATTGTTTGCTGGGCCTCCCTGGAGTATATTGTTGCTGAACACTCACCTGCATACATTTTCTATCAAACACACTCACTGTATTCCTGTTTTAAAGAGTCTTGTGCCCCCTGGACATGCTTGCCCCCCACACCCATGGAGGCTAGCCCTAAAGTTTGAAGACTACTGGTCTAGAAGGACCCAGCGGTGCTTCTTTTTTTGTACGTAAAAATGAAACAAAGCCTGATTGTGAGCATGTAAAATAAGAAAAGTGTTATTCCGTGATGAAACAACACTTTTCTTATGTGTGCCTTATTCTGTTTCTTTATAAATGGGCACATATTATGCTGCAAATAAGAACATTGTAGTTTCATCACGGATTGCACTATTATTATTTTATATTGAGCTCTGGATCTGGGCCTGTGTGTGAAGGGAACTCAATTTGGTATCACGCAGTGCCCCCCACCATTTTGCGTTACGTCAGTGCTCTTTATGTAAAATAAACCAATGCATCATTAAATGAATTATCTAGGCAGCCAAAGGTGGGCGATATACCCTCTCCATCGCCATTTTACCCACAACTGTATAAATCTATGGAAAGCATGGATGTCACCCAAGAGTTGCCTGCCCTGTAATCCCCCTCCAGCTGGCCTGCCAGCTCATCTGAAAATGCACCAGCCTGGTACCTATACACCTCTTTATCCACCGAATGGGCGATTCATCATTCTTCAATCCCACACTCCGTTCCCTCCACAAGGGGGCAGTATTTAGGGCTGGTGCGCGAGGGAGCAAAGCAGACAGTGTTTACAGTTTGTTTCATTTTAGGACTAACAAGTTTGCTATATTATTGAAATGTTAATTTGGGATGTGTTCAGTGTGCCTGGACGTGTGTTCACATAGACATGTGTTTGTGTGTGTGTCTGTATGTCTGGTGTTGATCCAAGATCAAAAGGCTACAATTCATTGTGATGTCCATCTGAATAGCTCACACGTTAAGTGCTGGTCACGAACATAGGGCCGGCCTGCACTTTGTAACTTCTAATCCGGGCATGGTCAACTCAGCCCTTTATTCTTTCAGGATTGGTACATTGAGTACAAATAAATTCACTACAGTTGAAGAAGCCTTCTCTAGCTATGATATATTATGACATGTATAACGCGCCTTTACACAAGTGTTTCAAGATGATACAAGTTGATACAAATCATCTCCAAAATTACCCGCCAGTGGCTGGCCTTCCTCAGCCAGCCAAAATCCTAGAAAAAGGGGTTACAAGTTATTTGCAGGATCACATTGAAAAACATACACTGCTCGACCCATGTCTTACCGGCTTTCGTCCTGTGCATGGAACAGAGACCGCACTTGTAGCAGTTTGGGACAATATATTAAAAGTGGACGATAATGGAGAATTTAACTTACTGGTAATGTTGGTGCGCTTGGTGGCCTTTGACACAGTGAATCATGGCATTTAGTTGTCCCGCTTAGTGTCAGTGTGTGGAGTATCACAGAAGGCTTTGAATGCTTTAGCTCTTTTCTTTGTAATCATTTAAATTTGTGAAGTTGGCAGGATATCTATCGTAAACAATACAACTGATTTGTGGTGTGCCACAAGGCTCCTCACTTTCGCAACCTCTGTTCAACCTTTATCTTCAACCTTTAGTGGCCATACTTAGGACATTTGAGTTGTGCTTCCATTCTTACGCCAACAACACTCGGATTTAGCTGCAAGTCAATTAATCAGTCTTTTCACAGGTTAGTAGATTGTCTTGAGGAAGTGGGACATTGGATGTCCAATAATCAGCTTCAGCTGAATCCGGATAAAACAGGTAATTCTGTTTGGTCCAAAACATCTTTTAGCGCAGCAAGCCAAGTGTCCCCCGCCTCCCTGTTTTCTGAGTTCTAGGCTCTCTTTTGTCCCTAAAGTTATAAACCTTGGCTGCATTTGGCAATCTGACCTATGATGCGAGCAACAGGTTAGTGGCAAAGTACAATCAGTATTTTACACACTTTGACTTTTTGCGTTTGGCTCTACCATTTGTGCCCCAACAAGATCAATCAATTGTGGGGGCATTAATTAATTCCAGACTTGATTATGGTAACAGCACTTTATCAGGTATTAATAAAAGAAAAATGACTCATCTACAGAGGGCTCAGAATGCATCAGTTCAGCTAATTTTGAATGCCCCCAAATCAGAAGCAATTTCATCTTTGTGCCAAGAACTTCACTAGCTCCCTATCAAGGAACTGATCGACTTCAAAATCCTCTGCTTGCTCTTCAAGTGCCTTTTGCAACCTTGCCACATGTTACCTTGCAGATAAATGGACCTGGTATGCACCATTGCGTTCCCTGCGATCCGCTGATACACTCTTATTGGTGATTCCTCCCTCTAGATGTGTTTTCAGGGGTGATGGGCATTTTTCAATTTACAGACCTAGATTATGGAACTCATTACCTTGGGTACTTGGAGTATTTTACGGATCTCCCAGTTTTGGAGTGCCCCATAGATGCATCTGTTTAAATAAGAGCTTTTCTAGGACCTTTATGTAGAGTGTTCTATTGTGGCTTTGTGGGGTACACAAACCCACTGTATTTCCATCTGCGCCGAGATGTAGTTAATTCTGTCAGGAGGGCATTATAAATGGATCAAATTTAAAATTCATAATAAGATCTCCAGTGACAACTCTTCTAAGTAGGAATTGCTTTCCTCTGCATCTTCTCCAGGGCTCCCATGATACACTGTGTCTTCCTTCACGCTTGTGGTGCACAGCTTAATCTCTACTCATTCCAGATATTTGGATACTTTAATTTGTTACATTGGGAGTTGAAGCACGCACCGCTGTCATTTACATGAAGTTATTGGTGGGGAAGACGCCCGTGTCCCCTTTTGACGTGATCCCCATTCGCAGTGCTGCTTTCAGCACACCGAGTGCTATTATAGCCTGTTATTTTCACTATACACACACCTTTCAGGGCTGTTTGCCATTGTTTTATACTAGTCTTTATATACAATAGCCCCCGTCATGACTACTACACATGAGCATTATAGGTATGTATGGTGGGGTATTAAAATTACAGCAAGGCATATACTTTTAATATTTTTTTGGAGCCAAGTCACATTCCACAACGCCACCTAGTAGCCATTGCTGGAAGTTCACCTCCAGTTCTGAGCCACAACAGCAAGGCATTGTGGGTATGCAAAGTAACTCAAATACAAACCTTTTCTCCAGGAAATTGTCTTTGTCTAAGAAGGCAGTGCTATTTTATATATAGCTTAATCAATCCAAGACAGACATTTTGCAAGGCTGTCAGCACAACTACATACCTGGTTTCACCCTTATTATGGATCAACAGTGCAGTATAGTCCCGACAGCCTTTTGGCTGGAGCATTTGGCCATGTTTTCAACCGTTTTAAGCCCACCATAACTTTCATTTGTTGTGAAAACATGGCCAAGCGCTCCAACCACGAGGCTGTCGGGACTATACTGCACTGATGAGTCCTCACAGGTCATCCTTTTGCCAGACTAAATCTTACATTTATATCTTCTCATTTTATTTCTGTTCTTTTTCTCCTTCATGTTTTTGTACAATCCTTGCCCTAGGCTACACCTATTATATTTGTGTATTATCTGACCTATCGTTTCCTTTATGCTTACACCAAAAGGGCACCTTCCCACTGCATTGTTTTCCACTGCTCAGTCAGCCTTAGGCGACTCTCCCCATTTTAACATGTGGCCTAGTATTTTTTCTGTCCCTTTTCCCATGAAGTGGAATTGGCTGTGTTTTTGCAGAAAACACCCTTCCCCTTTCAGCTCTCTCTGCTCCACCATAGTTAATGATGGCTGCATTATGAGCTCTTAATGCTCACACCAGCAACAGGAAACGGGGAGCGTGAGCGGCTAGGCTCTTATCTGATCACTGCCCACAATCCCCCAGACGCCACCACCACACTTATGGCGGAGACATCTGTACCATTACATGTGCAGTTTAAATTGTGGCCTTTCACTTTACTGCAGCTCAATATGTAAGACTTTTCTGTTTACTGTCCTCCATAATATCTCTGTTTATTTTTAATGAGTGTTTGCAGTGCGTGAGTATATGCGAATGGCTGGACTGTAGAGATGGGCTCCGTTAGCCCACAGATACCTTTATCTGGATAAGGTACCAATTCTTCCCTAGATATTTTTTTATTGAATGGGCTCATTGTCAATTTTCAGCATGCCTAGTCAATTTCTGGGGTTGTTGGGCGGGGTATATTTTTCCTGTAGTAGCAAATCCACTACATTTTAGTTTTAAGATAATGTCTATGTATTTTCTACCAGAAAGAGCTCTGTGATTTATGAAAGCATTTGTGTAGCCTTTAAGATGGATAACTCACTGAACAGAGCGCTTGTTGCTGATCTCGGAGCATAGCCTGAAGGTCATATCCTTCAATTCTAGCAAAGCCAACTCGGGCTCCAGTCCTGTAAGGATCCACATACTGAGTGCCATGCAATTGGGGGCAGTAGTGGCCCGTGTTATAACAGCACTGTAAAACTGTAACAAGAGATTGGTAAATGACACATTATTTGTATGTATTTAATAGCCCTAGCCTCTTTTCCTGCTCCTACTGGGTAAATGCTGTTCCCCTGTATTCTTTGACGAGTGCTGAACATTAGTAGAGACATTTTAGAAGTCCTCACGCACGGGCGTGGGTAAGCGGCGGGGAAGATGACCGCCTAGATGAGCCGCTCTGCCTCATAAAACAACAACATGGCATTAGGTCTTTTTTTTTTTTGAACTTACCTTTTTTCTGGATTTCCTTCCCTCTTAATAACTCCGAACGGGTTTGTGGAGATTCAGCGGAGCTCAGGCGTTGTGGAGAGCTTTTTGAAGGCCGCGTCGCGTCCCAATGACAGGCACCGACATCAAGGTTGAAGCACGCTGCCCCTCAGGTGGAGAGGTGCAGCATCGCGATTCTAGTGACGCGCCGTGTATGGCCTTGCATTGCGGTCACCATCAAGCAGATTACGCCATCTGCTGGATAAAGGAAAGAAAGCAAGAGAAAAAGAAAAGAAAAGGAAATGTAGCAATTTAGGAGCACAAAGAAAGAAAGAGACACAGAAAAAGAGAGAGAAAAGGTGAGAGGAGAGGAGGAGGGGGATTTAAGAAGGGGAGAGAGGAATAAGAGGTAAAGGGAAAAGGCAGAGAAAAGATAAGAAGGGAAAGGAAAAAATAAGGAAGGGGAAAAAAACAAAGATATAGTGAAAGACAAAATAAAAAGGAAAGAAAAAAAAATTCAAAAATTGAAAAGGAAATATACTGTTGAGATCTTTGCACTACTTACCAAATACGAAATACTTCTTGCCTAAATACTCCTCTCCTCTAAACATTATAAATTATTGTCACGTTATCTCTCTAACGATCTTATCTGCTAACTACACGGCTTTGATTATTAAACCCCAACCTCCTCTCCTCCACAACTCTACATGCTTGCTCCTCTCCTTATTATACACTGCACTGGAGGATTGCTGCTGAATTCCTTTAGGCTATCATAAATACCTACAGGATCTCTTCAACCTTTTAGGTTTCCCTGGTACACGCCTTATTATTCTCTGTTTTTCCATTTTGGTCTCTGTTTCTAAGAGCAATACAGTATGAATACTATGGATGTAACAATTGTATACAATGAGGCATCATAGAAAATATTTATAAAGAGGTATTGCCTAACCCTTCCAAGTTAAGAAGTCACTCTAACATATTACAATAAGGCGTTCACACAATTGTATGCAAGCTGAATTTTGTTCTTATATATACCTATCTTCAAATCTTCACCTCAGTTAAATGCCCCAATTACAAGTCTCAGTCAATAATCTCCAACAATGGCAGCTAACAAAGCTAATAAAAAAAAATGCATCCACTACTAAAGATGCCACCTCCACTTCAACAAATCTTAAAAGACCAAAAAGTGACTCACCACCTCCACTAGGCATTTCTGATCCTGCCATTGAAGCCATTCTTGCGGAAATCTAGGCACTTAAACCCTTTATTGAAACTACAAACATTAAGCTTCAGCAATTAGATGAAAGGTGGATGGGTATCAACAATAGAGTGGAGGAGGTAGAAAAAAGAGTAGGCATTCTTGAAGACATATCCCCTAAAGTTGCACAATTAGAAAAATCTATTAAAGACCTCCAAAGGCATAAAGAAGACTTGGAAAATCGGAGTAGGTGCAATAACCCACGCATCTCAGGATTACCAGAGGGGGCTGAGGGAACTGACCCCATTGTTTTCCTACAAAACTTCTTACCAGCCATTCTACATTTGCCCTTGGAAACTATATTTAACATACAACGGGCTCACAGAATTGGTCAACCTACAGTCTCTTTCACATCTCGTCCGCTGCCTAGAACTCTCATATTTTACCTAGTGGAATACTCTCAACTACAACGTATTATTTCCACAGCAAGGGAGCGTAAATCACTAATTTGGCATGGTAGCAAGCTATTTATTTCACAGGATGTGGCCAGAAGCATGGCTCAAAGAAGAAACGTTTTTCTATCCTTCCGTCCTGCTCTAAAGCAACTAAATATCCGCTATGGTTTATACCACCCATGCTCCTTCAAGGTAACACATGAAGGTCGCACAGCTGTGTTTGATGATACAGCCGATTTCAGGTCCTTCATACAATCCATAAAAAGTGACAGCATGGACACCTCCTCTACTGCAATTGCCTCAACATCATCTACTACTTGAAATTTTGACCTAATAACATGTATGAATTGTTTTATTGTCTTTTTTTAAAAACATTATTATTTACCTAATGCAATCATTATCCAATTACTTTAATAGATTGGGGCGGGCGCTCTTTTGGTGTTCCTCTTCCACTGATGGTCGTTCTTCTCCTTTTGGCGACCCAGTTGGCGTTACCCATCCCTGGCATATCTTTCCCCCCGGGTTCCTTCTCCTATGTCCTGTTTGATCTCTAAAACCATTCGTATCTCATTGCTTGAATCTCCTATATGTATGATCAAAGCCCATTCTGCCCTCCCTGATCCTCAATGTTCTATCATCCTGTATCACTGTTTGGGTATATATGTTTTAAACCACATTACTAAAAATCAGATTCTATGATCGTACTACAGCCATAAGGTGCATGTGTATCATAATGTTTCTGATTAAATGATCTTCAAGTGCATAACATGGAACATCAAAGGATGTAAGAATCCCATTAAAAGATGCAAAGTTATATCTCATCTGAACAAATTTAAGCCAACGGTTGCTTGTCTACAAGAAACTCATTTATCGAACAAAGAAACAATGAAGCTTAAATCTCTTTGGGTTAAGGAGGTTATTTCCAGTCCTGCTATATCCAAGAAAAATTGAGTTGCTATATTAATAAGTAAAAAACAACCCCTCAAAATTCTTGACCAAGATGCTGATATGAATGGTAGATGGGTTTGGGTAAACCTTTTAATTGATTCTACACAAGTATCTATCCTTAATATCTATGGTCCTACACTACCAGATCCCTCCCCTTTTGGACCTCAATCAAACAAATGATACTCAAAAATAACTTCACCAATTTCATTATGTGCGGAGATGTTAATCAGGTCCTTGACCCATTTTTAGACTGAAAATCCATCTGTGTGTTCAAATCAAATAAAACTCATAAGTCTTTTGTTAATTGCCTATTCGAGACGGGAGCATTTGACACGTGGAGACTATCCCATCCTACACATCTAGACTATACCTTCCAGTCACCCCCACACAATACACTGTTTGTTTGTTTGTTTTATTTAGTATAGCGCTCCAGACCCAGGGGTAAATGGGCGCTTAAGGACAGGTTACATAGTTACAGTAAATAATCAGTTATACAATTGTGGCGTTAAGATGCCAAATATAATATGTACAGGCAGGTAGTAGGAACATTTCAAAGTATGTACAATATATACAGTTGGTACTGATCTTAGTCATTCTATTCAAAGTATGTACAATAAATGCAGTAGGGACTGAGCTTAGTTTATCTGATGATTTCCTTCTCCAGAAGCCAACTAATGACTAATGTTCTGAACAATTGGAAGGATTTGGTCAATTTAATCCTCAGTGGCAGGGTGTTCCAGAGTTGAGGGGCGAGGACAGTAAAGCTTGAGCCCCCCGCTCTTTTGGCGGAGAATCTGGGCACGGTGAGGCAGAGAGTATTGGATGATCTGGTGAGTCTTGTGTTAGGCTTGAGGGAGAGTTTATTGGTGAGGTACTGGGGGGCACGGTGATTTAAGGCTTTATAGGTGAGGCAGAGGGTTTTCAGGTCAATTTTCTGTTGGATAGATAACCATTTACAAGATATTCTTATGTGGGAGATGTGCTCTCCCCTGGGAATATTTAGTGCTGCTCTCAGCGCATTATTCTGGAGGATCTGAAGTTTCTTGATTATAGCTTGGTTGGCACCAAGGTAGAGGCTGTTGCAATAATCAAGCTTCGATTGTATGAGGGCCCTCGCCAGAATGAGGCCGCTGTGTGTAGATAGAAAGGGTCTACAAGCCCTAATTAATTTTCCCGTGTAGGCGGTAGCTGAGGCGGTCATATTACCTTGTTTGGCGAGGTTGGTATTGGCGTCAAGGTAGAAGCCTAAGGTTTTCACATGATTCACAACTGGAATGATGTTGCCATCTATGATGAATTTGGAGTAGTCAGGGCTGAGTTTATGTAGGTTATTGGGGGACCCGACCAAGAGGAGCTCGGTCTTCTCATCATTCAGGCAGAGGCCGTGTGTCGCCATCCATGCCTGAATGATGGCGAAGATTTTGTTGATCCTGGTGGCGTCAGTGTTGTAGTTGCCAGTGATGGTGAGGAGTATCTGGGTGTCATCTGCGTAGTTGGTGTAGGTGACACCCAGATTGTCCAGTTTGTCAAAGAGGGGTTTAGTAAAGATATTGTAGAGGGTAGGGGAGACGCAGGACCCTTGTGGGACACCGCATGTGATGGGGATGGGGTCGGCTGCAGCCACAGATGAGAAAACCCTCATGGTTCTGTTGGCTAGGAAGGATTGTATCCAAGTGACAGCAGAGGGTGAGAAGTGGGCAGCAGAAGAGAGGTGGTTGCAGAGTGTTTTATGGTCAACCAGGTCAAAGGCTGCTGAGAGGTCTAGGAGGAGTAGGATGGCTGCTTTGTTTTTGTCCTTGATGTCATCAATCTGACTTTTGAGGTCAACAAGGGCCGTTTCTGTTCCGTGTTGAGGACGAAAGCCAGATTGACGCAGGCCTAACAGTTGATTGGTCTCCAGGTAATCTTGGATTTGCAGGTAGGCGACTCTGTCGAGGATTTTTAGCAGGAAAGGGACCGTAGTGATGGGCCTGTAATTGGTGGGTATGGCCGGGTCGAGAGATTGTTTTTTTAGGAGGGGGAGAACTCAGGACTGTTTCAGGTTGTTAGGTACAGAATTGGTCGAGAAAGATAGGTTTATTAGTTTGGAGATGAAGGGGGCTAGGTCTCGTGCAGCATCTTTGATGATCTGGGCGGGGCAGCTGTCCCCTTTACAATTAGAGGGTTTAAGGGATGCTATGATTTTTTGGATTTCAGGTATAGTAACCGGTTTGAAAGTAAAGCCGGAGGTGTTACTGGTCGGGGTGGGTGTGCTAGGTATGAGGGCATTGCTGTTTGAGAGTTGTAGTCTTTTGGCCTCAATTTTGTTTTGGAGACCAGTAATTTTGTTGGCCAGGGCATTTTGGATACTGGTGCACCAGGGCTTGTCCTTCACGCAGGTATCGGTAGGAGGGTTAGGGTTTTCTAATTCCTTCAGGATGGTGAAGAGTTCTTTAGCCGAAGATTGGGCATTATTTATTCTAGTATTGTAGGTTTCTTTTTTAGTGCGGATTATCTCTTTCTTATAGAAGGAGGAAATGGTTTTGAGATTAGATTTATTTTCTGCATTGGGGTTGGATTTCCATAAGGTTTCCATCTTGGCTTTCTTTTTTCTTATAGTTTTGAGTTCTGGTGTGAACCAAGGGTTCAAGTGGGCTATGGGTTTACCTTTGCGTTCCTTTAGGGGTGCAACAGCCTCAATGGCGCTGGTGAGGGCATCATTGTAGGTGTTGACTAGAAGGTTAAGGTCGGCGGTGGCAGGGAGTGTGTTTAGAGAGGGGTGGATCAGAGGTGTGAGGGTCTCCGCAGAGATATTGCGCTTGTTTCTAGACAGGCAGGCTGGTGCATAGGGGCGCTGCTTGGGGTTGGGATTATTTAGGTTGATTTCAAATGATATGAGGGAGTGGTCAGTCCATACGAGGGGTTGTAGGGCTTTGCAGGTGATATTGCAGTTGTGGGCTGTGACCCAATCTATGGTTCTACCTTTCTGGTGGGTGGGTAGTGTAACGACTTGAATGAAGTCGTGCTCGGATAAGGCGTTGGCCAGGGAAGCAGCTGGAGAGTCGTTAGGGTCATTAAATCCTAAATTGAAGTCTCCTAGAATGATATTTTGGGAGTGGGGTTTGGGGTTCTCGGCTATGAGAGTGGTAATGTCTTCCTCAAAGGATCCTGTGGGGCCTGGGGGCCTATATATTAGTTGCACGGTAATGGTACTCTTAGGGGTGGTTTGTACTTTGAAGGTGAGGTGCTCGCAGGACTTTAGCGGGGGGGAGGTGATATGTCTGAAGTCAAGTGAGGATTTGAAAATGATAGCTACACCTCCTCCGCGAGCATTAGGTCTGTCTGCTCTGAGGATAGAGTAGTTGTTGGGGACGGCAAGAGTGAGGTAGGGTCCTGCTGCTTCATGTAACCAAGTTTCTGTAGTAGCAAGGAAGTCGAGGTCTCCTGAGAGGATAATGTCAGCGATTTCGGTGGGGTGGGCTACTAGAGATCTAACATTGAGTAGTGCACCTTTTAGAGAAGTTGCGTTAGTGGTCTTAGCGCTATCCTTAGTGTTTGAGGTCTTAGTCATAGGTTTGGTAGGCAATTTGCTAGATGTGGTGGGGAGTCTAGCGCCGAGTCTATTATTGCGGTCTTGGAGGGTGGGGTAGGTTGTGGGGCAGTGATCTAATGGGTTGGGAAGGAGAGGGTTGGAGGCAGTGTGGTCGGCATTTGTTGAGTTGGTACTGTTAGGTAGGATGTTGGCTGGTGTGGCCTTGCTTTTAGCGATGAGTTGTTGGTGAGGGGTGTGTGTGAAGGGTGGAAGGGAGGGGAGGAAGGGTGTGGGGCAGGGGATGGGGTGGTGCCTAGGGCAGCCTAGTTTGGCTAGTCCATTGTTATATGGTATGTAGCTGTTGTTGCTACATGGAGTGTTATTGTTTAAGATACAGAAAGGGAACATGGTGAGTATGAGCCAATGGATCATAATTGGAATTGATGAGAGAGTGGGCAGTTTGGTTGTTGACACAGCAAGGTAGGCAGGGGTTAGGTTCAAGCTAGCTGGTGTAGTGCGGAGGCGGGCAACTTCAATTACAGATTGAAATTGCTGTTATAGTGCATAAAGGGCAGTTTCAGTAATACAACCACAGGTAGGCACAGGCTAAGTTCGAGATTATAGCTAGGGTGCAAAGGGCAGTTCAAATGAAGCAATCACAGGTAGGCACAGGCTAAATGCGGGGTTATAGCTAAGGTGCAAAGGACAGTTCAAATGAAGCAATCACAGGTAGGCACATGCTAAATTCGAGATTATAGCCTGTATGAGGTGATGAAGTGATAAGGGCGTTGCTGTGCACCAGGTACGATAGTATTTGCAGCAGGAGGCAGTGAATAGGACAATTGTACATAAAGCTTACAGTCTCACCGTGGAAGCCTTAGCAGGCTTATCGTGCAGGCTGGGTTGGCTGGCTAAAGGCTAAGGAGATAGCAGATGCAGGGGTCGAGGAGGTAGGAGTAAGAGACCTGGAGCATCAGGCAGCATGGCCAGCTCGGTCAGGAGCCTTTTTCCGTATGCCTTCCTCCGTGGGCCGGCGCTCCTCTTCCGGCGAGAGATGATTGGCTAGAAAAGATTCTAGCAGCCAATCCGGGTACTGCAGGGCTCAGAGGCTCGAGGAGGGGACGGTTGCAATGCATGGGGCGGCCATGTTGGAAGGTGGATGTCCTCGTGTTGTGTAAGTCCAGTAACCAGAGCTGGGCATGGAAATACACATAGGGAACCCTCTGGGACTGGGAGAAGGTGCAGACTTGGGATGAGGTTCAATCTGAGATCTGGTGCCAATGTCAGGGGACTTCCCAGGAGTATTCCCAAAATCAAATGAGGCCACTCATCACGCCTGGACTATATTTTTGCAATCAAAACCCTCTCTGGATCCATCATAGATTCTAAAATCTCTAGTATTATCATATCAGATCACAGACCTGTTATCACATCCTTTTGCCTCACAGAAGCAAACAAAACTGCTACTAAATGGAAACTTAATAACTTCCTTCGAAATGATCCACAATTTAATCAATCCGTTCAAGCTTTCATCCAACAATATTTTACTAACAATCAGGACTGTGATACCTCTCTTGTTAACAACTGGGATGCATTCAAAGCGGCTTTAAGAGGTCACATCATGGCCCTCTCCGGTAGGAACAAGAAATTTAGGAAAAAACACCTAGATAACCTTTATTCCAAACTCACCCAAGCAGAGCAATGCTACTATTTAGACACTAGCTCGACAAACTTACGACATGTAATAAAACTATGTTTTGAAATGAATAAAGAAATCACAGAACTTGCGGCAAGTACTATACTTAAATACAAAACAAAGATATATCAAACATCAAATAAAGCAGGCAAAATGCTTGCTTCTTATTTAAACCAAAAAGGATACATTTCATATTTCCCATATTAAAGATACTCAGGGCATATCTCATCACTGTTCTGATGAAATAGTTGACTGCTTCAGAACATTTTATACTGATCTTTATACTCCAGAAAGCTCTATTCCCCATGATAATATCGAATCCTTTCTTGAAAGTATCAGTTGTACCTCATACCCTAGAATAGACCTTTCTCACCTTGATAATGATATTACTTCCTCAGAGATCACTAAAGCCATTCATAGCCTAGGTAAAGGGAAAGCACCCAGCCCAGATGTACTATCCACCGAATTCTACATTAATTTATCTCAAGTATTAACCCCAAAACTTAAAACACTATTTTCATACTTTTGTATCACAACAATCTTCTTCTGGTTCATTCTCAGAAGCTTTACTTATCATTTTTCCTAAACCCGACAAAGACCCTTCCCTCCCCAGTAACTATTGACCCATTTCCCTTATCAACATAGAAAGTAAAATTTTTGCTAAAATTCTAGCTAATAGAATTGAATCCTCACTCCCAATCCTGGTTAAAGCAGATCAAACTGGCTATGTAAAAGGACGCAACAATGCTAGACTTCTACTCAATGCCATCAACCTAGCAGCTAAAGACAAAAAAGACAGACAAGGCTATGCTGCCATTGCATTGGACGCAGAGAAAGCTTTTGATCGTGTGGATTGGAACTTTGTTCCAAACCCTACGCTGGCACGGATGTGGTGAAAAATGCATTTCACTTGTTAAACTCCTCTATTCAACCCTTAAATCCTCTATCTATTTAAATGGCCAAACATCCTTCTTTTTTCCCTTGTTTAGAGGTATGCAGCAGGGCTGCCCCATCTCACCGTTATTATATATTCTTTCACTCGAACCGTTACTGGAATTAATAAGATCTAACAAAAATATCCCGGGGATTCAAGCAGGCACCACAATTACCAAAATAGCAGCGTATGCTGATGATATTCTTATTCTAATCAGAAACGCAAAGTTAACATACCTAATCTCCTTAACGCACTATCTCAGTTTGGTCATGTATCAGGATATAAACTAAACAGACAGAAATCAGAAATTATGCCCTTAAATCCCTACTGCTTCAAACATGACATTGATATTTTTGGTCTTGAATGGTGCAGCAGCTCCATCAAATATTTAGGACTTCGTTTTGCCCCTACAATCCAAGAAACCGTCAAGCTCAACAATAAGACGTTGCTGGACATTTTTAAGGATCGAACATCCAAATGGTGGCCCCTTTACCTCTACATGTTAGGGCGTTTGGAAACGATTAAAATGATGCTGTCCCCTATTGTACTATATTACCTTCAGCTTCTTTCCGTTGCACTATCTCTCTTTTCTTTTTCAAATCTATATATTCCATACTACTAAACTTTCTTTGGGGAGCCGGAAAAAGTAAAAGAATTGCGCTAACAAAACTTAAAGCACCTTACGAAATGGGGCTTTCAGATTTCCAGACTTTAAGCTATATCACTCTGCATTTCTCATAAAGCAGTCTTGCCAATGGTTCACAGATCCCGAATTCGCCGATACCCCTAAATGGTGCACATTAGAAAAACACTCAGTTCATCCACACAACATCACTGATTATATATACATATTTAAACATACCTCCAAGAACATCTTGGACTCTATTAAAGCATCCATTACAGCCCTACAAACCTTTCTCTTCCCCCATACCAAAGCTCCCAATAAGTATCTTTCCCCTTTACTATGGCACAACAAGAATATTTTAATCAAAAACAAGGTCCTTAATCGTAAAGCATGGATCAAAAAAGGAATCTGATTCATCCAGCACATTATAGATGGTCCTTCCATTCTCTCCTTCCAGTAATTCTCATCCAAATTTACCATACCCAAAGCTGATTTTCAGTATTACAATAAATTTAATCAACACCTATCTTGATGCACTTAATCACTTTTCCAATGAGATTATTTCTCCAGACTCCCTCAGACTACTACAGCTAACCATGACTGGTGAGGTAAGAGCCTCAAAAATATATAATATGCTCACTTCAACATTTAATGTTTGTTCAATTCATCTGAAATGGGAATTTGACTTAGGATGCATGTTTGAAGATCATATATGGCTCCGCCTGTTCTCCAAAATTAAACACATATCGGTCTTAGCAAATATAACACAACATTATTTATTCTTCATTCATAGAGCATTTATTACGCTGGCTAAATTAGCTAAGGCTAACCCAAATCACGATGCTAAATGTTGGTCATGTGGCTTGTCTCCTGCCACATATATGCATATGTTCTTTGAATGTTCATATATTTTCAGATTTTGGCAAGACATCTGGAAGTTCATCAAGCTTATCTTTTCTGTGGATGTTCCGTTTTCTTTTGTGAATACATTTTTAGGAACTCTGGCCATAACAACATATATTTCACCTGACTCAACCATACTATATGATCTATTCATCTGTATAGCCTTAAAATGTATCGCAGCTAACTGGAAAGACTTTTGATCTCTTTCTACAAGAGGATGGTGGAATGCTATTTGTCATACTCATAAAATGGAAATGTGCATGGCTAATAATCAAAATACAATTCCTAAATACAATGCTAAATGGTACTATTTCATCTGTTATCTCAGCTGTTTTAATACAACTGCTCATGGCTCCTGAACCCATATTCTCATATTAAATTTTCTATCTAGATGATTATACTTATATTCAAATGCCTGGTTTATATTATCATAGAAATGGAAATAACAGTTTGATCATATAACTTATTATACCCATCTTCCCCTCTTACCCTGCTCCCATCTGTTTCTTGTATGTTTTCTGTCTGTCTCCCAGTATGTCTCCCCAAATTTCTATTCTTTTTCCCCATTAAGTTACTCTTTACAGACTTGTTACAATAATCCATGTTCAATTGGTACTACTTCCAACTACTATTTTTGTTCCAATATGTATAATTATTCAATTTGTTCAATGAATGTTTTTAGTTTAGATCAAGTTCTTGCTTGTTAAGATTTTCAATTTCTGTTCATTGTTTATTGTTACTAGTTCCGTTCAAAGTCTGTAACTTGCTAACACATGTATTATCAGTATTTTAAACAATAAAAATTATTAAAATAAAGAAGTCGGAGTCCACCAGGGGGCGCAGGCGTGATGGCTGCCTGATTGTTCGGCTCCCCTGAAGCCCAGAGAGATTTGTGGAGTAAACTGCGATAAAGGGAATGTTATCCTCCTACAAAGGCTGAATCCAGGTGGGGGAACTCCTGGGGACTCCAGTGATACCTTCCCGAGCTCTGGGGGTGCCAGGGTCCCAGAGATATTTGACTTGGAGCTTCCGCGCTCCCCCTCCACCCTCCAGGCCCGTGCCGCGCACGAGGTGAAGCTCCGTTGCCGGGCCCCTCCTCTCCGCGGAAGGGCGCTGCGCAGGGATCAATCTGAGGAGTCGACACCCTGCGGCTCTTCCAGCATCGCTGAAAGCTCGTGGAAGCCCCTCGGAGACCGGAGCCCTCGTCCGACGAGCCCACCTTCAGCTCCTGCTTATCTCAACCCGGGCCGTCGCAGGAGCTCGCCCGGGCCCCTTCCTCTCCTCGCCCCCCCGGCGGTGGGGAACATCTTTGCAACAACTACCATAAAGACTCCCCCTTCCCCCGCTGGCTGCTGCTGCGACACAACCCTCAGAGGCCTACACCTAACAGGCCCGGGCCGACGCGGGAGCATGCCTGGGCCCATCTGCCAAGTGCCGGGCCCATTGTGGGGTTCACCACCCTATTTAGGGGCCTACTACTTGACATCCACAGCGACTACCACCCCACCTTTGAACGCACCCACCGGGAGCAACCGTGAGTACTGGCTGTCGGGGGGGGAGGGGTTGGGGCCCGACCCGCCCGTTCTAACCATCTCACCTCATCAGAGTTGGTACGGAACCGGGGGGACCGTCTCCCCGAGCCCCGGGGGGAGACCTTGAGGAACATTGGAAACCACGAAGATCTAGAGGTGGAGACACCCCCATGAGTTGGAAAGAAACCCTGGCAGGATACCAATTCACTCCCCGAAAACAAGAGATGGAGATCAACTCCCCACCTACGCCAACCCCCGAAATGAACACCATGCAGAACAATATCCAGACAATCCTAGGCAAAATCAGGGGGATGAGAACAGACATGGGAGCCAAGCTGGCCGACCTCACCGCCAAGGTCTCCATGTTGGAGGACAGAATGGAGGGGGTAGAGAATAACCAGGCGTGCACCGACTTCTTGGAGGCTCAGACGGAGGCAAGGTTTAAAGAGATGCAGCGGCGCAAGGGGGAACTCCGCCTCAAAGTGGATGACATGGAAAATTGTGAACGGAGATGCAACCTGCAATTCTTCGGCCTGACGGAGGTGGAGGGGGAGACCCAGACCGGCCTGGAGGGCAAAGTGCAGGCGATCATTAGGATTGTCTTGGGAACTGACTCAGGGGAAACCATCCTGATTGATAGGGTTCATCAAGCTGGCGGAGGCGGTAGGGGCCCACAGTCTGTGCTTGCGAAGTTCCACTATTACAGAGAAAAATCAAAAATACTTGAAAGAGCTAGAACCCTAAGAGAGCTACAATACGACAACTCCAGGGTGGCAATCTACCAGGACCTATCCGCTCTCACGCTACAAATGAGGAAAGAATGCGGTCCGATCACTAGGTGGCTGCAGGAGAAGGGGGCCCGGTACCGCTGGGGACACCCATTCTACCTATCCTTTGAATGGCAAGGGGAAAACTTTCAGCTCGTTACAGAAGAGGACATCCAGAGAGGCATCGACAAACTGATCGGGGTCCCCCCTGAGCCCTCGGGGGAGAACGGCGGATCCGACAGAGGCCCGAGCCGTGCCCCACGGGGCCCTGACCTCAGCCAGGGGAAACACAAAGTGAAGGGCACCCGGAAATTCAGAAAAACCAGGCACCCCTCAGAGGGACGTGGAGGACCCGCATGATTATCGGACAGAGGAGAAGTTAAAAGGAACGCAGTGCCGATCTGTTGTGGTTCATTCGCTCACTCGCCCTCCGTGGCCGTTGGCGAATTGAGGAGAAACATTTGTTCCACTTTTGTTGATGCCAAGGCCCGCGCAATGGATCTGAATGATTAAGAGGGAAGGGGAGAAAGTTAAGAAATGTGATGTTATTGTATTGTATTGCATTTGCCCGCAGGGCCCTCATGGGCCCCTCCATGTTTGGGGGCGTGTTATGTTGTATTGTGATGTTGCCACGGTTGGCGAGGCTTTTGCCGAAATTGATGGTTGAAGGTTTCGGGTCCCACCTGTCTGAAACACGGAGTGGTTGTGTTCTCGGTTGTCAGAAGGTGGCAGGTGTGTCCCCCGAGACCTTCGAAAACCCCCCCGATTCACACTGGAAGCCAGTTCACGGTTGGACCCAGCCCCTATGAGACACAAGACATGCAGCAGGAGTAGAGGGGGCTGGGGCGGGGGAGGTCGTGTAGAAGGATTGGACTCCGACTAAACCTGTAAAATGTTCCTATAGGTATAACCTGGAGGGTACGATCCACACTATTTCTCTCTCTGGACCCGGGCAGCGGCCCTGGTGGTTCGTTGACTAAACCCGATGTATGTCGGGCAATGGAGACGGACGCCTACCAAAATGGGTAAAGGAAATGGGGAACGGGGGGGGGAAGGGGAAAGAAATAGGGAACGCCATGCCATGGTTCTGGGGTTCAAGTCTACGGATGATAACGGGGGCCCTCACTGAGGCTTCACAGGGCAAGGATAACGACGACCATGGTTGAAGGTCAGATCGGTACGCTCAACGTGAAAGGTCTCAACTCGCAAAACAAGCGGTCTCTCACAAGTAACTTATTCCGCAAACAGAAATTACTGGCCCTCTTCCTACAAGAAACCCACTATAGAAGGGGGGCCGAGTCAACGATCAAAGGAAAGGAGATAGGCAGAAACTTCTGGGCCTCGCACAAATCCTCAAAGAAGGAGGGAGTGGTATCCTCTTGGATAAATCACTGCATCTCACCGATGTAGAGACGAAAAGGGGCTTTGGAGGTAGATTTCTTGTGATCAAGGGGTCAGCCCAGGGCACACGAGTCACACTAGCCACCCTGTACGCCCCAACGCCGGCCAAGTCAAGTTTATCCACAAGGTTCTTGGGGTCATGGATGGGTGGGCCGAGGGGGCCATAATCCTGGGTGGAGACTTCAATCTCATTACAGACCCCCATCTTGACTGGTGGTCGGCCAAACGGACGGGAGCAAAAGCCCCCCCAAAAGATCATCTCGCCCTGGGGGACCTCCTACAAGAGTACTACTGGGTTGACGTATGGCGCAAATGCTGGCAAACCCCTGGTGGTTACACGTTCTTCTCCCCTCCCCACCAAACATATACCAGAATTGATTTGCTGCTGGTGTCGGAGGAGGGAGGGGGAGAGGTTGGAAACCCCACGGTTGAATCTGTGACCTGGTTGGATCATGAACTCCTCGCTATGGAATGGCGGCTGCAAGCCACCGTGAAATCACGTAGGTGGCGCTGTAACAATACCCTCATGAGGGACCAGGTGTTTAGGGAATTCCTTAGGAACTAAATAGAAGCCTTCTTCTTATCAAATGACACAGGGGAAGTCCCAATGGTTACAGTTTGGGAGGCAGCGAAGGCCACCTTCAGGGGTCTCCCCATTGCAGAGGGTTCGAGCAAGAAGCGAGAGAGGGCCCTGATAGAATCCAGAATCCGGGAAGACCTGCGGGCCATGAGGGCACAGCTCACCAAGGGAAACATAGACCGCGAAAACCTCCTGAGTGAAATGAGAGAGAAGAGACAAGCTCTGCATGCAATCCTGATTGGAGAGGCAGTTAAAAAAATGAGATACACAAAGCAGAGATACTATGAGAGGGGCGACAGGGTTGGAACTCTTCTGGCACATAGGCTGAGGGGAAACAGGGCGGGCAGACACATAGAAAAGGTCAAGGACGGGGCGGGTAAAGCCCAGATAAAAACTGAACACATAGCTGAATCATTCGCGGCCTTCTATAGGGCCCTCTACACTAATCAAGAGGGTGAATCACTGGATGAAATTCGAAAATATCTTGAAGACTACCCCCTACCCAAGCTCACAGACCTGGAGAGGGAGACACTAGACAAGGAGATAACAGAGGAGGAGGTGGAACAGGCCATCAAAAAGCTTAAAATAGGCAAGACCCCGGGGGAAGATGGGTACACAGCGGATTTCTATAAACAATTCCAATCCGAACTAACCCAACCACTGACCAAATTATTTAACCAAATCAAAACCTTAGAAACCATTCCACCGACATTCCTGCAGGCCATAATCACAGTTATCCCTAAACCGGGCAGAGACCCAGCGGAGTGTGGCTCATACAGGCCCATCTCGCTCCTGAACCCAGATGCCAAGATCTTCACCAGGATCCTGGCGACACGTCTAGAAAGGTGTCTTCCCCCGACTGATCCATCCCGATCAGGTAGGCTTTGTAGTAAATAGGCAAGGAGCAGACAGCATGTGCAAAACCCTGCACATACTGAGCTCAAATGGAGTGAAATCTGACAGTGCCCTTCTACTGTCTCTAGACGCGGAGAAGGCGTTTGACAGGGTGAGCTGGGCCTTCATGGAGGGGCTTCTGTCGTCCTTGGGGATGGGACCCAGGTGGCGGGGATGGATGACGGCCCTTTACTCCCGCCCTTCCGCTAAAGTGGTGGTCAATGGAGGCGAGTCGGAGTCCTTTCCTTTAGAGAGGCACAAGACAGGGATGCCCACTGTCTCCCATCATATACGCCCTGGTGATGGAACCTTGGGCTATAGCAATCAGGACTAATGATCAGATCCAGGGTGTTAAAATAGGGGGAACGGACTACAAAATAACCCTGTTTGCCGACAATGTCCTCCTGTACCTCTCTAAACCATCCCAATCAGTCCCAGAGGTGTTGAATAGTCTAGAGCGATATGGTTCCCTGGCAGGCTATAAGGTCAACATAGATAAATCAGTGGCTTTCCCGGCAGGCAGGCTCAACGAGACTGAGAGACAACACATTGATAACCTTCCATTCTGTAAACAAACAGAGGGACTCTCTCACCTCGGGATCCAAATTCCATCACACCTAGAGGATCTCTTTAAGGTAAACTACCCGCCCCTATGGAGGTCGATCAAACACGACCTGGGACGCTGGTCAAAATCCGGCCTCCCATGGATGGCTCGCCTCAACTCCATCAAAATGGTAATCCTCCCCAAATTCTTATATCTGTTTCAAATGCTGCCAACCTAGATACCAAACTCATTTCTCCTAGAGATCAAGCGGGCCCTTCTCCGCTATCTATGGGCCGGTAAATCCCACAGGATTGCTTATGACAATCTCACGAGACCCAAGGATGAGGGTGGAGTTAATTTCCCAGATCTAAACACTTATTATAAGGCGTCACAATTGCGCGTCCTTGTTGATCAAATGACGACTGGCCCAAAGAAACAATGGGTAACATTGGATAACCCACTCTTCTCGCCGGTCACATTGGACGAGTGGCTATGGGTCCCCAAGACATCTATTCCGAGAAGGGTTTTAAAACATCCAGTGTTGGGAGTGCTGTGGTCTATTTGGAAGGAAGGGAGTTACCTAAAATGGCTCACAACGTGGCCCTCACCTGTGAGCTGCATCTGGGCTCCGCCACTTTGGGAAGGGATCAACGAACCACTAGCCTTCCAGCAATGGTACGAGGTGGGTCTTTGTAAGGCCGGAAAGCTTTGGGTGGATGGGGTGTTTATATCTCTAGGTGACCTGAAGGACGCCCTGGGCCTCCCTAACCTCTCCCCCTTTCGATACCTACAGCTTAAGGGTGCCCTTACCGAGAGCAGATGGGGTGACACACTTAGGCGGGACCTAACGGATTTTGAGAAATTCCTCATAACACACAAAGGTACCAAGGGGGTGATATCGCGGCTTTATAGCTTTTTGTTGTTCTCTACACCACGGGACCCCCAATCTTCCCAAGTACAATGGGGGAAGGACTTAGGCACCCCCATAACGGAAAAAAGATGGACCAAGATTTGTAGGCAGGCACACCGTTCCACAACAGCACCCCAATACTTCCACCAGGACCTGAAGTTGATACACAGATGGCACTACCCTCGCAGAGGATAGCCAGAATGAGAAAAGGCTACGACCCCCACTGCTGGAAATGCCACTTTGAAAAGGGGGATTATGTCCATATGTGGTGGAAGTGCCATGTGGCACAGACCTACTGGGGTGAGGTCCTGTCATGGATAAGAGGAGTAGACGGAATGGTGAGAGCTCTGTCCCCCTGGCTGGTCTTGTTCGGCATTGAGGTTGAGGGGGGCCCCAAGGTGAAACACGACCACATGTTGCAGGTCATGCTAGTCGCGGCTAGATGCTGCTGGGCCCAAAAATGGAAATCACCCCGACCTCCTGGGGAGGGGGAGTGGGTAGCGAAAACACGGGCAATCTATGATATGGAGTATCTAACCCACCTGATCGATGAATCCAAATCTAACATCTAGGCCCTATGGCTGCCATTTTTTGATAAATATGGGAAAATAGCCTGAGGCATAAGTAACCAGCTCAGACGGTCCTCTTGATAGGAACAATACTATCGGGGCAACCCTCTTGGAGTGGGAAGAGATCGATTGTTACAGGAAATGTGACTTTTATATGTTGGACCTTGTTTTTTGAGCACCGTCTTTCTTTCGGAAGCAACCCTATGCTCGCATTGCATCTTCAGATGATGTGCTGGACCCTGTTGTTGTTATCGACCATTAAACCATGGCATGGGATAGGGGGGGCGGGTGTGGGAGGTGGGGTCGGGGGGCTGAAAGTTGTGACCTCACTTTGATATATATCAATGTTTGCATTATTTTTTGAAATATGTCATAATTGTAAAACTCCAATAAAACCCAATTTTCAAAATAAAAATAAAAATAAAGAGGTCATCACGCACTAGTAATTCGAATTTGACTTTAAGTCTAGAAAAGGCTGTGCCATGTAGTGACGCACGGTTGCATTGGCCTGCGGGAGGTTTCCAGGCAGTGCAAGTTCGTTCCTCTTGGACAGTACTGTGCCAGGCGTCGACTCTCTGCCCGCCCTACTTTCTCGTGAGTAACATGTTTTTAATATTGCGACTCACATTTTCTTCAGACGGATGACACACTGAGAGACGGTATCTGGAGTTGGAAAAGGAAAGTTTGAAAATCGAAAAATTACAGGAACCAGGAAAGTTCTCCAGAAGGAAGAAAAAATCTTGTTTTAGTATTAAAATAAAGCCTTTTTTTCAAGTTAGGCAGAAGGACACGTAGTTTCTGGGAAATGAAGCAGAACAGTCAGTGGCATTAAAGGGGCGGTTGGGAGGCTTATCTCCTTGTTAAAAAGTGGAGAAAAACGCATGACTACAGGGTGTGAAGCAAGAATGAGAGAATAGCAGGGGGGATTGGGCGATGGGAGAAGTCTGGAGAGCTGCAGAGGCAAACAACTTTAACATAAGAAATGGATACATAATAACACACACATCAAAGGCACAGCAAAGCATACCAAATCTTTATCTTCTAAATTTAATTTTCAAGATTCAGGGCCTGATTCACAAAGCATTTCACAACTAGAGGCACCCCTTGAACTAGGGTGGCCAACTCTTTGATAGTCTTTCAAGGGACACTTGCCCCCAAGGCGGCGATGACCTCACAACGTCATTCACGTTTGACCCGCCCCTTTTAAAATGTAAATTTTTTTAATGGCTCTTAACACCTGGCTTCATTGAAAAGCAAATGGTTTGTCCTTGGGAGGTGATGGTCACGTTTTTTAACTGCAAACATGACCATCAAGAACCCAGGAACAAAGCGTTAGCATTTCAATTAAACCAGGTGTCAGAGCATTACAGCTCGACCTGGAGGCTCAAAAGAGCCAGGGCTGCAGAGCCGCCCAGAGAAAGAAAGCAGCAGGCGGCAGCGCCGTGTCCATGGCCACTTCAGTTTGCAGACGGGCTGTGCTGGAGGCAGGTTGTCCTGACGAAAGTCGGGACAACCTGCGTCCCGCACAGCCACTCTGCAAATGGCGGGACAGAGTCCCTAATTGCAGGACAATCCTGCGAATTCCGGGACAGTTGGCCACCCTACCTTGAACTACGAACCAGGCCCTTGGTTTTTTTCAGACTTGCGTCCTATAATCGAGAGCATGTGCCCCCCCTTTAAGCCCTCCTCTTATCAGGAAGCACCACGGGGTGAAACTGTTCACAGAGCCCCTTCTCTGCAAGCCAACGCCCCCATTTATTGACGCATTGCGTGCATTCGTTCATTCAGCCTTGTTCGCTTTTATTAAACTCTGCTGAAAGCGAGAAGCGTCCTCCACGTTTTTACATGTTCATGAAAAAGTGAAAGTACACGGAGCAGAATGTAAAATGGCACTGGCTAAAAACCTGGCCCGGCTGAACCTCGATGGAAACCCAACCCCGGGATCTTTAGAACTCTAGACTTAAACCCGACGCACCGTTGGCTTGAAATCCAGGGATGTGTTTTTAATTGTGTGAAATGCATTATTAAAATGATTGTTTGATGCACTTGTCCGCATTCACTGACAATAAATGTCATGCACATTACTGTAGCACACCTGAGGCGTGACATGCAGACATGATTTATTAATTTGTTTAAAAGCCCAGTTTATTGTAGTTCGAATAAGTGTTAGTACCGAAGTCAAATATGTGTTTGCTTACTTACAAGTAGCACTGGTTGATTCATCATACTGTAAATTGAATTTTCTAATCACTTTCTGGGTCTATGGTTTAAATTACATGCAGGCTGAGGGCGCCACCTATTGGTTTGGTTTGGTTTAGTTTAGTTACAGACCGTGTAGCGCGAGATTGTCCCTTTTAATTGGGTTCGGTAAGAGGCAGTGGCGTCGCTAGAAATCAGTATTAAGGGGTGGGGGGCAAACTAAGGGGGTGGGACTGGCGGTGGCACATCAAATAAAGGTCAACACACCAAACTGATTTAAATATGCCTATATTTTACCAAGCTAGTTAAAACAAAGGTGACATTAAGCATGTTCAGAGTATGTTTAAAACAACACATGTTTTGCATTAAGTTTATATACATCCTAAAAAAGTTACTCACATACAGCAGTTGCAAAAAAGCACTTTGCTGTCATCAAGAGACTGCATTCACTTAACCCAAGCAGACGTCACTCCCAGCACAGCATCAAATAATGCATAGTTAGAGGTAGCATTTAGCAGAAGAGACATCACTTCCAGCTCAGCTTCAAATAATATCTCTTCTGTTAAACGGACTCTTTTTGACTGGCCATCACTCATACCTCGGTTTCAAATGATAGTCACGAACAGTCTAACAGATGAAATATCACCTACAGGCGCCGAGTACAAGGAGGAAGGAGGCAACTAATTCCTTGGTTGAATGAATCTCAAGATGGCCACATAGAATTGTTCACAGTTTTAATTTTCTAGCTGTACATCCCAGTGGTGTCTGGTGAATTTTTTAATTGGCGGGGCATAAATATTTCCTCATAATATGCCAGTGTCCGAGGAAGCCCGAGCCAATCCAGAGGGTTTGGGGGGAAGCCCCTACCCGAGAATTCTTTTTTAAATAATAACTTAAAATGGTGCATTTTAGAGCACATGTTCTTTGGAAAATTGGGTAAAAAGCCAAGCAGTTTGCACTTGGTTTTGTCGGGTACCTCATGAAAAATCCAATAGATGCAACTCACCAACAGGGCACAGAAGCATTTCCCCTACACCTTTTCATGATATCTTTGCCCACAATATATGCCAGTATAAATCCACTTTCATGCTGGCTGTGGCCATACATTTTCGTACTGGCTGTATTTAATATCTGCCAGTATTCCCGTAAGAGAACATACTCATGTTTGTTTTGCACATGATGCCAGTAATCATACTATGAGAAAACATGCCCATTCTGCCAATTTATGGCAGTACCCCATGTAAGAACATACTCCAGCTGGCTTTACCATTAAAAATGCCATGCCACAGTATGAAAACATGTTCAAACTGGCTACATCAAAATGTCAGTAACAGTAATTATTATTATTATTATATTATTATTATTAATAAGAAGTGGATAGTCTACCAACATATAACCGGTATCTTGCTTTTCTTAACAAAGATGCAAAATGGAATACAACAATAAGAAATGGCGAGACTGGCTGCACCAAAATACCAGTCTAGCCAAGTAAAAACACTTCTCGTGCTTTCTTCATCAAAGATGTCTTATACAAAATGTCATCCCACAGTCAAAAATCTACAGTGGCTGAAATAAAATGCCAGTCTAGCTATATAATAAACGGAGGGGGGTCTGGAAACTCTCTATCAGCACAAACACAACCCATTGACTTGTTCTTGGGTGGATGGCCCCTGGGGGAGTCTGAACCAAGTCTTTAGCTCACTGTACTTTTCACAGAGAAGAAATTTCCCCGCATATCAGTCTTTGTCCTGCCAAGGGGCAGTCCAGCACCGAAATGCTAGGCAATTCTCCTCTGAACGAGAGTACCACAGCAACCCCAGACCCGTGTTTCAGCCTAGTTGGCCACCATCAGTAAGGTGAAGATGTGCCTCTCTAAGATCAGTGAGCAAGGGTTCCACATCTGGATTCCCCTGGTAACTTAGGGTGAGACCCAAAGTTACTTGGTATGCAAAACAGAGGGGGGTCTGGGAAACTCTCTACCAAGGCTGAAACACATGTATGGGGTTGCTGTTGGTACTCTTGTTCAGAGAGGAATTGCCATAGCATTTTGGTGCTGGACTGCCCATGTGGGCGGGACAAAGACTGATATGCAAATTGATATTTCCCATCTGTGAATGATACAGTGAGCAAAAAGCGTGTGATGCAAACTCTCATCTCAGAACAGGTTATCATGCCATTTTCTTTCTGGAGAGGAGCGCATGCTACCTTTTTTGACATATTTGCAAGGAACGTGGGGTTGGTCACCCTGAGTTACCTGGGGGCAACCAGACGTGGACTCCCTGCTCGCTGTGCTTATAGAGGCACAGCTTCACCTTACTGATGAGGCCAAACAAGGCTGAAACACGTGTATGGGGTTGCTTTTGGTACTCTTGTTCAGAGAGGAATTGCCATAGCATGCCGGTGCTGGACTGCCCATGTGGGCGGGACAAAGACTGATATGCAAATAGATATTTCCCATCTGTGAAAGGTACAGTGAGCAAAAAGTGTGTGCTGCAAACTCTCATCTCAGAACAGGTTATCATGCTATGTTCTTTCTGGAGAGGAGCGCCTGCTACCTTTTTTTTTTAAATAGCTGTATAATAACACTTACCTTGCTTGCTTTATCATAGATGTCCACTATAAAATTACATGCCTGTCCCTTATCCCCCCATAATCTCACACACACAGAGCTAATGTGAGTCATGGTACTTTTTTACTAGGTATCTATCGTAGATGCGCAGTAGAAAAATGCTGTGCCTGCCCCCTGAGCCACCCAGCACCTCACACAGGGAGCTGATTTTGGCCGGTGGAGAGGGGTGTTGTGCAACAACAGCATTTTTTAAATGCCATTGTTTCACAACCCTCCTGCCAAAATCAGCTCCGCGGCCCAGCACAAACACACACACACATTCAAATGCATCATGCACTCGCTCATTCACACGCACTCCCATCATCATACACTCACTCATTCCACATAACACAAGCAAACATGCATACATACACATTTCAATTAATGTACCTTCTGCCCCAGTCCTGAAGTTTCTTCCCATTGCTTCAGGTCATACAAACATGCAGTTCCACAGCCAGTGGTGTTCCTAAAGTGTATATCTTTCACATAATTTCCATATATTTAAATCACATTGAATGCTGAATCTATTTGTAGGGCAATAATGTTCAGAACAATCTTCTTTATATCTCTAACATCCATACTTTTATTATTTCATTTTCTATTTCTTAAATTGAACCAATTTTGATTGAAACATGATAATGCATGAGGCATAATCACATATACGTAACAAATAAACATCACATTTAATATCCTGTCACACAATAAAAAATTAGGAAAAGGTGCCTATGTGAAAATAAGATGATGGATTCCTTATCAAGCACCTCATTCACTAAAGTGCCTACATGCTTGTTATTAATCAAATAATTTCCTGTATGACCGCCACTAACTAATGAAAGAGTTTGTATACCAGAGTCAATGTCGCCTGAAAATATGTTTGTATTAGTGCATAAATGAACCACTCCAGTGGCCAGACATTTCGGCAGTTCTTCTGTTGGACCGCCTTCTCCGGGACCATAAGTGGACCCTACTTGCAAAAAACAATTACATAAACAATCATTTACTATTTGTTCTGTGTATAAATCTGACTGCCCATTTCTATATCGTAATTTAATCAAAGTAACTAGCCGTATTTATGTGATCCTCTGCGTGGACCTCCGCACCGCTCTAGCACACACATTTTTGCTCATTGCAGTTGGTTCCTTGGATTAGAATCTTAGTGCCATCTCTGAAATACCTTTACATATAGTATGTGTACATTATAGTTTTAATACTCATGAGAGACCAATTTCGTGTGTATGTGCAAAGCATACATTACATATTTCTTTTAACATAAAAGCTTTTATTGCAGTGGTAAACGTTGACCCAACGCGTTTCGAGATTTGTACTCTTCATCTGAAGTCTTCAAGTAATGATGGATTTAAGGAATAATTAAATCCATTAATTTCCTCAAAATTGACATTTTCTGAACATTGTCAATCATCGTATAGTCAAGCTGCAATTTGTACAAGCCTACATTTAGTAAATACAAGCATTCTGGACATGTTTTCACCTGGGAGACATGTAACAAAACATACCCTGTAAATCAAATAACATCTAAGGTACAGTAAGTGGTCAAAAAATAGTAACATTATCGACCATAATGTTACTATTTTTTGACCACTTACTGTAAGGTTGGTTTTAGTGATACCTATCTTATACCTAAGATGTTATTTGATTTACAGGGTACGCTTTGTTACATGTCTCACTGGTGAAAACATGTCCACAATGCTTGTATTTGCTAAATGTAGGCTTGTACAAAATTACAGCTTGAGTATATGATAATTGACAATGTTTGGAAAATGTCAATTTTGAGGAAATTAATGGATTTAATTAATTATTCCTTTGATCTATCATTACTTGAAGACCCCTGATGAAGAGTATACATCTCGAAACTCAGTAGGTCAACATTTTACTACTGCAATAAAAGCTTTTATATTAAAAGAAATATGCAACGTATAGTTTGCATATACACACAAAATTGGTCTCTCAATAGTATTACAAATATAATGTGCAGATACTATATGTAAAGGTATCAGCAACTGTTTGGCTTTTTGTTAAAGCTAGTGATAGAGTGCAGGGGATGGGAGTTCCCTAATCCTTGGGAACTTTATTTGTTGCATTATATATTGTTGGTCCATGTGCCAGGATCAATCCCCCACCCCCACACCTTGAATTCCATTAGACTATTACAAATAAGAGCAATTACAAACCCTGTTGGTTACTATCATTACTTTGAAAGTGCAGTGGGAACATTGTGTCTTATGATATGTATACAAACCATGTTGAACTGGTTACATATCGAGGTCCCTATTGTTTATACTATGATGACGGGAGGAGTGGATACCTACCTCTAGGTGGACTACAGCTGGCTCACACAGCCCGTGTAATACGCTTTCTCCTTTCTATATGCGGATTTCTCGTGACGTTGCTGCCATTTTAAGTTGCCTAACGGGACAAACGATACACAACGTTGCTTCCATTTCAAGTTGCCTAACAGGACAAACGATACACAATGTGTCTTTTGTAGCTGTCTGAACTATTGCCCATTATAATTACGTATTGTATAAAAATCCTGTACTTGCTGCAGGTGGTCATTGTGTGCATGCCTACCTGTACTAGCTTCATGACCTCAAACTCAATCGTCTCCCACCTCGTCATTGCATAACCTCTGCACTTAGCGACTTCTCGGTTCATACGTGTTAATGTTAAAGTTAATGTTAAAGGATATTTGTACCACGCACTATCACCACCGGAGTGGCCCCCTGGCACTCTGGCGGCTCTGAAAAGGGGAAAAGGGGGGAGACGAGTTAGTGGGAATAAGCTGGAAAAGTGCAAGAGAGCAGTGATGTGCTGTTGGCGGCCTCGGCCTGGTAAGTCTTTTGGCTGGGCTTGGGGTATTTTGAGGTAGGTAGTCATCGTGTGCTGCTGTGCGAGTAGATGTGTGGTTTGTTTTGGTTTGCAGTGTAGTGAAATTTGTGCGGATTGTCGTGTTGTAGGCTTGTGGTTGTGTTTGGTTAGATTTTTAGAGGTGTATGCAGAGGGATGAAATTGTTAGTGGATTGGTTAATTGGCATTGCTGTCTTGAAGCAAGGTGCTAAACTTCCGTATTCTCTCCAGGTGGGGTGCGCGAGCATCTCTGCATTTCCGTCTAGATCTGGGGCTGTCCGACACTCACAGTCCCTTTCACACATGGCATTCACTCACATTCATAACCTTGCCAAAGTTCCGCTCCGGCCACCTATTTGACACCTGTTTGTATGCAGGACAGGCAGGTGTTTGTGCGTCCCTTAAAATCTGGCCCAGAGAGCATTCCCAATCCCGTCTGTGCGCACCATCGGTCAGTCAAGGCTACTCCATCCATATCTGGCGGCTGGTCGGCATTTATCATCTTATTCAGTTGCTCATGCAGGCTACCGCTCCCAGCCACTTCGAAACGTAGCACAAGCCAACGTTTGCAATTACGTCCAGCAGCGGCACCTGCCTTCATTCACAACTCCATTCGGTCAATGCCCATCCCAATATCCACAACTTACACCCCCATCTTACTTTTCTGGTAGCCATGTATTACTAACAACACCTGCAGCATAACCTTTAAAGTAATAACAAATGTCCATAGCCGGCTTATTCTTTGTGGCTTAAATGGTCGCCAGTTTATTACATAGATACACCAATCAACAATTATTCAGTGGTACTTCATAATTGTCAATACTGCAAATCACACTTTGGTTACATAATTAATACTTGGTTCTAAACATTATATTTGCAATAAAAACATTTCTCCTTAAGCGACGACGAGCCGACTAAATTAACATTTTCTTCCTTTCCCCTTGAATCAATCATCTCCATGTTTTTTTAGGACAAAGTCAGCCAACCGAAAGTCTCATTGCTCTGCCTGCCCTTGCAGGAGTTCCCGGGCTGCAGTAGTGCAGTTCCTGACGGGAGAAGCTGAGCTTTATTCCTTTAATAAAATTGAAATTTTCGTACGTCCTCTTCGAATCAATCGTCTTCATATTTTATTAGGCCAAAGCTCCCCAGCCAAAAGACTCCTCGGTCTTCCTGCCCTTGCAGGAGATGCTGGGCTGGAGGCACGCTGTTCTTGAAGAGGAAGCTGAGCTTTATTCCTTTACTAAAGCCCCCGTCGCTGCTGGGCCGCAGAGGGAGACTCACGACAGGAGAGGCGAAACCCCTCCTGATAAATGGCAAACTCAGTCCTTTAAGTCCAACTCGTCGCTTACATACCGCCATGCTGCAGAAGGGTCCACGCACTTGGTTGGCTCCCCCATGAAGATCCCCCTCATAACTCCATCAACTTGGAATTTAAGAGCCATAAAAAAAGTATTCAAGCCATCCTCAGAAAGGTGCACCCCCCTCTTCTTCCTAATACTCATGCTCATAAATTCGACCCATGTCATCCCACTCCTACTCTTTTTATACCTCCTGACATTTGCCCATTCAGCTGCTCTCACAAAGAATGAGTGACAAATCACCCCTGTTATTTTACTGCTACTACTGCCGTCCTCCTATTATCCCCGCATCCTGCATCCTCCACCGTCTACCCTCAGGACCTGGAAATGCACTTTATGTTCCACCCCCACACGCCGCTCAAATACTACTAAAGGAGGCCGAAATACATTATTTCCCATTGACACCCAACTTGCCAATACTTGCCTGGGTGGAAACACGCATAAAACTACCATTTCCCATGATCGCCTCACACTCGAGGATTACTGCATAAATCCACCCCAGTGGGTGGGAATCGTCAGGGTACCTCTCCACAATAAAGAGACAGGCAAAACTTGAGTCACACCTCCTAGCTAAGCAGAATGCCATGTTCTCATCCATCATGTAATGATAAAGATGTGTTATTCCTTCAGCGCTCACGCCTGAGCACTTTATGCAGAACATATCTACCTACATACAATGGGCCTCATTGCAAGTTTGGCGTCCAGGAATGGGTAATTACCGGGTAATTACGGCCTTGCCAGACCCAGTAATCGCCCATTCCCGGGCACCGGAAAATATTCTTCCCCATTCCCATTGAGCCCTGGGAATGGGGAAGCCGGATGCACCAGCACCATTCGTCAATGGTGCCGGTGTATCTGACATGCTGGGCTCGCGGGTGCCGGTCCGCCCGCCAGGTCAGACCTGGCGGGCACACAGGCATCCGCGAGCACAACTCGTAGTTTGCGGTCCGGTAATAACGGTGCCGGTAGCTTACCGGCGCCGTTACTACCGGATCGGCAAACTTGTAATGAGGCCCAATATTACCCAACCAACTTGATTCTCATTTATCAACCTTGGAAGGATGAAATGCTGCATTGGCCTTGACGGGATTCGAGCCTGCAGATAAACCACAGATCGCAGCAGCGAGCACTCGACCCGCTGAGCCATTTCAGAGGCGGCTCTCTTCTACCTGGGAACCACACTCCAGAACGCCCCTCCCGTTAAAACCGCACACAGTGCCGCTTGGCCGCGAAAAACGTCCTCATTCAATATAATACTTAAGCCGCACTGCTCAGCTTCTCCACACGGTCTGGTCGCGACACCATAAAATCGCAGACATCCTTGTTGTGCCTTTACCCAGATGCGGGGCCCCGTCTGAGACATGCTCCCCAAATGATATGCGGGAGCCGCTATGCGTGTGAACCTTCTTTATTCAATAAACAAGCGGCAACTGCCGCAACCCCCGAACCGCCCCTCCCTCTCCCTGCGTCATTTCCGGCGCGTCTCGCGCTTTGGCCGCAACGGCAGCCAACCCACATAACGATGTGGGCATGCTAACATCTCCCCTCTTTAACATATATATTCATTATCAGGAGTCCTTACCCCATTTCTTCTATGAGGCGGAGTGGCTTTATACTGCTCCGCTTGGGGCGCCTTGACCTGCACGGGGTATCCCTCTGAGACACTGTTGTAGCTGCTTCTTGCTCTCTTTCCGACTCTTCCCCATCTCTGTGGTATGACTCTTCGCGGGCTCTGCACTCTTCGCTGTCTCTGTCTCCTTCCCAGCGGTCTCCCCAGTGGGGTATCACTTGTTTAAAGTGCAAGCTGTTTCTTGTCACTGACGAAGAGTCGTTCCTCTGAGCTGTAACCATTGTGCCTTTGGTGTGCGTTACGATGAGTGGGGTGGGTGCGAAGGTGGCTTCCGCCTTCCTATTTTTGGGTTGTTTGAGCCAAACCTCGTCGGTGGTTGCATGATGTTTTCGTGGGCCCGCCTCTTCCTGTCAGTGCTTTCTTTTGACTTTGCCTTGCTCACTTCGTCGTTGACTCTGGCCTCCTGCTCTAAGGCTGTGGGTTCCTTGGGCCGGGGATCCTCCGGTAGTCTTGTGGTAATCGGTCTTCTAAACACCAAGTCCGCCGGGCATATCCCTGTTGTGCTATGGGGCGTATGCCTATATTCCCTGAGCAGTTGGTTGAGGGCCTGTTCAAACAGCTTGTTTTGGATGTGGGCGATTTTCTAAAGTCCTCTTGATACTGGCCATGAACCTCTCGACCACGCCATTTGCCTGTAGCCAGCAAGGTGTTATCTTGCGATGTTGGAATCCCATGTATTTGGCAAATCTTTAAAAATCATGGTTGATAAACGTGGGACCGTTGTCCGATTTTATGACTTTGGGAATTCCATATGCTGACAGCATCCTGTTGAATGCGGGGATGACACTTGAGGTTGCACTGCTTTCGACAATTTGTGCATCAGGGAATCTTGAGTGTTCGTCCATGAGTACTACTACATGAGAGCCATCACTCAGCGGTCCAAATAGGTCTACTGCGAGTTCTTCCCACACCTGTTTTGGGAGCGGTGATGTTTGTAGCGGGTTCGGGTGTGGTGGTGGAGCCACCTGTGCACATATGTGGCAGCCTCCCACAATGGTATCTACTATGCGGTCCAGTTGTGGGAACCTTCTGTCGCAAAAGACATTTCGTTGCCACCACCCGATGAGCCTCATGAGCCAGGTGTACAATTCGTTCCCGGAGCGTTCGTGGGATGACAACCTTACATACCTTTAACAGTACGTTGTCTTCCACCACTGTTAGTTCATCTCGGACTTGGTCCAGCCACCTGACGTCTTCACGCGTCACATCTGTTTCAGATTTGGCTTGTTGCCTCATGAAGAGTGTTCTGTTTGTCTGTAGGCAGTGCCTCACTATACGGAGAGCTGGGTCCACTTCCGACTGCGCAGATATTTCTGACCATTCCACCGGGAGTGGTTGGAGGTGATGGATTACATAGTTTAGGTATGCATCTGCGATGGACGGTTGGTATGCAGTTGAGGCTGTGGGGTGACGGGACAGGTAGTCCGCCAGATTCTCTTCCTTACCAGGGCGGTGTTTTATCGTGAATTTATAGTCCTGTAGCCTCAGACCCCATCTGGCGATTCTTGGTGGCATCCTCGCTTTGAGGTCGCCGTAGATGGTGAGCAAGGCCTGGTGGTCAGTGATTACGGTGAACTCCTTCCCAAAGAGGAATAGATGAAAATACTCACAAGCCCACACCACCGCTAGGCTTTCTTTTTCCGCCTGCGAGTACGCCTGTTCCGTGGCGGTCAAGCTCCTGCTGGCATAGGCCACAATGTAGATGTTGTGTGGCTCCGTCGGGTCTATTTGTGTCAGTATGGCGCCGAGACCCACGGGACTGGCATCCACAACTATCTCAGTGTCCCGTCGGGCATCAAAGTATGCCATGTCTTCCGCTTGGGATATTGCGTTGCAGATCGCCTCAAATACCTTTTGACAGTCTTCAGACCATACGAATGGTGCCTTTTGCGCGTGAGCAATCGTAGGGGATTGCTCACCATGGCGTAGTCCTTCAGGTATCTAGAGCAATAGCTAGCCAGACCCAGGAACGAGCGCAGGTCTGTCGTGTTTTCGGGTGGGGTGGCCGCATTAAGTGCTCTTACCTTGTCCGGATCCGGTCTCATCCCTTTGTTCGAGAAAATGTGGCCAAAGAACCTCAGGGATCGTTTTGAGAATTCACACTTTGATTTGTTTAGTGTCAGGCCCGCTTCCTCTAGTGCCTGGCACACCCTGTGAAGTGCCATGTCATGCTCTTCTTGCGTTTTGCCATACACCAGGACATCATCGGAGTAGTTTAAACAGTTTGGGACGTGTCTGATTACTCCTCCTGAAAAATTTCCGCGGCTGATGAGATGCCGAAACTTAGGCGTTTATATTGAAACAGGCCGAGGTGAGTCACAAATGTGGTGATGTATCGGGATTCCGGTGCTATTTCAATCTGATGATATCCCTTTGTCAAGTCAAGTTTCGAGAAGATCCTCGCCCCGTGCAGCAGGTGAATCATGTCAGTGATTCTGGGTGCTTGATGCCGCTCTCTTTCGATGGCCATGTTGGCTCTGCGCATATCGACACACAGGCGTATGGACCCATCTGACGATTTCTTGGGCACGGGAACGATGGGTGAAACCCAGGGCGTGGGGCCTGACACTGGTTCAATGACATTCATTTTGATGAGTTTGTCGAGTTCCTCCTCCACCTGTCTTTGGATATTAATGGGAATGCCGCGATAGTGTTGAGCTACGGGCTGGACGGCTGGGTTTATGTGGAGGTGCACTTATGATTTTTGAGTTTGCCGAGTCCGGCAAATAGTTTCGGGAAGGTCGATTCGATTGCCTCTGGTTTGGCAAAGTATTTATGGGCCATCAGCTGGTATAAGATGTGTACGAGGCCCATGTCAACGGCGGTTCGAAAACTTAGAATGCATCCACTGTTAGCCTCTGTTTTGAGAATGTGCAGGGGTATTTTTGCTGCGTGTTCCTTGTGGGTGCACCATGCTGTTGATCGTGCCTTTGCACGGGAGGGGTGTTGTGGCACCATAGGGATATATGTCCACTTCCGCTCTTTTGATTTTGGGTGGGGGTGTGAGCGATTCGTAGGCTTGCTCGCTGATGATGTTGACCGTTGCACCTGTGTCTATTAGAAATTTGAGCGGGGTGTTATTCACATGCAGCGTGAGTATGGGACTATGTTGGGTCGCTGTGGTGTTGCTATTTAGAGCCCATACATAGCCCTTTTTCCTTTGATCTTCCTCCGACGATGGGGTGTTGCTGCTGTTAGGGGAGCGCATTTCGATGTACCTCACAAACCGCTGCCTTTGCGTCTAGTATCGTCCGACAGCCGCCTCTCTTCCCGGGTGTAGAGGCCTTTCCGGTTCCTGTCCTCCCTTCTCGTACTTTGGCGGTCGCTCTCCCTTCTGGATCTCTATGGGCTTTGGCGGCTGTATCGGCACCTCTCCTGCGTTCAGCGTTTCCCTGGCGTGTGAACGGGAGCATTTTTGCACATGGCCCTGTAGTGGTCCATCCTGCCGCAGGCGGCGCACTGCTGTCCGATGGCAGGGCATTCCCCTGCATGGGGATATTCGTACCCGCACTTGTAGCACGTGGCCTCTGAACGTTTGCCTCCTTGTGTGGGAGTGACATGCAACTTGTTGACTGCGTCTGAGTTTTCCGTGTGGTGTTGTATGAAAACTTTGCCCAGGTTGTCGAGTTGGGAGTCGACTGCAGCTTCCATGCGGGCTAGCGCTAGCATTTCCTCTAGGGACCTCTGCTTCTGTAGCAATTGTTTACGGAATGGTTGTGAGAGGCAGCCGGCGATCACTTGGGATCTGAGAGCTTCTTCGTTGGAATATCTGTGGAATTCACAGTGCTTTAGCTTGATCCGAAGGCGCATGACATAATTGTCTATAGATTCCCCTTTTTCCTGTCTGGTTGTATGAAAGATATGCCGTTCATAGTCAACATTCGTTTGCGGGGCGAAGTATTCGGACAATTTGGCGTGGAGTTTGCCATATGTCACGGTTTCTACATTGAGCAGCTCACCCGCAATGTCTCTCACTGCCGGTCCCACTGCCATAAATAGCGTGTTCTTCAATCTCGCGTCGTCTGTTAGGCCAATGGGCCCCGCATGGAATTTGAAGTGCCGGAGCCATATGGCCCAGCGGGGTCCTAGGTTCGAGGTGTCCCTTATTTCAAATGGATTTGGCATGTGCATGACTTGTGACGCACCACCTTCGTTTGGCGTGGGCTGGTTGTTTCCTTGAAAAGCATCTGCCCCCCTCGTTGGTGGTGCTGCGGTGCTTGCCCCTCCGGGTGACGATGCTGTGGCAGCATCTTGGTCCGACATTGTGACTTGCCCTTAGGGGTTGTGATCTGGTCTTGGCGGTAAACTTGGATTGTTTGTTCTTTTTCCGGATGATTAACTAGTATGGTGTCCTTCCCTTGGGTATCTGCCTGCCCTCTCATGTGTTGCAGGCTCTGCAGTCCCTTGGCCCCTCTACTAGGTGTGGTGAGGGTCCTCCTAGCCTTCCGACAGGCCGATGCTAATGGAGCTCTCTGCACCACGTGTCCCGCACACGCTGATGCCTGGCAGGCTGACTCACCCGTCACTCCCCGCCGCCTCCAACGTCTCTTGGGGTGGAGAGTCCTGAATCGCACACTCAGCAGTGCTTATGGAGGTGGGACGGTGTGTGAGGCCTCTTGTAGGTTCAATGCAGTGTTTACTGCTTAACGTGGCCAGCCGTTCGGGCCTGCCGCTTGTCGCCGTGTTGACGTGCTGACAGAGACACGGGTTTGCACCGTGTGCGTGGTGCGCGGCTCGCTGCTACCTGCTGTGCGCCATTGCTGCAGGACCTCCTGCGTACGCCCGTGCCTGGGAGTGTGTGGGGCTGGTGGGCCGTGTAGCCGAGGTGCGCCGACAAGCTAATCTGCCCGACGGCAGCCCTCGCACCAACACGGCCAGGGTCCGTGAGCCCTCGTCGCCATTGTTGTGCCTTTACCCAGATGCGGGGCACTGTCTGAGCCGTGCTCCCCAAATGATACGCGGGAGCCGCTATGCGTGTGAACCTTCTTTATACAATTAACAAGCGGCAACTGCCGCAACCCCCGAACCTCCCCTCCCTCTCCCCGCGTCATGTCCGGCGCGTCTCGCGCCTTGGCCACAACGGCGGCCAACCCACATAACGACGTAGGCATGCTAACAATCCTCAATATCGCCATGCGCCAATGACAATAATAACACTGCCAGTACTTTCCAGATCGAGGCCGGACAGCGTCATTAGTGCCTGCACCTGCTCACACTTTTAGCAACGGTTGAAGCGGTATTCCCGATTACGAGGCACAGACCAACTACAAATGTCCTTGGACTGAGCTACGGTTGGGCCTCCCCCCCCCCTATGAAAATACGAATGAGCCACTACCGTAAGAAACTCTCAAAGTGTGACCTCACGCCCAAATATACAAATGTCCTTTGGGCTGATTCATGGTAAATCCTGTCCCCTCCCCTGAGTATAAGTAACAAATGGCAAAAAGGTGACCTAGCCTTTCCTGCGGGTGGAAGGACCCGCACGGCAAAAGCAGCCCTACCAATGCATCACTGAATGCTATGGTAAGAATGTACAAGGGAAATCCTTTCTCCCAAGCGGCCATTCACTGCTTTATTGCTGTTACTTAACTTTCCTTTCCCCTACTCTGTGTCTTGACCCCGGAAGTGCCCTAGACATTATCAACCATGGGCCGATGTGAAGGAACGAACCAGTGTTAAAAGGCATGGATGTGATCCTACTTCTGTATATCCCATAGGCAAGAAGCTTATAGCTCGACATCCTGCGCTTTAAAGCACACCCTCCAAACCCCAGAACAAAGGTAACTGAATGAAATCAATGCTCAGCTTCCCACTTCCGGTGAATCCCTAGCTTTCAACCGGATGATAGACCGAGCAGCGCGCCTACTTTGGAACTGTTTTCCAAATTTCAGTAAAGAACCCAACAATGCAGCTGGATGATAATTAAACGGGCGTGCAAAGTACCTCGGAACTGTTGACCTCCGATAATCTCCCTCTTTTCCATCCTGCTACTCACAATGTATACACTTTGAAACACCTTGCGTGTAGGCGCTTTATAAATACCCAATAAATGATGATGATGATTTAGCATTTATATAGCGCTATGAACCCTCGTGCATCTGAGCGCTGCTTATTATTACCCACGGGGTGTGGTGCTCATGTATCCACCTTGGAAGGATGAAAGGCAGAGTTTGGCCCTGGCAGGATTCAAACCTGCGTCAGCAGGCTCTGCACAGATGTCAAAGTGAGCGCTGTACTTGCTGTGCTATCGGACCGGCAAATAAATTAGTATGCGCACATCCATGTGTAGATGATACAGGCCGTTGGTAAATACTTCTTCAGTGAATAATGCCTGGTGCTCAAATAAAGTCCTGTAGCCGTGAAAAATGGCTATGCTTGTAGCTGATCTACTAGCCGACCTTTCACCCTGCACCCAAACTAGCAATGTTTCTAAATGCTCTCGGCTCCCACTTCTCAATGTGCCGTGAGTTAACTGGGGACATCCCGTTTTTATAGCTTTTCCAAGAATTGGGTTTGGGTGCCTTATCGAGGATGACACTTCTAGTTCCAAATGCTTGACATTAATCGGCATATGCAGAGCACTGGAGCTGTCCTGTATTAGTGCTCGGATATAAGAAGTGTATTTAGACCGTTAAAATTCTGTTTCTACTGTGTCGTCTTCCAGAGGGTCCCTCGATTCTGAGTAGCAAGCATTCAAGAAGTGCTCAGGTGCATTGAAGCGCCTGGACACGAGACGGTGGTCTAAGCGACATTTAAGATTGGAGATATACTTGGCGACGATTGGTAAGCCGCGATCCACATATTTCTTTTAGTTGAACTGAGAGGGTTTAGAATGGCTCAAGATCGCATATCCTACAAAGTTTGGCAGGCTATTGGGTCCATTTTAGCTCTGTAAAAATACTTTTTAACTCTCCCGTGGAGCATGTAGCATGCTCAACTTCATCTTGTGGTTTCAGAATATTGTGGGTTACTTATAGTTAATGGTGTAAATGAAACACAGCATCAAAGATTATTAGAAAAGGTGACGTTAATATTAAATATTTCATGACGCATTGTAAATTGATACCAATGTCTATTCTATTACAAGGGATGGTCCCTTACGTGGGCCAGGGTGAGATGACAATCCTGTAAAATGAAGTACTATTCCAGCTGTATTTGCTCTTCATTAGCAAATTAACTTGAAGCCGAAAAATAGGTCCGGCAGTTGTTTTTAGAATACAACAGTGCATTGTGTTTAGGCAGGCAGACCCCCTGAAGAATTTCCTGCATTGATTGAGTTACTAATGCATGGGAAAGAAACATGTTGGGTTATGGTATATTGAATTAATTGGTATGACTGGTATGTGATGAGTATAAATGGAGTGCTGGATGTGTTTTACTGTATTCATCTTTTTGCACAGCACCAGACACTTTATTAACAGTAGTGGAAGTTCTCATTGTGTATGCTTCCCCTGCACAACCTGTCTGCTTTATTTGCGCAAATTGTGATCTTTCAAATGGACAAATCGTATCCTGTTTTTTATCTGTAATTTGTTATTAATAAAAACTGTATGAAATTACTTTTGTATTGAGTGATGGTAGGATGTTTTTTGGTTTTCTGGCCATTGTTTCGGTGGGTTTAACTTCCCGTGTAACGGACTAGTTCGCTCCCAAGCGGTGTGCTGTTTATTCCTCTCCCACATACATGTCAGAGGGTGTGCGGTAACATCCCAGTAACATAACCTAAATTGCATCGATTTACCTTCTTTAAAGTTTCAGCTATGAAATGTGTGTGATTAATTGCCTGGTAGTTTTATTGAAAATGACTATACCCTGTGGAGGTGGCAAGTAAGTTTGGAACCCGAAATTGATGTAGATTGGGCAGCATACAAATGGGATGGTATACGGGGTCATCTCTTCTCGGTGTGTCACTTTACGTCATGTGATGTCACCAGTCTGCTCTTTTGTCCATCTTCTCTCGTTCTTCTGGGATCTTTCCGAAGAGACTGTCAGCTCTTCGTGGATACATAAAGAATGGTTTTCTCAAGGAGTACTTTGCTTCAAAGGTTGCTTGCGTTATTGGCATCATTACAGGTGTCTTGTTTGTCATGATTTATGGTTCCAAACATATAGGCAATTTAGGGGCGGGACTTCCGGTAGAGGCTTTTGTCTCCTCCTCTACAGGCCCTTAAACTGGGGGTCAGGGCTGACTTTCTCTGGTGGACCTTTATTAGAATGCAGTCTCCAGGCTGTAGTGAGTGACCCAGGCCAGACAGCCAGACAGGTCTTGCGGAAGGGCAGCCTTGACCTGGTTGTGAAATTGGCAATGGAAATTAATACTCCAATAGCTTATCATCAGACAGATGTAAGTCGCTAGACAAAGGTGTTATTGCAGGGTATACAGGTATTTGTAATGGCCGTCCATAAAGGACCTCATAAGGCAGGGTTTCGAAATGATGATATGTTGACCAGGAATAAAAAGCAGCTCTTGGGTATCTTGCATCGCCAGTTAGGTAGGAGCTACCTCTGGGGAACCAGGAGCCAGTCCATTGCCTGCAGCAAATGTAACATTTGCACATGATGCAAAATCTAGCTTTTCCTCCATTAAATATTATACAATATACTTTAATTATTCCTTGGGTGTTTTCTTTATTCACCTTTAAACCTATTCCAAAATGTCCACAGTTAATATCACATAGCAATGTTTTTACGGCACCACTTGCCTGGGGAGTAAAAACTAGCTCCTGGTAGCTGTTGGTTTCAAGCTAACCAAGCTCCCCTTGGCTATAACCAGGAGCTAAATAGCTCCAAGCTCATGGCAATTTCGTACCCTGTAAGGGATAAGCTCCAACCTTTATTTGGAGTACTTCTCATGCTGAATGACACCAATGGGAGTACCTCTAGCCACTTCAACCCTGCCTACTATCTTAATTTCAACAATTTGTTTTAAAAAAACTCATTCCTCTTCTCTACTGCCCGGACAGACTGTGCTGTATTTTAAGAGTAGACTGTATTGGTCATAAAACGCATACACTGGTCACTGTTAATACCAATAGGCACCCTAAATCTCATAATAAAATATTGTATCAAAGTTTTCACTACTATTATTTAGTTTGTCCCTCATCCCAGGTAAGCTTTCACACAGTCAGAAATAGGGGTGTCACGGTATTAGTTTTATGACGGTACAATAACCTTCTTGCCAAATGACGGTATATCATGGTTATCGCGGTATAGCAGGTGGAGTTAACTAATCTTAACAAATATTTTCTAAAAGGTCATAAATTGTCAGATTTATCATCACAAACAAAACCAGGCACCCAGGGCCAGAATTGGGCTTTTCAACATACTTTCCACTGAAATGCCACCCCTTGCTTCCACCAAACACAAACACACGTGTGGAGAGGAGGAGGGGCGGGGGGAGCCCTGCTGCGCCTGGCAAAGCAAACTGAATAGCTTTTCTTAAGTGGTCATTTCAGCTTTTAGCCCTCCCACTGGCTACTGGTGAAGATGAACATGTTGCCATCTTGATAACCTGCATGCCACAGATCAATGGAGTCTGATGGTAGTATACGCTTGTGCGCATACACACACACGCACACACGCACTCTCTCTTTACGTTACAGCCTTTAGTTTACTTGAGGGCCAAAAGGTGTTCAGTAATCACGGACATGTTACACTTTGGTATGGCAGCAGGGAATACCCACAGAGATGAGTAAATTTCGCACTGTGACTTATTATATGTAAATTCAATGATGGAACCAGGGAAATCCCCCATTGTCATATGTCTAGAAAACATTATCCATTATAAATATATAAACCCCAAACCGCCAACCCAAAGTAAACCCTTTTCCTTCTTGGCACTGTATTTATTCTTCCTATTGCTAACATACTGATTTTGTGTCGGGCATGTGTGGTTTATGGAATGGCATTAAAAACTGCTCCAACTGAAACTACTTGGCAGACGGCACATCTAACAGTGCAAGACCAAGACAGCGCAGCACTTGCTTACTACAGCCTTTCCAAATCAGATTGAAAAGCACACTTAACGGTATGAACGGTATACCGGTATAAACAATGTGACGGTTATTATTGTTCAATTAAGTGGTTCACGGTATCTTTAACGGTATACCGTAATACCGTTACATCCCTAGTCAGAAAACACATCCACAATGATGAGAAGGTACTGCCAGTTGGTACATGAAATTAATTTGGAGGCCCACAAATTGATTTTAAGGAGGGGGGGATGTGCCCCATGCTTAGATGAAACTGCATTGCCTACATTATTCTGCATACAGATGATACATATCTGACAGCATTCCTGAACCATTTTAGTGAAATCTTGTGCGAACCAAGAACGATTCGCAGCATCACCATTCCATCTGCCCCTCATAGGCTTCTCTGTGGTAAAATCTTACAAGATGGTGAAACCAATATCTCTGGAACCACTTACTGTCCCTGGTCATCTCTCTGTGGCAAGTCTTTGTGTAGCCAACAACCTCTTTGTATCCCGTTATCTTTCTCAATGGAAGGATATATTCCTGAATTAAATCCAATTAATCTAATTTTTGATATTGGGAACGTTGTGGACATAGGCATCTGCAATGTCTAATGTGGCGGCCAGTTTGTTTGTAAGGTCTGCAAAATCGTTTCCCCAGCTAATTGGGTAATCCAAGGACTGATGGACAATGCACTTAACTATTTCTATCTTTTTGGGTAACATAATAACAAACAATAAGTCCTTCACATATTGCCCATTCTAAATAAGAGTTCCAGTGGACATCAAGAAGCTATGTTGTTTCCAGAGTTCGCCAAAGTCATGGGATACACCAAAGTATACCATAAATTGATTGACTGTTGGGCAGCTAACCATGAGTGGAGCTAACTAGGGGTAGTTATACACTCAACATCACTTCCGCTGGAGCACACACTGCATAGCCTGCGACCACCTTCCCATTCTGATTTGCATGTCTCACAGAGACCTGGAATTCTCTTTTTTTTTTTTTTTTTTTTGCATTTATATAGCGCTACCAACCCTCGGGCATCTGAGTGCTGCTTATTATTACCCACAGTGTGTGGTGCTCATTTATCGACCTCCGAAGGATGAAAGGCTGAGTTTGGCCCTGCCAGGATTCAAACCTGCGTCTGCATGCTCTGCACGGATGTCAAATTGAGCCCTCTACTCGCTGTGCTATCTGATATCATTACGTCTGCTTTTTTGACTGCATGCACTTCCAGTTTTTCCCAATCACCTCATCCAGTTGGTAGGGATGATGAGACTGGGATACTTTTAAAATTCATCCGTTTCTATTTCTCCACCACAGTTTCTCTCCCTCTATTCCCTTCCTTTGAATACAATTATATTTCCCTTTCTTAACCTGATACCATCTAATTTCTCATCTCCTATCGCCCTCCTGGAACCCCCTCAACTTTTTGTTCTGACTTGGACTCTCTACTCTGAGTCCTCTTGCCCCTTCCTGCTACTTGCTTTCTTCTTAGTGAGTTCAATCTTCATCTTTCCACCATTCATTCTTCCTCTCCTTTTCTCACCTTATGGACTCTTACAATCTTTCTCAATACCCTACACACCAATCGCATTCTTCTGGTTCATCTCATGACCTTATTTTTTTTTTTGTTCCCTTGTCTTCATCTGTTTCTTTGGCTCATTGTATTCTTTTGGATCACCTCCTTCTCTCTTTCTCATGCCCTACTGAACCCGTAGGCCCTTTTAAACAAGGTAGCGCTATCTGGGATAGATGGGGATGCAGATCTAACTCTCAATCCAATAATCAGACGGACTCAGGAAGTTGGCAAAGCTGTAGCTGTTTTATTAACAATTATCTAAACCAGAGAGTACAACGGGCATCAACGGATGCCGCACAAGCATTCTCAACAAGTTTTACAAAAAAAATCACATCTTTATAGCAAAAACGTGTCATCACTGACGTCCTACTATGTGGCAAAATTAGCAAAACCTACGGGAATTTATGATAGGCTTAAAGGGACCATCTAAGTATACTTTCTATGAGGGACTGGACTGTGGTTGGATCTCTAAGGTCAGGTGGACTGCTATGCCCACCCCTAGTGCAAGTCATCTTCCGTTTCATAAAAATACACAATGTTTCATTGGCTTTCAAACTATAGAGCTCTTTGCTATGTGGCCCTCTATAATTGGTTGGCAAGCTTGTACCCTTCTGGAATATTAGTGACAGGATTTATGTTGGTGATGTTCAGACTGTCAAGGTTGAGACTTGCTTAGTTTAAAAGTGGCAGAAGAATCAGAGAGGTTTTTGGGTAGAAGGTTCAAGGTGTCAAAATTGCAGAGTGTTACATTTCAAAGCAGCAAAGAGCCAAAAGTCAGCGTTCAGAGTAGCAGGTTAAAATTGGTTAAGTTCAGAAGGTGGCAGAGTTCAGGGTGCCAAAAACCAGAGCAGCAGATATTTAAACTGGTACAATTCCAGGTTGCTTAGATTCAAATCAGCAGCAATCAAAGCAGCATAGTTCAAAGAGGCGAGGTTCAAAGGTAGTGGAGGCTAAACCAGTTAAGCTGGAAAGTGGCCAAAATTCATAAGAGGCCGAGATTCTCAGTACAGCCCCAAAACTGGCTAAATTCGAAGTACCAGAAATCAGAACGGCACTGCCTCATAAATGGCCTGGTTCAGAAGTAGCCAAGATTAACCCAATACCATTTTAAAGTGGCTACGTTCATGTTCGCAAGAAGCAAGTTAATACTGTTTTACAGTGGCTAGATCCAGGAGCAGCAGGGGCTAAAGTGGCCAGGTTCAAAAGCAGTGGGAACCAAATCAGCATACAATTAATGTGGCCGAATTCAAGAGCAGCACGGGTACTTCAGCACACCGCTAGCATGGCTGAATTCAACAGCGGCAGGGTTTCCAACAGTACCGTTTCGGGGTGGCCAAATTCTAAAGCGGCAGAGATTGAACCAGTTTTCAGTGTGGCTAAATTCAAAGGCACCGAGAACCAAATCGGTAATGTTTTAGTGTGGCTAAATTCAAAAGGAGCATGAACAAAATTGGTAAAATTGTAGTGTTGCTAAATTCCAAAACACTGTGAAGCAAGTCGGTACAGTTCCAGTATGGCTAAATTCAAAAGCAATGTGAACCAAATCGGTAAGGTTATGATGTGGCTAAATTCAAAATAAGCAGACTCCAGATCGGTACAGTTAAATTCAGTGGGGCTAAATTCAAAAGTATCAGGGTTTAAACCAGTACCATTTGAGTGTGGCCACATTCAAAAGCAGCAGAGATTACACTAGTGCAGTTTTTGGTGTGGGTACATTTGAAGGCAGCGAGAATCAAATCGGTTCAGTTCAAGTGTGGCTAAATTCAAGACAGCATGTACCAAATTGGTACAGTTTTAGAGTGGCTAAGTTCAAAAGTAGTGTTAACTAAATAAGTACAATTCTAGTATGGCTAAATATAATTGCTGTGGACACCAATTCAGTATAGTTCTAGTGTGTCTAAATTCAAAAGCAGTGAGAACCAAGTCAGCATAGTTCCAGTGTGGCTAAATTCAAAAGCAGCGTGAAGCAAATTTGTTCAAATTATATTGCAATGTCCCTTACCCCCTTTTCTGTAGTCCTCTGGATGAGAGGAGCATGGGGCTGCGGCACTGGGTACCAGGCGATTAGACCAACAGGAATGGCCCTTATCTGCTCCGCTTAGCCAGCTACCTGGGCAAGGCTGCCTCTGGAGAATCCAGTAAGAGTGCTGGTTGGGTCACGTGACCCCCAACAGCACCAATCAAGGGTTAAGGGGAGGGTTTGGAAGGGGCAGGTGGGGTTGGGGTCTTTTTTTGGTTTTCTATTTATGAGTTAAACTAAATAAAGTTAAGGGCTAAAGAGTTCAATTAATTCAAATTAAGGGCAGGGGTATCGGGATAAATGAATTAAAGTTAAGGGCAAGGGGGTCGGAATAAATTAAGTTAATGGGAAGGGGCTTTTGGCGGTGGTACAGGCCCAATGGCCTAAACTTACTGGCTGCTCAGTGGGCGAGGGCCTTCCAGACAAGGCAGAGAGAAGCAAAAAAATATATATATCTGGAGGAAGGAGTATTTCATATTTACTTGCTCTTGATTTATGTTGGGTTTAAGTTTTAGCAGAAGCAAAATAACTACACAAGACACTGCTACTTGCAGGGGGATCCAAACACAATGTTATCAGAGCTGCTTCCACCAATCTTAAACAAGGGGGCATTTCTGCTGCAACTGGATCAAATTCTTTTCTGTAATAGGTGATTGGTCTGGTATGGATCCCATGTTTCTGAGTAAGCCCTGCCAAAGCAAGCCCATGTTTCTCATGGCAGTATAAAACCAAGCCCTTTTTATAGTTTGGTAAAGCTAGGGCACCGCTTCTGCCAAGCATGACTTTATCTTTATGACTGCTTCTTCTGCCTCCTCTGTCCATTGTACATTCTCTACTGTGCTCAATTGTGTATACACCTAAAGTTGTTTTCCTATCTCGACGTACCCCAGAATCCAATGTAAGCAGTAACCTACCATCCCAGAAAATACCTACGTGTGTAATGGTCTGCGGTTTCAGAATCTTATACACTGTCTCTTTGCGCGAAGGAGATATCAGCCGATACCCTTCAATAATGACATGTCCCAAATAGTAAGCCCTCTGCACTCATAACTGTAACTTCTGTTTAGAAGCATTGTGTCCTGTGGCGGATCAGAATAAGGACGCAGACTCTCTGAGGGCATCTTTAGAATGAATTTATTAATTTATATGGTTAATACCTGACTATCGCTATGGGGTATTCCCTACTGTGGTGACAAGGAATGAAGAAACTGACCAAGTGGTGCCATAGTGGTTGCTATAGACTTTAAACTAAATCTATATATCCCTAACTCTAAGGGGATTTCCCTGCCTAAACTAAAGACACTCCGGTGCTTGCCAGGAAGTCTGTGTGAGTCAAAACAAAAAGGTACCATCCCGATCACAAAGGTTCCTTCTCTATCCCTGTCACTACAATAAAACACCATAAAGTCCAGCTACTGTTCTTACTCCAGGAGAATGACTCCCTTCTCCTGGATGTAAAGCGTCCAAACACCTCTCCGGTTATTCAAAGCAAATGTTCTAGGTCCTCTGTCCCTCCCGCCTCCCTGCCCGCCCACTACCCCCTCCCCTTCCTCTCCTCCCTCTTCTATTACCACCCCGCTCCTGGGCAGCCCTCTGCCCGGCAGCCCCCTGCGGCTAAGGGCCCCAAGGCCAAGGGCGACTCCTGCAGTTGTGGCTCCCTGTGTGTCTGCAGGTGTCCGCAGGGGACGCAAGGCGCAAGTAAATTTCGCCTTCTCCACCTTCTTCCTGCCCACCCCCACCCACGCCTGGCCACTGCATTCGCACGGTGTCTTCACCTCACTGTGTTCCACAGTTGTGGTAACTAGGGTTTTTTCTCTCCTCACAGGATTCTCAAACTTAGGTGGCCTCTCCACTGTGTTCCTAAAACACAATACTGTTGTTGTTCTGAAATGTGGTAACTAGTGCCTGCTCTAAGGAAACTCTCACTGACATCCTCTTTTTCGTGCCTTCACCTGACCTAATGACCCTTCATATGGTCTCTGTGCACTCTCCTTTTTCCTCTTCTCCCATTAATGGTGGCACCCATTGGGATGTCCTCTTGGCCCCCTTCCGCTCCTCTAAGGCCATCATTAATGTCTACGCTAATGGGACCGTCTTGGCCCAAGGCCCTCAGGCCAACCTTCACCTCTTTGATAGACGCTTCCCTCGCCTCATCAACTTCCATTCCTCCCCTGCTGTCCCCCCCTTGTCTTCGGCTACCTTGCCTCTACCCTCCCTCCCTGCCCCCTCTCGCACTCCCTCTTCACCTCCTTCTTCTACACCTCCGCAGGGCGTACCTCTGATCTGTACCCCTCCCCGGAAGTCCTTCGAGGATGGCAACCTTCTTCACTTTGCCACTCTTAACTCTCGCTCTGCCATCAAGCATTCCTCCGATATCTGTCGCCTTCTTGAGGAACTGGACCTTGACGTCCTCGGTCTCACTGAGACATGGTTCACAGCCAGCTCTGTCACAAGCTTTGACACACTCCTACCTGAAGGTTACAAGATCCTCTCTGTGCCCAGGCCCAACCGTGCAGGGGGGGGTGTTGCCCTTATCTTCCCTGAGTGGATTCCTGCCACTGTCACTCCTACGCAGACCTACTCCTCTTTTGAATGTCTTGTCTGCCGACTCTCTCTCTCTCCTAGCCATTCCCTTACCGTGGCTACTATCTATCGGCCACCTGGTCAAATTTCCTCCTTCCTCTCTGAGTGGGCTGACCTCTCCTCCTCACTCCTGTCCTCTACCACTCAACTCCTCTTTCTTGGGGACTTCAACATCCACCTAGATGCCTCCTGTCCCCCCACTGGACTCTTTCGTGACCTCTGCGACTCTCTCTCACTCTCTATTCTCCCGTCTGGGCCTACTCATTCTTCAGGGCACACTCTTGATGCTCTGATCTCTTCTGACCTTCCCCTCTCTGTCCCTCTCTCCACTCCTCTCTCCTGGAGTGATCACTTTCTCCTATCCTCCCACCTCAACCTCCCTACCCCACAGGCAAAGCCACCCTCATCATTGCCACCCACCTTCTCGGTCATCCGACCCATGAAGCGCGTGTCAGTTGCGGCTTTCGCTGCCACCTTCTCGCCCCCCCCCCCTTCGGCTGACTCCCACCCTGACACAGCCCTCTCCTTGCTCCACTCTGCTATATCTGATACTCTTCATATCCTTGCCCCTGTCATGAAAATCCGCCTGAAGCCCAAAGCCAAATGTAACTCCTGGTATGATTCGGATCTCATCACCCTAAAACGCAAGTGCAGGGTGGCAGAGAGGAAATGGCGTGCTTCATGTTCATCCTCTGACAAACTGGCCTGCCGCCTGCTCCAAAGGCAATACCGTCTCTCTGTTCTCACCAAGAAGAGAGACCTTATCCAAGCCCGCATCTCTGCGGCATCTAACAACTCGGCTGAACTCTTTAAAATCTGCAAGGAGCTTGCCAACCCTGCTGCAGTCTCTACCTCTCCTGTCCCCTCCCAGGCCCTCTGCACTGCACTGGCCTCCCACTTCATCTCTAAAACTCAGGACATCCTATCACCTCCCCCCCTCTCTTCCCTGCTCTTCCTCTGGCTCTTCTGCAGCCACCCCTCCTCCCTCCTTCTCTGCCTTTCCCCTTTTTTCTGCTGACGAGGTTTCCAGACAAGTCCGATCTATGAAAGTCTTGTCTAAACAGATTCACCCCTGTTCCTCAAAAACTATCAAGGACCACATCGACTCCCTGGCTCCTGCCCTGGCTGACTTTTGCAACCACTCCTTCACCTCTGGAGTCTTCCCATCCCCCCTCAAGCACTCCCTTGTGCACCCTCTCCTTAAGAAACCCTCTGCCGACCCCTCCTGTCCGGCTAACTATCGCCCAATCTCCATCACTCCCTTCCTGGGCAAGTTCTTGGAGAAACTGGCCATCTCCCAGCTTAACCTCCATGCTGAAGCTGTTGATAGTCTCCAAGACCATCAATCTGGCTTCAGAGCGGCCAGAAGCACGGAAACTGCTCTCCTGAACATCCGCGAGGACCTGCTCTTGAACCTCGACTCCAACACTCCGTGTGTTCTCATTCTGCTCGTTCTCTCTTCTGCCTTTGACACTGTCAACCATGCCATCCTGCTCAACCGTCTCCGTGATAACCTGGGTATCACTGGTCAGGCTCTGGCGTGGCTGACCTCTTTCCTTTCCAATCGACCCTCCCAGGTCCAACTTGGGTCCTTCCTCTCTGAAATCTTTTTCTCCACCTGTGGCGTTCCCCAGGGATCTAAACTCTCTCCCTGGCTGTTCAACCAGTATCTGGCACTCCTTGCCCACCGCATCCCTGCCCTCTGCCCCAACTTTCAGTGCTATGCGGACGATACCCAGCTCATTTTCAGGCTACCCTCGGCCTCCTCCTCTCCCTCCCTCATCTCTGACTGTCTGTCTGCTATCCAGGAGTGGTGTGCTGCCAATGACCTCTGCCTTAATGCTAGTAAGACTGAGATCCTACTCATCGGCACACCCACTCCCTCCTTCCCTGCAGCTCTCTGGCCGGCCTCTCTTGGCCCTCTTCCTGCTCCTACCTGCAAGGCAAAAAACCTCGGGGTCATCTTCGACTCCACACTCTCCTTCTCTCCTCATATATCTGACGTCTCTAAGAAGTCACATTACCAGCTGCACCTCCTCAGAGGTATTCTTCCCTTCCTCTCCTTCCCCCAGAAGCTCACTGTCTCCCGAGCCCTGGTTCTCTCGAAGCTGGACTACTGTAACAGCCTCTATCTTAATCTGCCTGCCTCCACTCTCTGCCCTCTGCAACTCATCCAGAAGAGAACTGCGAGACTTGTCCTTGGCCTCAAGCCCAGGGACCATATCTCTCCAGGACTGAAATATCTACACTGGCTCCCAGTGGCTGCGAGGATTAAGTTCAAAACCCTCTGCATTGTCCACAAGGCCTTCTGGGGCCTGGGGCCTAAATACCTTCAACTCTCTCTTCCTAAATATCTTCCTTCCCGAGCCCTACGCTCATCCGTCTCCAACTCCCTCAGGGTCAGCCGCTTCTCGAAGCAATGAGCTGGGGGTAGATCTCTCTCCGCGGCAGGGGCCTCCCTCTGGAACAGCCTTCCTGCCTCCCTGAAACTTGAGGAGAACCATCTCCGGTTCCGGAAGCACCTCAAAACCTTCCTCTTCACTTCTGCTTTCTCTCTCCCTCTACCCTGCTAAATTCTTCACCTAAACTGCACTGATTCTGCAACTGGGCCACTCTCACCGACCTCGGTCCTGGGCCCAGTCACTCTTCACTTGCACTGCCTCCCTGGCAACCCCTGCACTGCGGGACTGTCTCTGTATCCCTACAGCCCCCCCCCAGCACTTGTCTGCACTTACCTTGCACTTGCCACCAGCTGGCCCTATTTATTTATTATTTTATTTCTATTCTACTTATTTGTACTGCACTCCTCCCCTCCCCCTTCCCCTTGCACTTTTTCCCTTCCCCCTACCCCTGCACTTGCGCGGTCTGAATGACACCTGGCCTAGTAGGATTGTTGTCTGTCTTCCCCTTGTTCCCCCCTCCCTGCCTCGTCGCGCCTTGAAACACTTGTGTATAGGCGCGTTACAAATGCCATATCATATCATATCATATCATACCCAACAGAAATTCAACAGTCTCAAAATTCTTGTGGGGCTAGGAGAATGGCTTCCTTCTCCTAGCTTGCTCCCCCATGTCTTGCACAGTTCTCAACAAGGTTTTTAACTCTCTTGAGGAGTCTTTCACAACCTTTAGGATTTGTGCAATTCTGGATCTGCCCCCACTGGGATGATGAAGTGGTTCATGGAGTACTTCTCGACTTTCCAGTACCACGCTTTTGCAGAACTGGCCTGGGAACTGTATCACAAAATGGGTTACTTCTCTATGGCTTACAGTCTCGCAACTTGGCGGCCCCCCTCCCGGACTTGTACGTATTCCTGTTAATTTCTCCCGGGGAATACTTCACCAGTTTCATCAGGGGTACACACTTCTTAGTTCAATTTCTTCCTTCAGTAGTTCTCTGCATCTCTCATCTCTCCACCACGCCTCAGCATAGCTATCGGACCCCTCGGCACCGCCATGATAGTGTACACCTCCTCCACGATCTCTCGATCTCTCCTGATAGTCACCTAAGCGCCTCTGCTCTAGGCTACAATAGGCAGTCTTGGCACGGTTGTCAGACCTCACTGTCCACCCACAACAGGTTGTCCCAAGACTTTTCCTTCTTTACAAATTTATCACGCCAGTTCTCAACTGACACACAAGACACTTCTTGGGCAACCCGCTATTCCTCTTCTCAGTCTTGGAGACGAGCCTCGCTGCAGTCTCCTGAATCCTGCATCAGAGTTCCAGGCTTCGATGAGGCCCCCTCAGTCACCTGGTTCTTCCTCTGGTTGTATCCCAGCTTTCAGCTTCCCAGAACTGCGCAGGCCATTGCCAGACAGGTCAGTGGATGACAAAGAGCGCAGTCCGTCTATGCTGTTCAGTTTAGATAGCGGGGCCGGCCCCAGCGTAATGTTCTTCCAATTGATAGCAAGTATGAAAGCTTTCGTCCTGCTCAAATGTAGCATTTTTGAGCACCTCTTCGTCTCAGTACTTTTGTCATCAGATGGGTTCGATATTTCATAATAACACATAGTTTTGGAGGTGATCTTATGTTGATAAGATCTGGGCATTATCATCAGCCTATGTGATAGGGTTTCACAGGTGTTGTGCCTCCCAATGGTGCCCTTATCCCCAGGAGAGGAGTCGCTCCTCTTGAGATCCTCCCTCCCTAGCTTCATGAGAATGGATTCTCCCCTGAAGAGAAGTGACGCTATCTGAAGGTTCGTCACACTACCTACTTTACTAACAAAGGTGCTCATCAGTTGTCAAGTAATGTCCAAAAACGAATGCAATCTAACCCTACCACTAAGTTGAACCAAAAAAAAGAATAAGGTCAGGAGAATGTCTCTCTTCCCTCTGACAGGCGCTTATTATATTTTCGTTCTTATATAACTTTTGTTCACTTCACACACAGGGTTAATATTGCCTCCTTTCCAGGATAATGTTGCATTTTTTGTAAGTGGCTCCTCATAAAGGTTTCCCAGCCTTTCTCCCTTTCTTTGCAGTGTGTTTCAAACTCTCTTACAGTTCCCATTCGCTCCTTTTAGGGTTAGTTATTATTCTCTCTGGGTCATTTAGGCCGTTCTCATTTAGCAACAACTCCTTTTCTCTTTCAACTCTATTGGCTTCCCTTTTAGGTTGGGCTATGCTTCTCTTTCTTTCACCCAGGCAGTTCAGGTTTGTCAGATTTACTTTCTCACGTTTTGTATTTCTTCTGGGATGAGTTTCAAGGTTCTTATGATTCCCGCCTCGGTTCCCATTCCTCCTGGTTCCCTGTTACCTTCTCGTTCCGCTGTAGCGGTTTCCCTTCGGCGGTCTCGGCCTTGTTACCCAGACAGCCTGCCCACCACTGGAATCATGTGGTCACACCACCACAATTACTCTGGCTCTGCTCGGGTCAGAGTCTTGTCTCCTTCAACCTCCACGCAGCTCGCTTCTCGGTTTCCGGCTCCCATCAACTTTGGACTTTGTGGGCTCCGTGCTCATCTATGGCCCGGCCTCCAGATAACGCAACATTACCAGGGGACCTCCCCTGCTTCCCCATGCGATCATCTCTCTTAGCTCTCTCTTTCCTCTTCAGAGTTAACAAACACTACTCTTTAAATCCACTCGTCCCTGAGGATCTAGGATTTCCACTTAAAGAGCCAGCTTTCCTTTTCTCTTGTTCCTTCTTCAAGTCTTGATAATTGGAAGTATTGGATACCGGAGGCAGTCCCATATATGCCATTATATGGCTTGGGTTTGGCAGTTGCTCACAGGAAAGAAGTCATTGGGCCTCATTACGAGTCTGGCGGTAACCGCGGTGGTAAAACCGCCTGTTTACCGCAGGACTCGTCTTACCATTCCGCCTCCGTGATTCCCGGAATTACCGGGGCATTACAACCCCGGTTTTCCGGGAATCACGGAGGCGGAATGGTGTTAATCCCCATTCCCATCGAGTCCTATGGGACTCGATGGGAATGGGGATCATGGAAACACCGGCAGCATCTCGTAATGCTGCCTGTGTTTCCTCGTCCGCCTGCAGGCGGGCGGTGTTAAACCCGCCAGGTCAGACCTGGCGGGAACATAACCTCCCGCCTGCAGGAGTCGGGATCAGGTGGTCCGGAAACAACGGTGGCGGCGGGTTTACCGCCACCGTTATTTCCGGACCGCCTGAGTTATAATGAGGCTCATTGTCTCCTAAGGGGGAGACTTTCCTGGTGAGGTCCTACTTGCCTCAACCCCTGGGAGGGTGTTGCAGAGCAGGCTTGCCTCCCTAGCCTTAAAGGGAGGGGCTTCCCCTTGGAGAGAGGAAACGAGTTTCCTTGATTCGTCACAGTCCCTTATGGGCCAGTGCAGTTAACTGGGATTGGGTGTCTTGTTTACATGCCTCATAAGAGAGAGATGCTATTAAAAAGTCGTCCACAAACTGGACAAGAACTGAACCTCCTATTAGTTATAAGTCTCTAAATCTCTCTTTAGTTGTTGTGAGACGAGGGTAGGAGACTCTGTATACCCTTGTGGTAAACAGGGGTATGTATATAGGATTATGTGAAAATGCAAACAAATATTGACTCTCCTTATGGGTACAGAGAAAAAAAGCTTAACACAAGTCCACTACCACAAAGTAGGTAGCTTCTGTGGAAATGCAGGAAAGAGTGTGAAAAGATGGTATCAACATTAATATCCCTCAAATCCTGAACAAATCATCTGGTTGCATTCCTGCTCTTCTTCACTGAAAATCAGAGTATTGAATGGGCTACTAGTAGACAAGTAGTTCCTTGTTCGGAAAGGGATTCTATAACTGGTTTAATATTTTCCTCAGTCTTCAACGGGCATTGAGAAATCATTGAGAGCTTCGTAATTGGATCACAGGGAGTCAGTTATAGAGTCAATAAGCTCTTTTAAATCTCCTCCCCATTCCTGACTGTCAGTATCTGGCTGACTTTCCTTTTCTTCCTGTTGTGAGGCTAAAACTGCCTATACATTGAATGAGGTCACACTCAAGAATACTCCATCTGGGGTACAATAGACGATACACCTAAGCTTACATAATAAATCTCTTCTCATCAGATTTACTGGAGCAGTCGAACTCAACAAAAAAGTGTGCTGATCGGTAATTGGTCCTACGGTAATTGTGAAAGGATCAGTAATGGAGTGTATTATAGGAGTATTGGAAATGCCTGCTGCTTTGACCGTTGCTGCGTAAAGGGGGATGTCTGAAAAGGCAACCATTTTAAGGTAGATATTTGGCCCCGCTGTCTACCAAGCAGGCTTCTGTCTTCCCTTGTATTGAGCACTGAACATATGGACCTTCCCGATCTACTTGAAAGGGCATTCCAGAGTCTCTTCCTCTTCTGGTTGTCAGAAAACATCCTGACCCATCGGGGTGTTATTGGGCCTGAGGCACTCCTCTTTGTTGAGGGACTAGGGTATTTCCTGGCACTACATTCCCTAAATAGTAGGGACTCCGTGGTCTGTTTTTTAAAGGTCGGAGGGCCGGGCACAGCTGCCCTCACGGCCTGCTGGTTTGGCCAGCTCTGTCGCCTTTGCTGCTCAGGCAGACCCCAGTCTGGTGGCCCCCATGATTGACGCTGGGGCTACTGCCCGGGAAGCTGTTTATTTGTCCAGTTTGCATCACCAATCCCATTGGAGGTCCTCCCCAGCCCCTAACTCTTGAACTACTTGAATCACCCCACACCCGTATTTGAGTCTTAGCATTTTGCATCTGCCCTGCACCTTTCTCTGAAGGCTTTGCATATATAAAGTCATGTGTTTCCTCTTACAGTTCTCTTTTATGTTTCTGACACGCCACACAGTGATTCACAAACCACCACCAGCACTGCCAATGGTATGGTCTGCCATCCGAACTACACATTCCTAAATTGCGCCTGGAAGTTGGTCTCATCTGGCTTGGTGATGCCAGAGTGTTCAGTGCATACCACCTTCAATCTATCTAAATAATCTGCTGGCGTTTAAACTTTCATTTGTTTACAGTTGGATATCTTAGCCCTGTTGAACTTTCTCTGACATATTTCAGGAATGGTGGTCACTATCCGTTCCTAGCCTGGACTAATCACCTTCCTGGATGGAGAGCTGCCCACACAGGCCTTTCTACTAGTCACTGTCATATCTCAGGGGGCACAATGATCCCCATCAACTAGTTACTTTTAGCCCAGGAAGAGTTAAAGCATTGAAAAACTCTATACTTGTCTTCCACAAACCTAGCCCCCTTGTGTCCACGGTACATGAACAGTAATGAGATTTGACCGTTGTCCTTCCTCCTCGAGGCCGGCCAGCACTTGTCTAAGGGGTGCCTGCAAGACTAGAGGGTCTCTTCCATAGACTGTGCCTGCCCTTGTCAGAGACATAGCATTTGATGGAAGTGCATCTTTCAACAAATGCCCCCATGCCGCTCACAGTGCCTTGACCGCTTGGTCCAGGGGCATTGGACACTGCAGGTAAAGCCGGCACAAGGCCTTGTGACAAAACATCATCTTGAGGCAGCTGCCCCGGTTGTGGCTGTCTCTGCCCCATCCTTATGGCAGCTCGCATGCTTGTGAAGAATTCAATATTTTCTGCCAGATCACTATCCTGTTCTGAACTGTATGGGGACGTCCTGGACCCTCTGTGGGTTTCTTCAGTGTCTCCAGCCGAACCTATAAGCCTCCCATCCCCTCAAGCCGAATCTCTGGTGTTTCACGTTGGTTCCTGGGATCAATGTAATTCAGGGTAGTCATCTACGAGTGTCTTCAGTTTCTTACTTTCATTTTACGAGTGTCTTCAGTTTCTTACTTTCATTTTGGTTTCCTGTACCAAGTACAGACCTGCAAAACCTTACTATCTTACCGCATGCATGGTCCTTTTGAATGTAAGTTCTGGCTCTATGTGAGTTCAGAGCACACCACCTTTGTGGTTACTTGTGAGTCTAGGACGTCCACCACGAAGTTTATTTCACTCCTCTGGTCTGGGCAGCATTCACATTGCCCGGTCTCTTCCTGTATGGCGCTCTGGATATCTGAGTTCCAGCCGCTACAGTCTAAGCTCAGTGAGCATCTCCCCAAGGCCAGGACCTGTGCTCCCAGCTTTGAAGAATGTTTCTCAATGAGACCTTTCAGCAGGAGAGACCCTCTATCTGGACATCTCCAAAGGGATGTTTTTTTTTTAATCAATCTGACATCTCTCGTTTGCAGGGTCTCCAGGAACGTGCTTCCTTCCTTTGCTTTCTCTACACCAACAGGCTTTTCTAAAGCTCAACCTTTTGAGCAGGATACATTATTCAATTGTGGTTTATGGACACATATGCACGTTGATTGCACCTGTATCTTCTTTCCCCTTCTCTCGGTGGGCTGGGTTTCCATCTGAGCCAGTACCTGGAAAGGTTTATTTTTAGACCCTTGCTGGAATTTCCTTTTGCTTGCGATTGACTGTGAAGAGCATTCCAGGGAGACACTCTTGCATTGCATTTGCTTCCTTTGTGCGGGCCCCTCCATGCCGGATTGTGTATGCTCCCTAGTTGTGCTTCAGAACTGGGCCACAATTGCATACTCCAGATGCACATCTTCCCCAGACTTAGGTCGATCCAGAACCTCTGGTCTTTTCATCGTTTCCTCTTTGCACCTACTGTGGGCACTGTTTCAAGGTGTTAGTGAAATCCACACAGTCTTCCAGTGTAGATCCTCACTTTACTGGCAGTATGTGCCAATCTAACTGCACAGTCCCTGCCTAGACTCTTTCATCAAGGTAGTTTCTGCTAAGTCCTAAAGCACACTTCTGGGAAGTATGTAGAAAGCGCTTTCCTTGTGAGTTTGCAAGCTCACAGTTTCTTTCATGTAAGGCTCAAGACACACCTCTCCTTCTGTGTGATCTTTGACTGCACATGTTTCTGCTGCGCATCTGCTTCCCTTCTCATTGGATTCTTGTACTTCAAGGGTCTCTGTCAACTTTCATGTATCCTCTAGGTGCATTAGGGTGGTAACCTAACTCCCTCTAACCTCCAAAACCATGAAAATGCACTGGGGCATGAATATAGGTGTTATGATAAGCGTAACACTTTTACACCTGTCTTTAGCACCTAGGTATGCCTGGGAAAATTGGAAATGAGCTCCATTCAGTCTAAGAATCTGCTGGATGTTGAAAAATTATTATTGCCATTCCGATTTCAGAGGGTTTTCTTCCAAGGGACAGCTGCAGGTTTGGAAATAATTAAAAGTCCCATAGTGACACCTCCCCACTTAAGTTATTTTTGGGATGTATTTTCCAGTCTGAGTTTCTCTACCTATGACTCCTTTTCCCAGACCTGGCTCATGCAACTTCAGTCCAAAAATGTGAAAACTCAACGGGTCATGCAAAAGCCAGCCCTGAACACCAGACTAAGCTACTAAAACGTTTTTTTTTAAATCCTTTTCTTCTTAGACTTTCTTCTCTTTTGTCATCAAGTCTGTCACGTAGGTGGAACCAATACCTGAACCATCATGCGCTCAATTGTTTATTAAGAGAGGCACTACCCTATGATCTCCTTGCTGCTTGTACCGTGTCCTCCAGCACCCAATCTTGCGTGCAGATTTTAATGGCAGTTGTCTAAATGTGCCTCCCCTGCACTTGCACACCCCTCCTCCCGGCCAAGCCTTTCCCTTCACCATTTGTTTTTACTGTCAGATTGTCGGTGATCAACCTGCCCCCCTTCTCTCTGTTGACCAGCTGCCCCTCCACCAGAACCAAACATTTCTGCATGACATTCTGATTGAGTAGTCTATATGCTTGAGATTTTGAAACTAAAAATGGCAAATAAAGCAAGGATGAGATGTCTATATTCGAGATAAAGATAGAGCAACGAAGAGCAGCACCTCTCTTAAGGAGACAGCACCTCCAAGTCACAAGCCACCCAAGCCCCCATTGGGACGAGCATCCCAGAGCCAAAGATACTATCAGCACACACATACTTATTTTGAACACCTGGACAGAGTCCCACAAGGGAGCATGAAGATTTCCATAGCAACCTCTTGTTGTTCGATTCTGTATGCGTTATTTAAACGTTCACTGATCACTTTACATATTTTATAAAGAAGCTAGTAAACCATCTAGTAACCAGGCATGTGTGAGAGGTGTGAGAGGCCTGAGGGTATTCTCCCCCAGTAAGACCTCAGGAATCCCTTATTCAGGTGGCCAGGACAAAGCCATCGCTGTTGGATCCAGTACCTGGGGGTGGACCAGTGGGGGAGGATCACCTGGGTAGGGGATATGCTCATGAGATTGCCACAGGTGAGACTCAGTATTAGACTGGAGAAAGAGATGAGGAAGACGAGGTCCCCGTAGCTTTTATGGGCTGAATTAACTCGACCTCCCTTCCCTCCGATAAACTTCCTTTTCAAAAATGCACCATCACCTGTGCCTCTGATGAATCCATTACTCACCCCGCTGCATTCAGACCATCTTCCTCAGAATCCTCGGTTTTCTGTACATATCAGAATGCTCCCCAGCATTCTCCTTCATGTCCCTCCAATTATTCTTTCCCAAAACCCCAGTATATTGCATTGACAAAACCCTACGCATTCCGTCCTTCTGATTATCATTTTCTGAAATCCGAATCTACTAGGACAGAGTATTACCATTCCCACAATCCCCTATGTTCTGTTCTACATCCCGGTCATTCTCATCCATTTCGCAGACCATCCCCATCATATCACGACGGACAATATGACAATACCTTTTTTCTGTCCTACCTTGTAGGACACTCAGGAACTCTACCACCCTCCTTGTCCACCCTCAACGCTTCCTCACATTATGACAGACTTAATAGAGGTTAAACCTGTGTACCTGACATGTCCCAACCCAAGGGTCAGGCAGAGTCAGGAAATTAATTTGAACCACACACAACTGACGAACCTTCCTTTTCATCACAGAGATAAAAGGTGGAACCAGAAAGACCAGTAGGAGAAAGACGAATACAGCACACAGCATTACGAGACGGCTATCACGCGGCAGTTCAAAAGAAGGAAGAAGGCGGCAGGAATCGCGAGGGTAGCAAGGAGAGAAGTGATCTTGCCCTTTTGGTCCCAGGCCTGCGAAACCTTTGTAGAGGAAAGCCTAAGGGCCTCATTACACGGTAGGCGGTAAACCATGGCGCTATTAGCGCCATGGTTCATGCCGGTAATTTACCAGTACTGCCTTGGAAGAAAGGGGAATTACCGCCCTATTCCAAGGTTGAGAAGGCGGTAATTCCTCCTTCCTCCATTGCCCTTCCCCATTCCCATTTTTGCCCCATAGGGCATAATGGGAATGGGGAAGGCGCTAATTACGATACCGCAAATTGCGGTACCGTAATTAGCACCCCGGTCCCTTTGCGGGTTCATTTTTTAGTGCCTGCTAAAAGTAGTAGTAAGGCGGTAAGGGTTTACCGGTGCCAGTAAAATACCGGTATCGGTAAACCCTTACCGCCTACCGTGTAATGAGGCCCTAAGACTGTGAATAATAGCACAAGTGTCCTTCAGCAGATTTCAACGGTACACGGGACAAGCTTATGATGGTAAACAGGAGTGAGGGAAATTCCCTCACCCATGGTACCGGCCTTAACTCCAGAGAAGCCAAAAGCCAAGCGGTTCATCGCAGCCGGTGAGTCGAGGGGAGCTAAATGAACTTTGAATGAACTGTTGAAAGTGTAAAGAGGAGACCAATATTAGAGGGAAAGCGGCACCACGTGGGTGCTAACTCGAGAGACTCTGGTCGAGCCCCATCTGAGAGAAGCAACAAGTACCAGAAGGTGATAGGAAGTGTAGCAAAATAGGTCAAAGTGGTCATACAGAAGGTCAAGCAGAATCCCCGTACAATCGAAAGACTTTGATCTTCAAGCACTGTGAAAGAAAAGGAAGTAAATCCTTAAACCTTTGAACTGTATAAAAGATAAAGAAGGTGTACATTGAAAGTAAAGAGGAGTGAGTCACTATCAACCTGATAGAGAGCCACAGTAAACCCGGTGAAGGGAGGCTAAGAATCGAGAGGGGTCGGAGCCCGGCAGAGGGGAATACAAGAGTGAAAAGTTGCCACCCCAGAATGAGAAAAGAGAAGTAGAAGATAAAGAAATGGCAAAGTTGAACCCGAAGGAGGGATGCCGGAGATGAAGCTATTGCCCAAGTACTAGTAGTCAAGAGGGGTCCGAGCCTCATGGAGGGAGATCCAGGGGTGAAGCTCCAGGGTTGAAGCTATCCCCCACCCCCCCCCCCCGAGTACTGACAGTCAAGAGAGGTCTGAACCCGGCAGAGGGAGATCCATCATCCAAGCTTCAAGAAGAAACTGATATAGACATTTGTGGATTACAATTGAAAGGGGTCTGTCCCGATGAGGGGGGTTCAGGAGTGAATCGTCACCCAGTGAACATTGGAAAATAACTTTCATTTGTTAAAGGTACTTTTGTTTTGTTGTTTGAACACGTCAGGTCCTCGTAGGCAAGAGACTTTCAAGTGAAACGAGACTTGGCCATTGACAACCCTGATTACGGAAGGCTCGAGGGTTAAAGCAGAACTAGCATCTCATGCTAGACAAACCAGAGAATGTGTCCTACGAGCTGTCATTAGAACTGTCATTTCATGCTGCAAATGCCAAAGACAGCACTGTACTTCAAGATCCTATATTATCCTGTGTCCAAAACGTGGGGAAGGGAAACCCATGCTACTGCATCCCGATATATTATTTGAGAACACTTTTTTCTTTTCTTGAGAACTATCCCATACCCCTTTTTGTATTAGTTTGGCAATAGGTTCTTAGTATAAGCCCTTTTTGTTTTGACACAACACCACTAAGACTGCCTTATTTTTCATTTGATGGTTGACGCTTTCTCCCATTTTAGATTTAGGTTTAGATAAGGCGTTTTTCCCAACCTGCATATCAAATTCATTTTACAATAAACACCCTTGAACTGAGATCACTTGTGTCTGTCTTACTTGTTGTCACCATGAGTTTCTCACATAGGGCAGAGATGTTCAATTGATATGATGCCAAATTCTGCATTTTTATTTCTTAGTAATAAAATGTGAGTGCAAACACAGTTTAGCTGAAGAAATATCAAGAATATTTAATTGGACAATTTGGAAAATGTAGCCATGAAATATTGCCATTTGTATTTATACAGTGTGAGGGATATGGGTGGGCGGATAACAACTATTCATCACTTTCTGTGTTTACGGGATACATCAATAAAGGTTCTGAAAACCTTTCAGGATCAGGCATTGATAACGTGGGGAAACATATGGACTGTCTGCTATAGCAAGATTTCTGTTATTACTTTAGTCGTGGATTTGTCCAAATGCATCATGGCTGTGTTTTCATTGGTTTTCTCTCTCCCTCCTCTCCACAGAATGCTCGCTCTGCAATGTGTCGCCATCTAAGATGTTACAAGGGATTGGGAGGCTTCTGGCACTTTTCACTCTGATACATGGAGCGGCACACCTGGCGCATTGCCAGGTGGCATACCTCGGCCGTTGCCCGAACCCCTGCACTGTGAATGAAAATAATGTGGGCCTGTGTTCTGGAAGCCGCCTCAGCGAGGTCCCCAAAAATTTGTCGACGCACGTGGTAGAACTAGATTTATCGCATAATGAAATTCGGAAGATAAGTAAAACAGACTTTCTTGCTTACACCAACTTGACGGTTTTGAATTTGGCCTTTAACAAGATTTTCGAAATTGAAAACGATTCTTTTGCCTCAAATCTACTTCTGAAAAAGCTTAATCTCTTCAACAATTCTCTGACAGAAATCCCTTCTCAAGCACTTAGTCCTCTAAAAGAACTAGAAGAGCTGGACATGAGCAACAATTTGTATGTAAATTCCACACTCAGTGATGTTTTTTACAGTTTAAAGAAGTTAGCAGTGCTGTCCATGGGCGGAACAGAGATCGTATGGATTAGTAAGAATGATTTTCTGCCCCTGAAAAACATTATTTTGCAGAAATTTGCCCTGAAAACAGCATCCAGCCCGAGGCATTATGAAAGGGGAGCTTTTGCTGTCCTTAACACCGACTCTCTTTGGTGTGACTTTGCCTTGGACACAAATCCTAATGTGCTGCCTTTGATACTGGAAGACTTGCGTGGCAAATCCATGACTCTCCTTCGTCTTCGAAACTTGTTTGCAAACTCTTATTACACAGATGAAGGTGACCTGTTCAGCGGTTTGGCAGACATTGGCATGACACAACTTGTTTTGTTTCGTGGTAAGTTCAACGAGCACCTGTTGCGCCTCTTATTGCTCAATGTTCAGAAGTCCAATGTTACAGATCTTTCTTTGATGTCAATAGACTTTGCAAGGTCGTTCAACACATCTGCTCCCAAACCCAGCATTCAAAACCTGACTTTGAATAAGCTTTTACTACAGGACATCAGTAACCCTGACATACTGAGGTTCGATTGGACATTCACCTGGTTAAGCAAAGTGATCAGCCTTTTCATCATCAATGTCAACTTTAATTACATTCCCTGCGATGCCTGGCGTGAGATGCAAAATGTTGTTACACTGAATATATCAGACAACCGACTGCTTAATGAATTTATATACAACCCATCATGCCAGAATCCATCCATACCGCTACTGGCACAGTTTAATGCCAGCAACAATCTAATAACGAGTCTCAAAACCATTTCACAAATAACCTTTAAATGGCCCTGTCTTAAGATTATTGATCTGAGTTACAATAAAATTGGATCCAATAATGAGTTCTGCAAGTGGGGTCCTGCCATTAAAAAATTTATAATGCACCATAATGTCATAAAAGAGGAAGTCTTCCAATGCCTCCCTACCAGCCTGCACTTTTTGGATTTATCCAATACCGAGTTAGACGTGTTACAACTGGACTATTTCAACCGTGCCACTAACCTGAGCGAACTTTGGCTGAGTAACAACAGAATCAAATTCATCCCCTCCAATTGGGAGAGCCCCAACCTGCGGGTGCTGACTCTGGATGGTAACTCTTTTGGATTGATCTCCAAAGGCTCCTTTGATAAGATGCCAAATCTTGTCCAGTTGAATGCCGGCAACAATCCTTTTCATTGCACGTGTGATCTTTCCATGTTCATTCAAGAGAACTTATATAACGGAAATCTAAAGTTCATGAAGTGGCCCAATAGCTACACATGCTACCACCCACCAGATTACCTCCATAGCAAGGTAGAGTCCTACTCTCCAGGGATGCTGGAGTGTGATGTCACTCTAATTGTGATTATATCCATCACATCAACGGCACTGCTCGTTATTGTTTCCATGCTTCTCTGCTGGAAGTTTGACATTCCTTGGTACGTAAAAGCGACGTGCCAAATCATTCAGTCTAAATACCGATCGGGCCAGGGCATTGCGCCCAAGTCATACATTTACCATGCCTTCGTCTCCTATAGCAGCTCCGATGCAGACTGGGTCAGGTCTCAGCTGCTGAACCGCCTGGAGAACTGCAGCCCCCCCTACAGCATTTGCATTCATGAGCGAGACTTCTTGCCAGGCAAGTGGATTATTGACAACATCATCGAGAACATCGAAAAGAGCCGCAAAGTAATCTTCGTGCTGTCCCACAGCTTCGTAAACAGTGAGTGGTGCAATTACGAGCTGTACTTTGCCCACCACCGGTGCATCGGTCACGCTTTTGACGATGTCATCCTGGTCGTCAAAGAAAATGTCAACCTGGATTCCCTGCCAACTAAGTTTTGCAAGTTGCGGAAAATGTTGAGCAAAAAAACATACTTGGAGTGGCCCTCTGAAACAAGCAAACAACCTTTCTTCTGGATGAAGTTAAAAAATGTGTTGGGGAAAGACTCCATCCAGAGTACTGGGCAGGAAGGAATGTTCTTGGGTTATGAGAATGATTTTTTGGAGTTGCCTGTTACTTCAGGAAACACACTCGCCGCAGCTCACGCTTTGAATTCTCTTTGAAGTGAACCCTATTAACGTGTATAGTTACTTAAAAGGGAGAGGAATGGAATCCGTTCTCTAAATCAGCAATGATTTCGTTATCAGAAATTGACTTGCCTAGAAAAAGACAGATCCCAAGCATTGAGCACTATATCACATACAGGCAACTGCATATCAGTGGCAATTAATGACCACACCAAGTATTTCACTGTAGGCCAAGTATCACTTTGCCATAGCTCTGACAATATGTAACCAGTGTTCCTGAAGCTTTGCATTCAACTTTTGAGGCCACTTCTGTCACTCAAACAACTGCTGGTTTTTAGTTTACTTTGGGTCCACAGAAGGGCCCAAAGTAATTGCATTGCTTTTGCCATTTGCAGGCTCCCACGCGAGCCTCATCACTAAGCTCTACATGTTGCGACATGCATGTGCCTTTACTGTGAAGTCAATGTTTCACACCTTTATTTGTGTGCACGGACTGAGCAACATGTGCCAACGTGCCTTCAGTGGGCCAGTGAGCCAATCCTCTATGTAACTCAGTAAGGAGAACTTTATTTCAGCCCCTAAAGTGCAAAGAGAACAACCATGGACAAGAAGCAGGCCCTATCACTCAGTGGCATCGTGCCTTTACATGTATATTGTTGTTATGGATGTATGCTTTATTGCTTAGGTACAGTTGGCACCTGTGGGGGCAAGGGTTTGTGTGGTAGTTGAATGTATTGGACACATCTGGGTTTTTTACATAAGCAATCCAGTGAATGAAGTCACATGGTAGGTCTGAAAACGAATCTAGACATCATCAAACAATAGGGCATTCTGGGTAATGTTACATGAGTAATCCAGTGAATGAAGTCACATGATGGGTCTGAAAACGAATCTAGACATCATCAAACAATAGGGCATTCTGAGTAATGTTAGATGAGCAATCCAGTAAATGAAGTCACAATAGGTCTGAAAACGAATCTAGACCTCCCGAAGCAATAGGGCATTCTGGGTAATGTTACATGAGCAATCCAGTGAATGAATTCCAGATGGGTCTGAAAACGAATGTAGACATCATCAAACAATAGGGCATTCTGGGTAATGTTACATGAGCAATCCAGTGAATGAGGTCAGGATAGGTCTGATAACACATCTAGCCCTCCTCAAGCAATAGGGTGTTCTGGGTAGTGTTACATGAGCAATTCTGGAATTATTACTTAAGTGATAATGGGCATAGAGCTGGGCCGTATGGGTTGGTAATGTCCTATACTGAAAAGAGGGCTATTACCATGGGCGGCAGCGAGCCTTTACTTTGCAGGTACGGCTCAGCTACGCAGCCAGTATTGCAATGTGCCTGTGTGAGGGGAACAAATCCCTTGGGTTCTTAAAATGCACGCCCAGAGTGCTGTCCGTTCAGTGCATGGGAGCAGAGGCGTGTCAAGTCGGTGTATGGATCCAGGCAGAGGTCTCAAGGGGAGGAGCACAGCAAAAGTAGACTGCTGGAGGCAGGAGCTGAGCAGGAGGCAGTTGGGAGGAGGTGAGGGGACCCAATCAGAAGGCTCAGAATGAGGCCTACACTAGCGGATAGGCCTGCATTTAGAGCCATCACCTCCAGGGTGCTAATGCAACGTTGGTGATTGTGATAGTGTATATGTGGGTGTATTGGACTGCTTCCTTTTGATTAGATAAGCCCTTTAGAGTTGCTATACAGATGTTAGAAATTCTGCACATTAACACGCAAGCAAGCATAGCTCTACAAGTTTGCCTTTAATTCTGAGTAGTTAAGTGGTTCTGTAATGATTCTTATGGCCTGATTCACAAAGGGTTTTGAATGGGATTGTCTAATTGAAAAACGCACCGGGAATAAGGCCCTAATTCTTTTGTTAGTGCAAAGAGGCTGCAAAACATGGAATTAGTTGCAATTTACAAGCCCACGAGCCCCAAGATCAAATCCTGGTCATAACACTATAAATAAATAACATCAAGCCCACTTTACATTGCATTACTGATGCAACACATGATGGCATGCTATTTCCCAAATCTCATAGCATCCACCTGATTTGTGTTCTGTTTGTTGCAGGAGTGTGAACTGACGTCCATAAAGCTACACCAGAACTAACTAATAATTATAAACCGTTTCAAGGGGCCACATCATTATACCATCTGTGCTTGGTATAGGAAGAGTGTTGCCAATTTAGCATTTTCCTGGTTTTCTTCTGAGATGGGGCCATGCTGCCTCCCAATGAATTTGCAAATTGTCATGGTGGCACACTAGTAAGAATTTGAAACTGCGGGCCTCAAGACTGGCGTCAATCCAGTAGTAAAATCTCAGAATGACCACCAAACTTGGTTACTGTTACCACCACTTGGCCCAGTGGAATAACCACAGAACCACAAGTGCTCGTAATTCAGTATAATTCCCCATTGTTGGAGTCTAATGGAATCCGTGGGGATTTTTTGTTGTTTTACTATTTGGTAAGTCTGCACAGTTTTGGTGGTCAAGTGGAGTACCTCCAAATGTGTAAGTGGTGTGGTAAACAGAGCCTCCAGCTTAAAACTATTTTAAAAAAATGACACAAGGTCATGTTCTCACAACCCTTTTGGCACAAGTAATGAGATCCGCATCTCATCACTTGAGCCATAAAAAGGAGCAGTCCAATCCACAAATGACATCTGAATGGGTGCATTTTATAGTCGCTCATTCAGAGGCCCCTTTTCAGCCCTTTGCCCACTAGCGCAAATCAGCGATTGTTTCTGTCATTTGAAAGTGGATCTGAAATGCACAAACAGGTTGCGCTTTTAAATGTGCAGAGAATGAAGACCACCTCATGCGCCTGTTTGGAATAGGCATGGAGGGGACTTGTTGCATGACAGGGTTTTCCTGGCCCGATCATGCACATTTTTTTTAAAGTGTTTTATTAAGTGTGACAACATAATTATGAACCACAGCTGTCTCACTTACATTCCTATTCCTCAAACAAAACAGGGCTAAAACATTTTTTATCACATTTTACAGTGACGGGCCCTGCATCTGTCTGTCTGTCTGCCTGCAAAGGGGTCTATTGTGAAAGGATGCACATACTAAGAAATTCTGTGACGTGCATACTACCTGGTGCCGCAGGGAGTGTGCTTGCAGCGTAAAGGGTCCAAACGCACTGCATCCGTGGAAATATTTTCAAATTGCCACCCCAGCTTCACAGCACCCGGTGTATTTGGCCATTTCATGGCAATATAGGTTAATAGAGGCAGGTCATGGGCCTTTGATGGAAATCGCTTGCATTGGAGTGAATGCCTGGATGTTTGTTGGTAAAACCTGCTGTGAGTATTTTGTTAAGCAATTTGACATTTTTAGAGAGCTATGTTCGACAGATACCACTGTCCTGGTGCTAAAATATCAGACAAACCTCAGATGTAACATTACCCGGTAGAGAAGAAGGTGAGAGGTCAGACCTGAGAGCAGGTGGAAGGGAGTTTAACTTCTGAACCCTGCAATAGGAAAAGGTGCGTCCAGCTGAGCGCTCATGTTTATGTGTTGGCTTTTAAACCAGAAAGGTGTACCTGCTGAGTGCTGAGTCTAGCGAGCACACTGGGAGATATGGAGTAAATCTGTCTACCATGAATGAGGGGTACAATCATGCGCACCGCTGCATCACACCGAGGACCGCAGGCTCTTTTGCGATAGGGAACCGGAATAAGGGTGAGCAGAATCTTTTCCACTGACGACTCTCCTCATTGCAGTCAGTCAATGGAATATTTGGACAGGCCCAGGAAGACTCAGTGTAGATCATCCCAATGGCTAAAGCAGCTGGTGTTTGCTGGTGCTTCTCCCGATATTTGAATGCGTGTCTTTGAGTACTTAGATGGAACCTACAAATCTGGATGACTTTAGAGAAGGATAGTTTTGCCAGAATGGCAGCCAAATTCCTAACCTCATTGTTCAGAGAGTGGGTACGGCCCAAGCAGAAAGACCAATAGACTAGATTCTGGAATGGAACATGAACACCTACTGCAGTGACCTCAATATTGCATGGGCTGAATTTAGGGTAATTAGAGGTCATCTATACCTCCATATGGTGTGGATAGCTCTTCAGTGCCTATGCCAGGGCCTTATTTGTTCCTTGCATCCAAGTAAAATGTGTATCTTAAATAATTTGAAAAAGTCTAATCAATGCAAGTAGACATTGCCGACTAAATAAGAGGGCAAGAGGAACAATCCTCGAGTCAGTGAAGCTGAGGAGAGTGGGGGAAATAGCTATGGATTGCATGTGCTGACATAGGAGGGCCACACACAGTAAGAGTGCAGTCCCAGGTGCCAGCAAATTACAACCTAGAGCAAGTACCTGCAACCTTTGGCTCTCCAGATGTTTTGGACTGCAAGTCCCATCAGCCCTATCCAGTTTAGTCAATAATGATGGATCGTGGGAGCTGTAGTGCAAAACATTTGGAGAGCTATGGGGTGCAGATAGTTGCCCTAGAGAAAAGCATGGAAAGACACGCGTTATCAAATGCCATTTAAAGCTCTAATAGAATTAGTGCAGTGCAAACTACTCTGCCTAACTCGAGTCTGATTTAAACAGTGAGTGCCATCACCTACATTTCTGCACCTCTACCAGGTCGAAAGGAGTCCATACTATATGAACTAGGCTTCTGAACGCAAAACATGATGTATGGCAGCAGTAGCTTCCATATGATGTGATACACAGAGCAGCTGATGGTAGTACCTGGGCAAATGAAGAATGCAAAAAGTGAATACCTGGCAAATGCTTATATATTCTCTGTGCAAGATCTTAATATGGAGGCAACCCACCCATGTTTTGAAAAGTAGCTGCATGTTCTACAAATCCAGTGTAACATTATACATACACACACGTGTAATTAAATATTACATGATAAAATACCTACAAATCTATATGCGTTAAGTCTATTATTAGTCAATGAAGAGTTCCATTAACATACAATGTCACAAGGCTGCCAGCAGGGTCATTTCATAAGGGAACACAGCACTGGAGTGTCGTGCCATATTATTGTTATGTTCATTGCTTTTAACATATGGGTGTCACCTCCCCATCACTGTCAAATCCCTTTTTGACTTTTTCCGTTCCCACATTTTTCATAGTTTTTATTTTTTGTCTCCCCTTTCTCCTTTTTTCCTCTACTGTGATGCCTAAATCTTTTTAGGACTTTGCCATTTTAGCTTCCCTTTCCTCTCTTTCTAAACTCTTTATTTTCCCTTCCTTTTTTCTTTTTCTATTTACTAGTTCTCATGTTGTCTTCCATATTTCTCTTTGTTTCTCGCTACATTCACTTTTCTTTTGCATCCGTCCTTTCCTCACATCATTTCTCAACTATTTGTCTTTTTCTGCCGTTGTCTTTTCATTTCACCCTGGTGTCTTTCCCTCTTTTCTCTTCATGTTCTCTTTACGTTTCTTTTATATTCTTTTGTTTTAATCTGCCTTTGCTTTCCTTAGCCATTCCCTATTCCAGGCATCTTCTTCATGGGAATGAAAAGCTCTTTCAGTGTAGCACCATATCTCATAACCAATCCGTGAGGGTTGACCCGTTCCGGCTAATGGAACACGGAGCAGGCATTGTGACATGAAACCTAATCAGTTATGATGGCTGATTAGACAAGTGAGTTTCTGATGACACGTGACATGTGATGTCACAAATCACTCATCATAAGCAATGGAAAAGATAGGGTTTATTAAGAGATTACACTCTCATTTACATTCCCAATGAAACTGTTTAATCCACTTGTACATTTTCGGACCTTCACGCAGTTGGTGGAAAACTAATATATTTCAGCCAAATAATTCCCTCCAAATAATTTCCCATGCCACAGTGCAAGAAACCATGTTTTGGTATATTTTTCTGCTTTGGTTACTGTTTATGTCAATCTACAATCTTCAATTTCATACAACGACCTCCTTTCCTCCAGATTCTCCTTTATATCAAAGTTATCTCATTCAGGTCTGGGAGGATAGCTCAGCGACAATGCGTTTGTCTTGGAAGCAAGACAACACAGAGCAACAGAGGGTCTAGTGCAGCGCTTATAGACCGGTTTTCGGTACAAAAGAATAATCATTCAGAGCACTATTTTTGAAGGCATTTCTCAATGTCGTTTGGGGGAAATCTTCTCCCGGATGTGAAGCACTTTCTTATTCAAAACAACATCTCCATTTATTATATGTCGTAGGTTTGGGAAACGGTTTGTCTTGAAACATGTAGGTGTGTTGTTTGTACTCGATTGCATAGGATTGTGTTACAGGTTCAGCATTCCTAAAATCCGTTACAGAGAATTACAACTGTTAGGCCGAGAAAACTGCGCTCATTAGTGACAAGTCACTAGACCGTGTTTGCCTTTTTGCATAGGGTGTAACTATGTTTATCAATCCTTTAAAAAATGCATATTTATATCTGTTCCTTTATGTAAGTGCCTCATGCTGACATTGTTAAGTATTTGTCACCGGAATGTAAATCTGTTTCTGGTTTACAATGACACTATGAAGGATAATATTAATGAGAGGAAAGCCAAGGGGGCATTAGGAAGGACGATGGCCCTGCAAAAACCCAGACTTCGAATCCCTTCTTTCTGGTTCGGATGAAGGGCGGGCATATAGCAGCACGTGAATCATGTATGAATAACTGCAATGTTGCCAAAGAAATGTCATTTCATATGACTTTGCCTTCTGAAGTGTCTCGTGTGTGGAATCTGCCCGGTGCCCCATGGGAGGCACGGAGCGAGGCTTCGAAGGATTCTCGCTGTAATGTGACTATGGAGAACAATATGTTTCATCACATTAGGGATTGCACTTTTCTCTGCAATCTGCAAAGATGAAGTCAGGTTTTCACTGGGAGAATATTTCACCAAAGAAATGGCAAGGTAATTCAAGACCAATTTTTGATCCTGGATGACTGTATTTGTTTCTGAATGTAGAGGCTCCGTTGACTGCAACAGCATATTTGAAAATGTAGAAAGGTTTATCTGTCTGTTTGGCCCACAATGTTTTGTTTAACCTTTAATTGCAAATCGGCCATGGCAGTAGGTTATACCCAAAATATAGCTATCTTATTGTACCTTATTTTCTGTGGGTGTTATGTTTTTTGCAGCCAATGTGTGCAAGGTTTACTGGTGAGGCTAGGTTATTTAACACTCCCCGTACAGAGATCGTATTACATATGGTTTGCACTGCTATAAACTAATGGATTACCTCCAATCTCATTTTTCAACAAGGGTATTAATGGAACAAAGACTGCACTGTTACTGCTTTCATGATAAGAAATGGAGCGAACTTAACTTGCTTCACATGGATTCCCATTGTTCACCTTTTGGATACTGTCAAGGATGTGTAGCTCTGACCAATTACACAATGCTACTAAATCTTGCAAAATTACTGAATATTACATGACTGACAGAATATACATTCCTACCTAATTGCAGTGGCAGTGGAGCTGCTTGGAGGGGAGCAGGAGGTATTTCTCTATCTAACAGGAGTCTCTGTCAAGGGGCTTCACTGCCAAGCAGCAGGCATATGTCGTTCTAGCTGTAGGCACTGAAGGAGGTACTATCAAGTGACTCCACTGCCTTTGAGAGGAGGCAACTGTGAAGAGTCAGGAATGAGACATGGACACAGAGACCTCATGTTTGTGGTCATAAACGTTTATTACACGAAAAAGGGATTGGATCATACCACACCATGCCCAATCTAGAAGTATTTCCCTACCTCAACCAAAATTAATGGGTCTGTCCTTTGTCAAGATCTCCAAAGCAAAAATATGTCCTGTGTCTGAAATCCTTTTCTGACTCTCACACTTCAAAAATAACTCAATGGTGCAAAGGTTATTGGTGTTGGTTCTCAAGGTACACAAATGTTTGAATCCAACACAAAGGGATAAATCCAACCAAAATATTCCAAATGGACAATGTTCATGGCTTCCTTCCCCAAATTCCTTTTATCAAAACAAAATATTCCAATAAAGAATAATCAAGTTCCTTGTAACCCAAAAGGATAACTGTCTTCTCTTGGTGTGTTCACAGTTTCCGGGGAAATGGCTCCCTTCCCCAGGTTTCTCTCCACATTCAAGACAGTTAAAAATCCTAAGGGCATATGTCTTCCATTGGATTTTCCATTCACTTTATTACAATTTGAGTGTGGGTCCTAGACTCGCAGAACACCTGTTATACTCTCCTGCCAGGGTATTTTTCACATTTACAAATATTCCCAATCTCAGGGGCATAGATCTTCCTTGAGATTCTCTTTTCACACCCACTTGACTTTGACTGGTATACTCTTATGCCAGGACTTAGATACAATCTCTTACACTTTCTTGCACACACTTGACTTCTACTGGTATACTCTCCTGCCAGGACTTCTACGCAGTCTTTGAAATACTGGGCTTGTAATTTCTTTACATACACTTGGTGTTGCATGGTATACTCTCCTGCCAGGTCTTCTATGCAGTCTTTCAAATATTTGGCCTGCACTAACTTTTTTCATACACTTGGTTTTGCCTGGTATACTCTCCTGCCAGAACTTGCAAGCAGTTACCTTCCTTTAGATTCACAAAATGATGTTTGTACATTGCTGGCTTATAAACCCGTGTTTAACTCAGCTCATTTCTATATTTGCTTCTTCTTTGATATATTGGGTCTTCGGTCTCTTTTTCCAGATCATTTGCATTTACTTTGTTTTCTCCTTTTACATATGAGTTCAACGACCCGTTGATGGTATGGTTCACCAATCTGTTAACCTTTTTATGGGCTTCAGTTTGCATCTCTCGTGTTACCTTTACGGAACGGCAAACATTTTAAGTAACCGTCTTTCTTCCCTGGGTTTACCAGGTACTGTAATTGTCCCTCGTGTCTCTCCGTTTTGGTTCCTTTGGCTTGGTGTGTGTCACGTTAGCTGATGTATCGTCGCTGTGTCCTCCTCTGCCATGTGTGGTTACCCCTGCCTCTCACTCTCAGGCAGTGGGCTTCCTGCACTCTGGTTCACCTCTTCTCCATCTGCATTTGCTTTCACGCCGCTTCCCACAGCGTGCTTCCCCCTCAGCGTTCCAACCGGTGTCAGCACAGGCCACAGTACAACTCATTCTCTGCAGTTCTCTTCCGCATCTGTCAGCTGTGGCAGATTTACGCTTCCCGGCATGATTGAATAACTTCCAAAGACTAGACTGCTTCGTTGGTTTACCGGTCTTGGTCGTCTTCATTGCTCTGTCCCTCTTTCTCGTCTTAGTTATTGTCATGGTGTTCCTTGTATGATGTTGAGGAAGCACATTTTTAACCCCATTGGGAGTAATCTTTACTACTACCTGTCTCTTTTCTCAGATATTGGCATACTATTCCTTGTGGGATGTTGGGGAATACTTGAAGTAGGTATGGCCAGTGGTTGAGAGGGAGTGCTACAATATGCCACCAGGACATTGGGAATGGAGGGAACATCCCTAAAAGAGAATGGAGGGTATGTAACCTACTCCAATTATGTCATGTTATTTCTTTGAGGGTCACCATCCCCCATGTGTACCTCCCTCATATAGCTGCGGCCAGGATCAGGTAGCAGCTGCCGTCCCCTGGTCACATGGGGTGAAGCTACCCTCAGGAAGGATTGATGTCATCATCAGATCCATCACACAACCCTCTATCTAAAGAAAGAAAAGTGATGGAGGCAGGCTAGTAAAGTCAGAGGGTGAATACAAATATAAAAGGAACAGAATTTTTAAGTAGTAGACACTAAAATATAGCACTCTAAACTCATCTCCCCTCGAACACCTGCAACATCCTTTTAAAACATGTCACATATGTCATCCTGAAAGCAATATTCTTTAGGGATAATTGCACTATTTTGGGGAGAATGGCTTCTACTCCAAGGAGTGTGATAAGTAGTCAATATTTTATTTCCGAATATTGAATTTGAAAGTTAACGCTGGTATTTTAACAACAGAAGTAACTGTGAGCAGGATCATATTTATATACTTTTTACAATATGTATTAAAGGTGCCTGTTACATTTATGAATAATATGCCTATGTTCTGTACTGTGCATTTTTCAATAAAATATTTTTTTAAAGAAAAAAACTCAATTGTGATACATTTGGACAATATTTATCATTGGCTTTCTTCAATTATTGCTGGAGCACTGAACTATTAGCAAGTGTAGCAAATGGTCATGAATAAGGAAGCTCTTCACCAAGAAGGAACTTGTCCTCTATTCATCATGAAGAAATGTAAGTAAAGTGTTAGCTATACAGTAAGATTGCAATGCTTTTCAGCAACCTCTTGACTTTAGCAGGCACCCGTCTTTTGAAGGTTCTCGCCAACCTCTTAAATCTGTCAAGCAACTGTCTCTTAGAGGCTCTCACCAACCTCTAAGCATCAGTCAGTTGTCTTGTACTCTTATAACTCTGTTGGGTAAGTGCTTCTTTAAATCTCTACCCATCCTCTTAAGCATTATCAGGCAACTGTTTCTTAGAGGATTTTGCGAAACTCTTGGCGTTATCACGCAACTATTTCTTAGTCTCTGCCCAATGTCTAAGCATCAGGCAACTGTTGGAGTCTCTGACCAAAATCTAAGCATTATCAGGCAACTGTTTCTTAGGTGCTTTGACCAATCTTGTGCGTTTTTCTGGAAACTGTTCTAGAGAGGGAATGACAATTGGACCTTAATTTATGTAGTGCGTCATGCAGGTGCATGGGAAACAGAATAACTCTGTATTCCAATAATCAGACAAACTCAGGAAGATGGCAAAGCGTGTTTACTGTTTAAATATGAATAACAACGGACGTCGCACACCGTTCTCTCAAAGCATTTCATTAAAAAACCACACTTTTATAATAAAAACTCATAAAAAGTGATGTCATACTTTGTGGTAAACACGAAAAACCTACGGGGGATTGTGGTTGGCTCAGGGGGAACAATTAAGTATACTTTCTATAAGGGGTCGGGTTGTGGTTGGGTCTCTACAGTCAGATGGACAACTCATTCCCACCCCCAGTGCAAGTAATTTTCATCAGTTATTAGAAACACAGTACTCCATTGGCCCTTAAACTATGAGGCCCTTCTTTATATGGCCCTCTACAATTGGTTGGCACGCGCGTGCCCTTCTGGAACATTCGGTTCACTTAGCAGCATGTGAGCTCAGACCCAGGGGGTAGACTGAACTGTACCTCCCCAACCAATTAGCCCATCACCTCTCATCACGCCATGCCTTCTGCCAGGCAGACTGTCTGTGAACTTGGTCTTGCAATGTATTCTCATCTCTGGGAATATGAGGGAGTGTGGGCACACGCTTATCAAAGTTCTGGACTGTGTGCCCAACTATATTCCCATTCTTAGCTCACGTGACAGGAGACCACAATTCAGCCCTTTGTGCAGCATTTAATTGTCTTGAATTAATAAACTTGGCACTCATGGTGTTCTTTCGTTGCACCTTAATGAGGGATAATTCAGCTTGTCACGTTCACTGTTCTTTGAGGATAGATAACCAGTTCTTGGCTGCCTTCAGTCTTGACACCAGGCCAAACAGCCCTTCTCGTTTCTTCCATGCTCTTATCTAATTCTTTGGTGCAACGCAGTCTTCAGCCCTTCTCTCCATGGCCTGATTCTATGATCACTTAGTCTACTTGGGTTGCTGCATCTGTACAATTATTAAATGGCTTGCATTTTCTACAGTGCTTTTCACATGTTCAATCTTTGTTTCGTACATGAGAATTTATTTGATTCTTTACTTTGTCATCAGTTTCTATAAGGTCCATACATTCTCTTTGTCAGCCAGTCTTCTCAGTGCATCACGCTCGTTTCTTGTGACATCACCAACTTCTCCTTCTCTCTCTTTCATATTCCTTCGGGGATCTCCTCCCAAGATATTGATATTGGTATTTTATTGGTATCACACTCAAGTTTTTCAGAGCGTGACGAGGCAAGGGAGGGGAACAAGGGAGGACAAAACGATGATCTTACTAGGCCCAGTGAAATTGAGAACGCGCAAGTGCAGGGGAGAGGGAAGGGGGAAAGTGCAAGGGAGAGGGGAGAAGTGGAAAGTGAGGAGCAAGGGATAAAAAAAACAAGTGGTAGTGCAGCCAGCAAGGTGGCAAGTGCAAGGTTTAAGGCGCAGACAAAGGGTGTCTGATAAGTTCAGGTAAGGGGAAAGTAGGGTCACAGGAACAGACACAAGTGCAAGGGTTGCCAGGAGGCAGTGCCGGTGTGTAGCCAGGTGGGCAGGGACCTGGGCCCGAAATCAGACTGTAACCAGGTACACAGTGCTGAAGCAGACAGATCAACAGGGGGCAGGAAGAGTGAAGGCAGAAGCAAAGAGGAAGGTCTTGAGGTGCTTCCACAACTGAGGTTGGTTCTCATCAAGTTTCAGAGTGGCAGGGAGGCTGTTCCAGAGGGAGGCCCCAGCCGAAGAAAGAGATCTACCCCCAACTCGTTGCTTGGAGAAGCGACTGACCCTATGGGAGTTGCAGGTGGAGGAGCGAAGAGCTTGAGTGGGAAGGTATTTACGGAGGGAGAGTTGAAGGTATTTTGGCCCCAGGCCCCAGAAAGCTTTGTGGACAATGCAATGGGTCTTGAATGTAATCCATGCAGCCACTGGGAGCCAATGAAGAGATTTCAGGGCAGGAGAGATGATCCCAGGGCTTGAGGCCAAGGACAAGTCTTGCAGTCCTGTTCTGGATGAGATGCAGAGGGTGGAGTGTAGAAGCATGCAGATTTATTAAGAGGCTGTTGCAGTAGTCCAGCCTAAAGAGAACCAGAGCTCTAGAGACAGTAAGCTTCTGGAGGAAGGAGAGGAAAGGAAGAATACCTTTGAGGAGGTAGTTTGACTTCTTAGAGACGTCAGAGATGTGAGGAGAAAAGGAGAGTGGGGAGTCGAAGATGACCCAGAGGTTCTTAGCCTCACAGGTGGGAGCAGGAAGAGGGCAAAGGGAGGCTGGCCAGAGAGTGACAGGAAAGGAGGGTGCAGGTGTGCCCATGAGGAGAATCTCCATCTTACTGGCATTAAGGCAGAGATCATTAGCGGCACACCACTCCTGGATGGCAGACGGACAGTCCGAGATGAGAGAAGGAGAAGAGGTGGCAGAGGGAAGCCTGAAAACGAGTGTCATTTGCATAGCACTTAAAGTTGGAGCAGAGAGCGGCAATGCGGTGGGCAAGGGGTGCCAGGTATTGGTTGAACAGCAAGGGAGAGAAGTTAGACCCCTGGGGAACACCACATGTAGAGAGTGAGATAGAGGAAAGGAAGGACCCAAGTTGGACCTGGGAGGGTTGATTAGAGAGGAAAGAGGTCAGTCAGGCCAGGCTTGATCGGTGATACCCAGGTTATCACGGAGACGGTTGAGCAGGATGGCATGGTTGACCGTATCAAAGGCAGAAGAGAGATCAACTAGGATGAGGACAGAAGGGATGTTCAAGTCAAGGTTGGGGAGCAGGTCTTCACGGATGTTCAGGAGAGCAGATTGTCATCTCTTTGGGGATACATCTGATAGGGTTTTCTTAGTGAATACCTTTTCTCGAAGACTCGACGCGGAATAGTCACAATTGTTGGTGTCAAACATGGCACTATTTCAGGCTTCCAGCTTACAGGTAGTAGAGGGCGGGACTTCCTGCAGAGGCAGTTGGCTGCTCCCCTACAGGAATGTTCACCATCCTCTTGACGTTGTAAGACAAATGTTCCTTGGAGAGATGCACTAACCTCTTGCACTGTTCAGTCAAAGATGTACATGTAGCACCTCCTCTGCCTAGCTTATTAAGTTGTGCACAGCATGGCCAGGGTCACTCACAGAGCCATAACAAAAAGAGCTGCAGGCGTGTCTGGTCTGCAGAGTGTCGAACACCTACTTTCTCGATGTTCTTCTTAAATCCCAGTTCCCTTGTAGCCACTTTATCCCATCGTCTCCCATTAACTGGTCTCACGCCCCTTCACTAGTTCGTTTCGAGGGCTAAACGCCAGGATCCATCCCCTTATGCATGTCTGTTCTCGGCTAAGTGAGCAGCTTCTATTGTTGCACAGCGCACACACATGTGGGTGACCGATATTAGCTTGAGGGCAAAGGGGAAGGTGGAAGAGGAGCTGCATATGTAGATTATACGTGGGACCAAACAGGAGACAAGGCAAATATACAGGGGCCAGAAGATAAAGAGCAGTGCCAGGGTGCACTGTGAGAGGCAGTCCACAGACAGACATACAGGCAGCACTGAGAGCTAAGCAAGAAAAAGACAGGATACAAAGTGGATGAACTAAGAAAGAGAGTAGAGGGGGCGTGCAGAGGGACATATAGGAGCAAGAAAGACAGGGGCACACAGAACGATAGAGTGAAAGAGAGACTGTGAAAAACAGTTCCGATTTTGAGTTTAAGAGACCGACCACGGTAAGTCTAGGTGTATATAGAGAGACATTGCACAGCTGCATTGTAAGCAGAGAGAGGCAGGGTACAGTGTGAAAGACAGCATCTCGTACAAAGAGACAGGAACACAGAAATATGGGGCACAAACACACAGAAGGAAAACAGTTTTCAGATAGAAAAAACAAGAATCACATTTCTAGAAGATGACCGAGAGACAGACCTAAATATGGTCACAGACAGAGCCAGATGCATGCATAGAGATGTACAAAGAGACAGATGCATAAAAGCCAACATGCTTACGCGTTATTTGTGCAATGCTCGTTCAGTCCTATTTTTCTGTTGCTTGTTTGCATTGTAGGTCTTCTAATACTATATTTTTATATAGCCACATGTCCAGGTGCACATGTACAGGCCCCAGAATACAAAGAATAAAACAGGACTGGGTAAGCATTTCCCGAATGACATGGAGCATGTTGGCAAGCATGTAAAATGGTCATGTGTTGTGTGGCTATGGTGTTAGCATGCCTCCTTAATCTGCCCTGCCCCCTTTCAGCACTGCTGCCTGGACACACTTCCTAGTCCTTCTCCCACTCTGGGAAATTGTGTCCCATTTGGACACGTCTCCCTTTTCCTTAATTACCCACCCTATAGCACCATACGGATATTTCTAGTCATATTTAACTAAATAAGTACACCTAGGAGATGAACGAAAAACATAAAACAGTAGAATGGTTTATTTGACAATTGTTTACACTAGCTGGCAGTGAACACAATGTCAATTGGTTCGCTCCTGGGTGCTTTATAAGTCATGTGGGGGGGAAAAGGGGACTTTGACATTTTTAACAACCTTTTAACGCTGCATCGTTATAGTATTGCTCAGCCCATGCTAACTGCCATGTTTAACAAGTGCCTTATTACCATTGCTGTGTGAGCCCTATGTTCTAATGCACGTGCCCTAACCTTGAAGGATTTACCGCCTAGTACCTGGTGGAGCTCTCTTCCACAGGTCTCGCTTCTGACGTGTTTGCCTTTTGGCCTATAGAAGGATATTTCCTAGGCAAGGCAGCTTTAGCAGATGGAAGTTGTCATATGGTAAGCAGGCGTGCATGCCGTGAGCCATGTATGAACTGTAGAAATAGCTTGCATAGCAGTATTCAAAATGTATCACTGTTTGTCTTCCATCCTGATCATGTCTTCCTGAGCATGAGAAAGCAGCCTGTGCCTAAGACGTGTATGCTGAGACACTGTCCTTGCACCTGAAACATTGTTTTTTCCCAATGTCTTGCCATGTCTGACCCCTCCCTCTCCATTGAAAGGCGGGTATGAAACCCGGTGACTGGAGGAAAGGGGGGTTGCTGCATCGAGTGTCGTTTACCATTGGGTTGCTGTGTGTCCTGTGGAGTCGGCTTTGCTGATTGCCATTAAAGGTTGTTCACCAATCCACTGGAAGTGTCTGTGGTTTTATTTCCACAAGATTGGTTCCTGGGACGACGGATTCCTGCTGCCCTGTGGACAAACACAGGGGTCGCCGGATGCAACTACCAGTGATCCCTGTGGGCCCAGGTAAGATGATTTCAGTGGGGAGCAATGGCAGGCGCAGCCGGGGACTCAGGAGAGTAGACAGAGTAGAAGCAGAAGAGCCAACTAAAATTCATGGTTTTGTGAGTGCAGTTAATTACATTGCCATTTGTCCTGTTTTGTGAAGTATTGTCTGGAAACGGGTTGAGATGATGTCTGTCCCTGGTTCAAGGATTCTGAGAAACCTGAAATCTGTTTCATTGTCCTCGGACATAGGGCGGAAGGTACTCTGCCTTTTGAGCAAGTCTGATCTGATCAGAATTGACTAAAAGTTCAAAAGCGGTTGACTACCACAGTTAAAAGTAGTTGTGAAGCAGTGAATCCATGCTCCCTAATAACGTAAGATAACATAAGACCAGCCAGAGTAGGCTAGTATAGATCAGGAGTTGGAATGAATGTGTCTTGTACGAGTGCAAAGAAAAAAAGTTTGAATAAGAGCCCAGTACTCGTCTTGTCTCACCCTTTTCCCGACATTTGAAACCCTGAATGTGCAACTGAGTTGAGACCCTGACTTTTATATCCACCCTCTCTTTTATCCTAGTTCGGGGGCTGTGCGAGGCTTTGTTTCTCCTGTCTATGTATCTTGTCTCTGACCCTTCTCAAACCCTGTCTCTGGTAAGCTGAATATCACTCTGTACTGGGATAGTGTAACGTGAGGAATAGACTGTGAACCATCAGTCATCTGGATTTCACCAACACCTGCGGGTGTCACTGAGATTATTGTAACTGTGGAGAAGCAGAGGTCGGGTGCCCCCATCCGACCTCTGAATAGGTGATACAATCAGCCCTGCCAGCTTTGGGATGCTCTAGTGACCCGATGCAGGCAGGGTTAGGTACAGACCAGGTTCCGCAATAAGTCATTCCTTGCCTCACCCGTGCAAGAATGGGTTCACGTACATCTAGAGAAGTGCTGCTTCCTCCTAAAGGAAGTCCAGCTCACTTCATGTATACACACAACTCTCTCAAAGCATGTACGTTTCTGGATAAATGGCACAAATATATGCAGAATGAGTCACCTAGACACTTGACACAGGAATGCACATTCGGCCTGGACAAAATAATAACTCTACGCAAGGCTTTAGAGAAGAAAGGAGTTCTAGTGCACCAACAGCAAGTGGACGGCTACCTAGACTGCTATACCAAAGTCACTAAAAGACAGAATCATAGACACAAGTCCTGAGAGAACCCAAGAGAAGTTCCAGGAGCAACCTAAAACCATAAAGACTGGGGTACTCTAACCTACAGGTCCTGGCACACAAACATAGGTACAGTCACCATGTACAACTGACTCCTGTACCTTTGAGGGATTTCCAGGTTCCCCTGCCACAACTAGCACTGGCGCTTTCCCACTCAGGCAGCTCCTTGGTGGAGGAAACCCCTGGTTACTTTGCATGTGCCCTGGAGCACCACTGACCCATTTAATATTGTGCAGAGGTTTCCCAAGATATGTGAAGATCAGTTAAGTTTCAAGAGGTGTTTCAGGTCATTATTGTCTGTTACCGTCCCACATGTGCAGATCTGAACCAATTACTGTGTGCAGCCCTGTCTGCTGACACTTTTTCATTGATAAAACAAAGTTATAACTGGCCAAATGAAGAACCTCCCACTGAGGGGCTGAAAGCTTTCACTGACAGACTGGTGAGAGCCATTATTGAAATCTGTCCACAAAAGACTGACTGGGCAAAGATAAATGCCTGCAAACAGCCCCCCAGGCCGTGGTGGCACAGTTTGTTCTGGGGTTACAGCCAAAAGTGGTGGAATGGATCAAATCTGTCATCATAGCTTGGGCAGGAAAGTATTTTACAGAGGTTAACTAGCTGTACAGCATTTCCATGAGAGACAGAAGGACAGTACTGAAACCAAGCTTATGGCACTGTAGATACAGCTATTACAGCCTTCCCAGGGAAGGGGAGGGTTTTGATCATCCATCCCCGGGATGGGGAACATGGTGAGAGTTAGGTGCTCCTCAGTCACATGACTCGGGCTAGGGTAGTGAATGTTATCACACAAGGGCTTGCACTGTCCAATGTAACTACTGTAAAGAGCTTGGGCATTGGAAAGCTGAATATCCAAATCTGCCCCAGTATGAAAGTCAAGGTGGTCAGCCAACCACACCAATAGAGTTAGGATTGCCAAAGGGTCCCTGAACTTGTTGCACCACTCATTACGCTTAATCCTACTGCCTCCTATGTTGATTGTATTGTTGCTGGTCAAAGGTTTTAATGTTTAGTTGACACTGGAGCATCACTCTCGGGTCTGAAGGTTTCTCTGAGGAAATTGTCAATGCTGTTGGTATTAGAGGTATACTGATACGTCATCCAGTATCTCCCCCGCTTATGGTCACACTGGGTCCTATTTCGGGTTGAGTCCATGCTTTTTTGTTGAGCCTCTGTCCTCATGTTAATCGGCTTGGGTCGGATTTGTTGTGTTAACTGAGTTGTGCCATTGGCTGTCCCCCCAATGGTATATTCCTTGATATCCCTGCCCATAGAGAACACTGGATTTTGACTGCGTTACCAGAGATTCCTCATTAGAACCCAGGAGACTGGGACAACACTCGCTTGTTGCAACTGGGAATGTTGGTTGGACCGAGTTCCCGCAAAGGTACGGTTCACTCACGCAAATAAAGCTGGTAATAGGCTCAATGCTGAGTAAGTCAAGATCACCCTGAACCTAGCCAATCCCCTGCCATGTCTACCTCAGTATCCTATCTCCCGACAGGCAGAAGAAGGTATCCACCATGTGATATAGTCTCTGCTTGATCAAGGTATCACTGTGCCCACCCTGCAATACCCCAATTTTGCTCACACAAGAAACCAGGTAAAGAGCTCTACCGTTTCATTAAGGACCTTCGAACAGTAAATGCTGCTGTCCAGCCAGCCTTTCCTTAGGTTCCCAACCCAGCTGCCACAGCGTGTTCAGTATTTTTCTCTATCCCGGTCCACCCTGGCAGCCAGTACCCGTTTGCCTTTACATATAAATCTGCACAGTATATGTTCATACATCTTCCTATGTGGTATGTAGAGAGTCCCAACTTGTTTTCCCAAATCCTGACGTGGGATCTTGACTCAGTAGTATTCACAGGAGGGTATACGCTAGTGCATTATATCAATGACCTACTGCTAGCTTCCCCCACTTTGGAAGCCTACGAGCAGAGCTCCTTCACTTTGTTGACAGTGCTTGGTGAAAATGGTCACAAAACATCCAAAGACAAGTTACAGCTGTGTTTACCCTCTGTGCTGTACATGGGCCATGAGATTCCAGCTGGGAAAAGACATCTGTTCTAGGATTGTATTGCAGCGATATAGAATGTTCCCAAGCCCCCAACCAGGAAGCAATTGAGAGGGTTCTTCAGGGTGGTCAGTTACTGTAGTCAACAGATCCCAGGGTATGCCACAATAGTTAAACCCCTTTAGATTCTCATGCATGATTCAACCCCAGAACCCTTGCCACGGTCCTTTGTCACCATTAAGCAAGCACTCGCAACAGCTCCAGCATTAGGTCTGCCCAATTATAATAAGCCATTTGTGTTGTACTGTGATGAACAAGAAGGCTTTGCCCAACACAGTTGAATCGACCCTCGTCCTACCACAGTGCCCTAGATCTGGTGGCAGTAGGATTCCCAGCCTGCATGCAAGCTGTTGTTGCTGCTGCTCTTAGTTGCAGGATGCTAGCAGCAGAGCCACATTGCTCTGAGCCCACCAGGAGTTCAAGAGTCCCGAGCCCCCACTAATACCCCATCAATCCACATTACAACGCTGCTGGGAAGTGGAGAAAGACCCCCGGTGTGCTGAAGAGAAATCTGCCCGAAATCAACTCGGGAACTCAGAAGTCATTGCCGACTGAAGGGACAGTGGCATGAAGGCCTGATCTGACCCTGCGATGAGTTCCGAAAAGCACTAAAGAGAGAGCGGGGACCCACCTCTGGCACTGGTGAAGGCCTGACCTAACAAAAGCCGGCAGAGGGCTAAGATACATCTCCTTCATTGAAGTACCAGAAAAGGAGCTCATTCTAACAGGGATGACCCCACAGTTGCTGCTACAATTTTGTGACTCAAATGCTAGGCATCCTCGCTGATGGTGAATGTAAAATCCACCTGGACACCCGGGCCTGTCAATGGACAGCCGGCGCCACCGAAGCAAGGTCATCTGCACAAGTAGGAGGTCTTGCCTGAGGCTCAGGGAAAGTTCTGATCATAGGGGGATGCCAGCACAGAAGGGACAGGGGTGAAGCCCACCCACCTCAATCATAATGACCAGAACCACCATTGAGGCGAGCATATGAGGGGGCGCCGTGTGAGCTCAGAAGGCCATAAAGGTGAGGGCTGCCAACCACTGCAGAAGAACAGCAGGGGGGATCATCCACTATACTCCTACCTCCTCTTCCCACACTTGCCCTATTGATCAATAGTGGAGTCTCACTCCGGGATCCTTGAGGATGGAGCGTCTTCAATGGCGCACCTTCTTAGAAGGCAAAGAGTATTTCAACCGTAAGGCGCATTTCAGATGACACTGGCAAGCCTGAGCAGCCTTGGGCGGGCGGACGGTTCTCTAGCAAACTGCGGGACCTTGGGGCTCTCCAAGCCACTCACCTGGGTACTTCCCACCTCTTCAACCCCGATCTTCCTTCCAGCCATTCAAGGTAATCACACGACCTGACCCAGCACCTAAGGTACTCCTTACATCATTGACCACGGAGGGCACACTCAGGTAAAATTGTCATTATACGCACAGTAGACAAGGATTGGGTACCCAATGGTTTTGCTTCAGTAGTGCAGGATTATTGTGAAAGATGCTACATGTTTGACTCATAATGTTGGGCAAGCAGTTAAGACAAAGCTGTCTGTATGTCCAGTACTGCAGGGTCCCTTTTTAAACATACAGACAGATTTCACGCAGCTCCCCATCTGTATGACATATTTCTACTTTCTTTTTATTGTGAATGTGTTTTCCGGGTGGGTGGAAGCCTTCCCATAGAGGAGGGCAGATGCATTGACTGTTGCAAAGAAATTGCTTGCTGAATTTATACACAATTTGTTTTGCCCCTTGTTATTGATAGTGATCGAGGTACCCATTTTACTGGTCAAATCATTAAGGAAGTGTGTAAAGCGCTAGGTATCTCCCAGCTTACCAACCCAGTCGAGCAGTTTTGTGGAACACCAAAATAGTAATCTAAAATTGAGGCTGTCCGAGGTGTGTCGAGAAACAGGGCTAAGGTGGCCACAGACACTCCGGAGCCCTTGCACTGTTCGCCATGCGTAATGACCCTCAGTGGAAGCATGGCCTGTCTTCCCATGAGATCCATACAAGGTGTCCCATGCAAGTAGGGACTGCGCCACCTGCAGCATTGCACCTCCTAAATCTGCACCAAGAGGATGTCCCTGTACTCCAGTATTGTCGCACGTTGGTCAAAGCAGAACACACCCGATCCTCCTGATGACGCACACTACTGTGAAGTCCTCCGGGGTGCCTTTGTGGGTCCATGCTGCCCACTGCTGCAGAGTGCCCGCACTTGATGAGGACATGCCTCCACCCTGTGCTATCCTCGTGGCTACTCCAGTGATCCCACCTCCAACCTGCCAGTGCCAGCCCAAGCCAGTGCTGCAGGCCTTTCTCAAGTGATGCCAGAGCCAGAAACAGCCCCCAAGGGTTACACAAAATATGCAGGTGCTGAACGAAGACCCCGATCTTTGCAACCTATTTACCCTGGTGCGCTGTCTGGGGGATCTGCTGCTCATCTCCTGCATCAGGCAATAGAAGCACCAGAAGGGACAACCATGACCTAGGTGCCGCTTCTTGCGTACCACCCACCCCCAGCACCTGGCTCCCATGGATCTCACAAGCCAGGCCCAAAGAGGTACGCCCTGCCTGCCCACATTGAGTCCCCCGGGTCAGTAATCCTGTACGCAGCACCAGCAAACCTGTTTTCTCACATCTGGATCTGACCATTCGTCGACGATTAATCCTCCTGGTGTGGTAGTGCACTGAATAAAATGAGAAACTGCTACCACAGAGATGCCGGTGCCAATGGGTTTTGGACCTGGTAATTCTCTTTGTCCTGATGACCACTGTGAGCATGTGGCTCTGATATTTTTAGCTTAAACTCTGGCAGGACGTGAACTTGCTGTTCCATATTGAATTCTTTTTTTTGAACATTTCTGGTAGTCCCGCTTGCAGAACTGTGATGTTTTCCCCATTCAAGAACTGTTCATGGAAGGGTCCTGAACTACAGGAACTTTGTCGAACTTCACTGTGCACATGCTTTCCCCACTTGAACTGGATTCTGTTCCCCGGCCACAAACGTTGATATCCCAGTACAGGCCCAAGCTCTCCAGAAGCTTGGACAGTTGGGCTCAGTCCCTGTCGCACCATATGCTGTTACTTGACAACGATTGTCATTGTTGGTTCATTGATCTGTTACCATCTTACTGTGACTGCTGCGTTTAGTACTACATGTCATGAAAATGATGGTCCTTCTGCACACCCTTGGGTTTTGCAAGGAACTCATGGTGGCAACAGTAAAGACTGACACAAGTGATCACAGTTCAAGGGCGTTTATCAAACTGTATGCAGGTTGGAAAAATGCCTAATCTAAACCTAAATCTAATATGGGAGCAAGTGTTGACCATCAAATGAAAATAAGGCAGTCCTAGTGGCGTTGTGTCAAATAAAAAGGGCCTATACTAAAAAACCTATTGCCAAACCTTACATCTAATATAAAAAGAGTGTGAGATGGTTTTCAAGAAAAGAAAAGTTTTCACAAATAATATGTCAGGATGCGGTAGCTTGGATCTCCCTTCCCCACATTTTGACCACGGGGTGAAGTGGGATCTAGGAGCACAGTACACTCTCGAGGTTCCTCAGCACGAGACAACAGTTCCAGGGAGACAACTTAAGTTTTCTCACATGAGCTTCCTCCATGTGATGCAGCCACATTTGCTTCATCAGGAAACCAGGAAAGAAAATCCATGTTTCCCTGGTCTTTTCCCTTCCGTTGTTCCACTGTGAAACAATAGGGTTGTAGGTCTAGAAACCATCACATGACCCGAGGGTTGGACTCTTCACACCATTTCATCCCAATAGGTAGTATCTAAAATGGATAATGGCCCACTTGATGGCTAGAGCCTCTAGTTCCCCCACAGAGTAGTAATTTTCACGCGGGAACAACTTGCGGCTGGTGTATAGTATGGGGTGTTCTAGTCTGTTGCAAATTTGGGACAGGATGGCTCCTAACCCTGTGAGAGAGGCGTCAATCTGTAAGACAATCTCTTTTGAGAAGTTGACTACTTTTAGGATTGGGTTTTGGAATAACGTCTGCTTTAAAATGTTATAGCATCTCTCGTCATCGTTCCAATGAAGTTTGTGGGGTTCGGCATTTTTAAGTTTATCTGTTAGCCGGGCCCTTTTGTCCAAAAAGTTAGGGATACACCTATGGTAATATCCTATTAGACCAAGGAAAGCCCACAAGATCTCTTTTGTTCTTGGGAGTATCCAAGACGGCTTTTACTGTTTCCTGTTGGGGCTGTACATTCCCATTCCCTATGAAAAAGCCAAGGTATTTCACAGATGATTGGGCCAATCTGAATTTAGCTGGATTAGTAGTTAGGCCAGCATTCCTGAGGACTTTCATGATGGTATAATGATGGAAGAGATGGTCCTCCCAGGTTTTAATATAAATGACGATATTGTCAATGTAAGCTCCACAGAAATCAGAATAGGGCTGCAGGATGTTATCCATAAGGCGTTGGAACGTAGCTAGTGCACCGTGTAGGCCGAAAGGGAGGGCTTTACACTGGAATAATCCTAGGGGTGTTGAAAATGCAGTTTGTTCCTTATCTGGCCCATACACAGGGACTTGCCAGTAGCCCTTTGTTAAATCTAGGTTGCATAGAATGGTGGCTGTTCTGAGTTTATCAATTAGGTCATCGATGCGTGGCATGGGATGGGCATTGAAGTCTGATATGGCATTAAATTGACAGATGTCTATGCAGAATCTCCAGGAATGGTCGGGTTTAGCGATATTAGCCTTCCACTTTTTGTTGACTTCCTCGAACACTATCTGTTCACATGCCTCTAGTAGACAATAGGGATTTACTACTTTGCTTTTAGGGGTTTAAATGCAATGGTATGTACCTTTTACTCTTCCTGTTTTTTCTGAGAATCCATCAGGGAATGAGACCATTACATATTTTAGATTTTCTCGTTGTTGAATAGATAACTCAGAAGGAATTAAGTCAAAGTTATATATATCTTCGGGAACCAGGCAAGATATTACTTTGGCATGGGTGGCTGACGTGTTCTCCTTACACTCTTTTAAGAGATTGAAGTGGACTTTATGTTTTTTGGTCTGGTAGGCTATTTTATACGTGCATGTTCCCGTTTGTTCTATTACCTCGTAAGGTCTGTGCCACTTAGAAACAAGTTTGTTCTCTGAGGTGGGTAAAATTACTAGTACTTTCTGTCCAATAGAAAAAGATCTTAAATTTACTTTTGTATCATAATTGGCCTTTTGTTGGCTCTGGGCTTTTCCCATATGAGTACAAACTAAGTCCCGAACCAACTTCATGTGTTCTTGCATTCTAGTGGTGGTTTGTGATATTGGAATTGGAGCCTCCTCTCGTTCTTCTCAGGCTTCTCGGAGCATGTCCAGGACATCTCTCAGTTCTCTTCCATAGAGTAGCTCAAAGGGAGAGAAACCCATGGAAGCTTGGGGGTGGGGGCTTCCTCACTGCAAATAGTGCCCATGGGATCCTTCAATCCCAGTGTTTCCCATCCATGTCTACCAATTCGCGTAGAATTCGTTTCAGGGTTTTATTGAATCTTTCTACTAGACCATCGGTTTGAGGATAGTACACAGAAGTTCCCATGGTAGTAATGTAGAGTAGCTCTTTAACTTCGGCTGTAAGTTTACTCCTAAAATGTGAAACTTGGTCTGGTAGTATTTCTTTGGGAAAATGGACCCTAGAGAAATAGGGTAGAAGATGTTATAGGTTCTGCTAAGTGGTATTATTTCACACTGGGAAAACCTCGGGATATCGGGTTACATAATCCATGATCACCAGGACATACTTGTTGCCCAATTTAGATGTTTCTAGAGGTCCTATTATGTCCATACCAATTTTAGAAAAGGTGACTTCTCTGATCGGCAACGGGTTCAGAGGGACAGGTACTGGGATGTGGGGGCTGGTCTTTTGACATATTTCGCAGGTTTGTATGAAAGTTTTTATATCGCTAAGGATACCTGGCCATTAAAAATGTCCACCAATATGCACCTGGGTTTTTAACGTGTCCCAAATGCCCTTCTGTGAGATGGGAATGTGCAATCTCTAGCACAACCTTTCATGGCTTTTAAGTATTAACAGTTGGGTTTTTCTTAAACCATCTGGGGAGGTTTCCCAAGTTTTAAGAAGAAAAAGCGACTTTTGTTCTCTATGCCTTCCTCTTCTGGAGTTGCTTTTAAAAAAGCTTCACCGAGGGCTGGATTATTTCGCTGAGCAAAGGCTAGGTTGGCATAGATGGTGGGTTTGTCTCCTTTCCTTTCTTTGATTTTAAGAGATCTATCTGCTTCTCCAAAGCCCAGCTTACCTCTTTCTGTTTTATCTGGTTTGCTTTAAAAAATTGAGGGAACCAAGCCCTTTCCAGAATTCCCTAGGCAATTTGGTCTCCACGGCATACCTCAAAAGGGATTTTGCCATGACTCTGTAAGAGAACCTTCACGTCTCCCCGGAAGTCTGGGTCGATAACGCCAGCTAAGACATCAAGTCTGTAGGAGTCATTCCTCTTTTCCCAGGGGGGATAATAGCTTCCCTACTGCTACATATATCAAACCTTATTGATTCCTTGGTGGCGGTGGAAGGGTTAGAGGCTCTGTGACTATAGTTTTGAAATTGTAGGTGAGTGTTAGGGCCCTTTTTATCATGGTAACACGTCATGCAGTGGATGGGAAACAGAGTAACACTTACACCAAATAACGGAACGAACTCAGGAAGATGGCAAGTTGAACTGTTTTAATATGAAATGTCTAAAACAGGGAGTTTACAACAGACATCAACGGACATTGCACAGCATTTCTCTCGAAGCATTTCATAAAAAATCATACGTATATAGCAAAAAACATCATACGTTATGTCATACTACGTGGCAAATAAGAAAATCCTACGGGGGGGGTTATGATGCACTAAAAAGGAACATCTAAGTATACTTTCTATAAGGGGTGTTGTGATTGTGTCTCTATAGTCAGGATTTGAGCTTACTAAAGTTGTGACACCGATGTCCAGCTTCTATATAATCATGGCTCCGCCTGAAGTCTATTCACTGCGTATAGATAGCTTCTACGATCACCTAGTCAACTTGCGTTGCTGCATCTGTACAGTTATTGAACGGCTTGCATTTTCTGCAGTGCTCTTCACACGTGCAATCTTTTTTTTTTGAAAAATCTTTATTGGTTTTTCGAAACATATAGCAAACAGCGCATTGGCGGAGCGGTGTAGTATGTGTAATAACAAAACATCAACCTTAACATTCCCTCCCCACCCATTCCACCCCCCTCCCCTCGAGACCACAGTTTAAGCCTCAGTCCTCAATAGGCTTGCATGCTGAGCAGGGACTGCCAGGACTGATTGGTGTGCTGTCAGGTGTTGCTGAACGGAGAAGCGGCTCCGTCAGCTCTACCCAGCGGAGAAGATCTGCACTGGAGTCTAGTTTTTGTACCAGGATAGCCACTTCCCAAGCCGCCGTCTCCGCGGCGACCCATCTCTTGAGGTCGTACCACCAAAGGGCCTCACTAGGCCCCCCTGCGCTCTTCCAGCCCATGGCTATGCGCCTTTTTGCTGTTATATAAATCAAGTCCAAGAGTCTATTTAGGGGCTTGTTCTTGGTGCTTCGCCTGTATGTCCCCAGTATGCAAGCTGCAGGTTCATGAATTTCAACTTCAATCCCCGCCAGCGCCACCCTATCTTTCACCCGGGTCCAAAACCTCAGGACCACGGGGCAGCTCCAGAACATGTGGGTCATTCCTGCTTGCGGCGCATGGCACTTGGGGCATGTCTGTGGCGAGGCCCCTTTGAACTTTGATATGGCGTCAGGTGTAAGGTAGGCTCTGTTTGTGATGTATAGCTGTATTAATTGGAGGCGAGCGTTCCTGGAGGTCTTTTTATGGTAGTGGGTAATCCTCTCCCATGTGTTGTCCTCGAATACAAGGCCCATTTCGTTCTCCCATCTCTTTTTGCATTTTAGTTCTTTCGTTGTCGTTGCTAGTAATAGGGCCTCGTATATTCTGGAGGTTTCGTGGCCTCCCTCGGCAGTGTCTAGCAGTGTTTCGATGGTTTCGTTCTCGGTAAATTGATTGTCTACCTCAGGCCATCTCTTCTTTAAGGCCAGTGTTACTGCCCCGTGGAGCAAGAACTGCCCGATGGGCAGGCCCGTCGACTCGCAGAGGTCGGGAAATGTCAAAAGTTCGTGTTCTTGCATGAGGTCGCCCAGTGTTGCCACTCCGTAAGGCTCCCACACCGAGCGAGTTTCGGTGTGCCCCCAAGAGGGTGTCGCCATGACTGCAGCGATGGGGATCTGTGGGGAGTAAGGGTCTCTTAGTCCTACAGCCTTGCAGGCCCGCTTCCAGAGCTGAGTTCCCAGCTTGGCCAGGTATGGGAGACGTTGTGGCGCCCCCTTCTCGACCCATAACAAGTCTCTAAGTAGCAGTAGCGGCAGTGCCGGCTGGAGAAGTCTGGTGTCAGTGGTGGTTTCATCTGCCATCCAGTGCGTTACATGTTTCAATTGGCTGGCCAGGTAATATAATTCGAAATTAGGGACTTTCAGTCCGCCCCTCTCGTAGGGCCTCTGGAGGATGTCGAGCCCCACCCTGTGCCTGCCTCCCTGCCATAGGAATCCTCTGCAGAGATTGTTCAGGCCTCGGAAAAAGGCTGAGGGGATGTTGTAGGGGACGTTGGTAAAGCAATGCAGTAGGCGTGGGAGCGCTACCATTTTGAGGAGACCTGCCCTCCCTGCCACAGAGAGAGGGAGTTTCCCCCAGAAAGCCATGGAGTTAGTAAGTGCGTCCATTGTTCTAACTGTGTTGAGAATGTGTTCAGTGTTCGGGCTACGGTGTATGGTAATACCCAAGTATTTGAAGGACGTCACCTGCCACTGGAGAGCTAGTGGGGGCAGGGGTCCACCCCTATTGCTATATAATGCTGCGAGGGGGTAGAGACACGACTTGTCTTTGTTTATCTGGATGCCTGTGTGTTTTTGGAAGCAGTCAAGCGTCTCCAAGATGTAGGGCAGGAGGTGCTCGGGGTTATTTAGGTAGAGGAGAGTGTCGTCCGCGTACATGGAGATAAGGTGTGTCACTCCATCTAGTATGATGCCTCCCCCACCGTATTCCTGCCGGATGTACGCGGCCACTGGTTCAGCGGCAATGATGTAAAGCATGGGGGATAAGGGACATCCCTGTCGTGTACCTCTATGAAGGGGCCATTTGTCGGAGTACGTCTTATTGGTACGCACTCTGGCCACGGGGTGGGTGTAAAGCAATTGGGTCCATTTAAGGAAGGCGGGTCCAATGCCCATCCTGACCATGGTGGCGTACAACCATTCCCAATTAACCGAATCAAAGGCCTTGGTGGCGTCTAATGATGCCATCGCGTATTCCTGGGTGTCTTGCTCAGTGCAGTATATGATGTGGTGTAACCTGCGTAAGTTTTCAGTGATAGAGCGCCCGGGTACATAACCAGTTTGGTCGTGGTGAATCAGCAGGGGGATCACCTTGCGTAGTCTATTGGCGAGGAGTGCCGACAGTATTTTGCAGTCGACATTTAGCATAGAGAGAGGTCTATATGAACCGCAATCTGTTCCTTCTTTGCCGGGCTTCAGCAAGGGGATGATTATTGCTTCCCTCATGGAGTCAGGGAGTAAGCCGCGTTCAAAAGCCTCATTGTATACTTGCGCTAGCAGAGGGGCAAGGGTCTCCTCGTATGTCTTATAGAATTCCCCGGGGAGGCCGTCCATGCCTGGAGCCTTCCCAGAGGGTAATGATCTAATGGTTGCCTTGACTTCATCTGGGGTGATCGGGTCTTCCAAGGCTACGGCCAACTGCGGGTCTAGCTTGGGTAACTCTATGCAGTCTAGGGCGTCCTCGATCCCGGTATCCAGCGAGGGCGGGGCCTGGGAGTATAGGTCCCGGTAGTACTCAGAGAAGACCATGTTAATTTCTGCCTGGGTGTGCACCGAAGTGCCATCTGGTCTGAGGATGTGGCAGATGGGGGTCCTAGGGGTTTCCCTTTTGTACAGCCAGGCCAAGAGTTTGCCGGGCTTGTCTCCCAGAGCGTGTGTCCTTTCAGTGTGTTTGGCGTAGCTTAGTTTCCCCAGGGACTCCCAGTGCGACAGACAGGCCTGTCTCTGCGTTATTATTTCCCGTACCTGCTCAGGAGTCGGATTTGCCTTGTTCTCCAGCTCCCCCAGCACACTTTCTGCTTTCGCCAGGGCATTCGTAATGGCCCTTTGAGCCCCCCCTACTGCCGCTAGCATGTCCCCTCTCATAACCACCTTATACGCCTCCCACGCGGTGCTGATGCGTTCTACACTGCCTAGGTTGTTTAGCCAGTATTCGTCTGTGCTGTCTTGTACATGGCCCCTGAAGGCCGCGTCAAGCAGTGCTTCTGCTCGCAGTCTCCATGTGGGGACCGGGGGTCTGGGCGGGTACACCTCCCAGGTGACTGACAGGGGTGAGTGGTCTGATAATACTCTAGGTAAGTATTGTGCCTCGCTGAAAGTGGCTTGCTGCTCCTGGCTGACCAGCATGTAGTCCAGCCTGGTGTGGACGTTATGTGGCGGGGAGAAGAAGGAGTACTCCCGTCTCTCCGGGCTCAGTTCCCTCCACAGATCGCAAAGTGACAGGTGGGAAATCAGTTTGGATAGTATCTTGGCAGGGGGGGACGGGCGGGAGTGTTTGGTGTCTGACCTATCTTTGAGAGGGTCTAAAGTGCAGTTGTGATCCCCACCCCATATCATGGTGCTATTTACGTAGGGGCATAATCTAGAGCTCAGGGAATGGAAGAAAGCCGTGGCGTCATGGTTAGGTGCGTACGTGCTAATCAGGCATAGGTCTCTTCCCTCCATGGTACCCTGCACCAATGCCATCCTGCCCTCGTTATCTGTCTTGGTGTCCGTGACTTTAAAAGGGACTGTCGGGTTAATCCACACCAGGACCCCCCTAGCATATGAGGAGTAGGAGGATCCCACCAAGGTCCCCCGCCAGGTTTTGGCTAGCGCGGTCAGTTTTGCCTCTGTTAGGTGTGTCTCTTGAAGCATGGCGATCCCTACCTTGCATCGTCGCAGGTATGCTTGGATCCTTCGTTGTTTCACGTAGCTATTCATGCCTCTGACGTTCCATGTCATCACTTTTACTCTCTCAGCCATAGTCATGGTGGTGTTCTCTCTCCTGTCCTGGTCTTGGTCGAGATCTTGTTAGAGGTGCTGTAGTATTGAGGTAGTCCTGTGGTCTCGGTATTTCAACTTTAGGGTTCCCAACTAGGGTGCGGATTTCCGGCTCCCCTTTCCCTAAGAAAAAACTTCCCCAACAAATAACTGGTCTGACAAGGTACTCCTTGTCGTGGCTGTCCCGTTTCTGCTCCTTAGGACCTGGCATGGTCTTCGGGTGCCCTACGGGCGGGTAAACGTACCCTGAAAAAGAAAAAACAGAAAGAAACAAGCTCCTGGGGGGTTGTGGGAGCTAAAACTTCGGTGTTCCGCGTGACAGGATCCTTTCAGCTGCTTTTGGGGTTAGATTGCTATGATCTTATGGTGCGATACGATACGGCAGTCTCAGGTAGGTGTATCAGTGCGGTTTGCGCCTCTTGCCTTCGATGTCTGGTAGTTGCTGCTCATCCATCCAGTCCCGGGCTTGTTCCGGTGTGTCGAATAGGTGGGCTCTGTTCTTGTGTATTACTTTCAGCCTTGCAGGGTATAGGAGCATGTATTTCAAGCCAGCGCCCTTCAACCTGGCTTTGGTGTAGCTGAACTGAGCTCTGTTCATCTGCACTTGGAAAGTGTAGTCGGGGTAAATAGCGATCTTGGCCGAATTTCTCAGTATCTGGCCCCCCGACCGAGAGTACGCCAGGACGACCTCGCGGTCTCTGTAGTTTAATACTTTTGCTATCATAGGCCTGGGAGGGCCTCCCGGCGGGGGCCTCCTGGCAAGCGACCTATGGGCCCTTTCGATGGAGAACCCCTGCGATAGTTTCTCTGCGCCGATCTCCTGCAGCAGGAGGTTTTCCACGTAGTTAGTGGGGTCCGAGCCTTCGATGCCCTCCGGTAGGCCGAGCAGCCGGATGTTATTCCGGCGGGCCCTTCCTTCGGCCTCCTCCACCTTGTCCTCCAGATTCTTGACCGTTTGCTGGAGGCCTTCCATGTCATGCAGAAGCTGGGTGTTCGCTTCAGAGTTCTCACGTACTTGGGTCTCGAGCGCGTCAGTTCTGCCGGCCAGGGAGCGGACGTCTTGGCGAAGGAGTCCCAGATCTATGGCCACAGCGTCGATTTTGTTCACCATAGTTGTTTGGATTAGCGTGATGGCCTCCAAGAGTTGTGAGTTGGTGGGTTCAGACGTCACTGGTGTAGGGCTCATGTCTCTAGCGGCAGTCGCCATGGTTGGACACTCCGGGCTGGGGGGCTCAGGGGCTGTGTAAGCGTCTAGGGTGGTCTGCCGCTGTTTAGACCTGGCCCCCCTCCCCGTAGACTTGTCTAGGCCGGACATCCTCTCAACTCAGCAGGTATAAAGTACTGCAGCCGGGTGCCTAGGCCGGGGTACTTCAGAAGTGCCCTCTGTAGAAATTGCCCACTTACGGTTCCTCCGGCACTCGTAGGATTATGGTCCGCACTTTGGGCCCTCCAGCGGGGTGTCAAGCGCTCCGGCGCCGGTCCCCCGGGGCCTCCAGGCTCTGCGAGGTGCAATGAGTTCGAGGGGCCGCTCTCCAGCCTGTGGTTGCTGCCGCTCACGGTACTCAGTGGGGGGGGGGGCTCCTCTCGTTAGCCCGCCCGCCCCGAGCGTCGCGGTCCCAGCGACCCGCCTCTAGGGCGCAGGGGGCCCGGGCCGTGGCGTAATTCGGGCGGATGGCGCACGCAGCCTCCGTGGTAGCGCCAACCTGGGGCAGCGCAAGGTGGCCAGCGCTCGCACTCGATGTAGTGCGCGATCTCCAGGCCCCGGTTCCGGCCGGTCCTCAATCCCCTATGATTCCAGCAACGGGGCCGGCAGGCACCATCGGCCGCCCTGGTCGCCTCCTCGTCTTCGAGCCCGGAACTCCCAAGTTTACCGTAGGGGTGGCCTCCGAGGGGTCAGCAGGGGCACCACCCTCACACGTTCCACTCGGCGACGTAGGGCGGCCTTCTCCCGGGAGACGGGCTGACGCCGGGCTCTCCGGGCTCAGCAAATGGAGGCCGCCATCTTGGCCGTCCGCTTCGTGGGATACGCGGTCTTCTTAACTTGGCTCCCGGGCTTCCACCTTCGCATGTGGGGAGTCCAGGAGGCTCCCGTCACAGCCGGCAGCTCTCGGGGTGGTTTGTAGGCACCAAGGCCGGCTAAAATTCAGGAAAAAGCAGCTTATCGATGGCTCATCGTGCGGAGCTTGCCGGAGTCGCGTCCGCTCTACATGGCGGTTGGCCACGCCCCTCACACGTGCAATCTTTATCTTGCACATGAAAGTTTACTCTCTTTGTCCATGCTTCACAGTGCGTCACGCTCGTCTCTCGTAATGTCACCAACTTCTCTTTCTTTCATTTTTCATATTCTTTCGGGGACCTCCTCCATGGGCTTGTCATCTATTCGGGGATACGTCAGATAGGGTTTTCTTAGTGGATATCTTTTCTCAACGATTCAACGCGGAATAGTCATAACCGCTGATGTCAAGCATGGCACAATTTCTGGCTTCCAGCATATAGGTGTGAAGAGGGCAGGACTTCCTTTAGGAGCACATGGCTGCTCCTCTACATTCCCCCTTCTGGTTCATTCATCAACCACACCTTCATTGATCTCCACATTTGGATAGATTCTCTTGAAGAAGTGCTTCTTTGGAGTCCAGATCTTTACTACTCCCTTCAGGGATCCTGCTGACTTTACATGTTCATCCACACTCCAGGTCATATAGCTGCACTGTCCATTCGGATTACAATAGACTCATCATAGTACGTATTTCATGTGATTCTTTGGGCGTAGGAACATTGTTCCCTCAGGTGCTATGATGCTGGCCTCTATATATTTTTTGATATCTTCATCTGTCAACTTCTTGGGTCCCAACCCTGATTTGACATTGATCATGATTTTCATTCCTACTGCCTTCTTTGCAGTCTTCTTGCACTGTGCAATTATTATCCTGATCAGACAGAATCCAAACATCACCATCACTAATACTGCTCAAAGAAACTTGAAGATGTTCACCATCCACTGTGGAACCCACGAGAATATAGATGCAAACCAACTATCATCTGCAATGTCCTCTGTCTCGTCTTCCATCTGGTTGTGCAGTTTTGTCAGCAACAGTATGGCCTCTGTGTAATAAAGTCTCTTATTAGTCACAAGGGACACACAGACCAGCTGTGGAGACTGATATTGTTCCAGGTATGCTTTATTGGTACAATATGTACAGTTCCAGTTACTCTGAGGTATTTACAGTAGTCTGGATGACAGGACAAGGACAGGGATAGGTAGTACAGTACACATGAAGGAGAAAACCCACCGGCCATCCACTCACTCCAGCTCAGGCCCCCAACTGACTCACTCAGAACATTCATACAGTGATGCACTCAACATTCTCCTGGCTGCATCATACATCACATTCTATGGCAATCACTCCAGGCCAGTGACAATGTACAAGACTATATATAACATCTCCCTTTCTTACCAGATTCAACCACAACATAACATCTCCCTTTCATACCGGAAGTACCCACGCGTGACATCTCCCTTTCATATCAGGTTCATACACACAAACATCATCCTTTCATTCGGGGTGGAGGGAGGTCAGCCAAATACACATCACTCGCCCACTCATGAATCTAAACACAACCAGAATCTCACACAGATGAACTACATGTAACAGATGAGGTGCTCCTGGCAGCACCGGAGGTCTTAAGCTTAAAACTATTACTTAAGGAACAATGGTGAATGCTTAACAGTAACTAATGCAAAAGTGCGCACTATATATATACAGAATGTACATTTGCCGGCAATAAAAAAAAGATTTTTCTTTTTTTTTTAGGCACAACCCTTGTACAGTCAGTTGGCCAAACTCTTTATGGTGCAACCCTTATTCAGTCAGCTGCCCAAACTCTTTCATGACGCAACCCTTATGCAGTCGGTTGGCCACTTAAGCATCTCACATTAGAGCGTACGCATATAACATATACCTCAAAAAAGAGTATACATACCGCCACTTTTTTCTTTGTGGCTCTGGTGGAAATTTAAAATTCTCACCTGGCTTCAAATATCTCCAAGACTATTTGATTAGTACACATTAACAGGAATACCCATTAATTAGTACACATTAACAGCACTACCCTGCACCGCGACCATGAACTACAACACGTGTGTCATGGCCGGGATGGAACACATAACAGTGGGCCACAACATCACACAAACTGAGCAAGACAATGGCCCAAAGTCAATTGCAGGGTATCCAATGTAACTAATGTTTTGTTCAACAACTCTCCAAAGGGTAAATCAGACCCTTAACACCATAACCATAACATACATTATTCAGTATATAAACATTTCTTGATGATGGTGGAAATTTGAGAAAATAAAAAAAAAAATTATTATTACTTTGTGCTTAAAAAAAAAAAATGCGTTTTTTCATTTATATTGATAAGTGTTGCAAAAGTCCATGGTGGCTTTTCCACATTCATTAAGAAAAAAAAAAAATCAAAATAAAGAAAAAAATGTAAATTGTCACGTTTGCATTAATGCCACACATAATTCAATCCAAATAATGATGCCAAGGGAAGGGGTTTCTCATAGCTTATTTCACAAATATGCTGCTTGCTCACGTTGTGTCTTTAGTTCCGTTGATGTATATAATAATGACTTGCAAAATGTTCCTTTCAGCTCCCCAAACTAAAGCTTTGTTAAGGTACGCACACGGCAGCAAGTGTTTGCATATTTGCCAAAAACCATTAAATCCACTATTTTGGAGCCAACAGAAAATATATTTTCTTGTAGCTTCTTTACTTATCTCCCCCACTTTGTAATTTCAGTTCTGTTGATAAAATACCATTTTGTCTTGCAAGTGTTCCTTCCTGCACCCAATACCACCAGTTTGTTTAAGGCAATCATTGAAATTATTCATTTCCCGGACATGTTTGCACGTCACGATGGCGAACTCAGCATCTTTTTTCTCCATTAACCCATATTAAGTTGAAGGAACGAAATTGCCACGCATCACATGCTTCCATTGTCTGCTCCGCATTCCATGGATCACCATCACCCACTGAATGTTTACACACGTCATCATTCACTCGAAGGGCTGGAGGAGAACAGACCTCGCTGGGCCTCTGATGTAACTGTATTACACTGAGCATTTTGTGAAATTCAGGCAGGATCTTTGATAAAATCAAACTCCAAACTTTATCCATGTTCATTCCACATGGGAGACATTGTTTAATACACAAAAAAAACTTGGCACAACAAAAATGTCTTTCATGACGGGTTGCACACTGCCTTTATGTATTCATTTTCACAGTTAATATTCTGAGTGCATGGAGCTCTGGCGCCACCCAGTGGTTTGCAGAATGCACAGGGTGGTCAATGAAACTGTAAAATGCTCCCATGAAGTTATTGCATTTCATTGACACACACTGCCCCCAACTCCTACGCTGGGAGTTATCTTTTTACTTATTAATTTGAACGGGGCTCAAAAAGTCAATTCCCAACTAGCAGGGCCCTTTTTGTCTCCATTAAGATCTCTGAGGCATATTCTTCCTTTTAGTGCACATTTATATGAGGGAACTCTGGGGAAATTATTGGTTGCTGGGGACCTCCCTCCCAGAGTCCAGTGGCAGATATACATTTTCAACCCTGGAGCTGGCAGGATGTTTATTTTTGAGTCTTTGGGGGAACGGTGGGTCACTCTTAGGCTGCTTCCCCCTACACAGCTCTCCTTACTGTACATTTTTGTAGCTGCAGCTCCTCAGTTGCACTCTGTCCTTTTAAGTTGTATTTGTCCATATTCCTGGGTTCTTTAACTCTCGTCGCCAATGTAATAAAGTCTCTTATTAGTCACAAGGGACACACAGACCAGCTGTGGAGACTGATATTGTTCCAGGTATGCTTTATTGGTACAATATGTACAGTTCCAGTTACTCTCAGGTATTTACAGTAGTCTGGATGACAGGACAAGGACAGGGATAGGTAGTACAGTACACATGAAGGAGAAAACCCACCGGCCATCCACTCACTCCAGCTCAGGCCCCCAACTGACTCACTCAGAACATTCATACACTGATGCACTCAACATTCTCCTGGCTGCATCATACATCACATTCTATGGCAATCACTCCAGGCCAGTGACAATGTACAAGACTATATATAACACTCTGTCAAATGTCCCGTTCTCGTCATCATGAGAAGGCAACATGATGGCCCGATTTTGGTGCAAACTCCTCCTTCCATCGCAATGATCATGGCAAGTACATATCTATTCTGTAGGGTCATCAGTCTTATGACCCTCAATTCTTCTTTGATAGCATTGAATCCCTTTATATTGGTGTTGATGGTCTGCAGAAACTCCCATCTGGTAATCTGCAACCATTTGGCGTTGGCCATCGGCTGGATCCTAGGCATATAGATAGTTGTGAATGTTGCCGAAGTCTGGCTGAATAACCTGTGCTCATAAGGAATAGCGTCAAAGGCGTCTATTGATTTAGCCGAGAAATAATTCTCTCTTTTTATTTGATTCAGAAGTTTGAGTGATTGTCTTCATCTCAAATTGTCATGCGCCCTGGTGGTTGGCGCCTCTGGTGCCAATGGTGGACTCGTCTCCATTGATTTGTGCCGTCATGGCTTTCGCCGTCCTCCCAGTGCTATCTAGTTGTTTCTAAGATGGCGACTGCTGGGAGGTTCTTATTCCATTCCCTCCCGGTGGTCGACGTGTTGCAACCCTGATTGCTTTTCCTCTTTGGGTTTATATGCTTTGTTTTCTGCTTTTCGGCTTCCCACCATCTATCTTTCTGCCGGGCTTTCCAACCAACCTCCTCCTTTTGTTCACGCTTGCTCGCGGCAGGTTCCCTCCTCTGCTCGTGGCTCTGAATTCTCCCTTGCCGCCTCCCAGGCACGCCCATTCTCTCTCTCGCTACCCTCCGGTTCTTTTTCTTCTTGCTTTTCCTGTTCTGTTTGGCTTCTCTGCCTGATCTCTGCTTGCTCCTAGGCTCAGCCTCCCGTACCTCCCCGGTACTCAGTCTCTCCCACTCTGATGTCCTATCCTGTTTGGGCTTGTTTGCTCATAGTCTGGAGTACCTACCTGTTTCCATGTGTTCACCCTGCTCAACACACTTGCCATTATCCCTGCAGCCAGACCGGGATACGGATATCCCTCAGGAGCTCTCCGCAGAGCAGACCTTTCGCTGTGGCACTGGGATTCACGCTGCAGCACCTTCTCGCCATCGCCAGTCAGGGTTTTTTGGTACCTGAAGAGGATTTATCCCCTTTTTTGGCTCTCCCAGAAGTGAGGTCACTGGCCTGCTGAAACATTACGGCCAAAGTGGCATCATTTCGTTGTAGACCATATATGCATTAAAAAAAGGACTACAGAGTCAGAGGAAGGAAGAAGGTGCCATCTCCAAGCTCCAGTTCTCAAGGTGTGGAAGAGGGGGACTCCTCTGAAACTCACACTGAGCCTTCTGAAGTTGACATTGACACAAATGGGCATCTACTTTCGGAGATTCACCAATGCTTAGGTTACTCTGAGGAATCGCTAATGCTGGAACATGGATGATCACCAAGGAGCATGTCCCTCACCAATCCTTGGCCAGCTTCATGTAGGCCCTTGTCCCACAAGCCCAATATCGATATATCAGGACAGCTGTCCCTGCTCCCATTCTAGTAACGTCAACTATAGTCTTGCAGCCTATGTTACTTCCCACACAAAATCTTCCCTCTCATTGGAAGTACAATGTTGCATTTGCCAATGGAATCACAATCATTTGGGCTGATTCATTTTCTACCTAGGTCAGCAGCTTGGCGTGCTTCGCCCATGGCTTTGAACACCAATCATTCACTCTTTGTACTTCTTGCACATATTCTGACTTCAGTAGATGAGCTGCACAAGACATCATTCATGCTTCCCACCCTTTCTTAGATTTCACTTGTCGATAAACCAAGAATTGAGTTTGTTCCCAACATCCAGGTGACCCAGCTATCTCTGTTATGTCAGGGCATTCCATTAGCTTCAGATCTTTCATGACTACTTCTTCCTGTCCACCTGCAGGATACACAAACGTCTTACTCTCCTATCCAGGTTGTTTCTCTATTTGTGAAGTATAGATATAATCATATTGAAACGTAAACAACCACTTTGATCTCCATCGCAGAGTAGCCCAACTTCCTTGAAATTGGCCTCTGGTCATATATGCTGCAAAGTGAATGAAGCATCTGGCATTGTGTTCTGAAACCTCTCTAGAAATAAACGTTTGTGCTGCATTCATGGCATAGCGTATGAGGGTGCAGACGTAGCAACCCTCCTTAGAGGTTCTCTCTCCCACCTTTCTCATGTGCTGATACCCAAGTGTGCTGCATTATCTAGATAAGTGTTTATCCCTTCATTATCTTCCTCTGCAATTCTCCTAACTCTTCCATATGCAAAGTTTGTATAAGGACCACGAAGTGAATCAAAAATGGTTTCATAGTGGGGAGAACTAAAGAGAAATCTGCTTTATTTGGACCAATTTGATAGAGAGTGTTAAGCAGGAGAAACAGAAAGATAAACAGTTTGATTGTACAGGCATATACTATGCACAATACCATGGACATCCACCTTTCTCTCCATCCTGGGATTGGCCGGGTTTGTTCACTCTCTAAAATTGTACTAGCTTCAACATTCCTCATTTTTACTACAATTGTTTAAGGAAAAAACACTTTTATTCCTGCAACGGCAATATCGGCCATTTTTAGGATGCTGTAAAAAAGTGTGAACATCAACGTCTCTTCTGACAAGAGCAGGATAAGCTTAGAGGATAAGTACAAAAACAGCAAATACAAGTCTATGCACCTCCCCGTTGGTTAGCACCATAGATTCAATCAAGCAGGTATGCATTGAGAAATGATTCTGGATACTGATCTCGTTTCCAACTCTTAATTAAAAACTGTTGTTTAGACATAACTTTAATACATCGGTGTGATTTCTAGTTAATTTTTCGAAAGATTCCTATGGCTCTCAGCAAGGGCTTGCACTCCCGCTATAACATCTATATGGAGTGTCAGACTGAGCCTTAGTCCATATGCAAAATTTGCATTATTAACTGATTGCTTTATTGTCCTTCTTCTTCATTGTTCGAGTCTGCACACGCTGAAATTCTTCTTCTTGTCTTGCTTCTGGGTCGGCACCAGTAGGAGGGGCGGTCTCACTCGTATATGGTTTTATATCACTTAAATGAAGACAAGCTTGCCTGACTTGGACTTTTACTACTGAGGGGGTTATATTTTCAACGCAAAAGGGGCCATGGAAACGTGGCTCGTGCCACTTCCGGGTGACGTTTTTGATCAGATCGCTGTCACCATTAAATAGTTTAGGTGCTGATAATAGTTCAGGAGATCCAGTTGCTGTATTGCCTTCATCTGTGTTCTGAGACCGACCCCTTTGACGCTTGAATTGATCTGAAATGAGAGAGATGCTAGAGGTCATACATGTCAAATATTTATTCAACTCATCACCTAACAGTTTCGCTGTGCTCTGGGCATCACTTCTACTCCTCGATGGAGGTGTAAGAGGCATTCTCATTCGCCTTCCTGTCACTAGTTAGCGGGGGGTGAGGTGGTTGTCTGAAACAGGCTGATTCCGTAGGGCATATAAAGCTAAGGGCAGCCAATATAGCCATCCCTTCTTCTGAAAGGGGCCCGTAGGGGACCCTGACGTCTATGGAAACAAGGCGAGTCCCCACACACAATAGAGACGCCAGACACAAGGTTGTATTCCCAAAGCTAGGGTTTTATTGCAAAGCAAAAGTCTCAGTTGGCCAACTCGGTCTCACGGCCCGCGACGTGTATCTCTAGACCTCGAGGGACGCAAGAGAGCGAATTACGTACATCAGTTACATATATACAAAATGCATATCAAACAATCAGCTATGACATGTTTAACACCCCTCTTTATTGGGTTTCTTTGAACTTGGTGTGATGATGGACATCTCCGACCACTATGACGCCTTCAAACATCTATTCTAGTAACAATTTGCAATTTGTGAGTGCGAAGGCATCTTTCAGTTATTGAATAGAACACGGCGCTTCTGTTCTTGGAAGCTAACTACATACGGGGGGGCAAGTTGCATTCCGGACCTTGCTATCTATCAGGTGCTATTCGCGTCCTGGGAGCCGACATGCTCTAGCGGGCTCAGCAAAGGGGGGCCGTAAGAAAAGCATAATTCAAGCCTTTAGCGGTATTATTATAACATATTCTACCATATAACGAGACTGGCTGGCAGCTGTGAAATGATTAAATGCCCTGCAGCTCTGCTTCAAGGCTACATTCGGGAGGGAGCCGGGCATTCTTCCTGGCGCTGCCTACGTTTGTGTTTCAGCGAACTCTTGTTATCCTCACGGCCCTGCGGCCTTGTGCTTTTCACATACAGACAACAATGTTTCACAGTCGAGCAGTGTAAGCGGAAAATATACTGCGAAGCAATAGGAACAGAAAGCAATGAGCAATGGTTAGAAAGCAAAATGGCGATTCTTGTTACATCAAAATGGCCATTCATTGGCAAACTCGAAAACCTATATTTTGTCATATCGTGCATGAGACGGTTGGCCCACGGCCACCAAAATGCGTTTGCGGTTTCAAAGTAGAGGTATCCGTATTTCTAGACTGACAAACCCTCCTTTGGCCATATGCCAAACGTCTCATCTATTTGTTGAAACCTCCTCTAGTGATGATGAATCTGAAGTACTTATGTCTGAGTCTTGCATGCTATCGTGGACATCATTGTCTTCATCAATATCTATTGCCATCAACTCTTTTACTGCTCTCGTCTCATTTGGGTCTGGGCTAGTTCGATCATGAGGTTGTTTTTTCTTTGTTATCATATGCATGCATCCTTCCGTACATCCCTCAGTTACCTCAGCGCAAACTATGGGTAAACAATGTATACAACAACAGCACGTTAGGAATATTCCGAACACCACTACTAATATTGAGATCAACTTCCATCCCCAAGATCGTAGTATTCCCCAAAACCAAGATCCTATTCCCCAGCTCCCTTCTCCAGTAGGGAGCTCAGAGCTTAGATTGTGCTTTTTCTTTATTGCTTCAAAGATAGTGGGGGAATAGTCATCGATATAAACGCAACATGCTGATCCCACTATTTTGCAAATTCCCCCAAGATCAACCAGGATCACATCGAGAGCCATTCTATTCTGCAGCGTCATTAACCTGATTCCTCTTTCTTCCAACGTCATGTTAAATAATGTATCTGTTGTTGTGTTTATTGTATTCTTTAGGATTCTGGACAGTTGCCTTCTATTTTAGGAGTTCACTATCTGTCCTAAGAATAGAATGAATGATTTTGCTACGTCAGTTGCTATTAAAACACCTTTGTCAGTCCTTTTGACTCTAGTTCTGGATAATCTGGCCATGGCTGCTGTTTCTAAGAGGAATACTCCTGGGAACAGTAGCCCTAGGTAACATGTACCTCCCCAGTTTCTGGGCAACCAAGGGTATGCTTTCTCTCCACATATAAAATAAACTGGATCACCTACGTATACTGGTTCTATTTCCCATTTTAGTACCACTGTATTCATACAACCAGTGTATGTTCTGACTGAAAAAGAGCCTTTCTTTAGACAAAAAGGGACAGTTCTTGGGCTATAATTCACCGTGTAAAATGGGGGAATTGCATCTTTGTCCCCTTCTGTTCGTACACGAAACGTCATTACAGATGTTTTTTCTGGCGGGGACAATCTATCTCGTCTATTTTGTCGCGTTATCTTCCGTGTACTTTTCCTCGTGGGCTCTGGGGCTATTACTTGTGCTTTATGGAAAATGGAACAACCCACAGGCTTCATTATTATCTCCTCAAACTCATTCATGTTGGTTCTGTCTAATTGACCCGTATTGCTCTCATTCCATTTCCCATAGAACATTGCACCTAAAGATGCACTACATGCAGAACTTAATGGTAATGGCTGCACATACCACCCTATTCCTTTCCCGGCATGCTGTGGTAAATGGGCACATACCCAGCAGTTTTTTTTTCTTTAGGATTGCATGTGTCATGTTCATTATCAGCAGTAAGGTGTTATTTCCAAAACCTTCCCTGTGTTTTTCTTCCATTGGGGGTAGGGTATAAGTGATCACCTGAACCGGGCTTTCAGTAGTGGATATATTAATTATTGGTAAAAACATTTCTAGTCGGTGTATTGTTTCTATCCACCATAATATTAGGGCTGTCGATATTGGTGCTACCACGCTCATAAAACACATTATTATTGTTAGTACCAGCATACAATTTGTTTTACCATGCGTTTTTCTTAAACTTGTAGTCTTTATAACTGACTCATTCTCAGCGGTGGTGGTGCAGGAGGAGGCTGGAACCAGTCCCGGCATGTTTCTCGTCGTCCTTCTTCTTTTTTATCACAGTTTGTTGTGGATATCTTCCTTCGTCGCGCTTGCTCTGATGTTAATAAGTTCAATGGAATTGTCACAGTTCAGTTCTGCCTGTCCTTTTTCGCCTGGATCCGATTATTTGTTTTTAGGCGAGATCACTTGTCCCCTCTTTCACTGCTCAGAGGACCTTTGATCGGTTATCTTATCGCCTTAGTATCATGTGCGCCCTGCTTGTCCGCTCTGGTTCAGGACACATGTACTGTTAATCCGTTATATTACTTGCCATAGTACCATGTGCGCCCAGTTTGTCCGTTCTTGTTCAGGACACATGTACTTTTATGATCGCACCGAGGATCCGCGAGTCTTGAATTGTCTGACTTGCACAATTCTCACGCTTCTCTCCTCTACACCTCTGGTTCCTTCTCCGTCCATGAGCTGAACCAGAGGTTGACAAAAACACCAAAAAGACTGCGGATCACTTTGTCTCCCGAGGCCGCAGGTTGTATCGCCTTGCTCCTGGTATCGTATGATCCGTGAACAGTGCCGGTGCACAGATTCAGGCTTGATATCAGCCTGTGGTGCTACTGCAGGTGTTGGTGTGCGCCGCGCCAACGATGCAGATCCGTTCTTTGGCGTGCTGGCAAGTGCTGGTGGGTGCCAAAGGGGTACACGATTTGGTTTTGCCGGTATCTGCAAGGCAGATTTCGCGTCGGTCAGCAGTGATGTCGATTTTGCTGGGCAACGTTGGGGCACTCTTTGCCCTTCCCCCTCTTTGGCAATCGTCTCCGGCTTTGTTTCGAGTTTCACTTCTTGTTTTGGCAGATTAGGTGGCTGCTTACTGGCAACAGTTTCTTTCGTTTCTGGGACCGCTGTCTCTTTCCGGTCATCGGTGTCAGGCAAGTCTTTCAGGGCAGTTGGAATCTTCTTGGCATGGGTGGCATTGATCCACGACTTCCTTCCATCCACCCGTATTGCCGTCTGCGCCGCCAAAAGTACTTGATGGGGCCCGCACCACCTGGGTGCTAATGATGACTTTCTTTCAAAGTTTTTTTAGCAGCACCCAGTCTCCTGGCTCCAGCGCGTGCCCCGGACTGGTGTATCTCACTGGTAATGCCTCCTGCACCTGCTGATGAATCAAACGCAATTTCTGCATTAAAAGGCCACAATAAGTACTAAGCACAGGATGTTCTATCTCACTTAGTCGCTTTGGCTGAGGTGCGCACCAAACATTTGCTGGCCTCCCCATTACGATTTCGTACGGGGAGAGCCCAGTTTTAGCCTGTACAGACGTACGCATGCATAATAGTGCTATTGGTAATGCATCCACCCAACTCAACTTGCTTCCCGCACAAATCTTGCTAATCTTTGATTTAAGAATCCCGTTGTGCCTCTCCACAAGACCGGCAGAACTCGGATGCCTTGAACTATGGAATCTCTTATAAATCTGGAGACCAGCACATATCTGTAATACCACTGCACCCACAAAATGCGGTCCATTATCAGACCATAGGACCCGGGGCAAGCCAAATCTGGAAAAGTACTCCTTCAACATTACTTTTGTCGTACTCATTGCTGTGCAATCTTTCAAAGGATATGCCTCCACCCACTTACTGAATGCACAGATCACCACCAACACGTATTTTAAGTTTTGGCACCTCTCCATCTCTATGAAATCAAAATGGATTACCTCAAATGGCATGGAGGGCGGGCCAAAACTGCCTGTTGGAGTCACTGTTCCCTTTCCTACATTGTGTTGTAAACATGTGATACAGTTCTGCACCAACCTCTCTGCATTCTTTTTTATGTTTACATTCTGCCATACTGTAGAAAGGTACTGTATTATTTTCTTGGCACAGATGTGCGTAGGGCTCCGGGCCATTGTGACCATTGCAGTCACATACAAATTTGGCATAATCCAGTTTCTAGTTCCCTTGTCCACCCAACAACCCTCCAAATCCAACTCAGCAGATCCCTCTGCCCATCCCTGTATTTCATCGGCCGTAGCCTCGGCCTGCATTTCTTTGACAGTCGCAACTCCATCTTCTATCATACAGGGTACTTCCTCTGTCTGAACCATCATCATCTTGGTATTCAAATCAGTGGCAGTTTGTTTCGCAATTCTGTCTGCAAACGCGTTTCCCTCTCCTATTTTGCATGTTACTTTTTTATGTGCCTCGCATTTCACTATTGCTAGGTGCTTTGGAAACGTGAGTGCAGACAGCAATCGTACAATCAAAGGGCCATGTTGAATTCTGGCACCATGGGATGTCAGAAACCCTCTCTCAGCCCGGAATCGACCAAAGTTATGAACCACTCCAAAAGCATACTGACTATCAGTATACATATTCACATTCAAATTTTCAGAAATCTCGCAGGCTCTGGTCAATGCTATTATTTCCGCGGCTTGTGCTGAATTATAGGGGATTCTTTTACTTTCTACAACACTCTGTAGGGTAGTGATAGCGTATGCGGCAGTTGTCGTGCCATCTGGTAATTTAAAACATGAGCGTCACAAAATAACTCTCCATCCGGCTCTTTCTGTGGAATATCACTTAAATCAACTCTTCCCTTGTTTTCTTCCTCAGTGACCATTAAGCAATCGTGGGGGGATGATTCATTCTTCCCAATTTCTTTTAAGGTTAGTGGCATTAATTCTGCAGGATTCAAAGCGCTACACCTCATAATTTGGATATGGGGCGCGAACAAGATAATCTCATATCTTGTCAATCTAGCAGAGATGAGGTGTTGCGTCTGTGTCCTATTTAATAGAACGTCTATGGCATGTGGCACCATCAGAATTAAAGTGTGCCCCAATACCATCCCTTCCGTTTGTTTCACTGACGTAGCAGCCGCCGCGACCGATCGCAAACATCGCGCGCGCTACAGGGTCCAGCGCAGAAGAAAAATAGCCGCACGGCCTATTTATTCCACCTTGTTCCTGTGTCAAAACCGCCAATGCACATCCTTCACTTTCACACACAAATAGTCTAAAAATTTTCTCATAGTTCGGCGTACCCAAAACTGAAGCCGAGCATAATGCAGTTTTCAATCCATAAAATGCTTTCTGACATTCCTCATCCCACTGCAAAGGCATAACCGCATCCTTTCTAGTTAAATTCACTAATGGTTTCACAATTAAAGCAAAATTACCAATCCATTGTCGGCAATATGAAGCCATGCCTATTATGGCTCTGACTCCTTTTTGTGTCTTTGGAATAGGCATACAAGAAATACTTTATATGCGTTCTGGTGTTAGTCTTCTCCCTCCTTTCGAAAGTATGTAGCCCAAATAAGCCACCTCCTTTCGATTATACTGAAATTTCTTCAAACTAGCTTTATGGCCATGTGCCGCTAGGTGTGACAGTAGTAATACAGTGCTTTCTTTACAAATCTCCTCTGTGTCTGCAGCTAGCGATAGATCGTCTATGTATTGCAAAGGTACACAACCCATGGGTAATTCCAGCATGTCTAGCTGTTCTTTTAATGCTCTACTGTAAATACTTGGACTTTCTGTGTAACCTTGCGGAATCCGCGTAAATGTAAATGATCGTCCTCCAAATGAGAACGCGAACAAATATCTACTGTCCTTGTCCACTGGAATACTAAAGAATGCATTTTTCAAATCTACTACACTAAAATATTCTGCGGAAACGGGTATCATTGTCAATATTGTAGTGACGTCTGGCACTAGAGGAAATTGCGGATCTACTACCTTATTCAATGCGCGTAGATCAATTATGAAACGGTATGGTACCTCATTACCTCCTTTTTTATAAACCGGAAGAATCGGGCTGTTGCATGTACTGCCTGTGATGTCCTCGATTACCCCTAATTTTACCAAATCAGTAACAATACTCTTCAATCCTTTCTCACCTTCAACCGAAATTTTGTATTGGGGTATTCACGGTAGGGTAACACCTTCTTTCAAAATAATCTTTACTGGCTCTATCTTTAAACATCCCACATCATTGTCATGCATTGCCCATATACAGGTTGGTACTTTACTTAGTTCCCCTGGTAACACTTCAGACATGAATTCTGACACAGGGGCATCGTGTGGCCATATCGTTAGAAACACTCTGTCTGCCGTGCAATGTATAACAGAACCTAGTTTTTTCAACAAATTTAACCCCAACAAATTTTCTCCACAATTTTCTGTTAGAAGGGAAGGACAATGTTCAGTAAATGGTCCTATGGTAACTGGGACTGGTTTGGACACTGGGTTTATGACTGGTGTACCTGCGAACCCTACGGAAATATTCTTTTGCCCTGACAGTGGTATATCCGGAACCAAGTGATGGTCTATTGAACACTTCTGTGCTCCTGTATCTACAAAAAAGCAGTGCTCCTCATTCCCGACTCTTATTTCTACGTAGGGTCCTCTCTGATTCACGGGAATAGACACTGGTTCCGACCCCTGTCCTGGGCTGTCCTATTGGGGAAATAACACATTGTCCGATGTGTAATCATTACTATTACTGTAATACGTGTTTGGCTGTGTATCGAAAACATTTCCACTCTTCCCTCTATTTCCCCCACTCTGATTTCCATATTGTTGATTTTGCTGTCCCTGACTCTGGTTTGGGGCATTTTGGTTTTGGCCTTGGTTTTGATTACCTCCGTTATTATGATGCTGCTGCATACTACTCCTATTTGGTCCATTCGCTCCTGGGTGTCCTCTATGCTGTCTCCTCTGACCAGACCCATTTCTATTCTGTAGATGCGGACATTGCGCTCGCCAATGTCCTTCCTCTTTACAATATGCACACTGATTCGGTCCCACTGTTCCCACATGCATATTCGAACTACTCCTTCCTTGTGCGTTCCCCAGCCCTATATTATGTCCTGTTACTTGCTGCAATAGTACCTGTGTTCTAATTAGACATTCTTTCAAGTCTGCCCCCACCTGTTTTAGCAACGATAATTTGTTCACCATCTCCTTCTGCCCCGGCGATGGTAACTGCTGCCGTTTATTATGCGACCCCTTCTCCCCCTTCCCAGGTCTCCCGACTTCCCTACTCCTGTACGCAGGTGTAGTAAACACTTTGACAGGTGCAGTAAATGTTTCGACATAATCATTATCTAATTCATCTCTAAGCTCAAAAAGTCTATAGACATGTTCTCTCACTTCTTCATCCCTCTCCCTACAGCGTGCTAATGCATTAAAATCTAACAATCGCTGTGGTGGTAATTTCCCAATTAGCTGTTTCAATTTCTCCACCAAATATTCACCCTTGCATTCCAACACTATCTGTCTTTCGTTGCTTCTACAGAAGTCATATATCGAAGCCAATGTTGCCGTCCCATCATTCCCGTCTATATACATCTCTGCCTGTTGCTGCAGTTCCACCTTCCTTTCTTTGCTGATTGCGCTGCGGGTTACCCTCGTGCACCCCCGTTGGTCAGTCCCGCCTCTTGCCCCCGCGGTTTCAACTTCAACCCCGGGAGGAATGGACGGTACCGAGTCTGTGTCTAAGGCGGGAGGTGCGGATGGGACAATGGGAACAGGGAGTGTCTGTTATGGGCCTGATTGGCTAATAGGAAGTGTTATGCGCGCAGTCTGTGGCTGCGGGAGGGCTTGAGCTACCGGAGGGGGAGGTTGAGCTATGGGCGGGGTCTGGATAAGAGCTACTGACGTGTCTGGTCTTACTTCTGATCTTGGGCCTTGTTTTGTATGGGTCAATATATTTTCTATCAATTCATCTGCTATGTGTAATTCTCGTTGTGGGTATATTTTTTCTATATTCAACTGGTCACGCCTGCCTGCCCTTATTAAACTCTCAGTCCACTCCTCCTCTTCTTTTTCTTCTGCTACCTCACCTTTTGATTTATGCCTGTGCGCATGCTTTGCTCTGCTTTTAAATCGGAGCATTGCTTCCTTTCTCCAGTCTTTAATAGTCTCAAATGCTGCAGGACGCGCTTTCTTTCTTATCAACGCCCTTTCCAGGTTATCTATCCTTGCCATCTCAAAACTACCATTAATCGGCCACTGATGGTCTTGTTGCTTTCTGGTTTGCCCATGCCAAGTCTCAGAGAATATTATCGCACCCACTCCATACTTCACATACATCTCATACGCCGGCGTTCCCCCAGGTGGTACAATTTGGCCATCTTCCAAAGATTGTCTACCACAGCGGAAAAACCCTGCTAGGGTGGACAATACCCCAGGCATGTTTCAACCTTCCCCCAGGTTAATCAACCTTACCTAGGGCGTTTGATTTTGCAAAGTCAACTCTCAACCAATATCAGGATGCTTTGATTCGGGGAATGACTCGCCTGATAAATCAAGTCGTCTGTATACTGACGCACCAAAGGACGTCGTGTCTGCATTTCTGGGCTTCCGCCTCGTTTCGGGACCCTCGCCTCCTTGTTCTCTAGCCAGGCACGTCGATCAGGGATCAGATGTGTGCAGATCTGAAAAGGAGTCTCATCACTTTTACAGGGCGCCCCGAACACCTCTTGATCCCGGCTCGATCGTCCCGTCCTCGCCGTTCTCTGCCTTTCTCAATTGCAACGTTACGCGATGGAACAAATGGGGCAGGGTCCCTATTCGGGCGCCATCTTGAAAGGGGCCCCTAGGGGACCCTGACGTCTATGGAAACAAGGCGAGTCACCACACACGATAGAGACGCCAGACACGAGGTTGTATTCCCAAAGCTAGGGTTTTATTGCAAAGCAAAAGTCTCAGTTGGCCAACTCGGTCTCACGCCCCGCGACGTGTATCTCTAGACCTCGAGGGACGCAAGAGAGCGAATTACGTACATCAGTTACATATATACAAAATGCATATCAAACAATCAGCTTTGACATGTTTAACACCCCCCTTTATTGGGTTTCTTTGAACTTGGTGTGATGATGGACATCTCCGACCACTATGACACCTTCAAACATCTATTCTAGTAACAATTTGCAATTTGTGAGTGCGAAGGCATCTTTCGGTTATTGAATAGAACACTGCGCTTCTGTTCTTGGAAACAAACTACATACGGGGGGGAGTTGCATTCCGGACCTTGCTATCTATCAGGTGCTATTCGCGTCCTGGGAGCCGACATGCTCTAGCGGGCTCAGCAAAGGGGGGCCTTAAGAAAAGCATAATTCAAGCCTTTAGCGGTATTATTCTAACATATTCTTCCATATAACGAGACTGGCTGGCAGCTGTGAAATGATTAAATGCCCTGCAGCTCTGCTTCAAGGCTACATTCGGGAGGGAGCCGGGCATTCTTCCTGGCGCTGCCTACGTTTGTGTTTCAGCGAACTCTTGTTATCCTCACGGCCCTGCGGCCTTGTCCTTTTCACATACAGACAACAATGTTTCACAGTCGAGCAGTGTAAGCGGAAAATATACTGCGAAGCAATAAGAACAGAAAGCAATGAGCAATGGTTAGAAAACAAAATGGCGATTCTTGTTACATCAAAATGGCCGTTCATTGGCAAACTCGAAAACCTATATTTTTTCATATTGTGCATGAGACGGTTGGCCCATGGCCACCAAAATGCGTTTGCGGCTTCAAAGTAGAGGTATCCGTATTTCTAGACTCACACTTCAAAGTCAATTTGATTTAGGAAATCCTTTCTTTAAGGAGGCCGTTGAGTCTCTCACATATCCCGTTTGCTTGTGGGTGATAAGCAGAAGAAAACGTTGTTTAATATTCACTAGAAGCTCTATCTGTTCAAATACTTCATTAACAAAATGTGGCCCATTATCGGATCTCAGCACTTCAAATACACCCCAAATACACCCCATCTTGGAAAGACTTCACATACTAAAAACTTTGTTGTGTAAGTGGTATTAAGGTGTGTACACAGACTTGACTCGATCCTCCTAGAGAAGGAACACACCGCCACTATTAGATACTTATATCTGTAACATATTTGCAGCATATCAACATAGTCAATATGTAAATGCTGAAAAGGACCACTTGGTCGAGGAATGACTACTCTAATTGTTCTCAGTGTATGCCCAGCAGTACATTTCTGACACACAATGCAATTCACTATAAAGAATGCAACATTTTCTAACAAATTTGGAATGAACCAGTCTTCCGCAATCATTGCAGCAAGACTCTCCCTGGTTATATGTGCAGGGTAATGCAGTTGTTTTAGCACGATCTTTAATAATGCTACTGGCATCACTAGCTTTCCAGTGCTATCCTGTCACCATAATGCTTCAGTGGGGGATAAGGAACACCCCCTTTGCTTCCATAATTCCTGCTTTTCCTGCGGTGCACTTCCTTAAATCTCCATTAGTTGGGTTTATGGGAGATTATTAAACCCTTCTTGCATTATCTGTTACTACTTTCTCCTTCACACTTGTATCAAAACTTGAAATATCTGGAGAATATGCAACCCTTTTGGCTTCTACTTCGGTGGCTTCATTCCCACAAGAGATAAAATCTGTTTGCTTACTATGCGCTGCACATTTAACGATCGCTATGGCTACGTGGAGTTGTAGTGCCTTAATAGGCCTGCCCAATAAGTATGCGTGCTGCTTTTCAGTGTCATCCACACAGAGGTAGCCCCTCCTTTTCCAATGTTCCAGCCCTCCGTATACGGTTGATGTCACATAGGCGGAGTCACTGTACACCATCACTTCCTGCCCTGCATGGTTTTCGAGCATGACCATAAGCACCACTAATTCTGCTGCCTGTGCTGAAAAATTAGACGTAGCCTTGCACTTGCTACAACTTCAAATTCCCCATTTAATTTGTGCCTCACTACAGCTGCACCCATCCTGGCAGAGCATTTTCTTTCACATGCGGTATATCATCATAAAACTCTAATTCGCACAGTCATGCACATGATCGTCTTCTGCTACTGGCACAGCTACAAATGTGGCAGGATTCACTATTTTACATCTGACAATTTTGATAGTTGGATTCGAAATCATTACTTCACATTCAGACGCCAAAACAAATAAGAGTATAACTCTGGTTGGTTGCGCTAACCTAAACAATAGTAAAAGTACAATAACAATCTGCACTTATTAATTACATATAAACAACTCAAATGTCCAGAAAATGCTGGGTGACCTGCAGTTTAATGTGTATATGTCACAGAAATGTTCCTTTTCAGCCTTCAAGATAACACAGATTTCCCTGTACAGCCTTCAGATATGTAACAGAAATGTTCCTTTGTCAGCCTACACGTGCTTGGACACAAATGTGTCTTTGTCAAGGCTGATCACAAAACATGCATGTACAAAAGCAAAAGAAATTATAGTGCGAAATACAGGTTGAATAATAATGGCATACACAGAACATAAGTCATTGGTACATACCATTGGCAGGATTAGTAGAGCGGGTAGAGAAACCACATCAGGAGGACAAGTAAAAATAACTAGTCTCAATGAACCTGCTCATCATTAGGTTATAATTAACATGTTGTTGTTACTTCATGTGTGGGTGAGCCTGAATCCAGAAGAATGTGTGAATTATATCCACACAGAATAATAATTGCAAAAAATGGTGTGCTTAAAGGTTTGATGGAAGAAGCATCCAGGGAGTAGTCATACTTAAGATGGCCACCAAAATGGTGAGAATAGAAAGAGAGAACAAACATTAGTCACTCTCTGATTGGCCACTTGAGGAAAAGATCATGAGTGAACTAAGGATTAGTACTGGGCAATTACTGGCGAGTGATTAAAAGGAGCAACTAATGTACTCAACAAGGTGTATTCCTGGTGATGTCCTAAAAAACATCAAAAATTAGAGCACAATGTGTTGGACTCACTGGGTCAGTAACAATAATGACAGATTTCAAAGGGAACAAACTCTAGGAGCACTGACCTGTTTGGTAAGGCTAATGAGTATCTGTATTTTGCACTATAATTTATTTTGCTTTTGCACGTGCATGTTTAGTGATCAGCCTTAACAAAGACGGGTGTGTGTCAAAAAAAACATGTGTAGGCTGACAAAGGAAAATGTCAGTTACTTATCTGAAGGCTGAACAGGGAAATCTGTGTCACTTATCTGAAGGCAGAAAAGGAAAATATCTGTGACATGTACAAATTAAACTGCAGCTCACCCAGCATTTTTTGGACATTTTGAGTTGATGATATGTAATTAATAAGTTAAGTTTGTTATTGTACTTTTACTATTGTTTAGGCTAGCGCAACTAACCAGATCTATAATCTTTTTGTTTTGGCTTGAGGTTCTGAGTGGAGCCTCATCGATCTGGTGAAGAAGCCAGCCATACCCTATTTCAGGACACCTAGCACACTTTAAGTCAGATCTACTCAACTCTTCCTTTCTTATTCATATGCAGAAGCTCTCTGGGATGTCAATGTACCTTTAGGTTTCTCTAAAATGGTAAAGAAAGCATGCGGCACAAAAACCATCATAGAGCAGCCCATCACAATACTTGTAGACTTCTCATTTGCGAACGCGGCAGCTGCCAATGATTGTTCACATGGAAAGTGTCCTCTCATAAATGGGTCTAAAATAAAGTCCGTAAATACGTGAGATGCTTGAACCCCAATCTGGTCCTCTGTGTAAGTACTGCTGTCACAACTGTCCCATTTGTGTGCAAGAATAAGAAAAACTCCTCAAAATAATTGGGGATTTCCTAAACGGGGTCTGTACATATTGCTTTCTTCAACTCCCCAAACCCTTCCTCCATTTCCACTGTCCATTTTATTTCTTCCTTGTTTACCTGTGCTTTCTTTAAAGCCTGCAAGAGAGATCTTGTGTACGTACTGTAGTCAAACACCCAGGCTCTGTATAATTACATAGCCCCAAAAATTGTTGCATCTGTTTCACCGTATGCGGTTTTGCAGTTTTCATAATTGCCTCAGCTCTTTCAGGTGTCACCTTTTTTCCCTCATGCGAGATCAACTATCCTATGTATAACACCTATTCTTGACAGTACTGTAGCTTCTCTTTGTCTACCTTGTATCTCTTGTCTGACAGAATAGCCATCAACTGAATCGAGTCCTGTCTGCACTCATCTTCTGTGGTGCTACAAACTAAAATGTCATCTACGTACGGTATCACCGCAGTCTTCAAATCAATATTGCCTAAGTCCATCTTTAGGACTCTATTAAAGATTGATGGAGACTCACAGTACCCTTCCAGCAGCCTAGTAGGTTTCAGACGAGTTTGGCTCAACGTAAACAATGTCAAGTCTTGTGAGTCTTTGTGTAACGGGATTGAGAAAAACGCATTTTTCAAATCAATCACCGTGAAATATCATGCTTCCACTGGTACACTACATAATATCATTGCCAGGAACTAAAGGAAACTCTGCATCTACAATCTGGTTAATCGGTCTCAAGTCTTGTATAAATCTCCACGACCCTCCCTTTGATTTTTTGATAGGATACACTGCAGTATTAAACGATGATTCTGATGGCACCAGAATACCTTGTTTCATCAGTGCTGAAATGGTGTTAAATATTCCATCATTGGCCTCTTGAGACATGGGCTACTGTCTTGCTCGAGGTAAAATCATTCCTGGTTTCAGCTTTATTTTGACTTCCCCTATTCCCTTTAATAAACCTACGTCACAAGGACTTGTAGTCAATAGGACACCGGGCACCTTCTCCATGTCTTCCTCAAAAAATGCTGGGCACTGCTGCATTATTGCCATTCGCTTTGGAATTTCTCCTTTCTCTATTCTCATCCAATATGTACTACTCATAAAAGAACACAACTTCATCATCTGTTCAGTCTTCTATAAACATGTTGTCATCAGTAATGTTAGTCAACCTGCACCCTTCTTCGAGAGCTATTACTGTCCTCCATGGTCTACCCTCATCATCTGTTCCTTCGAGCATCGCCATTTCCCTTTGTACTATGGCAGCTAATGGGATAGTCTGTCCCACCTTTTCGTCCATAGGTATTCGTGGTCTGAACAAAAAAGTGTCAGGTATCCTCACAGTTTTTCCCACTAAGCCAGGTAGCCATGTCAATAGAATGCTCACCCCTTAAAGGAAAACCTCCGGCTCTACTGGGACGCTTCGCAGAGCCACTTGCCCTGTGAATGCCAGTATAAATTCCCCGACATTTAGGTAGTGTATTCCCGGGAGTGGAACACACTATACCTTTGTCAGTAAATGAAATCGTCATGTCATGAAATCTCCTCCCAAAATGTTAATTGGTGTCTGTCATCAATACAACAGTGGAACAGACATATCACACTCTCCTATACAGACTCGACTCATAGCTCCAGAGAACTCTTGAGCATTCATGGCAATTCCCGATATTGGATATTTTCCCTCTCGTATACCTGAATCAGTACCCCCAGTGTCTACTAAAAAAGAAAAAGATTTGCCTCCTATAGTCACATCAACCATGGGTTCCTCTTGGGGGTCTGGTGTCACTGATAGTACTGAACACATGAAGTCACCCTGTGAGCTGTCCTATTGTGGGTACATGCGTACCCCGTACCTGTGAAAGGATTCCCTCCTACCACAGTGACATCCCCTATTCTAGGTGTCAGTAGTTGCCCTGTGTTTGCATACTGTTACTGCCCTTACGGTGGATTCATTTGCACTTGCTCTGGTTGCTGTCTGTTGCATTCCCAGTGCTTGTGTCTGATACACTGTCTGATCTTGGGCAAACCCTTCCCTAGTTTGTGTGCTATATGGTGGAGAATAAGATGTCCCACCCCCTCTTGAAAGTTAGCCATTCTGTACATTCCCTTGGCTCCCACATACACGTGCGATGTGTCCTGTCATCCTGCAAGTCCAACATATAGGGGGAGCCTGCCTGACTAGTTCCCCTTGGTTTATTCCTCCTTGTGTATTCTGATTCTCATTCTGTGTGCTTTGAAACCCACCTTGATTGTTTTGGAATCCACCCATTCCTCTATAGCCCATACCTCTGCCTCGTGACATGAACCCATTTCCTCCTTGGTCCATCGGCTGCTGATTATTCATCTGTGATGTACCCACTGCATGCTGCATCCCCAGCCCTTCTGTCCTTGTTAACACCGCCCCTTCTATGGTGAATTTTGACAATTTCTTCTGAACTAATTTGGCTTCCTCAAATTTCCTCGCCTCATCTTTCTTCTTGTTTTTCTCCAGCAATAGCTGACCGTGATGCACTATCGTCAGCTATATTTCAGCCTATGGCTTCACCTCGATTCCCACTTGTTTCTTCATTTGACTCTGTACTTGATCTGGAAACCCCTGACATAAAATGTGGTAAAATAATGCCACCGTTTTTCCCCACGGCTCCCTCCTTTCAAGTTGCCAACGCTCTTGAATGTCCTGAATGTAAGCAATAGGGTCTTCAACTTCCTTCATCTTACGTCCCATAATTGCACCCATATCTGATGTGTCAGGGTAGTGCACCCTGAGAGCCCTCCACACATCTTCTCTGCAATTATTAAACAGCACTCCATCATTCGCTGTATTCCGTGCTGTCAAACTTGAATAGCCTCTCACCTCCATATGCCATCAGCTCTTTCCCCAAGAATGGCTGCTAAGAAACCCTTAATGTCCCCTATGGCCAATGTATTTCCTCCTGTCATTTTCTCTAACTCATAGATCCATTTGACATCAAACTCAGGAGTGTGTACCTTAAATTATCCTTATCCATCTGTGGCCATAGAATATACTGTGGTCTTGCTCCCCCTTTTTCCAATAAGAGAAACTGCGTAAACCCTTATCCACATTCGGTTCCCATCGTCTGCCTATCCATGGCAGGGACAATTGTCCCTAACCGTCTCCTTGTCAGTACTGACCTTAATATGCTCAGATATGATGGTGATTCTCCCTTCTCACTATATAACCGTCCTCTGGGACACTTTGGTTATATTATGGGATCTGGCGTCCTATCCTTAGGTTGCTCTAGATCTGACCATCTTACTTCCTTATCCGTCTGCAGCTTCCCTCGGGGGCACATGCGCCTCCTCCCTTTTCCCCAAGAAAGGATTCTCTTTGCTCAGCTGACTTGTCTAGTCCCCAACTAGTGTGACATTCTTCCCCTTCACCCTTATCTAAGTTCAATCTGCTTAAGGAAAAGGCTCTGTGCTCGAGGCTAAACAGATTTTCTCCTTCACCTCTTGATTGACATACTAGGGTTTGATCCTCCTTCCCTCGGCTTCCCGATTTGCTACCTTCCTTTAATTCTTGATAGGCCTTATCGATCCTGTCTCTGATACTTCCTATATCAAAGTTGTCTTTGTCTAATGCTACTCTAGATGCCCCTGACATAGCTCCCTTTAACAATAGGAATTCTTATATTCTGTCCCATTGTATTGCTGGGCTTGGCTCCACTGGCTCCATTTGAATGAGGCTAACGTCAAGATCCCGCTGTCTCTTCCTGTGTTCTAACTCTTCATATAATTCTCTTTGCTTTCTTGCCTCCCTTCTAATCCTCTCCTCCTCTTGCCTTTGTTCGTCTCTCCTTGCTCCTGCTCTCCTTTCTGCCTCCTCTCTTCATCTCTGTATTCTTTTCTCCCTTAATTTCCGCGCTTCCTCCTCCTCCTCTCTCTTCCTTTCTCGTTTATCCCTGTCCTCTATTGCTCTCTGCCTGTTGTCATACTTTCTTTGCTCCTCTGCCCGTTCCTCTTTTTTCTCTTGCGCCTCCCGATACATCTGTTCTCGTCACTCCCTGCTCTTTCTCTTATGCTCTTCCTACTTCAACCTCTTCTTTCATTCCCTGTCTTTTCTATCCTGTTCGTCCTTATTTTCTCTTTGCCTTACTTCCTCAATTCTTTTCCCATCTAGCTTGAGCAATATCTGTCGTCCCATCCATTCGTTCTGCACCAGCGTTACCTCATCAGATTTATCCTTTTCTCCTTTCCATCTCTTAATCTCCCTTTCTATTTCTGTCAATACATTTGATTGCTCATTCTTCTCTTCTTTATTCTGTATAATCTTAAAGATCTCCTCTTTTCTCTTACTCTCCTCTGGAATATCGTATATCGGATTACTATACCCTGTCGCTGCTTTCAATTCCTTTAACGGATACAACCCTATTTCTTCTGCACTGGCGCCTTTCACTTCAGGCGAGGTAAGGGGAGCTGAGGGCTCAACACCTTCCTCCTTACACTGGTTAAGCATTCAATCTTCACGTGGCAGATCTTCCCTTTCTTCTTGGTACATCTTCCAAAGCTCTAAAATAGCTAGCCTTTTCTCCAATTTCTTTCCCATGTACGCAGCGTGCAATTATGTGGTCATGTGTTGCAATACTGATTTTGACAGTGATCCCCCTTGTGGTCATGGCATGAACATCTTATCTGCCGTGCCTTTCACCCATTCCGCACTATACTGTTTGAGCTTGGGCATGTGCTTTTGCTTTGGCAGTGCCTTACATAAAAGAATCAGAGGAGTGTCTCCCATTGTGACAAGTCTCAATTGACTGTCAATACTTACCAGACTTTATGAAATGCTCTCACCACCCTTTCACCACTTTTAAAACAACAAATATGAGCGCATTCCAACAATCACCGCTCAAGCCTTTATCTTTTCAATTATCTCTACCTATCACTGGGTTGGTACCAACCACTTCCCTGGTTGGATAGTATAACTCCTGGACTTTATCTCAATTCTTTCTCAACTTTTCGTATCACTCTTCGACACCTCTTCTTAAATCATAATACACAGGCTTTTTTGACTTTACACATGTACTAAAAATACCCTTTGATCACCATTTTCTCCTTGCCTGTATTCAATACTCTGTCACGAAGTTTAACTCGTCTCCTTAGGTGAACCTGTTCACACGTAGCCTATTGACTCCCGCTAGAGAGACGACTTCTTCAGAACTCCCTTGAGTTAGGATTCTAGGCGCTATATCTATCTTCACACAATATTTCACGTTACTTAAAAATTACCACAACCCGTCCCCTTAATTTGCCATTCCCCTTAGTCTACACACCATTCGTCCGTTAATCAGCTCAAGGCCCTCGGTATCGTCTCCTCCTCCAACCAACCACTTTGCCTTCCATCCGCAGAACGGCCGTGGAAACCAGGCAGGGATTTCCTCAAATAGGGACCCTGCCCACTGTCATGGTTCTTCTTGCAAGATTTCTATTTGGTCGCTCTCTACAGGAAACCCTGCGATCTTCCGGCTATATGGCGCAGGGTATCAATCGTCCGAAAGACTCTGGACAAACTAGTTTAGATCTTTTGAAACCATCCGACCTGCTACCACATGAGCGTTAAGGCCCTTTTTATTGTGGTAACACGTCATGCAGTGGATGGGAAACAGTGTGACTCTTACACCAAATAACGGAACCAACTCAGGAAGATGGCAAGTTCAACTGTTTTAATATCAATTGTCTAAAACAGGGAGTTACAACAGACATCAACGGACGTCGCACAGCATTTATCTCGAAGCATTTCATCAATAATTCATCATACGTGACGTCATACTACGTGGCAAATAAGAAAAACCTACAGGGGTTGTGATACGCTAAAAAGGAACATCTAAATATACTTTCTATAAGGGGTAGGGTTGTGATTGTGTCTCTACAGTCGGGTGGACAACTCATGCCCACCCCTAGTGCAAGTCATCTTCAACATCTATTAGATACACCGTACATCATTGGCTCTCAAACTATAAGGCCCTTTGTTATATGGCCCTCTATGATTGGTTGGCATGCTTGTGCCCTTCTGGAATATTCGGCTCACTAACAGCACATAAGCTTTACCCCAGGTGCCAGGAGGGGGACATGACATTACCTCCCCACCCATTTAGTCCACCATCTCTCATCACCCATGCCTTCTGCCATGCAGCTTTTCTTCGAACTTGGCCTTGCAAACTATCCTTGCTTCTGAGAATACACGGGAGTGTGAGCACACGCTATCTTGGTTCTGGAACCTCGTGCCCAACTTCTATTTCCATCCATAGCTCACGTGACAGGAGACAGCAATTCAACCCATTTTGCATTATTTAATTGTCTTAAATGAATAAAACTTGGCATTCATGGTGTTCTTTCTTTGCACCTTGACAAGGGTTGATTTTGCTTCTAACAATAACTGCCATTGAGAATCGATAACCAGTTCTCGGCTGCTCCAGCCTTGACATCAGGCCAGACAACCCTTCCAGACTCTTGGACCATCCCAGCTAATTCTTTGCTGCAACACAGCCTTCATCCCTTCCATGGGTTTGAGCTTACTAAGGTTATGACACCGATGTCCAGCTTCTATATAATGGTGGCTCCGTATCCAGTCTATTCACTATGTATGGCTAGCTTCTATGATCACTTAGTCTTCTCGCGTTGCTGCATCTGCACAGTTATTGAATGACTTGCATTTTCTGCGGTGTTCTTCACAGGTGCAATCTTTATCTTGCAAATTAAAGTTTACTCGATTCTTTACTTCGTCATCAATTTCTATTATTATTATTATAAGGTCCATACACTCTTTTCTTCATCCAGTCTTCTCAGTGCATCACGCTCGTCAAGTTCTCTTTCTTTCATTTCTCATTTCATTTTTATTTTTCATATTCCTTCGGGGACCTCCTCCATCAGATTGTCTTCTCTGCGGGGATACATCATATAGGATTTTCTTAGTGGATACCTTTTCTCAAAGATTCAACACAGAATAATCATAACCGCTGGTGTCAAGCATGGCACAATTTCTGGCTTCCAGTATATAGGTGTGAAGGGGGCAGGACTTACTTCACGGGCACTTTCAGCCTCCCTCCTCTGGATTCACTATGGCTTGTCCTATATTCACCAATCTTAATGTCTTTTCAAACAGTTCCAGTGGACATCCCTTGGCAGGGTTCACCTTTATCAACACACTTTTTCTTGGTAATTTAGACTGCCCTTTCCTTGTCAGAATCTCTCTTCTGGGTTCACTCTTGTCAACTTCACCTCCACATTTACTCTCAAAGTTTTGCAGAATTAATTTCCCTTGCTTTCTCACAGTTCTTAGGTCAAAGGCTTTCGACTATACAAGGGTTTTGCTTGACCTCCTGTATGACCATTTTGACCTTTGACAGCTCTCCTATGGTCTTCTGGTATCTGCAGTTTCACACAGATGGGAATTGACCAGAGTTTCTCGGAGCAGCACGTGGCCCCCATAGGGCCGAATGGGAATGGGGAGGTCGGATGCACCGACACGTTTATAACAGTGCTGGTGCATCTAAAATGCTGTGCTCCTGGGTGCCGTTCTGCCCGCAAGGTCCGACATGGTGGGTAGAAAGGCACCCGTGAGCACAACTCGTAGTTTGCCAGTTCGGGAACCTACTGTTCTGGGAACAGATAGCCACCCAGACCATGGTCCCCCAGAACCGTATGGCCCTGGACACCATCTAAGTCACACAAGGAGGGGTTTGAGCAGTCGTGAAGAGCGAATGCTGTACCTTTGCACGCAGTTAGCAACATTTCAGACATTGGGCCTCATTATGACATCAGCGGTATCCGTGCCTGTAATACAGGCACAGCTTTCGCCGGTGTCATTTTTTTCCGGCGCCCACAAATGGGCAATGACCATGTCATTACGACCCTGCCGGACCCGGTAATTGCCCATTTGTGAGCGCCAGAAAAAAGATGCTCCCCATTCTCATTCGGCCCCATAGGGCTGAATGGGAATGGGGAGGTTGGATGCACCAACACCGTTTATAACGGTGCCGGTGCATCCGACATGCTGTACTCGTGGGTGCCGCTCTGCCCTCAAGGTCCAACATTGTGGGCAGAAAGACACCACAAGCAAAACTTGTAGTTTGCCGGTCCGGTAACTACGGTACCGGCAAGCTTACTGCTACCATAGTTCCTAGACCGGCAAACTTATGAGGCCCATTGTCTCTCACATGAGCCCTGAGTCCAGATGGACCTTTGGTGCCTAGGTATTGAGTATTTGAAGACCTCTGGGTGCCTCCATTGACCAAATCCTACTCCTAGACCTGGTACTAATCCTGAGTTTATGCTGTTTAGTAATGTGCTGCAAATGCCTTTATTATCGTGCATGTGCCCATTGTTCAGAAGCTACCCAGACCGCTCAGGTATTTTACTGTCATATGTGGCATGCTGGAGGAAGGAGTGGGATAAAGGGTGGCATGATATGAATGCTACATTATTAAACAACAAGAAAAAAGGCCTAACTCTCCACATTCCATACCTAAGAGAAACTCGGGTGCTCGTCATCATGGTGGTTGTCCAAATGAAAAAAGTCCTGTCCTCTGTGCAAAACTATCCCACTCTAGCCCTAGCACTATATACACAAACAACAAAGAACACCAGGAGAATGACTCCTGGTTCACTGGTATCCACCTTGGGGGTTGTGTTGAAAGGTTTTAACTAAGAGTTCATGTTCCACAAATATACAGAATACCAGGAGGATCACACCCTCCTCCTGGTCCAATAGTCAAGTGCCTTTGCCCTAGTATCTGAATCAACAAAACTGTTCTGGTAGGTCAGAAGAATTACCCCCTTCTCCTGGTTCACTTAACTCTCAATGCCAATATTTCTTGACAGCTATTATTAAGCTTTGTACTTCTCCAGGCTTTCTCCAGAGTTGATTTAAGTGCTCCTGCTTCACTTTATTTACTGTGACCCCAAGTATTGTTATGCGGGAGACTATTCCAGAGTCCCTGGTTATTTTTACCAGAATCACTGAGACGAGGGAGATCACTCCTGCGGCTTTAGTAAGCTTTGCAACAATTATTGTGACAAGGGAGATCACTCCTGAGGTGTTGGTCAGCTTTGCAACACTTACTGAGGAATGGGAGTCACCGTTTCATGAGGAAAGTTCCCCCCTGTGTGGTCCTCCCACTTTTGACCACCTCCAGGGGGAATATTGAATAGCATCCTCACCTCCCTAACTTCACAGGGAAGGGCTCCTCCAAGGGGAGAAGTGACGTGATCCCACGATTCGTCACACATACTACTGAAGAAGTAAAGTGTTCTGATCTGCCAGAATGTGATGTTTCTTCCCCCAACGGTGCAATGGATGAGAATGGAGTGAAGGTTGCACAGGAGCAACTTGTGGGGGAAAATTGGGACTTTAAAATGTGTTAAAGCCTTTTAACACTGTGCATCGTTAAATGCTCAGCCAATGCTAGCGGCCATGTTTAACAAGTGCCGTATTACCATTGCTGTGTGAGCCCTATGTTCTAAGTGCATATCCGAACCTCAAAGGCTTTATTGCCTAGTACCTAGAGCAGCTCGCGTCCACAATTCTCGCCTCTGATGTGTTTCCCGTTTGCCATATAGATACAGGTTTTAGAATTCTGCTTTTCTTATGCAAGGCGCTTTAGCAGATGGAAGTTGTCATATGGTAAGTGGGCTTGCATGCCATGAGCCATGTATGAACTGTAGAACTAGTTTGCATAGCAGTATTCAAAATGTAATACTGTTTATATTCCATCCTGACCATGTCTTTCCCGAGCGTTAGAATGCGTCCTGTGCCCCTAACTTGTATGCTGAGACACTGCCCTTACACATGAAACATTGTTTCTTCCCAATGTCTTGCTATGTCTGACAACTCCCTTTGCATTGAAAGGCATGGGTGCTGTGGTAGGTAGGAAGGGACAGACCAATATGTGCCATGTTTCAACAAGGTGTATTACAAAATAATAAAGAAAATGCCTAACTTTCCTTATACTAAGGGTTTGCCTACATAACAACTAAACTATGGTGCTCGTCGTCAATTGTGAAGTCTGTAACAAAGTGTTTGTCCTCTGTCCCAAAAGCTAAACTGTCTGGTCCCTACCACTATTGCTAAATAATAAAGGTTTCAGGAGAATGACACCCTTCTCCTGGGTTGCTTGATCAGCACAGTTCTCAGAGTTCTCCTCAATAGGGGATTTTTAAATAGGTCTTTGCCACTTCTTGTTTTAAATCTTCCAGTTCCTTCACGTGGCTTCTCCAGGGCCTTGAATAGGAGTTCTTTTGTTTTCTTAGAGTTCTCTCAGCGTTTTCTTTACAGTTCAAGGGGATCTTTGTAGACCATTGGTATTTCACAATACTTTTCTCTTCTCTTGAACAAATACACTTGTTAGGGCTCACTCTCCTTTCTTTATTCCTCTTTGCATTAGCCTATTCGGGTTGAGCCCTCGTTGGACTCTCACTCTTCTTATTTGTAGAATTCTCACTCCTCTTCCAAGTTTGCCACTCAATGGGAGGAATGTGATCAATTTCCTTATGAGTCTTACCCTCCTTGTCAATTTGCCATGTATGATTAGTCCCGTTATTATTCTTACTCTTCTTGGAGAGTTGGCACACACTGGGACGAGTGCTATTACTCCACTCTTTATGTTTAGTGTTGTAACATTCATAGATATCACTGTCCTCCTTTGTTATTATGCTAGGTCCTCCGGGTCTCCCGCTCCCCCCTTTACCTGGGTTGTAATGGGGCTGTATTACCAGTTTGGCATTCCCCCTGTTCCGCAATCGCTATTGTTCAGGATGGCTTCACTGCTTTCTCTCGTTCTATCCGGGCACCCTCCTTGGTGTCCCAACGTGGTATCGGCTCTGTAAAGATTCTTCAGTTCCTTACCCTCTTGGCCACCACCTGTTGCATCAGTTTAAAGGACCTATCGGGGTCTGTTATCAGCATGCTTCCCTCAGCACGTCAAAGTTAGGGCTATGCATCCTAGGACAGGCAGCCTCCCGACACTCTCAAGGCAGGCTGCCCACAGCAGAATGCACCTCGGACACTGCTTGTCTCACGTGGTAATGCCGCCAGGCAATCCAGCGTCTTCTCTGAGTCACTGGCTCTCCTCAGACCAGCGGTTTGAAGCTCTCGGTTCTCTCTCACTGGTTATCCAGCTCCCCCACTTTTATCAAACCATGCTAGGGCTTCTGTCAAGATAGTCCTTTCTCTGTGTTGGACATGTGATCTTCATTAGTCTGTCTGTTTTTCTCATCATTTGGGAGACAGACATTCTTCTTTACTCCTGTGATCTTACTCTTTCTTCATAGTACCACATCGATCTCTTTCTTCAGTAATTACATTACAATAATAAATACAAGAGGAGTCTTGGTGTCTGTCATTTGCTAGAACTGGATTGGGTATTTGAGGACAACAAAAAGGGAGTTCCTCATTGGAAAGGGAGTCCTTGTCCCCAAAAGGGGAGTCTGTCCCTCTGAGGTCCCATTTGCTGCCACCCCGAGGTGGAATTTTGCATAGACGGCTCCCCTCCCTAGCCTCATAGGAAGGGGCTCCCCCTTGGGAAAAGTGACTTAATCCCTCAATGTGGCACATACCCTTTCCCTTGGGCTTTTGGCTTCCCCTTCTTCGGTGGCAGGGAATCTGCAAAGGAAATCAACATTCCCTTTTCTATGCTCAACAGTGAAACAGTAGGGCTGCGATCAAGGAACCATCTCATAATACGAATGTTCAAATCTTTCCTCAGACTTAGCCAGACAAATGGGGAATGGTCAGTGACTAGCTGGAATTTCCGACCAATTAAATCATATTTTAAGTAGGTGACCACCCACTTAATGGCTAGAGCCTCCAGTTTAATCGTGACATAGGGCCTCATTAGGACCCTGGCGGAGTGGGTTTCCGCCAGCGCTAATCGCGGCGGACCCGTCCGCCGTACTACGAGTTCCCGTAGCGCCATGGCGCCGTTCTCCGCCTGGTTTTACCAGGCGGAGAAAACCATGGCGCTACGGGACCTCGTTGTTAATTACGCCACCGTATTTTACGGTGGCGTAATTAACTCCTTCCCCACTCCCATTATACCCTATGGGGCAAGAATGGGAATGGGGAAGGGCAGAATGGGGATTGGGGATTTACCGCTCCGCCAAGGTCGGAATGGGGCGGTAAATCCGCCAACCCCCATGGCGCTATCGACGGCTTTCCGCCGTGCTTCGCGGTGCATTTAGCACCGCGAAATCCGCCAGGGTCCTAATGAGGCCCATAGTCCTACTCTCTGGGAAGCAATTTACAGCTAATCTACAAGACAGGATGTTTTATGCCATCATATCCCTGAGAGAGAACTGCTCTCAGGCCCACCTTGAAGGCATCTGTCTGTAGGATAAATTCCTTATTAAAGTCAGGGACTAGGTTTACTACATAGTATGGCCTTGAGGTTGGTAAAACTGTCTTGATTTTGTTTCTCCCATCTTAGTTTTTGGGGTTCTGCATTTTTGCACTTATTGGCCAGACTTGCCGTGATGGTTGAATAATTAGGAATAAATGTACGGTAGTATCCCTTAAGCCCAGTTCCCTCTTTGTTCTTGGAGGGGGAGTATGTTGGTTAACTTTAACCTTTTTCTCTATGGGGTGGCACTAGGCCATTTCCCACAAAGAAAATAAGTATTTTACCACTGATTGGGCCAGATGACACTTCTTAGGATTTAAGGTCAACCCATCATTTCTGTAGGGCCCTGACTATTTCCTACAGATGGAAAAGATGTTCCTCACAGGTCTCACTATGAATGAGGATATCATCCAGGTATGCGCCGCAAAAATCACTAAAGGGTCGCAATACTCTAGCCATCAATCTTTGGAAAATAGCTGGGGCCCCATGTAGCCCAAAAGGCAACACCTTAAATTCGAAAAGGCAATTCTTTTCTCTATCAGCTGGGTTCAACTGAATCTGCAAATAGCCCTTGGTTAGATCGATCGTGGAGGTGTATCGTGCCTTTCCCAACTTCTCGATAAAATCATCGATCCTAGGCATAGGGTTATTGTAAATCAATGCAAAACCACCACGACCAATCTGGTTTTGATACCAGGACTATTGGCTATGACCAATGGCTTTCCAAAAGCTCCATAATGTGTGATTACAGCATATTTTTCATGTCTCTGAGAATGACTTCCTTCTTGGCTTCAGGGGTCCCCTATGGTTTTAGTAGTACTTTTTTTGTTTGGGGAGTTCTAACAACATGGACAAAGTGTTTCACACATCCATATTTGTCATTAAAGATGTCAGGAAACTGCTGCAACAGGTCTCTAATGTTCCCCAGGTGTGTTCTGGAGATACTTCAGGAGGGATCAAGGTATTCTCTTGGCCCACCTCAGACATCAATGTGGCCATGGTTGTTGAGTTTTCAGTGGGATCCACTTTCCACTCCTTCAATAGGTTTGCATGGTACAGTTGATTTTTTTGCTTCCTATCAGGTTGAGAACCCATAACATAGGGGTCTTTTCTTTCAATGATCTCATATGGTTCATACCATTTAGATATACATGTTTTGTCTTAGGTGAGTAACAAGGTTAATACCTTTTGGCCTACTGAGAAGGAGTGTGCTACAGCCTTCTTGTCGTAGTTGGGCTTGTTCCAAGTGTTTATTAACGATTTCCTGTACTAGAGTATGTATTTATATTTATTGTGTTTATATAGCGCTTTAATCCAAAGCGCTTTACAATATAACACCAAGATACATAGAAATATATAACAGTAGAAGCAATTTACAAGACATGAATCAAAACAATAAAACAGTAAGTAGAGCAATTAACCTGTGAGGGAAGTAAGGGAAGGAGGGGGATGAGGAAGGGAAAGGATGAGGGAAACAGAAAGGGCATTAGGGAGAAGATGTAAGGAGGGAGAGGTAAGGGTAAAAGAAAAAGGAGCAGGTAGGGAGAGGTGAGTAGGGGAAGATGTGGGGGAAGACAGAGAGAAGTGAGAGGGGGTAAAGGGTATCAGGGTGGGGAATGAAGGAGAGATTTCAAGGAAGCACAGAAGGAAGAAAAGGTGGGGATGGAGCGGATAGAGAGAGGGAGGCAGTTCCAGTGCAGGGGGGCTAGGATCTGAAAGGAGCGGAAACGGGAACAGGCACATGGGGAAGGGGGGACGGTAAGAAGGAAGAGATCGGCATACCAAAGGGAGCGCGAAGGGGTGTAGAAAGAAAGGAGAGAGGAGAGATACGGGGTAGCGAGGTCATGAAGAGATTTAAAGACGAGACAGAGGAAATGAAATCTAAGTTGGGAGTGAAATGGAAGCCAACCAAGGTAAGAAAGCGAGGAGGAAATGGAGTTGTGAGGAGCAAGGAGACAGAAGGTACGGATGGCCGAGTGGTAGAGGGATTTGAGAGGGGCGAGATGAGATGCAGGGAGTCCTAAGAGGATAGAAGAGCAATAGAAGAGGCAAGAGACGGCGAGGAAGGAGATTAAAAGTTTAGTGCCATGGAAGGTGAGAGATGAGCAGACTTTAAGAATGTTGAAAAGGTGGTAGCGACAGGCACGAGAGGAAGAGAAATGTGGTGGGAAAAAGGAGAGAGAGGAGTCAAAGTGAATGCCTAGATTGCGAGCGTGGGAGGAGATGGGGAGATTGGAGGGGGAAAAGTGAATAAAAGGTGGAGGAGAGGGTGGGAGAAGAGTGTTCAAGGGGAAAGAATAAGACTTCAGTCTTATCAGTGTTGAGGGAAAGAAAGTGGGATGACATCCAATTTTTAATGGCAGTAAAACAGGAAGAGACTTTAAGGTGAAGGTCAGGAGAGAAGGAAGAGAAGAAAAGGAAGAGTTGGGTGTAATCAGCATAGAAATGGTGAGAAATACCGAGGGCAGAGATGATGGAGGCAAGAAGAGAGGTGTAAAGAGAGAATAGCAAAGGGCCAAGAACTGAACCGTAATCCAAGGGGAGGGCAGATGAGGTACGACCACCCCAGGAGACCGCAAAAGAGCGGGAGGAGAGGAGAGGTAAGAGGAGAGCTAGTTGAGAACGGAGCCTTTGAAACCAAAGGAAGAAAGAGTGTTGAGAAGCAAGGGGTGATCGACGGTGTCGAAGACAGCAGAGAGGTCGAGGAGGATGCGACAGAGGATTGTTTACAGTACTGAGCAGAGAGGAGGGAGCTGCAAACATATGTGAGAGCAGTTTCAGGGGAGTATTTAGGTCGGAAGACAGATTGAGGGGGGGAGGAGAGAAAGGTTAGTGACAAAGGCTGAGAGATGGGATTAGGCTAGGTGTTCAGGTAATTTGGAAAGGAATGGGAGTAGAGAGATTGGACGGAAGTTTGAGGTAAGAAGGGGATCGGCAGAAGGTTTCTTCAGAATAGGTATAATAGTAGCATGCTTGAATGCGGAGGGGAAAGTAGCTGAGGTGAGACATATGTTAAAGAAGGAGGTTAAGTAAGGAATGAGAAGAGGGTAGATCTTCGGATAAGGAGGATGGGGAGAGGGTCAGTGGGGGACAACGTAGAATGGGCTTTGGACAGGAGGAGGCAAGCTGAAGGGGTGTGGGGGATGGGGGAGGGCGGCAATGACAAAGAGAGAATCTTGGAGGAGAAGAAGTCAGCAAAGTCAGAAGGAGAGAGGGAGGATGTGGCTGAGGGGTGAGGGATCAGGGGTGGGGGAGGAGAAAAGACGAGAGAGGGTTTGAAAGATACGGCAAGGGGGAGAGGCTTGGAAGTGGAGAAGGTTAGAACAGTAGGAACGTTTAGCAAAGCTGAGGCAAGAGTCATTAAGAGAGTGGTAAGAGAAATAGGAGGTTTGATATGTTGCCTCAGATGTTGGCGGAGCCTGAAAAATCGGTACCATTGTCGCTTCCCTTTCCTCCCATGTTTCTCATAGCATGTCAAGAACATCCCTAAATTCTCTTCCGTAAAGAGGTTAAAAAGGGGAATACCCAAGCAAGGCTGTGGGCAACTTTCTCCCTGCAAACAGTGCCCACAAAATCATTCTGTCCCAATTTTTGCTGTCGGCTTCTATTAACTTTTCAGATCTGTTTCAACATCTGGGTGATCCGTTTGACCAACCCGTATGTCTGTGGATGGTAAACTGATGTCCGCAGGGTTTGGATTTGTAATACTTCCTTTACCTCTGACATGATTTTAGACATGTCTGTGGTCCCTTGATCAGTTAATATTTCCTTAGGCAACCCCACTCAAGATAAAAAGGGAAGAAGGTGTTTGAGTATCTGTTGACTTGTATTGTTTGCAGATGGAAAAGGCATCGGGGTACCTGGTGGCATAGCCTACGATCAGGGCTGGACTGCAAACCAAAACTGGCCCTGGAAATGTTTTTCAAAGTGGCCCGATATTACAATAAGCGAGCAACTCCAACCCCTTAAAGCAGGCGGTGGGAGGTGGCACCTCCACAAGAAAAGTGCATTTCAAGACACCTGTCCCCTATACAGACAATAAAAAGAAGTTTAACATAACAAAAAACGCTGGCATACAACATGTGTTAAAGGTAAGGAATAACATAGTGGAAGCTTCACAGCAAATTCTTTACTTCAAGAGGTGTGAGGGAAGGGGAGAGATGGAAAAGAAGGAGCAGGCCGCATGGGAGAGAAGGTAGCCAGAGTACCCACACACAAGAGGCCCATGGTGTACAGGTCGATGGGGAAATCGCCAGAGTTCCCTGTAGGCCAGTCCACCACTGCACTCAACTCACCGAGCGAACCTATCCCCTGAGAGCTTCTAACTCAATGGAAAGATCCACAGGCCCATTGTTCTAAGTTACAAACAAAATGGCTAATTACACTTTTGGAGCTGCAAATTAATAATCTGTACCTGTAACAATGGCTCACTACTAGGAAAATAAGAACAGCGCCAGATTTCAGCTGGGGTACCCTGGCTGTGCTGATGTCAAGGGAGACAGTCTACTCAACTTAACTGTGAGCGGTACCAGTTGCGAGTACATAATGTTACCAATCCTTTACATAGCGCACAAACAACTGCATCCTGCTGCCGTATGTACACACGAAACTCATGTCACTGACCACCACCTAATGACAGACTAAGTCAACCCAGCTGGGGTTTAATCCTATGACTTTCAGGGTACACACAACTCTCTGGAGTACTCCAAACTTGAACTCTCTCACTCCAAAAAGAACGGGAAGCACTGGGGACTCTCGACACACAGAAAGCATGGAAGGAAAGGATTCTTAAACAAAATGAACCTGAGATAGCTCAGTGGGTTAATATGCCTGCTATATAAATCTGTAAACCTGGCACGTGCGGGGGCCACTAAGCCAATATGTACATGACTCGAGACCTCAATATTGTACCACTCAGCTTTATTAAACACAATATTATGATATTTAAACACTACTTCTGAAATTGTCACTAATATTTGGGATTGGGGGAGGGGATGGACATCGAAAATGATTTTAATAATAGACTTCAAAGCAGACCAAAAGAAATCCCACATCTCCTTTCCTTGTGTTATTTGATGCTTTCTTCTACGAGGAAACATAGCTTCATTGGACTAGTGTCTTACTCTGGGGTCTACTGAACATGGAAAAGGGTATGAGGTACCAGATAACATATTTTTGATATCCTCACCAGTCTGGTAGAAATCATAGAACAACAGCACCCACAGAGGAACCTATGCGAGAGCTGTCAACTGAAGTACAAGGGCTAATTAATCTAAAACATGCACAATTAAAACAACATTGTACATACATGAATGTTAAAAACCAATATGTGCTACGTGGGGTTGCTAAAGTGCAATCGTACACGATCATGAACAAACAGTAATGCTTCTCCTATGACCTATTGTGCCATACAATCATACTCTTGGCTGGTCAATTGAAACATCAATCGAATCCTTCTATTTGATGCAGTTTGACTTTCCAATAATCACCAGAATGTCTACTAGAGAGTCCATTGTGATACTCTTACCCAGATCTACAGACTCAGTCCCCCCCCTGTAGAGTACAATCACTGGATATCAACTCAAAAAAAGGTTGTCGACATTCCGTGTTTCAGCCATAAACGAGGATACCATACATCTGTTCCTCTGCTTTATATGAACAAGGCCTTCATCAGGATGACGGATAACTTAAAAACTTCAATCAATGTGCCCCTCATTTTTACTTGAATCCCTGCTTGATGCAATTCACTAGACACACATCTACAAGACATATGTGAAACATATAGTCAAGGTTGTACAATAAAGCCAATGTATAGTCGGTGTACACATTGTTTAGACAGTAATTTACCTGTAATTTCAACCCACCCTTTCAAACTCAAGGATGAGAACACTTCAGGCAGTTGTCGTTTCCGCCACCATTTTGGAATTCATCATTCAAAAACGTTTCATTTTGCAAAACAATTATTATGGACCCTTTCAGAATAAGTTGGGGTTACTGATATCAATTCAAACTCTCTCACACGGGCGTCATTTCAACAAAATGCCTGGGGTAGCGGAAGTGACATCATACAAATCTTGACCTCTGATGTCATCACAGGAAGTGATGTCATTTGACCCCACTCCGAAGTCACATCACAGGAAGCGATGGAACATGACCTTTCACCCCTTGACAAAACAAGAAGTGGCATCACATAGCATTGTCCCTAAATATATGGTTACAATATCACTGTAAAGTGATATCCATTTCATACAAGAATGGGTCACCATATGTATCGTTAATATCAGGGTGTATAGGCCCATATTAGTAAATTAATGTGAATGCAAGCAGATGTCCAAGGCCAATGGATAATGACATGCTATTATATAGCACTTACCCTTAAGCTCTTTATATAGAACAGATATACATACAATATCATCCAACCTGTGTTGGTACTCATTTATCAACCTCAGAAGGATGAAAGGCTGAGTTTGCCTTGCCGGGATTCGAACCTGCAACCTGCAACCTGCAGATCAAACACACATTGCAGCAGCAAGCGCTCAACACCCTGATTTATCTTACCGGCTATAGCTAACTTACCGGCTATGGTAACATGAGCAATTACATGTCTGAATGTTCTCAAAGTCAGAAAGCAAACAGTGGATACCATTTGATACCATTAAACTGGTAGCTGAGATTTAACAGCAGATAAGTTCATCTGCAGGTCTTGTGCAAGGTTGGCCACATGCCAAGCCTGCATGGATCTACTTTTCAGGCTTCGGAGGGTGGCAAAATACATACCATTGGAAGGGTTCATAACTGTGTATTAAAGAATTTAGAGCAGCGCATGAAAAGCAGCGCACTCACAAGGCATCCCATACTCTGGGCACTGGCTACCTCCTACATGCAAGCAAACATCCTGAACAGCATGCCATGGAGATAGGAAAGATAGACACATTACTACAAAGCATTAATTGTGGCACAATGAAATTAAGGGCCACTTTATGTGTATGGTCAAACATTTCTACACTGTACACAAGCTTTTAGGCACACCTAGAAACACTTGTGTACAGACGCGTTATAAATGACTTATATCATATATCATATCACATCACATATCATATCACAAGGATTTTGTCAAGTGATCGAGGGCATCAGATGGAATGTTTTGTGATGATCGTAACAGAGACAACGGCAGAAAAAAACATGCTATCATTGCAACTTGCGAAAAGCAACATACATAGGGTCTGATTCACAGAAGCCTTTTATAATGGAGCAATCCCATAGGAAACCGCTATGTGAATCATGCCCATATTCCAAAATGGATGCTTATTATACTCTAAATGCTTTTTGGAGGTTTTTGTCTGCATTGAGAATTTGAGGGGTTTAGAAACAGGCTAAATCAGTGACTCATCCCCTGAAGTGTACCTGAAATAAACCTTGAATGAGTCTCACTTGTTGTTTTAATTTCAGTTGCATCTCTTCCAAAGAGTCAACCTTTTCTTGACACTCCATTCTTAAGGCATTTAATTGGTCCTCTTGGTATACATTATTCTGCTGTTGGAGAGCCAAGTCCTCTTAATTATTTTATATAATTCTCAGATTCAGCCTCAGAATCTTGGCTCTTTTGCAAGTTGTGTTCCGCTAATGTTGGTTCAGTCTAAATTTTAGTTAAGAGTTCAGATTGATTTTGTACACTATTTTCTTCATGTTTTTCCCACATCACTCCCATGTGGAGATACATGTAGGCCGGGATTCTTGGAGTCATGTATAACTCGCTCAAAGCTTGATGCAATAGGCAAGGGCGTAGCCAGGATTGTCTAACAAGTGGGGCCTGAAGCTAATGTAGTTGGGCCCATCACAGTGGCATTAACATCTGTAAATGCCCACACAGCACTGCTGAGTGGGCATTCACAGATTATGGATGGGCCTTGCCTGCTCAGGCCTTACCCTGTCTATGCCTCTGGCAATAGGCCACCGTCCTGCCACGTGTCCCTGTTTAGTGTGGTGACCTGTTGTATAATTTCCTCTAGCCAGACTTTTTCATCTTGCTCCGGCCATTCCCCTCGGACAAATAACTTGTGCAGAAGGTGCTCTCTGGCCATATTGATCTCTACTGTGGTCATTTTGGAAATGTTCTTTCTTTATTAATTTATGTATGTAAGGGTAATCTGTATTCTATTGCTTTTTGTCTATTTTGGGGTTGATTTAGTTTTAATTTTATACACAGGCCTTGTACATAGGATGTTTGTTTTGGGGAGGCGCTTCTACAGTCTAACCCAGTATTCCAACTACACAAAGTATCACTACCTTTCAGGTTAGTCTGCTGTGTTAAACTGCCACGGGTGGCCACCAAAACCTAAACCCTGGCTACAAGCCCCCAAGTTTGTTAAGGATTTCAATCGGGCGACACATCTTGGTCTTAGCCTAGAATGTAGTGCACAATTGGAATGCTTTCTCTTTATATTCTACAAGTTCAATTTGAGATGGCACACAACCCGTCTCACACGCCCTTTTTCAAACACCCCGGGTCACAATGGACCAGGATTCAGGCCGGTTAGTGTGAATGCAAAATGTATTTATTTTTAAAATTCAAAAGAAATCATACACATTTTAATACTGGGCAGCAATCACAAATGGGGTGATAATTACAATGGAAACTGAAACAATACACTTGGCTAACCTTCTACAAGAACATATACAAAGCACAAATGAATAGGAACACTTTCTCTTTGGGTAGATAGCACCTGAGTTAAGATTTCCCCCTGCAATGCTCTCCCAAACCCCTGTGAATCAATTTGGAGTAGACAGAAAGAAGCAACAGGGACTCAGGGATATTGTGCAGCAAACAGAAACAAAATCCGACCTTCCCTCATAAAATAATTTGCAATGGCACAACATGACACTCGGAAATTGACAAATAAATAATTAATGTGCGGTTAAATCTATGAGGCAAATATGATTTCTCACTATAGCAGGAATGGATAAACACTAGCAGTCACAAGGCAAGTTCTCAACAAAAGGCATACCGTTCAGTAACAAGTTGAAAGTAAGAACACGATCCAGCCGAATCACACATTGGAAAGTTGCATTTTACACAGATGCAGTTTTAAATGTCACAAACGATTTTTATGAAAAACAAGTGAAATACTCAGATTTGGAATGGGTTTCTTTGGACTGGGGAATAGATGTATATCACAGGGACAATATTAGAGTGGAAGGATGGTTGTAGCTGAAGATTTGCATGAGATTTGCAAGATCAAAGGAGGTTCGATTTTGGCAAAATGAAGCCGTGAAAGAGAAAATGGGCTAGGAAAGAAAGACAGATTTTACTTAAATTAGATTATTAAGACTATATTGTTAAAGAAAGACACCTAGGATCCCGGGTTAATTTGCAACTTAACCCTTTCACTCCGCGTTCAGATCTATATGGGAATTAATTTCAATTATTCCAAATATCGCCAAAGAGTTACAAGATGAGGTGAATGAAAGAATGGCGCTAACACTAGGAAATCACAGACAAGATGGACAAAGAATTCTGACAGTAGGACAAATTACCAAGGCATGGATAGAATGGCTTAGAGAGTGGAATAAAGATAAAAGGGTCAGAATGGGTAGGCTATGTGTTTCTATGGGATGGGAAATACTCACAGTCCACGCTTGAGTTTTGGGATTTTGGAACAGTCAGCCAGGTCTGGTTACCGCATGGTGGGTGCCCCTTACAGCAAACAGCTGGGCAATTCTGGTCACTGGATGGCACAGGTACAGCTGGATGCAGTTAGTGGGCAGCAAGCCAGTCTGGTCACAGAATGCTAAATGTGTTTCAGCTTTTCCCCTGGTTAATGGGATTTTAGTGAGATTTCTAGATCAAGGCCTTGCTGGGATATGTCAGCTATGCTTTGGCCTGGCAGTGGAATCTGGAATCTGGCAAGATGGATGTAGAAGATCAGGAATGCAGGTGCTGGAAATTCAGGAGAGAGTCTGTCTAGAGTCCTGTCAGGCACCCTTTATAAAGAGCATGGTGACATCACAGAACTATATGGTGATTGTTACCACCTTCTTGTTAACTGATTGGACACTTAGAGACATGACATCAGCTTTATGATGTGGGTTTACTATGTACAGAACCTCCCACAGTTCATTTTGCCACAACCCAGTTTTGCCATAAATGGCACATTTTTACAGTTGTGGCAGCTTAACAAATTACATAGGTGGATTACATATTTTATGCAAAGCATGGCAGTCCAATTCCCAGGATTGTATGACATTATTTCGCCCTTTTAATAGTTTCTCACGATTTTTGGTGGGAAATATGTTACTTAAAATTCTATAACTTTATACATGGGTATAGATTATCATAGGGCATATAAGTATTGAATCATGTACACATTCCTCAGAATGTCCAATTCTCTGCCATTTCTGTTCCCAATATGGCAGTGAAGGCTACAACGTCTTAAATTAAAGCCACCAAAATTACATTTAAACTGTGAACTTTTTACATTCCTGCAAAGTCCTGTTGCACAGATAAAAATCTTAAGGGTTCATTAATACAATAGTCTTTTGAAACAAATGGTCTGCCTTTGTCCTCCAAATATTGGCATGTACTTCCAGACTGCTCTTGAGTTGGCTTTGAAGTTCTCAGTAAAGGTTGCAAAGATGTGTGACTTTCAATTTCGCACATATGTGTCCCAGAATCTCTTTTGTAAAAGGCCTCTGTCCAGACAAAAGTCCGCCAAGGTAGCAATTATCGCCCATGTGTGCCCTAGAATCTACTGTGAGGGGCCTTCTGTTGCTAGCAACCCCCAAGCCAAAACCTGTTTGGGGCTGATTTCCCCCATGTAGCCAATGCAATTTAAATCCTTATTTTATTTATTTTTGTTCTGAATCAGAAGGAAGCCTGTTGAATAAAACCTCCCAAATATGTTTCACAGCACAAACCCTTTTACATTGCTAGATAAGGGCAGGACCTTATCCAACATACACTTTTAAACAGGTATTTTTTTTATTTGCAAAAGTACATTTAAACATGTGGTGACTACTGGCATTTTCCTTTCAAATTCGTTTTTTCTCTTCCATCTGAATTCCCACATTGTACTGTAGCCATCGTTAGTTTCTTTTATGCAGCAATTTGTTTGAAACACAGATGCACTGAAATTGACATAGGCCCAGAGAGCTAGGGTTTCTTTGAAGCATTGATCTTTTTGACATTTTGTGACTCAAATGTCAAGAGTTTTCTGTGGCTGAAAATTAAGTTTCTTTTGATTTTTTTTCAGATGTGGCTGGCACAGCCTGTCATTCAGGGATCATGCTTTCTTCTGCTGAAGCACAATGTGGATATGGATGGGCATGGCAGGGTATTTTTGATAAAAACAATGTGATGTGAAATAGTTGAAAATAGCGTCAGGGCATCATCTTTTTCAGTGTAAAATATTCCCTTTTCAATGGGAACGTTTTGCAAGGAACAGAGCGGCGCTGCTTAGGTTTGCTTCTTTTGGGTGCACTCAAGAACACAATGGCACCTTTCTCGGTGTGCCCCTGTTCCAACTTGCCCAATAGTGGTTTGGCAAGATGGCACAGCCATCCTTTTGTCGCTGCAAAACGCAGTTTTGATGCAATGGTGCTCCAACGAGCCATGCAGCCATTTTTCTGTTGACTGCAAAAGCGCACCTTGTTTATGGATGGGAATTCTGCTGAGTGGGTAAAAGTACCCCACAAAATGTTTCACGTGTGCATTTCAAATCAAAATATAAAAGAGCGAAAATGTATATCTTCATAGTGGAACATAATAGAAACTCGAAATAAGTTGCAATTTGTGGATAACAAATATTCTCACCCAAGACAAAATCTCTCTCCTGATGTGTATGTTTTATTGGTCTTTATTTTATTAAACTAGCACATTCACATAAACAGTTATATTGCAACAATCAAATGCCTCTCCATAAGATTAGGAGGGAATTTCCCCCTCCCTTTTCAGTCATACAGTGGATTTTGCCACGCATAAGATTGGGGCCAGGTCTTATATTATAAAGTATCTACCACACAGACAGACACAAGAGGTTCATGATTTTTCTGGCTATCACTGGAAGGAAATAGTTGGGGAGAACTGGGACCAACTGGAAGACTGATTTCCAGCCAGGCTTGACAAAGGAGCCATTTCAGAAAGAGATGAGCAGTCAAACTGGAGAATGGTTTCCAGACAGGCATCTGAAAGGGTCATTGTTGGTGGATTGACTCTAGACTGAGAGGCTCCCAGATGATTCCCCAAAATAAGAAACCACATTTTCAAAGTAAGTAATGGGCCCCATCTAAATCCTGATTCTGCTTATAGTACTATCCATGTCAAATCCCGAAAATAAGAGGGTCTGAGAGCACAAGGGTATGACAGTTTTAAGAGAGACACAGGGGCAGTGTAAGACAAAGTGGGACTGTGTAATCTATTTGAATCTGAATAAAAGTGACATTTCTTTTCCATAAAGCTCAATGCATTTTTGCATTGGGAAGCGCAGTTTAAAACTAGCAGCATTTTGTGCAACTTGAATGCACATTGTTTTTGTAAAATTATACCTCATTAAAACTGAATCTGTGTGTCCTACTAGCACATTTGTTGATGCAGGCCATAGCACAGCCATGACGTTCCTTTGCTCAAAATAATATTATCATTTGTCACCAGTGGGATATGTATTAAAAGTGTTGTGGATGAGAGGTAGCTTGAAGAATTCATTTTCTACAAAGAAAATCATGCAAAGTGGAAAACCTATGCAATCCTTTATCTTGAAATGCACAGGTAAATATATGTGTGATGTGAGTGGGGAATAGTGTTTTAACATTGTACCTCTTACTGGAGAATAATACATCTCCAGCCCAAAACCTCTAGCTCTGAAGGCAAATGAATACATTAAATGGAAAGCTGCATACACACAGGTTCAGGGAAGACTGCACACACATTTTCAGAGAAAACGGCACACTTCATAAGAGTCTTATTTCCTTCTTTCAAGCCTGTAGGAGTCTGATGTGATTTGTTCTTGCCTACATTTAAATCCCCTACATATAGCTTATTCATTCACAACCCCACACTTATATAAAGGAACCAAGTGAAGAATATATATATATGTCAGCCTGCCCCCGCCACCCCCCATCCCTTGCCCTACACCCTTCCTACCCTCCCGTTCACCCTTTCCACCCACCACCACCCTCCCTCCCACTACCAGCCCGTTTGCCATCACGTACACACACACCCCCGAGCACCACTATAAATGCTACAACATAGGAGACTCCCCCACACGCCCTATAGTAGGCAAAACCAGATGCGCTTGCCTCAGATCTTGCACCCTACAACGAGCTAAAACAGGCATACCCGACCCCACAGCATCCCATCCCACACCGCTTATGGCACCTCAGCCTCACTGCAAACCCACAGTCACTCGCAAAACCATGCAGCCCAACACATGCCCAGTGACAGCTCCACCCAAGCAGAAAACCTCAGCCAACATCCGAGGCACCCTCATTAAAGCCCGTTCATTCGGAGGCCACGCCGTCGAAATGCATGACCTCATCACAGAACTCCAACTAGACCTACAAGTAGTCACTGAATCCTGGCTTCACAAAGCCTCAGGACCCCTCCTGTCACTAGCCTTAAAACCAGACTACACCATTTTCAGATCAGACCGAGCACACGCGCATGGTGTAGGTGTAGCTATCATAGCTAAAACCGACCTCCAATTAAGATCCTGTTCCACTGAAAGCGTCTCAGATTATGAACTCCTCCTAGCCAAACTACCCATTAACAAAAAACCACCATTAACCTCTTAGTCATTCACAGAGCACCAAACTCTAATAGCCACCCAGACACAGATATCCCTCTCGTATTAGCCCCATTTATCAAACCTAACACCAAATGCTTCATCCTCGTTGATATCAACTTAGGCTTCAATGACAATTCAGGTTCTAAAGCAGAAGCACTACACTCAGCATTCAAGGACATGAGCTTCACACAACTAGTCAATGAACCTACCCATATTAAGGGAAGAACTCTGGACTGGATCCTCTCACTGAACACCACACTAACCATTGATGCCATATCCCCTCTAAACTGGACATACCACCATAATATCCAATTCACCATCATCCCCGATGAGCCTCCGCTTACCAAATCGAATGTAGCGAACACCTATGAAGCCAAAAACACTCGGAAACTCACTTCAGAACTTCTCAACCCATTGCTTAGCAAATTACTAGACTCACCTTCTAGTGCTAGTGACAACCTCTACATCCTAGCAGACACTTACCACAACAGCCTCACCTCCGCCATTAATGCAGTAGCTCCACTAACTATCAAAACTAAACGTATGAACAAACGATCATGCTTCTGGTTTAATGACAACCTAGTCGTTCTCAGAAGAAAGAAATGGGCCCCGAACATGCCCATAGAAAACATACAACAGTACAGTCTGAGAACAATCTGCTCTTGGCTAACAACAAATATAAATCAGCCATCATTAATAGCAAAGCCGCTGCTTATAAGGCCCAAATAAGTGAAGCATCTTCCGACTCCAAAGAATTGTTCTCCATCCTTAGGGAACTAGAAAACCCCACGCCGGATACTAACATCTCCAACTCCAGCAAAGAATGGTGCACCACCATACAAGATGCCCTAGCCGCAAAAATTAATCTCTTACAATCCAAGATTATCACCAAAAAAACAACTTCTTGCCACCAAACCATCCAGTGACAATCACATTGCAGATCCTATGGTGAATACCTGCCCGCTTTTCTCCTTCACCCCATACTCCCAAGACTTAGTCCTAGACACCATCTCTAGGCTCAAAGCCTCTAATTGCAAAGGTGATTCCGTCCTGGCCCAGGTAGTCAAATCATGTGCCCAAGTACTCAATCCTATCATTACCAACTTTGTAAATGTGTCCTTTAAAATGAATCTGGTCCCAGCTAGTATCACAGAAGCCTGGGTCACACCCTTACTAAAAAAAACTACATTAGACCCCACAGTACCTACCAATTATCGTCCCATAACAACGGTGCCATTCCTACTCAAAATCCTTGATAAAATAGCATATAACCAAGTCCAAGCCAATCTAGAAAACAATCAACTCCTTGGCACTAGGCAATCAGGTTTTAGACCCAATCACAGTACCGAATCAGCCCTACTAGATCTTAGAATGCAGATGGATACTCTTAGGGATACTGGGAAGCTATGCATTCTCCTCCTGCTAGATCTATCCACAGTATTCGACCTTGTCGATCATAACAAACTCTGCTCCACCCTAGCTAAAAACTTTAACTTCTCTACCAATGCCACTATGTGGATCAAATCCTTCTTAGAGGAACGCGCATCTAAAGTTGCTATAGGCAAAGAAGCGTCCGACCCCATCCCAGTACCCTTAGGAGTACCCCAAGGGTCTTGCCTATCACCAACCCTCTACAACGCCTACACCAAGCTCCTAGTCTCAGCCCTGGACAATATGGGTGTCGTCTACACCAACTTTGCAGACGACACTCAGCTCCTCATCCCACTCACTGGCAACTACACCCAAGACACTCTATCAACAAGATTTACGCCATCATCCAAAACTAGATGACACTCAACAGTCTCTGCCTCAATGATGATAAGACAGAGATTATCATCGTGGGGTCAAAAGCTAAAATAAATGCACTTCATCCCGACTATTCATCCATCACCATTGACGGCACACCAATACCTGTCCTAAAGCAAGTAAAATCATTAGGAGTTTACTTAGATTCAAACACATCAATAGCCTCTCATCATCCACCTCGTGCACTGCCAAACTCATCACCCTCAGCCGGCAATTCCTGTCACCCACCGATTGCATTACTCTGGCCAGAGCCCTTATTCTCTCAAAACTAGACTATGGCAATGTCCTGATACTAGGCACCTCCACCACCAACCTAAAAAAGTTCCAACTAATACAAAACAAAGCCTTACGAGCAGCACTAGGAATCAGGAAATCCGACCACATCACCAAGACCAGGCTTCCTGTCACAGCTAGAGTTATTTACAAAACCTTATGCATGACCTTTAAATGACACCAGGAATCAGCACCCACCTACCTTAACGACGCACTAACAAAAAGAAAACAATCTTCCAGAGCCCTACGATCCAATGACCTCCAACTTCTTAATACACATTGTTTCAAAAACACAAGAGCAGGGGGTAGCAGCTTCCAATACCTAGCGCCTAAACATTGGAACTCCCTCCCCCTTGGCATCAGGAATGAGGTCTCCTTCATGAACTTCAAAAAGGCCCTCAAAACCTTGCTCTTTAACCAATATGATTAAACACATCACCACTGCTATCGCACTGTTCTCTTCCCGACTACCCCCTAATTAACACTCACACCTTCTATTAGCCTCACTGTTGTATATCATGTTATGTTTTTCTGTGCCAATTGAATATGTATGCATTTACTGTCTGTAACCTCGCTGTCATACCCTAGGGTCTGGGCATGTAACAAATGTAATAAATAATAAAATATATATATAAACGCTTGTGCGTTTTCTTTATAAAGAAAACGCACAAGCCCCTGCACGGTTGTAACACTCCAAAAAACGGCCCAGCAGGCATATGCAAAAAGTATTCCAGCACACAAGACTTTAGCTATTCTAAAATGTCATTTTATTTAGGCATAATACAGCTCATTACAAAAAACAGGGGTTAAATAGTTCACCCCTGTGACAGACGCAAGGTGTCACAAAGCACTCACCCCACGGGTGGATGAAAGTCACGCATTCCGCCTGAATGCTCAGGCTTCCTCAGACCTTTTAAAATCCAAATGCGGCTTGCACATCATGGAGTATAAAACCAAAAAGCAAAATACAGAGCGTCTCCGTGTGTTTCACATCACATGCGTGTTGCGGTCATGTGACTGCTGCAAGTGCAAGAGATGAAATCTCTCCAACTCAATGACCTCCATATTGGAATGGTCAAGTATCTGTAAAGTAGATATATGTAATAGCACAATCGCAAAGACATAACGTGCTGGAAAAACACTCAGACTATTTAGTGGCCACCGCAATGAAAACTGCACGGAGAAAAAGCTCGAAACTGCTTATTTTTTAAACAAATGTCATAATTATTTAATGTGTAACATCTGCGCACAAGTGTGCTCATATATCATCAAAATGACTAACACTGGCTCAAATGGCCACTACTAGGCATCCGCCCCCCCATGTGGGGGAAGTGCTCCTAAGCCAAAAGACTACGAGCTGAACAACAACAATCTAATTATAAGAGGGCAAATGCCCTATTGTTCCAACTTAAATATATAAGAGAAGTGGATATCCACTAACATGTGCATGTAGAAAATAATCATAATCTTCCAGGCAAGTGCCCTCAAATCAATGTATAAGCAAGAAAGCAGAGTATAAAAAGAACAGCTACAAATTGATTAATCATATAATAACTTCTTTCAATGTGCATATAGCAAATAACATTTCCTATGTAAGTACCTCAGTGCAAATCAATAGCAGCTCAATTCTGATAAATTACCAACAAAGATGTAATGTCTCTTGATGTATGCTTCTACTACACAAATAGCTATTCCCTTATTGGCCGCATGCTCCATAAAGTGCAATATATTAGTGTTCCTATTCTTGTCCATTCCAACGTGTAAATAACAATTCCTATGTTCTACATCCGTTAGATAAAGTGCAGTGCAAAGATGTTTAACCATTACTCTTCACAATGTGCAGATAGCAAAACCTGTGTTAGTGACACAATAATTCAGCAACAAATGTAACAGAACTCAAAGATGTATAAATATATAAAGGTATAAAATATCTTATTCCTAGCCGGCTCATGATTGCAAAAACACATACAATTCAGCATCTATATTCAGGCCTTTTGGTTTCAAGGTGTCACATTTGCATATGAGTGTGGCTTCTAACTGTCTCAATTTCAATTCACGGTTACCTAGTCTTTTATTTGGTGGTACATAGGCCAACCCCGTGAAGGATAGGAATTGCACATCACCATTATGCTTATCCTGAAAATGACTCGTCAGAGGATATGATAGATCCCCATTTTTTATGGCTCTATAATGTTGAAGGATCTGCATCTTTAAGGGACCAATAGTCGAGCCTATATAGTGAAGGACCACGAGCACAGGTGATGGCATACACAACATATTTAGTGATGCAAGAAATTCAATACTTATATTTCCAACATTGGCCATTTACACTCTTAAAAGGAACCATAGATACATGCTTCCACAGTTTAAAATGGGCACATTTATAAAAACCAAACCTATTCTTTTGAATCATCCCTGTATTTACTACTGGCCTAGTATTGACCATACTTGGAGATAACATGGTTTTGAGAGTGGGAGCCTTTCGATAAGTAACCTGTGGATAGTCATCCAATACTAACCTAAGATGAGGATCAGTTAGCAACACCTTCCAGTGTGTTTTCATAATCATTTTGATATCTTTGGCATGCTGGTTAAACCCTGTAATAAGCCTGATTTTTCTGTCTTTGATTTTAGTTTTTCTAATCAACAAGGATTCTCTCGTGGATGAGGTTGCTTTCGTAAAGCTCCTAGAGATGACATTCTTACCATAGCCTCATCTAACAAATCTATGACTAATGTTTCTTGCTTCACTCATATAGTCATCATTATTGCTACAGGCTCTTTTGGCTCGCAAAAATTCTCCAGAAGGGATAGAGTCAATAAAAACTTTAGGGTGATGACTCTTGGCGTGGAGAGTGGAATTGGAACTTGTGGGTTTTCTATACAATTTAGACATCAGTTTGTCATTAACTACCTGGAATTCTACATCCAGAAATACAAGATTCTGTTGGCTGATGACTACAGTTAATTCCAAATTTAGCGTGTTGGTATTAAGTATATCAACATATTCAGAAAGTTCCGATTCTGTCCCATCCCATATAATAAACAGATTGTCTATAAAACGATACCAGATTTTAACATGTTGGGTCCAGTGGTCCAATTCCTCTGCCCACGCCTTGTGTGTCTCCCACCAACCCATATATAGGTTGGCGTATTTTGGGGCCATGCATGACCCCATTGCCGTTCCCCGTGTTTGTTGGTACAGTTGATCTTCATGAAGGAAATAGTTATGTTCTAGAGAAAATAGTAGCATGTTTAATAGCATCTGATTATGCTGTCAATAACTAATCGATCTACTTTCCAGAAACGATTGGCAGGCCGTCATGCCTGCTGCATGTTGAATCGAAGTATACAGAGATACTACATCAATTGATACAAGAAGGTAACTCGGCTCCCAGTTAATATTTTCTACCTTCGCAAGCAAATCTGCTGTATCTCATATATAGGAGCTCAAACTCAACACAAAGGATTGAAAGAAAAAGTCCAAATATTTAGATGTATTTTCTAATAGACTCTCCATCGAAGAAACAGTAGGACGACCTGGAGGGTTCAATAATGTTTTATGGATCTTGGGATTGAAGTAAATCAGAGGAGTCACTGGATGAGTATTTTTAAGGAAGAAATATTCATCTCGATCTATAAGCTCTTGATCACTTCATTCTTTTAGTTTTCCATGATATTCTCGTTTGGTTTCCAATAGTGTCTCCATTTCTATTGGTATGTAGTTAGTGTTATCACTTAATTGTCTCCTGGCTTCCAGTTCATAGTCAGCACTATCCATAACGACAATCCCCCTTCCTCTACCTGAAGGTCGTACGACTATTGAATAGTTGTTTTTTAACGTTTGAAGTGCCTGGAATTGCAAATAATTCAGGTTACGATGTTTCAGGGAGAAATTACTTGATAGCTTTTTAAGATCTTTCATCACTAACTCTTCAAAGATATCTATGGGTCCACATGTTATATTCGGACAGAAAGTGGACTGAGGTCGAAATTTGGTTGGACAGTTCAGGTCGGTAGAGATCCCAAATGTTGCTTCTAACACAGAATCATCTATCCTGATATCGTCCTCCATGTTAGTTTCACCAGATTCTTCCATGCTGGTTAAACATAAGAGGCTGGCCAGATCTTTTTCTGATAATATGGAAACCTCTTTAATTGCCTCTTTCTTATTGGATCCTTGATTTCCCTCAATTTTAGTTGCATGAAATTTGGTCAGCTTCAACTTTCTAGTAAATTTGTATAAATCAACCCTAGTGGAGGTGTAGTCAAACATATGAGAGGGGCTAAAAGAGAGACCCAGGGAAAGAACTGAAGTTTCATGATCTGTTAAACTTCTTTTGGAAATATTGAAGATTTTCAATTGGAGGCCTTGTTGCCTCTGGTTTTCCCCTTCTGGTTTCACTCCAGATCTCGTTGCCATAGGTGATTGGTTGTCTGTATTGAATCCCCCGCCTCGTTTTCCTCTGCCGCCTCTTGTTGCTGCCCCTCTTCCTGGTCCTTTGTATTGGCCATGTCCTCTTCTCTCTGACTTGCTGTCCAAATGCATTAGTTTGAACTCCTCTAAAAAGTTTAATTTGTTTGAACTTGTTCCTTCTATTTCTGATGAGCTCAATTCAGAGCTACTAGGTTCTTCAATTAATGTAGCTGATGCTGGCACATTGTTGGTTTCCACCTGTTGCAGTTTAATTTTGATGGGGTTATCAAATCTCTTGGCAAAAGTATAAATCCTCCCTTGTTCATAATCAATGCAATCTCGTTTGAATTTGTGCTGTTTTCTTGTTCTGATCTCACCCTCATGTCTTTCCAAATTTTCTTCCAGGCACGACATTCTCCTCTTGCATTCATCACCATCTTCTGAAGAAAAGAGCTGTTCTTCCATTGTTTCAATGTCTTTAAGAAGGTTGGTTCTATCTATTCTCGCATATTTAACCAAACTCTCTATCATTTTAAAGGAACAAGTATTGGTGTGATCAGTCCATTCCTTGATTAACTCAGGATTCATATCTTTAAAAGTTGGGATCATGAGGATTCTCAGTCCCCTGGGGATTCTTTGCACATCGAGATATGTTTGTAAAGTCATTGCCTCCCACCATTTGGATATTTCCTTTTTCTTGATCCTCTCAAGCTTGTCTAATTTTTGCTGCACAGTAAGACTAGCTGGGAGACTGCTGTCCACCTCTGTTTCTGTAGTTCTCGTCTCTTGGTTGAACAGGATGCTAGCCGCAGCTCTCCTCCTGGCTTCAACCTGGTCTGTCATGGCAACGGGATAAGCAAAGCTATAGCCCGTGCTAAATTAATGAAATGTGCTGTATGAAAAAAATAGCTTACCAACCAAGCTAAATAACGCCTGACACATCGACTGGCGTATTATTCCGCTCACTCCACTAGGTCGTGGCTAAGAGGTGCTTGGTACGTCTCCCCCTGGTTAAAAAATCACCAGTTTCAAATCTTCCGTGCGTTTACCATATTTAGGGAAACACTATAACCCTCATATAGAGACGGGGGCCACACCTTGACTGATATAGGATGCCAAACTACAAGGCTTCTCCAAAAGTCCCCTTACAGATGCGAATAGTCAAGGGAGGTGGCAGCCATGAGCCAAATGTAGGTAAACCAATTCAGCTAAAAAGTGGCGCTCTCCCTCATTTAGTGGCTGGTGCTGGAAAAACGAATTTAGCCAAATTCGTATATATAAAGAAAACGCACAAGCCCCTGCACGGTTGTAACACTCCACAAAACCGCCCAGCAGGCATATGCAAAAAGTATTCCAGCACACAAGACTTTAGCTATTCTAAAATGTCATTTTATTTAGGCATAATACAGCTCATTACAAAAAACAGGGGTTAAATAGTTCACCCCTGTGACAGACGCAATGTGTCACAAAGCACTCACCCCACGGGTGGATGAAAGTCACGCGTTCCGCCTGAATGCTCAGGCTTCCTCAGACCTTTTAAAATCCAAATTCGGCTTGCACATCATGGAGTATAAAACCAAAAAGCAATTACAGAGCGTCTCCGTGCATTTCACATCACGTGCGTGTTGCGGTCATGTGACTGCTGCAAGTGCAAGAGATGAAATCTCTCCAACTCAATGACCTCCATATTGGAATGGTCAAGTATCTGTAAAGTAGATATATGTAATAGCACAATCTCAAAGACATAACGTGCTGGAAAAACACTCAAACTACACGGAGAAAAAGCTCGAAGCGCCACTTTTGAGCTATATATATATATGCATATAAATCTCAATTGCACAAACGACCTTTCTCCGATACTGGGGAAAATCAAGCATTTTTGAAGGATTTTGCATGATTGATAAACATACTATATAAATGCATGTGAACACACTGGCCAATAAGTAACAATGCTATCATTGAGTATATTGTGCTGCTTTGATCATAGATGGAGTGAAAGGGGCTCATTATGAATTTCCTGGTATAGCGGCTGGATACTGGGAAAATACCATACAGTCCGATATCCCGGTATTACCAGAATATTACAGGCGGTGGAGATGCTGGTAACTCCCCATTCCATGGAGTCCCATAGGACGCAAGGGGATGGGGTTGCCCGAATCACCGGCACCATTAGTACTGGTAGATCAGGCCCCTACCGGCAGACTTGGAGTTGGCCGGTCCAGAAAGGTGCTGGTATACATTGTTACCGGCACTTTATTTCCGGACTGGACAACTGATAATGTGGGCCAAAGTGTATGTGTGTATTGACAACAGTGAGATTCATACAGGTACGGTAATTTCGTGTTCTTCATAAAGCTGTTTCTGACTGACTAATATTGTGGTGACTTACCTGGTATAAAGCTAAAGGATTTGTCTTTAATTCTTTTAAATACATTCGAGTTTGCTTAAAAACTGCCTGTTCCTTTCCCAGAATTTGACTGTATGAATGGGTGTGTGAGACCAGCCATGTCACACCAGTGAGATATTATAATTTTTAATGTGTGATACATATATTTACAGCATGTACGGTATCCATGAATTCATGGAAAATAAAGAGGGATGTGCCTCTACCACCATGGAAATCTCTTAGGAAGCATACATGAAAAAAGTCTGCCTTGAACTGGAATGTCCACACCTCTTTACTACAACAAAGAATGCCCTTTGAATGTATTCAACTAAAAAGGACCCTAAATATGGATCTTTACCTATTGCTTAGTGGTAATCATGGAAATTGGAAAATCCTGGCAATTAGATCTTTGACACAAAATACAATAATAAAACTAAATGATGACAGAGGAAAGAAAGTGAAATAATATTGGGCTCAACTTCATAAGAACATTTGCAGATGGGATAGCAAAATGCTCTGGTCAATAGGGGCCTGGTGTTCTCGGACATGAGGGAAAGCTGGAGGGCCACCAATCTCAAAAGAGCAATGGGTTATTTTCTTTAGGTAGTCATTGCTTCGCTCAGGCCTATAACTTGGGTTGCCGGGCCAGCATTACCTACGTTCCAGCCCTTGAAACAGGGTGATAACACCATATTAAAATTCCACCAACTTTTGGAGTATCAGCTCCTCCATCACATAATACCTTATATAGGTCGTTTTTACATAGGTTAAATAAAATGAGGGAAAATATGCATCCTTGGCGAACACATCTGCTTAATTGGAATGGCATAGTGGTTTTTCAATCTGCACTAAACTAAACTACAACGGACTTGTTACCGTGTAGGGAAACCAATACATGTAAACGTTTTCCGGCATGCCTATATGTTCTAGGGTTTCACATAGATTTGCTCTATTTACAAAGTCAAACAAAGTGGACAGGTCAAGGAATGCAACAATGATTATTCTTTAATGAAAAGTGACTTAGCTACCAACAAATAGAAGTTAAGTGTCTGGTGGTGAGTGCCTTTCGCCTGTCATGAACCCAAGCTGGACAGGGGCAACAATATTGTTACTCTCAATCCGACAGTTCAGCTTGCTCAGAGGGACCTTCCCAAAACAATGCAAATGAACAGTCTAAAAGAGATATGGATTCGGAGTCAGCCGCTCATCCTTTTTATGGATTGGGGAAATAACTGCTTTTCCAAAGGAGATACGAAAACGCTAAAACATTACCATTCGATTACACATCTTACAAAAGAACGGGGCCCACATATCAGTCACCAATTTGTGAAAATCTGAAGGACAAACAGCTGGGCCTGGGCTCTTATTGATTTTATTTGCGTTTATAGCTTCTAAAAGTTTGTTTCTTCTGAAGCTTAACAATCTCTCCCTGCATGTGGCTTCATCCATTTTAGGGGAGGTTATCATTAGTTGTAAATTAAAATTAGCATCATTCTCTCCCTACAAGATCACTAAGTGAACTCCAGGTCTCATCTGATATATTTTTCTCCATTCTATTGCTCGAAGTCCTACACGGGACATTCACAAACAGGTCCCAGAATGGCCGGCTCTTGGGTTCAAATGCTGCAGTGAATAACGGATCCCATGAATTGATGGTCAGAACCTTCCTCCAGACAACAAGATTATCTTTGTAAATGTTGTCCTTAGCACTAATCAGAGACCCCTGGGATTATGAACTATAAAGAATGTCAAGGAGGGTAATGCACTTGGGTTTATGAACTGTTGTGAAAAGATATAAGTAAAAGGAAAGTCCTTGGGAAGATAAATACCCTCTGGATATGCAAAATGTTAAAAGATGAAGAGAAAGCCTGGGGAAGGGAACTGTTCCCCAGGAAAAGCAAAGATACCAAGGGGGAAGACAAATCCTCTTGGAACCTGATTATTCTTTTATTTTTTTTATTTGGGGATATAGGAACATGGAATCTGGGAAAGGAAGTTATCCTATGGAACTTTGAACATAGTTTATTGGAACCCTTTTAATTGGAATTGAACTTTTGTGTTGAACTTGAACCAGTACTTTAAGTGGGGTAAGAAATTGAGGGGGGGGCCCTCATTTGGGGGCGTGGCTTTCATTGTGGGCGTGGCCTAAAAGTGCACAAATCATAGTAAGGTGCGCAAACAAATATATAAATGTATGTGAGCATTTATATGTTTGTATGCGTACTACTATGGTGTGTGTACTTTTCAAGCCATATTTTATAAACATAGCAATGTTACATATTTCTATGTTTATAAAAGGTGGCTTGAAAAGTGCACAAACCATAGTAAGTTACGCACACTTGTGTGCTTACCTTACTATGGTTTGTGTACTTTTCAAGCCACCTTTTATAAACATAGAAATTTGTAACATGTTTCATGTTTCTAAAAGATGGCTTGACAGGTAAACAATTCAAGGCATATTTTATAAAGCGTTGATGACGGACAAAACAAACCGCAAGGTGGCTTTGTCCGTCGACAAAGCTTTATAAATCCATAACATAGAAATATTTCTACATTTATAAAAGATGGCTTGAAACGTACACAGTTCAAGGCATCTTTTATAAAGCTTTGCCGAAGGAGAAAGGCACCTCGGGCTCTGTGATCTATCTGCTCAGAGCACATAGATCACTGAGCCCGAGGCGTCTATCTCCCTCTGCGAACCCGCGGGCTCCGTGATCTAATCTGCATATTAGATCACGGAGCCCGGGGGTCAGTGACCTGGGGAGGGAAAACAAAGGGACAGTAACTTCCTCTGATGACCCTGATGAGGGGTCATCAGAGGGAGTTACACTAACTGACAGAAGTGCCGCCAGCCTCAGCATCGCTGTGGCTGGCTGGCACTTCTGTCAGCTTGGCCGACATAATGACGGGCGCATCTCCCGTCGCGGCTGCGGCCGCGGCGGGATAATGCATCCTGCCAATGTTGTGTGGGACGGGGGGCCCCGGCAGGGCCCCGGCTCAGCCCCACTTTCTGGAGACTGCCGGGACCCGGCCCCGGCAGGCCCCGGCCCACTTAAAGCACTGACTTGAACATTTGGGCACTTTTGAAAAGCAAGACAATGGGCCTCATTACGAGGTAGGAGGTAGCCATGGTGCTATTAGCACCATGGCTACCCCCTTACTGCATTCCGGGTCCGGGTTCCCGAAATAGGGACTTACCAGGTCATTCCAACCTTGGAGGACCCGGTAAGTCCCCATTCCGGGAACCATTCCCAATTCCCATTCGAGCCCCCATAGGGGTCAATGGGAATGGGGATGGAGCTAATAACGGTACCGCAATTTGCGGTACCGTTATTAGCTCTAAAGTCCCTTAACGGGTCCCATCCATAACGCCTGGTAAAACCAGGCGTTAAGGAAGGGACCCACTAAGGGACCTCGGAATAGGGTGGTAAGGGATTACCGGCACCGGTGTCCTTACCGGTGCCGGTAATCCCTTAACACCTACCTCGTAATGAGGCCCAATGTCCTTTTTGCTATAGAGTTTATTTAGAGAATGAGGACCAGAATAGGATTACAGACACAGGACATACTTTCTTTGGACATCTTGACACAGAACAGACCCATTCGTTTTGGTTGAGGCAGGGAAATTCCTCCTAGTTTAGGGATAGTGTGGTATTTCCCAAGATCCTTTTGTTTTAATAAAGGTTTGTAGCAACAAACAGGAGTCCGCTGTGTCTGCGTCTCATTCCTAGCTCCTCGCAGTTCACATTTCAAACAGATGTTTGGTACATATGCAAACCATTACTGTGTACATGTTTCCCGCTCTCGAGCTTCCTCAGAGCATAACATGGGCCTGACGGACATTACAAATGAACTAAAGTATAATGAAGTATTCAAACATAATGTATGAATATTTACCACATTGATAGGCATGTTCACAAACAAAAGAAAAAACAAAAAAAGGGGGATATGAAGAAAGAGTAAATGCTTCAAGTAGCATACATCAATATATTCATTATTATCAAAAGATTTGTTGAAACTTGTTTTTTTTAAATAAACTTAATACTCCTAAATAATTGATTATAGAATTGCATAGTTGCTTTTTCTCCCACTGAGTTCCACTATAATGGTACCCATTAGCATATTTTTGCTAGATAAACTGACAAACACCCTGTTTACCTTATCTGCCTGCTTGCTGGCCGTCTAATCATGAATGTCCGTCCATTATTTACACCTTAATCCGGCCAATTCTGATGGTCTCTTTTTCTCTGCTTTGACTATTCACATGCCTCTACCTCATCCTTCTATTTCCTTTCCTCTTCTTCTCGTCCAATCTTATTTTCAGCCTCTAATCTTGGAGTTATCTTTGACTCTACCCTCTCACTCTCTTCTCATATCTCTACTACTGTTCCCTCCTGTCATTTTCATCTCTTTAAAAATCCATAAGGTACACCAGTTTCTTTCTTTTCACACTACCAACACGTTTGTTTTATCCCTTATCTTCTCTTGGCTCTTCTATTGCTACAGTCATTCTTAGTCTCCCAGTCTATCAGCGTGCTCCTTTTTGTTCTATCCATAACTCTTCTCTTCTGTCTATTCTTTCATTATTCTATTGCCTCTGCACTGTCATCTCTTCGGTGGCTCTGGTTGGAATCACGTCTGTTTTTTTAATTTTCTTTGTATTGTGTTTAACTGACTTTATGTTTAACTGCCTTTATGTTAAGTTATGTTAAATGTTCTTATACCGCGCACTGTCAACACCTAGGTGGTGCCTTGGCACTCTGGCAGATCTGTAAGGGAAGAGGGTAAGGGAGAATGTAAGTTAGTAGGACTGAGAGGGAGAAAGAGCAAGGGAACTGTGATTTGCTGTTGGCAGCTTCAGTTCAGTTTGCACCATTCGCTGAGCGTAGGTGTGTGTTTTACGGTTGGTAGCCATCATGTGCTGTTATGCGCGGCTTTGTGCGGTTTGTTTAATTGTTGTGGTGTGGTGAAGTGTGTGCATTTTGTTGTGCTGTAGAGATGTGGTTGTGTTTAGTTCAGAGTGAGTTAGGTGTTTGCAGAAGGGTGAGCTCTTTTAGTAGGGTTTGTTAGCGTTGGTACCCGATCTGACCCCAAATGTTTTGATTGACTGTGGCCCATGTCTCTTCCCCTGTTGTATATTTTGGTGTGCTACACTTACCACTCCTATGTAGTGTGCATATAACTGGGTTCTCAATGGGCTATTTAATGGCAGTACCTTTCCACCCCCAGCGTTCAGACCAAGTGCTGCCCATATCCCTTCCCTCTTAGCTCCCACAGATTCCTCCAAGGAGGGATGCACTCCCTGTGCCTTGTGGTCCATTAGTTCTGGGATTGGGATGCCTCTTTCTCCACATTTATTCTTCTAAGGCTCTCTGTCAGTGGTCCAATTAGGTTGGGCCCATCTCTTTCCTGTGTTTCCATTGTGACTCTCTGTATGGAAGGGTACACCTAAGTCTCCCTCCCATTTGGATGGCTCTCTTCTTTCTAGACTCCACTCGAGTCTGTCTTACTCCCCAGTCCTTCTTATGGGACAAACAGCTAAATTTGGGGTTCAACAGCAAATGCAGTGACACCCTGATCTGACACAGCAGAAAATAATAAAATGCCTTCATTTGAGGTAACTCAGTTTATGGAGAAGCTGTCATGATGCCTACCCCCAGGCATCCGGATCGAGTCCATCAGCCCCGGGAGCAGGCATCCAGATACTCATTAAAACCCCAACAGCGCCGGCTGGGGGCTGTTTGGATTCAGTCCTAGTTACTTAGGCCCCAGGCTCATCATCGAAATCAGTCCTGGCGCCATAGGCACCAGGCTCATAGACTTTACTTACCTTATGTAGACCATGCTGCAAATGAGTCCAAGCCAACGTGAGGCCTGGATGGGACTATTTTATTACAGGGACTATTTTTTACTCGGGTGTGGTTCTGAGGATCTTCTTACCTGGGACTACTTTGCAGGCTATTTAAACCACGCCCGAACAGCAGCTCATGCTTCGTGTTATTCTGCATCCAGCAGCGTAACGCTCACCATGTCTGCAAATCAGCATCCAGTCTTCTGCCACGCCCGCCTCGAATCCGGAGCTCCTAGACAAAAGGAAAAGAAAGGAGAAGAGGTTAGATCACAGACATTATTTGATTCTTTACCTGATTCCGGACCCAGCACATCTCCGAGCCTGGAAAGGACATTATTTCAGCACACGTCGCTTCGCCAGCAGCAGCGCCGTGTTATATTCACCAGTCCACCGCATCTTTCACTCGGCGCTGCCTCCATCATTTTCTTCGTCGAAACCCAGCACCTGGGGGTAAAACAAAAGGAATAACAAAGTGAGCCGAGAAAACCGACAAAGACAATCTCTTTGCCACCATAGGCTTACCTGCTTTACCACCGGAGGTATTATCCTTTAATTCGCTGCATCTTTCTATGCCGCACCTATAAAGGGAGAGAAAACAGCAAGTTAAACTCATGCAACTTTTACCGGACAGTGTTTGGTAATACAGACTCTTACCTGAACGCCATCAGCTGCCTCCAGGCAATATTCTTTTGGACCCAGCTGCAACCTAACGAGGGAATGGAACAAGAGTGAACATCGGACATATTGAACTCTTTGAACTTTATAGGCACTGGAGTCAATATTCCTCCGGAACTCCTCCAGTACCTTCAAACCAGTTAAGTAACTGGTATCTACGTGCCCCTGCATGCCTTGCAGGATGGAGAGCTCATCATTTAAAAACATAAGGTGAGGTTACCAAGAGAGGATATCGGAGGTGATTAGTGGGGAGAACGAGAACAGTTGGGGGGGCCATCACTAAAGTCCACGGGTGGCTAAATCCCTTTCTCCACTTGCAGGAGAATACTTCTACGAGTCCAGCAGACAAGATTAGGCGGGCCAGTCCAGACTTTCATCTCTTCACTGCGCATCACGTTGGTGGAGACCGCAGCTGTCTGGGTCTGATCGACTCCCCTGTGGGAACCTGGTGAGCGTAACAGAACACAAAGCCTATCTACAAATCCCCACCCGGGGATAATGGAGACCTCAGAAACCAACCAACTAGCCCAATTGTTAAGAGAATTTAGGGCAGAAGTGCACTCCGCGTGCCAAGAAACGAATGCCCTCAGGAGAGAACTGATTGTGTCAAAGGAGCGCACTGATGATCTTGCCAGACAACTGCTGCAAAACCAAGCCGGGCAAACACCACTACCTGGACTTGGGGGGAATTCAACCCCTGTTTCATCGAGCAGCCCTGTGCAAGTGGTTCTACAAGGGAGCATTCCTTTAGCTCCACCCGAACGCTTTGCTGGGGACCCGAAAAGGTTTGCCGTGTTCATGAACTAATACCGCTTGCACTTTTTATGCAGACAAGGAGCTTTTCCAAACGACCAAGCCAAAGTAGCCTTTGTATGTCATACCTTAGTGGCAGCGCAGCGGATTGGTCAATTCTATTAGTCACCCAGGATGACCCTCTTCTTTGGGATTTACAGGGTTTTCAATTGAGCATGGAAAGACTATTCGCCAGACATTCACAGGGACAGGCCCTGGATAACAAACTTCTATCCCTACAACAAGGAAACCAGGACCTGCTAACTTATATCGCAACCTTCAATAGGTTGGTGGTGGAAACCGGATGGCCAGAGGTAAAGCAAATTACATTATTTCATCGTGGACTTCGGGGTGAACTCAAAGATGTTTTGGGCCAAGTTGTGAACCCACCTCAGGATTGCACAGAATATATGGACTTAGTGGTCCAGCTAGACCACCGACTTCAGATTAGAAAAGCTGATCGAGCTAAGTTCGAGAATCGGGTATTGGTTAAACCCAATGTTACTCCCAAAGGAACAGATGCATCAGAACCAATGCAGATCGGGGGGGTTAAGGGACCCTTAACTCAAAAAGAAAGAGAAAGGAGACGACAGATGCAGTTGTGTCTGTACTGTGGGGCCTCAGGACATTTTCTACAGGATTGCCCTATAAAACCATCCAAGAAAGTAGTCGGAGTTGCTGATAGAAATCAAATAGAGCCTGATTCGGGAAACAACCACGCCCGACAAGCATAGAGGTCCGCTTGCTGAGCTTAAAGAAGGACACTCAGACCTTGCACCTAATCATACCAATGGTCCTTATTGCTCCAAGGCAGCCATCACGTATGCACGCAGTTAGGGCATACATTGATAGCGGGGCCGTAGAAAACTATGTGGACCACGAATTGGCTTCTAGGATGAATCTACCTCTCTGCAAAAAGACCACTTCAGATGTTATCACCACAGTCGATGGAACTGAAATTGCCTCTGGGCCTGAAACTCATTCCACCACAGAGATGACACTGTTGGGTCAAGATGGGCATCGTGAGACTATTGTGTTTGACTTAATCAAAGCCCAGCAGTTCCAAATAATACTGGGGATACCTTGGTTGGAAACACATAATCCTTGTATTGATTGGCGAGAGAAGAGAGTAACCTTCCCGGAGTGTGCACACACCGGTTACCTGGAAAAAACCTTGAACAAAAGCCTGGCCACAGTCGCTAATCCAGTCATGCAGTTACCTCAGGAATATCAAGAATTCCAGGATGTTTTCCAAAAAGAACAGGCAAACACCTTACCACCTCATAGATCATACGATTGTCAAATTGACCTCATACCCGGTGCACAACCTCCATGCAGTAGGATCTACGCCCTTACCGAACCCGAAAACCGTCACCTATGACAATACTTGGACCAATACCTTGCTAATGGCTTCATTCGTCCATTTAAGTCCCCCGCATCTTCAGCTTTATTTTTCGTGGCGAAAAAGGAAGGTGACCTCAGAACATGCATAGACTACCGCGCATTAAACCAGATCACGGTGAAGAACCGATATCCATTGCCTCTGATCCCCGAACTACTAGACCAAGTAAAGGATGCTTGCATCTACACTAAATTAGATCTCTGAGGGGCATATCATCTGGTACGTTTAAAGAAGGGCGACAAATGGAAGACCGCTTTTCGCACCAAGTACGGATTATTCGAATATCAGGTGATGCCCTTCGGGTTGTGCAATGCACCAGCAGCCTTCCAGTATTTTATGAACGATGTCCTTCGTGAACTCATTGACGTCTGTGTTGTCGTATACATAGATGATATTCCAGTGTACTCCTCCTCAGAATCAGACCATGTTAAGCACGTTCGTGCAGTCCTTGAGAAACTACGCCAGCACAAGTTATATGCAAAATTGGAAAAATGTGTTTTTCATGCTACAGAAGTTGAATTCCTTGGATTTATCCTGTCTCCAAAAGGAGTCCGAATGGACTCTCGAAAGGTGGATGCAATTCTCAAGTGGCCATCACCCAGTTCAGTTAAAGGGGTGCAAAGCATGCTTGGATTTGCTCATTTCTACCACAGATTTATTCCTGGCTTCTCATATGTTGTACACCCCATCACAGCACTTTTGTGAAAAAACAAACGCTTCTTGTGGACCGAAGAGGCTGAAAAAGCCTTCCAAGAACTGAAATTGAAATTCACGTCGGCACCTGTCTTAAAGCATCCACGCCCCGACCTCCCATACATAGTTGAAACCAATGCATACAGTTTACCCATGGGGGCTGTCCTGTCCCAGAAGGATCCGCAAACCGGTCAACTTCATCCAGTAGCATTTTGGTCCAGAAAATTCTCGTACCCCGAATTAAACTGTGCGGTTACCGATAAAGAGTTGTTAGCCATCAAATCCGCCTTCAAGGCTTGGCAGCATTATCTTTTCGGTGCCAGGCATACCATTACTGTAATCACCGATGACAGGAACTTGCAGTATTTAAAAACAGCCAAGGCCCAATCATAGCGTCAACTTCGATGGGCCTTATTCCTTGCCGAATTTGATTTCGTGATCACTTATCGACCAGGTTGTAAGAATGGTAAGGCAGACGCTTTATCCCAAATTGGGATGGGACAAGCATATTCGAACCCGGAACCGGTGCCTATAATTCCTGAACAAAGAATTCTTGGGATAACTACTCTACAGACCTTAGAAGATATTCATTTAAAGATCCAACAACTTTTCGATTCAGCAGCCCTGCAGGACTGCGTTAAAAAGGGCCCAGATTATTCAGTTGTCAATGACCTACCTTACTATCAAGGGCGTCTATTTCTACCACACAAGGAACTACAAGAACAAGTCATCTCCAATTACCATGAAGCTCTGATGGAAGGGCACCCAGGTATTGCAAAAACTGAAGCTAAAATTAAAAGACAATTCTGGTGGCCCACCTGGTGAAAAGATGTAAAGTCATTTGTACTGTCTTGTGGCATCTGCGCCCAGAACAAAAGTCAAAAGAAGAAACCAGCTGGTCTTTTACAACCTTTAGATATTCCACCCACACCATGGCACACTTTGTCTTTAGGCTTTATTAAAGATCTACCGCCATGTAATGGATTCAACAGCATTCTAGTTATTGTGGATCTTTTTTCCAAGATGGCCCACTTTATTCCTTTAAAAGGATTACCTTCTGCTTCAATCTTGGCCAAGGAATTTCTCGAAAATATTGTTCGAATACATGGATTTCCTTCTGTATTGATCTCTGACCGAGGTAGTCAGTTCATTTCGCAATTTTGGCAGAAGTGTTGTCAATTGGCACAAATCGACGTAAGGTTATCAAGCAGTCACCATCCCCAAACCGATGGTCAGATGGAGAGAACCAACCAGACTATTGAACAATACCTACGTTGTATGCTCCACCAAGCCGAAAGTAATTGGCAGGACATTTTATGGATTTCTGAATACGCATACAATAACTCTGTACATTCAGGAACCGGACAAAGCCCCTTTTATACCATATATGGACATCATCCTCGAACATCAGAACTCGATTCGCCCCAGCATTTAGAAATGCCGGCAGTAACTCATCTGCATTCTACTATTACACAAGCTTTTAAAGAGGCAACAAAACATTTGAAACAAGCAAAAGAGAAAGACAAGAAAAATGCTGATCAACATAGAGTTGAGACCCCACTATATCGAATCGGAGACCAGGTTTGGCTGGCTACAAGACATATACCTCTGAAAGGAACTCGGACTTTTAATCCTAGATTTTTGGGACCTTACACCATTAAGGCCACTATCAACCCGGTGGCCGTCAAATTAGAATTACCCTCTAATATGCGGATTCATCCTGTCTTTCATGTTTCACTTCTAAAACCAGTTCAACCCGGGGCAAGATCAACCAAACCACCTGACCCCATCCTAATAGATGGAGAACCTGAATTCAAGGTAAAAAACATCCTGGACTCTAAAATGGTTAAATCAAGACTTTTTTATTTAATCGACTGGAAGGGTTACGGACCACAAGAAAGGTCATGGGAACCTAGTGACCACGTTCATGCTCCTCGATTGGTAAAAGAATTCCATCGGGACTTCCCAGACAAGCCAGGGCCAAGGGGAAGAACAACTTTATGAGGGGCGTTGGGGGGGGGAGTGCTGTCATGATGCCTACCCCCGAGCATCCGGATCGAGTCCATCAGCCCCGGGAGCAGGCATCCAGATACTCATTAAAACCCCAACAGCCCCGGCTGGGGGCTGTTTGGATTCAGTCCTGGCGCCTTAGGCACCAGGCTCATCATAGAAATCAGTCCTGACACCATAGGCGCCCGGCTCATAGACTTTACTTACCTTATGCAGACCATGCTGTAAATGAGTCCAAGCCAACGTGAGGCCTGGATGGGACTATTTTATTACTGGGACTATTTTTTACTCGGGTGTGGTTCTGGGGATCTTCTTACCTGGGACTACTTTGCAGGCTATTTAAACCACGCCCGAACAGCAGCTCATGCTTCGTGTTATTCTGCATCCAGCAGCGTAAGGCTCACCGTGTCTGCAAGTCAGCATCCAGTCTTCTGCCACGCCCGCCTCGAATCCAGAGCTCCTAGACAAAAGTAAAAGAAAGGAGAAGAGGTTAGATCACGGACATTATTTTATTCTTTACCTGATTCCGGACCAAGCACATCTCCGAGCCAGGAAAGGACATTATTTCAGCACGCGTCGCTTCGCCAGCAGCAGCGCCGCGTTATACTCACCAGTCCACCGCATCTTTCAACTCGGCGCTGCCTCCATCATTTTCTTCGTCGAAACCCAGCACCTGGGGGTAAAACAAAAGGAATAACAAAGTGAGCCGAGAAAACCGACAAAGACAATCTCTTTGCCACCATAGGCTTACCTGCTTTACCACCAGAGGTGTTATCCTTTAATTCGCTGCATCTTTCTATGCCGCACCTATAAAGGGGAGAAAACAGCAAGTTAAACTCATGCAACTTTTACCGGACAGTGTTTGGTAATACAGACTCTTACTTGAATGCCATCAGCTGCCTCCAGGCAATATTCTTTTGAACCCAGCTGCAACCTAACGAGGGAATGGAACAAGAGTGAACATCGGACATATTGAACTCTTTGAACTTTATAGACACTGGAGTCAATATTCCTCCGGAACTCCTCCAGTACCATCAAACCAGTGAAGTAACTGGTATCTACGCGCCCCTGCATGCCATGCAGGATGGAGAGCTCATAATTTAAAAACATAAGGTGAGGTTACCAAGAGGGGATATCGGAAGTGATTAGTGAGGAGAACGAGAACAGTTGGGGGGGGCCATCACTAAAATCCACGGGTGGCTAAAACCCTTTCTCCACTTGCAGGAGAATACTTCTACGAGTCCAGCAGACAAGATTAGGCGGGCCAGTCCAGACTGTCATCTCTTCACTACGCATCACGTTGGTGGAGACCGCAGCTGTCCGGGTCCGATCGACGCCCCTGTGGGAACCAGGTGAGCGTAACAGAAATGCCCAAACTGGGACTAAACAGTGAATGCAATGACAGCTAGATCTGAGATAAAACAGTGAGTGATAAGATGCCCAAATTTGAGGCACCCCTGTGCTCATGTGCTCGGTGTTCCATGCGGTCCATTAGTTCTGAGATCGGGGAACACCTCTCTCCCACCTTTTTAGGCCCTCTATCTGAGGTTAAATTAAGTCAGCCCATTTCTCTCCCTTGTTTTCGGTTTGACCAGGGACGTTATTTCACCAAAATGGCAAGAGTAGCGGAAGTGACATCACATGACCCTTAACCTCTGATGACATCACAGGAAGTGATGTCATTTGACCCCACTCAAAGTGACTTCACGGGAAGCAATGGACCAGGACCTTTCACCCCTTGACAAAACAGGAGGTGCCATCACATAGCATTGTTCCAGTACGCTAAGAAAAATTTGGTTACAATATCACTGTAATATGACATACATTTCATACAAGAATGGCTACCATATGTATTATTAATATCATTTTGTATAGGCCTATATTACCAAATGACTGCCAATGCAAGCAGACATCCAAGGACAAATGATAATGATGTATTATTACATAGCACTTATGCTTAAGCACTTTATATAGAACAAATATACATAGAATATCACCCAACCTGTGTCGGTACTCATTTATCAACCTCAGAAAGTTGAAAGGCAGAGTTGGCCTTGCCGGCATTCGAACCTGAAACCTGCAGATCACACACACACCCCAGTAGCAAGCAATCAACCCACTAAGCTATCTTACTGGCTATATCTATCTTACCGGATATAGTAAAATGAGCAATTACAAGTCAGAAAGCAAATTACACTCTCTAGTGGATACTATTAAACTGGTAACTGAGATTTAACAGCAGGCCAGTTCACCTGCACCTCTGGTGCAAACTTGGCCACATGTCAAGCCTGCATGGATTTACTTTTCAGGCTTCAGATGTTGGCAAAATACATACCATCGGGAGGGTTCATAACTGTGTATTAAAGAATTTAGAGTAGGTGAGGGAAAGCATTGCACTCACACAGCATCCCGTACTCTGGGCACTTGTTACCTTATACATGCCAACAAACATCCTGAACAGCATGCCATGGAGATAGGAAAGATAGACACATAGCAACAAAGCATTAATTGTGGCACAATGAATTCAAGGGCCAATTCATGTGCTATGGTCAAACATTTCTAAATTTACACAAACTTTTAAGCACAAGGATTTTGCCAAGTAACCGAGGACACCGGGATGGAATGTCTTGTGAAGATCCCAACAGAGACAACGGCAGAAAAAACTAAAGACCAGGAGCTTCAATGTAAAAAAAAAATGTTTTAAATAATTTTTATTTGTTTAAGGGCAGCAAGTGAGACCACAGGGGTAGCAGGTGAGACCCCTTGCGACCCGCAAATGACATCCATGGACGGGTACAACTGGTCCTTCTTCCCGCTCAGACGCCTCTCTACTTCCATGCACTTCACTCTGGCCAGCCTACTGCCCAGTCCTTTTCAGTTGTGTGTTCATTTCAGGGGCCGTGGGTGTTGTTCATTTGTTTTCGTCCTTGTTCTGAGTTGAAGAGCCAGGTTTTTAGAGTTTTTCAGAATTTTAGATGGTCCTTTATGGTTGGTATTTCTCTGGGGAGGGAGTGCCAAAGATTTGCAGATAGGCAAGAGAATGCAGATCCGCCAAGTTTTTTCCTCGTGTATGGTTTAGGTTCTAGGCGGATGCCGTCGCTGGTTCTGAGTGGTCTAGTCAGCTGGTAGATGGTGATTTTCCTTTGTATGAATTCCGCTCCTAGGCCATGGATTGTTATGTGTGTTATGCACATTGTTTTGAAGGTGATTCATTTTTTTGACTTGTAGCCAATATAGCATTTTTAGCACCGGAGTGATGTGGTGCCTTCGTGAGAGTTTGAGGAGAAGTCTGGCCACTGTGTTCTGTACACATTTCAGTTTCTTCCGGAAATAATCTGGCATTCCAAGGTATAAATTGTTTGTTTAGTCTATCCTGGACATGATGAAGGAGATGATGGCCAGTGTTTTGAGCGTGAATGAGAGGAATGGTAGAATCCTTTTGACTGTGTGTAGATGGACGAAGAATTTCTTGATTGTCACATTTACTTAGGTTTCTAGGGTTAGCTCGTTGTCCATTAGGAATCCCAGGTTTTTTACAACTTTGGATGGTGTGGGTACTGTTTCCAGTTCAGTGGCCCATGTGATGTACTGGTTGCTTCCTTGGTATTTAGATGTAATCATGATTTCCGTCTTGCCCAGGTTGATTTTGGGGTTGATGGTAGTCATCCATTGGTAGAGTTCTTTGAGACAGTCTATTAGTGTTGCTTTCTCCTCTTGTTCATCGCCGATTTTGTAGAGGATTTGGGTGTCATCTTTGTAGTTGTAGCAGGTGAAGACATGTCTTTTGATGAGGTTGATTAGTGATATCATATAGCTGTTGAAGAGGAGCGGGGATAGTGAGTATCCTTGTGGTACTCCACAAGCGGTGTCCTGGAGTGCAGAGTTGTATGGGTTTATCCAGACTCTTTCTGTTCTTTCAGACAAGAAGGATTTTAGCAGCTCCGTGTCCACGATCACTGTTTCTTCCAGTCTCTTGATGAGGATGTTATGGATGACTGTGCCAAATGCTGCAGAGAGGTTGAGTAGTATCAGTGCTGAGTTACTGTTGGACTGCGTTGATCTTTAGGTCGTCCCATATAGTGAGTAGCACTGTCTCCATCCCTCTCATGGGTCTGAAGCCGACTTGTGCCTGGTCCAGTAGTTGGTAATTTTCCACATCTTACAGTGTTTGTTCGTACACATACATTTCTAAAGTTTTGCTGGATAAGGTATGTTTGAGATCGGTCTGTAGTTTGAGAGGTCTTCCACATCGCCCATTGTGTCCTTGGATAGTGGTTTTATATAGTTTGAATGCTCGCGGTACTCTCCCAGTTGAGAGTGAGAGATTGAAGAGGCTTAAGTAAAATTGCGATGGTGTGCCCTGTGTATAGATAGCTGGTAGGCAGTGGTCCATTGCAGAGCCTGCCTTGTTGCTTTTTTTTCACCAAGTGGAGCTTTTGTCTTGACATTTGGGTGAATCTTTTCAGCCTGTTCTGTGGTCCTGGCATAGGTCGGCGATGGAGCACGGTCTGGTTGATTGGTCTACTTTGTATGATCCAGTGTATGTCAGTGACAAATGGTATGTGAGATTCTGGCATAACTTTTTAGAGGGTATCAGTGTGTTATTGCATCCAGGGGGATTTCTCATCTTGTTTACAATTTTGAATAGTTCTTTCTGAGTGTTGGCGGCTTTTGTGATCCTGTCGTTGGCAACATTTCTTTTTGGATTTAAGAATGTCCTTTTTGTAGGCTCGGGTTTTGTTTTTGATAAATTATTCTTTGGCTTGATCGTAGTTTTTCCTCCATTCTTGTTCTAGTTTCCGGTTTATTTTTTTTCTTTGAATTGAGGTGTGGTGTATACCATCTTGCCACTGCTTGCTTTCGTGATGGGATGAGGGGTTTGTCTAGAGAGGTGCTATCAATTGTTTCTGCAATCCAATTCTGGATTAGGTCTGGTTCTTTGTCTAGGTCATTTACGTGCAGGTTTGCGATCAATGGTTTAGAGGATTCTAGTTCTTCTAAGTAGTTTATTCTGACAATATTCCTGTTTCTTTTACAGACTGGTGGGAGCGTTTGGGCCTGTTTGGATGCTTTAAATGGTAATTGGATCACAAATGGTATAATGAAATGGTGGTTACATACTATTTGTACTGGTGGTGCAGTTAAGATCACTTTTGTTGGCGAGGATTGCATCAAGAGTGTGTCCTGACGCATGTGTCGCTCCTTTTACCATCTGGCAAGCTGCTTCATTAATGATTTCTGTGAGTTCCCGTCCTCTTCTTTGAACCATATGTTGAAGTCCCAGAGGATGATCAGTTGATCATGTTTGATGGCCAGGTTCGTGGCAGCTTCTATGAAGGTGTCTACGAAGGTAGCGTCACAGGTCCGTGGTCTATAGATGACTGTGAAAGTGAGGTTAGTTTGTGGGTCCAATGTCAGATGAAGGATGAGGGATTCGCAGTTCCGATGTTTAGTGGGTCAGCTGTTTTTATTTTCAGGTGTTCTTTGTAGGCTACTGCAAGTCCTCCTCCCCTTTTTCCTTTTCTGTTTACTTATGTGTATTTGAAGTTGTTGGGTAGACAGCTGTGAAGTGTTATTTTTGTAGTTGTCATCTAACCAGGTTTCTGTGACGAATAGAATGTCCATCCCACCACCGTAGAGAAGTGGCGTGTTTGGATATCGATCTTGCATTGATTAGATTGTAGTGAATTTATTTCTTTACAGTGTCCTGTTTTGTTCTAGATTTCATCTTTGCCTGGTATTTTTGGCGAGTTTCCTCATTATTCTTAGGATGTAGGATGTGTTCTGTTGGGTCTGTTCCGTCATTGAGCAGATCGGCTAGGTTTCTCAACGGGTCCATGACTTCTTCTGGCTCCTCTTCTGTGTCTCATTGGCGTTGCTGTATGTTATCTTGAGTTTTGGTGATGTATGGAGTGAAGGTGTCATTTCCCATCTTTCTCCTTCTGCATGTGTCTGCCCTTTTCTTGCGCAGTCCTAGTATCCTGCCAATGTGTCTAGCATTTCTGTTTTTTATTTTTAATGCTCTGGCCAGTTGTCCGTTACGAGGTATGGTGTTGGGTATCAAGATTTTTGTCTTGTTTCAATGTTTGGTCTATTTTCTGTTTCACTTATCGGTGTGTGCTCCGTTGCTGTGTTGGTATTTTGTGACATGCGGGCCTTGTGTGGTTCCATATCCTTTCTCCTAGTTTTCTCTCGCATCATCCTGTTCTGTGGCATGGCATATTCAGTTCTCTTTAAATGTTCTATTTATTTTTAGTTTGTGATACTATGTTTGGGTCGTCGTTGTCACTTTTCGGAGTTTTTGTTGGGCTTGTTATCTTTTTTGTTTGTTTGGTTTTAGGGTCCCTTTTTTGTGGTTTTCTCTGTGGTTTCTGTTGTCTGTAGTTATTGTCGGTGGTGGGTGGGGCGTGGGGGTGTCTGTGGCTCATTCGGGGGCTGACTGCATGCAGATCAGGTAGAGGTGGAGGTTCAAAAGGACAGGGCAGTGAGGTGGTTTCTGAATGCATGCTTTGGAGGCCTTGCCCTTTGGGCTGGCTGTAAGGTCCACACTCCTCGGATTATCAGTCCGCTGGGAGTTTACAGTTAACTATCTACTGTTTTGCTAGATACCCTGTAGAACCTCTAGAGTCACTAGATTTAGTTCTGGAGCACTTTGTGTAAGAGCAGAGCTGTAGTGCTAGAGAGAGACAGGGGCTGAACCCAGCAGTGGTGGGGGAGTACCCAGAACTGGAACACAGTGGATGCCTAGAATTGGAGAAACTGAGATTGGGACAGACTCCTCAAAGTGGAACAAAGCAGCTAGGGGAAGAACACCTAGATATGAAACACTGGAGCGGTAGGGAGAGCCCTAGAACTGGCAGACAGTGCTTGTGGGTGGGAAATCACCTACATTTGAGATGCAACAGGAGGCAAATGCAGTTAGATGCGAGAAATCTGGCGACACAACAGTTAATGCAAAACACCTATATTTGAGCTACCTGGATTAAGAGAGAACACCTAAATTGGAGACAAATCAGTAAATGCAAAACACCTCGATTTGAGGTAGCTGGATAGAGGGTGAACGTCTTAATTGGAGGCACAACAGTAAACGCAAAACACCTAGATTTCAGGTGCCTGGATAGAGGGAGAATACCTAAATTGGAGACAAAACAGTAAATGCAAAACACGTAGATTTGAGGTACATGGCAGTGATAGGAAAGGTACTTAACAGCTAGCTAACATTGGTGTGCTGTTATGTAGGTAAGAATAATGGTAGGGCTTTTTGAAATACAGTAATTGTTGTATTCCCCACCCAGACCACAGTCGCTGATGGTTGACTGCTGCCGAACAGGGGCAAACACAGTCTGGTGCTGCCCCTTCAGGCGCTGCCCTTTGCCTTGGGGCTCTTAGCCGAGGGCTGCCAAGGCTGGGGCTACCAGGGCAGAGGCTGCCCTGTCAGTGTTCTTGATGAAGGAACTTCTGGTCACGCGGTCCAGCTGGAAGCCAATGAGGAGAGGGGAGGGCGGGAGCAAAACAAGTGGGCTGGATTGGCTGAGAAAGAAGAGATTTGCCACACACAGAGTGCAATGGATGCCAAGGGGGGTCTCAAAAAATAAACTTACATAATGCAGTACAATCACCAGGGCCACTGTGCACTGTAAAATGGAGCACACAGAGTGGGACAGTAGTTTTGACTTTGCAGGTAGTTCCAGGCAGGACTTCTGGTCACGCGGTCCAGCTGGAAGCCAATGGGCAGAGGGTATGTTGGGAGCAAGGCAAGTGGGCCGGATGGACTGGGGGAAGAGGGGATTTGCCACTCACGGAGCACAATGGAGGCCAAGGGGGCCATAAAATGAACTCACATAAATGCAGCAGACTCACCAGGGTCGGTGCGCACTGTAAAATGGAGCGTACAGAATGGGACAGTAGTTTTTACTTTGCAGGCAGTTTAAGGCAGCACTTCTGGTCACGCAGTACAGTGGGAAACCAATGGGGAATGCCTAGGGGAGGGCAGGAGCAAGGCAAGTGGGCCGGATGGGTTGGGGGAAGAGGGGATTCTCTGTGCATGGAGCGCAATGTAGGTCGAGGGGGTCTCAGAAAATAAACTCACATAAATGCAGCAGACTCACCAGGGTGAGTATGGTATGGGTCCTTCCCATCTCTTCTTTGGCTTCTTTTTTCTCCGCTCCCCATTCCCTTCACTGAAACTCTCAATTCCTCTTATCTGTTTGCCACTAGCCCTGTGCGCTATCTCGTTTCCGCTGGTTCTCTCTTCTGGCACCCAAATATTGGAACACACATCCTCTTCCTCTTCGTTCTTTGTCTTCTTATGCTCATTTTCACTTATTATCCACTTAAATGTTCATTTCATTGATTTGCATATCCTCTGTACTGTTGTTTCTTGTTTGTTAAGCACTTTGACACAAAGCTCTATATAAATTCAGTAATATACAAATAAAATACAGATGTGTCACCAAGTTGACGAGTGACTTGACTTAGCATAAATGTGCAACGGTTTTTCTGTTTGTATTACACATGAAAAGTAAATGTGCCAATGTTTTATAAAGTAGTCTTGTAGAGTTCTAATTGCGGTCATAACCTAACTATGGAAGTAATGTAACTTGTTTGTGAAATGCCAGTATTTTTCGGCTCCAAATTAGAGGATTCAACAAGATGGCCCCCAAACCTTTTTAGTTTGGAACGTCACATGTCTTGATGGTATTTCTCAGAATAACACCACCACAATAATAATGACTAAGCTACACCCCTGGTCCTCGGGCCATTACAAAAAATCATGTCTCAAATAATGATCGTAAACAAGCACAGGGCTCATGGAAAGAGAAGTTGCAGCATGCGCTGGTGTGACCAGAAGAATAGGAAATAATAGTGCTAAATATACATCTGCCACCACTGTTTTTTCCGGACCGGCTGATTAAGAGTCCTGCAGGCGGGAGGTGTCACTCCCGTCAGGTCTGACCTGGTGGGTTTAACACCACCCGCCTGCAGGTGGTCATGGAAACACCGGCTCTGTCATAGACAGAGCCGGTGTTTCCATGGTCCCCATCCCCACTGAGTCCTATGGGAATGGGGACTTACAGAATTCTGCCTCTGGAATTGCCAGGTCACTGGGGTCGTAATGCCCCGGTAATTCCGGGAATCACAGAGGCGGAATGGTATTACGAGTCCGGCGATAAACTGCCGGTTTTTCCGGCTCGGTTACCGCCGGACTCGTAATGAGGCCCACAGTGTTTATTTGTGCTGTGCAACGTGAATCCCTGCCAATGCAGTGAAAGGATATATTTATAGAATCATATTTTGAACTGTTTTAATACAGTTATGTCTGTTATCCCAACAGAGTTCCTTCCCCACAACCTCACTTCCAGCCTACCTCCAGGATGGCAGCAAAGCGGTGTGACAGGATGGGACGAGAGGCAAAGTGAAGCTCGTTGTGAGAATTTAAGACTTCTTTGAGAGAGTACAAACCTATAGGTATTCGCCTATCTTTGCTATGTTTCAGCTTTGGTGGTCTAGCATCTGGTTTGTGCCCTTATACTACGAGAAGCATTTCAGGTCCCGGAAGTAGTTTCTGGGGGCCCTGGGTGTGCGTGGCTAGCTTCCTGAGTTCCTAACACTCCTGGTCACCTCCACTGGGTGGGATGGAGCACTGCTTCAGGTCCCATCTGTATGCATGTTCTGGGGTTTGCTTACTATGTGGTCCACAGATAGAAATCGCACTTTCTCGAACGAAGAAAATATGAAACACATGATGTCTCCTTCCAGCATCTGAAGGCATACATTCAACCGTGAGTCGTTACGTTCTGTTTTATAACTGCGTACAGACTCCATAAGAGGAGCCCATCTACGAATGCATTGGTTGTAAACAGAACCAAATGGATGGTCATTAAAGAGGACTTGTTAGGCCGAGCCGGCCTACTGAAAAGAAAGGACCGCACACCAGCTTTCAGTTGTACGCCTTTCTTTATTAACAGGTACAACGTAACTGACTTTTCTCGCTCCCCCCAAACTGCTCCCTTACACGTCACGGGTCACGTGACTTCCCTCAAAGGCCTTGTCTCTGCCTTAAAGGAACAGAGGGCGGTGACAACACCCCTGGACAAATGTCCTTATGTGCTATCAACATTCTTCAAGTAGTCTAGGAGGCCTCCTGACATTTCTCTGTGGTCTACGGGCAGCTCTGGTATCATATGTCTGTCGGACGCATCACACAATTCCTCTGGCTGCGGGCTTGGTGTTTCTGGAGGGACCCACGTGTCGTCTCTCGACTCAGGATCCTCTGGCTCTGGTTCAAAAGTCGGTGATCTCCCTTCTTCTCCTCTTTTGACATATTTAAACTGTGAGCTATTCCTCGTTATTTCCTTTTCATTGTTGGAAGCGGTGATCATTGTCCCTTTCACTGCCGTGACCGGAAAGGGTGCTGGTGTGAACTGGGGGATCAGTTTTCCTCTGCACGGGCTGCTGTACCCATACATTGTCCCCTATCTGAAACTCTTTCGGGCAAGCTCCTCTGCGCTCATCCGTTGCATCTTGTCTTCTCCTTTCTTACGGCATCTCTCATTAGAACTTCTGGGTCTGCTACCAGTTGTTTCCTGTGTTGCTGACTATCCTCATTCGTACTTGGTATCTCATCATCAGCTCTGCTGGTGTTTTGTTCGTGGCCTTGTGAGGTGTATTGCGATAGTCTCTTAGCATTCAGCATAGCGCCTGGTGTTGGTCGATGCCTTCCACTCGTGCTCTCTGTAGGACCTTTTCGATGGAGGCCATAAACCTTTTATGCTATCCCATTGGCCTGGGGCCATCGCAGTGTTATTTTTTTTATGTTTGAATCCCATGTGTTTTGCGAACACACCAAATTCATTGCCGCAGAAAGGAGGACCATTGTCTGATTTCATGACTTCAGGGATCCCCCATTCATTGATGACTTCATCAAATATGGTGGCTACTTGGGCAAACGCCGTGGATTTTGCCTTCTTGACGATGGGGAATCTGGAGTGTTCGTCTATGAAGAGGAGTAAGTAGTCACCTGACTCGAGTGGTCCATAGAAGTCAACGGCGACTCTTTCTCAGGGATGGTCTGGCATTTGAGTCAGCTGAAGAGGGACTGGGGGTTCTGCTCTGGCATTTGAGTCAGCTGAAGTGGGACTGGGGGTTCTGCTCTGGCTGTGCATTAGCACGGTACTCAGTTCTTTACACACCATAGCGTCCAGGAACGGGAACCATACATGGCACCTCAATTGTCTCTTGGTGTTGTCTGCACCTCAGTGTCCTTCATGGGCAGTCTTGATAACTTCAGAGCGCAATGTTGCTGGGATGACTAGTCGGCAGCCCCGCAGGAAGATGGATTTGTCTTGAACGGCCAGTTCCGTGTGGATCTTGGCCAGTCTTTCGAGTTCATCCCTGCATACTCCTGGATGACAGAGTATTGCTCGACGGAAGTCTTTCCATTTGTTGTTTTCGGTTAGACAGATGGCCAGGGCCATGGAAGGGTCTGCTGCCGATGCTAGCGCTACAGTTTCTAGGGATATTGCAAGTGGTAAGGCATTGGACGTGACATAGTTAATGTATTCGGCATCCCCTGTTCACGAGATGGGCTTGCCCACTGTGTGCCGCAACAGGTAGTCTGCTGGGTTGTTCTCACCTCCTGGACGATGAATAATTTGGAAGTCGTATTCTTGAAGCCTCATGCCCCATCACTCAATCCTTGGGGGCATTTTTGTCCTGGGATTTCCAAAGATCGACAAGAGGGCTTTGTGGTCCATGATGAGGGTGAACCTCTTTCCAATAATGAAGTCATGAAAGTGTTCACACGCCCATACTGCTGCAAGGCTTTCTTTTTCCACCTGTGATTACGCGGATTCCCGAGGGGCCAATGCCCTGCTGGCGTAGGCCACAATGTGTCTCGGGTGGGCACCTGAGTCACTGTTCTGGGCTAAGATGGCACCCAGTCCCACTGGGCTGGCGTCCACCACAATCTCTGTATGCCATTCCAGGTCGAAGTAGGCGAGCCTCCTGGCTTCCGTTAGTGCTTGCTTGATGGAGTCGAAAGCAGCTTGGCATTCATTGGACCATATAAACGGAATGTCCTTCTGCAGTAAACGTTGCAGTGGGTCGGTGATGGTGGTGAAATGAGGGATGTATCTGGCGCAGTAGCCTGCCATTCCCAGGAATTATCGAATGTCCGCCACTTGGCAGGGTTCTTGTACATTGAAAATGGTTGAGACTTTATCGGGTTCCAGGGTCATACCGTCGGCTCGGAATATGTGGCCAAAGAATTTGAGTTTAGATTTGCTAAATCTGCACTTTTGTATATTGAGCGTAAGACCTGCTTCTTGGACGGCCCGGCACGTCGCTCTTAGGGCGATGTCATGTTCGTTCTTGGACCTTCCAAATACAAGGATGTCATTGCTGTAGTTAAGTATCCCTTTTATTGACCGGATGATTTGACGTATCGCCTCATGAATGATTTCTGCTGCTAACGATATGCCAAAGTTTAGGCGTTTGTAACGAAAGAGTCCATTGTGCGTGGCAAAAGTGGTGATGACCCCGGAGTCGGGGTGGAGTTCCATTTGATGGTAGCTCTGGTTTAGGTCGAGCTTGGAAAAGAGGACAGCTTTGTTGAGCTGTGCAATCATGTCTCTATTTTTGGGCCGGGATGTCTCTCTCTCTGGATAGTGGTGTTAGCCATCCTCATGTCTACGCAGAGTCTTAGGCGACCATCCTCCTTTGGTACCACGACAAGGGGTGAGACCCATGGGGTTGGGCCCGTGGCTGGCTCATTGATGTCATTCCTTAGCAGTTGTTTGAGTTCATCTGACACAGCAGACTGGAGATGAAAACCAACTCTCCGTGGGAGTTGGGGAACGGTGCGAACAGCCGTGTCAATGTGTAGTTTGATTGGTGGTCCTCTCATTTTTCCGAGACCTGTACATAGGAGTGTTAATTCAGCTAGGATTGTTTCCTTTGTGATGGCGGAAGGAGTAGATGCGTATGTTTGCATGGAGCAAATGGGATTTCCTGGATCAGACGGGGGAGCTGTGGAGAGGATGGTATCATTTTCCTGTACATAAATGTCTATCAGTCCTAGATCCGAGGCTGTTTTGTAGCTTAGCAGGCATCTCCCTTTTGTCGGGCTTCTAATCACGTGGATAGTTGATGTCGTGGCATGGCTCTGATTAATGAGGCGACGTCTGAAAAACCCTATGGAGTGTAGTGGGATATCGGCACCCCATTGGAAGATCTTGGAGGTTGCTTGCGTAAGCTTTGGTTTGTGTTGGATCTGTAGGAACTCTCTCTCACCCATTATGTTTACGGCAGCTCCCGAGTCAATGAGGAATCGTAGTAGTTGAATACAGATGTCTACTGTTATCCTTGGTGCTTCGCCTGCTTCGGTGTCATCCATAATGAGGTTGACAAAATCTTCTGTAGCAAACAGGTCTTATTGGGCGTTCATATAGTCATAGCCCTGTGGCACGGTGGTATAATATTCTTGGCGCAGAGGCGGTCCATCATATTCATCACCGATGTGTTGGACGGTGTCCTGTTCTTCATGTTCTTGAGGTTCATCCTCTGGGTAGATTTCTTCAACCATCCTGACATACCTCTTGGGTCCTTGTTGGTATGGACGCATCTGATAAGGCTGTGTTTATGGTGGTCTCTGGTATGACCTGTTTTGAGGCATCGTGGGTGTTCGTGATGTGGGGAAAGGCTTGCCCTCCCGGCAGACGGATTGAAAGTGTCCTTCCCTTCTGCAGTTGCCACATTTTTGTGTCAGGGCAGGGCATGTATCTGCGTGTGGGAAGGCCATCCCACAGCAATAGCATTGACGTTGCATCCGCGGGGTCATTGGTGACTGGGGCCACTGTTCCTGTCACCACTACGGGGACCATTAGTGTTGATTGCTGCTATGACTTCATTCTTGTCCGATTTTGAGGACATAGAGCCAGACATGTGTGTTGCCTGCCTATCAACTCTTTCAAGGATTCGGCCCATTTCACTGACTTCCTTGATGGCTAGGGGTTTTTTCAGTAGTTGTTTTTTGAGTGTCGGGGAGACACATCTTTCAATGACACGCAAGCGGATGGCTTCATCAAGTGAGTATGCATGGAATTGACAGTGTGCCCCTTTGATTCGTAGCCTTGTGATGAATTTGTCCACTGTCTCATAAGCCCTGTGGGTACATTGGTTGAAGATATAACGTACATAATCCCTATTGGGCTCTATGAGTAGCCGCTTGTTGAGGGCCGTGATTAATGTAGCAAATCGGGCTGTTCAGCCGGTGGAATTGTTTTAATGAGGGTCTTGACTTCAGTCCCGACCCTGTTGAGGAATATGCTGCGCAGTCTTGGCGAATATGCTCCACCATGCATTATTGTTTGATGTGACCACAGGTGCTGGGGGTGCTTGGGCTTGTCCTCCTTGGTCGGGGGAACTCATGGTGTCTGCTGAATGGATGAGTCCACCCTTGCCGTCTGTTGCGTGGGGGTTCTATTGGCATGGATGATGGATGCAGGTGTGGACAGGCTGTGGTAGGTTTAGGGGGGCACCACCCACCTCTGTGCTGTGTGTGGGTGAGAAATGATGGTTGGGTTTATTGGTTCCACTGGAACAGTGAGGGTTGGGGCACCGCCCACCTGTGCTGTGCTGGAAGATCCTGGTCACTGGCGGGTTGCTGCGCGGCCCTCAGGGGACTCGTGTTCCAATTTGCGCTCTTTCCGGCATGCGCTTCAAGGGCGTTGCTGTTGCTGGAGGGACGAGTGCAGGCCTGGGATCGGGTCAGCCTGTGGGTGACGTTCACCGGAGGAGGAGGATGCCGCGACTCAGGGTCGGGTTTGGCAACAGTGGGAGCAGGGCCCGGGATCGGGTGCCTGCGTAGCAGGATGGTTCTAGGAGGAGGCGTCAACGTGACCCGGGACTCGAGTCTACTCAGGAGTACGCAGGGCCCGGGGTCGGGTGTCCCTGCAGGGATGTGGCGTAGCAGGATCGCTTGCCGTGAAGGAGGACGCTGGTGCGCGAGGATGCAACAACTTTGTCGCCAGTTGTTCGGCCGAGCCGGCCTACTGAAAAGAAAGGACTGCACGCCAGCTTTCAGTTGTACGTCTTTCTTTATTAACAGGTACAACGTAACTGACTTTTCTCGCTCCCCCCAAACTCCTCCCTTCCATGTCAAGGGCCACGTGACTTCCCTCAAAGGCCTTGTCTCTGCCTTAAAGGAACAGAGGGCCGTGACAAGACTCAGATTAAGATAAAGCAATGGCTGACTAGGGCCAAGAAAAAGACAGTTTGATTTTTTTAGTGAGCTTCATAAATGATGAATCAGCATGGTGTAAGTGAAATATCAGAGTGGCCATAGGGGGCAGTGCGATACAATATAAAAAGCAGTTCTGCATTCAGACGTTCAGTCCTACTTCGAGAATTATTGGGGGGAAATGCACCATGCAGGATTTTGATTGGGTGCGCAAGACACATATGGATAAAGATGGTCAGGAATGAAAGACGATACATGGGGAAAGGGCCGCGGTCTGAGTGCAAAGAGAACGTTTTAAAAAATGACTGCAGCCTGGCTCATAATGGCCTATAGAGCAATGCCCGAACGTGGGGCCGTTTTTTGGGTCTCTTTACAGGCCAATGTGGACCAGTTTGATCACTTACTTCACTATGCAGCTAGAGGTTTTGACCAGTGTTGCTCAATAAATATTCTTTAAAATGCACAATTTGCATCACATTTGATCAAAAAACTCACCCCTGTTATTCTTTAAAATACACAATTTGCATCACATTTTATCAAAAAACTCACCCTTGTTTCCTATTCAAGCAGTCTGTCACAAAATGAATGAATTGCCATTTGCAACTGTGGCCCACTTTTTCATTGGTGCCAGAGACACATTTATAACCCAGTCCGACCGTGACTGCAGCTCGGTAGGAGTGAAAAGCTATATAACAATAGAAAACACACACAGAGCTGGACATCACTTTTAAATGGGCACATTCAGATTCAAAACATCCTGGACATCCAAACCTTAATAACATACTAATTCGAGGAAACGAAGAAGCAAAATAGAAGAGTTCATCCAATCAACCATAGTGCATGAGTGAGGGTGAAGTAGGAGGTAGTGCACCAGGGCCGAGTGCAGCACACACATGGATTAACTCCCGCTGGTGTTATCGAAGTTCTTACTCAAGTTTTCTGGTCCTATCCCAACGAGACTTGCCCACTTTACCAGTGGTGGTTGCTGAATTCTTTAATTTGAGGGGCGTACATTTTTCCCAAAAATGTCCACGAGCCACCGATCATAGCAAGTGAGCCTGCACCAACCGAAGGGAGTTTAGTGGGGCCTCTCCCATAGAACATTTTTAAAATAATAGTTTAAAATGCTGCATTTCATAGCAGCATTTTTGGAATAGTGGATAGAAAGCCACACAATTAGCAATCCATTTGGCAAGCTAATTCATGAAAAACCAATGCGTTTCCAAGATGCCTTTTCCCCAAATATATGCCACTATAAAAACACTTTAATGCTGACTGTGCCCAGACATTATCATGCTGGCTGCAGCAATATCTGCCAGCATTTCTATTTCAGAACATACTCATGTTTGTTTTGCTCATAATGCCAGAAATGCTACTAAATAAACATGTCCATGCTGGCTCTCCCAATGTGTCCCACTATCCCCACGTAAGAACGTACTCCTGGATTTGCCAATAAAAATGCACTCAACATACTGGCTTTGCCCTTGATTCCAGTATAAATGCAATGCCACGTCAGAAAATACGTTCACCAAAGTAGGTCAGTTTTACCACGTAATAACAGTTATCATGTTTGCTTTACTCTTGATGTTGTTGGGGTTGTCAGGAAAGATCCCAATGATGAAGAGGGGTTCATGCTGCACGTGCCAAATTTGTGACTGGGGGGTGCAGCGAAGTTCGTGCAATGTTGCAATTTTATATGTATCCAGTGTAGTTGAATGGGATGTATTACTTTGAGTGTTACTTTGTATTCGAGTTCATACATATTAGATTTGCATGCATGTAGAAAGATAAAATGAAAAAACAACCAAATGAAATATAAACATGAACCAGATATGTTGTGCTACGAGGTGCCTAGAAGCTGAGCGACGAAGAGTTTCATAATGCGCATGCAAGGAAGGGGGCTTGTCATGAAGAACTCATTGTAAAAAAGTGACGACAATTATTAAACATACATGAACACTGATATTCATAAATAGGGAATTTATGAATCTAAAATGTAGTGTGCTCTCTTATTAATCTATTAAAAGTCTGCAGCCAGGAGTTTGCGGGGTGAATTCTGAGCATCTCGAAACACCTGGTTTTGCACGTTTGGAGGGTAGGGGAAGTGATGATTAACCAAGAAGATGGTCAGCTGATAATCGGGCCAGGGGTTTATGGCCTGGTAGTTTCACAGAAGGCAGATGTAATCTCTTTTAAGTGCATGGGAACTTGCAGAGGAATCCAGCCATTTGCTTTGACCAACAATAAACATGGCGTGAAGGGACCCTGGAGGCCAGAGTGACCGATACTCAGGGGTTTAGATTTTTTTCTCAGAATGTGCCGTGCATGCTGAAATGGTAGTCTTTTAGGTTCCAATGTTCCGGAGACACCAGTAAAGCCGGGGTGGGTGAGATGGTTATCGTCAGTTCAATGGGAACCTGTTTATTCTCCTTCTCTTCATGTAGTTTGAAGTATCCGTGCAACCCATGTGCAATTACGTGAGGGTTAGAAGGTCTCAGGCCAGCTGTGACCTATAATGAATTATGTTTCTATGTGAATGTGTAACCATGTGATGATGTCACGGCCTACTATGGAAAAATCCTCAAATGGGGTGTGCAATCAATACGACCTGAAGATGGTAGTTAAGATAACTGTGACCAATGAGAATGGGAGAGTTGGAGAAAGATTGGATTTCTTTTGTATAAGTCTTGTCCAATAACATGGAGGATGGCTCGGGAGGATAGCTCAAGGGCAACAGGCTCGGCTTGGAAGCAAGACGACACGGAACACCACAGGTTCGATCCCCAGGTCCGCGCTTAGAAACCTCTGGGTATTAAGCGTGTTATAAATAACAAATCATATCATATCATGTGGGAGGTGGATTGTAATAAAACATATGCAAGTGTTTTAACTGTTGCCAAAAATGTACATGATGTGTCAATTTATGTGGTTCTGTGAGGGACTGGTTAGTTTCACTCTACAGCACCATCTAGCTCCTTCCTGTACAATAAACTTGCTTTATGTACAAAGCGTGCACTTGTTTCTTAAGCGGTGTGCCTGCTTGGATTTAGGCGATTAAAGGCCCATCCACACATTTGGTGTCTCTGGGTGGGCCCCAGGCATTCCGAGACGTTGGGGGTCTCCTGTCTGCACAACAAAGCACAGCCATGCAAAGAGAGGTTTATGGGTGCCATATTGGTTAAAGGCCTGTCTGTTACCCAGAGGCGTAATACCACAGTCCAGCTCTGCAGAACGAATTGAAGGAGCACCACTTCAGAGCATTTCTGGTTCACATCAGTACACTTTTGGGGCTAAAGCAAGAGTGGTATAGGGGAAAAAGGGGGTTGTTTCTTTAATTTAAGGGGTTTGGTAAGGGTAGAATTAGAGTGCACGTTTGGAGTTAGCCAAAGGTTGCAGGGATTGGAAGAGCGAGTGCTTTGAAGGAATGAGTGAACTGTTTTACATTGTAAATCCTTTGTATATATTTTTACCTAGTTTGTTATTTTAGAAGTGTGAGGTGGTATCCCACCTAGCACATCCATTGTGAGGTTTCAGTTTGCTTATCTGGTTGGCTGGAGCCCTTACCCAGGGGTGAGGTGGCATCTTATGTTAAGTCTACCCGTAGATACCACCCTGAAGTATACTCTAGGCCCACTACATTCTGTATTTATTTATTTATTGGATATTTTAAGGCGCCCATACAACAAGTGGTGTTTCAAGGTCCCACAAGACAAAAGCGGGGCGGGGCAAGGGTGAAAGATACAATAACGGTCCTACTAGGCCTTGTGACATTCAGATCGTGAAAGTGTAGAACAAGAAGTGTGAGACAGGTGGGGGAGTGCCAGTCTGTATAAAGCGAAGTGCTATGGTGGGGAGGGAAAAGGGTGAAGGGGTGAATTGCAAGTGCTAAGGGGAGGCCAGAGGGCAAATTCCAGGGAATGCAGGTAAGTGCAGGGAAGGGGGGTTTGACTGGGTGTGGGGGGGTCTGGGGCCCTGTAGTCCTCAGAGGAAACCAGGCAGCCCGTCACTGAGGCAGAAGAAGATGTGAGCAGGATAGTGGGAGTGTGAAGGAGGAGGATCTTGAGGAGCTTCTGGAACTTAAGGAGATCTGGCTCAAGCCTATGAGGGGCAGGGAGACCATTCCAAAGGGAGGATCCTGCGGAGGAGAGACATCTACCCACCCCTCTGCTTAGAGAAGCGTTGGATTCACCTAGAGTTGGAGCGAGCAGACCAAGGTACAGGGAGTTATTTTGGGAGAGAGAGAGCTGGATGTGCTGGTGTCCCAGGCCCCAGAAAGCATTATGGATGATGTAAAGAGTCTTGAATTTGATCCTAGCAGCAACCAGGAGCCCGTGGAGACAAATTAGGGCTGGAGAGATGCAGTCCCTGGGCTTGAGGCCAAGAATAGGTCTTGCAGTCCTATTCAGAATTAGTTGAAAGGGATGAAGGAAGATTAAGGAAGAGGCTGCTACAGTAGTCAAGCCTTGAGAGGACCAGCACTTTGGAGACATTGAGTTTCTGGGGGAAGGTGAGGAAAGGGAGAATACCTCTGAGGAGGTGCAGCTGATAGGCCTTCTTGGCAAGGTCCTCGATGTGAGAAGAGAAGGAGAGAGAGGAATCAAAGATGACACCAAGGATGTTTGCCTTACAAGAGGGTGAGGCGAGGGGACCCATTGAGGGCAACCTGAGGGAGGGAGGGGAGGTGGGCGCTGGGGTCCCAATGAAAAGGATCTCAGAGGAGAGTGGGGACAGAATTTCCTGGATTTTGGAAAGGAAGTGGGAGTCCAGAGAGGTACAGAGGGTCAGGGATGGCAGGAGAGGTGGGGAGACTGCAGAAGGATTGGCAAGTTCCTTGCAGATTTTAAACAGTTCACCAGAGTTGTTAGTCATCCTGGAGATGCAGACTTGGATGTGAGCCCTCTTCTTAGAGCAAATGGAGATTCTATAATGCCTTTGGAGCAAGCAACATGCCAGTTTGTCATGGGATGAGTTTGATGCCCACCACTTCTGCTCAGCCACTCTGTACTTGTGTTTTCAAAAGAGGCTAAGTCGGAATCATACCAGGTGTTGCGCTTGGAGGCTGGCTTCATTCAGATCCTCATGACAAGGGCAAGGATATCCAGGGTGTTTAAGATAGAAATGTGAAGGTTTGCAAGTGCAGAGCCAGTGTGTGTGTCCGTGGCAGGAGTGGGAGAGGGAATGAAGGTGGCAGCAAAGGCAGCAACTCACACTCGCTTCATCGGTCGAATAGCAGGGGTACCTAAGAGATCAGATGAGAAGACAAGAGGGAATGGTCAGACCAGGAGAGAGATGTAGTGAAAAGGTTGGAGATAGGAATGTCTGTGGAGATGAAAGCATCCAAGGTATGTCCGGCAGAGTCCGTGGGACCAGAGGGATGAATGGTGAGGGAAAGAACGTTGCAGAGGTTGCAGAAGAGTCCAGTGGCTGTCTCAGAAGAGTCAAGGTGAATACTGAAGTCACAGAGGAGGTGAAGTTTGGAGGTAGAGGCAAGTAGGGAAGAGGTGAGGTCAGAAGAGGGTGACCCAACCAGGGGTCCTGTAGATGGTGGCAAGAGTCAGCGAAAGGGTTGGAGAGACACAGAACCTGCAGACCAGGCATTCAAAGAAGGAGTACGACTGAGTGGGAATGATAGTGGCAGGGATCCAGTCAAGGAAGATCAAGGACACTCTGCCTACAGACTGGTTAGGCATGGGCTTGGAGAGGAACTTGTAGCCCTCAGACAGGAGTGTGAGAAAAGCAGTGCTAGAGCTGGCAGTGAACGTCGTCTCAGGCAGGGCAAGAACATTGAGGTCAAAGTCTTCGAGAAGGAGATAGATATCACAAGCGTGTTTGACAGTAGAGCAAGAGTTGAGGGAAGCTAGGTGGACCTGGTAACCACCTTTGAAGGTTTTCCAATGGGGGGTACAGAGACATGGTACGCCCATCAGAGGTGGAGAAGGGGTAAGGAGTGGCAGCCACCAGAGGAGTGGTAGGAGAAGGGACAAAGTTGATGAGAGATGGAAGATGATGCCTATCAAGAAGGAGAAGGTTGTGTTGAGAGCCCTGGGCCATGACAGTGCCATTGTGATAGACATTAATGCTGCACCTGGAGGATGAGAAGCCCACCAAGAGTACTTCCCATCTGGTGCTTCCATTAATGGGAGACGAGGAGAAAGGAGAGAGGACAGAGACCATATGTGGAGATCATAGATCCGGAGAGGGAGCGACAAAGAGGATCTCAGTGACTGACTACCTGGAAGAAGCATTGACGTAGGTGTCAGCGATGGGGAGGCCTGGATTGGAGATCAGACCATCCTTTTTGAACTTTTTCCTTCCAGGCTTCGAGAGGCAGTAGGATAGGTGATAGAGTAGCAGTTAGAGTAAATAGGTGAGATGGAGAGCACCATGGATGGACGGAGAGAGCAGAGAGATGGAAAGAAAGAGGGGAGGGAGAATGGAGAACTGCACAAAGCACAAAAAACTCACCAGGCCGCCTCGCAGCAGAAAGATGACGATAGACAGGATCAGACAGTGTCTTTTTGAGACTCTTCTTGGCCGCACGCCAGTCAGGCCCTCCTTCCAACAGGGAAGATGCACAGATCCGGGGGTGAAGGCCCTAGGTTCTTAAGCCAATGACGCCTTCAGGTAGGTAGGTTTCCTCACAGGTGAAGGCCTCACGGAGCGGACCGAAGCTTTGTCAGTGATGTCCAACTAGGTGGAATGCTGCATTGCTGTCTCCTTCATCCTCCATGACGGGCACCATGGACAACAAAAAAGGCACTTACTCCCAAGCCCCTGCCTCATGTCCCTGGCAGCCATATGCCATGATTCTTCAAGTTCAACACAGTCCCCTGTGAAAGGGCAGATTGGTCCCCTGTGCCACCTTACAAAACTGGCTCTATGTGGCGTGCATGAATCAGACAAGTAAAAAGTTATAGACGAGAATGGCGAGTAGAAGGCAGGGGCCCCTCCAGACTCAGACAGGCACAGACAGCAACAGCAAGCCCAGACAGGGACCGTAAGCCCAGACAGGGACAAAGAAGGTCCTTATAGGTGGCCCTTTGAGGGTCAGGGCGTGAATATCAGTGGGTCCACAGCCAAACAGGCGGACCTCCCAGGACATTGATGGTGAGGATCGCTGTTATATTGTCTAGCTTGGAGTTAACTGAGGAAAACCTTCACCCCAGCCAGTATGTTCTGTAGTTCAGTAATTGTGTCTGGTGTGCAGGGCGGGACAGTGTGTGTGGAGCCCTCACCTCGCTTTTCTTAGCTAGTCGAAGTAGTGAAGGGTATCTTCCTGTAGTCAGGAAAAGACGTTGTAGTAGAAAATACTGTACTGGTGATGAAGAGAGCGAGGAGAGTTGTATTGTAGTGGAAAATGTTGCTCTCCTTCTATGCTCAAGTGAAGGAGATAGCTCAGCGATATTGGCCGGTGTGTTTTATTTTGGATGAAGATGGTGTCTTTTGTTTAACAGTGAGAGGTATAATTAAAGCCAGTAGTTAAGCAAGGTGATTGCGGTGAAAGCGAGTAAGGTGAGTGATTGTGGGGGAAGACTAAGAAACCAGGAAGGGGTAAAAAGGAGAGTTCTTTTGTGCTGCATGTTTGGCTTTGATGTTATTTTTTGTGAAATTATTTTGGGTAAATTGGGTTGGAGCATGGAGGCTACGCTGAATCATTTGTGTCAGGTACTTCCTGGCTACAAGCTGAATATTCTAAAATATCAGGAATGGCTGTGGGAAACTAAGGGTAAAATGCTCAATTCTTGACCTACTGAGAGGACCTTTGATAAGGGAAAACCTGCATACTTTTTTTAACTACAAGGCACAAGGGCTCAAAGTAAAAAAAAAAAAAATGTGGTTAAACATCATAGAGCTATGTATGATGTATGAAGAAGGCGGGAAGGCCCATAATGTTAGTATCAGCGGATGGGCACTGCCCCCATATGGGTCATATCCTTTATCACCCACAGAAGGTTAGACAGACCCCGCGTTTGAACCTCCAGTTTCTCAGCAGCCACTTCAGTGATTTTGAGATGTTAAGGCAATTACTCCCCCAACTGCTTAGTTAGGAAATAGATTAAGGGTGGATGAACGAGAGAGAGAGTGAGGCTGGCATCTATTAAAGCAGATGAAGGGTTGAGAATGAGGGAGAAAAAGATTATGCCTTTTACCACTAGTATAGGGGATAGGTTGCAAACAGCAGTAGAGGCACAGGAGTGGAAAAACTGGGAGAAGCGCTGCGGCTAGCGAAAGAAGAGGTAGTGCTGTTACCGAGGCAGAGCAATAAAGAGCGGGAAAAAGTGAATAGACAGACAAAGGATCTAGATGACGGAATGGGGAGGCATTGACAAGTTCTTGTTATGTTGGATAAATCAATTATCAAAGCGGTCAATGTGGATCTGGAGAACAGAAATATTTCTATGGGGGCAGGATTCGAACAGAGAGAATGGGAGCCAGCACCCTCTGGTAGTGCTGAGTGAGCTTCCGTGCCTGTTGAAGTGTCAGGTGAAGTGATAACAGGAGTAGGATAGGAAGGGGAATGGGAATCGGATGTCGAGCAGGGAAACTCCCGCTTCAGGAGCAGAAACAGACAATACACCATGGAGTCTTAGGATGTTGCCTTGGTACTTGCATGGCCATAGTACGTAGCAGGGGAGAGATAGGGGAAGCCCCATTAAAAGTGGGTGCAACTCAGTTTCCACTGCTCCAGACGGGTCTGGACACGGCGTATTATGTCCCGTGGTCACACATGGACCGGAATAATTTGATGAAGACACGCCCCTCACTCACTGTAGGGGTGGGCAAGTGGATTTATGCATTAGAGAAACACACCGCCGGTGATGTCATGTTCACCATAGGGGATATCAAAAGTTTATTCACGGTCAAATGAGCTTTGGAGGAGAGCAGGGTATCCGGGAGTTCAGTTGGATACAAATGCCCATGATGGAGCAGCTTTTAATAATTGCAGGGCCCAGCTATGGAGGGTGCTGAGAATTATGTATCCCGATACACGGAACATAAATTCTATTTTAGCAAAAACAAAGTTGGATGACTAAACTGCCTCACACATCCAGTTAATTCAGGAGATGTAGAGGGCAGAGACGGGAGAAGTGTGGGATAAGAATGTGACTATTTTTTACCACATGCTAAAGAAGAGACTTCCTAAGGAAGTCCGGCATGATTTAGATAAAGTGGTAGGTATGGAGGCCAAGAGTGAACAAGAAATTCAAGCAAACATTGTGTGTTTTGTAAAAGGAAGCAAGAGAAGGAAAAGGAGAGTATAGAACAGGCACAAAAGGCAGAGGCCAAGCTTGTTCAGGAAAAGCTCACGAAAATCTGTTTGGAAGGGGCAGTAATTACCAGTTCTATGGAGGGACAGCAGGGACGATTGGGACATGGTGAATCGGATATGACACAATGTTTGATGGACGGGTATGCTCCCGGTCCAAGGCAAATAAGAGGGTTTCCAAGAGATAGGGGAGGATTTTCACGAGGAAGTGGGTCATTTAGTGGGTTCAGAGGAATGGAGCCCCGATTTGATGGGCCAGTGGGAAATAACTATGGAGGGTTGCATGGGAGTCAGTGTTGGTCATGCAGAAGGATGGGACACGTGTTTCACAAGATTGTTGGGACAAGTTACAGTATTTTAATATGGGAGCTCAGCAAATACAATCCCCGACCGTGCCATATGCCCCAGGCTCTGTGCAATCGCAGCAGGTACAGGTTGAACAGAACTAAGTGACTGGCATTCAACAGACCTATGGGAGTCCACCGACCATGCCAGCACAGGCACCGGTACAGACATGGGAGAAAAATCCATACCCCTTGGAATGGTTACTCATTACACTGGAGCAAGTGCTTTTGGAGGGAATCCTTTTTCACCACTCCACAGTACTAATATGTACCAAGAGTAGGACAGCCCACAGGGACCTCTGATGTGTCCAGTCCTGTCTGTTACCACTAATCCCAAAGAGAACCCCTGCATAGGTGTGCAGGTTGATGACCAAACTTTTTATTCATGGTCGATACAGGGGCTACAAAGTCTTGCATTAAGGAAGGTGAGTTCCCCTTGTTAGGCAAAACGATGGACACACAAGGATACTCTGGTTCTATCCTGTCGGTTCCTTGTACTGAAGATCTTTGTATTAAGGTAGGTAGACAAAATGTATATGCTCCTTTGTTGTATTGTACAGATACCCAAGTGAATCCCTTGGGCAGAGATGCCCTTAGCAAGCTCCGTTTGTCGATTGCTTTCAAAGAGGAAGGTATAGTATTCTCGACTCCAGGTTTGTATCCGGTAAGAGAAGCAATGTGTTTGCATGCAATCTGTAGTGACAGCATGATAAGGAGGTTGCCTGTACATTCAACTGTGCTTCTTTATGGGGTAATGGTTGTGTTGAGTTGGGTCCCAGGAATTAGAGATTTGACATGGCGAGTGAGTTCTTGTTTTGGCCTGCTGTGACGCAGTAGGTAACACCAGGCACCATTGTTATGATTCTCTGAGAGGCAGTAGTCAAGAAGAATAGGGTGGTTCTCTCAGGCACCAATGAGGAAGGCAGAGAGTGGAACACAGTTCTGTGCATCAATCCAACCTCTTCGCTAAGGGACTTGTCCGACAAGCAATTGTTTGAAGACACTGAAGATACAGGAGAGATGGTTTTTGAGATTGAGGTGCCTTTTCAGATAGCGATAGAGCAAATTGAAGTACCACAGACCATGCTCATCATTCGAAATACATCGCCACATTGGAAGGAGTATTTGGAAATGTGCTGGACCATTTATGGGCCAGCAATACTCATAATGTGGGGCTGCTGAAGAATGTTGGAGCAGTGCAAATAAATATGAAATCTGGTGCAATTATACCACAGGTTAAGCAGTACCCCATGTCTCGAGAGGCAGACAAGGTAATTTGTGAGACCATTATAGCGTTGTTAAAACAAGGCATAATACAACCTTCTGTGTCCCAATGCAATACTGCCATCACCATGTGAAGAAAGCAAAGGGGTCTAGTTGGAAGATGGTCCAGGATTTGAACCCCCTCAATAATATAGTTGAGGTGGAATTTCCAGTGGTACCGAATCCTGCTACCATTCTATTTAATATCCCTACTGGGTCAACCCACTTCACTGTGATGGATTTAAAAAAAATCATTTTTCTCAGTCCCCTCCCGATTCTCAGTACCTCACAGCGTTTATGTATCATGGCCAGAGATTTCAGCAAGCAAGGTTGCCTCAGTGGTACTATGAATCTTAGAGTGTTTTCAACAGGGTGGTTCAAATGGATTTGGGGATTTACATGTGTCCAGTACAGTAATCCAGTATGTGGACGATTCACTAGTCTGTAGCACTTCACAAGAGCAGTGTCGAAGAGTTTCAATAACGCTCCTCACCCTGCTTGCGGAGAAGGGGTACAAAGTGGAGAAAGAAAAATTGCAGTACTGCCAGACACAGATAGCATATTTGGGGCGAGTGATATCGTCCAGAGGAAGGAAGGTAATGCCAGAGAGAGCCATATGGCACCCATATTACTCCTGTTTTGCGCTCTCTCTCCGGTGGCTCCCAGTGGCCAGATAAGTGGAGTTCAAAGCTTTCTGTCTAGTTCACTGGGCTTACTATCATCAGGGGGCGGGCTATCTCTGTGGTAGGTTATCCCCCTACCTCAAAGTCAAGCTCTCTGTTCTGGCAGTGCTGGCTTAGACCTGGTTCGTAGGTTTCGCCTCTCCAGAATGTGGGATCGGAGGTTTGAGCATTCTCTATTGCGGCTAGAAGGCTATGGAATGCGCCCCCCACCCTCAGACATATTTTGAACTATCTGGAATTCAGACGTCTTCTAAAGACACTACTCTTCGAGGCCTGGATATGGATTGACATGCCATGTGTTCCTAGTGCGGAGATGTCTCCGGGTGAATGAGTGTTTTACAATATCTGTTAATATAACATAACAGAGCCACTGCTGTTAAAAATACAACTCAGTCAGTCATGGTGAAACAAATGCAGCAGTTTATGGGACTATTGTAGATCTTGGATCTTTGACTACTATAGTTACGTGAGGCCCTTGCTGCAGGGACTTAAGGAAGCGCAGAAGGTTAAGGGCCCAATATAATCGTTTTAAGAAATGGTTACTTACTTCCATGAACTAAAGACTGCGATCAACAATGTTCTGGTTTTAAGGACCCTAAATTAAAGAGAAACCATTTTATTTGTTTTCCCATTCGAATGGGCAGGTAATGACAGCGGTCCTGACCCAGCAAACATCGCTGGGCCATAAACCTTTAGCATACTATAGTGGACTCCTAGATCCTGTGATGCAGGGACAGTTCCCTTGTGAGCAAGCTGTAGCGGCAGTGGCTTTTGCAATTCAAAAGTCTTCAACCATTACCATGGGTTGCCCGGTGACATTGTACATGGAGCATGCAGTCTTTGCGATCTTGGAAAATTCTAAGTCAACTTTGATGACCCAAAGAGTTTCGGGGTATGAGGTTATTTTATCAAATGCATCCATATATCGTCTATGGTGTCTCCTAGTCAATCCTGCGGCATTTGCAGCTGAGCCAGTGAAACCTCATGATATTGTCCACGATGGTGCAACATATAAGGGAAAAGAGGAAGACAGAATGAGTGTTAAGGAGGATGCTTGGATAGAGGTGAGGTACTTTTTGTTGATGGGTCCTTCGACAATCAAGCAGGACACTGGTGAGAGGCATACAGGTGCAGCCATTGTGTGTCTTTTTGAGGGGGAATACCATGTCAGGCCAAAGAAACGGTTGCCTTTGCACTGCCCCGCCCAAGGCGCAGAATTAGTGGCACTTATAGAGGCGCTAAAAATGAGTAAGGGGAAGGCAGTCACTATTTATTCAGACTCTTCGTATGTAACCTGCACTGTGAATTCAAGGTTATCAAGGTGGCAGAAAAGAGGGTTTAGGAGATCTGACAGGACTCCTGTCCAGCATGCTCTGCAGCTATTCAGACTAATCAAAGCATTAACCCTTTCCACAGAGGTAGGCATCATAAAATGCACTGCCCATACTAATCGTACTAACTCCATAGCCCTTTGAAATGATGCTGCATAGAGGGCAGCGAAAGAAGCTGCATATTTGCCATTTACAGATTCACAGAAAATGGAAACCGCGTCCCAGCAAGTACAGTGTATTGCTCCATATACTGCAGTTCCAGTGCTTCAAATCATAGAAATGCAAGGAAAAGCACCTAAAGAGGAACAGGAACTTTGGGCAAAGAGATGATGTGTCATCTCGCCCATGGATTTGCTGTGGAGACAGGAGCTGACAGGGAAGGTAGTAATGCCTGTAAAACTACTTGTTGTGGGTCCAGAGCAACTATCTTAACTGACGCACACTTCTCGATGACAAATTGTAGCTTAGCTTCAAGAGGAATGTGTAGAGGAGCATCAGAATGCCTCTGCAGGAAGTCCTGCCCCCTCCCACCTGTATGTTGGAGTCCTGAGATTGTGCCATGCTTGACACCAGCAGTTGTGACCATTCCTCAGCGAATCTTTGAGAAAAGGTATCCATTAATAAAACCCTATCCGATGTCCTCTCGAAGAGATTGCAATCTAATGGAGGAAATCCCGAAGGAATATGAAAAGAGTAAGAAAAGGAGCTGGTGATGTTGCAAGAAGCGAAGTATGACGCACAGAGAAGACTGGCTGAAGAAGATGCATGACCCTTAAAGAAACTGATGATGAAATAAAGAATCAAGTAAACTTTCATATGCAAAGAAAAGACTGCACATGTGAAGAGCACTGCAGAACATACAAGCTTTTTAATAACTGTACAGATGCAGCAACGCATGTAGACTAAGGGATCATAGAAGCTGGCTACATATAGTGAATAGGCTGCAGGCAGAGATACCATTGCATAAAAGCTGGACATCTGTGTCACAATTTTAATAAGATGAGAACCATGGAGAAAGAAGGTTGAGGACTGTGCCACAGTAAGAATTAGCTGAGATCGTGGACTTGAATGATGAAGCTTTCTGGCATGGTATCAAGGCTGAAGGCAGCCAAAAAACTGGTTATCTACTCGTGAAAATGGCAAAACGTGAGAAGCTGAATCATTCCCTGCTAAGGGGTGAAGGAAGAACAGTATGTGTGCCAAGTTTTATTCATTTAAGACAATTAAATGCAACAAAATGATCCAAAACATGGTCTCCTGTCACGTGAGTCAAGGATGGAAATAGAGTTGGGCTTGGAGTTCTAGAACAAGCGATAGTGGTTGCTCACACTCCCTTATATTCCGAGAGAAAAGAATACACTGCAAGGCCAAGTTCAAAGACATCTTCATAGCAGGAGGCATGGGTGATGAGACGTTGGGCTAATTGGGTGGGTTGTACAGTCAAGTCCACCTCCTGGTACATTGGGTGTTAGCTTACATGCTGCTAGTGAGCCAAATGTTCTAGACTGGACGAGCATGCCAATCAACTGTAGAGGGCCATATAATGAAGGGCCTTATAGTTTGAGAGCCAATGATATACTGTATACTTAATAAAGTTGAAGATGACTTGCACTAGAGGTGGGCACAAGATGTCCACCTGACAGTAGAGACCCAATCACAACCCAACCCCTTATAGAAAGTATACTTAGATGTTCCCCTTGAACCTATCACAACTTGTCGTAGGTTTTTCATATTTGCCACGTATTATGACATCATGTATGACACATTTTTGCTATATAAATGTGATTTTTTAATTAAATGTATGAGAGATTCAAGCGAACATCCGTTGATGTCCGTTGTAACTCCCTGTTTTAGATAATTGATATTAAAACAGAAACACTTTTCCATATTCCTGAGTTGGTTAGATTACTTGCAGTCAGAGTTATTCTGCATCCATCAATGGATGGATGCAATGGCATGCGTGTTGCCAAAAGGGCTCTAAGCACACGTGGTAGCACTGCGGATGTTTCAAAAAGATCCAAACTAGTTCAGCTCCAGTATTTCGGACGATCGGAAATCCTCCTCCATCTAGTCGGAAGATCGTGGGGTTTCCTATGGAGCGGCCGAATAGTAATCTTGCAAGAAGAACCGAGACTGTGGCCAGGTCCCCCTTTTATGAAATACCTGCCCGGTTTCCACGGGCGCTCTGCGGATGGAAGGTGAAGTGGCTGGTTGGAGGAAGAGACGATACCGAAGGCCTTGAGTCAATTAATCCATTAATGGTGAGTAGACTAAGGGGAATGCTAAATTAAGGGGGTGGGGTTGTAGTAATTTTGAGTAACTGGAGATATTGTGTGAAGACAAAATAGCACCTAAAGACCTGGCTCAAGGGAGTTTTCAGAAGGAGACGTCTCAATCTCCAGTGGGAGTAGAGTGAACTATATAATGCACAAACAGGTTTGTGTAAGGTGAAGTCTCAAACTCTGTACCGGGTATAAGAAAAGGCTAAGAGAAGGAAAAAGTGTGATTACAGTGTTTATTTAATATGTAAAGTCAACTAGTCTTTGGGTTGGTTACTAAGTAGACATATTGACAAACGATAGAAGTTGTGAAGTCATTGAGAAAAGAATTAAAGAGCTATAAGTAACTAACTAGTGAAGAGGTTGGTACCAATCCAGAGGTAGAGATAGCTGATTAAGAAATTAGAGGGTTGAGCAGCGATTGTTGGTGCATGCTCATATTTGTCATTTTAAAAAAGTGGTGATTTGAGTAAAAAGTATACACGTTAATTTATAAGTCTGGTATTGACAGTCAACTGAGACTTGTCATCATGGGAGACACTCCTCTTATGGACTTATGTAAGACACTACCAAAGCACATGCCTAAACTCAAACAGTATATTATGGAATGGGTGAAAGATGTTCATGCTGTGGCCACAAGGGGGAATCGCTGTCAAAAACAGTATTGCAACACATAACCACATACTTGCACGCTGCGTACAGGGGGAAGAAATTGGAGAACGGGTTAGCTATTCTAGAGCTCTGGAAGATGTACCAGGAAGAGAGAGAGGATCCACCACCTGAGGAGTTAATGCTTAGTCAGTGAAAAGAGGAAGATGTTGAGCCTTCAGCTCCCCTTACCTCACTTAAAGTAAATGACGATAGTATTGAAGAAGCAGGGTTGTATCCTTTAAAAGAATTGAAAGCAGTGACTGGGTATAGTAATCCAATATATAAAACTACCGCTTATAGAGTGACGATGGCCCACAGGCAAATAAGAGAAAAGAGGAGATCTTTAAGATCCTGCAAGACAGAGACGAGAAGAGTGAGCGGTCAAACATATTGACCGAAATAGAAAGGGAAATTAAGAGATGGAAAGAAGAGAAGGATAAAGATGACGAGGTAACGCTCGTGCAGAACAAATGGATGGGTGGACAGATATTACACAAGCTAAATGGGAAAATCATTGAGGAAGTTAGTCAAACAGAAGATAAGGACAAACAAGATAAAAGGGACAGAGAAAGGGAGAAGAGATTGAAAGAGGATGAGCAGAAAAGGAGGAACAGAGAAAGGCGAGAACAGATGTATCAAGAGGAGTAAAAAAGGAAAGAAGAGCGGGCAGAAGAGCAAAGAAAGTATGACAATAGACAAAGGGCGATGGAAGACAGGGATAGAAAAGAAAGGAAGAGAGAAGAGGAGGAAGCACAGACATTAAGGGATAAAAGAACACAGAGATGAAGAGAGGAAGAGGAAAAGAGGGCAGGAGTAAGGAGAAAAGAACGAAGGCAAGACATAGTTAGAAGGGAGGCAAGAAAGCGAAGAGTATTAGACGAAGAGCTAGAACGAAGAAGGAGACAGCGGTATTTTGATATTAGCCTTATTTGTAAGGAGCCAGTAGGGCCAAGCCCAGCAATATGATGGGGCAGAACAGAAGAGTTCCTTCTGATAAAGGAAGCAATGTCGGGGCCAACTAGAATAGTATTGGAAGAAGAAAACTTTGATTATAGGAAGCATCAGAGATATGATCGATAAATCCTATCAAGAATTAAAGGAAGGTAGCAACTATGGAAATCGAGGGACTGATCCCTAGCATTTCAATCACAAAGCAAAGAAGAAAATCCATTCAGTCTCCAACATAGATCATTGTCCTTAAGCAGACTGAACTTAGACCAGGGTGAAGGGGATGATAGTCACACTTCTTGGGGACAAGACATGTCAGACGAGGAAAGAGAATACTCACTTGGAGAAGAAGGAGGGAGCACATGAGCCCCCGAGGGAAGCCTGCAGAAAGACAAGGAAGTAAGATGGTCAGATTTAGACGCCCGATCCCATAGCATATCCAGAGTGTCCAGAGGATGATCTATAGTGAGAAGGGAGAATCACTGTCATATGTGAGCAGACTAAGATCGCTACCATCAAGGAGACGGACATTGTCCCTGCCATGGATAGGCTGAAGATGGGAGCCGACTGCGGGTTAGGGTTTACACAGTTTCCCTTATTGGAAAAAGGGGGAGCAAGACCACAGTATATTCCATGGCTGAGCTGGGAAATGGATTTACGTGCGAGAGAAAATGACAGGAGGAAATATATTGGCCATAGGGGACATTACGGGTCTCTTGGCAGCTATCCTTGGAGAAAGGGCTGATGACATATGGAGGAGAGTAGGGTATTCAAGTGTGACAGCACAAAACAGAGCGCATGACAGAGCGCCATTTAATAATTGCAGAGCAGATGTTTGGAGGGCTCTCAGGGTGTAGTTCCTGATACGTCAGATATGGGTGCAATTATGACACAAAAAATTAAGGAAGATGAAGACCCTATTGCTTACATTCGGGATATTCAAGAGAAATGGCAGCTTGAAACTCGGGAGCCATGGGAAAAAAACTGTGGCATTATTTTACCACATTTTGTGTCAGGGGTTACCTGAGCCAGTACAGAGGCAGATGAAGGAGCAAGTGGGGATGGAAGCAAAACCGTGGCATGACATACAGTTGATGATTAGGCATCACTGTCCGCTATTGCAAGAGAAATATAGGAAGAAAGATGAGGCTAGGAAAATCGAGGAAGCCAAGTTACTCCAGAAAACATTGTCAAAATATGCCATAGAAGGGGTGGTATTGACAAGTGGAGAACGAATGGGAATACAGGAAGCAATGGGTGTATCACAGGCGAATAATCAGTGTCCGATGGACCAAGGTGGCTATGGGTTCATTTCACGAGGCAGAGGCACGGGCTATAGAGGAAGAGGGGGATTCCAAAATAATCAAGGTGGGTTTCAGAATGCACAGAATGAGAACCAGAGCACCCAGGGAGGATTTAACCAAGGTGGACTTGGCAGACTAGCACCCCCAATATGTTGGACTTGTGGGATGACAGGGCACTCTGCACACGTATGAAGGACCCAAGGAAGTGTACAGAATGGTCAATTCTCAAGCAGGGGGACAGTTTATCCTCCACCATATAACACACAAACTAGAGTAGGGTATGCCCAAGATCAGACAGTGTATGAAACACAAGTGCCACAAGTGCAGCAGGTACAGCAACCAGAGCAAGTGCAAATTAATCCACCACAAGGACAGACCCAGCAAGCCCCCATGCAGACACAGCAGTACGCAAACACAGGACTAGTGCTGACAACCAGAATAGGAGGTGCCACTGTGGTAGGAGGAAATCTGTTCACAGGGACAGGAGTATGTCCATACCCACAATAGGGCAGCTCAAAGGGTGACTTGATGTGTTCAGTACTATCTGTGACACTAGACCCCGAAGAGGAACCAAGGGTCAATATGACGATAGGAGGCAAATCTTTTTCTTTTCTAGTAGACACTGGGGCTACTCGTTCATGTATACGAGAGGGAAAATATCTATTGTCTGGGATTACCATGAATGCTTAAGTTCTCTGGAGCTACAAGTCGAGTTCCTTTTACTGATGAATTACCAGTCTCTATTGGAGAATGTGACATGTCAGTTCCTTTGTTATATTCGTGACAGACACCAGTTAACATTTTTGGAAGAGACTTAATGACAAAACTTAACAGGACGATTTCATTTACTAATCAAGGGATAGTGTGCTTCACTCCAGGAATACACTATGTTAACGTGGGCAAATTTATATTGGCATTCACGGGGCAAGTGGCTCTGCGAGGTGTTCCAGTGGATCCAGGCGTTTTTCTGTATGGAGTGAGCATTCTACTGACAATGGAAAAACTGTGAGGCTATCTGATGAGTTCTTGTTTAGGGCACAGATACCTATGGGTGAAGAGGCGGGACAGACTATCCCTATAGAATTGGAAGCGGCCATAGTACTGTGTGATATTTTGACCCACTCAGATGTGCTATGTTACATCACGTTGCTGCATTAGTGCAGGAAACAGCACAAAATGGCCGCGCTGACTCCTGTGCGCGCCAAGATCTAGAAATTGCGTGTTTGTAACAACCCGAAAATGGATGCACCACCCTACCACACACATTTCAGGTGGAGTGAAACAGAATACTCACTGTGGGAATGTGCCAGTGTGCTCTGCAACATTTTACATGGAGTGAAGTGAAAGAGGCAGCATTATTGGCTGAAAACCCAAAATGCCACTTTAAAATGACATCTTTTCAATCTTAAAAGTGCTGCTTAGCACTAAATTCATCAATTTCTCATGAACCACAGTGATTAAAAAGGTCCTGCAATGCCCAGGATCATTCATTTTGTCTCAGAGGAACCGGGCCTTATTTGAATGACAGCTCCTGTCAAATGTATCCTTGAAAAATGAACCATGGGCTTTGTTTTCATTTTACATGGGAAACATGGCTATTTCTTTGCAACAGTATCAAAAATCAGCTGTCCAAAGAAAGACTCTAAATAGATGCCTGTAACTGTATCCATGCTGCAAAACAACTCCAGCACTCAAGACAAGAACTATAGCTGCAGAAAGTGTATATTTGCAGGAGATGAAAACCGAATTTAAGAAATAGTAAAATGTGCTTTTTCCTGACTGAAGGGGGAAAATCGCCTATTTAAAGTACATTGTTCTGTGAAGGCTTGGTTACTTAGAAATGTAAATGTAAATGTAAAAGGATTTGTTATTGGAAAAAATACACCTATAAACTGTTTTAATTCCATAGATTTAAAGACAAGATTTCAAAGGAGAAAATCAAAGCTAAAACCCAGGCTGAGTTGGCAAACTATATAAAAAAAACTTGCTCTGCCAGTTGCTAGCCCTGAGAAGGGTGACACCTCATAAACTCCTGGAACAGAAAAGGCTAATTGCTAGCTTGGAGGCTTTGAATACCCAGGACAAAGGGACTTCCTAAATCGCATCATACATTTGTTTTTGCTCCAGGCTGGAACACTAGCAGGCTGAGACTCTCCCCTGTCAAGTGTGAGGGGCAGTAAACTTCAATCAAAAGAGATGCCCCTCATCCTGCTTCAAAGGAATTGACATTTGCTTGCAGTGGGGGAAAAGAAACAAAAATGGATGAAGTGACAATAGACTTCCTGTTGGTTTTAAAAAGCCTATTATGTAACTGAACTTTAAAGACATTTAACTTTGCAGCAAGAATGACTAAAAATTTGAAAAGTGTGTAGTTTTGAATCTAATTTTATGCTCTTCCTTTGAAAACTTGGTAGATCCCATTACTGCATAAGGAACAGAAGTTGTAAAGAATGACAGATTGTGGGGAAAGTATTGATATTGCTCACATAATGATTTGTACACCCAGGGATAAATGTGCATTAGTGTACAAAGTTGGGAAATTTTAGGCCAAATCTTTCATGGTTAAAATTGCCAAAATGTAGCAGAAAGGCAAAACCAGGTCCACACAGACTTGGGGTTTGGATTGAAATATGACCCACAAAATATGTAACCTGTGCACCTGATTTTCTCAGAGGTTATAAATGCATAAATATGTATTTGTGGGAAAGTTAGATTTTGGTTCCAGTGGATAGGGGACGTTTATAGTCATTGTAAAAATATTCCCATAAACATGACATCCTTTTCTGTGATCCAATCAGCGAAGAGCAAGGCGGAAACTATTCTCTTGTCCAAAACTAGCATTATGGATGTGGGTAGTAAGCCTGCCCCTACCATAAACTTTAGTGATGTCATTTGGCATGATAATAAGGGAACCTGACAGCACACAGACGCAGACTGATTCCTGACTTTCTTCCTGATTTCCTGCGTGGCGTCCTGTTCCCGAATTCTCCATCCTACTTGATCCTGATTTCAGATTTAATTGCAAAGCCAAGGCCTATGCATTGCTGAACCCCTTTTCAGCTAGGCCTCAAATTCTAAAAATCCTAAAAATCCTAGGGAAGCATCCTGAACCAGTCTGGCTTGCTACTACTAGATACATACATATGAAAAATAATCAGGATGAAAGATCCTACAGGCGGTTGTGTGGTTCTGAATGTTTATATTTATTTCAAAATGACAAACAACATTTTTGGTGACTCAATAGTTACTTATCAGTACTTTCGATAAGCATGAAAGTTTGAGACAAACGGACAAGAGTGATTGTAAACAGTGGTGACACAGGTAAGTGTCAACCTCAGAAATATTGAGGTCAAAACTCCACTTTTAGAAAAATCTAGAGGCACATTCACAAAATGAGGTAGGAAGGCCCTACAGTTGGAAGAGGGTTTGCCCGGGACTGAAAGTGGTCCCAGGCGTGGTTCACACAAGGTGTACACAACAGTTTTTACAAAACATACACGAGAGGGGGATGGTACAGTTGTGTCACGGGGGATTGACACGGGTGTGTTTCGGCCAAGTTGGGCTTGATGGGAGCCTGTCAATATGCTGGCCTTCATCTGGATGGACACCAGTTGCAGTGTGGTCCATAGAATCTGTGGTTTAGAGAAGGCTGTGAGGATCTAGGCAGGTAGTTGACTGATTCACGAAAATACCTAATATTGGCTGAGTGGTACCGTGATGATACGTCACGTGGTGTATCGGTGTACAGCTTACCTGTTGCTGCAATAGCAGTGGGAAGCTGTGGACAATCCTCAAATGGTTGCTGGATTACATGTGCGAAATGCACTTAGAGTGGGCCGTAGGTTCCTGAAGGCCGACGTCTCTCAGGGTCCCACGAGCTGGAAAGGGCCGGAGTCGGTCCCATATCTGAGAGAAAAACAAGGGTGGACCATGAAGCGTGATCCAATTAAGTTATGGTGGTCTATCTCTGATGGATTCTGTGGTAGAAAAAGAATACCATCTGGGGTCTGTTACCCCAATACTCCGTGGTGGTTATCCGTGGAGGCCCGTGAGGTGAGCTAAACCTATTGTGGGGTAGATGGATATTTGTAGTATGGCTTTGTGAGATTGGAAGCGGCAATTTCTTGAGTTTGGACCGTAGTGGTGTCCCTGGCGGCAAGTAGAGTGAGCTAGCCCCTCAGGGTGGTTTAAATCCAAATCTGGTCAGGCGCTGTGTTCAATTAGTTACAAGCGGGATGCTGCAGCTGTGCAGAGTTGTGCGGCGTCCATAGTTGCCAAAGGTGTGAGAGGTGGCGCACAGATGAGGCAGTGATGTCCATTTATCTGTTGACTGCACATGGTGCTCATGAGCTTTAATGAATCCGGGATGCGGTGTTGATGTGCATCGATCCGTGCACCCTCTATGACAACGGGTACGTTGGTAAAAAAGGCTTACCAGATGCGTGAAAAATCTAGTGGTAGTAGTGGGTTAGTCACCGGAATGCGGTCGTGCCTAGGAGTCTAGAGCGGGTGGCGCGTAGGTACAGTGGGATGGCAGGTGCGCTCTTACAAGTGAAAATGCCTAAACGGCTGATTGTTTGATAAACGGACGTACGCGATTATAAAAGTGCGTGGTACTCACTAGAAAGAAGAATTAATAAAACACAAGTAATTACAAATGCGGCGGTCCCTGATGTGAAAACTTACCGCAGTGCGTCCGGTGCTTGCGTTAACGTGGGGTCCTCATCTGGTTGCGGTAGGAAGTCGACCTGCTTCCGGGTGTTTAAGCATTGCCACAGGATACCTGGCAACCAATGGGGGTGCGCGGTAGGCAGGGGAGGCGAACGCTTGAGCCAATCACCTAATGCTTGATATGTAAGCCTATCATACATGAGCTGGTTGGTGGGGAAAGAGAAATGACCTCAGGAGTTGTACTACTCGCCGCCCAGAGCATCATGGGATAGGTAGTCCCATACTCATGGACCACCTACCCAGAGCCATTTCAAAACGGAGGGACAAGTAAATATGCACCCAAAAAAATGGTACGGATGGTGCACTGCCGCAGCGCGTGGCCAGGTGCACTCGGGATGTATTATTTGGTGCGTGGATCTGCTACACGACAGAATTGCATCTCGCAACACGCCAACACATGTGGAGCCCGTGCCTATTGAAGAGAAAACTGTCAATTGGAGTGGCAAAGACCGTACAGGGCGCAAGTAATGATTGTCAAGTGTGGCACTGGAACGTTCTATTTGCATATACATAAATTGTCAATTGGTGTGGCACTGGAAAGTACTATTTACATACACATAACCATAAATAGTCAAGTGCAGCACTGGTGACTGTCAATTGGTGTGACACTGGTAAGTTCTATTTGCGTATACATAAATTGTCAATTGGTGTGGCAAAAACCACACAGGGCGCATGCAATGATTGTCAAGTGTGGCACTGAAAAATTCTAATTGCATATACATACAGAGGCAAATAAATATATATTAATAACTGCACAGTTGACACCATATGGTAATAGAACAGCATTAGATCATAAGTGGTGTATCTGATCAGCCCCTGGACAGTCCAGTTCCAGCAGTGGGTGTCGGTGATGATTAACCTGGCTGGTCTAAGCCGGAAAACATTATATTTACAAGGTTTCAACAGGGCATAATATACATACTGTCACAGTTGCAGCCACAGGCTTAAAAAGCGAAAATGTCTGTGGATGGGTCATGGGGACATCCCTCATCACCAGAGGGTAGCAGTATTAAGGGTAACTCCGGTGGATGGGAAGTATCTCTCAAAAATGTTTCCATTCCACGGTTATGTTTAAGCCGTTGCGCACTGAATCGAGTTTGTGCACCCACTTTTGTTCTAGTTTAGTGAGGGCCAAATTGATGTCTCCTCCACATCGTTGTGGCTATAATTGTTGTAGCACAGTCCAGGAAAATTGTTTGTGAGTATGTCCTTTCTTGTCGAAGTGTTCAACTAGAGGTTTGTCTTGTACTCGGTTCTTGATACAGGTCCTATGTTCATTGATCCTCTGTTTCACAGGTCTTATGGTCTTACCGATGTAAACCATATCGCGCGGGCACTTGATGGCATAGACAACATATCTGCTCTCGCAGTTGGTGTGGTTGTTCATCTTCCACACAAAATCTTTGTGAGTGAAGGTTTTGCTGTTAGTGGTGTAACGACATGCTACACACCGTCCGCAGCTGAAATGTCCTACTACTGGAGGAAGGTTCCACAGGGTTGCTGGTGTCTTTGTGGGTTCCAGAAATGTATGGACCAGGGTGTCTCTCAAGTTCTTATTCTTTCTGAAGGCGAACAAAGGTTTTTTTGCTAGGCTGCCCTCGTTTTTGATCAAGTGCCAGTGTTTGTTTTTTTTATCAAAGATTTTATTGGTTTTCAAAGTTAAAACATCATTACAAACATCTCTCAACATTCCAGGGAGAGGGAAAGGGAGGGAGGAGGAAGGGAGAGGGGAGGAAAGGGGGAAGAGGGAGAGAAGGAAGGGGGGGGACGTGCCAAGAAAGGGGTGTGGTGGGAAGAGAGCAGAGTAATCAAAAGAAACAACAGTAACCATTACGAACTCAGCTTCAGGGACCTTGGTCCAACAGACCGTCAAATATCACATAGGATGATTTCATGGCACATGGTGCTCTTAACAGAGTTAGTATTACCTTTTCAATGGGTTTCACACAGTCACAGCGGATAAGTGCCAGTGTTTGTTAATCGTGCTCTTGATGAGGTTGCTCACTGGATTGAACGTAGTGACGCAGACAGTTCTGTCGATGGGATCCTTTTCTTTGGTGGTGAGACAGATGGAGCGGTCGGTATTTGACGCTCTTTTCTTGGCCGTCCTGATGGATTTATTAGGGTAGCCCCTCTGCCCTAGGCGTGTTTGAAGTTGCTTGGCATGTAGATCGAATTTTTCCTTGTCAGTGCAGTTCCTGCGGATGCAGAGGAATTGGCCGTAGGGGAGATTGTATTTCAGCCCTTGTGGGTGGTAGCTTGAGAAGTGCAGCAAACTGTTTCTATCGGTCGGTTTCCTAAATAGTTCCGTTTTCAACAGTGCTCCAGATCGATAAATGTGCAAATCAAGGAAATTGATGGCTTGGTAATCCCAATCTATGGTAAACTTGATGTGGGTATTCTGTGTGTTGAGCCAGAGATGAAATTCCAGTAGTGATTCTTTGCTGCCTTCCCAGATCAAAAGGACGTTGTCGATGTAACAACGCCAGATCTCGATGTGTGATCTGTGGGGTAGTTGTTGTGGTAGATGTTGTCGTCCTCATACTGGGCCATGTAGAGGTTGGCCACGTCTGGTGCGAAAGTTGCACCCATACTGACACCCTTAATCTGCTGATACATCTGTTGTCCAAACATGACAAAGTTTTCTCCCATGGCTATGCGAATGCACTCCAGGAGGAAGTTAGTAGGTATGGTGGTTGTGTCTGTCGTTTTCTCGAGGCAGGTGGCAAGTGCTTGTAGTCCTTTCAGTTGTGGGATGGAGGTGTACAAAGCCTCGACGTCCATGGTGACGAGGATCAAGTCGGTGATCAGATGGACGGTGTCCAAGATCTTAATGGTTTCTGTGCTATCCTTAATGTAGGATGCCATTATTCCGACGAAGGGTTTCATAAAAAAGTCTGTGTATAATGAGAGAGGTTCAAGGAGGGAGTCACGTGCAGAGACAATAGGTCTGCCTGGTGGTTTGGTGGCATGTTTATGTATTTTTGGCAGAATATAAAATGCCGGGATCCTGGGGTGCGTTTTGTTCAAAAAAGTCTGTTCGTCCTGGCAGATCCATCCCTCTTCTTTGGCATGTTTGGTAAGGTTATTGATTTCTTCTTGTAGACGCTGCGTGGTGTCCCTGTTAAGTTTCTTGTATGATGTTGTGTCGTCCAAGAGGCGCTGGCACTCTTGGTTGTAGTCTTCGGTGTTCATGACCACGATTCCTCCGCCCTTGTCGGCTGGTTTGATGGTTATGGTTGTGTCTTGATTGAGATCCCTCAGGGACTGTCTTTCTTCCTTGTTCAAGTTGGCTTGATAAAAGTTTTTTTGTGTCAAGCCGTTGGTGATAGTCTTCAAGACTATTTTTTCAAAGGTGTCAAACTCGCCCGGGATGGTATGCGGGGGAAGAGTGAAGGTAGACTTGGGTTTGAAGCCTGTCATATTGTCTAGCGGTGTCTCTGGTTCTTGGATGGTGATGTTTTCAGAGCCCTTTTTCTCTGGTAAATATACCTCGAAAAAATATTTGAGTCTCAAGGTGCGAAAGAATTTTCTCAGTTCAGTCTCTGTCTTAAAGGGATCAGCCTTGGTGGCTGGGACAAATGATAACCCTCTTTCAAGGACTGTATGTTCCGCTTTGACTAAGCCACTCCAATTGACAATTTTGTCTTCAATAGGCACAGGTTCCACACGTGTTGGCGTGTTGCCAGATGCAATTCTGACACCGTTATACACGTGTTGTGTAGCAGATCCACACACCAAATAATACATCCCCTGAGTGCATCTGGCCACGCGCTGCGGCAGTGCACCATCCGTACCATTTTTTTGGGTGCATATCTACTTGTCCCTCCGTTTTGAAATGTCTCTGAGTAGGTGTTCCATGAGTATGGGGCTACCTATCCCATGATGCTCTGGACGCCGAGTAGTCCAACTCCTGAGGTCACTTCTCCTTCCCCACCAACCAGCTCACGTATGATAGGCTTAGATATCAAGCATTAGGTGATTGGCTCAAGCGTTCGCCTCCCCTGCCTACCGCGCACCCCCATTGGTTGTCAGGTATCCTGTAGCAACGCTTAAACACCCGGAAGCAGGTTGATTTCCTACAGCAACCATTGTCAGCTGAGGACCCCGCGTTAACGCCAGCACCAGACACACTGCGGTAAGTTTTCACATCAGGGACCGCCGCATTTGTATTTACTTGTGTTTTATTAATTCTCCTTTCTAGTGAGTACCACGCACTTTTATAGTCGCGTATGTCCGTTTATCAAACAATCAGCCGTTTAGGCATTTTCACTTGTAAGAGCGCACCTGCCATCCCACTGTACCTATGCGCCACCCGCTCTAGACTCCTAGGCACCACCGCAGTCCGGTGACTAGCCCACCATTACCACTAGATTTTTCACGCATCTGGTAAGCCTTTTTTACCAACGTGTCCATTGTCATAGACGCTGCAGGGATCGATGCACCTCAGCACTGCATCCCGGATTCATTAAAGCTCACGAGCACCATGTGCAGTCAACAGATAAATGGACAGCACTGCCTCATCTGTGCGCCACCTCTCACACCATTGGCAACTGTGGACGCCGCACGACTCTGCACAGCTGCAGCATCCCGCTTGTAACTAATTGAACACAGCGCCTGACCAGATTTGGATTTACACCACCCTGAGGGGCTAGCTCACTCTACTTGCCGCCAGGGACACCACCACGGTCCAAACTTAAGAAATTGCTGCTTCCAATCTCACAAAGCCATACTACAAATATCCATCTACCCCACAATAGGTTTAGCTCACCTCACGGGCCTCCACGGATAACCACCACGGAGTATTGGGGTAACAGACCCCAGATAGTATTCTTTTTCCACCACAGAATCCATCACAGATAGACCACCATAACTTAATTGGATCATGCTTCATGGTCCACCTTTGTTTTCCTCTCAGATATGGGACCCACTCTGGCACTTTCCAGCTCGTGGGACCCTGAGAGATGTCGGGCTTCAGGAACCTACAGCCCACTCTAAGTGCATTTCGCACACGCAATCCAGCAACCATTTGAGGATTTTCCACAGCTTCCCACTGCTATTGCAGCAGCAGGTAAGCTGTACACCGATACACCACGTGATGTATCATCATGGCACCACTCAGCCAATGTTAAGTATTTTCGTGAATCAGTCAACTACCTCCCTAGATCCTCACAGCCTTCTCTAACCCACAGATTCTATGGACCACACCGCAACTGGTGTCCATCCTGATGAAGGCCAGCATATTGACAGGCTCCAATCAAGCCCAACCTGGCCGAAACACACCCGTGTCGATCCCCCCTGACACAACTGTACCATCCCCCTCTCGTATATGTTTTGTAAAAACTGTTGTGTACACCTTGTGTGAACCACGCCTGGGACCACTTTCAGTCCCGGGCGCACCCTCTTCCAACTGTAGGTCCTTCCTACCTCATTTTGTGAATGTGCCTCTATGTGGAGTTTTGACCTCAATATTTCTGAGGTTGACACTTACCTGTGTCACCACTGTTTACAATCACTCTTGTCCGTTTGTCTCAAACTTTCATGCTTATCGAAAGTACTGTAAAGTAACTATTGAGTCACCAAAAATGTTCTGTGTCGTTTTCAAATAAATATAAACATTCAGAACCACACAACCGCCTGTAGGATCTTCCATCCTGATTATTTTTCTTATGTATATATGTACCCACCTGGGTAAATTAGGACTCCGCCAGGTGCCCTAATTTTCTATTCGTTTTTGCTACTACTAGATGCATGCCTGCTGCAAACTCGCCATCCCACTGATCTCCAGTCTCCAGAAGGGCCAGTCCAGTGCAGTCCAGTGCAGTCCGGTGACCTGAACAGCACAGATGATCCTGTCCCGCCAGATTTGCCCAGCTGTCCTTGGTTATACCCGATCCGTGTGATGACCAGAACCCTTGACGGTCCAAAATCCTATATTAAAGTGGACTGTAAGTATTAATAGGAATCATAGAAAACCATAGCATACCTTGCTTTGCTGTGTCTCATCCCAATCTCTCAACCATCCTATCATTGCCTTAATAACTTGTAACATTGTCAGAATCCTTATTGCAACCCTGTTCTTGATTTATCTTGCTAAGCACCATTTAGTCATTTTTATCTTGTGTAAATCTTAAATTATCAATCCTACTTCGAGTGATCCGACTGGTTCCGCCGGTGCGGGCATTGGGGATCTGGTGTTGAAGTCATGAATCAACTCTAGAGCTTACTGTGTCCCTTCTTGGTATTCTGGCCAGAATGCTTTAGCATAGAGTAAAACTTTAGTAAATATTTTCTTGTCCAAACTGAGTTTCTTTTCTGTTTTCACTGACCGATTTTTCAAAAACCACCTCTCATTCAACCTTGCATATCTTCCTCAGTTTAATAGCTAGAGACTTCATTTCAACTCTGGATTATAACTAAGACCTATAGCTACATCCCAACCCAAAAACCGCACTCCAAATCAGTATGTATTAGTAAATGTATTTGACCCGTTTTTCTTAAAAACCGTTTGGTTAATTTTCGACGGGAATCCACAATTTTGCAGTTTTACATGTGTGATTTTCATTCTGAATTATTTTCAACCTTCGATTCAGATTCAAAGTGTTTACGTTTGCTCAAACTATAGCTCACGATTGTTAGGATCTCTTCAATGTTGCTCCCATAGAGATTTGTACTGATTTAAGATTTTTTTCAGACATTCATTGTTTTATGCAGCCATTTCCGAAATGCCTTTTTAAGTGTAACATTTCAAATCCGTTTTTCTCTCTTGTTTGGGAAGGGAAGGTTGTATTCCAATTCTGTCTTTCATTCCTTATTCCTGATTACCGGCTGCTTCCTTATATCTATTTAGAATTGTTTATTTGTGGGCTGAGGAATATTGCTGGGGGAACTCCTAACTTAAGTGCTATCTTTCCAAACAAGCCAAAAGTGTTCTTTTCTCTGGTGTTTTATATTTTGTGTTGCTAGAGAGTGAATTCAAGTGCCTTGCCTACCTTCTTATCTGTTATTGTCACCACATTGGTGATTGCTGTTCCCTATTAAAAAGTATATGTTTGATTTGAATTTTAAATAACTTTTACCTTTACCAACCAGCCTGATTCCTGGTCCATTATGACCTGGGTATTTGAGAAGGGGTGTGATATGAGTGGTATAACACTCAGAATATTTAACCTATATATATATACTGCATACTAGGCTGGGACCAGGGTGTATCGCCTGATTGAAATACTTAACAGTACAGAGGGAAATGGCGATGCTCGAAGGGATGGATGGTGAGGGTAGACCATGAAGAACAGTAACAGCTCTCGAAGAAGGGTACAGATTGACTGATGATGATATGTTTAGGGAAGACCAAACAGACAATGAGGTTGTGTTCTTTATGAGCATCACATATTGGATAAGAATAGAGAAAAGGGAGGTCCCATAGCAAATGGCGATAATGCGGCAGCGTCCAGCATTTTTTCAGGAAGACTTGGAGAAGGTGCCAAGCATCCTGTGGACCACAGACCCTTATGATATAGGCCTATTAAAGGGAATAGGGGAACTAAAGATAAAACTGAAGCCAGGAGCGATTTTACCTCGAGCAAGACAGTACCCCATGTCTCGAGAGGCTGATGAGGGAATATATCAGACTATTTCAGCACTGATGAAACAAGGTATTTTGGTGCCATGAGAATTATTGTGTAATACTGTGGTGTATCTGATAACACATCAGAGGGAGGGTCATGCAGATTTATACAAAATATGAGTGTTACGCTCACCTGGTATCCACAGGGACGCCACCCAGCCGGGTTACTCGCTGGTATGCTTCTCAGCTTTGCCCTGATGTGGTCTGCGGGGAAGGTTCTGCCTTGTGGTAGAATTAGGCGTGCTCTCCATCCTGCCTTCTTTGCAGGAGCGCGTTGTCTTTCATTGGCAAGTGCGGTCCAGTTACTTTTTATTGTTTTTTCGTAATAGTACTGTGATTGGGTGCACAACCTGAGAGAAGTCTGAGATGAACCGGCGGTAGAAGTTCGCAAAGCCAGCATGCTTTGTACCCCTTTCAGAGACGTTGGTGAAGGCCATTTCAGAATGGCATCTACCTTGTGCACGTCCATTCTGATGCCTCCTGGAGTAAGGATAAAACCAAGAAATTCTACTTCGGTGACGTGAAAAAAACATTTTTCAAGCTTTGCAAACAAGCGATGTTGACGGAGCTTGGTGAGGACTGAACGAACGTGCCTGACATGATCTTGTTCCGAGGCTGAGTATACTAAGATGTCGTCTATGAACACTAAGGCGCACACATCAATTAACTTCCTTAAGACGTCATTCATGAAATATTAGTGTGCCGCAGGAGCGTTGCATAACCCAAAGGGCATGACTTGATATTCAAACAAGCTGTACTTAGTACGGAAGGCGGTTTTCCATTCATCTCCTTTTCTGACTCGGACCAGGTGGTACGCTCCTCGAAGGTCCAATTTGGTATAAATCTGGGCATCTTTAACTTGGTCTAGCATCTCAGGGATAAGTGGCAAGGGGTAGCGGTTCTTCACGGTGATCTGGTTCAATGCGCGGTAGTCAATACAGGTTCTGAAGTCTCCTTCCTTTTTCGGTACAAAGAACAAAGGACTGGCTGCGGGGGACTTTGAAGGACGGATAAATCCGTTTGCAAGGTACTGGTCTAAATAGGATTTCAAATGAAGGTTTTCTGGTTCTGTGAGAGCGTAGATCCTGCCGCAAGGGATTTGTGCACCAGGAACAAGGTCGATCTGACAGTCATAGGGCCTGTGCGGCGGCAATGTATTGGCTTGGTCCTTTTGGAAAACATCCTGGAAGTCATGGTATTCACTTGGCAAGGTATTAGTTGCTCCCTGGGTTGATACTGTCGCTCCGGGAGTCATGGGTATACAGACGTCGGGTTTCTCCTCTTGGTAATAGCAGGCTTGGGAGCAGTCACCCGGGAAGGTTAATTTTCATGCCAGCCAGTCTATCAAAGGGTTGTGAGCAAACAACCATGGCATCCCTAGTATTAGCCTGAACTGAGGTGCCTTGATGAGATCGAATGAAATAGACTCCCGATGTCCTTCCTGGCACAGCAAGGTTACCCTGGCTGTGCACTGGGTTACTGGTCCGGAAGCGATTTCTGTCCCATCCACGGTGGTTACCTTGTCCATAGTTGGCTTAGAACACAAAGAAAGCCCCATCTCTGCTGCCAGTTCTTGATCAATATAATTTCCAACTGTTCCGCTATCGATGTATGCTTCAACGGCATGCATTCTTGACGACTGTTGGTGGTTAATTAAGATCACTGGTATTGCAAAGTGCAAGGTCAGCAACTCTTTCTTCTCACTCGACAAACTGACCTCTACGTTTGTCGAGCTTGGTAGTTTTCCGATTCCTTAGCTTCATCCTTCTCTGTGGCCCGACTGTTCTTCTTGGGGGTTTTACTGGACAGTCCTTCAGGAAATGTCCTGGTTTCCCACAATACAAACAAAGCTGTTGTCTTCTTTTGTCCCGCTCTTGTTTTGTTAATGGAGGCCATATCCCTCCAATCTGCATGGGTTCTACAACATTTTCAGGTACACAGGGTGTGTTTTCCCTTGGTCGAACATACACGGTCCGAGGGTCCGTCTTAGACCAGTCTGCCTTTCGGTCCTGCAACCGGTGGTCTAGCTGCACAACCAAATTTATGAAGTCTCTGGGTTGATCAACCACCTGGGCTAAGACGTCCTTTAATTCGCCTCGTAAGCCTCAATGGAATAACGTGGTTCTTTTGTTTTCTGGCCACCTAGCTTCGGCAACCAGTCTGTTGAAGGTAGCAATGTACGTTAACAAGTCCTGATTCCCCTGTCGAAGGGACAAGAGTTCATTGTCTACTGCATGTTCCTGGGTATGGCGAGCAAAATGTTTTTCCATTTCTCTCTGGAACCCCCCAAAGTCATGTAATACAGGATTGTCATGGGTTACCAATGGCACCGACCAATCTGCTGCACTACCACTCAGGTATGATAAGACAAAAGCTACCCGAGCTTGGTCATTTTGAAATGCTCCAGGCCTACAAAGAAAATGAAGGCGGCACTGATTGATGAATATCGCATACTTCCGTGGGTCGCCTGAGAACCTTTCTGGTGGTGCCAGGGGCACTGTTCTAGGTAACGTGATCTGTACCAGAGTGGGTGGTATGGCGGGGTTTTGCATCATTGGATTGCTTCCAGGAAGAGGCGTCTGTCCTGCCTGTGATTGCAAGTATTGCCTGCTAATCTCTTCAGTGCGTTCTTTGGTCACTGTTAGGTCTCTCCGGAGGGCATTAGTCTCTTGTCGGGCAGAATGAACCTCAGCACGAAGCTCTCCTAGTAATTGGGCCAATTGGTCCATTTCTGATGTCTTCATGGTGCCCAGGTGGATTTGTTATGGTAGGCTTCGCGTTCTGTTATGCTCACCTGGTATCCACAGGGACGCCACCCAGCCGGGTTACACGCTGGTATGCTTCTCAGCTTTGCCCTGATGTGGTCTGCGGGGAAGGTTCTGCCTTGTGGTAGAATTAGGCGTGCTCTCTGTCCTGCCTTCTTTGCAGGGGCGCGTTGTCTTTCATGGGCGAGTGCAGTCCACTTACTTCACTGACGCCGGCCTGTTTGATATTGTTCAGGTAGGTCTTATTGCTGTTCTTTAGTTTTGTTGCTATCCTTCATGCCTTTCTTTGTTTAAAATGTCTCTTTTTCCTCCCTTAGGTATGCAGAGCTTCAGCGCGGCGAACTGGCTTGGTTGAGCCCCGCTGGTAAATGATGGCGCATTAAGAACGCTATGATGCGGTAAGTAAGCACTATGCGCAGCGCTGCGAAGTCTTGCCTTTGCTAACCTGTGTTTTCCTTCCTTGTAGGTCGCAGTGTTCTTCAGCGCGAGTGGACTGTCCGCAATGGTGCCAGCCGAGAGGCGACCAGCCAGGTAAGCCTTTTGAGCAGTTGGTAATTTATATATGTCTCTACTGCTTTCTTTAATGTTGCCTCTATCTTTCTCTTTCAGGTCGTTCTGGGGAGGCATGCAGATTCGAGGAAGCTGTTCTCAGTAGCTGCAAGTGTTTAAAGATGAAGACTGCAGGTAAGATGCTGCTGCTAATGATGTTCCTTTTGTCTCCTTGCAGGTTCTGCTTCTCCGAGGTTCGAGGGAATAGCTGGACACGGTGAGCGTCACGTTGCAAGCTGCAAAGTAACGCAAAGCGTGTTGTCTTGCTTGGGTGTGGTTTAAATAGCCCCAACAAAATAGTCCAGGTAAAGTAGTCCCTAGGCTACCACATCCAAAATACTAGACCGCATAGCTTGGTTCCATGTTGGCTGACAATGCAATAAAGTAGTTCCCAAGCACATTGTTTTTCATGGTGTATGAGCCTGGCGCCATAGGTGCCAGGACTGGCCCCATCAGGGTTTTTGAAGAGGATGCCAGGCTCTAGAGGCCCGAGTCCTGACTCCACCTGGCCAATGGGTTTGCCAGAGGGGGTTTTGGGCAAGGGTCGTGACAATGAGACCGATTAACCAGATTGTAGAAGCAGATTTTCCTCTAGATCCCAACCCAGCGACGTACTATGCAGAATTCCAGTGGAAGCTTGAAATATCACAGTGATCAATTTGAAAAATGCATTTTTCTCAATCCCATTGCATAAACACTCACAAGACTTGACTTGTTTTACGTTCTGCCAAACTCGACTGAAACCTATTCCTTTGCCCCAGGGGTACTGAGAATCCCTATAAATATTTAATAGAGTCTTGCAGATGTACTTAGGCAATATTGATCTTAAGAGTGCAGTGATACAGTACGTAGAGGACATTTTAATTTGTAACACCACAGAAGATGAGTGCAGACAAGATTCTATTCAGTTGATGACTATTCTAGCAGACAAGGGATACAAGGTAGGTAAAGAGAAGTTACGATACTGTCAAGAAGCTATGTTATACATAAGGCACTTGCTTTCACATGAAGGAAAGAAGGTGAAACCTGAAAGGGCTGAGGCTATTATGAAATCCACAAAGCCAAACACAGTAAAACAGATGCAACAGTTTCTGGGGCTAGGCAACTATGTTAGTGCTTGGGAGTTTGATTACAATTCATACACAAGACCCATTTTGCAAGCTTTACAGAAAGCACAAGTAGATAAGGGGAAAATAGAGTGGACTGAAGAAAAGGAGGTAGGGTTTTGGGAATTCCCAATTATGCGGAGGAATTTGATCTGTTTTCACACACGCATGGGACAGTCTTGACAGCAGTGCTGACACAGAGAATTACATTGGGGTACAAGCCTTTAGCATATTACAGTGCAATTTTAGACCCAGTTATGAAGGGACACTTTCCTTGTGAACAGTCATTGGCAGCTGCTTCATTCACAATTGAGAAGTCTACAAGTATTGTCATGGGGTGCTCTATGACTCTCTTTGTGGAGCATGTTCTGTTTGCCCTTTTGCAGAAACCTAAGGGTACACTGATAGCCCAAAGAGCTCCAGCCTATGAGGTAATGATTTGAAATCTGATGATTAAAATTGTCAGATGCAAAATAGTGAATCCTGCCACGTTTGTAGTTGAGCCAATAGCTGGCGGCGATCATGTACATGACCGTGCTAATTATGTTGACTTTTATGATGATATATCCCATGTGAAAGAAAATGCTTTGTCAGGAGGGGAAATTCTCTTTATTGATGGTTCTTTGAAAATTGATCAAAATGGTGGGGAAAGGCATTCAGGCGCAGCTGTATTAAGGCACAAGTTACATGGGGAATTTGAAGTTGTAGCAAGTGCAAGGCTACAGTCTCACTTTTCAGCACAAGCAGGTGAATTGGTGGCGCTTATTGTCACGCTTGGAAAACACGAAGGGCAGGAAATGACTGCGTACAGTTACTCCGCCTATGTGACGTCAACCGTACATGCAGAGATAGCATGCGGACGGCACTCCAGAACAACACGCATCCTTATTGGACAGGCTTATTAAGGCACTACAACTTCCAGTGGCTATAGCGGTCATTAACTACCCAGCTCACACTAAGCAAACAGATTTTCTCTCTTGCGGGAATGGAGCCGCAGACGTAAAATCCAAAAGGTTTGCAGATTCTCCAGATATTTCATGTTTTGGTACTCCGAATGTTAAGGGAAAGATTTTCACGACTATGGTAATACAAAAAGGGTCTAATAAATTATTGATGACCCAATTAATGGAGATTCAGGGAGTGCATCAAAGGAAGAGCAGAAATTATGGAAGCGAAGGGGATGTTCTTTATCCCACACTGAAGCATTATGGCGACAAGATAGCAGTGGAATGCCGGTGATGCCAGTAGCATTGTTAAAGGTTGCGCTTGGATAGCTGCATTACCCCGCGTATGTAACTAGGGAGAATCTTCTGCGTATGTAACTAGGGAAAGTCTTGCTGCAATGATTGCGGAAGACTGGTTAATTTCCGGATTTGTTAGAACACGTTGCATTCTTTATGGTGAATTGCATTGTATGTCAAACGTTTACTGCTGGGCATACACTGAGAACAATTAGAGGGGTAATACCTTAACCGAATGGTCCACTTCAGCATTTGCATATTGACTAGGTCGATATGCTGCAGGTATGTAATGGATATAGGTATCTATTAGTGGTGGTGTGTCCCTTCTTTAGGTGGATTGAGGCAGGTCCATGTACACACCCTGATGCTGATTGCACAGCAAAGATTGTAGTGTGCAAAGCCTTTCCAAGATGGGGTGTGTGTGAGGTGCTGAGATCCAACAATGGGCCACATTTAGTGAATGAGCTATTTGAACAGATAGGGCAGCCTCCTTAAAGAAAGGATTGACAAGATTAAATTAACATTGAAGAAGGGATGGCTATATTGCCTTCCCTTAGCTTTATATGCCCTTCGGAATCAGCCTGGTTCGGACAACCACCTCACCCCCCATGTACTAGTGACAGGGCGAGAATGAGAACGACTCTTACACCTCTGTCTAGGAGTAGAAGTGGTGCCCAGAGTGTAGCTAAGACTTTAGGTAATGCACTGCATGATTATTTGACATGTATGACCTCTAGCATCTCTCTCATTTCAGATCAAGTCAAGTATCAGGGGAGACGGTCTCAGAACACAGATGAAGACAATTCCACAACCGGATCAAAAGAACTTTTATCGACACCCAGGTTGTTTGTTGGAGATTCTGAATTAGTGAAAAACTTCACCAGAAAGTGGCAAGAACCACATTTTCATGGGCCGTTGTCATAACCACTGTGAGGGGGCACAAGTTGTGCCACAAGCAGGCTCCCTCCAGAACCCTGAGGGCCTTAAAACCACTGCAAAAGTGCTCCTGGAGCCAGTCCTGGTGCCTTTGGCACCAGGCTCATATGTAGGAAGGAAGGGCTGTTCAAACTAGGTCCCATTTATGTACATGGGACTTTAAATCCAAAATGGAAGCACCCACACAATCTAGTTCATAGAACCAAGCCATGCGGTTTAGTGTTTTGGGTGTGGCAGGCCTGGAACTACTTTCCCTGGTACTACTTTACCTGGGCTACATAAACCACACCCCGACTGAAGAACATGCTTTGTGTTATTCTGCAACCAGCAGCGTGACGCTCACCGTGTCCAGCTCCTGGTCTTCAGCATCTTCCTGTAATCCCGCAAGCACAAGATTATTCTGTTTTACCTGAGAAAACACCATCCAGCACTCAGCATCTCAACTGGGCTGCAATCTGTGGAAACCGTGAGAAGAATAAACATCACTCACCTGTGAGTACTAGCTTAAGGACTTCCGGCGAACCGCTACCACAGCTGCTGTTCGAACATTGCGACCTGCAATAACGAGAAAGGGAAAAACAATATTAGAATGCGCGCTTCCAAAACATCAAATTCCATCAGTCTTACCTGAATTCCATTGCGCTACGCCACGTTTCCATCCGGAGCACAACAGCAACATCTGCAAAGGAAAAGAGACATATTCAGGTTTGCTTTCAATATTAAACAATCGCACAGCACTGTACTTACCTTAACGGATTCCGGGGGCCTGTTTTTCATCGCGCTCTCATCCACTCGCAGCACCACAGCGGCCTGTGAGGAGAAGAAGAAAACACAGGTTAGCTTTAAAAGACAATAAAGGCGCTGCGCTTCACGCTTTTTCTTACCTAGAAATGTGCCTCTGCATCCGGCACGCCAGCATCAAGACCTTCGCACCTGAAAAGAAGGAGATAAAGACATTAACAAATTCCCATCATAAACAGAACAAAGACTTAAAATGAACAAACCTATCTGCCTACCAGCAGATTCGGGGTCACAGCAGGCCTGAGCCCAAGGAAGGCGTACTGCACCAGTGAAGCAACTCGGGCAGCTCGCCAACAAACGTCAAGCATCCCTGCACAAGAAATGCAGGACGGATAGCTCACCCTACAAATAACTAAGATTCATTATTCAGCACTGGGCAACTACGGATCCAGGGTTCCAGATCTCAGAGCCTTCCAGACGGCCCCGGGGATATCAGGTGAGCGTAACAGAACACAAAGCCTTTAAACCTTATCCACCTGGGCACCATGGAGACATCTGAAACTGATCAGTTAGCCCAGCTTTTGGGACAATTACGGGCTGAGGTACATGGAGCCCGGCAGGAAACCAATGCCTTAAGACGAGAGTTAATAGTCACAAAAGTCTGTACTGATGAACTAAGGAAACAGCTACCACAAACACAGGCGGGGCAGGCTCCATTGCCCGGATTTGCCCCATCCCTCGCTACACAATCATCAGTCAATCCAGTACAGATAACGTTGCCGGGAGCAGTACCCCTGGCACCACCAGAATGGTTTAATGGAGACCCCAGAAGGTACGCAACATTCATGAACCAGTGCCGCCTTTTACTCAAATGATCAGGCGAGGGTGGCCTTCGTGTTATCATATTTGAATGGAAGTGCCGCAGACGACCCATTGCTGCAAAACTTCAGGGGTTTTCAACAGGAGATGGAAAATGTATTTGCTTGACACTTGCATGGACAAGCTCTTGATAACGAACTCCTGTCCCTCCACCAAGGGAATCAAGATTTGCTGACTTATATTGCCACCTTTAATAGACTGGTTGTAGAAGCGGGGTGGCCACAAGATAAAAGAACCATGTTGTTTCATTGGTGCCTACGAGGAGACCTGAAGGATGTCCTTGCTCAAGTGGTAGACCCACCTAAAGATTGTGCAGAGTTTATCAACCTGGTAGATCAGTTGGACCACAGATTACAGGATCGAAGAACAGACCGAAGTAGACTCGAAAATCGTGCCATGTACGTACGTTCAAAAGATAATGTTCAACGTCCATCAGAAAATACCACAGAACCCATGCAGATTGGAGGAGTACGACCCCCTTTAACCAAGGTTGAAAGAGACAAGAGGAGACAGCTACATTTATGCCTATACTGCAGTAAATTGGGTCACTACCTCAAAGAATGCCCAGTGAAACCTCCAAGGAAGGTGGTAGGCGCTACAGAGAAAGAAGATGATGGAAAGGATTCGGAAAACTACCAGGCCCGGCAAGCGTAGAGGTCCACTTGTCGAGCAAGAAGGCTGAGTCGTAGACCTCACATTTTGCCCTACCAGTAACTTTGATTAATCACCAATGACCATCACGGATGCATGCCATAGAGGCATATATAGACAGCGGAGCAGTTGGTAATTGCATAGATTGAGATCTAGCAACAGAAATGGGACTTCCCTTATGGACAAAACCAACAACTTTGATGCCATCTCGTTGAAGTGTTGGCGCGGCTATCGGACCGGGATCGGACGGTGAGAAAGAGGGCCCCTTCTTGGATGAGACGCAATACCTCAACAGTACTGCACGACCCAATCCCTGAAGGGTGAGCCCGCGGCCCGAGACGGCATCTTGACGAGGGTCCATATATCGAGGCGGGCAGTTTTGCTGAAATCACCAACCACGAGGGTCCTTTGCTGTCCTTTGTAATCCGATCGGACCTCCTTTAGTTCTTTGATTAGTTGAGTCGTGACCCGATTCTTAAGTATCCGGATAATTTATTTTGGCGTATTGTACTTGCAAGCAGAATTATTGACCAGGTAACACCAGGAATCTGATATGCCTGCAAAATTGTCTGCCTGCTTTAAGGCATTATTCCGCAGAGACAGACAATCTTTGGAATTTGGCCGTCCGGCGCCACAGGAGGGGTGGCCGGCGTGTACTATGTACTGTAAGCACAGCATTGGTCGTATAGTGTGTAATGATATTTGGCACAGACAAACTAGACATGCTTCCAAACTTCAGTGGCCAACCGATGGTAGCTTTGAGATTCCTCCTATAGAATATTTAGAGTCTATAATGTTGAAGAAAAAAGCGAGACCTGCAGGATTTGATGTATTACAAAATTGGAAGAAAGAAACTATGCAGCAACTTAAAAGTAGAGAGAAACATGCGCGCCGACATATGTCCAATGCCGAAAAATCGCTGTTGTATGATCAAAGTAAACAGTCAGAGTCAGTTAGAAATATGGATAGGGCTTTTCAACTTGGCATTCAGAAAATATATCCGTCTAAAGATTTTCATGTGTCTGATGAATTTATTGATAAGCTTCTAAATGAATGAAGGCCTGGTTCCACTGCGCTACCTCCGTATGTACCTATTCCTGTTGTTTTACCTCTTCCTGCTGTCGTTCCTCCTCCCGTAGTAATTCCTGCTCCTCCTATCATTCCTCCTATTGCTCCCCTTCCTCCGGTTATTGTTCCTCCTCCTATCATTGCTCCTCCACCTGCACCTCCGCCTTTGCCTACTGCTACGGGTCTGGTAGATTTTTCTTCTGCACCAATGATAGCACCTTTGTTACCAATTGTACAAGATTTGTCTACTCTTCCTCTTCCGAATGATTCTGTCCCACTTGTAGTTGATAAGGGAGCGGAATCAAAGATTGTAACTCGCAATACTGTGTCTAAAGAGAGAAAGCGCGATTTGACTGCATGGGCTAGACAGTGCATGGAGAAGGGTGAACAATCTGATGTTTTTGCAACACTCTCTAATCTAGAAAGTTTTCCTGAGAAAAATGTTTTTATCGAAGCACTCGGAATTCATTTATCTGTAATGTGGAACAGACTGAATTATGTAGACCTCCCACAAGGGTTGAGGGATTTGAATGTTTTAGCATATTCAGAGATACTGCGGAGAAAGTATATGAGCACGTCGAGAGGGTTTTCGAGTATAGAAGGGAGTTGGAAAAGTTAAAGAATGAAGAAATTGATGGTGATAGTTTGAGCGCTATTTTTGTACAGAAACGGTTCCTTCCTCTTTGTAAGTCGATGAGTGAGGAAACCCGAATTTGTACAAAAGATGCGATTAGATGGATTTCAGACATGTCGATATCTCCCGTAGAAATATATGACACGTATAGTCAGTATACGCCAGAAGTGCAGAAGAAAGTGATACAGGTTATGGTAGAAAACCTACAGGGTGAATGTATAAATAGAAAGATTTGTTGTCCCGCAGAATTATTGAATATTTATAAGAGAGCTTTTTCATCTGGCACTCCTTCAACTTCTTTAGCGCTCGATTTAGCTCTGTTGCTCAGTAAGCGTTCGGAGTTTCCTATCTCTCAGTTGCCTATGAGAGAGGCTCCTCTGACATTTGTCCCAAAGGTTGAGGTTCCAGCTAATGTCGTAGCAGGAACTGCTGCTCATGACATTCCTGCAAATTATGTATCACAGTTTGTTCACGTCCCATTCTCAAGACAGGAAGTGAACACCATCAGACAATCCATCCCAGATATTAGAAAGAATCCGACAGGGTTCATTAAAGAGGTAGAATCTGTCTTGCAGTCGTCAGTATTCACTCTGAGCGATATAGATTTGTTATTTCCCAGGCTCCTACCCATTGAAACAAATTAGGACTGTAGATGATGCAGCAGGGTTAGGGGACACATGGAATAATATGGTTAGACAAGATAGAGATAGATCAGCTGGCGAGAGACCGCCACAGGTAATACTGACTTTGCCTGATGAAATAGTGACGAAACTAAAAGCCATAATTCCTTAGAGACGGATTGTTTGGGACAAACTTACTGCTTGTGTCCAAGGGAAGTCTGAGGGTGCTACCGAATTCTTTAATCGGTTTGAACAAGTGTTTTCAGATTTCAGTGGATAAGATTTGAGCACAGAGTCTGGAAAACATTTGTAGACAAATTTGTGCGTGGATTGCTACCTGACATCCAGTCGCAAATTATGACCCCTGAGAGCGCTTGGCAAGCTAAGTCTCAGTCTGAAATATTGCACATGGCTCAGTGCTATGAAACCAAGTCAATAATGAAAAAGAGAGGGTCGAAAAGAGAAAGGGAGACCTGAAAACTAAGGTTTTGTTGCAACAGATTGTTAGAGGTTCTAGAGGGGGTAGTGCACAGTTTAGGGGACAGTATGTTACACAGGGTAAGGCCGTTGGGTCCTGTACACGCAAACCAATGTGCCTATTGCAGACAAGAGGGTCATTGGAGAGCACAATGCCCGATCCTCCATCAGAGGTCGAATAACACATTTGGTACCATGGGTAGACGATCCAGAGGCCGCCCTGGGCTAGGAGGTCCTGGCAGAAGCCAGTTTTCTCAGAATTCACAACCTTTTTCACAAGACAATCAGTCACTGAGTGTGGATAATAGAAACATTTTTGATCATCCTTCTACTGCATATCTCTCTGAAGACCTCCCTTTTGATGATATATTGTTTCGTTAGGATTGCCCGAATCAGGGTTTGGAACCAACGCCTATTCTTGTTAATCAGAAAGGTCCCTACGTTGAAATGATAGTGGGAAATAGCAAACATCTGTTCTTGATAGATACAGGAGCGCAGAAGTGTTCCATTGACCATTCATGGCTTTCAAACATTCCATTGTCAGGGCAAACCAATGTTTCTGTAGGGTTTTCTGGTACACCAGTGGTTACTCCGGTTTCTTCGCCGGTACCGATTACACTGGGTCCTTTCACGGATCACTGTCCATTTCTTTTGACAATGATCTGTGGAGAGAATTTGTTGCGGTTGAATCAGTTGAAGGAATTAAATGTGGTAATTCATTGTTCTTCGGATGGAGTGCGTTTGATGATTTCACCACAGCACTTTCTGCCTCACAGTTCCTGACTAGACCTTTGCCACCGGAATTTAGTGATGTTCCAGAGTGTTTATGGGCAATTGATGACAATGATGTCGGTGTTCTACAAATTGAGCCTGTTAAAATCATTTTGAAACACAGAGTAAAGTTGCCACGTATTCCTCAGTATAAGATTTCGGTTGATGTCGAGCAAGCTTTGAAGTGTATAGTCTCTGATTGTGTACACCGCGGGTAATTGAAGAATTTGCAGGTAGTTTGTGCAATAGTCCGATTTTGCCTGTGTATAAGAAAGGCGATAATGCAATTCCTTTCATTTCATCATTGATTTACGCGCTATCAATAAGATTGTTGCTCCAGAATTTCCTATTGTGCCTGAGGTAACGACGATACTATAATCCCAGCTTCTGCTACTCACTTTAGCATTCCTATACACAAGGATAGCAGATATTTGTTCGCATTCACCTAAAGGGGACGCTCATTTACATTTACCCGTGCGCCACAGGGGTACACGGAAAGTCCGAGCATTTATGGTAGGGCTTTGAAAGAGCAGCTTGATACACTCGAGTTGCCTACCACTTGTACATTGCTTCAATATGTAGATGATCTTCTTTTAGCTGCTGACTCAGAGAGTGCCTGTAACGAGCACCGTGTTTTTGCTTATTCACCTAGCAAAACATGGACATAAAGCTTCACTGAAAATGTTTCAATATTGTCGACAGGAGGTCGCCTATTTAAGCTATATCCTGTCAAAGAAGGGAAGAAGGTTGACTCCTGAACGGATTAAAATCATTTCTAGCATGTCTGTCCCAAATGCACAGGAGGAATTCAGAGCCTTGATAGGAATGGCTTCTTACTGTAGGCAGTGGATCCCCAACTTCTCACTAGTGATTAAACCAATGTTGGCTTTGACAAAGAAGGGCATTTCTTTGCCATTGCCGTGGAACTTGGAACACCAGAAAGCATTTGATCTGCTCAAGACTGCACTATGTTCAGCACCAGTTTTGGGCACACCAAATTATGAAAAGGTCTTCGAGTTGTATGTGCATGAACGTGATGGATGTGCTTTGGCTGTATTAACGCAGGAACATGGAGGGAAGAATATGCCGCGCGGTTACTTTTCTTCCGCCCTTGATTCTGTTGCATGCGCTTTGCCAAGATGTTTGAGAGCTGTCGCTGCTGCTGCTGCATCTGTAAAACAGAGTAATGGTATGGTCCTAGGCCATGCTTTAACCTTGTTGGTACCTCACTCTGTAGATGTTCTATTAAACAGAACACAAACACAACACTTCACCTCTGCACGATTAACGAGATACAAATTGATCTTGTTTGCACCGCACATTAAAATTCAGAGGTGTTGTGTATTGAATCCGGCTGAACTATGTTACACTCACCTGGCTCCCACAGAGGCGTCGATCTGGACTGGACTGCTGCGGTCTCCACCAATGTGACGCATAGGGCCGAGATGACGGACTGGACTGGCCCACCTAGCTTCGTTTGCTTGGCCCGTAGGAATATTCTTCTGCAAGTAGAGAAAGGGAATTAACCACCCGTGGAGTTAAGCGTTAATCCCCCAACCCGCTGTTCTCCCCACTGATCACCTTGGATGTTCCCTCTTATAGTCTCACCTGATGATTTGAAAAGATGAGCTCTCCATCCTGCATTGAGCGCAGGGGCGCGTAGATAACCAGTTGCTTCACTGGCTCGAAGGAATTGGTGAGTTCCAGGGCAATATTGACTCCGATATTCCCGGCAAGATGCCATAAATATGTAGTTCGTAAGAGTTCAAATGCCTGACTTTCACGCTTGTCCGATTCCTTGCAGGTTTCAGCTTGACCCTACTGAAGAGTTCCTCATGGCAACCGGTAATGTTCTGGTAAGGATTTGTATTATCCAACACAGTTCGATAAAATAAAGTCCATATGTAACCTGTTGCTTTCTCCCTTATTCAGGCGCTGAGAGAAAGTATGAAGTCTCAGGGAATAATGCCTCCGGCGGTAAAATCAGGTAAGTCTTTTGTGGTGAGGAGGGTTCCCCTTGTTAGTCTCTTGTTTCACCATGCTGTCCTTTTGTTTCCCCTTAGGGGCCGGGGTTCGGCTAGGATGCAGTGGAAGCTGCGCCGACCCGTGAAGAAGAATAGTACCCCCGGTGGTAAAATCAGGTAAGTCTATGGGGGGTATTCCTCTGTGTATTCCCTTGGCTCACCTTGCTGTTCTTGTCTTCTCCTTAGGTGCTGGAGTGCAGCGGTAACATGCAGGAGGATGCGGTGAAATGTGAAGATGCTGCAAAGGCCGGTGAGTTCAGAGCGGCGCTGCAGCAGGCGAGGCGACGCGCATAAAATAACTTCTTCCTTCCAGCTCGAAGGCGCGATGGATCGGGAATTCAGGTAAGGATCAAAGATATTGCTCTTGTGCTAACCCTTTCTCCTTCTTTCTCCCTTTTTCTAGGAGCTCCAAACTCAAGGCGGGCGTGGCAGAAGACTGGATGCAGGCTTGCAGGCATGGTGAGCGTTACGCTGCTGGATGCAGAATAACGCGAAGCGTGTGCTGCTCTTTGGGCGTGGTTTAAATAGCCTCCAAAGTAGTCCCAGGTAAGTATTCCTCCCTAGCCCCACCCGAGTAAAAAAATAGTCCCTAGGTAAAATAGTCCCTTCCAAGCCTCGTTTGGCTTGGAGCTCTTGCAGCATGGTCTGCATCAGGTAAATTTGCAGCATGGTCTGCATCAGGTAAGTTTTAATCTATGAGCCTGGCGCCTATGGCACCAGGACTGACTCTCCATGTGAGCCTGGTGCCATAGGCGCCAGGACTGCACCCAAATAGCCCCTAGCGGGGGTTGTTGGGCTTGCTTGGGGTAACTTGATGCCTGCTTCCGAGGTTGCTGGACTTGGTCTGGGTCCCCGAGGGTAGACATCATTACAACTATTACCTTTCCCGCAAAATACTGCTTGCAGTGATGAAGTGTCAAATGACTGCCTTTACACCACAGAGCAAGAGACTAAAGGCAGGATCGACCTGAAAGATATGCCTTTGAACAACCCACAAGGGGAGCTGTTTTGCGATGGCTCCTGTTTCAAACTTCCAGATGGTACATCCACGGCTGCTTATGCCATCACCACACTGAGCACGATTGTGGAAACCAAGAGAATCACGCATAAGTCCGCGCAGGAAGCAGAGATTATTGCATTGACTCGAGCTTGTGAACTTTCCGAAGGGCTTAGAGTAAACATATACACTGATAGTCAGTATGCTTTTGGGGTAGTTCACAACTTCGGTAGATTTTGGGCAGAATGATGTTTCTTGACCTCACATAGAAGGAAGATTCAATATGGCTCCTTGATAGTGTGGTTACTTTTAGCGCTTGCACTTCCCACTCAGTTAGCGATCATGAAATGTGCAGCGCTTCAGAAAATCATTAATGATTTAGGAAAAGGGAACGCTTTCGCTGACCAGATAGCCAAACAAACTGCCATTGATCTCTACTCAGAAATGTACACTACAAGGGAAGCCACAAATATTTGTACCATAGATGAAGGTATTGAATCTGTAAAAAATATCCAAGCCGATGCCACTCTAGAAGAAACTAAGCAATGGGCTGAGGGTTTGGCGAGGTTGGATGATGATGGGTGTTGGGTGGATAAGTTAGAGGGAAAATGGATGCTGCCAGATGCATACATTACTATGATGGTTGCAATGGCTCATGCGCCCACCCACATCTGTGCAAGGAAAGTTTGCAAAATGTTAGACAATGTCTGGGTGAATGATAAAATCTCAAAAACAGCTGAGCGTTTTGTCCAAAGTTGCATGATCTGTCTACAGCATAATATGGGGAAAGGCACATCGCAAATGGAGCATTGTAATCATTTTAAATTCATTTTGGTTGTTATTTGCGCCTTTAGTAAATGGGTTCAAGCCTTTCCTGTGAAAGATGCCACAGCAATGACAATGGCGAAAACCATGCTTAAGGAATATTTTCATAGGTTTGATTTGCCAAGGGTCATCTGGTCGGACAATGGTCCGCATTTTTATCGCAGCTGTAATTCTGCCGATCTGCACGGGATTGCAGATCGATAAACGGTTCCATTCGGCTAGACATGCTCAGAGTGCTGCATTGGTAGAGAGACATAATGGAATTTTGAAAAACAAGCTCGCTAAGACGTGTGCCGGCACCAAATTGAAATGGCCGGACGCCTTACCGATAGTGTTACTGTCTATGCGCACCACCCCACAGACTAAGACTGGGCTCTCCCCATACGAGGTGGTCATGGGTAGGCCAGCTAACATTTGGAACGTCCCAAAGCCCGGGGTCCTGAGGGATATTGAATATGTACTTCTTTCTGATTACTGTGACCGGTTAACTAAAAATCTTTATTTGACTTACCAACAGGTGCGAGAAGCACTTCCAGTAAAATACGAGGGGCCAGGTCACAGTATCCGACCTGGGCAGTGGGTGCTCGTGAAAGTGTTTGAATGAGCATCCTGTCTCGCACCCCGGTGGAGAGGCCCACACCAGGTCCTCCTGGCCACACAGACGGCGATCCGGGTGGAAGGAAAGAGGCACTGGATACATGTGTCACATGTCAAGAGGATTCCCTTCCCTTTGCCACACAATACAGAAGATACAGAGAATCTTATCTGCTTTGCTCCCAACGATCACTCAGCATTGAGTAGTACTGAGAGTGCTTCGGAGATACTCCCTGAGCCTGTGGGGCCTGGGGAAACTGCTGCTTCATCTCCACACTCTCCTACAGATCCTTTTTCACCACTGTTAGGTTTTGTTGCAAATTCATCACTTCCATCAGGAAGCAACGACACGTTGATTGCAGATCACACTGTACCAGGAATTACAAGGTACAATCTGCATCCACGGAGCTAGACTTACTGCACGGTTCGGCTGTGCCACCAGGAAAATCATCATAGGGCTTGTCTTTTGCCCTGTCTTTTGCATACAAAGGAAAGTTGTTGGCTAGGGAAAGGGAAGGACTAAAAACGCACAATCAGGAGATCGCCATCAAATGATCTACGGAGCTTTTTGTTTTGAAGAAACAATGCTTGCTACCGCCTCCACCCATAGGGAACAAATAAGTAATTGTGTGGCCAGTATAGACAATGGACAATCAAATACATAACATATTGCTTTTCTTGTAATCATGTTAACCAGTTTCACAATAGTAATTGATTTAGGATTTTGGTACATGGAAGAAGTACGTCCTCTTGAAACACTTTTGCCCACCGAAAATGTACCCACTGTATCTACACCTTTCGTGCATCTGCACACTATCTCCTAGAGACTCTCAACACAGACAGAGTTACCACAATAACACATTACTGCTTATAATGAATGCAACACACGCCATTTTGAACAGGTCTAATTGTTAGGTCTGCTCTCATTTACAGCAACATGGAGGCAAGGGGTTGGGCTGGTATATTCATCCTTTGCCTCTGACTACTGCATGTTATGCTTCCCTAAGGGCACTATTCTTTGGCCGATGGAATGATAGCATCTCAGGGAACTTGGATGGAACAAATTTGAATGAGTTTGAAAGACGGGTTTTAATGCCCCTGGGATGCTCGCTTTTTGCAAATAAGAGCAAGCTTAATGTTGCTTACATTAGGCCTTCTGATAGACTGTCTCGACCTTTTCAATCTCTGATCTCTTTCAAGATGGCTCCTATAGGTAATAGGGATGCCACGCCACCTTCTTACACTGTTAACCATAGTCCCGATTCAGTTTCTTTCTGCATACCGAGGAATAGTACTCAGTCAATGGGTGATTTCAAGGGTTGCACCAATGTTGCAAACTTGACCAGTGAGGACAGACCTTTGCATGTAGGCGAACCTGTCTACTTTGTTTGCGGTAATAAAGCTTTCCCATGGATACCTAGGGATTGGCAGGGAACCTGTTATTTAGGAATTCTGCTACCAGGGGTATTTATAGCTAGTACCACAGAAATCTCTAAAGCTTGTCCAAGGCGGGATGAGAATGGCAATACTTCATCACAAGTTCTGGGTGACCTAGCGAAATCCTTTGTACCTTTCTGGGGACAAATACTAAACTCTGAGGATATTAGGAGACTAGTGAGAGTACTGGAGAGAACCATCAACCGGACCACTGACATACTCTATAACATGACTCTTGAACAGAAAGCGATAAGGTTAGTGGCACTACAGCACCGGATGGCATTAGACGTCATCCTGGCTGAGCGTGGTGGAGTATGTAAATTAGTGGGGTCCGCTTGTTGCGTTTTCGCACTGGATTCCCGCCCAAACATCTTTAAGGCTATACAGAAGTTGCACGTCCTTAGTTCAGAAGTGCACGTTCCCGAGCGAAATCGGGATCTTAGTGCTTAGTTATCGAACTTCTTACGATCTTGGGGATGGAAGCTACTTTCGGTCTTATTGATTATTCTGAGTATTCTGTTGTTCTGCTGTTGCTGTATACAATGTCTTCCTGCCATATGTTCAGTGCTAGGGGGATGTTGTGCACAGACTATAGGGACATTAGGACAAAAGGTATGCGCACCAGAAAGAATGACCAACGAATTTGTGTTGAAGGAAATTTCCGTCACAAACCTTATGGTGATCGATATCTCCGATGATTGTGATTCAGAGTGTATGGACATTGAGACGTGGAGTTACTCGTAAAGTGACTAATAGTAGTTTAGCGCTTGGCTTAGGCCAAAAGGAGGGTTTGTTAAACGGGAAATCATATTGTGTCTCCTTCTGATATATATTGGCCTAAGCCTAGTCGCTCTGCGAAGAAAACCGCATTGCAAAGTTCCGATTTTGGATCGACTTCACCGCCATTTTAGGATCAGCCGCCATTTTGATTTCTGTTCGTATTTGATTCTCTGTTCTAAAATGGTGGACTGTATTTCTAACTTGTATCCGAGCCTTCCCGGATGTCAGGGGCAGACCTGGGGGGGCACGCAAAAAGCATGCAGCGAAGCATGCAGCGAAACCTATAGTGAAGAAACTGGTGGGTGCCCTGCACTATGGGCCACGTGTTGTGAATGTGTGTAGTGTTCAGGTAGGATGGGGAAGGGTGCTGCCATACAGGAGACTGCTTTGTCCTCCCTGTAGGCTGCAGGCACTGCAAGTGCATCGAGACTACACTTCCCAGCATGCCTCGCGCACAGCCAGCCAATCAGGGATCGGATCGGGCGTGGTACGCCCCAACGCGCATGCGTGAAAACACCGGCACGGGGCTTGTGCTCGAGATCGCTGTGGAGAAGAACGTGAGACACCGAGCTCCGCAGGAAAACTCGTGCGAGGGGCCCCGCCCCGTCTGATTGGGAATCCGGCCCCTCGCCTATACTCAGATAAGTTTGGGACGCATACCCGGGGAATCGAAGCCGCGCAATACTCAGTCCTGAGAAAGCCCGTAGAAAGAGTTTTGGGAAGCGCAGGGGGCACAGTCTCCCAGTCCATATCGCTCGCCCCTGCGCCGGCATACGAGATAAGTACAAGCCCTGGGATAAAAAGTGTTTAGCAGCGCGAGTCATGCAGATATGAGGAACGCAACATTGGCATCGTAAAACGGCGAATACCCGCGCCCCAAGCCACGCGCGGCGAAGCTCGCGCTGGCATTTTTACTAACGACTTGTTTGCTAAAAAGACAAGCACGGCGAGTGACATAGTCCGTGGGGAACCGTATCATGCCTGGGAAGAAAGTATGAATGTGGCATGGAGTGAATGACCGTGTGTATGTGTGACCAAGAATAACACATATTCTTTCTTTGTAGCGGAAGACGTGACCAGTCTACACCGTTTTCAGAGACGCAGCACAGACTGACAGCTTTCCAAGGACCGAGCACTTGGACCGGACAATGAACCCAAGCTAAGTGTTGCATGCTAGTCTAACTGTGACAGTGGTTGCCCACTGCCAATTGAACTGCTCAAAGGGGTCAAATGTTGTTTATGCGATTCATACTTCAGAAAGCGTACTGTTTGGCCCAGCCTGTAGGCACTGCAGGAATTATCATGTGGTGTGTTATGACGATGATGATGAAGGTGTGCAGCAGTTGAGCCTCACCCAATTTCCCTCTACCTACCCATTACCTCGCCCTACTCCTTTTCCCGGTTTTCCCACAACCCCCCAACCTATCCAATCAACGAGACCCTAACCCTCTTTCCCTGCCCTGGTCGCAAAGGCCTGCGTAAGCTTCGTCTTGCAGGTATCAAGACCAGTGTGGGGGTAGTTGGTACATCCACTCCTGCGCCAGGTACCGGTGTGCAATCCTGACAGAAGCACAAGCCCACGAATAATTACGGCGCCTGAGTGGGTTTGATACCCTCCCCCTTTTCTCGCAACATGGAGGAGATTGCTAAGGTCCTGCAGGATCTGCAGAACGAATTGGCAGCATCTCGACAGGAATACGCTGCCTTATCGGTTCAAGTCCGAAGTCTGGCAGCGCAGACCTCGCCCTTACCTGGTTCAGCCCCGGTCCCCGTCCAAGTGCAAGTGTCACCAGAGCCCACAGTTCCTCTTGCACCCCCAGAGCGTTATGCTGGGGACCCTCAGAAGTTTACTACCTTCATCACTCAGTGCCACCTCCAGTTTCTTACTAAACCCATGGCCTTCCGGTCCACCCAGTCTAGGACGGACTTCGTCATTTCGTATCTCACGGGGGATGCTGCTGCATGGGCCAATCCTTTGGTGCATAAGGATGACCCACTACTCTATGACTGGGATAGGTTTCTGGGTGAGTTTGAGAAGGTATTCAATCGACGGGCAGCCACCCTGTATAAGGATAGAGAGCTTTTGGCGCTCAGGCAGGGCAACAAGGAACTGGTAACTTACGTTACACACTTCAACCGCTTAGTAGCGGAAGCTGAGTGGCCTGCCGACAAGCGAATATCTCTATTCTATCAAGGCCTGTGGGACGATCTGAAAGATCTAATTGCCCAGGTTGATCCACAGCCGGTGGAATGCTCCGACATGATCGATCTTGCCTTACGGTTGGATCATCGCCAGGCTGAGAGACGGGGCGATAAAAGAAAAGGTGAACCTCGCCCGATGGTCCGGTTAGATCAGTCTCGTGGACCTCGTGGGCCGGTAGAAAGGTCTGGTGGGGATGAACCCATGCAAATAGGTTCTGTCCGAGGACCCTTATCCAAGGAAGAGAAGGAGCGACGGAGGAAAGAAGGTGTTTGCCTTTATTGTGGTTTAGCCGGGCATTTCGTGCGAGAGTGCCCCACAAAGCCTAAGAGTCAGGGAAACGTATCCGCTCGGCGGTAGTGGGGGTCACCCGACCGAGCTTTCCGGAGATTAGGGCCCCAGTCACGGACAATCCCAATTATGCTCCCCATATTAAGATAACGGGTCAATTGCGCTATTCAGGGCACCAGAGGATGGTATCCATGCTGGTGGACTCGGGAGCAACGGGAAATTTTATTGATACCAAGTGTGTTGTAGCAATAGGGATCTCCGTTTACCCAAAAGAAACACCAGAGCCAGTTCAGGCGGTTGATGGCTCCCCTCTCAGTTCAGGTCCTATTACTCATTGTACCCAAGAATTGACCCTACAATGTGGGAAATCACAATGGGAAGAGATCATCTTTGACGTGATTGCCGCCCCACAGTTCGGGATTATTCTTGGACTACCTTGGTTACGTAAACATGATCCAGATATTCGGTGGCTTACTGGTCAGGTCGCATTGAACTCCACTTATTGCCAAACACATTGTAGACCAAAACCCCTCATAGCTTCGTGCACAATTGGTACTGAAGAGGACCAGCCGGCCAAGACATGTTTCACAGATCTACCCAAAGAATACTCCGACTTTGCGGATGTGTTCAATAAAAAGGCTGCAGAGACTCTGCCTCCGCACAGATCGTTCGACTGCAGAATAGATCTTGAACCGGGAGCTGTTCTCCCGTTCAGTCGTATCTATGCACTGACAGAGGCAGAAAATGAGCATCTTCGCGAGTATATTTCTACAAACTTGCAGAGCGGTTTTATTCGTCATTCCAACTCGCCAGTCTCTTCCCCCTTATTCTTCATTCCCAAGAGGTCCAGGGAGCTCCGGACTTGTATCGATTACCGCGGGGTAAACCGGATTACCATCAAAAACCGTTACCCCCTTCCTCTCATACCAGTTCTGTTAGACCAGGTACGAGATGCGGTCATCTACACTAAGTTGGACCTTAGAGGCGCTTACCATCTAGTGCGGGTGAGTGAAGGGGACGAATGGAAAACCGCCTTCCGTACAAAATTCGGATTGTATGAATACCAGGTTATGCCATTCGGCCTCTGTAATGCACCCGCAGCCTTCCAACACTTCTTGGACGAAGTCCTCCGAGAGTTTCTAGGCATCTGTGCAGTTGTCTATATAGATGACATTTTAATTTACTCTCGTAGTCCTCAGGAACACGTCCAGCACGTTCGCGCCATATTATCTAAATTGCGGGAACATCAACTCTACGCTAAGTTAGAGAAGTGCGAGTTTCATCGTACCACCGTTGAATTTTTGGGGTATTTCCTGACACCCACCAGGGTACAAATGGACCAGAAAAAGGTGCAAGCGATACTAAGTTGGCCATCCCCTACTAACGTGAAAGAGGTACAATCCTTCCTGGGATTTGCCAACTTCTATCGGCGCTTCGTAAAGAATTTCTCGGAATTGGTAACACCAATCACCAAATTACTACGTAAAGGATGTACCTTTGTGTGGGATCAAACCGCTGAACAAGGTTTTCGACTACTTAAGAGCGCTTTTACTAACGCACCTGTCCTGAGGCACCCTGACCTTGCTCAACCATTTATAGTGGAGACCGATGCCTCCAGCTATGCACTAGGGGCCATATTGTCTCAAAGGAATCCAGAATCAGGCCTACTCCATCCAGTGGCCTACTATTCGCGAAAACTGTTACCAGCTGAGGCAAATTACACCATTGCGGACCGTAAATTACTTGCCATCAAAGCCGCCTTTGATGAGTGGCGACATTATCTGATGGGGGCTCGGCACACAGTGACTGTAATAACCGATCACCGGAACTTGCAATTTATCCAGACTGCTAAAAACTTGAGCCCGCGGCAATTGCGTTGGGCCCTGTTCTTCGCAGAATTTGATTTTATAATTACATATAGGCCGGGCACTAATAACCGAAAGGCTGACATTCTGTCACGGTATCCTGATCCTGTCAATAAGACAGAAAGTGTTCCACAGACCATAGTTCCACTAGCACGCATAGTTGGTGCTACGACTGGACTATTTGAGATGATTCAGCAAGAATTATCCATGCAGGATTTGCACAAGTGGTGTGCAGAAGACCCGCAACATCAGGTAATTGCTGGACTCCCATATCACGGCCAGCAACTCTTCTTACCCGCTACCAAACTCCAGAAAAAAGCCATGTCTTGGTGCCACGATTCCCCTCTTGCGGGCCATCCAGGTAGGACAAAGACCCAAGAACTGGTATCACGGTATTTCTGGTGGCCTAATTGGCGGCGAGACGTACAACAGTATGTGAGTGACTGCGATACGTGTGCACGTAATAAATCCGACCACGGTAAACCAGCAGGGTTGTTGTGCCCATTACCAACCCCTTCTGCACCCTGGCGCTCCATCACTATGGATCTCATAGTAGATTTACCTGCAGTCCAGGGGTTTACCTCCATCATGGTGGTGGTTGTTACGTTTTCTAAAATGGCACACTTTATCCCTTGTATGGGAGTACCAACCACAGGTCAAGTCGCAGAGCTATTTCTTCAGCATATAGTACGCCTCCATGGACTGCCCTCCCACATAATAACGGATAGGGGACCACAATTCACCTCTCGCTTCTGGCGTGAATTCTGCAAAATCATAGGAATGGATGTGAGCCTGACATCGGGCTATCATCCGGAAACAGACGGCCAAACAGAGAGAGTCAATCAGGGGCTAGAACAGTACCTATGCTGTTTTATTGCCAGTCGGGAAGCAACTTGGTTGCAACATGTGTGGTTGGCAGAGCTAGCGTATAACAACGCAAACCATACTTCCACAAAGCAATCACCCTTTTACTGCCTTTATGGCTACCATCCCATGGTACTCCCTGTTGCATTGGCAGAATCCAAGCCGACCCTTCCAACCATAATAGGACGGAGGAAGTGCATGGAACAAGTGTGGAAAGAGGCGCAGGATAATCTTGTACAATCCAAGACCATCTACAAAAAGTATGCTGACAAACATCGTCGAGCCTGCCCTCAATATCAAGTGGGAGACATGGTTTGGCTCTCCACTCGAAATATAACTTTACATGGACCACGTAAATTACAACCACAATATCTGGGCCCATTCCCCATAGAACGAATCATCAATCCAGTAGCCGTGCGTTTAAAACTGCCCCCTCAAATGAGAATACATCCAACGTTCCATACCTCATTATTGAAGCCAGCCCCCAAGACCACCATGACCCAAAAACCACCACCTGTCCTAGTACAAGGAGAACCTGAATATGAGGTCCAAGCAATCCTAAATTCTTAGCGGGATAGGGCAGGACGGGTTTTGTATCTGGTAGATTGGGTCGGGTATGGGCCTGAAGACCGCTCTTGGGAGCCATCCGCTCATATACATGGCCCAAGACTGCTGCGCACCTTCCATCGCAACTTCCCAGATAAACCCCGGCCTCCACCGGCCTTCCGTGAGGGGGGGAGTGATGTCAGGGGCAGACCTGGGGGGGCATGCAAAAAGCATGCAGCGAAGAATGCAGCGAAACCTATAGTGAAGAAACTGGTGGGTGCCCAGCACTATGGGCCACGTGTTGTGAATGTGTGTAGTGTTCAGGTAGGATGGGGAAGGGTGCTGCCATACAGAAGACTGCTTTGTCCTCCCTGTAGGCTGCAGGCACTGCAAGTGCATCGAGACTACACTTCCCAGCATGCCTCGCGCACAGACAGCCAATCAGGGATCGGATCGGGCGTGGTACGACCCAACGCGCATGCGCGAAAACACCGGCACGGGGCTTGTGCTCGAGATCGCTGTGGAGAAGGAAGTGAGACACCGAGCTCCGCAGGAAAACTCGTGCGAGGGGCCCCGCCCCGCCTGATTGAGAATCCGGCCCCTCGCCTATACTCAGATAAGTTTGGAACGCATACCCGGGGAATCGAAGCCGCGCAATACTCAGTCCTGAGAAAGCCCGTAGAAAGAGTTTTGGGAAGCGCAGGGGGCACAGTCTCCCAGCCCATATCGCTCGCCCCTGCGCCAGCATACGAGATAAGTACAAGCCCTGGGATAAAAAGTGTTTAGCAGCGCGAGTCATGCAGATATGAGGAACGCTACATTGGCATCGTAAAACGGAGAATACCCGCGCCCCAAGCCACGCGCGGCGAAGCTCGCGCTGGCATTTTTACTAACGACTTGTTTGCTAAAAAGACAAGCACGGCGAGCAGCATAGTCCGTGGGGAACCGTACCATGCCTGGGAAGAAAGTATGAATGCGGCATGGAGTGAATGACCGTGTGTATGTGTGACCAAGAATAACACATATTCTTTCTTTGTAGTGGAAGACGTGACCAGTCTACACCGTTTTCAGAGACGCAGCACAGACTGACAGCTTTCCAAGGACCGAGCACTTGGACCGGACAATGAACCCAAGCTAAGTGTTGCATGCTAGTCTAACTGTGACAGTGGTTGCCCACTGCCAATTGAACTGCTCAAAGGGGTCAAATGTTGTTTATGTGATTCATACTTCAGTAAGCGTACTGTTTGGTCCAGCCTGTAGGCACTGCAGGAATTATCATGTGGTGTGTTATGACGATGACGATGAAGGTGTGCAGCAGTTGAGCCTCACCCAATTTCCCTCTACCTACCCATTACCTCGCCCTACTCCTTTTCCCGGTTTTCCCACAACCCCCCAACCTATCCAATCAACGAGACCCTAATCCTCTTTCCCTGCCCTGGTCGCGAAGGCCTGCGTAAGCTTCGTCTTGCAGGTATCAAGACCAGTGTGGGGGTAGTTGGTACATCCACTCCTGCGCCAGGTACCGGTGTGCAATCCTGACACCGACCTTTGAATCTTGTTAATGGTTAGACTGTCCGAGGGCTGAATGTTTAGACTAGGTCAGGGGTGCACAACTGATTTTGACAGAGGGGCGAAAGTACCTTACATGAGGGCTATAGTGGGCCGAAAAGTAAATGTGGGCGGGGCGGTAGGCGGGGCGTGGCAGGAGGCTTTTTAAACCCCCAATTTGTACTAAACACATGGAAAAAGAATGTTTTTGAGGGGTAACGATTTTTATTTGCATTTCAAACTTACATTTTGTACTACACATTTTCCATTGTTATAATTTATTTCTATTTAGTTATTGTATCTCGACTGTTTAATTAACTTATATATATTTTATTGACCCTAGATTGGACATGCCGTTATTTTGGACTGCTACAGTTTGCTATTTGGGTTGCCCAAGAGGAGTATGGCCTTCGTTGAGTCAGGTTTCCTCAAAAAGCCAAAGATGAACATCTCCTAACTGTGCCTGTTTTAGCTTTATTATTGGGTTCACTCTTGGAGTGCAACACTATGCCCCAAGGCCCCCTCACCCCCAACCAAACACTATGCCCCATGTCCCTCACCCCCAACCAAACACTATGCCCCATGGCCCCCTTACAGCCAACCAAACACAATGCCCTATGGCCCCCTCACCCCAACCAAACACTATGCCCCATGGCCCCCTCACCCCCAACCAAACACTATGCCCCATGTCCCTCACCCCCAAACAAACACAATGCCCCATGGCCCCCTCACCCCCAACCAAACATTATGCCCCATGTCCCTCAACCCCAACCAAACACTATGCCCCAAGGCCCCCTCGCACCCAACCAAACACTATGCCCCATGACCCCCTCACACACAACCAAAAACTATGCCCCATGGTCCCCTCACACCCAACCAAACACTATGCCCCATGGCCCCCTCACCCCCAACCAAACACTATGCCGCATGTCCCTCACCCCCAACCAAACACTATGCCCCATGGCCCCCTTACACCCAACCAAACATTATGCCCCATGGCACCCTCACCCCCAACCAAACACTATGCCCCATGGCCCCCTCACCCCCAACCAAACACTATGCCCCATGGCACCCTCACCCCCAACCAAACACTATGCCCCAGGGCCCCCTTACGCCCAATCAAACACTATGCCCCATGGCCCCCTCACCCCCAACCAAACACTATGCCCCATGGCACCCTCACCCCCAACCAAACACTATGCCCCAGGGCCCCCTCACCCCCAACCAAACACTATGCCCCATGGCCCCCTCACCCCCAACCAAGCACAATGCCCTATGGCCCCCTTACCCCCAACCAAACACTATGCCCCATGGCCCCCTCACCCCCAACCAAACATTATGCCCCATGTCCCTCATCCCAACCAAACACTATGCCCCAGGGCCCCCTTACCCCCAACCAAACACTATGCCCCATGGCCCCCTCACCCCCAACCAAACACTATGCCCCATGGCCCCCTCACCCCCAACCAAACAATGCCCTATGGCCCCCTCACCCCCAACCAAACACTATGCCCCATGTCTCTCACCCCCAACCAAACACTATGCCCCATGGCCCCCTTACACCCAACCAAACATTATGCCCCATGGCACCCTCACCCCCAACCAAACACTATGCCCCATGGCCCCCTCACCCCCAACCAAACACTATGCCCCATGGCACCCTCACCCCCAACCAAACACTATGCCCCAGGGCCCCCTTACCCCCAACCAAACACTATGCCCCATGGCCCCCTCACCCCCAACCAAACACTATGCCCCATGGCACCCTCACCCCCAACCAAACACTATGCCCCAGGGCCCCCTCACCCCCAACCAAACACTATGCCCCATGGCCCCCTCACACCCAACCAAACACAATGCCCTATGGCCCCCTTACCCCAACCAAACACTATGCCCCATGTCCCTCACCCCCAACCAAACACTATGCCCCAGGGCCCCCTTACCCCCAACCAAACACTATGCCGCATGGCCCCCTCACCCCCAACCAAACAATGCCCTATGCCCCCCTCACCTTCAACCAAACACTATGCCCCATGGCCCCCTTACCCCCAACCAAACACTATGCCCCATGGCCCCCTCACACCCAACCAAACACTATGCCCCATGGCACCCTCACACCCAACCAAACACTATGCCCCATGGCACCCTCACCCCAACCAAACACTATGCCCCATGGTCCCCTCACCCCCAACCAAACCCCCCACCCCCCAAATCAGCACACACAAACCAGCACCAATACAGACCCGAACCCCCACCCCCCAACTCAGCACACACACAAACATGCACCCATAAAGACCCGAACCCCCCACCCCCCAACTCCAAACCCCCCAACCCCCAACTCAGCACACACACTCTCAAGCAGGCACCCATACAGACCCGAACCCCCCACCCCCCAACTCAGCACACACACAAACATGCACCCAAACAGACCCGAACCCCCCACCCCCCAATTCAGCACACAAAAAACATTCAAATCAAAACATTCATACACATCCGACACCCCCCACCCCCGCACCTCAACATACACACAAAAAACATTCAAATCCAAACATTCATACACATCTGACACACATCCGACACCCCTCCACCCCCGCATCTCAACATACACACAAAATACATTCAAATACAAACATTCATACACATCCGACACCCCCTCCACCCCCGCATCTCAACATACACACAAAATACATTCAAATCCAAACATTCATACACATCCGACACCCCCCCACCCCCGCATATCAACATACACACAAAATACATTCAAATCCAAACATTCATACACATCCGACACCCCCCCACCCCCGCATCTCAACATACACACAAAATACATTCAAATGCAAACATTCATACACATCCGACACCCCTCTCACCCCCGCATATCAACATACACACAAAATACATTCAAATCCAAACATTCATACACATCCGACACCGCCCCACCCCTGCATCTCAACATACACACAAAATACATTCAAATCCAAACATTCATACACATCCGACACACATCTGACCCCCCCCCCCCATCGCAACATACACACACAAACATAAAGCAAAACAAACCTGACACACAAACACAAACAGACCACTTACCGGAGATGTGCTGGAAGGCAGGCAGGTAAGCAGCAGGTAAGCTGGAACGCTGGAATCGTACTATGGCTGGCGTGGTCCAAGGCTGAAATGTCTTCCGGCATCAAGCCTTATGGACCCCGCCAGCCGTAGTGCTGGCCCTCCATTGGTGCATCACACATGCATTACGTGGCTCGTAGGAGCGACGTGGTGCGTGTGTGTGCTGAGCCAATGAGGGCCAGTGTTTTGTCCGGCCCGGAAGACAACAAAGACTTTCCTAATGGAGGACGGCCGCGGGCCGCCCTCCATTAGGAAAGTCTTTGTGCCTCGCGGGCCGGACAAAAGAGCATGGCGGGCCGCAACTGGCCCGCGGGCCGTATGTTGTGCACCCATGGACTAGGTAATGAGACCTTGCCCCGAGCATGACTTGTGGTCATAGGATTGTCTGCACTAACAAGCCTCATCCACGAACACACATCGAGGGCAATGTAATGCAAATGTCAAGTGTGGACACTGGCAGAACTACATTGTGAAGGGATATGTGCTAAAGCTCACTGTTAAATCCAGGAATACACTTTGCCATTGTAACTTGTTGGAAACGCAAACCTATGTAATCCATGTGCATATTATTGTATGAGCTATATGTGAACTTGGCACAAACTCTAGACAGCAGATTATTAACCTGTAGAGGGGTTGGACAATATTGCAGGATATGTATAAATAATGCAAATGTTTAGATGTCCGGTACCTCTCCCTCCTCACTCTGACGGGCTGGTACTCATTGCGGGGTATCAGATCTGTGTTTCTTTGTAACTGCACAGTATTAAAGATCTGTAAATCTTTATAACCCGTGTTTGGTGTATTTCCTTTTGTGGTACTCAGCCTCGATATTTCTTTGCTTTTACATGCTCAGCTTTGCGAATTTTTATCGCCGATTTATTCCAGATTTCTCACGGATACTCCACCCAATCACATTGTTACTGAGAAAAAACAACAAAAAATTCCAATGGACTGAAGAGGCAAAATAGGCCTTTCAAGAACTCAAGAAAAGATTCACCTCTGCGCCAATTTTATGACATCCTCGCCCTGATCTCCCCTATGTAGTGGAAACTGATGCTTCCAGCATAGCTATGGGAGCAGTTCTCTCTCAAAGAGATCCAGAGGCAGGCCAATTACACCCCGTGGCCTTTTGGTCACGTAAATTCTCACCACCAGAACTTAACTATGCAATTACAGACAAAGAATTGTTGGCAATAAAATCAGCCTTCAAAGCCTGGCTGCAGTATCTATTAGGTGCCAGACATACCATCACAGTAATCACAGATCACCAAAACCTTCAATACCTAAAGTCAGCAAAAGCCCAATCGTCACAACAGTTGCGGTGGGCTCTATTCTTTGCAGAATACGATTACGTAATAAAATACCGACTGGGAGTTCGGAATGGGAAGGCAGATGCCTTGTCTCGTATGGGTGTTGAAGAGAAAATGAACAGTACCCTGGACCCTGTTGCCATCATCCCAAGTGATAAACTACTGGCACTCACCACCACATTGACTCTGAGTGAACTTCAAGATAAGATTCTAACCTCAATGAACCCCGAGATCTTGCAGAAATGGAATTCCCAAAATGAACATCACACGGTTCTGGATGGATTACCCTATTTCAGGGAACACCTATATCTACCAAGTAAAGATCTGCAAGAATTGGTCATGTCTGGTTATCACGATTCCCTGATTGAAGGCCATCCCGGAATTGCTAAGACTCTAGCCAAGGTTAAACAGAATTTTTGGTGGCCAACCTGGTGTAAGGACATTGCTCGATTTGTTCTATCCTGTGGGATATGTGCACAGAATAAATCACAAAAACAGAAACCAGCTGGCCTCCTACAACCACTGGATATTCCACCGGCTCCCTGGTATACTCTTTCTCTTGATTTTATTACGGACTTACCCCCCTGTCAAGGTTTTAATACCACTCTGGTGGTTGTAGACCTGTTTTCTAAAATGGCACATTTCATTCCATTCAAAGGACTTCCTAACGCTACCGGTCTGGCAAAAGCATTTCTTGAACAGATTATAAAACTGCATGGTTTCCCCTCAGTCCTGATCTCAGATCGTGGAAGCCAATTTGTATCCAACTTCTGGAGAAAATGTTGTACCATGGCACAAATCGATGTTCGATTATCCACTAGCCATCACCCCCAAACGGATGGACAAACAGGAAGAACAAACTAGACATTAGAACAGTATCTACGTTGCATGCTGCATCAAGTGGAAGAGAATTGGTAAGACTTGTTATGGATAGCGGAATATGCATACAATAACTCCATACACACCAGCACGAGACAAAGCCTGTTCTACACAATATACGGAAGACATCCACATACCTCTGTACTAGACTCCCCCATGAACTTGGAAATGCCAGCGGTAAAGACTCTACACACAAGCATAACCCAAGCCTTCAAAAGGGCAAATGAACATTTACTGCAAGCCAAAGACAGACAAAATAAATTCTCGGACCGGAATCGAAAGAAAGCTCCCGATTACCAAGTTGGAGACGAAGTCTGGTTGGCATCAAAACATGCGCCCATAAAAGGTACCCGGATCTTTCGTCCAAGATATCTAGGACCCTATACCATTGAATCGGTGATAAATCCGGTGGCCGTCAAGTTAGCCTTACCACCAAGCATGCAAATTCATCCGGTGTTCCATGTGTCTCTTGTAAAACCTGTATAACCAGGAACCCGAGTCTTAACACCACCAAAACCTGTGCTAGTTGATGGAGAGCCTGAATTTGAAGTTAAAAACATCCTGGATTCGAAACGTACCAGATCTAAGCTATACTATTTAGTGGATTGGAAAGGGTACGGGCCTCAAGACAGAACTTGGGAACCAAGTGAAGATATTCACTCACCACATCTGATTAAGAGGTTTCACCTGGATAACCCCACCAAACCCGGACCGGAAGGATACCATGAGAGGGGACTTGGGGGGGGGGGTGCTGTCATGACCACTGTGAGGGGGCACAAGTTGTGACGCAAGCAGGCTCCCACCATAACCCTGGGGGCCTTAAAACCACTGCAAAAGGGCTCCTGGAGCCAGTCCTGGCACCTTTGGCACCAGGCTCATCTGTACCAAGGAAGTGCTGTTCAAACTAGGTCCCATTTATGTACATGGGCCCACACAGTCTAGTTCTAAGAACCAAGCCATGCGGTCTAGTGTTTTGGGTGTGGCAGGCCTGGAACTACTTTCCCTGGTACTACTTTACCTGGGCTATATAAACCACACCCTGACTGCAGAACATGCTTCGTGTTATTCCGCAACCAGCAGCGTGACGCTCACCGTGTCCAGCTCCTGGTCTTCAGCATCTTCCTGTAATCCGGCAAGAACAAGAACAAGATTATTCTGTCTTACCTGAGAAAACACCATCCAGCACCCAGCATCTCAACTGGGCTGCAATCTGTGGAAACCGAGAGAAGAAGAAACATCACTCACCTGTGAGTACTAGCTTAAGGACTTCCGGCGAACCTCTACCACAGCTGCTGTTCGAACATTGCGACCTGCAGTAACGAGAAAGGGAAAAACAATATTAAAATGCGTGCTCCTAAAACATCAAATTCCATCAGTCTTACCTGAATTCCATCGCGCTACACCACACTTCCATCTGGAGCACCACAGCAACATCTGCAAAGGAAAAGAGACATATTCAGGTTCGCTTTCAATATTAAACCACCACACAGCGCTGTACTTATCTTAATGGATTCCGGGGGCCTGTTTTTCATCGTGCTCTCATCCACTCGCAGAACCACAGCGGCCTGTGAGGAGAAGTGTTATTCGTTTAAATCTGTCGTTAAACCCAAGTGTAGTACCAAAGGTTTCAACAAGCTCACCTTGACAAATCGAAGAATCCAATATGGGAGAATCAAATGCGGCAGTGAAAATTCCCCTGTAGCAGCCCTGGCCCCTCCGGCCCAGAATGGGGAGAACCAGGGGAGAGGAGAGGACCGCCAGGTAGACCCTCAAAAGGGATGAAAACCCTGGTCGAGTCCGGAAGTTCCCTGGATCAGGAGGATGTTGAAGCTGAGGTGCCCCTGACGAGTGGTAGTGAGAGGATGTCAGACGGGAGGCTTCTTCTGGATGCACGAAAGGAGAAAAAATAGAAGAATATCAGAGAAGAAATGGAAGTAGGACAGTATACTGGAAAGCGAAAGAGAAATCCTCTCACCAGCAATGGATCAAAGTCGGGGGTTGAATATCCGGAACTGAGACTCCGGAGAATAGCAGATGGGCGACAGGAGCTCTACAATAAACAGACAGGTAAGTGCCCAAGTCGCAATAAAGGGGGGAACTCAAAAAAGAACACACTTACTCTTAGCGGAAGCCAAGGAGAGATCAAAGCCGGGAATAGTTTCTCGAATAGACTGGGGAGAAACAGGGCTTGCCGGGTTAGTCTGACAGCGAAGGGAACAAGGGCTGAAGAGGGCGACTGGTGACAAGCTCTGAGAAATATGAAATGACAGGGTTAGAATAGTTGAAAAGATTGAAGTGAAGTATCTAGCAAGTAATCATAAAGGCTCAGTAACGAACTCACGAAGCGTCATTAGCAGAAGCGACGCAAAGAACCGTCAGCTTCGAGTCTGGATAAAGGAAAACGTGAGCGGTCGTTGGTGTCTCAGGTAGATGTGGAAAGACTGGACCGCTGCAGTTCACTCGGAGATTACAACGAGCATCCATCTTGGAAATACTTTTCCGTAGGGTACTGCACAAGCGGGTACGAAACCACAGAGAGCATCTACTGCAATGTGTAACAAGAAGAAGAAGAAGAAAACACAGGTTAGCTTTAAAAGACAATAATGGTGCTGCGCTTCGCGCTTTTTCTTACCTAGAAACGTGCCTCTCCATCCGACACACCAGCATCAAGACCTTTGCACCTGAAAAGAAGGAGATAAAGACAATAACGAATTCCCACCATAAACAGAACAAAGACTTACAATTAACAAAACTACCTGTCTACCAGCAGATTCGGGGTCACAACAGGCCTGGGCCCAAGGAAGGAGTACAGCACCAGTGAAGCAACTCGGGCAGCTTGCCAACATACGTCAAGCGCCCCTGCACAAGAAACGCAGGACGGATAGCTCACCCTACAAATAACTAAGATTCATTACTTAGCACTGGGCAATTACGTATCCAGGGTTCCAGATGTCAGAGCCTTCCAGACGCCCCCGGGGATATCAGGTGAGCGTAACACCGTTGAAAATATAACCCCTTCGGCAGTGAAGGTGCAAGGCAGGCGAGCTTGACTTCACTTAAGTGATGTGAAAACATATAAAGGCGAGACCTTCCCTCCTAACCTTGCCAATCCAGAAGCGACACAAGAAGAAGAATTCAAGCGCGTGCAGACTCGATCGATCGATGACCAAGGAGAAGGACGATAAGGTGACCAGTTGATAAATGCAGATTTTGCATTTGGACTAAGAATCATACGGACACTACTTATAGATACTTTGGTAGGAGTGAAAACCCTTGCTAAGAGTCTTAGGAATCTTGAAAAATGAACTTTAGAATTACATTGACATATCAAAGTTATGCCTAAAGGTCAGTTCTTGATCAGGAATTGTAAACAAGCTCAATATCCAGATTCATTTCTTGGTGCATATTTGTTCTAAGTAGCTAACCGCTGTGGTCCTCACAGACAGTGATGTGCATAGGCTTTTGCTTGCTGTTTTTGTATTTATCCTTGAAGTTTATCCTTCTCTTGTCAGAAGAGATGTTGATATTTACACTTTTTTACAGGTTCCTAAAAATGGCCCTGTGATTAGAAGGCTGCTAATTGCGATCATTGAACAGATACTGCAACTGCAGGTGTAAAATAAAAAAGTGTATTAAAAATTAGAAAGTTAGAAGTTGACATGGTTCTATAGAATGGACATGTGCAACCAGCACCAGAATGACGCGAGAGGTGGATGTTGATGGTCTTGTGCATAGTATATGCCTGTACGATTACTCTTGTTGTCTTTCTATTCCTCCTCTTTCACACTCTCTATTACACTGGTATGTCTGCTGGGACAAAGGCCTCTATGGTTCTCCCCACTATAAAAAACTGCTTTCGATTCACCTTTTGGGCAGTATACAAACGTGGCGTATGGGAGAGATAGGAGAAATGCAGAGGAAGATTGTGGGGGGATAAATACATATCTAGACAATGCAGCACACTTGGGTAATAACATGTGGTATCAGCACATGAGAAAAGTGGGAGAGAAAACATCTAAGGAGAATTGCTACATCTGCGCTCTCATACCCTATGCCTTGAATACAGTACAAACTTTCATTTCTAGAGAAGTTTTAGAACACAATGTCAGGTGCCTCGTTCATCTTGCAGCATGTTTGACCACAGGACAATTCCAAGGAGTTGGGGATACTCTACCATGGAGATCAAAATGGTTGTTTCCATTCCAGGATGATTATATCAAGACTACACAGTTGGAAAAGGAACCTGGATGGAAGAGTAAGATGCTTACGTATCCGGTGACAGGACAGGAAGAGGTAGTCATTAAAGAGATGAAGAGAATGGACTGCCTTGATAAAACAGAAATAGCTGGATCACCTAGATGTTGGGAACAAACTCAATTCTTAGTCTATGGACGAGTGAAATCCAAGAAGGGATGGGAAGAGGGACTGATGTCCTGTGCAGCTCATCTACTAAAGCCAGAATATGTGCAAGAGGTGCAGATAGTAAACAATGGCTGTTTGAAGTCATGGGCCAAGTATGCCAAGCTGCTGACATGGATATGAATCAGGTCCTATGGTTGTGATCCCATTGGCGAATGCAACATTGTGCTTCCGAAGACATGGAAACAATTATGTGGGAGATAACAAAGACTGCAAAACTACAGTTGATGTTACTAGAATGGGGGCAGGATCGGCTATTCAGATGGATCGATATTGGGCTTGGGGGCCTAGGGCCTACATGAAGCTTCCCAAGGATTGGGGAGGGAGGCGTTCCTTGGTGCTCATTCATGTTCCAGCGTTAGTGATTCCTCAGAGTGACTTGAACATTGTAAAATGTCCAAAAGTGGATGCCCATTTGAGAAGGAGAAGATCACTTGAATTTCTCAATTGAACAAAGAGAGAAAACAAATTCTCAGACAAATCAGTAGAAGCATACGACTCTATTCCATATGAGGATAGGTTGTTCAGCAAGACTGCTTCAATCTTCACGACTATCTTCATGCATGGGATCCATACGATGGCTAATGCCAAATTGTTGCAGATTACCAGATGAGAGCTTCTGCAGACAATCAACACCACCATAAAGGGATTCAATGCTATCAAAGAAGAGCTAAGGGCCATACGATTGATGACCATGACGAACAGATTTGTCCTTGACATGATCACTATGATGGAAGGAGGTGTGTGTGCCAAAACTGGGCCATCATGTTGCACATTCACACCTTCTCACAACAAATGGAAGATGAGACAGAGGACATTGTAGATGACAGTCGGTTTGCGTCCATATTCTCATGGATTCCGCAGTGGATAGCGAATATCTTCAAGTTTCTTGGAGCAGTGTTAGTGATGGTGATGATTGGATTCTGTGTGATCAGAATAATAATTGCACAGTGTAAGAAGACAGCAAAGAAGGCAGTAGGAATGAAGATCATGATCGATGTCGTATCAGGGTTTGGACCCAAGGAATTGACAAACAAAGATATCAGGAAATACATAGAGGCCAGCATCGTAGCACCTGTGGGATAGAGGTTCCTGTACCCAAAGAATCACAAGAAGTACATGGGATGATGAGTTTATTGCAATCCGAATGGACCTTGCAGTTACATGACCTGGAGTGTGGATGAACATGTGAAGTCAGCCGGGTCCCTGAAGGGAGTGATGAAGATCTAGACTCCAAAGAAGCACTTCTTCAAGAGTAAGTATCAAGATGTTGAGACTGGTGAAGGTGTGGTAGATGGCTCGAACAGAGGGGGTAGTGTAGAGAGCAGCCAAATGCCTCTGCAGGAAGTCCCGCCATCTCCCACATGTATGTTGGAGGCCTGAGATTGTGCCATGCTTGACACCAGCAGTTGTGACCATTCTGCGGCAAATGTTTGAGAAAAAGGTATGCATTAAGAAAACCCTATCAGATGTACTCTCGAAGAGATGACAATCTAATGGAGGAAATCCCCGAAGGAATATGAAAAGAGTAACAAAAGTAGCTGGTGACGACACAAGAAGTGCAGTATTATGCACAGAGAAGACTGGCTGAAGAAGATGCATGACCCTTATAGAAACTGATGATGACATAAGGAATCAAGTAAACTTTCATATGCAAAGAAATGAGTGCGCATGTGAAGAGCACTGCAGAAAATACAAGCTGTTTTTATAACTGTACAGATGCAGCAACGCAAGTAGACTAAGTGATCATAGAAGCTGGCTACACGTAGTGAATAGACTGCAGGCAAGGCAGTCATTGTATAGAAGCTGGACATCCGTGTCACAATTTTAGTAAGCTCAGACCCATGGAGAAAGAAGGTCGACGACTGCGTCGCAGTAAGAATTAGCTGAGTTCACGGACGTGAATGATGAAGCTGTCTGGCCTAGTATCAGGGCTGAAGGCAGCCAAAAAACTGGTTATCTACTCGTGAAGGTGGCAAAACGTGAGAAGCTGAATCATTCCCTGTTAAGGGGCGAAGAAAGAACACCACGCGTGCAAAGTTTTATTCATTTAAGACAATTAAATGCAACAAAATGGTCCCAAATGTGGTCTCCTGTCACGTGAGCCAAGGATGGCAATAGAGTTGGGCTTGGAGTTCTCGAACAAGCGATAGTGCATGTTCGCACTCCCTTATATTCCCAGAGACAAGAATACACTGCAAAGCCAAGTTCAAAGACAATCTTCATGGCAGAAGACATGGGTGATGAGACGTTGGGCTAATTGGGTGGGGAGGTACTATCAAGTCCACCTCCTGGGACCTGGGGTATGAGCTTATGTGCTGCTAGTGAGCCAAATGTTCCAGAATGGCACGAGCGTGCCAACCATTGTAGAGGGCCATATAACGAAGGGCCTTGTAGTTTGTGAGCCAATGATATACAGTGTACTTAATAAAGTTGAAGATGACTTGCACTAGAGGTGGGCACAAGATGTCCACCTGACAGAGATCCAATCACAACCCAACCCCTTATAGAAAGTGTACTTAGATGTTCCCCTTGAACTTATCACAACTTGTTTTAGGGTTTTTTTATTTGCCACATAGTATGAAGTCACGTATGACGAATGTTTGCTATATAAATGTGATTTTTTATGAAATGTATGAGAGACTCCAGCGAACGTCCGATGATGTCAATTGTAACTCCCTGTTTTAGACAATTGATATTAAAACAGAAACACGTTTCCATATTCCAGAGTTGGTTCGATTATTTGGTGTCAGAGTTATTCTGCATCCCATCCATTGCATGCGTGTTGCCAAAAGGACTCTAAGCGCAAATGGTTTATACCGAACCTCCAGGAACTGGTAAGTACGTTTGTAGGAAACTGTATAGTTTGTAGGGAATTCAATCCTGGGAACACCATGAGGTCAGTAAGGGAGGTTTTTCCTAAGCCCTCTATTACAATGGATTTCTGAACTCTGGTTGGCAGAAGTTTAGAAGGCACACCTAGTTTCTTGGAACAGGGTAACCTTCTGGACAAGCCAGACCAATCAAGGTAGCATTGGCGCCGGTCAAGACTACGTCTCAGGAGTGGTGAGGGTGATCAAAAGTGCATATGAGCACACACAGTAAACAACATTTATTAAAGACCTTGTAACTCAAAACACAAGGTGAAACCACAGGAATATTAACAATACCAACACAACCCTATACTAGGAAACAAACACAGTAACTATTAGTCTAAAGCAATATTCAACAAGTAGAGTTCCACAACCTGAAAGAGAAGGTGGCCATACAGTGCAAATATACTTTAGGCAGGCCTTCAACAACTCAAACCCTAACTAATAGGTACTCTAATCCCTACAAGTGTGGAGATTTGTGCTCAAAAGTACATTCAGCGTGGGAGAATTTGATTGTGCAGTTAAGTACAAAACGTGTCTCTTCAAGAGGCTATAGTGACTCAGGAAGGTGGGTGAGGTGGAGGGATGAGGGGATTCTCAGAAGAAGGGGTGGCATGTGTGAACCAAGAATGTTGAAATGTGTGGCAAATGGATCTACAACACCTGACATAGCTCAATGAACCAGAAAAACCTGTTAGGATACAGACACTCACCCATTTTTCTCTGTGTTTTAAAGGTGATGGCACAGTGCCTGTTGGCACAAATTTGAACTGCAGCCACACGCTTCGCATCACCGACTTGGCTGGAGGTACATCTGCTCTTCTGGACATTTTTGGGACTTGCCCATCGAACGCCTCCAGCCTGGTGAAGTGTCTGCAGTTCCACCACTTTACACGTGCCTGTGCTTGTCATTACTGAGGAACACTTGACCTTGCCCGTCCAAAGCTCAAAGCCACATCTGTGCCCATTGTGTCCCCATCATCACACATGGACATATCAATGACTATCTGACTAGGGAAAGGAGGAACTTTTACAACAGACCAGACAGTCCAATTATGTGTAGGCGACACCATCAAAAGCTTTAACGAACATTCCTGAACAGTATCGGATGTTTAGTCACACAGAGACATTTATCTGGTCCCTCCTGGCAACTGACATCCAACCCACAGCAAATCCAAAGTGGCTCCAGGTGACCCGGTGTTAACTTTTGCTGTTTGTCATTTTGTCCAAATCAGCTTTTAGTGCCATAAGGAATCACTGCATGCCCTGCGACGTCTAACCTTACAAAATAAGTATATCCTCGACCTCCTAACAGCCATGGTGGCAGAGGTCTGCCAAGAGATAGGGTGCATGTGTTGTACATTTGCGCCTCCCAATGATTTGGAGAATGGGTCCCTGATTCGGACTCACAGTGACCATGGAGAACGAGACAGGAATTACTAATGATCCGTGGTTGGACTCTTTTTTCTTGGGTGCAGTCCTGGATGAGCCTAGCAGTGAGAATTCTACCTATTTTTGTCTTTTTTCTTATAATTATTATTTGCTCTTGTCAAATGCTTTTACGATGTTGTTCTGTCTGGGTAACAAAAGCAGCTGCCATGATGACTGTGACTCTGCCCAAAGCTAGAAACACTGCCATTGTATTTCACATGGGTACAGACTGAAGCGGTCTTGTGTCCTCCACCAAGTTGGCATCATTGTGTGGCGCAGAGGGTAGATTGCGGAAACGGTGGGGGCATGAGTTGGTTTTGTTCAGCAAATGGGTATGCCCAAATTGGGACCAATATGAGAGATCATTCTAGGGTTTTTTCCTTGAGAAAATGGTTTTAAAGAATAGGAATATCATTTAATAGTTGAAGTATTAACTAAAGGGGGGATTGTTGGGGTGGTCAGGAAATGTCCCAGTGATGAAGAGGGGTTTATGCTGTGCGCGCCATAATTGTGACTAGGGTGCAGCGAAGTTGGCACAATGTTTTGATTTTATATGCATCCAGTGTAGTTAAATATGAATGGGATGTGTTACTTCAAGTGTTACTTTGTGTTCGAGTTGATACATATTAGATTTGCATATTAGATGTGGACGTGAATGGAAAGATAGAATGGCAAATCTGCCAAATGAAAAATGAACACGATCCAGATATGGTGTGCTGCAAAGTGTCTAGAGGCTAGGCAAAGAGGCGTTTCATAATGAGCATGCAAGGGAGCGGGTTTGTCATTAAGAACCCATTGTAAAGAAGAGAGAACAGTTATTAAATATGCATGCACGCTGATATACATATACAGAGAATTTATTAATCTAAAAATGCAGTTTGCTCTCTTCATAAATCTATTAAAACTCTGCAGCCAGGAGTTTGCGGAGTACATTCTGTGTGTCTACGAACAACTGGTTTTGCAGGGTTGGAGCGAAGGAGAAGTCATGATTAACCAAGCAGATGGACAGGGGTTTATGACCTGGTAGTTTCGCAGAAGGTAGATGTAATCTCTTTTAAGTGGATGGGTGCATGGGAGCTTGCATGGAGCTTCCATGGGAATCCTCCCAGTTGCTTTGACCAACAATAAACGTAGGGTGAAGTGACACTCGAGGCCAGAGTGACTGATACTCTGGGGTTTTGAAATGGAAAAAGAAAGTGGTAAGGTGCAGTAATTGAAGAGTGGGTGCAAATCCTAACTTCACCTCTTAACCATTGTGTGACCCCGCATTTAATCCTGCATTGCCTAACCTGTCATAATTGCCAATCCTTAAATCTTTCAAAATTGTCAGCCCTTCAGAGTGATTTCATTCTCAGGGTATGAACTTCAAATAGCCTCACTCATGTTTCCACTGGCTACAGTATTGCTTCCTCTTTAATAACAGTGAGAGTGAGCATTGATATATTGCACACCAGAGCCACTTGTTTCTTTGCTCTCTAATGGCAAAACTACTTGAAAACCATGTCTCTCTTCTAATCTCTGTCTGCCTGGACATGGACACCTTCCTGGTAGCTTCTAATCTTCATCTCGGGAGGATAGCTCAGGGGCAACGCGCTCGCCTTAAAAGCAAGACGGCACAGAGCAACACAGGCTCAATCCCCGGGTCCACGGTTAGAAACCTCTGGGTATTAAGTGTTTTATAAATAACTAATTATAATTTGAATCCACTATCTATGGTATGTATAGCTTTCTCTTAGCTTCCAAATTGGTCTCCCATGTCCATGCCTGAGCACTTTTGTATTCTGAGAGGCAGCTAATCTGAGCCATCTATCTGTTCTGGATTATGTGTACCTTTTCATGATCTGTGCCCTGAATTTATACTACAACCGGTGTACCATCCACGTGGCTGCTATTGATGAAACGTCCTGCACCTATACTAAAAGACAAGTACCATTGTCGTCGACTGATAATGTTTGCCTTGACATGCACATTTTTTATTATCCTGATTACAGCACAAATGGAGAGGGTATGGGGACTGAACGGAGTACCCATATTTATTTTGATTACTGCAAGGCAGCATATCAAGATATGGGCTCTGATTGCGATGAGGGGGATGCAACAGATATTCTGGACCCCTTCGTTCATTTGGTTCGGTAGAGGGGGGTCCCAAAGGTCTCCGTGCCTCAGGACCCAAAATTGCTTAAGATGGCCCTGATAATACTTTTTAAATTTGTATGTATACTTATAAAGAAATAATATTCATTATTTACTAATTTAAAATATGAAATGTTTTGGGATTCTCGTTTTATTTGATGAGCACGGGCCTCACCTGCTACAAAAACACAAACACCACAAAAATTTACAAAGTCATGCTAGCTAAGAACAAAACCCAACCCTTACCAACTGCCACACAGATAAAAACCATTGGATGAGTAACAACAGCCCCAAACTCAACCTGGACAAAACAGAAATCATGATCACACCCAATGACCTACCGAACCATCACCACATTCCACAGCCTACTGAATTGGGAAACCAACCAGAACCATTCAAAGTGGTCAAAAACCTTGGCATAATAATGGACGACTTAACACTCGAATCGCAAGTCAACTCAGTAGTAAATAAATGCTGCTTCCACCTACACAGAATCAAACAGATACTTCCCTTTGCACCTTCCCATTTAGTACACTCGCCGTCACGTCTCTAGTCATGGTAAGAATAGACTACGCCAACAGCATCCATCTCAGAATGCCAGACTATCTTATCAAAAAACTACAACAAATACAGAACGCAGCTGCAAGACTACTCCTCAGACTCACTGAGAGAGAACACCTCGCACCAGCACTGAGAACCCTACATTGGCTATGAATTTTCTTCATAACGTTCTGCATAACACACAGAGCAATCCATGGGCAAGGAGCAGAATTCAAACGGAAAAATGTCATCTACAAACCAAACCGAACATTAAGGTCTAGCAACGACACTCGCCTCGAACCGAAAAAATACCGAAAGCAGAAATTTGTAGGAACAACATTCTCCTGTATTGCGGCAAGAAATACAAACCACATAAGATCACCAAAAGTTCTGAAAATTGCTGAAAACACAGCGCTTTAACTCACTCAGCTAAATAGGAAACATCACTGAAGGGAAACTGCCAGTACAACATAATAGAAACCCCAAAACAACTGAAACCTGATGAACCGAAACAGGGCCACCACAAGAAATAAAGCATTCTACCACAAATCACCGCATAATAACATTAACTTGACGGATCAACATATCCTCACACAAAAGGACTCAGACGACTCCCCCTAACCCTACTAATACCTCTCTAATACTCTGCAAACTCCTCCTCAAATGTTGAACAAACCACACTCCTACCTCCGCCACAGAGACAAAACCCTAAAACAACTACAAACTACACATACTCCACAACAGCCAACAAGAAACTAAACCAATCACACACAAATCATCCCATACGCACTCATACACCAAACACCACATAACGACTACCAACTAAAAACAAACCAGCACACAGTGACGTTTTTTCTGAACTGAAGCTACCACCAGCACATCAAAGCTCTCTTGCACTTTTCCCTCTCAATCCCACTAAGTAAGCCCTCCCAGCCCTCCTTCGTTTTCAGATCTGCCAGAGCGCATGGAGACCATGAAAATGCCAGCGATGCACCATATAAATCACAATAACTTAACATAAAGCTATACAGAATAATATTGTAATTAAGGATAAACAAATAATGGCCAAAAAAGAAGAGACGTTAGGAAGAAAGGAGGTAAGCCTTTAGGCTTCAGCAGAAACTAGAAAGCATAGAAGAACGAATAGCAAGAGCAGGTGAGCTCCAATACTTGGGAGTCAGTAAGGCAAAGGAGCAAAAACGAGATTGTGTGCATGGAGGTTTAGGAACTGTCATGAGAAAGAGACTAGGAATGAAAGGAACAAGTATGTATATATAAGGACCCAAAGAAGCAGGATGGTGGACTCAAGGGGGACAGGCAGTGAAGAAATTTAAAAGCAATACAAAGGAAATGAAAACGAAGCTGAGATTTGAAGGAAAGCTAGGAAATCAAAAGGCGAGAAGAAGAGATCAAGTTATGAGGGGAGAGAGAAAAAGAGGATGTGGATAGAGGAATAAAACATAGAACATAGTCGAGCAAGTTGACAAACAGGTAGACCAATGAATAGGGCAGAGCAGTAGTGGAGGCAGGATAAAACATGAGAGTACATAAGAAGCTTGGGGCTTGAAAGGATATAGAAAAATTGGAGGTGACAAGAACACGCAGTGTTGGAAATGTGGGATGAAAATGAAAGCGTGGAGTCAAAGGAGATGCCATAGTTCCGGGCAGATGGGGGAAAAGGAATAACAGGAGGGGAAGGAGATGCCAGAAAGGGATGGAGAAATAGCATGATGGAAGGAAAGAATAGAATTTCAGTCTTAGCAGATTTTAGATGGAGTAAGCGAGAATGCATCCAAGACTGGAGAGGAGATGAGCAATGATAGTTAAATAAAAATTGTCAGAGATGGAAGAGAATGATAGAAAGATTTGAGTGTCATGCACAGAGATGTGACATTAAAGGCTAAAAATTGTGATAATGTCAGCAAGGGAGCGGTGCAGATGGAGAATGGAAGAGGACTGAGAATAGAGCCGTGGGAAACACTGCGGCGCATAGGGAAAGTATCAGAGAGCTTCCCAGCCAAATAAACAGAGAAGGAGCAATTCAAGAGGTAGGATTGAAACCATGCAGGTACCGAACTAGAAACACACAACTAAGCGAGAGAAGATAGGAGTAGATGATGATCCACAGTGCTAAAGGCAGCAGACGGATCAAGTAAAATCAAGATAGAGGAATGCTTAGTGTGACAGGGGGTGCTGTCCCAAAGAATCACGCTGAGTCTTAACGAAAAGTACAAGGGTGTTTATTACAAAAACAATTAGTCAGAATGGCTGGTGATGTCAAGTTCATTGGCTTTCTGGGTCCTGTGGGGTTGGTGCTAGGGCTCACCCTTTCCTCTCATTTTCCCTTGGCCTGGATCCACTTTCCAACCCCAGACGTCCCTGCCGGGTTGTTTGTAGCTCAACAATTGGAAACCCCTATTTTTCTTTCTCTTCTCTACACTGCAGGTGTTTACCCTAAGATGTTGGTTATCTGACTTCAGAGGGAATTTCTAGCTTTCCCTCTCCTATTCTCGCTTAGTAGTCTCAGGAAATGGGGAATGATGCCTTCTCTCGCCCGGTGTCCCTCTCACTTCTTTCAGACACTCTCTCTCCTGACCCTTTCATTATACTGGTCCTTTCCGCTGTTCTCCTCCCACCACATCATTGTCCCTCCAAACTCTCACTCTGCCTTCCTACCTTCACCCTTTTTGATCTTACTTCCTTTCTCAGTCCTATTCCAATTGACACTTCGTGGAGTCGGTGCTGAGTCTCGAGAGTCTGCTGTGTGCTGTGAGCAGACTCTGTCCTCTTTCTACCTCCATTATCATTTGGAACATTGTATTTGTGCCCATAAAGACCTCAGCAACCTGCGCAGCGGCGCAGAGTCGGTGCTGCGTCTCAAGAGTCTCTGGAGGCTTGTGAGGCTCTCGAGACTCTATCCCCTATTAACATGACCCAGGATAAGCAGCAAGATCGCAAAGTTCGACAGCCGCGCACACGTCTACAATCACTACTGCGACGTGTCTGTGAGGGGAGCCGTGCTCAGAATGCTACACAGGTAAATTAAATCAACAGTGACTGCATTAAACCACAAGTAAGAGCTAAATGCTTTTTTAGTGATTCGAATCTCGACACCGACAATCACATGACCAACCAAAGCCAGTTTGATCAGAATTTGCTTGTTGCTGTTGTGAGTGCGAAGGCAAACTGCAGCAAGCCAATGCATAGTTGCCCTACAAACTACAATGGCGAGAATGCTGAGCGACAAGAACGCAACTATCAGCATGAATGTGAGAGTGCATGTGGAGAGGCTTTGAACAAAAATTAAATGAACTGGATATACGAGCAAATGCGTGAGCTTGATTTCGTACTAAACATCAACACTGATGTAATGTCCTTAGCCAGCGACATTATGAACGACATCTCGGATAAAAGAGACCCGAGCTTGTTAATGTTTCCCCTATTACGGTTACTTGCGTGGGTAAAATTATCCAACCATAAAATGCCTGAAGTCCAGAAGCATACTGTAGCATCACAAAGGGGCTGAGGCTGAATATATATATATATAACTGGGGTTTATTTGGTAGGTCTACATAAAGGGATAGGTATTTAGATAAATATTTAAAGGGGATATAAATGAGGAGTCTCTGAAGAGAGGTGCTTCAGTATCTCCAACTGTCTCTCCAATGTTCTCCTTCCTCCTCCGCATTCTCCTTCTGGAATCCTTGTAGATTCCACATCCATGCAGCTGATGTCACCATGCTGCACATCCCTCTTCTTTCTGAAGAAGCCGCTACTCTCCGTAGTCAGTTAAATACAACGGTCTCTGGTACCTTCTTCCAAACCTTGATACATATGTCTTCATAGCAGTTGGAACATGTATGGAATTATCTAGTAAGGAAGTTTTCTGTTTCTCTCTTTTCTCAACTACATCACTTTTATCCATACTCTCACCATTGACTAATCTATTCAATTCCATAACTCTACCGTTATTCCAAACCTTTCCATCACTGGTTCGCACCGCATGTTTGAACACCTCAATCACTTGAATGGGATCTGACCACTTAATACCTTTCACTCTCAGAACTTCTGGCAACTTCACTCTCACATAACAACCTACTTCCAATGCCTCATTACCTCTGAATCTTTTCTTGTCATGCCATGCCTTATTCCTACTTTGTCTCTGTCTAATCATATCAGCCGCATCACTGGTTTCTGCTCCCATTTTTACCACCTCATCCATCCAGGACACAATTTAGTGATGGCTTTTCTACCTCTGCTTAATTCAAATGGTGATACACCAGTAGAACTATGTGGAGTAAACCTGTGTGCCATAATGACATTCCTAACTGCTTCTTTCCAGCACACTCCATTGGCCCATGCCCATCTAATAGCATCTTTCAGAATCCTGTTGTACCTTTCTACTACACCATTTGTCTGTGGTTGATAGATCGCACTAGTCTAGTAACATGTTTTATCGACTTCTTTTCTAGATAATCCTCCATCTCTCTTGACACAAATTGTGGACCATTGCCAGATAGGATAACTCCTGGATATCCTTCCCGACCACATACCTCTTCTATGAAACTGATAATATTTTTAGTCGTGACACTCGACATCATCTTCACTTCTGCCCATCTCGTTAGAATGTCAATCATAACCACACAAAACGTTTGACTGCCCTCACTCCACATAGGACCCATAATGTCCATTCCAACTTTCAACCAGGTCTGTTCGGCACATCAGTCATGACATTGCTCACACACCCCTTATCCGATTTACTACAAAGGATACAGTTTCTTGTGACTCTCTCGATCTCTGCATCACATCCTGGCCACCAGTACATATTTCTTATCCTGGATTTGGTTTTGGAGATCCCTTGGTGGCCTTCATGACCCAGATCAATAATCTTCTTTCTCAAATTTTCAGGTGGAATCAATCTATCTCCTCTGATCAAATATCCATTTTGCACACTTAATTCATCCCTAACACTCCACAGTCCTTGTACATTCGCTTCCTTGATCTTGTTGAGAGGTACTTGTCTTCTGTGTATGTTTTCTATCACAAATTGTAACTTGGCATCTTTACTCATTCCTTCAAACCACTCCTCCTTAGTAACAGCTGTGTCCTGTACAACACATATAATTTCCTGTTGGTTCTCTTCACAATCACTTTTGTTTTCCTCTTGGGTATTCGTAAGTCTAGATAAACAGTCTGCAGCATAATTCCTGACTCCTGGAATATACTTAACTACCACATTGAACTCCTGCATCCTATGTACCCATCTCTGTATCCTTGCCGACACTTTGTCCAATCCTTTGTTCATAAATAGTTCTACAAGTGGCTTATGGTCTGTATTTATTTCAAATTGCGTTCCCCAAACAAAGCTCCTGAACTTATCCACTGCCCAGACAATGGCTAGGGCCTCTTTTTCAATAGTCGCATACGATTTTTCTGCTCCTTTTAATAATCTTGAAGCAAACGCAATTATCTTCTCCTCTCCATTATGCACCTGTGCCAACACCGCACCTAGACCAACATTGCTGGCATCTGTCGTGATTACTGTTCGCTGCCCTCTTATAAAATTCTTCAGTGCCGGTGCAGTTGTGAGAGCATTCTTTATGTATTCAAAATCTCTCTCACACTCTTCACTCCACTCATATTTTACATTCATCCTGGTGAGATCCCTCAACGCAGCAGTGTGATCGGCAAACTTCCTGTCATATTTAGAGTAATACTCAGCCATTCCCAAGAAGGTTCTTAGTTCTTCCTTGTTACTCGGCTGGGCCAAATCATTAATTGCAGTCAACAAATCTGGCTTGGGTGCAATTCCCTGCTCCGATATTACATGACCTAAATACTCAATTTTTTCTCTGTAAATCTTAGATTTCTCTTTACTCAATGTCATGCCCATTTTATGCAACTTTCTTAATGCTCCATCCAAAATCCTGTCGTGTTCCATTTGATCTCCAGCAAATATTAGAATATCATCTTGAAAAAATATAATGCCTTTATCACCATCGAAAATGTGATGCATGGTCTTCTGAAATACAGATGCTGCTGATATAAGGCCAAACGGCATTCTCTTATACTGGTATAAACCCTCCGGAGTTATGAATGCTGTCAAATGTCTCGAATCCTTGTGCAAACGAATTTGGTGATACGCTGAAGTAAGGTCTAGAGTCGAAAACACTTTCGCCGGTCCCATCGTTGATAACAATTCCTGGATGTTAGGAAGTGGGTGCCTCTCGGGAATTATGCACTTGTTCAACTCTCTGAGGTCGATGCATACTCTTACTTTTCCCGAACTTTTCCTCACCACAATAAGCGGTGACACCCACTCTGAAGCGTCAATCTTCTCTATTATACCTTCTTCCTCCAGCTTTTTCAGTTCACTTTTGACCTCATCTCTCATTGCCAACGGCACATTTCTAAGTCTCTGTGCTACTGGGGTACAGCCTTTTTTTAGCTGTATTTTATGCGTAATCCCTTTTGCACACCCTATTTCATCTTTGAACACCTCCTTCTTTACTGCTTCTGTAGATATCTCCCTGGATTCAATTGCATAAACAGACTCCTCGGCACTGGCATCCAACTTGACCTTCAGCCATGCCTGGTGCATCCAGCTGAGCAGAGGTGTTTCTCCTCTTCTTGTTACATACACCTTAGCTTTTGCAGATCTATTTTTGAAGACCAATTCCGCTTCAAACCATCCAAGAATGTCTATCTTGATACCTCCATAGGCATTTGGCTTAATATCCGATTCATTCAGCCACCTTGGTCCAATTCTCCTCCATATTTTTTCAGGTAATAACGTGTATTTTGCTCCTGAATCAGTAATCTTTCTTACTGGCTTATTATTATCATAATAATGGACTTCGGACTTTCCAACTCTACTCCGTCCACTGTGCTACTGACAGCAAATACACACTCTTCTTCCTCATTTTCTTCTGAACCACCAATCCAGTTCATGTTTGCTTTATCTATCCGGCAACATTTAGCCATATGGCCCTTGCCATTACAGTTTTTGCAAATGATGTGGATAGCTGGACACTCAGGACTGTTAGCCCAGTGTGTGGCACTGTCACACCTGAAACAAGTCCTGATTCTTCCTCTACCTCTCTGATTCATTTGGAACCGTCTATTATTGGCAAAACGTCCTCTGTTATAGCTTCCATATCCACGTGCAAATCCTCTGCTTTTCATATCACCACCATATTTGTAAGTACCTTGTGCTCTAGGTTCCTCCTTCCGTCTCACAACAGCACTTTGATTGTTGGATTCGTCAGCTTTTGTCATTTGAATTGCATTGACAGCACTTTCCGATTTCACTGTAGAAGTTTTCACGTCTCTCCCTGATCTTAGCACTATTGCACTCCAACATAAATTGATCTCTAAGTCTCTCATCAAGTTGTGGTCCGAACTTGCAATTCTTCGCTAATTTCCTCAGGACCGTTATGAACTGCTCCACGCTTTCTCCACTTTCCTGTGACCTCTTGCCAAACTTATATCTTTCCAAAATCGTACTCAACTTCTTCTCATAGTGTTTATTCAGCTTGGCAATACACTTTTCATACTCATTCATATCCCCTTAACCATCAGGTAAATTAGGCAAGTCCTCAAACTTTTCTCGTCCCGCTGGTCCCAAACAGTGGAGTAACAGTGCTTTCTTCCTCTCTACACTGTAGTTTGCTCCACAAACCACTGAGGCATAGTGCTCAAACGACTTCAACCATCTCTTCCATGGTAGATTCGGTTCCCCAGCCTCCAGCAGAAACATGGTTGGTGGTGGAATAGTGTGCATCGACATGTCTTCAGCTGCGGACTGGTCACCTGCCCCTCTATAGGTAATGATTACCGCAGACTCCTTTGCACTTCACTGTACTATTCCCTGTATGTCTTTAGCTGCGGACTGGTCACCTGCCCCTCTATAGGTAATGATTACCGCAGACTCCTTTGCACTTCACTGTACTATTCCCTGTCCAGCCACTTTCTCTTATGATTGGTGCACAATTTCTCCAATATGTGTTGTTGCCTGTGAATGGTTTGCACTTCTTTGTAATAGTCCCTTAATTTCACATCCAGTACTATCTCTTACACTGTCCATGTACTGGGACGAGTAGGAGCGGATCACTCGATCCTCATTCGCAAAAATAATATATATATTTTTTTTTTTTTATAGTCTAAATTAGCACCGCCACCCGCTCAGCAGTCATAAATTAAATTTATTCCAAATAACTGTTTCAAACGGTCATAATCCGTACTTGAAGCCTTGGGCCTTGTTACTACGGTCGCCGTAGATCCAACCATATTTTTGATCAATTTTAAGATGGCCGCCCGCACGCAACGTACGTCATGACGTTGCGGGTCCTTTTCTTGAAAGCGCTTCGCTTCCCTTCACACTGCGAGCTTGCGATCAGCTCGACTGCTTAGAGCGCTCGCACGTACCCCCAACTGCAACCGTGAGTTTTGCCACGCATATGTGGTAAACACAGCGACTTGCTTGCTGATTGCCCTTACTCATGAACGGAGGGGGTGGGCAGGGTTCAGGGATCACGCTCACCTGCTCACCCGCAGTTTCTTCTCCTCACTGCCGTAGTTGCTGTATCCCATCCTCGTCGCCACATGTAGCATCACAAAGGGGCTGAGGCTGAATATATATATATAACTGGGGTTTATTTGGTAGGTCTACATAAAGGAATAGGTATTTAGATAAATATTTAAAGGGGATATAAATGAGGAGTCTCTGAAGAGAGGTGCTTCAGTATCTCCAACTGTCTCTCCAATGTTCTCCTTCCTCCTCCGCATTCTCCTTCTGGAATCCTTGTAGATTCCACATCCATGCAGCTGATGTCACCATGCTACTCATCCCTCTTCTTTCTGAAGAAGCCGCTACTCTCCGTAGTCAGTTAAATACAACGGTCTCTGGTACCTTCTTCCAAACCTTGATACATATGTCTTCATAGCAGTTGGAACATGTATGGAATTATCTAGTAAGGAAGTTTTCTGTTTCTCTCTTTTCTCAACTACATCACTTTTATCCATACTCTCACCGTTGACTAATCTATTCACTTCCATAACTCTAGCGTTATTCCAAACCTTTCCACACTGGTTCGCACCGCATGTTTGAACACCTCAATCACTTGAATGGGATCTGACCACTTAATACCTTTCACTCTCAGAACTTCTGGCAACTTCACTCTCACATAACAACCTACTTCCAATGCCTCATAACCTCTGAATCTTTTCTGGTCATGCCATGCCTTATTCCTACTTTGTCTCTGTCTAATCATATCAACCGCATCACTGGTTTCCGCTCCCATTTTTACCACCTCATCCATCCAGGACACAATTTAGTGATGGCTTTTCTACCTCTGCTTAATTCAAATGGTGATACACCAGTAGAACTATGTGGAGTAAACCTGTGTGCCATAATGACATTCCTAACTGCTTCTTTCCAGCACACTCCATTGGCCCATGCCCATCTAATAGCATCTTTCAGAATCCTGTTGTACCTTTCTACTACACCATTTGTCTGTGGTTGATAGATCGCACTAGTAACATGTTTTATCGACTTCTTTTCTAGATAATACTCCATCTCTCTTGACACAAATTGTGGACCATTGCCAGATAGGATAACTCCTGGATATCCTTCCCGACCACATACCTCTTCTATGAAACTGATAATATTTTTAGTCGTGACACTCGACATCATCTTCACTTCTGCCCATCTCGTTAGAATGTCAATCATAACCACACAAAACGTTTGACTGCCCTCACTCCATATAGGACCCATAATGTCCATTCCAACTTTCAACCATGGTCTGTTCGGCACATCAGTCATGACATTGCTCACACACCCCTTAACCGATTTACTACAAAGGATACAGTTTCTTGTGACTCTCTCGATCTCTGCATCACATCCTGGCCACCAGTACATATTTCTTATCCTGGATTTGGTTTTGGAGATCCCTTGGTGGCCTTCATGACCCAGATCAATAATCTTCTTTCTCAAATTTTCAGGTGGAATCAATCTATCTCCTCTGATCAAATATCCATTTTGCACACTTAATTCATCCCTAACACTCCACAGTCCTTGTACATTCGCTTCCTTGATCTTGTTGAGCGGTACTTGTCTTCTGTGTATGTTTTCTATCACAAATTGTAACTTGGCATCTTTACTCATTCCTTCAAACCACTCCTCCTTAGTAACAGCTGTGTCCTGTACAACACATATAATTTCCTGTTGGTTCTCTTCACAATCACTTTTGTTTTCCTCTTGGGTATTCGTAAGTCTAGATAAACAGTCTGCAGCATCATTCCTGACTCCTGGAATATACTTAACCACCACATTGAACTCCTGCATCCTATGTACCCATCTCTGTATCCTTGCCGACACTTTGTCCAATCCTTTGTTCATAAATAGTTCTACAAGTGGCTTATGGTCTGTATTTACTTCAAATTGCGTTCCCCAAACAAAGCTCCTGAACTTATCCACTGCCCAGACAATGGCTAGGGCCTCTTTTTCAATAGTCGCATACGATTTTTCTGCTCCTTTTAATAATCTTGAAGCAAACGCAATTATCTTCTCCTCTCCATTATGCACCTGTGCCAACACCGCACCTAGACCAACATTGCTGGCATCTGTCGTGATTACTGTTCGCTGCCCTCTTATAAAATTCTTCAGTGCCGGTGCAGTTGTGAGAGCATTCTTTATGTATTCAAAATCTCTCTCACACTCTTCATTCCACTCATATTTTACATTCATCCTGGTGAGATCCCTCAACGCAGCAGTGTGATTGGCAAACTTCCTGACATATTTAGAGTAATACTCAGCCATTCCCAAGAAGGTTCTTAGTTCTTCCTTGTTACTCGGCTGGGCCAAATCATTAATTGCAGTCAACAAATCTGGCTTGGGTGCAATTCCCTGCTCCGATATTACATGACCTAAATACTCAATTTTTTCTCTGTAAATCTTAGATTTCTCTTTACTCAATGTCATGCCCATTTTATGCAACTTTCTTAATGCTCCATCCAAAATCCTGTCGTGTTCCATTTGATCTCCAGCATATATTAGAATATCATCTTGAAAAAATATAATGCCTTTATCACCATCGAAAATGTGATGCATGGTCTTCTGAAATACAGATGCTGCTGATATAAGGCCAAACAGCATTCTCTTATACTGGTATAAACCCTCCGGAGTTATGAATGCTGTCAAATGTCTCGAATCCTTGTGCAAACGAATTTGGTGATACGCTGAAGTAAGGTCCAGAGTCGAAAACACTTTCGCCGGTCCCATCGTTGATAACAATTCCTGGATGTTAGGAAGTGGGTGCCTCTCGGGAATAATGCACTTGTTCAACTCTCTGAGGTCGATGCATACTCTTACTTTTCCCAAACTTTTCCTCACCACAACAAGCGGTGACACCCACTCTGAAGCGTCAATCTTCTCTATTATACCTTCTTCCTCCAGCTTTTTCAGTTCACTTTTGACCTCATCTCTCATTGCCAACGGCACATTTCTAAGTCTCTGTGCTAGTGGGGTACAGCCTTTTTTTAGCTGTATTTTATGCGTAATCCCTTTTGCACACCCTATTTCATCTTTGAACACCTCCTTCTTTACTGCTTCTGTAGATATCTCACTGGATTCAATTGCATAAACAGACTCCTCGGCACTGGCATCCAACTTGACCTTCAGCCATGCCTGGTGCATCCAGCTGAGCAGAGGTGTTTCTCCTCTTCTTGTTACATACACCTTAGCTTTTGCAGATCTATTTTTGAAGACCAATTCCGCTTCAAACCATCCAAGAATGTCTATCTTGATACCTCCATAGGCATTTGGCTTAATATCCGATTCATTCAGCCACCTTGGTCCAATTCTCCTCCATATTTTTTCAGGTAATAACGTGTATTTTGCTCCTGAATCAGTAATCTTTCTTACTGGCTTATTATTTATCATAATAATGGACTTTGGACTTTCCAACTCTACTCCGTCCACTGTGCTACTGACAGCAAATACACACTCTTCTTCCTCATTTTCTTCTGAACCACCAATCCAGTTCATGTTTGCTTTATCTATCCGGCAACATTTAGCCATATGGCTCTTGCCATTACAGTTTTTGAAAATGATGTGGATAGCTGGACACTCAGGACTGTTAGCCCAGTGTGTGGCACTGTCATACCTGAAACAAGTCCTGATTCTTCCTCTACCTCTCTGATTCATTTGGAACCGTCTATTATTGGCAAAACGTCCTCTGTTATAGCTTCCATATCCACGTGCAAATCCTCTGCTTTTCATATCACCACCATATTTGTAAGTACCTTGTGCTCTAGGTTCCTCCTTCCGTCTCACAACAGCACTTTGATTGTTGGATTCGTCAGCTTTTGTCATTTGAATTGCATTGACAGCACTTTCCGATTTCACTGTAGAAGTTTTCACTCTTTCTTCCAGTGTCTTTACACAATTCTCCATATGCTCCACTTCCTTGGCTATCCGGAGTACCGTATCTAGATCAGGATCATCTTCTCCCCATAGTCTCTCCCTGATCTTAGCACTATTGCACTCCAACATAAATTGATCTCTAAGTCTCTCATCAAGTTGTGGTCCGAACTTGCAATTCTTCGCTAATTTCCTCAGGACCGTTATGAACTGCTCCACGCTTTCTCCACTTTTCTGTGACCTCTTGCCAAACTTATATCTTTCCAAAATCGTACTCAACTTCTTCTCATAGTGTTTATTCAGCTTGGCAATACACTTTTCATACTCATTCATATCCCCTTCACCATCAGGTAAATTAGGCAAGTCCTCAAACTTTTCTTGTCCCGCTGGTCCCAAACAGTGGAGTAACAGTGCTTTCTTCCTCTCTACACTGTAGTTTGCTCCACAAACCACTGAGGCATAGCGCTCAAACGACTTCAACCATCTCTTCCATGGTAAATTCGGTTCCCCAGCCTCCAGCAGAAACATGGTTGGTGGTGCAATAGTGTGCATCGACATGTCTTCAGCTGCGGACTGGTCACCTGCCCCTCTATAGGTAATGATTACCGCAGACTCCTTTGCACTTCACTGTACTATTCCCTGTATGTCTTTAGCTGCGGACTGGTCACCTGCCCCTCTAAAGGTAATGATTACCGCAGACTCCTTTGCACTTCACTGTACTATTCCCTGTCCAGCCACTTTCTCTTATGATTGGTGCACAATTTCTCCAATATGTGTTGTTGCCTGTGAATGGCTTGCACTTCTTTGTAATAGTCCCTTAAGTTCACATCCAGTACTATCTCTTACACTGTCCATGTACTGGGACGAGTAGGAGCGGATCACTCGATCCTCATTCGCAAAAATAATATATATATATATATATATATATATTTTATAGTCTAAATTAGCACCGCCACCCGCTCAGCAGTCATAAATTAAATGTGTTCCAAATAACTGTTTCAAACGGTCATAATCCGTCCTTGAAGCCTTGGGCCTTGTTACTACGGTCGCCGTAGATCCAACCATATTTTTGATCAATTTTAAGATGGCCGTTATGACGTTATGACGTTGCGGGTCCTTTTCTTGAAAGCGCTTCGCTTCCCTTCACACTGCGAGCTCGCGATCAGCTCGACTGCTTAGAGCGCTCGCACGTACCCCCAACTGCAACCGTGAGTTTTGCCACGCATATGTGGTAAACACAGCGACTTGCTTGCTGATTGCCCTTACTCATGAACGGAGGGGGTGGGCAGGGTTCAGGGATCACGCTCACCTGCTCACCCGCAGTTTCTTCTCCTCACTGCCGTAGTTGCTGTATCCCATCCTCGTCGCCACATGTAGCATCACAAAGGGGCTGAGGCTGAATATATATATATAACTGGGGTTTATTTGGTAGGTCTACATAAAGGAATAGGTATTTAGATAAATATTTAAAGGGGATATAAATGAGGAGTCTCTGAAGAGAGGTGCTTCAGTATCTCCAACTGTCTCTCCAATGTTCTCCTTCCTCCTCCGCATTCTCCTTCTGGAATCCTTGTAGATTCCACATCCATGCAGCTGATGTCACCATGCTACACATGCCTTTCAAAAAAGTCAAATGCAGCGACTAACATCGGAAAATACAGGCATTTGGATTGAAAGTGCCAACTTCCCGTTAAAAGGTGGCTCATCAAAAGGATATGTCCACAACGAAAATGCTGTGAAGTCCAGCAACAGTGAGTGGCAAAATAATGCCAGTGTGACTTCAACCAACAAACAACAAGAACTATTGTCTGAATGTTGGGATCACACCGATGAAATAAACGAAGTATTCGTCTTAAATGCTGAAAACCCAAGCCTGCTCCTTCATGATAATGCGGACACATTAGAACAAGCAAAAAATCCTGATATAAACAATGAAAGTACATGTAGAGAACCCAGCCCAAACAAACAGTGGGACTCTATAGTAGTTGTAAACAAATTACTAAAAGATCTGACAAAAATGAATGGCGACCTGAATCGCAAAGAGGCGACATATGAATCGCTTACATCTAGCAATGATGAAAGCCAAAGAACTATGAACGAGCTGAAAATGATCCCATTACCTCATAGTACCACCGTCGAGATCACCAGCCTGAGATTCAAAGGGGTGCCTGGAGCGCGAAAGCGACGTCGTCTGAACTCAAGTCCTTCGTCGGAGGTGGCTTGCTCTCAAAAAAGAAAGTTGGAATTGAATCAAAACACAAAAGCTAGAGAATCCTTGAGCAACAACATCGTGAACATCCCCCAACCTCACTCTGATATTGACTCACCAGAGCAGCCTGAAGAAACTGTGTCCACTTTGCCTTCATCTGATGAATCTTCACTTGACTCTTCCTTAATGGATCGCCAACACCCTAAAATAAGACGACATCAAATCAGGGCACATTGTAATCAGAACTGCACAAAAAAAAATCTTTCTCAAAACTTCATCAAAGAGGCTCTAAATGAGCTCAGGCCTTACATAATGTCTTCATTGTCGATCGCTATGGCGCCTATGATGAAACTATATGAACAATTAAATGACAACATAAAAGATTTATCAACACTATCCGCATTGATGAACACAAAATTAATAAATGGTGAATCCAATGACAGCTCTGCAAAACCCAAAATATGTGATACGATAAGCAGAATAGGTGGAGCACTGAAAGAACTTGCTGATCAAAAAAGAAACAACAGTGAAGATAAGAGATTGCTGGCAGAGATAGCCAGAGAAGCATTAGGGGTTTTCAAACATAATCAAAGCACACACAAAGTAAGACATATGGACACTAGTGCAAGTCAACATCATGAAAATCCTTATGCAAATAAAAAAAGGCAACTATGACAAGCATCTTGCACACCAGTGAAAATAACTTGACTAAGAAAGAAAGTGTGATAATAATAACAGATGCAGCAACGTCTGCAAAGGAAGTAATTGATTTGGAAAACATTATGGACACTTCAAGAAATGCATCCTGATCCATTGTCCACTGGAAATATACATGCAAAAGCCGCACAAAAAGCGAGAACCACAAATGATGAGGAAGACCCTTCTTCCCCAAAACCATCAACGTCTGCAAATGGCGAAGGCCTGATTGGTAATCCAGATCTTAATATCCAACAAACAGTCGAGGATAAAGACAAAACATATTCAATCTTTCAAAAAAATCACGCCATAAGAAACAACTTGCCACAAGGAAAAAAAAAGAAAATCAAAAATGTACAAGGAAGAAGAACAACTTAGGCTCTCGAAAATTTCTTACAAATTTAAAAGCAGTAAATGTGTTTGTCAATTCCAAAAGCTTGTGCGAGAAGCCCAAACGAAACAAACAAACAACAAACCAACTTGTGGCAGCCCAAGCTCCTGTGGATCCAAAAAAATTGGAAACCTCTAATGACCTTTTGAATATGTCTACTTATGAAGATGAAATTGACGCAGATGATACCCAGGAAGAGTGGGGAAAATGAGCCTGTGGAACCTCCAATACATACCTTAAAATCCGACAACAATACAAAACCAGAGATGCCTACAAATAAGGAAAGTAATACTCTAATGCAAGAGAGAACCTGCAAACTAATAGTTCCACTGGTGAATCATAGGTTGCCGAATCCAACAGTAGCAGAGGTAAAGCTTTTAACTATGGATGAGAAAAGAAAACGATTGGCAATAATAACTAAGGAAAATGGGCCTCATTACGACCCAGGCGGTAAGTTACCGCCTGGGTCGTACCTTTACCACCATGGCATAAACTACGTTTACGCCATGGTGGTTGGCGGACTTACCGCCCCATTCCGAGGTTGGCGGGGCGGTAAGCCCCCAATCCCCATTTACCCTTCCCCATTCCCATTTTTGCCCCATAGGGCATAATGGGAGTGGGGAAGGCGTTAATTACGCCACTGTAAATTACGGTGGCGTAATTAACAACAAGGTCCCTTAGCGCCATGGATTTTAACACCTGCTAAAAGCAGGTGTTAAATCCTCCATGGTGCTAAGGGACCTCGGAATCAGGCGGTAAGGGTCGGCGCTGTTTACGCCACCGTAAACCCCTTACCGCCTGGGTCCTAATGAGGCCCAATGTCTTGGCAACTGACAAGTATAGTCTGAGACCGGATGGAAGAGAACAACATCTTGAATTACCATCATTCGATGGAATTAAATATAATGCTAAACCACCGGATTTCAAACAACTAAAGCCAAAAACACATAGCTTCTCAAACAAGAACACCAAAGATGAAGAAAACAGAGGGTTCACAAACCAGGCGCAAAGGAAACCCCCAAAACGACTGCAAAAAACGGCAAAATATTGATTAATATTGGAAAGAATTTTGACAGCCAAAGATGATCTGACTCTTAATCGAAACAACGTTCTACGCTTATTACATCATGTACCTGGTCTGAGATCCATCGAATCCGGTGACATCCAAACTGTCGAATTTATAGATGAGCGTTATAATGATCAAGCACGCCTACATGTTGATTCCAGACTAATATGTGAACTACTCATAAAAGCTGTCCCCTTTCTCCTATCATTGGGATTTGATATTCACGAAGAAGCGGCTGAATGTCTTGAAAAAGTGACCGCTAAACATGATGCCCCACCCAATCAAAGAGACAGACCAAGAGGTGCGGAGACAGTTACTAAACAAGTATACATTGAATCACCTAAAACTGCCACTGAGAATAAAAATAATATAGGATGCACACAATCATCTATCAGTGAACTTAATAAAACAACAGATAAAGTGATTCCAGGTGAACAAATTAAGATTACATTTAAATGCAAACATAACTCTAATGAGCCAAAGGAGAATCAACTAAATGCAACCAGCTTAACTGAATCATCAACTCAGTGAAGCTGGTTAGCTGGCGTGCTGGGAGGGCACCAAAGCTAATGCTAAAAAAGCAAGACATTTGCAAATTTAATATCCTATCCTGGAACACCAGAGGAATTAATCATCTATTTAGAGACTGTTCAAAATGGATTGAAAATCTAACCTTTATATGCCTTCAGGAAACGTGGATGGCCAGCTGTGCTACTTCAGAGGATTTTGAGATATCAATTAACACAGCCATAATGAGAAAAAAAGGACGTCCCTCTGCAGGGTTAATGACGATGATCAGAAAGAACTCAGGGTGGAAAACTATTTCATCAACCAATCACTCTGCTTTTATACAGCACACGATCATAAAATCAACAGGAAATAAAACCAACAAAGAAAACCAACTTGATTTGATCAATGTATACTGGCATCATGGCCTGGCAGACACAACTAAATTTATAACGACAGTCTGCTAGATAATTGATGATATAAACAGTGAGCAAGATGCACCAAACATCGTACTTTGTGGGGATGTAAATCTAGAGTGCCTAAAAATAAACACTGACTGGAATAACACAAAGTTAGATTCCCGAAAACTCACATTCAGATGGGAGACTGCAATGGACGACCGCAACCTAACAATCTTAAATGGCAACACCAAGTGTGACATCCCTGTTCATTCAACGTGGAATGACAGGGCGTCGAATTCGACCATAGACTTCTTCTATGTCTCGAATAAACTCACACAACAGGTTAAGTCGCTCGAAATCACAAAGATGCAGACAAGTGATCATAGCCAATTAAAACTATCTCTAACACATGATAAGACTGCAAAGGCCGACTGTTGGAATCAGAAAGTCTTGGTGGAATCAAACAGGAATCAACTGAAGAAAAATGCCAAAGAGGTAAAAACGTTGGTGAATGCATATAGTAGTCACGCAAGTAGTCACCAACTATCTCAAGTAGAGTACTCTCACCTATTGCAGCAGTACATACATCAGAAGAACGGGCTAAAAAAACGGAGCCTTTAAATCAAAACATCAATACGATAACAAACTCGTACAGAGAAGTCAGCAACTGCGCAAGGAGCAGAGACTACTTAAAGCCCCTGTGAACAAAGAACAACAAATTGCTGTGAAAAAATTGAAACAAAAATACAAAAACTGGTTAATTTCCCACAAGGTATTGCTTCAACAAAGAGATGCAGAAGCAATGATGCGCAGCTTGACAAACAACAACTCGCAGGATTTTTGGAAATTAATAAATCAGAGCAGCGGTGACCAGCATGCCATTCAAACCAACATGGTAACTGAAGCTCAGTGGGTACTGCACTTTACAAAAGTGTATGAGAAAAAGGAAATCACAAATGATCCTGACTTTCCAGAACTCCAACATTGGAATATTCAGTTCGATGAAGACGATATTCTTCAAAGCATCATGCGTTGTAGTTCATCATGAGCACCTGGTTTGGATGGCTTGACAAACTACATCTTGAAACAGAATCCTAAAGAGTGGGCGTCCTTGTGTCTCAACCTCTTCACAACCATAGCCCGCAAAAAAACTATATCTGTCTCCTGGAAGAGTGCGATCGTTGTCCCGATATTCGAAAAAGGAAATCAGGCCGATCCTAAGAACTATAGACCGATCGCCCTCTTGGATGTCCTGGGCAAGATTTTTGTGGTGCAATTACAGAAATATCTGTCAAACTGGATAAAAACCAGTGGACACTTGGATCCTCGCCAGACTGGCTTTGTGAAAGGAGTTGGATGTGTTTTAAATCTGCTCACTCTTAATGTTCTAAAAATGGAAGCCATTAGAACTGAACAGAACGTATATCTTGCATTCATAGATCAATCGCAAGCTTTTGATAGTATCGACAGAGAGCTGTTGTGGCAATAGCTAGTTGCATGGAAATGTCCGGAAAGCTTAATTATGGCAATAAAAGAGCTGCACACCGACACTCACATAAGGGTGAGATTGACACAAATGGGGCTGCTGTCCAAACCAATATGCATTAGCCGAGGAATGAAACAAGGCTGCACGCTGGCGTCAGTAATTTTCAACCTATTCATCTCTGACATCGGTGAGGCGTATATTGGAGCCAAAGTCTTTCCTCCCAAGATCAATGGTAAAGAAATCAACTGGCTACTCTACACAGACGACCTTGTCCTGTTAGACTTAACACCGATTGGTCTACAGCGAAAGCTAAACATCCTGCAACAGCACATTCGACAAAATGGTCTTAATGTAAACACAAGTAAATCAGAAATACTGATCTTGCAAAATCTACTGAAGATCAAACATACACCAGTTTCAAAGAGGTTCAGCTGGAAAATTGGAACAGATACCATTAAAGTAGTAAAACAAACCATATACTTAGGAATGTGCATTAGTTCCAGTATTCCAGTATTAATGACACCCCATGGGCTCATAAAACAAAGGACAAATGTAAATAGCCCTCGGTCCAAGCTTGCCTTATAAACAAAAAGTATGGGAAATGTTCCCTAACGCCAGTGCTGAACTTCTATAAACAGAAGTCTGTGTCAGCCTTAATACATGGTGCTGGGGCTGCACTTGGCTGTAAACCTGAGTTCTGGAATTCATTAGAACATGAATTCTGGACAAGAGTGTTGTGGTTGCCTAAAGGTGTACCAACTGCATGCATACGATATGAGTTGGGACTAATATCCATTAATGCAAGAATATCATAGAATACCCTAAACGAATATGGTAAAATGAAGATGCAGCAGTCTGCACCCCAATACTCAATATTGCAAGATCTAGACTCTGGAAACCGATTGAATGTTCTTACCACATGGGCAAAACGTTGTGATAAAATCTTAACCGACATAAGCACGGATTTCCTAACATTAGAAAGTAATCCAAACAAAGTCAAGACCATGTTATGGACTCAAGACTGGATTGACACCATCGATATCCGCAGTCAACACAGAGCTATGAACACAGTTCCCGTGGAAGTGAAAAGATACAACATGGCTGAACACTATCTTGAAAAATTCCTGGGAAAGCTTGCAGACTGTTCTTTCTAAAATTTCGGCTAAACCAGCTTCCAACAAGGAAGTAGCTAAACTTTTGGTCCAAAGAAAGGTCTGTAGTCTCATCATGTCGCTTGTGCGAAAGGACTAATGAAACTTTAATACATCTAATTTTAAAATGCTCTGGCTTAACTCAAGAAAGAAATCAGCACTTTGCCAAATACGTAGCCATGAGGCCATCGGTAGACATAGAAGATTGGTGGAGAAAATTATACAGTGACTCTGATCGAAAATTAACAATTGAATTGACATTTGTCCTGGAAAAGGTAGTAGAAAAACTAAAAAACATTCCATGAAAAGCTCAATATGGACTTAGTAATTAACGAGTTCACTGATACATTTTTCAATGATGGTCTCTGGTTTATTGGTAAACCTTGGCTTTTGTTTTAAATGTTTGTTTTTCTTTTATAAAGGTTTGGAACAAACCAATTAAAAATATATTTTTTTTAATATTGACACTTGTATCCACAACTGTTCTATACCTCTGTCCCTCCTTCTCTCTCCTCCCTCTCACTCTACTCCATGCCTCATATTGTGCCTCCTGCCCTGCTCTACCTCTCCTACTCTCTTTTTTCTGCCACCACCTTTCTACTACCACTTACCTCAAGGAAAATGGTCCCCGGCTCACCCATCTATTATTGACTACCACTCTACCAGTTCTGTCCTTCTTTTACTACTCCCACCTCCTTCTGTCTTTACTCCCAACTGCTACTACTAACTCCGCCACTACCTCTGTTCCACTCCACTATTCTTACTCTCCTACTCCCACTCTTCTCTCTCACACACAAACACTCCATAGACCCCCTCTCACCAATAGTTTCTGCACTGCTTTCTGCTTTCACCTACTCTGGTATCTTGGACATCCTTCTCCACTGCCTGCCCTCACCCAACTAACCCACACATGCACACTCAGACACACCTAGTTAAACACTGCAACCCCTTCACAGGATTGGCTACTCATCCTACTCATCCTGTCCAATAATTTTCCTTGCTCAAGTGGGCATTGCAGGGGGAGTGCTTAGGGAGGCTTCAAAAAGGGTGTGTAATCCCTGCCCCCTTTTCTGGAAGCATCTCTGTCAAGGAAAGCGAAAGAGTTTCTGAGGAACTGGAGTCCCTGTGTTATAAGGCCTTCTGGTGGGCCTTTCAATCTTAATGTCTCTAGTAAGCTGGTGAGAGCTTCATTAATAAGGCCTCCTTTTTTGAATGGCGTGTAGATCCCTGGAGATGTTCAAAAAAGGTGTGCAGGATGGCGGGAATTAAGAGTCGAAAGGACCCCAGAATTGACAGAGGATAATGCTGAGTCAGCAGAAAGGTGGTAAAAGTCAGAAAGCGATGAAAGGGTATTTGATAAAAGTGGTCAGTGCTTAGCTGATGAAGACTGTGACAAGAAAAGTAGAGGAACAGGATGATGGAATGTTGTGGGGTGGGGAGAAGGAAAAATAAATAAAGTAGTGATCTGAAGAAAGGAAAGGCAAATCCGAAATGGATTGACCGGGGGATGGTAGAGGATGAGAGGAGAAAATAAGATCAAGAAAATTATCAGAAGCGTGGGAAGGAGGTGCAGGATATCGAAGAAGGTGATAGAATTGAATTATGGGAAGGAAATAAGAGGGAGCAGGAGCAGTAGAGAGATGTAAATTGAAGTCACCAAGTGAGAAAAAGGGTTGAAATATTCATAGGAGAAAATATAAGTAACATTTTTACATGCATCCCCACAGGTGGGCTGATAGGAGGCACTTTGAGGTGATATGTATAATTGTGTGTTTCCCTTACATATATGGGCGTTTGGGTTTGGTGTTAACACTTAGTGAACTGTTATAAATAGCATATGATACTTTTATATGCAATACCTCATACCCGCTTTGGGGAGTGTGAGGGGGATTGTGTGGAGGGAAAGCGTGGGGGTTGTGGGGAGGAAAAGTGTGGGGAGGGAGGACGTGTGGGGTGGGAGGAAGTTGAGGGAGGGCGGAAGTGTTGGGACGGAAGTGTGGAGGGTGGAAGTGTGTGGAGGGAGGAAGTGTGGCTGGAGGAAGTGTTGGGAGAGGAAGTGTGAAGGAAGGAAGTGTGGAGGAAGGAAGTGTGGAGGAAGGAAGTGTGTCTGTCTGTCCTAGACCTGGATACTTCAGGTGTACAGCAAAGTTGACCTAAATATGAAATAGTCACTGAGCTATAACGGGTGGAATAAGACTAATGGATGCAGACCCCAGCCCATATATGTACAGTGTTGTGAAATGTTATCTCGGAAAAGTAATTACAACAGTAAAAAGAGAGATAGAAGGAAGAACAGAAAACAGAGCCATTAAAGGGAAGGGCAAACCAGTTGAAGCATGAACTACGACATCCTGCAGTTTTGGATAAACTCAACATTGGGAAATGCAGCGACCACATGTAGAAATAATGTAATCCAAGCAAAGATCGAACAGGTAAGAACAAATATGCCATGAATCCAATAAAAAATTCTTAGTAGACATTAATGATAAAAGCAATCACAAATGATGAAGTGGCACAAATGTCTAATAATAGGCACCATTGTTTCACTGGCTGGGGAACCTCACATTAAGGAAACCGGCCGGCAGATCAAAATTGGCAGCCACAAACCTGGACTTTTCAAACAGAAGCAATCATCGCATGATAACGATATCAAACAAGTTATTTTTTTATGAAAATTACAGGGACAACAACATTTCTAACATTGATGTATGTCTCCTTAACAATGGGTGAGAGGATGTGGGTCTAAGACCAGATGATTCAATGGAGGAAGAAACAAAAAACAGAGATAAGGACAGTAGAGCATAATATAGGAATGGGATAGTGGAGTAAGTGTCAGGTTTAGGATGATGGGGCGAGAAATAAGTGCTGTGGGGTTGTTGCAGAGCGGTAGGGGGAGAGGAGAACATGGGGATGTGGTGGTATAGATTCCTTTGGAAGTGGTTATTCACAAAGGAGGAGAGCTAGGGGGTTGGATTTAAATAGTGATGAAGTTGGAGTTGTTGGAGAGGAAGGGAGCAGAAAGGAGAGGCGGCACAAGGGGCATGAGCTGTATCAAGAAGGTGAGTCAAGGATGATTGTAGGGAGCGAGGGGGAGAATCTGTGTATAGTTTTGAAGATGATGAGAATTAATTTATACTTTGCCCACTGCCTCATAGATAACCAGCCTAACTGCCAACGAGCTGGGGGGTGGAGGTGAAGCAGGGATGATTGAAGAGTGCATAGATAGCAAAGTTGAGGACTTTGTCCAGATGTGAAAAGGCATAGTTGGGAAGGCCAGAGAGGAGACTGGCCTAGTAGTCAGATTGAGAGAGTTCTAAAGAGGATATTAGCTGCTTAGCAGTGTTGAAGGAGAGAAGATGTCTTCTTTTTATGATGTTGAGGAGATTAAGCCTAGCCGCAGGGACAGATTTGGAGATGAAGGCCGAGAAGCTGTGAGATGAGTGGAAAATGACACTGAGGTTGGGAGCAGAAGCAGCGTAGGGAAGGTGGACAGGAGAGAGGAATAGAAGGAGAGTGGATGCGATAACCTGTTCGAATGGTAAGTAGAGAAATTCAGTCTTAGTGGAGTTCAGCATGAGCGAGTAAGATGCCATCCAGTCTCTATTTTACCGCAGCTCATCAGATAAGGAGGGAAAAGAGAAGAAGATATGAGTGTCATTGGTGAAGAATTTATAGAAGCCCAGCTTCAGCCACTCGGTGTGTAAGCACTATGCATGCCCATCACTGAAGACCTGTTTAAAACAAACAATGGCACAGCCAACAGTTTTGGCTTTTGTATAAGTATTAGGAATTTGCGAGGCACTCCTATTATATGCCCAGGTACTCACATGATTTGCAGATGCAATCATTGATGCCCAGTTGATACCACTAGGGCAAATGTATTTCCCATGCCAACACAAAAGCTAAAACTGTTGGCATTGCCAGTGCTTGCTGTTTGAGTCACTGCATGGCATAAGAAAGCATTACATGGACACCTTGGCATGTGAAGCTCCATCCTGCATATGATGACTATATATGAATTATGAAGATTTTCCTGGCATCGCACGGTAGTATGGATAGATAGCTCTCGGGTTAAGCTAGCACTTTCAAAATTTGAATTCAAGCAGGGCCAACTTCCCTCTTCATCCTTCAGAGGTCAATCCATGGAGTATTATTCATAGCAGGTTATTTTGTATAACTAAAAAGGGGGAAGAATCAGATATGAACCAGTAATAATTATATATTAAAAATATTTGGGAATTGGGGAGGCTCTTGGCGTATGGTGGCAGTGTTGGGGGTACACAAGGCCATACATGGTATGTGAGACTATACATGCTAGAAAATAGAATACTTGGTCATAAGATACTGCACACAGCATATGATCATAGTACCTGGGCCTGTGAGGCTGTGCCTTGCATATGAAGGTGGTGCAAAATGTCAGTATTTGGGCACTTAAAGCTCCAGTTGCCATATGAAAGCATAACTAGAGCATGCAAACGTATACCTTATCTTGTTTGAATATACTTGGCATGTGATATTACAGCTGACACATAAAGACAGTAACTGGCTTTCTGAGCCTGTACAGGGATGTGAATGCAGTGCCTCTTGACCATGCAGAAACGTCTGTGTGTTCCTCTGGGGTATAATTACAGCACGATACTGGCACCAGAACCCAGCCAACCATACACCTAACCATCTTAACCTCACTCCATGAAAAACACCCCTAAAACTATAGAAAATACCAGAGACCCACGTGCAACCTGTCGACAAAGACTGGCAATGGACGTGCTAGACCTCAGCATAGCCTAAACAGAATCAAACACATACGGCCGGAAACATAAAACAAAAGGGCTTTTTCTCTTCACCAGGTGGTGCATACACCTCACTCCCAGAGGGCGCTCAACGTCTTATTTTCTCCCACTACTCATAAACCAATTTTTCAAATCCCCATCTCTCCCTGACTAGCCTACACCATTGTAAAACGTATCATTTTACATTACTACACACTCACAAATCATCCACAGATGGCAGACAGAGGGCTCATTGATTCCCCCTTAACATTATGCAAACAATGGCTAAGCTGTCCTGGCTAGACCTATCGCATCCCCCCACTTTAAGGGGCAGCATCACTCCAAGCAATGTAGGATAAGATGTTGGGTTCTGCCCTTTGGGTTACATATTCCCAAGTGTATCTGCCAAAACCATAGAGCAATAGCAGCATGCAGTACTGCTAACCTGCAGACAACAACATAAGAGGTGTCCCATCTGCCTCTCCTGCTACCCACTAAGAACACAACTCCCTCTTTTCCTGCGGAGCCACATACAGAGAGGCCATCAAATGGCAGAAAGGTTCTGCATAAGATCCCCCCTGACCTATTATATTAGGATTCTAAGAAATACATGGTTGGTAACTAAGATAACCTTGACGGCCAGGGCTATTTTATCACTCTTACAGTGATATGCCATTTTCATTAACCAGCTACATAGGAGGCAGTTCCCCCTAGTAGCCATCTCTACATGTCTACCTAGTGTCCAGAGTTCACCTCTTTTCCAGAGGCTGGACCACTTCATCCTACAATTCAGTAAAGGAGGGAAGGCTCTACTTTAAAAAAGAGATATCTTGCCAATCGCCTGTTGTTCCGCTAAACCCACTTCTTCCCCTTCTGAGCTCCATCCCTCCCTGCTCCTAATAAGAATTCCAGCTCATCTGCTTTACTCCCACCATACTTGAGACCCCTTGGGCATGTCCCCTGTGTACAATGCTCTTCTGCTTCCCAGCTAGTTTGATGCATCGTGAATCTAATGCATACATGCATATATAGACCCACAAAGAAAAGCACTATGGGTACGCATCAATTAAAGAAATGCTTGCATTTTTGCTCATAGTGAGATTAATGAACACAGAGAAAGAGGAAGCAAATTCCAATTTGTAGGGGCCAAAGGAGCAAAATAATGGAATCAGGAAGAAGCACAAGGAGCAGTAAGAAGAAAAAGAGATTTGAAATGAAGAGAGCGAGCAGGAGAGTAACAAGAAAATAAAAGAAGATATGGAGGAGCAAGACCACAGATACATTTAAAAGCAAGTAATAGGAAATTGAAAAGTAAACGATTTTCAAATGAAAGTCATTGCAAAGACAGTTAAGCAGACGTATTAGAAATCCTGCAGAGCAAGAAAACCGAGAACCCAAATTGAAGACCCGTAGATAGAACAAAGAAGGACAAGCTGAGATGCAGGAAGACCAAACAGAAGAGAACAATAGAACAAGCGAGAAAAAACTAAGGAAGAAATAAGGAGTTTAGCAGAAGAAAAGGAAAGAAAGCAACACGTTTTTTTTTATATCAAAAAGTTGATAGCGGCAGGAGCGAGAAAAAGAGGAGATATGAGTAGAAAAAGATAATGCAAAGTCAAGAATGACACCAAGATTACGAGGAGAAGTAAGAAGAGAGGAAGGAAAAAAGGAAAGAGGGGAAGGAGAGGGGATAGTCGAGGCAGGAAAAAACAGAATCTCAGTTTTAGAGGGATTAAAATGTAGATAATGAGACAACATCCAATACTGAATTGCAAGAAAACAGGCAGAAAGAGAGGAATTAATAGAATCAGTAAAAGAAGAAAAAGATGGAAACATTTGTGAATCATGGGCCTATAGATGGAAGGAAAAACCAAAATACAAAATAATAGAACGAAGAGGAGAAGTATGAAGAGAATAGAGAAGAGGACCAAGAACCGAACCTTGGAGGACACCATGTAAAAGCGGGAAAGTAAGAGTAGAGTGACCAGCCCAATAAAAATAAAAGGTATGACCTGTGGGGTAGGAATTAAATCAATTTTGACACTGAGCCCCGAAAACCCAGATTAGAAAAAGAATAGAGATGGATATGATTGACCGTATCAAAAGCAGCTGAAAGATCAAGAAGAAAAAGAGATAAAACTTTATAGAGTGACGAGCGAACAAAAGAGAATTAGTGACAAACAGAAGTGCAGTTTCCTTAGAGTGATGGGGCTTGAATCCAGACTGAAAAGAGGGTAGCAAAGAATGTGCATTAATAAAGGAGGAAACTTGGAGATAAACAATACACTCTAGAAGCTTAGAAAGAAAAGGAAGGAGAGATATGGGACGAAAATTAGAGGGCAAGGAAGAATCAAGAGTCGTTTTTTTCAGGATAGAAAGTACAGAGGCATCCTTGAAACAAGATGGAACAATAGCAGTAGAAAGAGATATTGAAGAGGCCAGTGAGATATGATATGGTAAAAGTAAAGAATAGTCCGGAAGGATTAAGGAAGAAGGAAGGGAATCATCAGAGGAAGAGGTGGGATGAGCCCTGGCTAGGGCTAATGAAATATCAGCATCCACAAGAGGTTGGAATGTCGATAATACAGGAAGAGAAGAATCAGACTTACTCGAGAATAAATGAGATACAACCAAAGAAGAAGAGATCGAAGAGCGGAGAAAAAGAAATGTTAGAGGTAAAGTAAATAGTACAATCAGATGCAAAAAAGGAAGAAGATGAAGGATCAAGAGAAGGAGAAAGAATACGATCCATATTTTGAAAAAGACGACAAGGATGCGAATCAAGTGAAGCTAAAAGAAACTGAAAATACTGCTGATTAACAGAAAGGAGGAGGGAGTCGTAGATAGAATGGAGTACAGTTAAGGAAGATACATCGGTTGCTGAGCCGGACTTGTGCCAGCACTGTTCAGCCAGACGAAGGGAGGAGCGAGAAGCCTAAAGAGAAGGTAATGTCCAAGGCTGGGAGGGCCTATGAGATGGAATAAAGCTACCATAATATTAATGGTGTGGATTGTGTGCATAGATCTGGAGGGTGATGTGGATATTGATGTGGATTGGTGGGTCTTGCATGGAAATCTAGGGTATGGATATCTCGGGTGTGCAAGGCATTTGCTGCAAAGGGCAGGGTCAAGGGACTTGCTCAGAGAGAGAACAAAGTGGAAGTGCAGGATGTTTGCATAGTTGTCAATGGAAATGTCTACAATGCGAAGCAGGCATCCCGTATAAATAGGAAAAAGGATATAAACCAGTCCTAAAACCTATTGTGCAGAGGATGTGAGTTGTTGTTTAGGAAGTTGCTTTTCTACTGGCATGTTGCCACCTGCTACTTCCGAAGAGACGTGACGTTATGATCCCCAAATTAATCCATACTTCGGACCGCTGGTCCGAGGTATGGATTAATTTTGTGGTGCCCAAATATTCAGAATAGGAGGGGTAGTCTCAGAATGTCAGGTTTAACTTATGGCTAGAAAGTGTAGGTTGTGAATAAGTATGAACTGGTGTGTGATTGTGCCTTTTGCACAGCTGAGACCCCCCATGCATGTTAAAATAGCAAAGGGCAGAATGTTTCAATCAAAAAGCATTCATTTGCTGCAGAAAGGTTTCTGAATGGTTTAAATGAAGGACCTATGGTGAGACTAGAAATTCATTTGTGAGGGGAGCCATCGGGCTTGTAGTAATGAAAGACAGTGCACCGGAGGAACTAGGGCTATCCACGCTTTCACCCACTGAGCCAGATAGGTGCAATCCTGCATCTCCCTTTTCTCTCCTCACTTTGCTGCAACGCTCTTCTAAGCACCTTCAGAGAGGTTATGAATCTCTAGTTGCAGGTTTATGTGCAGATTCTCTAGAAGCCCCGCCCTTCTTATACCTGGATAAGATCCACCTTGTAAATATACATATAGGCCAAAGGAAGAGTTTGGAATACCCTACAGAAAGTGTCGATACTGTTGCTGCTTGGGGTTGACTGAGGAAACAGAAACCTTTGTAGTCACATCATAAAGGATTAAGCTTACATCTGCTAGTTCTAGGTACTGTTTTAGCATCATGCTATTGCTGTTTAAAAAGGTATATCTGTGTCAAACATCTCTACTTTCCCTCTCGTGCCTCAGGGTGTTAGGGATGTTGGGCTTTTCTTCCAGATAATGTGGCTGGAGTGATCTGAAAGCTCTCTGATTGCAGAAAAGATTTGCAATTGTAAGCAATCCAGATCCATTTCGGGATTATGGCAGCCAGCATGCCATTTAATTCCAAGTACTTAATTTCCCAGAATCCCCTGCACTTAGCTTTGTTTTATTGATTTAGCTGATGTTACTCAACTTTTCAATTATTCATTACAAAACTTAAAATCAATCAAGTTAAAATTAATCAATTACATCATAACACAATAATTATAAAATCACAGCTATACAAATCAAAACAGAAACGTCATCCAGGTATCCTTGTATCGTGCAATCAGATCAACCAACAAGTATGAAATCAAGTCAAGATCAAGTTAGATGTCACTTGAACATATACATGTATATCTGAATGCTATAACACATAATTCATGTTTTATCAGAATACCACCTTGAAGGCCCCTATCAAATAATGGTAAGGGATGCAATGAATGTGGAAGTTTATACTCAATTTCTTTGAAGTAATTAAGATTCCTATATAGGACTGCCTGATTCAATGGGCAGACAAAGGCAACAACAGTTTCCTTTTACTCATTCAAATTCAATGCACTAAGAAAATTCGATGTGGCAATGCGAATAATCATTACTGGAGTTGATAGAATCATCTTCCATCCATTTTATGGGATCATATTTTCAATAAATTCTAGATGTTTAGCAAAGTATTTCTTTCTTAGCGTCATAAGAGCTGTACACTCCACAATCACATGTTCTAATGTCTCTTTTACCAACAAGTTAGAGCAATAACGGCAATAATTATCTTCATGTTTGATAATTCTCCGATCTGCCAAAACATCTGGTGTGGGCCACAAATGCATGCGTAATCGCAATATCGCACTTCTGACCATGGGTGAGGGTGCCTTATACAAGTACATTTCTGTGTCTCTCCACTTTTTAACACCAAACCAACCACTGTCAAAATGCTGCATGTAAGACACAATGCTCTTGTTTCAATCCAGTCCCTCATATAAACCTAAGCCTTGGCTCTGTCCGGATTCATAATGAGGACATCAATTGTTAAATCAGCTGTAGCCAAGACGCAAAAGATATATTTAGTCCATTCCTGAACAAATTTGTTTTGCTGGGACAACATATACATTGACAGTGTTGTGTGAATGGTGTCATCTTTCGTAGAGACTAGACATTTGCGGGAAAAAAACACAAAGACGCCAGTTATATTGAGCAGTTAATGATGTGATCCCCAGTTCGTATCGCAGCCATTGACCTGGTGCACATTGTGGGAGATGGAGAATCTGTCTCCAAAATGTGACCTCTAATTTATCAAAATAGGAGTTTGGGATTATTGTCCTTGTTTCCATCCCATATAAAATTATCGGCGTGACTTTCTGATGCCAATACATTACTGCCGATGTGATAGAAAATTTGCCAAATTTATAAAGAATTAGCTTGGTCTGCGATATTTCTGTGGTCAACTTATGCTCAATTGTCGTCATCTGTGAATTTACACATGGTCTTCCATCGAACAACAGACCTAAATACATGTAGTTCGAAACTATCTCTAAATTGGCATTCTCAATCTTCCAAACCATCTTACTTCTGATTGAGTTCCTAGGAGAATACATCTCAATCTGTGTTTTTTGTAAATTTATGATGAGTTCATTTGGGCTAGATAGACACTCAGTGCTGTCAGTAACTTTTGTAATCCCAAAAGGGTTTTCGAGACCAGCACCAAATCATTTGCATACCATAGGGATTTAATTGTAACATCATTCATTTTTGGAGAATCTGAGCAGACATTTGCAAAAACCTGTGTCACACCATATATAAAAAAATTGAAGAGGGCCGAAGCAAGGATACAGCCGTGCTTCAGCCCTCTTGCTGTTGCAAAAGGTGATGATAAAAGACCCAAAATGGATATTCTAACTTGTATTGCTGTGGTTGAGTGCAGAGCATAAATGATGTAAAGTTGCAGGACACTCTGCCTTCAATAGTTTAGACATTAACTTAACTCTAGAAACCGAGTCGAAGGCAGAGTGTAGATCAACAAAAGCAAAATAGATTGGTTGTCTCGAATTATGTGCCTATGCCTTCAGGGCATTAAGAATGAGCAAATTTACGGGCGTCCCCATACCAGTTACAAAGCCCATCTGGTTTGGGTCATGTTGTTTGCGCTGTTGAGTCCACAAGTTAAAGTCTCTCAGCACCAACCTTGAAAAGATCTTTCCTGGGGCGTCAAGTAAAGTGATTGGGCGATAATTTTCAAGTATTGTACGATTGCCCTTTTTGAAAATCAGGACGATCAATGAAGAACGCCATGATGATGGAAGTTTACGTGACTTAATGTGGTGAAAAATGTTGTTTAAGATAGTTGTCCATTGCTTTGCGTGTTGCTTAAACATGAAATTGTTTAGGCTGTCAAGCCCTGCTGCTCGAGAGGAAGAAGACTTATGTATTACATCTTCTACTATCTCCACCGAGCACTCCATCGTCCAACATGTTAATGTTTGCATTTCGTATTCATATTGATCAAAGTTCTCATCAGCATACAGTTGTGAAAAGTGTGCTAACCATTGACTTTCAGTAACACCATTCAGTTGAGTACTCATTTGTCTCTGCACTGTACATTCACCAAGCAATGTGCATATTTGTGCAGAGTTCTTAATACACAAGATGACATAAATGACTCCCTATCATTTTGGAACAACTTAGCTTTCTGTGCACATGTCCATTTTGGATATTTACACTTGGCAGATTTAAGGGCTTGCTCTTGTTTAATGAGTGGAAGTTTGAGGATGAGCTTTTTTTCTTTTCTAAACATTGCTCATCTTTGTTATAGAAGTGTATCAAAACTCTGTCTATGATTGTTAACTTGAAGACAATTGTTCGTATATACATTTCTAAAGGAGAGCAAGGCCCCTACATATGAGTCAAAAAATGTTCCACTCTGTTGAACATTGAGTTCTTTATTTAACGAATGCAAGTTTTCTGCAGACCATCTAAATCGGGTCTTTGCATTGTTAATGGTCAGGACCGGATGCATCCATGTCTGGACATTGCTGATGGTATTCTCATCCCATATAGTGCAAACAGGTGGTGATCACTAAATGTCTGCTGGATGATCTGAAATGTGCTCACTTTCCCAACCAAATCATCACTTCAATAGACATAATCAATAGTAGTCTTGGAAAGGCCTCTCTCCAATGGTGATGGTAGGGAATATCACCCGGTAGGGATCCATTTGCCATTCTGAGATTTCGATCTCACATAAAATTGATCCATCTCATCACGATTTGTGATTTTGTCTGTCCACTCAGGTCCATGCAATTTAGATTCATGTCACCAACCAAGATTGTGGCCGAGATGTCAACAGTTTTAGCGATGGTTTCTAATAGATCAGATAAATCACTATAGAAAACATTGTCTGAAATACCTGTCAGATTCCTTAAAGATTGATCAAAGCTAGAGACTGGGTTTGTTTGGAAATTCTCACAAGCTGTGTAAAGTCATGTGGGGCTGCCCAAGAGTGAATTGTCAATCCTTGGCTGGCTGTTACAGTAACCAGCAGACCCGGTTTTGGTTGCCCTTTGGAGGCAGATATTGCTGGTAACATTATTGACATCATGGTCATCCCATACTGGGGAAGTCAACATCCACGTTTCCTGGAGGGCCACGATGTCAAAATTGTTTATACAATTATCCTGGCCACATTGTAGATGTGTATGGCCCTGTGTGTTCCAGCTTGATAATGAAGTTTGTGTTGCACTTGTGTTCTTTAGTGGTTATGCATGCATGGAGTCAGAGTTATTTCCCATTAATTTACTATTGGGTTCACAGTATGAGCATTGACAGGGTGCTTTGGCGTGGCCGTCAATGCTTATTGCTTCCTTGATCGATTCGGAAATTTGATTTTCTCACGCCATTGTCTCCGGATCTTGAGCTATTAAAAAGCCCAATTTAAATAAATCCATTTTGGCTTTCCAAATCGTGTTTAGAACCAAACCTGATTTGATCCTGAGCTGAACAATAGATAAATTGTGATCACACAAAAATTCAACCTGGTCAGTGTCCCCTGTAGAAATGTCTTCAAGAGCAAGCACATCTCCAGAAATGTTCATTACACTCGAGCGACACAAATCGTACCTTTCAAACGGAGCATTGTGACATTTCTTGATTAACGTGTGACTCATCTGGAATGAGTTTTGGTGCTTAATTCTCTGAGAACGAGTAGTTAGACTCCCAAAATTCAGAATGTTATGATTTCATGCTGAGAGGCAATCCTTCGTTTAGGAAAGTCCTTTACACGTAAGCACTCAGTTGGAGTCTGTGCGTTTGTAGATTTATTATCACTGACTCGGGAGGTAGAACACTGTCCAGTCACCGGCACCCGATTATGGGTTGTCATCGGGACAGCGGGAGGAGGGTTGGACGCAGCCTCTGTTATACGTTGTAATAGATATGCATCAACAGCATCCTTGATTGCCATTGTGCGATCTTCCAAACCTTTATCTTGCATTGTTTCATTATTTTTGCTATTTTTTGTATTGACTGCTGGAGGCTGCACAATATTGCTCCCTGGTGATTGAAATATTGCTGTTCTTTCCATTTGGTGGTGATCTTGAGCATTTTCTTCAATTAATACTATAAGATCATTTAATGGTGGATGGTTTATTGGTTGCTTCAATGAAGTTGTTTCTAATGCAGTCGTGGGAGCAGCTTGGGTCACTGGTTTTCATAGCTCTTCCCCTGCCGTTTTGGTTTTCGCGATTTGTGTCACAGTGTTTATCAATTTGGTCGGTTGAAGCCGCCCTATAGGATGCTTGTCAACTTCTGTATGGATTGGACAAGCCGGCAAATTGGTCATTTTATTTTACTTACTCGACCTCTGTTACGGGGTTGTTGCGTAAAGACATCAAAGTGAGCTTGTCACCGAGCTATTTGTTGATTGTCAGTGGTTGTGTCCACACTTATCCATGAATCATTTAGCTTTACTGTTGTTGCTTCACCACCGACTATTGGGCGGATTACTTGCGTAAACGCCAGTAAAACTGACAACATTGAGCTCTCAATTATCGTATGTGACTTTGCTTCGTGGTCACCTGTAATATCAATTAGATCTTTCATTTCCAGACATGCATCTGGTAACTTTGTGACATAAGTTGTTTTTTGAGTCCATTCTACTACTTGTTGAATTTCTGCACCTTCATGTATCATCTTTGCTTCAAGAGATTCAAAGAGTTTATATACACTGGAGACGGTTGTATTAACTGCAGCGAGAGTTATTTCAATTAATGCATTACTATCTGCCGTGTTAGCTCGGGAAGTAGATCGAAAACATTGTTGAGAAGTCGGCTGAATGTAGGATACCGATGAAGATTGGATGGTAGTATCCATGGATCAGCATGCTCGGTAGTCGGGGGAGGTAGGGGAATTACAAATACTTGGATCTCCCCCACTAGCATGAATTGAGACATTATAGATTACGCCACTCGTTTCAGAAAGTTCTTCTACCGGGCACATGCTCAGCTCATTTTGTTCATATTTTATGGGGGGTCTGTTCTAAATTCAAGATTGTTTGATCAGACGGCTTGAGGTGTTAGCACTTGATCAACATCTAGAGCTGATTCGGCCTCTTGTGCGATCTTATTGTAAAAAGCCAGCCTTGCCACCACCAACTGGGATGTCTGGTGACTCGGTGAGACTTCATCACGTATCGCACAAAATGTGCCAATATCTTTGTTAATCAGCAGTGTTTGTGGCACTGGTGTAAGTATAATATCTTTCCGTGAGTTCCGGGATTTGGGCTTTGTTTTGTCAGCTAATTTAAAAGGGGAAGAAATAATGGGCATCCCTGGAGTGTTATAGCAAAAACAAAGAGGTGATGGCTGGAAGGTTTAGAATTAATCTCAACCACTGGCAACGCTCTGGACAACCCTCCAGACCACCGTTCTTCGCCTGCCAAGCCATTACAGAAGGGAAAGACCATATGCAAATCAGGCTTGGCCCCACCCCAAAAGGGGCAGTCCAGCCCGAACTGCTAGGCCACATCCCCTCTGCACGAGACCACAAGCATCCCCAAACATGTTTCGCCCTTGTTGGGGCTCATCAGTGAGGAGTAGCTTGGGTCTCTAGGCCCAGCAGGCACGGGACCCACGTCTGGGCATACCCGTCCCACTCGGGGTGACATAGCAAAAACAAAGAGGTGATGGCTGGAAGGTTTAGAATTAATCTCAACCACTGGCAACGCTCTGGGCAACCCTCCAGACCACCGTTCTTCGCCTGCCAAGCCATTACAGAAGGGAAAGACCATATGCAAATCAGGCTTGGCCCCACCCCAAGCCTGATTTGCATATGGTCTTTCCTCTTCTGTAATGGCTTGGCAGGCGAAGAACGATGGTCTGGAGGGTTGCCCCGAGCAATGCCAGTGGTTAAGATTCAGTCTAAACCTTCCAGCCATCACCTCTTTGTTTTTGCTTTGTCACCCTGAGTGGGACGGGTATGCCCAGACGTGGGTCCCGTGCCTGCTGGGCCTAGAGACCCAAGCTACTCCTCACTGATGAGCCCCAACAAGGGTAAAACATGTTTGGGGATGCTTGTGGTCTTGTGCAGAAGGGATGTGACCTAGCAGTTCGGGCTGGACTACCCCTTTTGGGGTGGGGCCAAGCCTGATTTGCATATGGTCTTTCCCCTTCTGTAATGGCTTGGCAGGCGAAGAACGATGGTCTGGAGGGTTGCCCCGAGCAATGCCAGTGGTTAAGATTCAGTCTAAACCTTCCAGCCATCACCTCTTTGTTTTTGCTTTGTCACCCTGAGTGGGACGGGTATGCCCAGACGTGGGTCCCGTGCCTGCTGGGCCTAGAGACCCAAGCTACTCCTCACTGATGAGCCCCAACAAGGGTGAAACATGTTTGGGGATGCTTGTGGTCTCGTGCAGAAGGGATGTGACCTAGCAGTTCGGGCTGGACTACCCCTTTTGGGGTGGGGCCAAGCCTGATTTGCATATGGTCTTTCCCCTTCTGTAATGGCTTGGCAGGCGAAGAACGATGGTCTGGAGGGTTGCCCCGAGCAATGCCAGTGGTTAAGATTCAGTCTAAACCTTCCAGCCATCACCTCTTTGTTTTTGCTTTGTCACCCTGAGTGGGACGGGTATGCCCAGACGTGGGTCCCGTGCCTGCTGGGCCTAGAGACCCAAGCTACTCCTCACTGATGAGCCCCAACAAGGGTGAAACATGTTTGGGGATGCTTGTGGTCTCGTGCAGAAGGGATGTGACCTAGCAGTTCGGGCTGGACTACCCCTTTTGGGGTGGGGCCAAGCCTGATTTGCATATGGTCTTTCCCCTTCTGTAATGGCTTGGCAGGCGAAGAACGATGGTCTGGAGGGTTGCCCCGAGCAATGCCAGTGGTTAAGATTCAGTCTAAACCTTCCAGCCATCACCTCTTTGTTTTTATCCCTGGAGTGTTAGGCAACATTTGTTTTTAGAGAATATAGACGGTGTAGCATGTGCGCTTCCTTTTTAACCGGATACTCTCTCACACAAAAACAAAGATCAGATTATGTTTGCACTCTCAGGTAGTTTGCAATGCCCAATTACTCAGTTTGAAGTAGTTTTATTTAGGGGTATATTAGGAGACTAAGACCCTCACCTGGCCCACCGCAGAACAGCCGCAAAACAGCCTTTCCACACAGGGTTTCACAACAGCACACGCAATGGCGCGAGCGCGTAATGGCACGAGCGCTTGGACTTTTTGTGGAATTCTGTGAGGTCAGGTGAGGGTGGGCGGGACTTGCTAGGAGTGAAGGGTTTTCGTATTACTGCACCATTGTAACACAGAACGTGGATCCTAGGTAAGAAGTTCCTAGGTGGGAGGAGTCGGTGTCAACACAGAACCTGCATCCTAGGTATGTGATTCTGGTCTCTGTAGTCCAATCGCAATTAGATTACCATGTCTGCCTTCGGCAACTCAATTTGTAAGCGCTGGGTCGTCCTTCACTGAAGTCCTGCTGCAAACTGCTGGCAGAGTCGTGCACTTAGCTTTGTTTCCATCCATCCGGGCCAAGGATGGTTGGAGAAGGTGAACTCATGTGGCTGGCAGGTACTAGCGTTGATTAATCATGGAAGATTCAAGTGATTGTTACTAAGGCAATATGATCCAAGGAGGCGGACCATTACTAGTTGGGTAATGCCCCCGGGGCCATAGTTAGAAGTCCAAGCAAAGTGATGGCTTTTACAGAGCCCCACCGGCATTTCCTGACTGGTAATGGCCCCCCTCTGATGGTCATATTGCCATTAGTACCCCAGCACATCGTACGAGTCGACCGTTTCGTCTTAACTCGAGAAAAAAGAGCAAATAAAATGGCCACCGGGGATCAGGAGAAGGGACTACATGTAGTCCTTTCTCCCTTACCATGGCGGCCATTGAAATCAATGTAAACAAAAAAAAATATGTCCGTCATGGAAAAGGGAGAAGGTACAACATGTAGTCCCTACTCACTTTGCATAGCGGCCAGTCGCGAAAGGAACCCAGGAGCCGCAGCAATGAGGGATGCTTGTCATCCGGTAATGCCCCGGTGAGGGCCAATGAGTTTGCTTGTAACAAGCTCATTTGCCCTTGCTGGGTACTAATAATTAAAAGCCTCTCTTTTGTTCAGTGTAGCCTGTGTTATGGAGTCCAGTGATCCTCTTCGGACTGCCCTCCTTCATCATACCTCCTAGTTCCTGGTGCTTGATGATTCATGAATGTTTGCTCTTGCATCCTGGGCCACACTGTTTCGCAGGGCTCTTACTCCCAGGGCCAGCATCGGCTCGGCAAATGTTCTATGTTTCAAGTTCTTAGTACCTTTTTCCTACCTTGTGAGGAATTCGACCATCTGCAAGGTGAGTGTACTTACGCCTGGGCTTTTTTTAAAGTTTTGTAATTAAAATGAATGATGGGAGATCAACCTCAGAAAATGTGTAGTGCTAATCCGCACACATTTTCCTATACTCACTGTACAAAGAACACATAGTCAAGTGCACTCCGGGGGATACAGCATACAAGAACAGTCCTCCCTGTCATGTTCAGCTGGAATGTGACAGCCATGGGTACATCAAAGTATCTCAAGAAGGAGGAAGGCAACACCTTCCTCTGGCCTTGGCCAGCCTAATTAAAATATCAAAGGCTCCGTGGATCTGGCTTCTCAGTTGTCTAGGTTCTGCTGGTGGCAGCACATACTGATGAGAGTTAATTGAAGCAGGCCTGCGAAGGGCCTTGTTCACAGAACTGACAAAAGGGGGCAGGAAACCCAACACCTTTTTTGATATGCAATGTGTCAACTTGAAGCTAGCTCCCACCCCTCTGTATGAAGGGCAGTAAATGGCATTTTTGGGACAACTGTTTACAGTAGGCAACCCCTGCAGGGAGAGCCCCTTTCAGAGGGAAAAAGTATGAGAATTGATGGAGGCAGAAGTCTGTTCTAGCTACAAAATTCAAGGGAGACTTGCGCTTTGATCACGAGTCACAGAGAGCTCAATTAACCAGAGAGACACTTTGACCCTCAACAGACAGGAAGATCGGTGCGACTTAGTAGTACATGTTGTCACCCCTTACCTTTCCGGTTGGAAAGCACTATGGTTATGGACTCATGCATAACAGAAGATTGTTGGTGGGGTCTCAGGATTGGTTCATTAAGGTAGGCTTAGCCTGTACCAATCACTGGGTCCTATTTGGCTTTAAAAGATGGTTGAGCCCCACTTTTGGCAGATCATCTGATGACTTCAAAAGGAGTAAGAAGAAGGACTCATTTGGACTCTGGCTGAAGGTACAGTCTGTCTTACAGCTTCCGTCAGTGAAGGAAGGCCAGGATTTCCAAGAGGGAGGCAAGATCCCTCCCCTAAACATCTCCCAGGGAACAGAGGGAGATACCAGACTCAAATGAGCCATCCAGCAACTCCAGCACCGGTACCCAGCCAGCACACAGTGTGCCCTGCTAGATTCTGCCAGCAATCTTCCTAAGTGGGAAGTGCCAGAGAGTCTCTAAACAAAGGGCAAGGCTATTGCCTGCAAACACTCTCCTCAGCTTTGGGCCGTCCACCTTACAGGACAACACAAGCCCTGTGAAGAAGCTAGGAGGAGCGCCACAACAAGCATCAACCAGTGTCCATATTTTAATGACATTTTCAAGACAGACGATCCCTCCGTTGTGTAGCACAGCCTACAGTCGTCCGTCCAGCCCCAATTGCTGAACTGGCTGCTGCCTGATACCCGCAGCTGTCTCCCGTCTTGAAAGCGTCCTGTAACCGACTGAACGCTGTCGAGCATCAAGATCATCTCAAGTACCAGGTACATTGTGTTTCTGTCCCCCTGGTCCTTCACCAAAGACCCTAGTGACATTTACAACCCCTTGCTGACTTGGTGCTAGAAGCAAATAACCTTGAACAGTTAAGACTGATTGCTTTACCGACTACCCTCCTGTCAGTATCCAGTGTGCTTCTCTTTTCTTCGTGAAACTGTCTGTCCTCGGTGTTCCTTTACAGGGTGGGTTGTATTTTGTAGTGTGCTAGAACTGTCTGTTATAATAATATAAAGTAGATATGTGTATACAACCTTGACTGGACACTCCCTTTTATCATTGGGTAATAATTGTATTTTCGCTGTGTTGCAACTAAACAAGAATCCACGATCTTGCGGAGATAAGCCTGCTGTTCCGTCCACGTTACCAAAATTGGACAAGGAGGTTTCTAATTGACTTGTGTTTTCTATCTGTTTCAGATCCCTTGTGGTGCACTAGAGGTGTGGGGCTGATTGATGGTTTAGAAACCGGTATTCATCCCTGGACCAGTGGTGCCTCATAAGTTGAATCGTCACATACCTTTCTTTAATTTTCTTTGCTGAGGATGTGGGAGGTAGAGGGGTTTGTAACTTGAATTTTCTCTGCTCGTCATACCTTGTTTTCCTGTTACTTGTGTGTTACGAGTGCTTTGATGTAGCTCGTGCACTTGCAGTATGGAATGGGTTTCCTCGTTTGTACTCTTGGCGCTACCCCTACTTTGCCTCTTGTCTGGCATTGTCATGTATTAAGTCCCCCACCCTTTGCTTTTTCAGCCTTTTTTCTTCCTGTGTTATTGTCATGATGTGCGGCCATTGGGTGTGTTTTGTCAATGTTCAGTATTGTGTTTAAGTTACCCTTTATAAAACCAGCTAAATTGTTAGCTTCATAGAGCTTGTCATTACATGTTGTGTAAGTTTACTTTGTACATATAACATCTCTAACAGCCATTTTGGGGAGGAGCTTGCCAAACATCATTGTTATCATAAGGAGCTTTAGAGTAACTACTCAACATCCATTTTAGAATGGATTTAATATCAGTTTTAGTGTGTACAACTTGCTGTTAATGTTAATGATGTATTCTTTCGGAGTTCTTGATCTTGCTGAGCACTGACTCTCCGTTTGATGTTTGGCAGACTACCTTTTGTTGTGTGAAATACAGCCCCTGAATGCCAGAAATAAAGAGGTCAGAGTCATTTGTAAATGCCCATTGACGTATAAGGCCAGCACAGAAATGATGATGTCAGACATGAGACCTATTGCACCAAAAACAGGCCTAAATCTCAAACGAAAGAAAGTGGGCTTAAATCTCAAAAGTGCAAAGATATGCAGAATGCATTGCAGTAAGGAAAAGAAAGACATGTGGCTGACAATGCTGTTTTACTAAATCCACGGAGAGCTGCACTTTTACTTAAAGAGACAGACGGCAGCATGTACAATATCTTTATGCAACATGAGATTGTGATCCCGTATTGAAACCAAGCTTCTTGCATTTACAAGAAATAAAAGAATTTCCTTTTTAGTTTTTCCTCATCCAAATGACAGTATGCAAAGTGCTCACTAGACTTTCAGAGTTTGAAAATGGTTTTCTCATATAACTGCCGTATACATATGGACAATCCAGAAGTGATTGTCATGTATTTTGCAACTGTGAGATTAAAGAAGTACATTACACCTGGATATAAGGCCCAGGTGTCTTATAAAAAAGTCATGTAAAATGCATTGGGTGTGAGTTTAAAAGCCATTGCTTGCAGAATTTTTACATGCAGCCGGTCATTTCGCCTAAAGATGAAACCTAGAGTATCCTGCTTGAAGACAGAATCTGTTGGTTGTGTAAAGCCCCAGGGATGTTGGAGACCTCAAAGCACTTACTTATAGAAAGCTCAGTTATGTGTACTGATTATATGACTATCCTGGGACATATGGGCCCTCATTACAAGTTTACCAGCACCGTTTTCCGGACCGGCAAACACGAGTTCTTCGGGCGGGTGCCGTACAGGTCAGACCTGGCGGGCGGAACTGCACTGCCCACAGACGGACTCGGAAACACCGGCACCATTACAACATGGTGCCGGTGTTTCCGTGGTCCTCATTCCCGCGGAGTCCTATAGGACTCCGCGGGAATGGGGATTTACAGAATTGCTGGCGCCGGGTTTACCGGACCACTGGGGTTGTAATGCCCCGGTAAATCCGGCAAGTCTGGCGCCGGTATTTCATTACGGGTCCGGTGACAGCCTGCCGGTTTTACTGGCACGGCTACTGCCGGACTCGTAATGAGGGGCATGGTGTCAAATTACAATTCGATTAAGGAAGATGCCTTCTGGTCCTATTGTCTAAATACGGAAACAGAAAGCTCCTACCTTGCTCTGTATCATCTGTGGTGTATAATTCAACATCTTCCATCTGACACAAAATAATAATTAACAGTATTATGGAGGCTATTTCCCCAATTCTTGATATTATAACTTTGGGATTCTTAGAAGAATGTTTTAGAAGAGTTTTTAATGGAAAACTGTATTTATTGTTTTAAGGAATGTGTTATAGGTAGGATGTTTTCATAAACTGTAGGCTAGCACTTGATTTAGTAACACGTCTCCCACCCAGAATTTCTTTCCCTTCGCTTGGTCTCCACAACTGGTTAACTAAGGCCACAGCCCTGGGTATCGCACTACGGAGGCTGTTAAATAATATTTAATATTAAGTGATCCATTACCAGTACTGTAGTATAAAAATATGCACTGATGTTTGTGATAGGTTTATTTAACTTGTGATTTATTATTGTGAATGCATTGTTTTAACATGTGTGAATTTGCATATGGTCAAATAATGGAATTAGAACTGTTAATTAATTTTTGTAAAAGTTAGATTGGAACTATATACAACTAAATAAATAAATAAAGATGAAACTTTACCTTTCCTCTGCTGTCCTGGGCAGAGAGAGAGAGAGAGGTCTGGTTGTCACCCATCAATCAGGGGCATTACTTAAAAGTATAGAAACAAATACACTGCCTAGATTTAAACCAAAGTGGAAACAGATAAGGCCATGCCTGTTCTTTCAGCAGAGGTGACCTTGAGGTCACAATTCCCATAAAATGTCCATAAGAGCTGCAACCAGGGCCATCACAGGCATTGAAGGGGGAGGCAAACATAAACATGAGTCAGCCTCTGGTTGATCACATGCTTAAGGAAAAATTAAAATGAAAGCGAATAAAGAAAGAAATTGCAGTTTAGTTAATAGAAAAATACATATTGTTGCATAAAAAGGGCAGCGTATATCTCACAACGATAATTCCAGACTTTTATTAAAGGTAACAGTAACCCCCTTTGAACCATGCTTAAACAATGTTTGTGTGATAATCATAACTAAAGTTATTAATGAAAATTTGATTTGGGCCTTCCTTTGATTCGGAGAGATTTCAAAGTTGGTGTGAGGGTAAAGGAAATAATTAACATGGGATCTATGAAGAGGCATATTTTTCACTGATACGGCTGCTGAGTAAATGAAGAAAACCTGTATCTCTGCATAGGAATGGCTTGCCGACTTTAGAATAGCATCATCTGCCTTGCCTTAAAATGTAGTTCTTAAAATATATTCATACATGTAAAGATTTGAAAAATTAAGGTACTTGCCATGTTGACAGATTTTTAGAGTTTTGAACATACCGAGCCCACATGTCAGTTTGGGATGACAAAGCTTTCTCCTCTCACAGCTGTCCTAACTCTCACCCCTCGTCTCATTGTCCTATTCGCACACAGGTGGGTAGAGAAAACCAACCAATCGATTTTGCGGGAATCATGACACGTTTGTGATGTCATTTACGCTATCAGTAGACCAGTTTGCATTAGAACTGGGCTTTTTCAATTATTCTGGGCGGCAACCTGCTGCTGAACTCTTGCGAGAAACAACCAAGCAGAGAGATCCCAAATCTTGCATTTGAGACAGGGACAAGGAGACATAGAAGCTGACTGGGACCCATTGGAGGATTCAGAGGAGACTATCCTTGACTGACACCTTGCTGTCCCACAGGTGCACTACTGTTCCCTGAAGCTAATTACAAGGCCTTTCATGTAAGTACAACTATCCCCAAAGCAATAGATTGTGTGGGCCCTGCATTTTCAAGCATTGTTTTACTTATTTTGCCATAGCAAAATATCCTGTTTGTCTGTTTAGATCCTTAGCATATTTAATTAAAGTAAATCAATTAATTCCCCTATAGAAATCACAGGATGTATTTTGTTCGCATTTGAAACAAACAAGCTGTTCCCAGTGTGTTTTGAGCTGGTATGGACATAAAGATTTGCCAAAAGAATGAATACTAAAACCCTGTTTCCATGTGAGCATGCAGGGTGCAAAACGAAATTCCCCATTGATCCCCTTCATTTTAAATCAGAAGTGTGAAGCCTGGTATTTCCTTTGCATGTGTGGTAAAAAAATAAAACTGCCCTTTGCTCCCATTGTGCTCTGACCAAAACCACAAATAATGTTCCCATTGCTTTTCTTTCCCTCATATTGCATCTAGGGTAATCAGTAGAAAGACGATTTTTCCCACTGAATCCCTTTTTCCTTTTTTATCAGAATGCCAAAATGATTTTCCGATTTCATTCGCACTCTCTGCCACAGGCCTTCAATTCATTTTTTTATCTCTATGGAACGCTTCCCAAATGTGCATGTCATCCTTGCGCAGGGGCCATGCTAATCTTCTCTGTATCGTTCCAATTTTAGAATATGTGCTGCCGAAGCGAGGACCTGGCCTTCAATTCAGAGTGTTCAAGTCTAATTGGTGTTTGGAGTGTGGGGGTTGCTGGGAGAAAAGGTATTATAACCAATCAGCAATCAGTGTGTGTCTTGAAATGTTGTTTTTCTGTATTGGTGGATGATTTGACAAGAAAGCTGTGGGACATTGTGACTGCATATCTCAGTATTATCTCTGTGTTGGTGCCTTTACGGGAAGTCATTTTTGTTCTTGTGTTGCCACAGCACTGGTGGCTGATGTTAGTCTGTTTGTCAAATTTGATTTAAATAAATTAATAAATCTATATTCCTAATACACACTGGCCTGGTTCTTAGTCCATTGTGGCACAGGGTATTTGTTGGGGTTGGGTTCCAGACGGGTTGGAGGCCTTAACAAATAGGACCTGAATCAAAATCATAGTGATTTGTTGTGTACCACATTCATTGGGGGAAAGGAACTCCCTAAGTTGAGTGTGACCACGTAATAAACCACAACACTTTGTCAACATCTTTTGTTAGTTGCCACCCTTTGGCAACCCGATTTTTAAATGTTTGTTGTTGTATATGTTATGTTATGTTACTTGGCATTTATATAGCGCCTTATATATCATTGGTATGACCTCAAAGCGCTGGTAAATTGAACCCCCTTCGGGAATCTCTCCTTCAGGTCAGTAGAGAGAAATAGTGTTGTATGGTGCGTGGGCGCACCGGATATGTGTGCAGCTGGTGTAGTTGTCGGATTATAGCTGCTACCTAGCAATAGGTGTGGTGCTGGAGATATCAGTTGGATGTATGCAGTCTGGTGGGTGGACACCTAGACTGGGTTCTGGCTGCGTTAGGCTTGAGGAACACCTATGTGAGCAGCTAGACGGAATGTGCTCGGCTAGCTGCCTTGTATTGGGTGATGGGTGTTCATGGGGTCGTGTTCGTATATCCCTTTTATATCTGAACGTTGTAGATGAGGAAGTTGAAAACTCCTGTTGGCAAGTTCAGAGGTGAGCTCCATAGTCTTGCTGAGCACATCAAGGTCTGTCTGTCTGACCAGACAGAACGACTGATCCCATAGTTGGGAGTGAAAAATCAGGCAACTTTGTATTGTGATTGGACAGTGTGCAAAGCAAGACCTCCTGCATCTGCTGTGCTGAAAGAGACATTAATGAGGAGTCCTTTCCAGGGGTGCAATTTTAAGGGGAATGGGTGCAAAGGGGTGTTTGCCCCTCCAACTTTTGTGGCACGCCATTTGTCCCACTCATTTGGCGGGGGCCTCTTTCGTTTAGATGCCATATCCCCCCAACATTTTCAGCAAAGTTACTCCACTGGTCCATTGTTATTTTGCAGCCTTTGTTATTTTGCCTGGGCTGCCTCTGCTGGGCCCTAAGGCCGTGATTTCATTTCACTGTAAGTTGTAGCTACCCCTGGGTGGTGCTGTGATTAGAAAGTTGTAGTCTTACTTTAGTGTTGAACTTTGGGCTGGACGGAGCCACATTTTTGTTAAACTCCCCACTCCTGCGGTGGAGCGGGGAGGTAATCACTTCAATAAGACGCCAATGCATCAGCACCCTATTATTATATTATATTACAGTAGGTCGCCTGCCGCGCCATCTCCCACCACGCCTGCTCAGGGAGCCCTTTGGCATGGGGCTAATGTGGTTCCCAGGATGGTCACCCTGCCCGCCCATCCCTGGGAGTCAGTAATCGAATACAATAATATGAACACAAATAGGGGAATAGACTATTTAGGAACAGTTATAAGCAGGAGGGGAACATAGGTTTCCTGGCAGTGGGTAAGCTACTGTTTAATATATCGCGCCCAGCCTGTAAGCGCAGGACCCAGTATCAAGACCCTGCGCATTGCTCGTTTTAAAGACTAGTGCGGTGCCCCTGAGCTATCCAGCCGTACTTGGGAGGGGGTGTTTGGGGAGGGAAAGGCGGTTTCAGCCCAGGTCAGGGCTGATCGCAGATGGTCTGTCTCCCATGGGGGCTAGATTTTCCAAAGGGAGAAAATGCCTACACAATGCGAATTGGTGTCTTATTATAAGGAGGACGTGAAGGGACGCGAAATGAAACTAAAATGGCAGTTCTGAAGATTTCCTACAGTGTAAGTGCTTAGGTTGCGAGGGTCTCTCAAATGACAAGATTGACTCCTGGTGTCTGTGACAAAATTGACTCCTGGTGTCTGGCGAGTAAAAGCGTTCCCTTGGAAGTGTTTGTAGATCCTGGAAAGATTTCATGAAAGGGGTTCCGGCGGGCTCCTCTCATCAGCCAGCCCAAAACCAAACCCCAGTGAACCGAGTGCGGTGAAACCAGGAGATGTCGAAAAGGTGGAGGCGGTTGCTCGTCTGAGGAAGAAAAGGGGGTGCGCTGGAAGCCCGAGCAAATGAGACGGCAAAGCCACCCAGCCTTCAAAGAGCTGAACACCAGAAGGATTAAACACAAAGGCTTTTCTCCCCTTCTTTTCTTTTTTTAGTGACTGGCCAGCAATTTTCTGGGTGTATCATCCCTGCCCCGTTGGCTTTTGCCACAAAAACAGAACTTATTTTTAGTAGCCAATCCAAACTTCCCTGAAATCTGAAAAAAACGCACAGTGCCTGGTTTTGCTAAGCAGGGAAGACAGAGTGCCCTTTGAGGCTGCGTGTGCCATGCCCTGTGCTGCCCCAGAAAGGCACCGGAGAGCGTCCACCGCAGGAGGCGGCACCATGGAGTCCGGCAGCGCTCTACCTCTCCGCTCCCTGCTCATCCTGCTCCTCTCAGGTAAGGGTTCCGGCTGACGATACTCCCTCGGCTCCCTTCCCTCACCCCCATCACCTGCCTCGTTGCCTTGTTTGCCATGTAAAGGCACCTACGCCGCCATACCTCCTAGAGAGGTTTCACGGCGCCGCTTTGGAGCCTGCAAAACGGTGCGAAAAGACAGCATTTTATCCTGCAAAAAGGTGTTTCATGTTCTCGTTGCAATCCTGAATGTTTTTTTTTATTTAGCTGCTGATCGCAAATGAATACAATTTTAGTTTTGTTTTTGTGTCAGAGCTACAGAGGTTTTGCTATCCCTGTATACGTGCCCTTATTTTTGGACTGAAACATAGTTTTTGTCTTTGTACAGTTATAATAAGATCCATTGCAATGGCCAATAACTACACTACCTATTGCAGCGCTTAGAAGTGCAAGTAATCCGGTATTAAGCACTATGTAAAGGCATGATATCGGCTTTATTATTGTTATTGTAAACGTTTGCACATTAGGCTGTCTCAAAGGTTTGTGAAAGTGTTTGTGGGATGACTAATGTGTGCTGAAATTCGGTAGATAGGTACAGGGCACTTTCCAGACAAGTTGGTGCCCAAGGCGAAAACCCAGAATGCGCCGCACCCCCCCCCCCCACACCCCCAGACTGGCACACGTCACCTATGTGTCGTGGGACGAAACCCCTCCTCGGTATGAATAAATAATTACTATATAAATCGAACTGGTTTCATTACATTGTAATGCAAGTACTTTACAGAAGAATTCTAATGTGAAAATAGCTGTTGCTGTCCAAGCAAATGTTTTTTTCTGTCACCTGCTCTTAGGGAAGGCCTTGCCTGAGTGCAGTTTCAAACTGTCCATACTGGCACACTCTGGTGTGACCAATCTGCCCCGGTCTGAGGGCCCACTGACCACTGGCCCTGTGTTGCATGCGTTCTGTTCGTACCACCTCCCTTGTATTTCGCAAGGGGCAATACTAGACCAACCATGTGAATTATTTTCTGATGGAAGGTAATCCTTCCAAGATGGGAAGTCCGGTACACTCTTATTGTACACTTTCAAAATCACTCTATGAGAGTGGAAAAGGGGACAAGTAGCACCAATGAGGGTTCCTATATGCTTTGCATTAAATCACAGAGCATTTCAGGACTAGAGCAGTGATCAGACATCTCTATATTGGATAAGCACCTCTGTGATAAAAGGATTGTATGTGTGAATCTCTACATTCATAACAGATGCATGGCTTGGTGCTCAAAACACTCACCCAACATTAAAATGTTTGTAACCATAAATAAAACATACTCATTTGGACAGCTTAATTTTTTCATGCAAGTATAAAATGGCTGCAACATCAGACACTCAAATGGGGTACAAGGGTTCTTTTGGTTCTTGTTTCTAAAGAATTTTAGGTGAGGAAGGGCTGAGTCTCAGTGTGAGCATGCCAAACCCCCAATACAGAAACATCTTTTGGCAATTATATCTATAGACAGGACAGGCTACTGTAGAAGAGAGACCATATAAACAATGCACAGATGGGTTACACAGAAAGGATTGTACCTCTGACAAACTTTAGCCTGACCGGCAATAAGCTGATGAAGCATTTTAAACAAATCGGCTTCTAATTCATGGTGAAGGTTCCACAGTTCCTCGGCCACTACCTCCTCACTATTACTCAGGTCTCGGGGGTTATTTCTGCAAAAACCTGCCTGCCCATGCTTTATCTAACAGAGCTTATAAGTGCAGGCCTGCAGCTATTGAAAATCATGCAGTGGCAGTGTAGAAAGGCCGTTTGGCCTAGGGGATTTATAATTTGTGGCAACTTCTTGGATTGCTTCATGCATTTAAGTGTGGGCATAGTATGGCATGCTTGTCAGAGCCACATGCCACATACACAAAATGTTCCAGTATGCTATTGTATGGACTTGGGACACACCAGACAAAAACAGACATATGTGCTGGTGCATATGGGAGTTCCACAATAGAATACCAAAATTGTGTGCTGCACAAGCCAACAGGGTGGTGGCTTGTGCAGCGCACAAAACATTGCTGCGTTGATTTGCCATGAACTACTGTCTACATGGTGACACACAATGAACTCTACTTTCCTAATCAAGGTGCCAAGTGAAATTGAGTTGCCACCTGGTGTGCGCTAGGCAGTGGCTGGTTTGTTTAGAAAATTAAAAGACCTTTGATTCTGAACACATACATTTTGTCCATGTCCCAGAGGAGGCACTAGAATACTTAAGCAAAAAAATTAGAGTTAACCTTCCAAAAAAGTAATATACAAAAAAACATGTTCTTGTTTCAAATAAAGAGACATGAAAATAAAGAAGATTGTTTAAAACATTTTCTGTGTGGCATTTTAAAAATAGAATAAAAATGCCCCATGTTCAGTTCTTAAAACTGAAATGTTAATGAGATACTGTGTAAAAACAATGGCTTGTTAAGTGAGACATCCCTCATAAATTGCCCCACTTGAAAGGCTATCACCACAAAGAAGGAGGAGCACAGGGTGTGTGACTCCAGAGCATCTCACACGCTGCGTTTGGAATATGCATTCCTTTGTTAGCATATTCCAAAGCATCGCATCGCAGTCATCCAAAAGTCGGCAGAGAGCAGCTCGCTGCACATTGCAGGGGAGCGCTCACCGGCACAGCAGGCTGCTTAATCTTTTGTGCGGCCATGTCAGAGTCAGCTTTCTGGGTGGGCCCATTACTGCGCCCCCCTCCTGAGCGGTTTAGCTCTGCTCCCTGGGGCGGGGTGGCACAGGGTCAGAGAGCCTCACTGACTTAAGTAACGTTACACTGGTCAGAAGAGGCACAGGCAGCACCTGCTGCCGCTACTTGCCGCAGTACTATCGCATCCCCCAGGGCAATCGCACCCTCCCAGGCTTAATTTCCCGCTGCCTGGGCAATAGTGCCCCCTGGGGCAATTGCCCCCTGGCAACAGCCGCTTCGCCCGGGTCAAGAAACGGGCCTGGGTAGGTATAATATTTTGAGCCAAAGCTGAAAAAGGCATGATACTACAACTAGCAGTGCTTTTAGTATCGCTCACTCTCCCCCTTCCCTGGCCCCCCAGCCCCTATACCCTCCCCCACTCGCGTGACTAGAATGTGTTTTGGTTTACTTTTGGTGTCTCAAAAAGCAGAAGGTGCAAGTATCAACCACGTGGAATGAACAATCCGGTTCCAAATTCTCAAAGAGCATTTTGTTAACACAAAGCATCACTCCAGGTGTTTTGGACTACAATTCCCATGATCCCTTGCTGTTCACTATGCTGGCCAGGGCTCCATAGTGATCACTTAAGGTCCAATCCTTTGTAACACCTAGTTTCCAATCAGTACTTGTCCCTGCGCTGGGACCAAGATTCATTCAAATGTGTGCATAAATCTCGCAAAGGCCGCACTCCAAGAAGGATACCGTGCGAGCCTGCCCGCAGAATAGTAAATTTACGCCCGCATATTCATGGAATTCACTGCGCAAAGCAACCGTATTCGCAATTCGTGCCCAGAACGTCCCCAACGCGCCCCCACGCAAAGCACAAACAGCCATAACAGTTACCTATGCGTGACCCCCTGGGTGCGAATACACGCACCCTTCAAACAGTGTGGCGTCCCCCGCAGGCAGACCTGCATCTCGGGGACCCTGTGCAGGGTCCCCCGTAACTGTTGCCGGCACCCGACAACATGCGTATGAACTATCGTAACTCGGATACTGAAAATCTGCGTAAGAACCCCCGTAAACCGTTTGTGCACTCCGCTACACAGCATACGCGCACCCCTAGGTTAGATCGGAACCCTGGTTGTGTACACGCACCACTATATCCGACATGCAAAACCGCCTCTGCACTGCGATTCCTACGTGCAAGTGTACTTACGCCTGCCTTCGGGTGGCGGATAGTACAAAGGACTTGCATGGCCAATTCCCTGCCTAGAGGTTGCACGCTTGAATCAATGAATACATTGCTTGTCGTGCAATTGTGGGCGTGCGATGAACTGCCTGCGGCCCGTCCCTCGTAACACCCACTTTTTTGCATGTTCTTCCCCATTTTCCATGTTCTGCCACCTACTCTGCCCCCTCCGCCGGCCTCGCCCACGCTCTGCATGGTGTCTCGCGCAAGGCACTCGACAGCTCGCAGAGACATGCAGAGCCTGCGTGAACTTCATGCAAGTCCTGGAGAAGTACCGTGCATTCGATTCCATGAATCGACAAAAGCGGATTTGTGCACTGTTTGGTGCGCAAGCCTATTTTCTGTGCAAATAATCCATGAATCGGACCCTAAGTAACCTATGGATTCATGTTTCAGCACATTGACACAATGCCGGCTCAAGGTGTCAAGGTGCCCTCGGAGGGTGCAGTCTCACAAGGGCGCCCCCACAGCGCAGGGCGCTTTGCCTTCAGCTCAGGGTCATGTAAACAACACCTATTAAAGAATCACAGCATGACTCTTTAATGGGCGCTGTTAGTGTTTGCATGACACTGAGCTGGTGGCAAGGCGCCCTTAAACATACTTACAAGAACAGCAGTGGGCTAATTTGGCCCCCTGATCTTCTGTATTTGTGGTGGGCGGGGCACAGGGACTTGGCAGACCTGGGGCCAGTACTTCATGCAATAGATATCAGAGCAGTGTAGGAAAAGAAGTAGTGGGAGTATGTTCCCTGCTGGCCTGCCCCTGCTCCCCAAAAACCCCATCGCCATATCGCCTCCCAAGTGCAATCCAAACCCCCAAACAACGCACCTGCTGTTATGGGGAATGTTCAGCGCAGTGCATTGAATTGCAGGTTTAAACTTCTTCCTACACTATTTTTTTAAAGCAAACCACTCCGGAGCGGTCTCTTTTTAGAATGAAAGTATAAGAACAGTAAAAAAAACATTTTAAGTAGATGAGCACCGCTACCAACCGTTCCCGCCCACTTCGACCACTGCATCAGAGCATCACTGAGTGTTTGCCATGTTACTGCTGCTAGAAGGCCTTAGAATTGGGCACAACTAGAAACTGAACCATCAATGTGTACAAGTGAGGCACAGCACGGGCACGGGAAGAACAAGTCTCCTCCACACTGCCCTTCACTCATCTCTGGAGCAGGGTTTTCTCCAACTCGTGGGTCGGAAATCAATACATAATGGAAAGGGGTGCGGTTCATAGTTATATTACAGACGAAGGAACATGTAGGATAGCCCTAGAGACACACTGGTGTGACTGCACGGGTGCCTACATTTCCAGCCGCGTGGAACCTCAGACATTGTGCAACTATGCATATAAATATATATATATAGTACCAGTAGCCACCACCGTAAAACAACAAGACACCTCCTTTGGAAGCAAGGGTGCAGTGGCATGTGTCTGGAATGAGGGGGTGCATCTGCCTGAGGGATGTGTGAGGAAAGTCCAAAGATCCTATCAGCTTGATATTGCATGTGTTCCACTGCAGGTGACATTTCAATGATACCACTGGGTTATACTGCGATACCTCTGCAAGCCAGTGGGATACCTTTGCAATCTACTTCAATACCTCTGGTCTACTGCGATACCTCTGTGGTCAACAGCCATACCACCACGGTCTATTACAACACCACTGCGATTTTCTGCGATAACTCTGATCGACTGCGTTTTCACTATGATACATGCGGGATCTGCGGCGATGCCTTTGCAAACTACTGCGATACCTCTGCAATCTAGTGCGATACCTCTGCAGTCAACTGCGATACCTCTGCGGTCTATTGCGATACCTCTGGGGTCTACTACAATATCACTGCGATATTCTGCGACAACTCTGATCGACTGCGATTTCATTACGATACCTGTGGGATCTGAGGTGATACCTCTGCAAACTACTGCAATACCTCTGCAATCTACTGCGATACCTCTGTGGTCGACTGCGATAGCTCTGCGGTCGACTGCGTTCGCGATTAAGCAAAACATCCTTTTAATATTGCAGGGACCCAGAGGCTCCATCCAGCTATTGGACACTACCGCCCACATAGCTGCCCATTGCCACACAATTAGTGTGCCTATGGCAGTTGGTGTTGGCTAGTCTGTGACATTTGTGAAAACACGATGATCTTTGACCTCTGCAACGGCTTCCTGCTTGGTTCATGACTGGACACCCTTTGTTTGTTGGAACCTTCAGGCAGGTTAAGAGGACGGATGGGGTTCCAAGCAGTGCCAATGGCAATGGCTGGATTATGGGACTGTGGAGCCCTGTCCTCCTTGTCAGGAAGGCCACTGGACAGACATCAAGCCTTAATAGCCCTGGCTCAGGGGTCTGAACTGAAGGGCAGACTTGGAGATTTAAGCACTGAAGCAGAGGCGTGTACCGAATGGAAGGCATCAAAGCACCTCCCACAACTACCACATGTGGGTCAAGCAGGCCCTTACGATGAACTGCGCGGCCTACATAGCTCTGTGAAGGTAGCAGGGCCAAAGGTCGACATCAAAAATAGAGATCACCTAAAGAGTGCCCGCTAAACGTCGACCAGTCCAAAGCTGTGGAGGACGAAAGGCGACATCAAAGGGGCTAATAAAGTGAACCGGAAATGGAAAGGAAACGGTACCAGACTAACAGAGGTAGGCTGAGTAGTGTGGGTTCACTTTGCTTCTCTTACCAGATCCACACATAAGTAATAAATCACAGACAACTTATGTGTATGGAAAAGTTGTAGGCCGTAGGCATTTTATTTTCTTACAGAAAATACAACACAATAAAATAATTACACTGCCATATGCTTTTGGGCACATTGTGTCCAGTCCCGAAGTTGCCCAAGGCTCCTCCTGAGTCCTTGTTATCCCTGTGCCTTCGTTCCTGGGCACATGCCGCCTACAACATGTCTTGGACCCAAAGCAAGTGGGTACTCATGTATCTACCTCAGAAGGATGAAAGGCTCAGTTGGTCTTGCTGGGATTCAAACTTGCGACCTGCAGATTACGCACAGATCGTAGTAGCAGCAAGCCCAAAACCTGCTGAGCAATCTTACACTACAAGGTGCAAAAGTTGTTATGGGACATGTTTCACAGCCTCATTTCCATTATGCGTAAGAGAGAATTTGCATCGAGCGATTCTAACAATGTGTATTTTTTTGGCTTCATTGACACTTCTCCAGGCAAGCAAGCACCAAGGACTTCTCTTGCCTCGTTAATATGTGTATGCATCTCCCATGGTTACCAGACTAAAGGACTTCCCTCTCCAATGCAGGAGCAATGCATACTATGGTGATATGGCTGCATTTGTGGCACAAGACATGTACGTCCCCCACATGGAGATCCGAACGGCCTCTTACTGTTGGCTCCCTGTGCATTTGGCAAGAGTTCCTCCATGGATAGCATTTCCAGGTGTATGGAAGCCGATGTCAGCTGACCAGGCACCTGCGGTCGACCCCGCCCCCTTTACCATGGGTAGATCTCAAACAAGGCTTGTGCCTTTAAACAGCGTTCATTATCGCTCCAAACGCGGGTGCTTTATGAAGCCTGTCTGTTTGCAAGCAGGTGTTCTTTCGATGGACATTTTACCCCAAAAATTCCATTTAAAAACTCGGATTTTTAAAAAATATTTCGGCGGTTTCCCCCCAATCCTCTCCCTCCCCATATTGTAAACCCTATCCCAATCCCTGCCAATGTTCCCTCTAAGCTGTGCGCATGTGCGCTTGCCCAGCTTCCTTCTTGGTGCCGCTCAGATGATTTTTAGCAGCGCACACAGACAATTCTCACCTATTCAAAAAGATTTAATAGGGCACAAGCCACAGCAATTACCTGAAATGTTCTTTCTCTTAAAATAAGCATCTAGTCTTGATATTCTGCTCATTTGGATTTGCAAGGGTAACTGTAAACATCTAGAATCCCTAACAGCAAAATACACACAAAACAGGTCAAAAACTAATATGAAAAACTGGCTCCGTGAACAGAAGAGTCTAACCAAGTATGCCTGCACACATTAACCAAATAACGTTTGCTCCCCACCCATGACTCCTAAACTTGACTACCACACTTTCACCTTATGACTCTAACTTCTGCCCCAGAACACATTATGATGCTAATGGACAACCTTGACTCTTCCTCTCTTGGCTCTGCGAAACGCTAGCAGATGTGTAGCTACATCCACTTGTTTTATGTTTTTTGTAATATGAATAACGTTCACCCACCAGAATTTCTGTTGCTCATTGTGCCTTACCAAAAGCATCACCCATGCTATATAATAGAACTACCAGCTCAAATATGAGATACTGATTGTAAGTAAGTAGGCTACTTGGATGTTTAACCTTATCCCATACTGCCTCTTCTTATACATATGTCACACAAGTGCTTTGAAGCAGCCCCCTTGCAAGTAAACACATTATAAGACTCAAATATTAATTTGCCCTTTAATGATTTTGAGAAAACAAATGTGTCTCCTACTTTAGCATTTCTATCTTTACCCTATAAGTGGAGAGCAACATTGCAATATCATTCACTTTGCCTACAACGGATAATGGGTACGGACTATGCCTGGAATTACTCATCCATAGTATCACGGCACTGGATATTCAGACAGTAGAATGCTTTTCACACAATCTGCATAGTTTCCAAGTGTTCAGTGTTCCCTTGGGCATAAACCGTCACACATTATATGGTAACTCGCTGCTATACAAAAACGGTTTCACTGAGCACCGGTGTAATTCTACACAATGGCCCTCATTATGACCCAGGCGGTAAGTTACCGCCTGGGTCGTACCCTTACCACCATGGCGTAAACTATGTTTACGCCATGGTGGTTGGCGGATTTACCGCCCCAGTCCAAGGTGAGTGGGGCGGTAAATCCCCATTTCCCATTTTACCCTTCCCCATTCCCATTTTTGCCCCATAGGGCATAATGGGAATGGGGAAAGGCGCTAATTACGCCACCGTAAATTACTTAACACCGTTTAGACAACAGCACCTTCTTTTTATTTCCATGCGCAGCTGCTGAGGGCTTTTTAATATAACCACGTGTTCTGTGTGTATCGTCTCTAGCATCTCCCTGCATCTTATTTAACTGATAACAAAGAATGACAGAAGAGGGATCCATAGTTACAGAACAAGGCACTCATTCAGTTGTATCTCTGATGAATTGATGCCATCAACTTGAAATGCATATATATGTGATTTTCTTCAACAGGGCTCCATAATAAACCTCAGTAAGGCTCTTGTTTAAATTTGATCTAGGCTGTGGTGCAGAAGGGTGGGCAAAACTATAGCCTCTATAATGTGCCCTGCAATTTCACTCCCTATGTCAGGGGTAGAAGCAGCGCTCTAGTCAGATTTTGCTCCCTACCTGGAGTGAAATGATTTTTGAGGGAGTAAAAAAGTAATTAGCTTTGCCAATAGGGATACTTTCTGTGTAATAAAAGGTGTTCTTTCCCCATAAAATTCCTCTTGAGATCGGGCATTAATATTATTAAAGTTCCTTCCTATGCCGCTGCTCTACTGGTCACTAATTCAAAAAAATATCAGTGGAGCTTTGTGGGTTGAAGCAATGATATGTGTAGTATCTTGGGTGGCAGGGATTATCAAGTAGTAAGCAGGAACCACTCCAGAGCCAGATATGTACAAAAGGTAAGCTTGCTTTATTGTTCCAGTTACAGGGAGGAAGGTGAGTAAGGATAGCAGGAAACTAGCTTCTACTCCGTCTGGCTCTCTATCTCTTTCCCCACCAACCGTCATCCCTGGAACCTAGGCGCCACCTAGATTCCAGACCCCTCAGCACATTCCATCCTCCACTCCACTTACACACACACACAGCTCATCCTGCCAGGTGCTAGGCCACTACAATATGTTCATTGTTTCTTGTTTTTGTTAGGTACATTTGTTTAGGGAGTACAAATTGATGTTGCATATGTCTCTTAGCTATAATGCTGGTGTCATCACTACCCACAAAACAACATAATGTGGATAGTAAGCAGAGTCACTGGAATTTTTGATCATCATATTCTGAGATGCAGTTATTTTGATACAATTATCAGCCTTACACACATCATTAGAAGCATGTTCTCCTGGCCCTTGAATTACTTCATTAAAGTGGCACTTGAACTCCAATCAGCATATTTTTTGACCCATTGTTTTTAATTGACATTAGTCCATTGGCAAATGTATTCTTTCTGAATTTCTTGACAGCCACATCAGTTATGACATGTGATATGTGTATTTTGTAATACACGTGACATGAGTGATTTTCCAGTGGCATAAAACATACATTTTTCTTTGCATACAAAGTATGTTTGCAAGGTACTTTGGCAGATGTTGAAGTCTTGGACTGGTTGATGTGTTTTCTGTATAATCACATATGATTGTATAATCACATATGACATATTTTATTTAAGCCAATGTGTTTGGAAAATGTGTCATGATCTCTGCTTCCAAAAGATCAGGACTTGCCCGACTCCCTTGGAAGCAGACCCATAACCCCGGTTCCGAGTGCCAGCCAGTCCCAATTGGGACCTTTTGGACCCTGTCCTGGCGCCAGTGGCACCAGGCTCATAAAGATGCCCAGTCCCAGCGCTGGAAGCGCCGGGCTCATAATGCTTGGGTGGACTTACCTGCAGCAGACCATGCTGCTTACTTACCTGCCAGTTGAACCCCTGATCCTCTTCTGTTTGGGACTACTTTTCCTGTTGGGTGGGGCAGGAGCCACTCCCTAGGTTCAGAACACTGGAACTCTTCTGGAAAGCAGGAACTCTTTTCTTACCTAGGCGTGGCTGTGGAAGGAGACACCTAAGCACTACAGGAGGCTATTTAAACCACACCCGATAGATGAATCTTGCTTTGCGTTATTCTGCATTCTCTGCAGCAGAACGCTCATCGTGTCTTCTGCTTCTGATCCTGGGCCTAAGGGAACAAAGGCTTACCATCCTGGAATCCAGTCTTCAGCAGCACCTGTAAAGACAAAGAAAGAACAGGTTAGCACTACGGTCTTCAGTGGCAGCGCATCTCTTACCTGGTCCATCGGCTGTCACCAATGCCTCGCGCTGCATTCCGGCATCTGAAAGACAAAGGCTTACCTACTCTTCGCATGCTCCGGAGGTCTTCGCACTGCATTCCGGCATCTGAAAGACAAAAGCTTACCAGCTCTTCACACGCTCCGGAGGCCTTCGGCGCTGCATCCCGCATCTGAAAGACAAAAGAAGGTGCGTTTAAAGACATTGGGCAACTTTATTACTCACGTGCCATTACTCCTTCCCACGCCGAATCCAGTGGGTATTCCAGCACCCTTCAGCTTCTCTAAAGCTCCGAACTTGTACCTGCAAGATAAAAGGGACAGTTAGTGCGCATCGTGAAGCAGGCTACAAGCGCTTACTTACGTGCTTCCAGGCGCTTCTATTCCTCACGCGGGTTCGATCCTCAACTCTCATCAGCCCGCCATCCGCCATCGCCGGAACCCTGCAAAACAAGAGATATCATTACAAAAGACTTTTAAGACATTTGAAGTGCCCAGAACTTACCGTTCGTGCAGTTAACGACGGACAGCAGTCCTCTGAGGTCAAGAGGCCTGCACCCTTATCCAGTGAAGAAACTGGTTACGGCACCCTGCCCCGAGGCAGATGGAGAGCTCGGCGTTCACTTACCTAAGGTGAGGGTGTTAACCTTTGGGGTTCTACAGGAGAAGAGAAAGGGAAGAGGAGAGAGGCACCCAATAACCCCAGTTCATTAATCCCATATTTTCTATCTGCAGACATCTTACTCTTCGAGTCAGACATACAGTGCACAGAGGTCCAGCCCAAAGAGCCAACCGTGTGTTACACATCACCTTTGAAGATACGGCATTCACCCAGTCAAGACCGGCGCCTCTGCGGGAATCAGGTGAGCATTACAGAACGCAAAGCCTATTGCAAAACTCCCACCCAGGCGCTATGGAAACCTCGGATACCGACCAGCTAGCCCAGTTACTTGGGGAACTAAGAGCAGAAGTGCATGCAGCCCGTCAGGAAACGAATGCTCTAAGAAGGGAACTGATTATTTCCAAGGAGCGAACAGACGATCTCGCTAGACAATTGCTACAGTCACAAGCCGGACAAACTCCGTTACCCGCATCAGGGGCAAATCTTCCTTCAACATCCTCTACGAACCCAGTGCAGATCAACCTACCTGGGAATGTACCTCTGGCTCCGCCCGAACGATTTTCTAGTGACCCAAAGAGGTTTGCAGTATTTATTAATCAGTGCCGGTTGCACTTCTTATGCCGGCCAGCAGCCTTTCCAACTGATCAAGCTAAGGTAGCTTTCGTGCTTTCGTACCTTAGTGGCAATGCGGCAGACTGGTCGATCCCTCTAGTTAATCAAGATGATCCGGTTCTCCATGATTTTCAAGCTTTTCAGCTCAGTATGGAAAAACTGTTTGCAAGACATTCACAGGGGCAGGCCTTGGACAATGAGCTCCTTTCATTGCGACAGGGTAATCAAGACCTTTTGGCTTATATTGCGTCTTTCAACAGACTGATAGTGGAAACTCGATGGCCTGAGGACAAAAGGATTATGCTGTTTTATAGAGATCTACGTGGAGAGCTCAAAGATGTGTTAGCCCAAGTAGTGAATCCCCCGCAAGACTGTTCGGACTATATTGACTTAGTCATTCAAATTGACCACAGACTGCAGAACAGGAAGGCCAATCGTTCCAAGTTTGATGCTCGAGTATTTTCCAAACCACCAACTCCTACCAAAGGAGTAGACTCCGGGGAACCCATGCAAATAGGGTGCCTGAAAGGACCACTAACACAAAAGGAGCGGGAAAGGAGAAAACAGCTGCAATTATGCCTCTATTGCGGAAACTCGGGGCACTTTCTTCGAGACTGTCCGGTGAAACCTGCCAAGAAGGCAGTAGGAGCTGCAGTTACCAGGGTCACAAACTCTGAGCAGGGAAACAACCTCGCCCGACAAGAACAGAGGTCCTCTTGCCGAGCGTTAAAACCAGTTCCGTGACCTCGCATTTCGTGATACCAATGGTCCTCATTAGCCCTGAACATCCGGATCGGTTACATGCGATTGAAGCTTACGTCGACAGCGGTGCCATCGGCAATTATGTGGATCATGAAATGGTTTTGAGGATGAATCTGACTCTTTGTCCAAAGGCTGTAAAGGACGTCATTACTACGGTGGATGGTACGGAGATAGCCTCCGGACCAGTAACGCATACCACCCAAGAAGTGACGCTAGTAAGTCAAGATGGACACCATGAGAAGATCGTGTTCGATGTGATCAAGGCCCCTCAGTTCCAGATTATTCTAGGAATTCCTTGGTTAGAGAAGCACAATCCTCAGATCGATAAGCAAGCAAGAACGGTTCAGTTTCCAGAATGTGTCTCTACTTGTCACCCTCGACCTGGTGTTGCACTGGCAGCAATTTCCTCGGAGGCTCCTCAGTTACCTCCTGAATACCTAGAATTCCAAGATGTTTTCCGGAAGGATCAGGCTAACTCTCTACCTCCTCATAGGTCTTATGACTGCCAGATAGACCTGATACCTGGATCTACTCCTCCTTGTAGTAGAATTTATGCCCTCACCGAGCCTGAGAAACTTCACCTCCGACAATACCTGGATCAATACCTAGCAAATGGGTTTATTCGTCCTTCCAAGTCCCCTGCTTCCTCAGCTTTGTTCATTGTTCCAAAAAAAGAAGGGGACCTTAGAACTTGTATAGATTATCGCGCCCTGAACCAGATCACCGTTAAGAATAGATATCCGTTACCTTTGATCCCTGAACTCCTGGACCAAGTCAGAAAAGCATGCATATATACAAAGCTGGATCTTAGAGGAGCCTACCACTTGGTACGAGTAAAAGAGGGCGATGAATGGAAGACGGCCTTCCGCACCAAGTATGGGCTATTTGAATATCAGGTCATGCCCTTCGGACTTTGCAATGCCCCGGCCGCCTTTCAATATTTTATGAACGATGTCCTCAGAGAGCTCATAGATGTGTGTGTTGTTGTTTACATTGACGACATCCTCGTTTATTCTTCATCGGAAACTGAACATCGGAAACACGTGAAAATGGTCCTCGAGAGATTGCGTCAACACAAACTTTTCACTAAGTTGGAAAAATGTGTTTTCAACGTGACTGAAGTTGAATTCTTGGGATTCATATTATCCCCTAGCGGAGTGCGTATGGATTCAAAGAAGGTCGATGCAATTCTCAAATGGCCATCGCCATCCTCCGTAAAAGGTGTTCAAAGCATGTTAGGCTTCGCTAACTTTTACCGCAGGTTTATCCCCGAATTCTCTCGAATAGTCCAGCCCATCACCGCCTTGTTAAAGAAAAACAAACGTTTTGAATGGTCTACCGAGGGGGAACAAGCTTTCCAGAATTTGAAGACTAGATTTATCTCTGCACCGATCTTAAAACATCCTCGCCCAGAACTCCCCTACATCGTTGAAACTGATGCCTCGAGCCTTGCCATGGGGGCAGTTCTATCACAAAAGGACCCAGTAACCAATCAGTTGCATCCCGTGGCATTTTGGTCCCGCAAATTCTCGCCTCCTGAAATCAATTACACTATTACTGATAAGGAACTTCTAGCTATCAAGTCCGCCTTTAAGGCTTGGCGGCATTATCTTCTGGGGGGCGGACACACCGTTACTGTGATTACAGATCACCGAAACCTGCAATATTTGAAAACCGCAAAAGCTCAATCCTCTAGGCAACTCCGTTGGGCACTATTCTTTGCCGAGTTTGACTTCATAATTACCTATCGACCTGGTACAAAAAACGGTAAAGCTGATGCCCTTTCTCGGATGGGAGTGGAAGAACATTTGATCAAACCTAAACCTGTACCTATCATTCCCGAACAAAGAATTCTAGGTGTAATCGCCACACAATCCATAGAGGAAGTTAAGGATAAAGCCAGGCTACTGGTAACTCCAGCAGACATACAGAATTGGCATCTGCAGGGAAAGGACTTTACGGTGAAGGACAACCTATTATATTTCCAAGAACGGTTAACCCTGCCCAGCACAGATTTACAGAAAAAGGTAATCTCTTGTTATCACGATTCTTTAATGGAAGGACATCCCGGTATGACCAAGACCTCGGAAAAGATCAAGCGCTACTTCTGGTGGCCGTCTTGGAAAAAAGATATCAGAGACTTTATAATGTCCTGTGGAGTATGCGCCCCAAACAAGAGTCAAAAGGAAAAACCAGCCGGCCTCTTACGCCCTATTGACATCCCGCCTCGCCCTTGGCATACGCTTTCTATGGACTTCATCACCGATCTACCTCCATGCTCCGGATACAATACGATCCTAGTAATCGTGGACCTATTCTCCATTATGGCGCATTTCATTCCACTCAAAGGCTTACCAACAGCAGCAACTCTGGCCCGAAAATTTCTCGAAAACATCGTCCGACTGCACGGTTTTCCTTCAGTTCTAATTTCGGATCGAGGTAGTCAATTTATTTCTCATTTTTGGCAAAGTTGCTGTCGGTCGGCTCAAATTGATGTGAGACTTTCGACCAGCCACCACCCTCAAACCGACGGACAAACCGAGAGGACCAATCAACTCTGGAACAGTATTTGCGCTGCATGCTACAACAAACTGAAAAAACTTGGAAAGATATCCTTTGGATAGCCGAATATGCCTACAATAACTCTGTCCACTCGGGAACTGGGAAGACCCCGTTTTTTCTTTTATACGGTAGTCACCCTCGAACCTCGGAGTTGGATCCACTCCAAGATCTTGGAACACCGGCAGTAGACCACCTGCATTCTAAAATCACCCAAGCCTTTAAGGAAGCCGTTTCTCACCTTCAAAGGGCTAAAGAACAATACAAGAAAGGAGCAGACCAACATCGGAAGGAAGCCCCCCAATATCAAGTAGGAGATCAAGTCTGGTTATCCACCAAATATCTACCTCCAAAAGGACCACGCACATTCAACCCAAGATACCTTGGTCCCTATTCCATCACTACCATAGTAAATCCAGTAGCGGTCAAGTTGGACTTGCCCCCGCACATGAAGATACATCCGGTCTTCCACGTCTCTCTATTAAAACCTGTGCAACCTCAAACCCGACTAACTACATCTCCAAAACCTATTCTAGTTGATGGAGAACTCGAGTTTGAAGTCAAAAGCATCCTGGATTCCAAGATCTCCAAATCTAAACTATTTTACCTGATTGACTGGAAAGGCTACGGTCCCCAAGAAAGATCCTGGGAACCTGCAGAATATGTCCACGCGCCTCGTCTAATCAAAAGATTTCATCGAACATTTCCTAACAAGCCCAAACCCCCGGAGAAGCCCGGTTTGGGAGGGGCCTTGAGGGGGGGTGCTGTCATGATCTCTGCTTCCAAAAGATCAGGACTTGCCCGACTCCCTTGGAAGCAGATCCATAACCCCGGTTCCGAGTGCCAGCCAGTCCCAATTGGGACCTTTTGGACCCTGTCCTGGCGCCAGTGGCACCAGGCTCATAAAGATGCCCAGTCCCAGCCCTGGAAGCGCCGGGCTCATAATGCTTGGGTGGACTTACCTGCAGCAGACCATGCTGCTTACTTACCTGCCAGTTGAACCCCTGATCCTCTTCTGTTTGGGACTACTTTTCCTGTTGGGTGGGGCAGGAGCCACTCCCTAGGTTCAGAACACTGGAACTCTTCTGGAAAGCAGGAACTCTTTTCTTACCTAGGCATGGCTGTGGAAGGAGACACCTAAGCACTACAGGAGGCTATTTAAACCACACCCGATAGATGAATCTTGCTTTGTGTTATTCTGCATTCTCTGCAGCAGAACGCTCATCGTGTCTTCTGCTTCTGATCCTGGGCCTAAGGGAACAAAGGCTTACCATCCTGGAATCCAGTCTTCAGCAGCACCTGTAAAGACAAAGAAAGAACAGGTTAGCACTACGGTCTTCAGTGGCAGCGCATCTCTTACCTGGTCCATCGGCTGTCACCAACGCCTCGCGCTGCATTCCGGCATCTGAAAGACAAAGGCTTACCTACTCTTCGCATGCTCCGGAGGTCTTCGCACTGCATTCCGGCATCTGAAAGACAAAAGCTTACCAGCTCTTCGCACGCTCCGGAGGCCTTCGGCGCTGCATCCCGCATCTGAAAGACAAAAGAAGGTGCATTTAAAGACATTGGCCAACTTTATTACTCACGTGCCATTACTCCTTCCCACGCCGAATCCAGTGGGTATTCCAGCACCCTTCAGCTTCTCTAAAGCTCCGAACTTGTACCTGCAAGATAAAAGGGACAGTTAGTGCGCATCGTAAAGCAGGCTACAAGCGCTTACTTACGTGCTTCCAGGCGCTTCTATTCCTCACGCGGGTTCGATCCTCAACTCTCATCAGCCCGCCATCCGCCATCGCCGGAACCCTGCAAAACAAGAGATATCATTACAAAAGACTTTTAAGACATTTGAAGTGCCCAGAACTTACCGTACGTGCAGTTAACGATGGACAGCAGTCCTCTGAGGTCAAGAGGCCTGCACCCTTATCCAGTGAAGAAACTGGTTACGGCACCCTGCCCCGAGGCAGATGGAGAGCTCGGCGTTCACTTACCTAAGGTGAGGGTGTTAACCTTTGGGGTTCTACAGGAGAAGAGAAAGGGAAGAGGAGTGAGGCACCCAGTAACCCCAGTTCATTAATCCCATATTTTCTATCTGCAGACATCTTACTCTTCGAGTCAGACATACAGTGCACAGAGGTCCAGCCCAAAGAGCCAACCGTGTGTTACACATCACCTTTGAAGATACGGCATTCACCCAGTCAAGACCGGCGCCTCTGCGGGAATCAGGTGAGCGTTACAAAATGTGTCTTAAGATTTGTAAAGAATTGCAGTGGCTGCGAAGAAGACATTCCTTTCCAAACTCTTCTACGGTTGTAGTTCACTAAATATGCATGCTCACAAAGTTGCTCACCTCATTAGTCAGTTGCGCACATAGAAAATAACGTGCACACAACAGCCAACCAGTTCCGCACATAGAAAAAATTAATTAGAGGGAACATTGATCCCTGCCCTGCCCCTTTATCGCCTTCCCCCTGCATATTTCGATGAGGTTTTTCAATGGATATTTTTCCTGTAAAAATTCCATTAAGAAAACACACCCGGCGTCGGGCAAATGACGGTATGCGCCGGGTGGCGCAGCTGCTCACGCCGTAGTGAAAGTGTGGGCCGTGGAGCCACACACTCACGCCATCCAGGAACTAGGCCCTGCGGCAACCTCCTCTCCTACCGGTGGACGGGGCTGTGCACCGTGCAAAGTGTCAGAAAACAACCGGGCATACACGTGCAATGTTCCCCTTTTGAGAATTGTCCTTCGGGCGGAGTGTCCAGTTGCTCTGTGCCTTCAGCTGCCTGGAGCAGCTAGCGTGTCACTTCTACATGTCTATGAACAGCTCCCAATAGCGGAGAGGGTAACGAGTCCGGACCTATATACACCGACCACAGTGTTGTGGTGTGTGGCACTTTTAGGCCTTGGCTACCATCTCCTAGCCAGCCACACACCACCCGAACTTCATGAACGCGCCGGGATGCAAGCGCCCGGCCTGACCACTCATGCTGTGGACTGCTTCTTTCAGAGCTGCATGGACACTGTTCCTGGCTCCCCCGCAAAGCTGAAGGAGTAGAGTTGGTGATGAAACTGGGCAATAGGGTGGCCTGATCTCCTGGTGTTGCTGGGACAATCCTGGAATTAAGCTGTTTTAATTTAAAACCCCTGTCACAGTTTTGGGGGAAGGGGGAGAGGGTCATGCGAGCCACTGTTTTTGTGGAAAGGGGGGAACGGCAACTATTATAAAGTACGTATATATCAAAATACACACAGAATTTTGTCATGGCAGGCTGGGCTCGAACCCCTAACCATATAGGTACTAGGCAACCCGTTAACTGAAAGAACAGCAAGGTTTGGAACACTATCAAAGCAAAAGCTTTTTCTTATTAATAAGCGTATATCCACAGTCAAAGTGTGCAATTTATAGGAGCAGGAGCAGTGCTGAAAATACTGTGGGATAGAGGGGGACGCGATGGAGGGTAGGGACAGTTTGAGGGTGGGGGATGGGCTGTGGTTGTCCTTTTATAGTGTTGGTCGTCCTGGATTTTCTTCTGGAAAATCTGGCCACCCTAGCTGGGAATGCCAGGCTTACTATGGTGCGCTACTTGTGTGCAGGTGCGTTATAAATTCCATATAATATCATATCATATACTGGCCTGACAGCTCTATAGCAATAAGGAAACTGACCTTTCTTTCCTGTCTAACGTGGACCTGGGGCGGATCTATTCTCCATACAGATCCAGGCAATCCTTCATAGTCTCCTCTGTGGCTTGCCACAGGTGCAAGGAATCCACAGGCCAGCTAAACTTCTCTCGGATTGCCAAACTCCTCTGAACTTTCCAGCATAATCTCAAAAGGTAAAGACTCACATCTGAGATACCCAGTGTGCAAAAAACAATTCTGCCACAGAAGACACCCGAATACACGAAGACATCCGAGCACTGCTGGGAATGTTCTCACACATTGGATTTGAAAGGGGAATGGGAAACAAAGAATCCGACATGATGGGTGTAATATAGGAGTGGTGGTAAGGGGTGTGGTTATGCAAGCAGCCTGCCCTGGCATGATCGGACCTGTGTAATTTAGGTGTGGGGGGAGGGGGTCAGGAGCTCAAGTCATTGAGCTGGCCGGGCTTCAGACCCCCATATTTGAGCTGAGGGCAGAGCTTTTGTTAGAGAGGGAAGAGAAGCCTTTCCTAAAACCGGCGGATTTAAAGTGTTACTGTGTTAGTGCACACACATTTATTTGCACAAACGCAGCAACGCTTTAAAGCTGCTAGTTTCAGGAAAGGCTTCCATCACTGCACTGCCTTACAAGTAGGGGTGTACCGAATAGTGAAATTACTATTTGGCCGAATACTGAATAGTTAGCCAAAGTATTTGGCCGAAGCCGAATAGTGAGAAGAATAGTTGGTTTTCTAAATACCTTTTCCAGCACATGAGAAATACTGCTTCGCAAGACAGTAAAGAACATGTGAATGCACGCAGCATGGATGCACACATTTAGATGCCCTTTTCAACCCCATCTGAGCATTTGCACAAATAAGCCAGCATTTCTACACATTTCAATTTGCATCCTAAATTCACATTGATGCACATGTAAATGGGTAAAAACGGAAACACATTCCCCTTAGTCTGTATGGACCATTTTTGCCGCTGTTGTGTATGTTTTTTAGTGGAAGAGGAGAGGTTTGAAATGCTGCTGTCAAACTCGGGCGTGGACTGGGAACCAAAAGAGGCCCTGGGAATAATTTTGAAAGTGGCCCCATATTACACATTTTCAGCAGGCCTAACCCTTTTCCTATGGGAAAATGTGGAAATGCCACACAAGAGGCCCAGTGTGCCAATGCCTACAGGCCAGTCCGCCCCTGGTGACACTGGCATTTGTATAACATCTGTAAAACAGGGCTAGAAGTGCAGCTAAGGGGTCTTCATGCACGCATTGATTCTGGCTTGGGTGAACGGGGTCTGTAACTGCGCTGTTTTAATTTACTGTGAATATCGTTTTACAGATGGGCCTTGAGTTTTGCCTTGAAAGACACCATGTTTGGGGCCAGTATCATGTCATTCTCATTGTTTGCAAGCCAAGAAGAGAGATTATGTGCAGAGTCAAAGCAAGTGGAGTGTCTGGCCATAACCCGTTGCTCAGGCAGTCCCCAGTACTACACACCAGATCCAAAGAGGTGTGCACCACTTGGCCTAAATATCACCACCCTCTGTAATCCTAATGGTGCACATATGGGATGCATACTGTGACAGAGCCTATGGGCAAAGAACATGCAGCTCACTAGTCTAGCCATTATACTGCGGCCATTAACAGCCGAGGCAGTACATTTGTCTACCACACCGTCATCTTAACGGATGCCAGAAACTACATAGGGACCCAGACCACCTCCTTAGAGCCAGGCAGGCACTCTGTAACAGAGATGCAAGCACTGCACATGTAAATGCAGCTCCGCACCTCACATTGGATCAGACTAATGTGAAGGAACTTTTGGGTCGATATCACTTTATGCCTCCGCGACCTGGTTAATTGCAAACATTTGTGCTGTCGCATTGGTGTGTCATAGAACGGAGACTTTGAGTTCCTGGACTCCGTTTGTTAAACTCAAAAAACAAGCTGCTGTGACTGCACCATATTACTGCGCCAGAAGAAAATAAGGCTGAATCCAGGTAAGGTTATGTGATAGGAAGGTTTAATTAAATTGCCCTATAGATTACACGTGTTTCGACAAGGTCCCTTTCTCAAATCAGTGCATATCCAGCATTGTTTCTTGTAACCATAACTGAAGATGTTATAACTGGGATCAATCCCAACTGAAAATGTTGTTTCCACGTCCGGCGTCGTGGCGAAGTAGAGCTTTATTTTCTTCTGGAGCAGAAATATGGTGCCGTCACAGCAACTTGTTTTTTCACATTGGATCAGCAATGCAAGGGAGGGAACATTTAGGAGCAAAGGTGTCAGGACGGCATGTACAGAAGTCAGAGACAGGACTTTCAAGTTCCAGGACTGCTGAAGAGTGAGCTGGGCACTGCATTCCTGGAGGATGAGCTGTGCAGCATACACATTCATACCATGGAATCCCGTCACAGATGGGATCCCGCAAGCACTCAACACGGAGAAGCACAGACCTTCAGCCCAGTAGACACCGCCACTGTGGGTGCCACATACGCTGCCAGTGAGAAATGGGTTGCAGGAGTGTACCTGAAGGTGGGCCTTTGCCTGCACCTGCTATTAAGACTTCTGAGACCCACGGACCCTTAACAGTTGGGGCGAATGATTCCGAGACGCTTCAGCACCAGAGGCTATCCACAGGCTCTAAAAGAAGACACCAGGTTTTGAGGGGCTACATCTTTGGAAGGCTAGAGGCTGTGATGCAGAGAAGCACCGCAAACCAGAAAACCTCGGGCAGGAAGAACGGCCAGTACAGCAGCCAGGGCCAGGAGATTGGAAGCACTGACCAAGCTTTTGTTTTGGGGAGACCTAAGGGGGCTGAGAAGCTGGAAAGCTCAGGGAAGCAGAACATCCTGAGACTGCAACAGCCCGAGCTAGGCACAATATCCCTGAACAGGGATCTTAGCAGTATACCCCTAAAGGTTGATCTAAGCACTATATCCCTGAACAGTTAGCTAGGCACTATCACCCTGAAGCGTGAACAGGGCACCAGCAGTGCTGATCCAATGTGAGGTGCGGAGCTGCGTTTACATGTTCAGTGCTTGCATCTCTCTTACAGAGTGCCTGCATGGCTCTAAGGAGGTGGTCAGCAGTGTCCAGGTCTGGCCCATCAAGCCCTGTATGCCAGTCTATAAAGAATTCAAACACCTATTTAAAAAATACAGATAACATACAAGCTACACTTACCTGATGCTGCCTCAACGTCCGTCTTTCCTCGGGCACTATCTTCTGTCATCTTCCTCCGGTCTCGGCCTCTGTGTACTGTCCCAGTGCTTCGCTGTATTTTTCCTGGTGCTGCTTGCAGCAGCCAGTAAGCTGGCAGCTTACTAGCTACTGCTGCTTTCCCATTGTCCTACTTTCTAGGATTGGCTATTGTCTCTCACACTAAGAGAAGATTGCTAATCATAGAAGGAGGACTTTAAAAAAAATGTTTTAACTTCGGCTTAGAGTACGTTTTCCAGGAACATTCGGCCGAAGCCGAATAACTAGTCTTCAGCTGAAATTGGGCCGACGTCTTACTCGAAGCCGGTTCCGTACACCCCTACTTACAAGAATAAAATGCACACATCAGCCCCCTCTCTACGGATGAAAGCGAACATATGACAACGTTATGTGTTCTTTTGCATCCAAGCGGAGGGGGCTGATGTGCACACTTGCTTTGTGTTAGGCAGAGAGTCGAGGGAATCCTTTTCTGAAACTAGCAGTGTGAAAGTGTGTTGCATGTTAGCTAATTATATATGTATGCATGTCTGTAAGGAGTGTGTATGTAATGTATGTATGAATGTGTGTGTAATGTATGAATGTGTGTGTAGTTGCACTCCTGGCAAGCATGGCATGCAGGGGACCTGACATGATCTGTGTGATATGGGAGAGAGGGGAGGGCATTCAAAAGGCCTCGCACAATGTGTGTGATATAGGCATGGGGGTGGCATTGAAGGGACCCGACATGACCTGTGTGATATAGGCGTGGGGGAATGGCATGACCTGTGTGATATAGGCGTGGGGGAATGGCATGACCTGTGTGATATAGGCGTGGGAGGATGGCATTTAAAGAATCCGACTTGATCAGTAAGAAATAGGTGTGGAGGGCTGGCATGGAAGGCACACAACATGATCTGTGTAATATTGGCGTGGGAGGATGGCATTTAAAGAATCCGACTTGATCAGTAAGAAATAGGTGTGGAGGGCTCGGCTGGCATGCAAGGCACACAACATGATCTGTGTAATATTGGCGTGGGGGTGGCATGCAAGGGGCCAAAGACAATCTGTGTAGTATATACGTGGGAGGATGGCATGCAAGGGGCCCAACAATATCTGTGTCGTATAGGAGTGGGGTGGGGTGGCATCCAAAGGACTAGACATGGTCTGTGTAATACAGGCATGATGACATTCTAAAATGTGCAACATATTCGAAAAAGATGATTAAAGCTTTGAATTTCATTGGATGTTTACAATGCTGCCTTTATACCGTTTCTTTATTTTGATGGCGCATAAAAGTGACAAATTAAGGGGGTTCGGAGCCCTCTGGTTAAAGGGCAAAACACTGCAACAGGGCATACAATAAGCTGTGTCGTCTCTATCCTGAGGGGCACTTACGAGCCCCAAATTAATGCAGCACTGCTTCCGCCGTAGTTCAGTACTTGCTGCTTGTGGCAGAAATACTAGGTTAAGTACACATGTACTGCACATATATGACCCTAACAACATATATATCACATAAATCTCACATATGTGATATGTATATGTTATGTATGTGGTATATCGCTATATTACATATGTGAAATATATTATCACATATGTCAGGTGAATGACATATTACACATCTTTGCACTGCATATATAAGTAGGCCAATCTCTTTAAGCCAAGTTAGACATTCCTCAGTGGCTTTGCTACCACCAACGCTAGCTCTGGGTGGCGACAGCCCCTCACATCCTCTTACCAAGTATCAGGGGATGGCACAGAAATACCCTTTGCTTGACCACACTGACTGACGGGTGGAGGCAATTTCCTTGTTATCTCAGAGACGGAGAGGAGAACATGAGTGAGCCAGCCGCTGCCATCCCCATCTAGGCGGTGCACTACCCAAAGCACAAGCTGGTGTTTCAGGGAACCCACCTGATGCCAATGGTCGAAGTGGGCGGAAGCGGTTGGGAGCAGTGCTCCGCCACTTCTTTTAATTAAGTTTTACTGTTTTTATACTTTTTTCTTAAAAATAAACAGTTCCTGAATGGTTTCATTTTTAAAAAAAAGTGTAGGAAGAAGTTGAAACTTGCACTTTCACTGCAATGCACTGAGTGTTCCCTTAAAAAGCAGGCACATGTTTTTATGGGTTTATATTTTGCGTGGCAGGAGGCGTGGTTATGTGGTTTGTGGGGAGCAGGGACAGGCCAGTAGGGAACATAGTTCCACTACTTCTTTTTGTTCACTTCGACCACTGCCTGATGCACATTGTTTAACTAGGCTGAGGACCACCAGTGGGCTGCTATGAGATCCAGATAGGAAAATGGGTCAGTGTCTCTGCCTGCCGGCCAGGCCACTGCACGATGGAACGGAGTAGTGGGGAAAGCTCTGCTTCCACCAGGGGCTTTAGTGTGCTGTGCAACTGGGATTTTACTGGCCCCATGTTCTTTAAAGGTCTTCTTGGTACTATTCAATTTGCTGTGTAAAGTCATTAATGGTGTTTTGTGAATGTGGGCTGCACTGTTTCATTAACTTACTAACAGATACAGTACCGGCACAAACAAAGCAAACTGTATTCACACACAGAAAAGGCAACGCATGCAGCAGAAGTTCAAACCTCCCTGGAACTTATCCTCACACATAGGACCGGAACCGCACAGGGAACAGAATTGGAAGCTTTCATAACACACTGGACAGATACATCATGGTCAGAAACACTGCAAGTTACTATCACACACCAAACAGGTGCAGCATGGGAAGCAGCAGATCCAAATACCCTCACATGGCCCCATACATCACAGTCTAGACAGACAGCAGTGCTGCAAAGTTTCCAAATGTACAGGGTTTCCTCACAAATACAGCTCATACAGTGTTCACATGCAGAGGGCCAGCACAGGCTTCCGTCACAAACGGAATGGGCACAGGAACAGCATACAGAGGACTTGCATAGGCTTCTCTCACAAGCAGAACGAGTACAGGAACAGCACAGGCAGGACCAGCACAAGCTTCCCTCACAAGCAGAACGGGTACAGGAACAGCATAGGCAAGACTAGCACGGGCTCCCCTCACAAACAGAATGGACAGAGGAACAGCATAGGCAGAACTAGCATAGGCTTCCCTCACAAACAGAACGTGCACAGGAACAGCATAGGCAGGACCCCACAGGCTTCCCTCACAAACAGAACAGGCACAGGACCAGCATAGGCAGGACCCCACAGGCTTCCCTCACAAACAGAACAGGTACAGGAACAGCATAGACAGGACCCCACAGACTTCCCTCACAAACAGAACAGGTACAGGAGCAGCATAGGCAGGACCCCACAGGCTTCCCTCACAAACAGAACAGGTACAGGAGCAGCATAGGCAGGTCCCCACAGGCTTCCCTCACAAACAGAACAGGTACAGAAACAGCATAGGCAGAACTAGCATAGGCTTCCCTTACAAACAGAATGGGTAAAGGAAAAGCATAGGCAGGACTAGCATAGGCTTCCCACAGCATAGACCAGGTTATTGCAAGCATTCCTCATAATCCAACAAGAACCACTTGGTTAGGGCCAGTGGACATTTTCCACAAACGGGTACAGCATGTGAAGGGTCACTACAAGCTTCCCTTTCAACCAAGTATACATACAGCATGGACAGGGTAAGTATACATTTCCTTCACAAATATACACAAGTACAGCATTGGCATAGCAACTGATTGCAAGGGTCTGTTTACACTTCTCTCAAATTGGTCCATTTATGGCACAAACAGGATCAGTGTAGGCCTCCCTCACACACTAGTACACGTACAGCATGTACAAGGCCATCACATGTTTTCCTCCTAAACTAGTGCTGTTGCAGCATGGTCGGGGCCAGGGAAGCTCCCTCAACAGACAACTTGCACAGCAGAGGCAGTGACAGTGTCTCCCCAGTATGCCTGCTGGCCAGTCTCAAGCTGTCCATGGTGCTGGGAGGGCACTACCATGGAGCAAGTCCTATGATTGCATGGCAGTGCAGTCTGGCTGGAGCATATGTGGCTCTTTGGAGTTCAAAAGCACGCAAGCAAAGTGCTACCAACGTCCTCTATGTTCAATAGCACCCCCAGATGATTATTAGATTCTCCTGAATTTAAGTGGCATCGATTTGGAGGGTCACACCTTTCTTTCCATCAAATTGCTAGTATGACCTTCCAAAATATTTAATAATGTTCACTGTACGTTTATTGTCTGACCAGCATTTTAACATCAGAAGACTCACATAAAACGTTGACAGGCTTGTTGCTATGCATTTAACATCAACATGCACATAGTCTCAGCCAGCATGCTTATTTTGGTTTTATAACCTGCACTGGATATAAATATACTGGCAGTGACAGCAATTCTTGACCTCTATCGTCCAGTATTGATTTCGAAGTTAGCATAAGAAAATTATAATATAATTGGTCACCTTAAGAATTGCTAGATAATGCATGCAGCTGTGAATTCATCAACATGCAAAGCATTTCAACTTTCAAGTAGCATGTGCCCAAAATTTACTTTATTCACAAAGTACTTGTAAAGTTGCATGAATGAATATGCTTTACTTCCACTAGTGGGCAAACGCTGCAACAAATCAATGGTAGGGTCAGTACTCGGAGTTAGACCTTCCAGCATAGCCTAAAGTTACATCTATCAGATTGTTCATGCTAATGAAAATGTTTCAGAGTAAATGTGCTGCCAACTCATTGACCTATTGTGAGATTATGTGTAGAAGAACCTTGAACTCCTTGTTCTTGAATTTGCAAGAGGCCCCTGCACTCACCCCATTTCCTGTCTATTCCAACCTATGGGGTGTACTTCGCCTGGCCAATGCTCTGTGGCAAAATGTTCCAGTAGGGCTGTACCATGACTCTTTGAATTACCTGGTGAGAGTGACTTGGTTCTGACCGCGTTGTCTTGATCAACATTTCTTCCTGCTATGCTCAGTGCTTTTATTTGAACTATATCATGTACTGTGCTGCTCTAAACACGTGTCAATAGGCCTGCTACCACACCATGTTGGAGAATCCTAGAAATGAGGGTACTAGCTGCAGACATTATTTTAAAAATCGATTTCTTCTAAGACCCATTTAGAAAGCCCGCTCAGAGACCGCTCCGAGCGGTCATTCTAAATCGAACTGTCAGGCCCTGCAATGCACATGAGTACGCACAGGGGCTGACAGGCACAGGGGATACGGAAGAGGGAAGTCGATGGGGTCCAGATAAATATGTTATTTTTGTGAGTTCTGTTTGTGTGTCTGGGCGTGTGTGTGTCTGCATCCGAGTGTGAGTGTAAGATTTGGGGAGGGGGGAGTGGGGAAGGGAGTGGTTTATTTTATGTGTGTGCATGTTAGAATACCTGTAAGTGTGTGTGGTGGTAGGTGGGATGGGACAAAGGCTTTGGTGTAGAAGGGGGCAGAGAGTGAGCGAAGGAGGGCTCACGGGTGAAACCCCCTGAATGACAGAAAAACTCACCAGTGTGGGAGGGGTGCGGGAGGAAAGAGGTAAGTGGGGAGGGACTGGTTTGGGGATCATACAATGTGATATTTCTGCATACTGAGGACCGCAAAAAATAGACCAAGTTAAATATGTCCATTTTTGTGTTCTGTCTTCAATATGTAGAAATATCACTTATAATCTAAATGAGATCACTGTGATTTGCAGCAGGGCACCCCTGTGACGAATCAACCATCAATCAGCCCCACACCTCTAGCACACCAGAAGGGATCCGAACAGATTGGAAACACAACTAAATTATAAACCTCCTTGTCCAGTTTTGGTAATGTGGATGGAACGGCAGCGTCACGGATCGTTGGTTAGTTGCAACACAGAGAAAATACAATTATTACCCAATGATAAAAGGGACTGTCCAGTCCAGGTTATATAAAATTATCTAATTTATTATTATTACAACAGACAGTTCTAGCAAACTACAAAATACAACCCACCCTGTAAATGGACACAGAGGACAGACAGTTTCACAAAGGAAATGTTTAGAGGAGGGATCTTGCTTCCCTCTTGGAAATCCTGGCATTGCTTCACTGGCGGAGCTGTAAGGCAGACTGTTCATTCTGAAGCTAGGGTCCGAATGAGTAATTCTTACTCCTGTTGAAGGTATCAGATGATCTGCCAAAAGAGGGGTTCAACCCTCTTTTAAAGCCAAATGGGCCCCAATGATTGGTGCAGGCTAGGCTTACCTTAATGAACCAATCCTGGGTCCCCATTAACAATCTTCTATTATGCATTAGGTCATAACCAGATTGCTTTCCAACAGGAAAGGTATGGGGTGACAACATATACTACTAAGTCCCACACATCTTCCTGTCTGATGTGGATCAAAGTGTCTCTCTGGTTAATTGAGCTATATGTGGCTCCTGTTCAAAGCAGAGGATGCCCTTGAAATTTGTGGTGTGAATAGACTTTATGTCTCCATCAAATCACACACTGTTTCTCTCTGAAAGCAGGTCCCCCGGCAGGGGTTGCCTACTGTAAACAGTTGTCCCAGACATGATATTCAGTGCCATTCATACAGAGCGGTGGAAGATAGCTTCATGTTGACACATTGCATATCAAAGATGTGTGGATTTCCTGTCCCCTTTTGTCAGATCTGCAATCAGGCCTCTCGCAGGCCTGTTTCAATTAACTCTCACCAGTATGCGCTGCCACCAGCAGAACTTGAACAATAGCCAGGGCGGATCCATTCAGCCTTTGATATTTAATTGCCTTCCCCCTTCCTGAGATGGTTTGATTTATCCGTGGCCGTCACATTCCAGCTGAACATGACAGGGGGGACTACGCCTGTGACTGTGTCCCCCGGAGTACACTTGACTATGTTTGTTGTGCGGCGAGCATAGGAAAATGTGTGCGGTTTAGCCCCACACATTTTCCGAGGATGAACTCCTATCATCCAATTTCTTTACAAAATATACCAAAAAAGCCCAGGCGAGTGCACACCCGCTAAGCGGATGGTCGAATTCCTCGCAACCCCATAATTGCGCAAGGACATTTTGCAGCTCCTTTAACTCAGATTGGTTTACATCTCCTTTGTAATTCATGAAAGCAGAGAGAAACCACTGCTCTTTGGTGCCCCATGCTGGCCATCACCCTAGGAAGTGGCCTAATGCTTCACCAGTCCTGCCCACGCACAGTATTTCCCCATGAACGTTGGGGCCTTAGGATCCCCAAAACAGAAGGATCCCTTGCGTGTTCTACAGACATGTAGAGCAACATTTGAAATATGATTTTCCAAATGCGTTCTGCAATTCGCTCTTTCCTCTGTTTTTAATGGAAATGAAGGCATGGAAAAAGATCAGGCCTTTGCCTTGTAGGCTTAACTCAAGCAAAACAAAAAGCACAAGAAACCATGATGACAGCATTACCTTCACGGATTAAACTTGATGGGTGCTGCCCAGCTCTGCAGAACCCAATCTTTGGGGTTCCAGAAATGTGACTTGTGCATGCAGTCGTTTTATGGATTTAAAACATCATTTTCCAATTTGGGATGTTTAAATATTCATTTTTTTTTAGTCTTTGGGCAGCTCCTGATGACATCTTTGCAGTCCCTTCAAGCCACTCTTTTGGGGATGCCTCGGTCACATACTGAATGCTGTAAATCCAGGGCTTCTGGGCGTGGATTGCACAATATTGAAGAGCCATCGGGCCACGCGCGACCTCTGCTAGAATGTGGCCCAAGGCCTGCTCACAGATGCCAATGATCAGAGTGGGATCGAGGGTCACTTGTGTGTTTTCCTCACCCCATCACACTCTCCCAAAAAAGATCATTTGCAAGCACCAGCCACCACCTAAAAAGTCAGACTGTGTCGCCTTCCGCAAGCAATGGTGGAATCCTGTCACATTTGACATGTGGGAGAAAACTTACAATGGGACATTGACAATTCCTCTCCCTTTCCTATGTTTTACCCTCATTTTGAATGTGTACTGCATCGTACTCCCAAGGTAACCGGGTTTTCCCGCCTGCGAACATTTGCAGATGGGGTCCGTGTCAAAATATATCCCGAAATCCGACGTGGGCAGCAATCACCACAGGGAATTGAGGAGCGAGAGTTTGGAATTACAAACAGGTCCATGGGCCAAAAATGTGTATCTTGTTCTGCCAGGTGTTCAATCGGCGCCCCTATTTCCATTGGGTGTGGTTGTGGGAGTAGCCACAGTGCTTGATTTTCATCTATCCGTGATCCCGCCAAAAAAATCTCCCCAGATCAGAAAAAAAATCATTTGCACCCTTCAGTTGGTGTAGTGTGTTGGACTGCTTTAAAAAGCTACTGAAGCCTGGACTCCAACCCAGGTCGTTAGGACCAGGGGAGAGACACTTACAAGAATACTTGACCGTCTGATTAGGATGCTTGTTAAGATTAGGCTGGAACTATTTAAATACAGCATTTTATGTTTAAAAGGTGTTCACCTTTTATACTTAGCTAGCAGCATTGCAGCAAATGCTCCTCTCTTGGGTTATTTTCCAGGTGTTCATTAATAATCTTCCGAGTGGCAAATGTTTATTGGGAGGGTGGGAACAATTCTCCCTCCCCCATCGCTGGTGGGATCCCATTTTCAGCATTACTCAACATCCAGGAGTTACATCATAGGTTTCTAAACAAGACCCACAATACACGTCACGTATTCTCTCTGCATAGAGACTCTCTAGACAGTTGCTCAAACACTAGGAGGTTACCAAGTCAGTACTTATCAGTTCGAACTATGAAAAGTTCTGGCAGGGCAAGCTCGGCATCCACACAGAAAAAGATGCATTATTTTTAGGTTCGGAAAGCCACTGGTTAAGTAAGAATGACAAGAAGTGCTGAGAGTGGTCAATACTCGCCATGTAGCCGTGGCATTTACAGGTAAGGCCTTCTTGGGCCAACCCAGTGATCTGCGGCTTGACTCCCTAGGCGTATCAAGCAAGGCACCCACATCCGGGCATATACACTGTTAATTAGAGAGACAAAGTGAAATTGATACACATTGGCAAAGCCAATATTTCGGGCTTTTGAGTAGGCATGGGATAGGAATGTGTCAGGTACTTTTATAAGGCTAGCATCTGGCCATAAAATGGGAACAGCTAGATAATTGTGCAAGTACATGGGCATACGATGTCACTGCCTGGCAAATGGCTATCTAATACCTAACCACAAGCCAAAACTGTTGGCTTTGCGACTGCTTGTTTTAGATAGGATTTCAGTGTATGGAACAGATGTAAGGAGACATATACTGCTTGTAAATCAACTGGCTGAAGACACATATTAAGAGATTTTTATTACAGCAGGAGCCCTGTAACGGAGGCCTTTAAGTCATTAACACTCAAAGTAATGCTTAAAAATAACCCTGGCATTCACTATACAGCACATTTGGTATAACTGTGTGATAAAACTAGTTCCCAAGGTATGTTTCAGCAGGAGGGGCAGGAAGTTGGTGAGAATGCCATAGGGTTTAACACGGCCGTAGTCAATGAGTGGGTAAATGAACAAAAAACCCATAATGTCTGTCACTCCTCACGCCTGAACTCTGAAAAGTTTTGGCTTACATCTGAAAGATAAAAGTGAAATGGATAGATGTAAGGCATTGTATCAACCATAACCGCTGGCATTGCTCGCCAGCCTTCAATACCATTGTTTGCAAATCAGCCTTCGCTTTGCCACTAACGTTGTCAGCCCAGCCCAAACGGCTGGACCTCAAGTCCTAAAAATGCCAGCAGTGGCTTGTGTTCCAGTGCAGAAGGGACATGGGAAAACAGCTCAGAATGAACTGCACCTTTTGGTGGAAGAACCAAGACTAATTTGCCAGTGGCTTGTCCCCTTCTGCAATGGCACAGACATCCTAAATAATTATGGCATGGGAGGTTGCCCAGAGCAATGACAGTGGCAATGATTAATTCAAAGCATTGCACCCGTCACGTTTTGCTCTTACTACACTCTCCCCTCCAGAATGACATTTTTCTTACTTCCAACCTTATAGTCTCACTTGTAATGAAGGCGTTAAAACATCAGAATATATACTTTGAATGTAATTCGCAATGATCCTCAGTTGGTTGATGCACACGCTGCAGACATCTGTGTGCAAGCTGCAATTCACTCATTTGTATCTTAAATGAGTTGGCAAAGAAATTCCTTCTGAGTCTGGCAAAAAGAGTAGGCGTGAGAGGGCTCGTGCCCTCCTCTCCTGGGGCAGGAGCAGCAGAGAGCTTCTAGTTGGCTTAAAGCAAGGGGGCACTTTAACAGATCGCTGTTCACGTCATCATCTTCCATGTATTGCTTGATACAGTTACCCAGCTCGTGATGTGATGCATGATGTGAATGACAGTACTATTCCCACACAAACTGGCAGCGTACATTCAATTTCAGGAATGATCTGGTGATTTTAGCTTTGAGAAATTAGCTTTACCTTGCAATGGAGGGGTTGGAAATGTCAGCAAGATAAACAGTGCAATTTACTGGTTTAACCACTAGAGGGCTGTAGGCAGCCTGATCACCTCGCTTAGAGTCATAAATGGTCCTCCACCACCCAGCTAAGGAGTGCTTTCATGGCAGTGGGCCATGCATTACAGCCCAGGCCAATCAAACAAGCGCTAACCTGGCCTCCTGCAGTGCAGCCCCCTCCGAATTCTGATCCCTCTGAAGTTGCTGCTTTTGTATGGAATGCTGCATCCCAGACCGCCCAAGGCGCCTGTAACTCTGGTGTTAACACCACTGGAAAGGCCTGGTATCTAGGGAGGGCAAGAGAGTGTCTTTGGATCCGCCCGGCTGACATGGCCCGCCTGCTGGTTTTGTCACAGTTTACAGCTTGGGCTTATGATCCTGGACAATACCACAGATCGCATTTTTTTAAATAAAACTGGGAAATGGAGTTGAAGGAGCCCAACCAGGAGTGCACCGGCCTATCGGGGACTCTGGAGACTTGGCCTCGGCACCCTGGGCATCTTTAGTGTGTATTCCCTCATTTTCAAATAGGAAAAGGGTTGTCCTTGCTGAAAATGTGTAAAATGGGGCCACTTTGAAAATTATTTCCAGGGCCTATTTAGATTTCCAGTCCACCTCTGAGCCCAACCACTCACGCACCAACGCTCCTTTACTTTCTGGTCCATCTCCATAAGGCAAAGAAAGGGCGGGCAGTCACCGCATCAGCGAAAGGCCCAGGGAGCTGGGTCTGGCTGGCTTTCCATGCTTTCCGCCACATGGATACAGTCAGTGGTGGAAATGGAAGAAATGTGGTGGGGGATCCCACAAGGGCCGGGGTGGGGGAGGAGTGTGGGGGGCGGTGCCCGAGGGGCGTGGTCTAGAGGGGGCAGGGCTGGTAGTGGACATCCGATCAAATGAATCTTTGGGCCTAATTCAGAGACCGTTTCCCACAGGGGTTTTGTCACTATAAATGGCTTCCGTGAATTGGGGAATTTATTTGGTTCATAACTTTTTTTTGCATCCAGCAATGCTGGAAAACTTTTTTTTTTTAAAGTGCCCGCTACGGCTGCATTGCCTTTTACCACCGGCTTTGGCACTGGTGTGTAATGAACAAGGCTCGCTACATGTACAACTGATTCCTTTCAGTTGTACATGTAGGGCGCATTGTGCATTTGTAGTGCCAAAGCCGCGGTAAAAGTCAATGCTGCCGTCGCGAGCGCTTTTCTTTTTCATTTTCTTGTTTATTTTTAGTGTTTCAGCGCGGTTCATGGGCTTGGGCGGCTGACTCTGGCCGGATCCCGAGATCCGGCTACACATCTGGTGACGGATCTCGGATCCGCCGAGAGCCGGCCCAATGACCAGCACTGGATACAGTGAGTCAGTGGAGCATGCGCACCGCGCCATGGCGGCCAGCTGGCCTTGCTCCATTCATTCTTACAGACTGTGCTTCTTTTTTCTAATGACGGAGCAGGGGTCCAGTCCGCAGAAATATAGTCAGTCTGCAGGCATCAGAATACTCATTCGTGCAGACCAGCTTCCGGATTGGCGTGTCCAGACTGGGGTGGCCCAAGTGGAGCACTGACTTATCCAGGGGTGGCATGAAGTACAAGAGCACACACACATAATGATCATTGGTCAGGATAATGGGGTGGCACCTTGGGTGGCCAATCAGATTCTAGGTTTAACAAGTGCCACTGCAGGCCGCTGCTTGGGCACGCCTATGAGGACCACCGCACAGGAACACGCCACCCTTCTCTGAATAGGAGTGTACAAGGGAGGGGGCATAGAAGCATTTTATTGCGCTTTTCTTTCACATCCAAATTAAAGCCAGTTGTATTCTAAGTCTTGTGCTTTAACGCACTTCTAAACAGTGAGGATTAATTTTGAGTGAAATAGTTAACAGAATTGTCTTGACCATAATATTAACAAAATTGCAAAAAAAATTTTCCATGCCCTCTCTACACCACGTGTAGCTTTTCTTTCCAAAACCGGCCATTCATTTTAGCTAGGCCCCACCGATCATTTTGTACAGCCAGCTCCCAGCTGGGAACCTTTCTCCACTTTGCTTGTTTATAATTTGTGTATTTGATGAGCCGAGGTATGCGGTGAGGGCTGCAGGGAGTGAGCGCCAGGGATAATCACTCTGGATCTGCTAACATTATTATTGCCCGAGTGATGAGTTACCTGGCAAGCCATTGGAACAGTTTCCATGGACCCTTGCATCGTTATCATTTTTTTGAAGGTGAGTCAAATAGTGGTAGGAGGTGTTCCTGATTAAACCCCCCCTGTTTGGCTGTGCAGTGGAATACAAAGTGTTCCGCTGTGGGAGAGACCGGTCTCTCATTGGGTGCTTTGGACTGATCCCTGGTACGTGGCAGGGTGGCAATCCTGGCCTGGCATGCGGGGCCTGAATGCTTGCATAGGAGGGCACTCGTAAGGCCCATGTCTTCATGAAACACACATTGTATTGTACAAAACGTACTTCACCATTTGGAGGTAAACAGGCCGCACTTTATTACAGATACATTCTCAGAAATGATGCCGGTTACCCACGTATTTTTGACATTAACCATAATCGGTTACCATGAGCTTCACCCTCGCAGCCCTGCCCACCCGCTAGCTTGCTGTTTGTCCTACTAGCTGTCTGAGCTGTTCCAGGGTTAGAATCCAATGTCCAGCTGGATAGTCCCACGCCCAAATCTGGGTTATATTTCCACTCAATGGGTAATCTGAGGGGCCAACACCACTGTCGCCGTCTGCTTGGCCTATTGGATGCAACTGGACCCCTCAACTCACAACCCGGGTAGCAAAATCATAGTTCATCAAGTTTGATATTTTGGTCATAGTCCGAACATTTCCATTATCCATTGTGTAGGCCCACATCAACAGCGCTGCAGGGCTGTTGGGCTACTGTCCAACAGCCCTCCCCAATGCTGGGTACATGCCCCTGTGTAAACCTCAGAGGAAACATGAATGACCACGTCCAGCCCTTCATTGGATAGATGTACCAGATCTCTGTGGAACACTCAGGGAGGAGTGATTTACAGCCCATGCCTAAAATGGTGCCATCTCTGTGAGCGAGTGTGCTTGAAATACTCAATGTTAATTTTCTTCACTGCAGTGTTCATCGCCAAGGGGTGTCTCCCCTTCCCCCAACACTGTCCTGGGATAATTTCAGATCACACTACAGTTCAGTCCTTCAAGTAATGTGCCAAAAAGATGTATTCATCATATGGAAATGCCTTAACACGCCGCATACCCCTACGTACCACAACCTTGCCCCTCATGTGGGGTACTAAAACATCCTGGGGAGGAAAATGTCAAATCGTACGCTGCACATCACAGCAAGGCAGCAGGAAGATAGTCCACCCTCTGGCCTTTGGAGCCCTTATGAAGGTTGTGCTCACTATGCTGCCATCAGCACAGGGTTTTAATTATATATTTCATCTTTTATCACAAACATAGTTCCTATTGACGGGGACCAGCTCAGAGGTCATCATCAAACATTGTACATGAGCCAGAAGTATTTGCCCCGACGCGGACGTACTTCCCCGAATCTGGAAACCAGCATGTCTACCTGGGACAGCTATTACATTGTTCAGATATGCAGCCCCACATTTACTGGACATCCGAGTGTGGCTCCCAGAGTCACAGAACCTGCCCCGATCCCCATGGGCAACCCAGGGTACCAGCCCACTGTCTCAGCCGGATGGCCTCCAGGACAGATGACCACACCCTAACCCACAACCAGGGAAAAACATCATGAATACAAAAACCAAAACATTGTGGCACTACAATGTAATCCAAACTGTTAGGGTCCACATCCACACTGCTACCATGTGAGGAGCCAACTTCCCCAAAAACCTTTCTAGGGCTATTCATTTGAAGGATCATCTGCCCACTGTAGGTCCGTTCATCCCAGCGATTACCACACCTGGATGGTCGACCAATGCTGCCACGAAACTGCAAGCCTGCACGACCCGCACAAGCAATCTCACAAATAAAATGCCTCCGGCCACAACTTCCAGCTTTGATAGGCGTCTGCTAACTAGACAAAATACCACCATAAGGGTTTGTCATGGCTAGCCCTTTAGAGCTATCCTGAGCCACCACGTCCCAGTAATCAATCACATGGATTTACTTAATTTTAATATACATTTTTTAAAGCGCTCACACAGCCCGCGGATATCAGGCGCTGTTACAGGAATTTGTTGGGTTTTAGTTGCGTAATTTTTTTTTTGTCTTAGTTGTGTATTTATAACACACTTAAACACCCGGAGGTTTCTAAGCGCGGACGCGGGGATCGAACCTGCGTTTCTTTTGTGTCGTCTTGTTTCCAAAGCGCGCACGTTGCCGCTGAGCTAAACCCAGGTTTTTAACACCGCATTGGAGAACATGGCGCAAACCCCCCCAAACCTCCCCAATCTTCTTCCGGAGCGCTGACAGTGGGAAAGAGGATGCAGTGCAGCTCAGCACCTTTTTAGGAGGCGGCCCACCGGGTGTAGGTAAGGTCAGACCCTCACCTTCCATTGCTGCGGCCCTTTCCATTGTCCCCCTAAAGGTTTGTTGCACCAACCAAGGCACTTCATGTAGGGCCACGGCGGCGCTTCCATGAACAGGATGTTTTTCTTAGCTCTCCGAAATGACGGTTTAGAGGGTTGTTTCAAAGTACAAGCCTCTTCTATCTTAACCTGCCACAGCATATCCGTGACGTTTCTGGAGGGCGGGAGGCCAAGAGTACATGCTACACATCGAGTTTGAGGCTCTGCCTGATTCAGACATTTCCCTGGCAAGCTCTCACATGAGACCTCATTAGTGACATACATGGTAAACTAACCCTGTCCTGCCGAGAAACTCTGAGACTCCCATGATCTGGGTTACCAAAGCACCCTGCTTCTTGAGTAAGCCTCCTAGCACTGACAGCTGTGTGGACTCCACCTATTGGTCGCGGTCTTTATATGCTGCAAGCGGGGTACAGCCTACTGTGCCCCAGGCTGTCCCTGCCGGGTACCCTTATTGTAAATCCAGTACTAAGACCAGTGGCCAGACATTGAACCTTTGAGGGAGTGCATGGGATATGGGTGTTGCTATAGACGGTCATGGCTACTGATTGCCTCTGTTCTCAGAGCTACAGTTGCCAGAACCGGGAATTACCTCTTTGTTAATGGTGTCGGGGATTCGAACCTGCAGGTTTGAGGGAAACCCTGCTAGGAAGAGCGTGTGAGTTAAACGTAGCAGGCCCCCATGATTTACTGAAAGCATGCAACCCTTTGATTGGGAGCTCAGCTAGCCACTTATCCCTGAAACTCCAAAAGAATGCAAATGTATACATCCTCACGAGGACACGACAGAAGAGGACCTCGTTGTGTCCGCCTCACAAGGACACAACCGAAGCATTGGACACTCAGACCACCAGAATGAGCCGGAGCATGAGTGAGGCCTGTGGCTTCTACCCAAAGTAGTAGAACTAAGATCCAACCCAAAGTCAAACACCCACCTGAAGTGCATCTGCTAGCCCCTGACTGTAGTCCTGGCACCAAAGTTGAACCTCAAATGACCCGGAAAGCCTTACCACAGCTCATCCCGAGCAGTTCATCTTCCACACAGCGTGATCTTCTGTGGCTCCACTGCGGTCTTTCTTGCTTGAAGATCTTCTTCCAGACAGGTCCCCTCGCTGGACAAGCAAACACAGGAACGACTGCTTTTGGCCTCTCACCTGAGCTTTGATTGCCAGGAGTCAGACATCCCGAGAAGACACCCGACCTTGTCGCACTTTTAACTGGGATTACATCCGGAAAGGCATCTAAGTGATCCTGAAGATATCTTTAACATCAGCTCCCTAACTTACCAGTGTAGACCGTGCAGCAATAGGACTCATTTAGTGTTCAACCAATCAGATGCCTGTCCATGTGTTCTTCTATTTCATATGAGAGTCTGAATCCCTTATGAGTCAATGCAGGTTCTAAGGTAACTCTGGGGCACAGCCTGTCAATTTTGGTACTCCACAGTCGCCGTTGACCTTTGGCTTTGCAGCTCATCGTAACAAATAGAGTCAAGAGCGAAGAACACCCCGTAAAGACTTTATGGTTCGCGATTATGGGGTTGTTGTTTCTTTACTTAAAGTACTCCTGTGTTATTCTGCAGTCTTGTCTACCATGCACCCAAGCCAAAGAGTTAGCCTCGGTTGCCTGGCCACAGTTGCCACTAGATAAACCAAGGTGAGTTGAGGTATTACCTGTTCACCTAGGTTTGGGTGGTTTACTCCCAACAGCCTAAGCTATTCCATCTAACAGACGGTTGGATATTTTCTGTAGGTTGTACAGGTCCCTTGTTCTAGAATCGTATACACATGATACATACAGTCTTAAACAATGAAAAAACAATAAAATTAAGAAACTCTCCAAATTCACTTACCTGCTCAATTATCTGAGCGTAGAACTGGTATACTCCATGTACAGGGGCCATTCTGTGAGAGACTGAAGTAATAGTGCATGGAGTCAAGTACCTGGTCAAAAGACTGGCTTGAGTTAAACAATAGGTAGTCAAGCTATTATAAAGACAGGGAGGCAAGCCAAGCGCAGGTCTAGTAGACACCTTTGGGTCAGAAATCAAGTGAACAGAATGAGGATGAAACTACACTGTGACCGCAGTGTCTTTTCCAGAGTTTGGGGGCAGGGAAAACAGAAATTAAAGGATCTGTGTAAATTAGCATGAAACAGGTAGTGGGTCACACAGGAAATGTTTCAATGCAAGCGACAAAGAATACCACATCCCCTACCTTAAGCTATAAGGGCCTGATTCACAGAAGCGTTTTAGAATGGCACAATCCCATTGGAAAACGCTCCGTATTGTGATTTTAAAAGGGAATGGTGCTGAACGCAGGTTCCTTCCTAAAGTCACCAAAGACCAACACATTATGTAAAATCCTTTTTACACACTACAGAGGAAACGGAACTTCTATAGCACACATGGTCATATTCCAGTATCTTTTACATGTTGATCTTAAGTCAAAAGTCATGTATGTACAGTGATGTGACGGCTTGGTCTGGGCTGAGCAGGACCACTAATAAAGGAATGGGGGCTTTTACACATCCCCATCACAGCCCCGCCACCCTTTCCAATGGTCGGTGTCATGGTCTTTCTGATTGATTGATCTTCCAAGAGCATATCTGTGGAATAAATGTGGAAATAAAACAGATGGACGTGCTTCCTGGTGTGTGTGGCGGGGATATATGAGAAAGAAGCTTTGCAGATATCTGGGTATCATTTACATGTGCCTATATAGCATGGGGTGTGAGATCGCTTTCGTCATGTGACATGGATGACACGAAGGCTAGGTTGGTCTGCCTATAATTTCTTTATAGTCATGCACTCTCTGCTACTCCCCTACTTCTGGAGGAGCTTGTCCGCCCCCCCATCTGCATCAATGCCATGCCATTGTAAAAGTGAGTCTTCTCTTCCGCTCTCTTGGTCTATCCTATGGCACAAGAAGTAGTGTTCCGTATCTGAGCTGTGGCACGTGGGCTGCTACGCTTCAGGGTCCTAGTGTCTCCATCACGCCTCTAACATGAAGCATCAGGAGACCCAGGCAGCCAGAGTATATAAAACATCATAACCGTATCTCAGTGGTGTAACACAAGTTCTGGGGGCCCCCCTGCGAGCCATGTTGAGGGGGGACCCACCAACTCGGCAACAAATCACAGGTCGCGCCACACACTGGGCTTACCACGCTTGCCCAATACGCACAAACGTGCTGCTGAAGGGTATGCCGCACATTGCACAAGGAGAAAGATATAAATATGTGTTTTAATGCAATGTACAGCACACTTTGAGCAAAATTGCTAAAAAGCCACAGTGTTTGCTATTGTTTTGTAGGGTAACACCAATCCAATACATGCAAGTCACCAAAAGTACATATGAACATGAATGCTTTGCTATTAAAAATGCCATGCCACAATGAAAACATGTCCAACTGGCTGCACTATGTAGACTAGTGTATACACGTAATAACATTACAGTAAAGCATGCAAGGCCACATTTAGACATACCTAGACGGGTTGCACCAAAATGCCAGTCGAAGCAATAAGACTCAAGAAGAGAGCACACATTCAAGCATGCGTCTCTGCGGCCTCTAACAACACAGCCCAACTCTTTAAAATCTGCAAGGAACTGGCCAATCCTTTCGCGGTCTCTACCCCTCCTGTTCCCTCAACAGGCCGTCTGTACGGCTATTGCCTCTCGCTTCTCCGCTAAAGCGGTCCACTATCTCCTCTTCCTCTCCCACTTCCTCTCTCAGCCCCCCTTTGGCCATCTCTCCCGCTCCTCCTCCTTTCTCCTCTTTCTCTCTAACACCTGACGAGGTTTCTAGACAACTCCCATCTATGGAAGTGTCGTCGAAACAGCTGCTTGCCCACTCCTCCAGAACCGTCAAGGACCATATTGACAGCTTTGCTCCAGCCTATGCCAATTTTGGTAATCATTTGTTTGCCACTGGAACTTTCCCCTCTCCCAGACTCTTGGAAAAGCTTACTCTCCACACTGAATTTCTTGGTTGTCTCCATGACCATCAGTCTGGCTTAAGAGCTGCCAGAAGCATGGAAACTGCTCTCCTGAACACCTGTGAAGATCGGATCTCTAACCTTGATTCCATCATTCCTTCTGTCCTCATCCTCCTTGAACTTTACGACACGGTCAACCATGCCACCCTGATCAATCGACTCCGTGAGAACCTGGGCATCATGGATCAGGCCCTGCAGTGGCTGACCTCCTTCTTCTTAGACCACCCCTCCCAGGTCCAACTTGGTCCCTTTCACTCCGCCACCTCTCTCTACCTGTGGCGTTCCACAGTGCTCTATCCTCTCATCCTGGTTTTTCAACCGCTTCTTAGCCTCTTTGGCCCACCTGATCTCTACCTTCTCCTCTTACTTTCAGTGTTATGCTGATGGCACTCAGCTTTCCTTCAGGCTCCCCTCAGCCTACTCTCCTCTCTCACCCATTCCTGGTGTCATCTTCAACTCCACTCTCTCTTTCTCTCCTTACATCTCGGACGTCACCAAAAAGTCCCACTACCAGCTGCACCTCCTCAAAGGGACTCTTCCCTTTCTCACTTTCACCCAGAAGCTCACTGTCTCCAGAGCACTGGAGACAGTGAGCCCTGGTTCTCTCTATGCTGGACTACTGCAACAGCCACATTCTCAATCTGCCTTCCTCTACTCTCTGGCCTATAGAACTAATCCAGATTAGGACTGCAAGACTTATCCTTGGCCTCAAGCCCAGGGACCATTTCTCTCCACCTGAAGTTCCAGAAGCAGCTCAAAATGTTCCTCTTCTCCTTTGCTTTCTCTCTCTCCCTCCCCTGATGACATACCTGACCTACCTGTCTACTCTACCAACTGGTTGCTTGGCTACCCTCAGTCTCAATGAGTCCAGACTCTTTCTTGATCAGTCACCCTTGCATTGCCTCTGGGCCTACTACGCAGTTAGCGCCTGTAACTGTAACCCTACACTCCCTTGTTCTCCTTGCACTACCCAGAGCCGTGCTGCCCTGGATGTACTTACTCAGAGCATTGCTGCCCTGTTTTCCCTCTCCTCTCCCTTGCACTTCCCCCTCCCTTTCCCCTTGCACTTCTCGTTCTCGCACTTGCACAATCTGAATGACACAAGACTTAGTAAGATCATTTGTCTTGTCCTCCCTCTGTTTTCCTTCCCTAAAAACACTTGTGTAAAGGCGCATTATATATGACGTATCATATCATATCATATAATTTTATCACAGATGCCCAGAAAAATATACAGTGCCTCAGTAAGAAGCGGCTAGACTGGCAGAACCCAAATGCCAGTCTAGCCAGGTAATTACACTTAGCAGGACTGCTTTATCAGAAATGCCCATTTAGAAAAGTCATACCAAACTGAGGAATGACTAGACTGGCTGCATCAAAATGCCTACCTAGCCACTATTACCACATATCTTACCTGCTTAGCATGGACATGGAAGACCATTACAAATTATTGCACAATCCCCCCCCCATCCCCTACCCCAACCTCCAAAATTAGCTCATTGGCCCAGAATTAACCCCACATCCCTCTTCCTTGTCCCAGTGTTTACGTATGAGGCTCGTGTGTGAGGTATAATGCATAGGGCATAGAGCCTCATACACAAGTACTGCCTCATACACAAGTACTGGGATGAGGAAGAATAGGGCTAGGAGTAATGAAGATTACCAATAAGTAATCAAGGCATTAAACACAAGTAGTGGTGCAACACCATTGAGATGACTGGGCTTCAGCACTCCCCCCTGAAATTGTGGGCTATGTTGACTTGACCTGGCTGACCTACAGAGCAGTTGCCGGACAGAAAAGGACACAGCTGTAATAGGGGAGTGATTGGAAGGGTAGAGAGGCAACAGGAGACCAGTCTTTCTCACAACAGTCCATAAGTGGGTGCTTTCAGGCTTAAATGAGAGTGTTAACTGCTTGTAACATTGAAGCTGCACTAGAATAGTCTCATTAAAATGCATAAGTAAGTTAGATGCCCCTGCACAAATAAGTTTGCTCCTCCCCAACCACACGTGAAGTTAGCACCTCTCCCAACCCTGAACACAAGCACACACACCATTCAACATGTGGTTGCGGGGCTCTCTGCACCGTGGGGGCTTCGGGGGGCCCCTGTTACGCCAGTGCCGTATCTACATAAAAGCCGTGGTCGAAATGGGCGGGAGCGGTGCTCCTCTTCTTTTTTAAATTAAGTTTTATTTTAAAAAGAATGCCTTCCGGAATGGTTTCGTTTTAAAACAAAGTGTAGGAAGCAGTTTAAACTTGCACTTCAATGCACTGAACGTTCTCTGAAACGGCAGATGTGTATGGTTGGGTGTTTGGATTGCGTGTGGGAGGGGGTTGGAGTTTGTGAGGGGCAGGGGCAGGCCAGCAGGGAGCATAGTTCCCCCTCTTCTTTTCATGCACTAGGACCACTGCCTAATAGCACAGGCATCGCCTGTGTACAAAGCCCAGATGTGAGCTCCTGTAGAATCTTTCAGAGTGTGTGGTGGTGCACAGGCACCGCTACAGAATTCGAATAGTAGCGCAATATAATTACAAAGTATGCCAATGGTGAGAAGATGTTTGTATGAAAGGAATCAGGAAATGACGAGCGCTCTCCTTGTTTTACACCATTTTATTTAGGTGTCTGTTGTTGGCGCTTATGCTCGGACTGGCCTATAGGACATCAGTGCAAACTGCTAGCGTGGGATCGTTTTTTGGTCGTTTTTTGGTCAAAACAGGCCACTTCTTTGGCCAATGTGGGCCAGTTTGATGAGTTACTTGACTATGTGGCTAGTAGTTTTGGCCAGTGTTCTGAATGTTCTTTAAATTGCGCAATTTGCGTTACATTTGATCAAAAAACTCCTCCTTGGGTACCATTCAAGCAGTCTGCCACAAAAGGAATGAATTGCCATTTGCAATTGTAGGCCACTTTTTCATTGGTGCCCGAGACAGTTTTATGCCCCAGTCCAAACCTGTTGGCGCTTGTTGTTTTGGGGACCCGCCTAACCCTTTCGACCAGTGGTGGAGGAGGTGCCAGAGTAATGTTGACATCGGAGGTAGGTAGCTTTTCATTAAGCCGAATAGATCTCAAGCTGGGTCATTATTGACAGGATATAACCTGGCCGGGCGGGATGACCTTTTTCGGCACTGCAGACACCCTTGTTAACACCCTCACTATGCTCGAGCCCTAAATTGGGCGACGGGACATTATCACCAACTGGAGCCCAACCACCAGGCTTATATGAGGCACTGGTGCTAATGTGACTTTTTTAAAGGTTTTATTTGACGCAATGCTGCATGTGGTGCACGCCATCGCATCAAACACTTTTTGCCATCAAAGAATGCCATGAGGGATGTGAAAGAGGAGCCACTTTACCCTACTTCAAGAGAAGGGCAGAAGCATGCAGGCGATGGCCAACAGTGGAGGAGGGGAGTGAGAGGGATTTGTTTCAGGAGTACAGGCTGGGAAGCGGGGGTCAAGGGGGGCAAAAGTATAGGCATCGCTGTAGGTGGTCTCAGTAAATTGATGGAGAAAGATAACTGGCTTGCACTTTTGAATACAGCCTGCTTTCCATCACACCTGATTGGCACGGCACATATTCCAGGATGCTAACACAGGTTTATGCCTGCCCCAAGTTTTTTCCAAAGGCCAAGTCAATCGCAGTAGGTTGGAGAAGGCATTATACCACACGTTAATGACACCTTCTGTGGTCGTTAAGCAGTGGCAGATTTGAGAAGGCATTATACCAAGCGTTAATGACACCTTCTGTGGTCGTCAAGCAGTGGCAGATTGGAGAAGGCATTATACCAAGCATTAATGACACCTTCTGTGGTCGTTAAGCAGTGGCAGTTGGTGAATTTGTAACTGGAGGTGTGAAAAGATTTTCCTTAGATGTATGCAAGCGACCAAACACATTTGATTAAATAACGGGTTGAAATTGTGCACTTTACAGCACACTTTCTGGGCAAAATGCCACAGGGTTTGCAATCAGTTTTTGTAGGGTAACACATGAAAAATTCTAACAGATGACCGGCCACCAAGCGTCCACATGAGCATTTTTCAATTCATTTTCGCAATGTTTCTGCCCACAATATGTGTCAGTGGAAAAAAGTGTTGCCTGTTGCCAAACAGGGACATGCTGACAGTGCCAATATATGCCAGTATCCCCACGTAAAATTATACTTATGTTTGTTTTTCCCATAATTCCAGTAATGATCACATAAGAAAGCATGTCCATACTGGCTGTGTATCCCCACACAAAAACTCATGGTTTGCCCATAATGCCATTAAACATGTCATGCCACAGTAAGAAAACAAGTCCATGCTGCCTGCACCAAGTGTGAACAGCATCCTACATAGGTAAATTGTGTTGTCTTTGCCTGTAATGCCAGTATAAATTACATACCACTATAAGAAAGGATGTCAATACGAGCTGCACCAATGTAGTTCAGTATACTGCATAAGAACACTCATCATGTTGTCTATGTCCATGATTCCAGTAGAAATGCTATGCCGCTGTAAGAAAACATTTTATTTGTAGGCCAGTATCCCCACATATGAGCCTTCAACGTGTTGGCTTCCACCTTTAATATCGGTAAAAATGTAAAACTTTCAATTTGGGACTTTAGGTCCCTAAAATCCCCCATACAGCAATGTCTCACATGCGTGCACATACACACCACTGCATTCACTAACACACACTAGCATCCACATTCAAACAAAAACACACACACATATATATACATTAAAATGGATATGTACGCACTCACACATAATATGCATTTGTAAACACTTAAATTGGCTCAGGCATCCCCACTCTCCAACAGCTGGCATTACACGAAGGGCCAGAGGTTAGGAGCCTCCCTTCACCTCTCCCTGTGTGTCATAGGCCAGGGGTGGTGACAGCATTCTGAGCATTCTGGTCCTTTCCCTGACATGAGAGGGGGGGTGTAGAGGGGGGGGGTGAAGAGCCTTTCAAGAACCCCCACGGGGAAAATACACCCGGGCCCACCCGGATGGGAGGCCCGGGGCCGTAAGCTGGGAGGTGGGGGGTTTGTGCTAAGTCCGGTGGGGCAGTGCCTTTTGGCGCTGCCCCACTTAGCATGCACATGGTGGGGTCGGGCTGCTGGGTCCCTTTACAATGGGAACCCAGACAGCGCGTCTCCAAGACAGGAGGGTGAGGTGAGAGGGGCAGGTGACAACCGGCAGTCGCTGCCCCCTGTCACCTCGCCCTCCATACTTCAAAGGCCCCCCTTCCCATCCTGCGGATGCTGAGCGGGGGCCTTTTGAAGTTCAAAGAAGGGGCCGCCTTGCCCCCAGGCCGAATTTTGCCTTTATCTGGCGGGGGCAAGGTGGCCCTTCTCATGCTTCCTCCCCGTCAGCCACGAACAGCAGCAGGACGGCTGCAGGTTTCACGGATCTCGAACATCTAGAGCCCGGAGAGGTCGGCTCAGCAGTGAGCAGCTACAGACGGAGCTCGAGCACAACACAAGAAGTGAGCAGGCTTGCAGCAGCAGAGCCCCTGTAGCACCGCAAGCAGAGCATCAGTCTCAGGCGTACAAGGACACTGGTTCAAGCCCCGGAGAGGGCGCTAGAATTTATATTTTGCCAAACAATTTTTAAATTTCTCTCCGGCTCTGTGAGGACACTGGAATCGAAAAAGGCAGGTCGCTGAGGTCTGCACGGCAGTGAAAGTCCGCACACGGAGCTCGCAGAGCCCAAAGAAGGCGGGTCCTCGAGCACAACACAAGGAGTGAGCTGGGCTGCAGCAGCAGAGCCTCCATAGCACGGCAAGGAGAGCATCAGTCTCAGGCGTACAAGGACATTGGTTCAAGCCCCGGAGAGGGCGCTAGAATTTATATTTTGCCAAACAATTTTTAAATTTCTCTCCGGCTCTGTGAGGACACTGGAATCAAAGAAGGCAGGCTCCGAAGAGCTCGAGGAGGTCTGCACAGCAGTGAACGGCCGCACACGGAGCTAGCAGAGCCCAAAGAAGGCAGGTCCTCGAGCACAACACAATGAGTGAGCAGGCTTGCAGCAGCAGAGCCTCCATAGCACTGCAAGGAGAGCGTCAGTCTCAAGCTTACAAGGGCATTGGTTCGAGCCCCAGGAATTATATTTGGGCAAAAAAAAAAATTTTAATTTCTCTCCACAGAGGTCAGCCGGAATTCCCAGACGCACATATCTGCAGACCTGCACTAGAAGGAGACTGAGTCAGAGCCCCAGCATTTTACCTCGCCCGAGAACTACAATAAGGGGGGCAGAGGACCCTGACCCACACAGCAAGTTGGGAAACACTAGGACAACCCATTACCAACCAGCACGCAGAGACCCAAACAGGCAAGAGATGGCCAACGCCTTATCCCTGAAAGACACATTACTCCTGGAATGGGCCAAAGCAGCGGAAGCCGTTCATGGCATGGATGTGGTGCAGGAAAGAATGGCTGAGCTCGCATCCACCAGTCTTAATGAGGATGACGCAGATGCCCTGGAAGAGGAGGTCGATGGCGAGGAGGAGCCAGCAGAAAGGGAGCAGCCAGCTAGGAAGAAGCAGCGCCTTGACGTCCGCAGCATGCCTGCCTCTTCAGACACCCACCCAGGCACCAAAAGAAAAGCAAAATCAGGTACTGTGAAAAGCAATGATTTGGGGCCTATGCTTGAACAATTTTTAAAATGGCATAAGGGTGCGGGTGCTGGGAAAAAGAGGCACAGGGATGACTCGAGCAGCTCCAGCAGCTAGAGTGACAGCACAGACACAGAGTCGGAATCGGGGGGCGAGGAGGACCAGGGCCACCTCAAAGCATGGGTTGGCCCTAGCCATGATGTACCGTCTCCAACCCCTCATATGACTAAATATGGGAGGCGCACGGCCGGCAAAAGTGTAAATAGAAGCCTAAAGAAGACCTTTGCATGGCACATTGAGCGGAAAATTAAGAGAAAGATATGGAAAAAGCAATTTATTGACATTTTCTGCCTATTGGAATATGAAGAATTAGGTTTTGGCATTTCAAAAAGGGATAAGAAAGAGGAAGAAAAAGCGAGAGAAAAGAGGCCCACCCTGGAAAAGAATATTCAGAATTGGGAGGCCTCTTTTCAAATCCTGTCAACCATCCTCTTAAAAAAATTCCCAGAAGAGGGCACCGCATTGATTGCCTACCGCCATAGAATCCTAGAGATCCACAATACCTTTGGGCAGAAATCATGGCTGAACTATGACAGGGAGTTCAGGAAGGAGATGCAGAGATTCCCTGACCTAGGCTGGGAAGAGGAAGACCCCAAACTGTATATTTCCCATGCCTTAAAAGAAAACTCAGCTCAGTGTGCTCAGAATAATAAGGACCAAGAGCAGCAAAAGCAACAGAAGGGATAGAAACAGGCAGCATAACCAGCATAGGTCACAACAAGACAGTGCAAATGCCAACAAAAACAAACGCCCGTTTCGAAGACCGCCCCCAAGGGGGCAAAAAGTGGGGCAGAATTAGGGCAGTTTGGCAACCGCAGCACGGGGGGCAAAGGGAGCACCCCGGGGACCTGCCGGTATTGCAACAGAGGGTCATGCAACAAGGGCACTGAGTACAGATACAAGCACCAATACAGCACATGCAATGGTGACCACAGCAGCAACGACTGCACAAAAGCCTCTCCTTCCAGGCCCAGCCCAAAAGTCTCAGAGGGTAAAAACATGTATTAGTTATAAAATGGGGGCCTCACCAAAAAAATGGACCAACTAATAAAAATGTTAGAGAACTACCCTGACCCTGTAGCTAGATAATTCTTGGGTCAGGGCTTCAAGGATGGATTTCAGATCCCATTCAAGGGCCAGGGATCTCCCACTATACCCAAAAACCTAAAATCTGCCTCTTCCCTAGGCAACAGAATAAGAGAATAAATTGGTAAAGAGCCAATACTAGGGAGGATTGAGGGTCCCTTCCAACACCCTCCTTTCATTGAGTTTTTTATGCTTCCCCCTGGCCCTTGTGCCCAAGAAACAGCAGGGGGAGTTTAGGACGATCCACCATTTATCTCACTCACCTGGAAGCTCTTTCAATGTTGTCATCCTTGCCACTGAGGCTACTGTATCTTACAGCCGCGTGCAGGATGCGGTTGGCTTGGTAAAACTGTCAGGTAGACACGCTCTCATGGCGGAAGCCGACACTAAGTCAGCATTCAGGCTGCCGCCTGTGCACAAGAAGACCTACCAGTGGCTGTGTTTCCATTTTGACAACAAATTCTGTTTTGATAAACGCCCCCCCCCTCCCTCCCCCAATGGGCTGCGCCATCGCGTGTGCCTACTTTGAACAGTTCAGTTCTTTCCTACAAAGGGTACTCCAACAGGCCACGCCTAGAGCCAGAACGGTACACTATCTAGATGATTTCTTCTTCACTGGTCCAGCAGGGTCTCCCATATGCAGCGCATCCATTAAGTTATTCAGTGAAACCAGGCAGGCATTAGGGGTTCCACTGGCGCCTGAGAAGACGGTAGGACACACCACCACCCTGTCATTCTTAGGCATAGAGATTGACTCTTCCAAGAGGGAATGCTGCCTACCCATAAGACAAAATAGAGGACCTTCTAAAGACAATAAGGTTGATGACAGGCAGGGAATAGGCGACGCTACGGGAAATACAGTCCCTTGCTGTGAAGCTCAATTTTGCTACCAGAATCATGTTCCTATGCCGGATCTTTAACAGGAACGTGGAATTAAAAATGAGGGTGGGTTACTAAGCCACACCACCACATCAGATTGGGCAAAGACATAACACTAGACATGGCCATATAGGAATCATTTCTTAACAATTTTAATGGCCAGGTGATATGGCGCAAAACCATGAATGGAGCAGACAAAAGGTCCTTGTTCACAGATGCGGCTGGCAGCAAATGATTTGGGGTATGTTTTGGTAACAAGTGGTGCACTGAGCACTGGCCTCCCTGCTGGCAGAGGAGGGGCTGGTCCAGGAACATCACACTGCTAGAGATATTCCCCATAATGGATGGCACTCTATTTAAGGGGGGACTTGTTGGCCAGCACAGAACTGGTCACACGGTCAGACAACATGGCGGTTGTACACATGTTAAACAAGGGTGCTGCCTCCTGCCCTCTGGTGCTAAAAGTGTTGAGAGAAATGACAAAAAGTCACCCTGGAAAATAACATGGTAATAATTGGGCGGCACATTGCAGGCAAAGATAATAAGGCCGCTGACGCTCTGTCCCGTTTTTTCAGTTCTCCACTTGCAAGGCACTAAACCCACAGGCAGAAGCCAGGAGGACAGCAGTTCCAGAAGAGGTTTGGGCCACCATGGACACATCGAAGGCAACCCCCGCCAGCCAGCCGGTCACAGCTCTCCCATCTGGCAGCAGTTTCATATTACACTAGATTAGCGGTGGCACCCGACCCCACCCACGGCGCACTAACCAGATATGCTCTCAACGGTTGGTCCAAAATGGAAGGGGTCAAGACAGACACCAGGCGCCCCCTCAATTTTGCTAAATTACAAAATTCTGCTAGACACCCTCCCTGCAGTATGCAACAATGCCTACGAGAGCTCTCTATTTAGAGCTGCCTTCACACTCAACTACTCTGGGGCGTTCAGGATCAGCGAGATAGCCTTCAAAAACACAGGATCAGAGGTAGGGCTGTGAAACTGTGTAGGCCCAAAACTGACCAATTAGGAAAAGGGAGGATAATCAACCTGTACCGCATTGAGGAAACAGAATATTGCCCTATCTGCAGCACCAGGGCCTTCACGAACAAGCGCCCCAGCCGGGGGGGGGGGCAATTATTCACACACAAAATTGGGTCTGCCCTCAGTAGATTCCAGGTGAGGTCTGTCCTCAGGAAGACTATAATAGCTATAGGATGGAATCCTACTGAGTTTGGATCCCACTCCTTCAGGAAAGGAGCAGCCACTTCAGCCTGGATGGGGGGGTTGCAAGAGAAAGCCATAAAAGGGAGTGGGGGTTGGAATCGGGGGCTTACAAAAGATACATCAGGAAATACTTGATTTAATATTATCTGCCTCCCTCCCCCCCACTGATTATCTCCTCATCATCCACCCATTTCGGGGGCAATGACTTGCCTCAGCTGGGCAGGACGTTTTTTCTGGCTCAAATCGGCACCTCCCTCAGATCCCTGGCACGCATGCTAAGACTTCGAACAGAAGTGAAGAGGTCAGAAATCATCCCTCGCCAACAGTGGCATGAGGCAGAGTGCAGCAAAGCCATGGAGATTTCTAAGCGCAAACTGAACAAAGCCGTGGCCAATTTCTGCCTTTTTTATCAGGCCTCAAATTTATTAAACATGGGATCTCGGTACACAACCAGGCCATGTTCTGCAATGACAGGGTTCACCTGTCCATTGAAGGTATGGACATTTCACCAGGAATATTTTCTGGTCCCTGGCAGCCAGAGGCTGTACTTAATTCATAAGCTCTTATTTTGGGGGGACCTGGGAGACGCCGGTCAGCATCCCCTCAGGGTGGCGGCGGGGATCAGCCTCGAGCGGGCCCCTAATTGGGATTAGGGCCCCCCGCTCACCTGTTCCCTCTGTCCCCAAAATATAGTATTGTTATCCTTATGTGATGTTATGGCTGGTTTTTCTTTTGCACCATGGCTTGTACTAAAATAAAGCTTGTGGCCAAAGTTTTTTCCACCTCACATCATGGTCGTCAGTCTCCTCATTTCTGCAACTGACATTCCGTATTGCCTGTCTTGTCACACTTGTCATCCATCCGTGTCACCCGCATGCCACTCCCCAGCACAAAAACACTTCCAGGCTTATACACCCGGGCCCACCCGGATGGGAGGCCCGGGGCCGTAAGCTGGGAGGTGGGGGGTTTGTGCTAAGTCCGGTGGGGCAGTGCCTTTTGGCGCTGCCCCACTTAGCATGCACATGGTGGGGTCGGGCTGCTGGGTCCCTTTACAATGGGAACCCAGACAGCGCGTCTCCAAGACAGGAGGGTGAGGTGAGAGGGGCAGGTGACAACCGGCAGTCGCTGCCCCCTGTCACCTCGCCCTCCATACTTCAAAGGCCCCCCTTCCCATCCTGCGGATGCTGAGCGGGGGCCTTTTGAAGTTCAAAGAAGGGGCCGCCTTGCCCCCAGGCCGAATTTTGCCTTTATCTGGCGGGGGCAAGGTGGCCCTTCTCATGCTTCCTCCCCGTCAGCCACGAACAGCAGCAGGACGGCTGCAGGTCTAAAAAACCATCCCTCCCACCCTACAAATAACCGTAAGGAAAAGCTATAGCGAGGGCCAGGTAGAAAATGGAACACAATCATAGCATCAGGGGAGGCTAAAACGCCTCACTTCAAAAAATAATCATAAAAATTAAACTCCAAGAAGGGCCTTCTTAAAATACCGGGGGGTCTTTTTGTCTATTAGTTAATATTCCAGGAAAATACAGTTATAGAAGACCCAGGCGCTCAGAATCCACCAGAGAACATCAATACAGATGGGAGCCCTAGGGGTATAACAAAAGTGAAAAGGAGAGAGGAACTTGAGCAGAAACATGTACTAGTAAGCCTCAAGTATCCACCTCCATGCATGCAGAAGGGGGGGTCTCACCACAAGTGGATCAGGAGCAGGGTAAGTTCCTAGTAAGGCTCCGGAACCCACCCCCTCACAATTTTGTTTATGCAAGATAAGCGCACTGGGGTACGCAAGTGGATCGTGGGCGGGGGAAGTTCCCAGCTAAGCCCTTAGAACCCACCCCAGCAGCAAATTAGTACAACACAAGCACTGAAGGGGTCTCACAACACAAGTGGATCGGGAGCAAGGAACATTCTAGTAAGGCTCTCCTTTTGAACCCATTCCAGCTGTAAAAACAGGCAGCCTTAAGCGCTGAGGGGGTCTCACAACGCAAGTGGATCAGGAGCAGGGTAAAAACCTAGTAAGGCTCTTTGAACCCACCCCGGCTGTAAAAACAAGCAGCTTCAAGCGCTGAGGGGGTTTCATAATGCAAGTGGATCGGGAGCTGGGTAAAAACCCAGTAAGGCTCTTTGAACCCACCCCTGCTGTAAAAACAAGCAGCGCTAAGCGCTGAGGGGGTCTCACAAGGCAAGTGGATCGGGAGCAGGGTAAAAACCTAGTAAGGCTCTTTGAACCCACCCCGGCTGTAAAAACAAGCAGCTTCAAGTGCTGAGGGGGTTTCATAATGCAAGTGGATCGGGAGCTGGGTAAAAACCCAGTAAGGCTCTTTGAACCCACCCCTGCTGTTAAAAACAAGCAGCGCTAAGCGCTGAGGGGGTCTCACAAGGCAAGTGGATCGGGAGCAGGGTAAAAACCTAGTAAGGCTCTTTGAACCCACCCCGGCTGTAAAAACAAGCAGCTTTAAGCGCTGAGGGGTCTCACAATGCAAGTGGATTGGGAGCAGGGAAAAAACCCAGTAAGGCTCTTTAAACCCACCCCGGCTGTAAAAACAAGCAGCTTTAAGCGCTGAGGGGTCTCACAATGCAAGTGGATTGGGAGCAGGGAAAAAACCCAGTAAGGCTCGTTAAACCCACCCCGGCTGTAAAACAAGCAGCCTAATGCGCAGAAGGGGTCTCGTAGCACAAGTGGATCTGGAGCAGGGAAGACCCTAGTAAGGCTCCTAGAACCCACCCCCGAGGAAACAACTAGCCCGCAAACGGAGCGTGGGGGCTTCAAAAACTCAAGTGGATCATGTGTGGAGAAAGTGCCAAATTCATCTCCAAAGAGTGGACCAAGAGGCTAAAACGCCTCCATCCGTGGAAAAGTACAAAACACATGACCAAAAAATCAAAATGGCTCCAAGAACACATCCCGCGGAGGATAAGGTGAATGGCTTCACAATGCGGGGTTTTGTTTTATCAAGAAATACGGATCAAGAGCCATAACTTCAGCGAAAATCACCCTGTGAGCAAGAGAGGGCGCAAGTGCTAAACCTGGTCAGGTTGGACATCAGTAAAAGGCACACAAACGCACACCTACCCACCTCACTTGGAAAGGACAAGAGAAAGCAGGATGAACCTGCTCCAAAGACAAGCAATTATGAACATGTCACAGCTCACACGCTGTGGCCAAACAATTGTCACAAGCTTTCATATGAATGGCGGCGGGGATCAGCCTCGAGCGGGCCCCTAATTGGGATTAGGGCCCCCCGCTCACCTGTTCCCTCTGTCCCCAAAATATAGTATTGTTATCCTTATGTGATGTTATGGCTGGTTTTTCTTTTGCACCATGGCTTGTACTAAAATAAAGCTTGTGGCCAAAGTTTTTTCCACCTCACATCATGGTCGTCAGTCTCCTCATTTCTGCAACTGACATTCCGTATTGCCTGTCTTGTCACACTTGTCATCCATCCGTGTCACCCGCATGCCACTCCCCAGCACAAAAACACTTCCAGGCTTATGAAGGTCATGCCAGTGTACAATAATCCCTTCCACCAGCTGTGCTTGAATAAGGGCATACGCATTTCATGTCCCCGGCCCTGGCATGTGCACAGTGCTGTGAAGAGCATTAGGGACACCACACCAGTTTGTTTTTGCACAAAATCTAAATATGTCTGCAAATCAAAAGATTACGTTTACATTATACAGCGAACAGAAGGCCCTCGCTCTGTAATTCAAATGGGAACAAGTTCTTATTCACCGCGGCACCTCAGCGCCCCCTCCTGTGGGGGTGCCAGGGTCTCCAAGGTTATTAGCACTTTGTGGTAAACAAATAGTGTATACAAGGTGGGTCAACTATTTTTTTAAAAAGCACAATATAGTAAATTAGATTGTATTCTTTTATTTTGAACTAGTAAACGAATACTGTTGTTGACCATGTATTTTTTTTAGTCCGGGAAAATAATGTTTTAAAGATGAAGGTAATTCTTTTGAGTCGGCCACATAATCCTAATATGTGGAATGAGCTCAGTAGCAGAGAACACTGCATTCGGAGTATCCTGACTGATTCAGAGAAAGTCAGAGCCATTCCTTCTCTGGACTAAGAAAGAATTACAAACTGATTTCCACGTCAAGCGCAACCTATCACCGTTTACTAGAGAGGCCTTCAGATACCAGAACTAGGCGGGTGCAGAAGTAAAACAGCACTTATAATAGGAAGTTCACATCATTCTCCACTCTTGACGAGGGCTCTCTTTAACACTTACCAGCGCGTTTCGGCACCACACGCAGCAGACTCTCCAGCCAGCATCAAGGACAATGAAGAGCAACGGCTGAGCTGATTATGCACTGCGAAAAACACCCGCTGATTGGAACCGATAACGTCTGTGTCAAAGTTGGAGGATTTCAAAAGTTCTCTTAAAATATGTTGGGTTGATTCACACACCAAGAAAAAAATGCGCTGCTTCTGCCATAAATTACGGCTGTCCTAGCGTTCAAACCACAAATGGTATTCACAAAAAAACAAGGTGTACAATCTTTAAAAATTCTGGAATGTTGCATCGTGACATTGTTAGACTTGCCCCGTGGAACCTGAAAATCAATTCATTTTTGCAGTACAAAACGACCTTGCACGGCAAAAATACACTTTGCGTGGTTCCATGAATCAGGGTTTGTGTTGTCAGTGCAAAGTCACTCTTCAGCAGTGCAAAATTACTTTGGACCAGGCAAATATTCCATGAATCGGGCCCTTTGTGTGGAATAAAACCTGTAGAACGGGCCAGGGGTTGTACCTTGGGGGTCGAAATGGCCAGAAGTTGTGATACGGGGGCCGGCGCTAGGAAAGTGCAGCTGCACTTGGCCTCGCGCTCATGGTGCCCCCGAACAGAGGCTGACCTTCCAGAAATAACAAAGACAGCCTCTAAGAATCAGCAGTGCTGGTGCTGTCTAGCAGAGCCAACATAATAATAATAAGAATAGGCAAGAGGGAGGGAGGAAATCTCCCTTTTAAACGTTACTCAAGGTGCATTGCTTTGCATTAGTTGGTACATGTTTTTAACTCCACACACAACAGCACTCTGGAAGTTTGAGAGGGACATACTATTTACCCAAGTTATTTTAGTAAATGTTAGTAAACTTGTTTTAGGTCATTCTCCCAATGATTAAAGTAGTATGGTAAAAAACATTTTTTCAGGCTTCTATTATTTTGCATTTTGGGAGTTCTAGTTTTCCGGTCAGCGTGTGGATTATGAAGCTAAAACAATATCCTTTTGGCTGAACATGTTTTTCTGAGAAATTATATATTGTGAGGTTGCCTTTATTTGAGATGTGCATTTTGCAAGGAAACTATCAAATTTGTCAAGGTTCCTGTAGCCACAGGTGAGGCCAACCAGTCCTGTTTTTTCCCTTTGGATTCTGGGAATTAATGTAATCCCTTGTAGTACAGACGATTGGCCTCAGCAGAGCGAGCCATCATTAACTTTGTTCCCATTTTGCTACCAGTCACCAAGTGGCATGGGCCATCCACAGAACTGCCCCACAGGAGAATGAGTGAAACTCTCTGCTATGCCCTGTTATTGAATCTTGTGTAGCACATAATCTAGCGTATAAACAGCAAGTCTCTATGTGTGTGTGATGGAGGGAAGGGACAAGTGGACGACAAGAAAGTACCTTTACACTCAGTGTGTCCTAAATCAATATGCATGCAGCAATGATAGCCATTGGGCTAATGTGCCCACTGCTGAGATCTATGTTTAAACTGCTTGCCAAAGTTCCAATCCCCTCAAGTTTCATCCTTCCAAGGTCAGGTTGCAAAGATGACATCACCGGAGTGAATTCATATGAAAATTATGGGGCCCTGCAATTACTTTGCCGCACTTGGCCCCACAATTCCTAGGGCCGGCCCTGTGTGATACATAATGATCTAAGTAAGGTTCTCCTAGAAAAAATAGACTATGAGCAAATTTGGAATAAATGGGCCTAGTTACTTATGGGGTGTGCCCATTGTCAATGAATATGCAGTCAACGTCAATGGTTAAATGGGCCTTCTTGTCCAAGAATACTAACGCCCAACTGGATATGGAACTGGACCCAAGATCTCCTTGACCAAATATTTAAAATCAAAGCTTCTCTAACAAATGTTATTTAATGCAGTCAGAGGCCGCCGTGCACATTTTCTTCTTATAAATGGGTCCTTTGGTATGCTGCCAATGCGGCACCATACTGTAAAGTGGGATTACGCAGGATGGTCAGTGCTACTGCGATGGGGCGTCCCCAGAATCAGGTGAAACCCTTCTATTGTTCTACCCCTGCTACACCTCCAGAGCCATGGGCAGTCTGTGCCGCTGCATCGGGCCCCATGCTCTTGGGGGCCCCACAGCTACCTGCTGCCGTGAGTATTAGAAGTAACAAGGGCTGAGCTGCTTCCAGCCACAGGGCTTTTTTTTGTGCCTGTTTTAGCGAGGCCATGCTGTCAGCTACCTACTCCCTGTGATGCGTTTCTAGAGACAAATACCTCCCACCCACCTCCCCAGCAGCCCATCAGACCTGTGGGGTCTCACAGTTAGGGCTTATCAGGCTCTTTGTTTAAAGCAATGGTCCATTTAAAAACCTCTGTTTTGAAAAAGGGGCATTTTATTCTGAAAGCACATACAGAAAAACTAGTTGCCACCCAAATCTGTCTTCTCTGAAGACAATTCAAAGGTTGATAAAAAATTGTTTGTGAGAATGTCACATTTCATTCGCATCATATCAAGCATGCATATAAAACATGATCTTTTGTCATGATTAGTCTTGAAAGACAGTCTACAAACCATTTTTAAAATAATTTTGTGGAATTGCATTTTGGTATTGGTAGTCTTCAAGATGGGGTGAAAAGAACGCAACATTTGTACTCTTTTTGTTTATCATATTGTGAGGGATTCCACCATCCGCACGCAGAGTGTGCGCTCGCCTGGGCTTTTTTACAATTTTGGAATGGAATGATGGGAGACCAAACTGGGAAAATGTGTGGGGTTAATCTGAACACAATTCCTATGCACGCCGCACAACAAACACATAGTCAAGTGTACTCTACGGCGACACAGCCTACAGGCACCGTCCTCCCTGTCATATTTAGCTGGAATGTGACAGCCACAGGTATATCAAAGCATCTCGGGAAGGGGGAAGGCAACACCTTCCTACTGCCATGGCCAGCCTAATTAAATATGAAAGACTGCATGGATCCACCCTGTTCTATTGTCAAAGTTATGTGTGGTGGTAGCGCATACTGATGAGAGTTAAATGAAAGCAAGCCTGCGAAGAGGCCGGGTCACAGAATTAACACAAGGCACAGGAATCTGACATCTCTTTGATATGCAATGTGTCAACTTGAAGCTAGCTCCCATCCCTCTGTATGAAGGGTAGTGAATATCATGTCTGGGACAACGGTTTACAGTAGGCAACCCCTGCAGAGAACCCCCTTTCACAGGGAAGTAGTATGTGATTTGATGGAGACAGAAAATCTGTCCTTGCCACAAACTTCAAGGGAGACCTGCGCTTTGATAAGGAGTCACAGAGAGCTCAATTAACCAGAGAGACAATTTGATCTACAACCGACAGGAAGATGGGTGGGACTTAGTAGTACATGTTGTCATCCCTTGCCTTTCCTGTTGCAAAGCACTCTGGTTATGACATCATGCATAACAGAAGATTGTTGGTGGGGACCCAGGATTGGTTTATTAAGGTAGGCTATGCCTGAATCAATCACTGGGGCCCATTTGGCTTTAAAAGAGGATTGAGCTTCTCTTTTGGCAGATCATCCATTGGGTTTGAAAGGAGTGAGAAGGAGGACTCGCTTGGGCCCTGGCTGAAGGTACAACAGTCTACCTTACAGCTTCTGCCAGTGATAGAAGACCACGATTTCCAAGAGGGAAGCAATATTCCTCCTCTAAACATCTTCCAAGGAACAGAGGGAGATACCAGACTCAGAAGACCTGTTCAGCAGCTCCAGAACTGGTACCCAGCCAGCACAGAGCGTGCCCTGCGATGTTCTGCCAGCAAGCTTCCTAGGTTGGAAGTGCCAGAGAGTCTCTGAACAAAGAACAAGGATGTTGCCTGCCAACACTCTCCTTTGCTTTGGGCCGCCCGCCTTAAAGGACTACACAAGCCCTGTGAAGAAGCTAGGAGGCATGCCACAACAAACATTAACCAGCGTCTATCTCTTAAGGACATTTTCAAGGCAGTCGAGCTCTCGAACGCGACCAGCTGAGCCACTGACTGTTGTCATGCTGCAGTCACTAAAGCCGTCTGAGATGCCTCGGCCAGCATTCCAGATTCGCCTACCAGCACAGAGACAATGATTCTTGACCCTGATCTGCTGTGTAGGGCAGCCTGCAGCCGGCCGTCCAGCCTCGCTTGCCGAACTACCTGCCGCCTGATACCCGCAGCTGTCTCCCGTCTTGAACTCTGTCACAGGAGCTGCAAAGCGTCCTGGAACCGACTTGACGCTGTTGAGCATCGAGATCATATCAGGCTCCAGAAACATTGTAGTTCTGTCCCCCTGGTCCTTCTCCAAAGGCCCCTAGTGCCATTTACGATCCCTCGCTTGCTTGGTGCTGAAACCAAATAACCTTGAACAGTTAAGACTGATTGCTTTACCGACTACCCTCCTGTCAGTACCCACAGTGCATCCCTTTCCTTCATTAAACTGTCTGTCCTCTGGGTTCCTTTACAGGGTGGGTTGTATTTTGTAGTGGCCTAGAACTGTCTGTTCTCATAATAATAAAGTAGAAATTTTTATACAACCTTGACTGGACAGTCCATTTTATCATTGGGTAATAATTGTATTTTTGCTGCGTTGCAACTAAGCAACGATCCTCGAACCTGCAGAGATAAGCCTGCCATTCCGTCCACATTACCAAAATTGGACAAGGAGGTTTATAATTTACTTGTGTGTCCAATCTGTTTAGATCCCTTCTGGTGTACTAGAGGTGTGGGGCTGATTGATGGTTTAGAAACCGATATTCATCCCTGGACCACTGGTGCCCCGGAAGTTGATTCATCAAACATATTCCTATAAGGATTCCTATATTGCTGGAGTACTTTAATTATGATGTGTGTACTTTTCAAGTCTTATTTATAAAACAGAGTATTGTTGAAAGCCAAACGTTGTGGTGAGGAGGGGAAATGATCAGAGGACAAATTTATTGTGATGATTTACCAGGTCCATCTATGTGGGAAGAGACGTTGTTGGACTGACGATGTTCTACCGGGCACTGTGCTGATGTTCCGGTACAAGTTGAGATTACATGTGGGTTGACAGCATCCACCCACTTTTTTCACAGGGCCACCTCCATCTCCCTTGGGTGTTTTTGAGGCCAGCATGCAAAAGAATTTCTCACGTTTTCGTTCACCAGGATTTGAACCCACTAACCTACAAAACCACATGAAAGTGTCTTCAAAGCACATGTCTTGTATGGCATTGTGCTTTCCGTAGAACATTTCAATATAGCTTTTTGGGTTAAAAGCATGCACACCTTTTATACTTTGTAGCAGTGTTCTAGGAAAATCTCCTTGTTTTTTTCTTCCTGAATTGATTATTAATTTTGTGAAAGACAATGCTCATTTCTGTTTTGAATTAATTCTATTAGGAAAGGCCAGCAGAATTAAATGTGTGTATTTCGCTTTAGGATACGTTTATTCCCTGTGCTTATGTTAATGATCCCCCACACTTGTTTCTGGACTTCAGCCCTATTGATAACATTTGAAGTCCTGCGGAACTACTTACCCTGACTGCCTCAGTATCTTTCTGGTAAATAGGCTTTGCTACGATTGCACTATCCTGCAGCAAAATCACTTTGCCCTGTTAGGCCCAAGGCCAATCCCTGCCCTTACATCATCGGAACGTGCAGTCACATTAGGTATGTTTGAATTACTTACCAGTGATCTTTGTTACTCTTTGTCCTGCTCTTCCTCGTCACAGTACTTTCTTTTGCGCTACCCATCTCTACAAATGATTCAACTCACTCGGTCGGCTACTCCAAAATAAGCCTCACTCCTGATATTGCTACAACCATAATAATAACATTTGAAATTCAGATATTGAACGTCAGTTTATTTGAGCCTCACGGATATTAATGACTCATTTTGTGACATTTTCTGCGATGTAAATAAAGGGGCCCCACACATCGTTTGCCACACAGGGCCCTGCAAATCCTAGGGCAGGCCCTGTACACCTCACTCCATCCTCTGTGGCTAAACCAGAGTAGAGAGAAAGTCCTGTGCCAATTACAAACATGGCGAAACCTTATTGGCTGGTGCCGTCTGGGTCAGGCAGCACCCATTTTTTGCGCCATCCATTTAAGGTTCTGACACATTTCAGTCTGGCCTTAAAACTCCCTCTAATAATGACACGGTTTGTGATATGAATAATGCGCTGCTGCGTTACTTGATGATGTCCTGGCAAAGAAGGGAGGAATGCAAGGTGAGCATATTGAATTTTACATTGTATGCTTTATGGGTATCCTGAAATAAACTTGCAGCAGACGAAGATGATTGCCGACACCATATATTATCCACGGAGGACAAACAGCGGCGGGAGCCTCCCATGCGCACATCTTCGAAGCTTTTATTTCACTTCTGAAGCACTATTTCAGTGCTTATGTGGCCACTTTCGCTATAGGCTTGGCTTCAGCCCTGCGGTTCAGGGGTGAACGTTAAGCTACCCGCCGAAGCACATTTGGTAAACATGGCTTCTTAGACTTTGAAAAAAAGACACTTTCCCCAATTCTCTCCCCTCTAATTTTCGCTTCTATTTTTGCCCATTCTTTTGAATTCTAACGATAGATGAAGCCGCCCATCCTTTCGTTTTGCGGTGGGGGGGGGGGGGCGGGGCATGCCCCATGCCACCAGCAGCACCACACTGTGGGCTTCGCAAGGGAGAGAGTTCGCGTGTTTTGGGAAATCAAAAGCTCCGCCTCGGTAATTGCTGGTCCGTTGCCGTGGAGGTTTCTGTGCCTCAGAAGCCCCGGCCGCTTTAGGAGACAGAGGGCTACTGTGTCAGCGACACACCGTGCTACGCCCTTTCCACACACAGGAAGCGCGGCCCTTGCCCGCCCGCCGCGCCGCTGCTCTGGCCAGAGCAAAGGCAGGCCTTTCAGCGCGTTAATGATGTCAGTTTCAAAAGTGCATACCGTGCTGCTGCGCTAGGGGTAAACACATGAGGCCACGTGGGGGCCGGTGTCACGTGACTCCCTCCAATTCAGAGTATTCAGTATTCGACGTCGAGAGGGTTCGATGAGAAAACATGGGGGCGTGCCAGTGGGTTTTTCATGGGCCCTATTTTAACTGGGATCCTCCCTAGTCACCCACCCTCTGTTTTAGCCAGCGTTACTCCCTCCACAACATGCCTGCGGTGTGTTTGGTGTATCTTTATTAAATACATGCTAAAAGTATCCATTCCATTTGGAATAGACTTTAACTTTGAATTGTGCAACTTGTAGTCCTGTGTTTAAAATAAGGAAAGTCAATACAAGTCCCAAAATGAAAAAGTTAGAACCACTACTGGAGTCACACCACGTTGGCATGTAAGAACGTGTATACACCCGGGCCCACCCGGATGGGAGGCCCGGGGCCGTAAGCTGGGAGGTGGGGGGTTTGTGCTAAGTCCGGTGGGGCAGTGCCTTTTGGCGCTGCCCCACTTAGCATGCACATGGTGGGGTCGGGCTGCTGGGTCCCTTTACAATGGGAACCCAGACAGCGCGTCTCCAAGACAGGAGGGTGAGGTGAGAGGGGCAGGTGACAACCGGCAGTCGCTGCCCCCTGTCACCTCGCCCTCCATACTTCAAAGGCCCCCCTTCCCATCCTGCGGATGCTGAGCGGGGGCCTTTTGAAGTTCAAAGAAGGGGCCGCCTTGCCCCCAGGCCGAATTTTGCCTTTATCTGGCGGGGGCAAGGTGGCCCTTCTCATGCTTCCTCCCCGTCAGCCACGAACAGCAGCAGGACGGCTGCAGGTCCGGGGAAAAGGATCGCCTTGCCTTCGCATTTCACGGATCTCGAACATCTAGAGCCCGGAGAGGTCGGCTCCGGCGGGCGAACGCGCCAGCGAAAGCAGGCATGGCGGGCGCCGCCCCTTAGTGGGGGCGGTACAGGCCGCCCTTCCCCTCCCCCCAGGCCTGTAAGAAAAATGCGCCGGGGGGGCGGATGATGACGAAAAGGGGACCCGCCCCCCCCCGGCAGGGCGCGAAAGCTTCAGGGGCAGGGCGGGAAACCGGGGAGAAGCCGGGCATAAAAGCCCGTGCTGGTGTGAGCACTCACACATCCTCCCTCGGTTTCCCGTCTTGCCAGAGCTGCGTCGTTTTGTGTCGTGGGCAGCCAGTCGGAGCAGCGCTCGTTCCGCATCAGGCAGCCATCCGCATCGTTGCAGTGGTCGCGAGGTCGGGGACAGGGTCGAAGGTGGTGACGGTGGCGTTCTAGCGTCGGCAGAAGGAGTACGGGTATCGCGTCGGTACAGGAGGTAGTGTACGAGTTCGAGGAAGTTCCCGGTGCTGCAGCGGTCGGTTCCAGGAGCAAACGTTGGAGGTAGGCACTGGGGATATAGGTTCGCGGCGTTGTGGAGATGGGGGGGAGCGAGTGGGGTCGATGTCGGCCCCGGTTCTGGGGGGGAGGGGGGCATTTTCTATAGTTAGGGTATGCCGTTCCGCATTATAGTGCCTGTTATGTCTTGCCGCGTTTAATTCTTATACGATGGCCTCCGAACTGCTGGGAGGTCATCAGGGCCGCCGTCCGTCCGTGTGCCTCTCATGGGTGGCTCGCTTTTATGAAGGAGCCGCGCCGCGTCCAATTTTTAAAGCCCATAGTATTTCTGGTTGGTATAGCTCCCTTGGTCTGGTCTGCGAGCCAGAATGTGCAGGAGCTGGTCGAGTGGCACAGCGAGCAGAGCGCTCGCTTTGACATCCGTTTAGAGCCTGCTAACGCAGGTTCGAATCCCGGCGGCGGGACTAATTCTAACTTTTGCATCCGCGGGCACCCAGAAGGCTCACAGCCCCACTGTAGTCCCAATAACATCATGCACACGGTGGGGGCCATGAGGAGCTGGGGTAGGGCGGGGGGGGGTTTGCAAGGAGGAAGGCATACAGGTGGGGGGGGGGGCACACCGCGGCGAGGGCGATGCATTTGGGAACGAAAAAATGGCGGAGCCGCCGTGCCGCGTGTATTCCAAGCCCACACACCGTGATCGTGTGTGTGGGTGGATGGTTTGGTGTGTGTGAGTTTGGCATTTGAAGGCATTGGCAGTTCATAAGATTGCTGGTGGGAAAGTGGTTTTAACTAATATTTCAGGAATTCTCCAAAAGGTTCAGGTTTTGTGCAAGTTGCTGAGCACTATCCCTTCTTAACAGAGGCTCTTAGGTGTTTCTTTGTTTACGAAGGGGGGATGGCTTCCTTCCTTTTCGGTTGTTTGGAGCAGCTCCGTTGGTCTGGTCTGCGAGCCAGAATCTGCAGGAGCTGGTCGAGTGGCACAGCGAGCAGAGCGCTCGCTTTGACATCCGTGTAGAGCCTGCTAACGCAGGTTCGAATCCCGGCGGCGGGACAAACTCCACCTTTTGCATTCGCGGGCACCCAGAAGGTTCACAGCACCACAAGTAGTCCCAATAATATCATGCACACGGTGGGGGCCATGAAGGCGCTTGGGTAGGGCGGGAGGAGGGGGCGTGGGAGGGGGGGTTCGCAGGGAGGAAGGCATACAGGTGGGAGGGGGCACACCGCGGTAGGGGAATGCATTTGGGGGAGCGCGAAATGGCGGAGCCGATATCGGCGGCACGGGCGAAAATTGTTGGGGCTTGTGTGTGTGGAGCTGTGGGTTCGCGCTGGTCCTTTTCTAGCATGCAAATTGAGAGGTGCTCGGCACGGGAGAGGGCAGGGGCCGGGCCCCTGTGGCTCTTGGGAGGGTGGGCTTTTTGGAATTGACGGTGAAACGTCTTTGTTTCTGCGGATTTTCGGGCCGCTGTCGTTCTTCTTGGATCTCTTCTGTCGTTGAGTATGTTGGCTGTTGTTGCCTGGTGCCTACATGTGTGATGGCCTCAGATGGGTGGGTCGCTTATGAAACTGCTGCACCGCGTCCATTTTAGTCAATAGCACGACGGCTAATTTCCGGCGGCGGGGCAAATGCTAACTTTTGCATGGCACCCGGAAGGCCCACAGCCACATTACAGTCCCAATAACAGCATGCACATGGAAGGCGGCGGTGGAAGGGGGGGGTTGCAAGGAGGAAAGCATACAGGTGGGAAAGGGGGCAGAAGGGAATAAATTTGGGGAACAAAATGGCGGAAACGCCGTGCTGCATGTATGCAAACCCACACACCGCGATCGTGTCATGCCGGTATGGTTTGGTGTGCAGATGTGTGAAGGTTGGGCAGTGGTAGGCTTTTACAAGTTTTTACAAGATGGCGGGTGGGAAAGCGGTTTTCAACTAATATTTATGGAATTCCGCAAAGGTTCAGGTTGGGAGCAGGTCACTGAGCAATATCCATGCTCAACAGGGGCTCTAAAGAATTTTCTGGTTCACGAGGGGGAGATGGCTTCCTTCCTTTCGGGCGTTTGGTGCAGCTCCATGGGGCGGGTTGGCAGGGATGTGGTTTCAACCAAACTTTCAGGAATTATACAAATGGTTAAGGTTCCGGTCAGGTTGCTGAGCACTAGACATTCTCAACAGAGGCTCTTAAGCCTGCCCCCTTTTACGAAGAAGAAATGGCTTCCTTCCTTTTCGGTTGTTGATGCAGCTCCGTGGGTCTGGTCGGCGAGCCAGAATTACAGGAGCTGGGTGAGTGGCACATGGGGCAGAGCGCTTACTTTTGACATCAGTGTGGAGCCCGCTAATCCAGGTCCGAATACCGGCGGCGAGGGGGCCACGAGGAGCGGGGGTAGGGCGGGAGGAAGCGGCGGGGGGGGGGGTTTGCAAGGAGGAAGGCTTACAGGGGGGTAGGGGGCACACCGCGGCGAGGGGAAGGCAAGACCCAGCTGCAATAGGCTAGAATATTTATAATCCTAATTTAAGCACCAGATCAGGGCGGGCGGCAAAGGCACGGATGAGGGGGAGGTGCGGTAAGGAAGGTGCATATAAGGATAGGGACTCATAAGCAGGAACATGGAGTTTCGAGGGTGCCACGTGGAAGGAAATGGGGGTTATGGTTTATCTGACAACTTTCTTTTCTTGGCTGCCGCGCCACTTGCTCTAACTGCCATTAACGCAGGGTGGATACTGGAAAGGTTTGCCGCTGGGCATAGGTGGGGCAAGTTAGCTTATATTCTTTAGGTCCACAACCTTGTGCGGCAGTCATTGTTGATTTGTTTTATGTATGTGCATGAAGCGATTGTTTTGTTAGGAGAATAGTGACCAGGCAGCAGCCTGTCGCCTCAGACTTCTTGGTCATTGCAATTCAATGGGTTTACGATTTCACCTTGGCGGGCTTACTGCTAAGCTGCCAGGTATTATGGCTGAACAATACAGTTCAGGCAGGCAGGTCTCCTTACTGGTCGGCTGATGGGATGAAACAAAGATGGTGTTAGGGGCTCATAAAGGGAGTTGCATACTGTATTTGACACTACTTCGCCAGAAAACAATTGGGAGTGGAAATGGTTTTGGTCACTGCCAAGCAGTGGCAATCCCGACATGGTCGGTCGGCAGATCGGGCCCATGGCAAAGGAGCACTGGGGGGGGGGTGTCTGCCTGTAGCATGATCACAAATTAATGAAACAAGGATGGTGTTAGGGGCTCATAAAGGGAGTTGCATACTGTATTTGACACTACTTTGCCAGACAAAATTGGGAGCGGAATGGTTTTGGTCACTGCAAAGCAGTGGCAATCCATACACGGTCGGGTGACCTGGCCTCTGGGGAGGCCCCTGCGCCCCGGGGTTTTGTGAGGTCACTAATCTTAATTTCACATATTCTCATTGGATAAGGTTGTGGCTTGCTGTAAATGTGTAATATGGGCCACTTTGAACATTAGTTCCAGGGCCTCTTTTGTTTCCAAGTCCACCAGTGTTCACAGTATATAGTCAATGTGTGTTGTGTATTAAGATATAATACTACTCTTTAGAGCGGAAAGTGGTTGAACAGCATTATGGGAGCAGTAGTTTCCTGGTGGCTACTTCCTATTGCTGGAATAAAAGGGCGGCAGAGAAGGACAGGTCACGGGAACAGTGTGAAAACATGCCTTCAATTCATGCAGAAATGCGGCAGATCGGGCCCATGGTAAAGGAGTACTGGGGGGGGGTGTCTGCATGTAGCACGATCACAAATTGATCAGGCCTTCATGCATCAATGGCAGAATTGTTGAGCCTGCAGACAGAAGCACGTTCGTCTAGGCATATGTTCAGTAGAGTGTGCCTGAGTGGCCGGTGGCGAACTACAATACTATAGGTTGAATGTATTACACGCTTTAAACAGTGGACGACACTACACTAGATTGTGCCTGCGTGGCAGGAAGAGAGAGGTATGACATTAGGCTGAGTTTTGGTGAGTTTCCAACCATGTGAGGTCAATGAAGGGAGTGGTAATTCGGGTAACGGTCAACTAAGGGAGGGGTAATTCGGGGTATGGTTACAAGTGGTACGCTGGGCAAGGTAAGAACGCGCGGCGTGCTGTGGTCGGGCACCGATCAGGCATTCATTTTGTGAGGCAAGGTTTGCTAGTAAACGCCACATGAGTCTATGCTATAGGAAATTTATACACGCGTATACACATCGTGGTCGGGGGGCAAGACCACACGGAGCACCACACATTCGCGTCCAGTCCACTCACCCCGAGCAGAAAGCGGCTGGGGAATGGGGGTGCTCGGTCTGGGGAAACGGGGAGTAAGGGAGCCATAATATTAAGGGGTACAGATCCTGACACAGCGAAGTGGGGGGGCAAGGGTTAGGGCACAAATAACACTACCAAGCATGATCTGTTGTTGCCCCCCCTCCCACTTCTCATTCCTCGCTAAACAAATAATCGCATGGGCGGTTCTCTGAAAGGCAGGGGGATGATTCTGGATTCGCCATCCCCTCATCACTTTAAAAGTACCAGGTTATTTTGAAGGGGACGGGACACACCTGTCCGAGGTGGGCACTGCTTTGACGTCATTAGAATGATGACGGCACTTCAAAAATGCGGGATGTGTATGAGAGGCCCGAGTGGGGGGTGGGGCACCTCCCAGGATGCCAGCCATTAAAATACAGGGAGTGCCCTGTGGAAGCAAGCTGGGGTGGGGGGAACTCTCTGCCGCCGGCAGCCAGCAGAGAGTCTTGGAGGAATCACAGGCCAATCCCTGAAACAAAGCACTGCTAGCAGACCCACAGGGGAACGAGCAGCCAAGAGTTTAGATGCACGGCGCCCCAAGAGCAATAGGCTTGGGGGAGGCCCTGGGGAAAAAGGGGAGGGATGTAGGGGACTTGGGAGGCAATTCCAAGACCCAAATTGCGGGGGGGGGAGGGAACGAACCACAAACTAAAAAGAGGGCAGCAAGTGAAGCTGGTTGGAGGGGAACAAGAGGAGAATACGGGGGGGTATGCTACCGGGACCAAAAATTACAGCAGGGGTAAGTCGTCACGAAGGGGGAGGGGCAAGAGGGGGGAGCTGGAGGAAGAAAGGTAGGAGCATCGGGGGCGGGGGGAGCTCGGACAAGGAGGGCCAGCAAGGACAGGAAAGAGGGGGCCTGGCGGGGCGCAGCATAGGGGACCGGGGGAATGGGGGAGACAGTTGGGAAAGGAAGACAGTACGAGGGACAGGGAATCAGGAAGAGATATGACACCAGCCAAGGGGGGGGAGGACACCTGCTAAGGCTGCAGTTGGAGGGGGGGGGGGCGCCTTGAGTGAGAGGGAATTGCGATGTTTCTGGGGGGCTCGGGGACACAGCAGGGAGACCTGGGGGGGGGGTTTGGCATAGCGGGGGTAGGACTAGGATGCCAATAACCGGAACAACGCGAAGGCGTAGGGGGGGCTGAGCAGAGTTTGGCAAGAAAAGGTTAGATGGACGTCGCAAGCGACGGCCAACTAGGCAGGCAGAAAGTGGGGGCCGGCATCGGAGGGCGGTGCCGGCCCAAATACGGATACGTAAATAAAATGTAAGGGCACTTGTGGTGGTGCCGGTATAGGAAATTGTAAGGGCACTAGTATGGTGCCGGTATAGGAAATTGTAAGGGCACTAGTATGGTGCCGGTATAGGAAATTGTAAGGGCACTAGTATGGTGCCGGTATAGGAACCTGAACGTTAGCGAGGCACCGCGTGGCTGCCGGTTTTAGCTAGAACCCGTAGGACACGGGGCAAGTGTGCGGGGGGTCGGGCACCCGCTACAAGACCTAGCAAGGGGCAGGGTGAAATGGGGGGCACAAATAATTGACTGCAACTACGGCCGGGGTAGAGAGAGGGTGATAGCCAGGGCCGGGCTCAATCCGAGGCGTCCACCGGACGAGTACGATTGGGGGGGAGGGGGGGGAGCCCTAGGTAACCGCACTCGGAATAGTGTATCGGTGACGGTGAATTACGGATCGCCTGTAAGATAACTCCAAGACTTTATGCAAATAAAGCTGCTGAGGCATGTTAACCTTCCAACCCAAACTGGTGTCGTGTCAATTTTCTACTGCTTGCATGGTATGACTGATTAGGAGTAGAGGGGGGGGGTAAGAAAGGGACGGATAAAGGGGGGGGGGAAGGCAAGGCGCTGAGTGCCCACGCTACGGCGGGCGAACGCGCCAGCGAAAGCAGGCATGGCGGGCGCCGCCCCTTAGTGGGGGCGGTACAGGCCGCCCTTCCCCTCCCCCCAGGCCTGTAAGAAAAATGCGCCGGGGGGGCGGATGATGACGAAAAGGGGACCCGCCCCCCCCGGCAGGGCGCGAAAGCTTCAGGGGCAGGGCGGGAAACCGGGGAGAAGCCGGGCATAAAAGCCCGTGCTGGTGTGAGCACTCACACATCCTCCCTCGGTTTCCCGTCTTGCCAGAGCTGCGTCGTTTTCCCACCCACCCTCCCGATAAAAAGTATGTGAATAATGTTCTTTTTTGTCTTACAGGTCGCCCAGCGGAGTTACATTGCGATCCCTTTACGAAGCACTGCTAGCAGACCCACAGGGGAACGAGCAGCCAAGAGTTTAGATGCACGGCGCCCCAAGAGCAATAGGCTTGGGGGAGGCCCTGGGGAAAAAGGGGAGGGATGTAGGGGACTTGGGAGGCAATTCCAAGACCCAAATTGCGGGGGGGGGAGGGAACGAACCACAAACTAAAAAGAGGGCAGCAAGTGAAGCTGGTTGGAGGGGAACAAGAGGAGAATACGGGGGGGTATGCTACCGGGACCAAAAAATTACAGCAGGGGTAAGTCGTCACGAAGGGGGAGGGGCAAGAGGGGGGAGCTGGAGGAAGAAAGGTAGGAGCATCGGGGGCGGGGGGAGCTCGGACAAGGAGGGCCAGCAAGGACAGGAAAGAGGGGGCCTGGCGGGGCGCAGCATAGGGGACCGGGGGAATGGGGGAGACAGTTGGGAAAGGAAGACAGTACGAGGGACAGGGAATCAGGAAGAGATATGACACCAGCCAAGGGGGGGGAGGACACCTGCTAAGGCTGCAGTTGGAGGGGGGGGGGCGCCTTGAGTGAGAGGGAATTGCGATGTTTCTGGGGGGCTCGGGGACACAGCAGGGAGACCTGGGGGGGGGTTTGGCATAGCGGGGGTAGGACTAGGATGCCAATAACCGGAACAACGCGAAGGCGTAGGGGGGGCTGAGCAGAGTTTGGCAAGAAAAGGTTAGATGGACGTCGCAAGCGACGGCCAACTAGGCAGGCAGAAAGTGGGGGCCGGCATCGGAGGGCGGTGCCGGCCCAAATACGGATACGTAAATAAAATGTAAGGGCACTTGTGGTGGTGCCGGTATAGGAAATTGTAAGGGCACTAGTATGGTGCCGGTATAGGAAATTGTAAGGGCACTAGTATGGTGCCGGTATAGGAAATTGTAAGGGCACTAGTATGGTGCCGGTATAGGAACCTGAACGTTAGCGAGGCACCGCGTGGCTGCCGGTTTTAGCTAGAGCCCGTAGGACACGGGGCAAGTGTGCGGGGGGTCGGGCACCCGCTACAAGACCTAGCAAGGGGCAGGGTGAAATGGGGGGCACAAATAATTGACTGCAACTACGGCCGGGGTAGAGAGAGGGTGATAGCCAGGGCCGGGCTCAATCCGAGGCGTCCACCGGACGAGTACGATTGGGGGGGAGGGGGGGGAGCCCTAGGTAACCGCACTCGGAATAGTGTATCGGTGACGGTGAATTACGGATCGCCTGTAAGATAACTCCAAGACTTTATGCAAATAAAGCTGCTGAGGCATGTTAACCTTCCAACCCAAACTGGTGTCGTGTCAATTTTCTACTGCTTGCATGGTATGACTGATTAGGAGTAGAGGGGGGGGGTAAGAAAGGGACGGATAAAGGGGGGGGGGGAAGGCAAGGCGCTGAGTGCCCACGCTAAGCAGTGAGCAGCTACAGACGGAGCTCGAGCACAACAGAAGAAGTGAGCAGGCTTGCAGCAGCAGAGCCCCTGTAGCACCGCAAGCAGAGCGTCAGCCTCGGGCATACAAGGACATTGGTTCGAGCCCCGGAGAGAGTGCTAAAAATTAATTTTTGGCAGAACAAGTTTTAAATTTCTCTCCGGCTCTGGGCGGACACTGGAATCGAAAAAGGCAGGTCGCTGAGGTCTGCACGGCAGTGAAAGTCCGCACACGGAGCTCGCAGAGCCCAAAGAAGGCGGGTCCTCGAGCACAACACAAGGAGTGAGCTGGGCTGCAGCAGCAGAGCCTCCATAGCACGGCAAGGAGAGCATCAGTCTCAGGCGTACAAGGACATTGGTTCAAGCCCCGGAGAGGGCGCTAGAATTTATATTTTGCCAAACAATTTTTAAATTTCTCTCCGGCTCTGTGAGGACACTGGAATCGAAAAAGGCAGGTCGCTGAGGTCTGCACGGCAGTGAAAGTCCGCACACGGAGCTCGCAGAGCCCAAAGAAGGTGGGTCCTCGAGCACAACACAAGGAGTGAGCTGGGCTGCAGCAGCAGAGCCTCCATAGCACGGCAAGGAGAGCATCAGTCTCAGGCGTACAAGGACATTGGTTCAAGCCCCGGAGAGGGCGCTAGAATTTATATCTTGCCAAACAATTTTTAAATTTCTCTCCGGCTCTGTGAGGACACTGGAATCAAAGAAGGCAGGCTCCGAAGAGCTCGAGGAGGTCTGCACAGCAGTGAACGGCCGCACACGGAGCTAGCAGAGCCCAAAGAAGGCAGGTCCTCGAGCACAACACAATGAGTGAGCAGGCTTGCAGCAGCAGAGCCTCCATAGCACTGCAAGGAGAGCGTCAGTCTCAAGCTTACAAGGGCATTGGTTCGAGCCCCAGGAATTATATTTGGCCAAAAAATTTTTTAATTTCTCTCCACAGAGGTCAGCCGGAATTCCCAGACGCACATATCTGCAGACCTGCACTAGAAGGAGACTGAGTCAGAGCCCCAGCATTTTACCTCGCCCGAGAACTACAATAAGGGGGGCAGAGGACCCTGACCCACACAGCAAGTTGGGAAACACTAGGACAACCCATTACCAACCAGCACGCAGAGACCCAAACAGGCAAGAGATGGCCAACGCCTTATCCCTGAAAGACACATTACTCCTGGAATGGGCCAAAGCAGCAGAAGCCGTTCATGGCATGGATGTGGTGCAGGAAAGAATGGCTGAGCTCGCATCCACCAGTCTTAATGAGGATGACGCAGATGCCCTGGAAGAGGAGGTCGATGGCGAGGAGGAGCCAGCGGAAAGGGAGCAGCCAGCTAGGAAGAAGCAGCGCCTTGACGTCCGCAGCATGCCTGCCTCTTCAGACACCCACCCAGGCACCAAAAGAAAAGCAAAATCAGGTACTGTGAAAAGCAATGATTTGGGGCCTATGCTTGAACAATTTTTAAAATGGCATAAGGGTGCGGGTGCTGGGAAAAAGAGGAGGCACAGGGATGACTCGAGCAGCTCCAGCAGCGAGAGTGACAGCACAGACACAGAGTCGGAATCGGGGGGCGAGGAGGACCAGGGCCACCTCAAAGCATGGGTTGGCCCTAGCCATGATGTACCGTCTCCAACCCCTCATATGACTAAATATGGGAGGCGCACGGCCGGCAAAAGTGTAAATAGAAGCCTAAAGAAGACCTTTGCATGGCACATTGAGCGGAAAATTAAGAGAAAGATATGGAAAAAGCAATTTATTGACATTTTCTGCCTATTGGAATATGAAGAATTAGGTTTTGGCATTTCAAAAAGGGATAAGAAAGAGGAAGAAAAAGCGAGAGAAAAGAGGCCCACCCTGGAAAAGAATATTCAGAATTGGGAGGCCTCTTTTCAAATCCTGTCAACCATCTTCTTAAAAAAATTCCCAGAAGAGGGCACCGCATTGATTGCCTACCGCCATAGAATCCTAGAGATCCACAATACCTTTGGGCAGAAATCATGGCTGAACTATGACAGGGAGTTCAGGAAGGAGATGCAGAGATTCCCTGACCTAGGCTGGGAAGAGGAAGACCCCAAACTGTATATTTCCCATGCCTTAAAAGAAAACTCAGCTCAGTGTGCTCAGAATAATAAGGACCAAGAGCAGCAAAAGCAACAGAAGGGATAGAAACAGGCAGCATAACCAGCATAGGTCACAACAAGACAGTGCAAATGCCAACAAAAACAAACGCCCGTTTCGAAGACCGCCCCCAAGGGGGCAAAAAGTGGGGCAGAATTAGGGCAGTTTGGCAACCGCAGCACGGGGGGCAAAGGGAGCACCCCGGGGACCTGCCGGTATTGCAACAGAGGGTCATGCAACAAGGGCACTGAGTACAGATACAAGCACCAATACAGCACATGCAATGGTGACCACAGCAGCAACGACTGCACAAAAGCCTCTCCTTCCAGGCCGAGCCCAAAAGTCTCAGAGGGTAAAAACATGTATTAGTTATAAAATGGGGGCCTCACCAAAAAAATGGACCAACTAATAAAAATGTTAGAGAACTACCCTGACCCTGTAGCTAGATAATTCTTGGGTCAGGGCTTCAAGGAAGGATTTCAGATCCCATTCAAGGGCCAGGGATCTCCCACTATACCCAAAAACCTAAAATCTGCCTCTTCCCTAGGCAACAGAATAAGAGAATAAATTGGTAAAGAGCCAATACTAGGGAGGATTGAGGGTCCCTTCCAACACCCTCCTTTCATTGAGTTTTTTATGCTTCCCCCTGGCCCTTGTGCCCAAGAAACAGCAGGGGGAGGTTAGGACGATCCACCATTTATCTCACTCACCTGGAAGCTCTTTCAATGTTGTCATCCTTGCCACTGAGGCTACTGTATCTTACAGCCGCGTGCAGGATGCGGTTGGCTTGGTAAAACTGTCAGGTAGACACGCTCTCATGGCGGAAGCCGACACTAAGTCAGCATTCAGGCTGCCGCCTGTGCACAAGAACACCTACCAGTGGCTGTGTTTCCATTTTGACAACAAATTCTGTTTTGATAAACGCCCCCCCCCCTCCCTCCCCCAATGGGCTGCGCCATCGCGTGTGCCTACTTTGAACAGTTCAGTTCTTTCCTACAAAGGGTACTCCAACAGGCCACGCCTAGAGCCAGAACGGTACACTATCTAGATGATTTCTTCTTCACTGGTCCAGCAGGGTCTCCCATATGCAGCGCATCCATTAAGTTATTCAGTGAAACCAGGCAGGCATTAGGGGTTCCACTGGCGCCTGAGAAGACGGTAGGACACACCACCACCCTGTCATTCTTAGGCATAGAGATTGACTCTTCCAAGAGGGAATGCTGCCTACCCATAAGACAAAATAGAGGACCTTCTAAAGACAATAAGGTTGATGACAGGCAGGGAATAGGCGACGCTACGGGAAATACAGTCCCTTGCTGTGAAGCTCAATTTTGCTACCAGAATCATGTTCCTATGCCGGATCTTTAACAGGAACGTGGAATTAAAAATGAGGGTGGGTTACTAAGCCACACCACCACATCAGATTGGGCAAAGAAATAACACTAGACATGGCCATATAGGAATCATTTCTTAACAATTTTAATGGCCGGGTGATATGGCGCAAAACCATGAATGGAGCAGACAAAAGGTCCTTGTTCACAGATGCGGCTGGCAGCAAATGATTGGGGGTATGTTTTGGTAACAAGTGGTGCACTGAGCACTGGCCTCCCTGCTGGCAGAGGAGGGGCTGGTCCAGGAACATCACACTGCTAGAGATATTCCCCATAATGGATGGCACTCTATTTAAGGGGGGACTTGTTGGCCAGCACAGAACTGGTCACACGGTCAGACAACATGGCGGTTGTACACATGTTAAACAAGGGTGCTGCCTCCTGCCCTCTGGTGCTAAAAGTGTTGAGAGAAATGACAAAAAGTCACCCTGGAAAATAACATGGTAATAATTGGGCGGCACATTGCAGGCAAAGATAATAAGGCCGCTGACGCTCTGTCCCGTTTTTTCAGTTCTCCACTTGCAAGGCACTAAACCCACAGGCAGAAGCCAGGAGGACAGCAGTTCCAGAAGAGGTTTGGGCCACCATGGACACATCCAAGGCAACCCCCGCCAGCCAGCCGGTCACAGCTCTCCCATCTGGCAGCAGTTTCATATTACACTAGATTAGCGGTGGCACCCGACCCCACCCACGGCGCACTAACCAGATATGCTCTCAACGGTTGGTCCAAAATGGAAGGGGTCAAGACAGACACCAGGCGCCCCCTCAATTTTGCTAAATTACAAAATTCTGCTAGACACCCTCCCTGCAGTATGCAACAATGCCTACGAGAGCTCTCTATTTAGAGCTGCCTTCACACTCAACTACTCTGGGGCGTTCAGGATCAGCGAGATAGCCTTCAAAAACACAGGATCAGAGGTAGGGCTGTGAAACTGTGTAGGCCCAAAACTGACCAATTAGGAAAAGGGAGGATAATCAACCTGTACCGCATTGAGGAAACAGAATATTGCCCTATCTGCAGCACCAGGGCCTTCACGAACAAGCGCCCCAGCCGGGGGGGGGGCAATTATTCACACACAAAATTGGGTCTGCCCTCAGTAGATTCCAGGTGAGGTCTGTCCTCAGGAAGACTATAATAGCTATAGGATGGAATCCTACTGAGTTTGGATCCCACTCCTTCAGGAAAGGAGCAGCCACTTCAGCCTGGATGGGGGGGTTGCAAGAGAAAGCCATAAAAGGGAGTGGGGGTTGGAATCGGGGGCTTACAAAAGATACATCAGGAAATACTTGATTTAATATTATCTGCCTCCCTCCCCCCCCCGATTATCTCCTCATCATCCACCCATTTCGGGGGCAATGACTTGCCTCAGCTGGGCAGGACGTTTTTTCTGGCTCAAATCGGCACCTCCCTCAGATCCCTGGCACGCATGCTAAGACTTCGAACAGAAGTGAAGAGGTCAGAAATCATCCCTCGCCAACAGTGGCATGAGGCAGAGTGCAGCAAAGCCATGGAGATTTCTAAGCGCAAACTGAACAAAGCCGTGGCCAATTTCTGCCTTTTTTATCAGGCCTCAAATTTATTAAACATGGGATCTCGGTACACAACCAGGCCATGTTCTGCAATGACAGGGTTCACCTGTCCATTGAAGGTATGGACATTTCACCAGGAATATTTTCTGGTCCCTGGCAGCCAGAGGCTGTACTTAATTCATAAGCTCTTATTTTGGGGGGACCTGGGAGACGCCGGTCAGCATCCCCTCAGGGTGGCGGCGGGGATCAGCCTCGAGCGGGCCCCTAATTGGGATTAGGGCCCCCCGCTCACCTGTTCCCTCTGTCCCCAAAATATAGTATTGTTATCCTTATGTGATGTTATGGCTGGTTTTTCTTTTGCACCATGGCTTGTACTAAAATAAAGCTTGTGGCCAAAGTTTTTTCCACCTCACATCATGGTCGTCAGTCTCCTCATTTCTGCAACTGACATTCCGTATTGCCTGTCTTGTCACACTTGTCATCCATCCGTGTCACCCGCATGCCACTCCCCAGCACAAAAACACTTCCAGGCTTATACACCCGGGCCCACCCGGATGGGAGGCCCGGGGCCGTAAGCTGGGAGGTGGGGGGTTTGTGCTAAGTCCGGTGGGGCAGTGCCTTTTGGCGCTGCCCCACTTAGCATGCACATGGTGGGGTCGGGCTGCTGGGTCCCTTTACAATGGGAACCCAGACAGCGCGTCTCCAAGACAGGAGGGTGAGGTGAGAGGGGCAGGTGACAACCGGCAGTCGCTGCCCCCTGTCACCTCGCCCTCCATACTTCAAAGGCCCCCCTTCCCATCCTGCGGATGCTGAGCGGGGGCCTTTTGAAGTTCAAAGAAGGGGCCGCCTTGCCCCCAGGCCGAATTTTGCCTTTATCTGGCGGGGGCAAGGTGGCCCTTCTCATGCTTCCTCCCCGTCAGCCACGAACAGCAGCAGGACGGCTGCAGGTCTAAAAAACCATCCCTCCCACCCTACAAATAACCGTAAGGAAAAGCTATAGCGAGGGCCAGGTAGAAAATGGAACACAATCATAGCATTAGGGGAGGCTAAAACGCCTCACTTCAAAAAATAATCATAAAAATTAAACTCCAAGAAGGGCCTTCTTAAAATACCGGGGGGTCTTTTTGTCTATTAGTTAATATTCCAGGAAAATACAGTTATAGAAGACCCAGGCGCTCAGAATCCACCAGAGAACATCAATACAGATGGGAGCCCTAGGGGTATAACAAAAGTGAAAAGGAGAGAGGAACTTGAGCAGAAACATGTACTAGTAAGCCTCAAGTATCCACCTCCATGCATGCAGAAGGGGGGGTCTCACCACAAGTGGATCAGGAGCAGGGTAAGTTCCTAGTAAGGCTCCGGAACCCACCCCCTCACAATTTTGTTTATGCAAGATAAGCGCACTGGGGTACGCAAGTGGATCGTGGGCGGGGGAAGTTCCCAGCTAAGCCCTTAGAACCCACCCCAGCAGCAAATTAGTACAACACAAGCACTGAAGGGGTCTCACAACACAAGTGGATCGGGAGCAAGGAACATTCTAGTAAGGCTCTCCTTTTGAACCCATTCCAGCTGTAAAAACAGGCAGCCTTAAGCGCTGAGGGGGTCTCACAACGCAAGTGGATCAGGAGCAGGGTAAAAACCTAGTAAGGCTCTTTGAACCCACCCCGGCTGTAAAAACAAGCAGCTTCAAGCGCTGAGGGGGTTTCATAATGCAAGTGGATCGGGAGCTGGGTAAAAACCCAGTAAGGCTCTTTGAACCCACCCCTGCTGTAAAAACAAGCAGCGCTAAGCGCTGAGGGGGTCTCACAAGGCAAGTGGATCGGGAGCAGGGTAAAAACCTAGTAAGGCTCTTTGAACCCACCCCGGCTGTAAAAACAAGCAGCTTCAAGTGCTGAGGGGGTTTCATAATGCAAGTGGATCGGGAGCTGGGTAAAAACCCAGTAAGGCTCTTTGAACCCACCCCTGCTGTTAAAAACAAGCAGCGCTAAGCGCTGAGGGGGTCTCACAAGGCAAGTGGATCGGGAGCAGGGTAAAAACCTAGTAAGGCTCTTTGAACCCACCCCGGCTGTAAAAACAAGCAGCTTTAAGCGCTGAGGGGTCTCACAATGCAAGTGGATTGGGAGCAGGGAAAAAACCCAGTAAGGCTCTTTAAACCCACCCCGGCTGTAAAAACAAGCAGCTTTAAGCGCTGAGGGGTCTCACAATGCAAGTGGATTGGGAGCAGGGAAAAAACCCAGTAAGGCTCTTTAAACCCACCCCGGCTGTAAAACAAGCAGCCTAATGCGCAGAAGGGGTCTCGTAGCACAAGTGGATCTGGAGCAGGGAAGACCCTAGTAAGGCTCCTAGAACCCACCCCCGAGGAAACAACTAGCCCGCAAACGGAGCGTGGGGGCTTCAAAAACTCAAGTGGATCATGTGTGGAGAAAGTGCCAAATTCATCTCCAAAGAGTGGACCAAGAGGCTAAAACGCCTCCATCCGTGGAAAAGTACAAAACACATGACCAAAAAATCAAAATGGCTCCAAGAACACATCCCGCGGAGGATAAGGTGAATGGCTTCACAATGCGGGGTTTTGTTTTATCAAGAAATACGGATCAAGAGCCATAACTTCAGCGAAAATCACCCTGTGAGCAAGAGAGGGCGCAAGTGCTAAACCTGGTCAGGTTGGACATCAGTAAAAGGCACACAAGCGCACACCTACCCACCTCACTTGGAAAGGACAAGAGAAAGCAGGATGAACCTGCTCCAAAGACAAGCAATTATAAACATGTCACAGCTCACACGCTGTGGCCAAACAATTGTCACAAGCTTTCATATGAATGGCGGCGGGGATCAGCCTCGAGCGGGCCCCTAATTGGGATTAGGGCCCCCCGCTCACCTGTTCCCTCTGTCCCCAAAATATAGTATTGTTATCCTTATGTGATGTTATGGCTGGTTTTTCTTTTGCACCATGGCTTGTACTAAAATAAAGCTTGTGGCCAAAGTTTTTTCCACCTCACATCATGGTCGTCAGTCTCCTCATTTCTGCAACTGACATTCCGTATTGCCTGTCTTGTCACACTTGTCATCCATCCGTGTCACCCGCATGCCACTCCCCAGCACAAAAACACTTCCAGGCTTATGCATTTGTCTAGCCTTGTGCTTTTGTTACGTTTTAACTACAAGCTCACGTCCAACTTCCCAGGGCCTGATTTCGAGAGTGAACTGTACACAATATCCTGTGCATATGTTTATGGAGAAAGTGAGTCCTCCTCCCTGAATTTTAAACTACTTTTTGGGTGGCACACCACTAATTGCACCCTTCGTTTGCCTTTGTAATTGCACCCTGGCAAGCAGCACACATTCTCATCACACACAAAAGAGAGAAAACCATTCGCTCTAAAGCATGGGCACTGCAGAAACGTGAAGTTGCTGCAGCTTGGTGGAGTCCATGTGCTAGGCAGAGACACTAGTGTTATTATGAGTAGATAAGGTTTTTCCCAGCCCTTATGCCCCACCATTCCAAGGATGTCATTTCACCAAAATGCCAGGGGTAGCGGGCGGAAGTGACATCACACGACCCTTCACGTCATTTGACCCAACTCCGATGTGATATCACAGGAAGTGAAGGAGCATGACCTTTCACCCTTTGACAAAACAGGAAGTGGCATTACATAGAATTGTTTATAAGTACACCACGAACAATATGGTTACGATATGACTATCATGTGATATACATTTCATACAAAAATTGATCACCATATGTATCGTTAATATCAGTGTGTATAGGTCCATATTACCAAATTACTGTGAATGCAAGTAGACGTCCAGAGACAAATGAAAATGATGTGTTATTGTATAGCACTTACACGTAAGCGCTTCATATAGAACAAATATACATCCAACCTGTGTTGGTACTCATTTAGCGACTTCAGAAGAATGAAAGGCTGAGTTGAGGTGTTTAAGAACAGACTAAATCAGTGACTCACTGTCAAGACCGGTGGGGGGGTCTGTACTTCCGCTCTCTATATGGTAGAGGAGAGGCACAGAAGACCCCAGCCAAGATTCTCGATTACGGTAGCGATGGACGAGCAATCAAGGCCTAGCTTCTCAGGAGGTGATGCAGGCTGGTTCTTAAGTACAGTGTATCCCCAAGCCCCCCACAAAGGAATGTCCACACACTGTATTACTGAAAACACAGTCTTTATATAATTAATATTCAAGGGTTATGTACACTTATCACAACAACGCACTTTGTGCTCAGGAAAACCAATAATGATAAATATCTACAATTCTAAAAGTGGTACCACTAATATTAGACCTCATTAAAGTGCATTCACAATACTGTAAAAATGGCACACAGATCAATAAGAAGGAAACCAGCAATAGAGAGAGGAGAGATAAAAGATGGTTGAAACAATAGGCAGAATACTGGCCCTAGCTACTGGACACAGTTCTGTGTGGAGATCCCCCCACCTGGGCAACCTGTAAAATAAAGGGATATGACACAAGCCCAGTCCATATATTGTTCAACAGTCTTATTCTCTCCTACAATGTTTTTACCCCCCCAATGTACCTGGTGGAGTCGAGTTCTTCGAAGAGGCGTCGACAGATCCTTCTTGAATGACCCCCTTTTAAGCAGGAGTCACGGATCGTCGAGAGGCGTCGAGAAACGTCGAAGACCTCGGGGTTCGGCGACGGGGAATCGACGGCCCTTCTTGAATGCCTTCCCTTTCAAGCGGGAGGCACGGGGCGTCGAACGTCCGTCGACAAACGAGGTAGAACGATGTCGAAGAGGCGGCAGCTTCGTCCGAGCGGTGCTCGTCGGCGTCGGGGCGTCGGCGTCCTGCAAGGCGGAGGTGTGCGGGGCACCTCGATGACAATAGTTCTGGACCGCAAAGATTGTAGAGACGGGAGCCCAGCAAGGGCGTCGAGTCGCTCGAGTCTTTGGGATCGTGAGGTGGCGGGAAACCCACCGGCGGATTCTCCTCGGCGCGTTGGTCGTCCTCGACTTTCTCCGGCAGGGCAAAAGCGGTCGATGGTGCGGACGAGGGAGTCCTTCGAGTCAAATGTTCTTAGGCAAGGAGCGGACGGCTCCGGTCGTCGGCGGCACGGCGTCAAGTGGTTCCCACGGCTGGGCAACACAACTTCGACGGGCCTCCAGCGGTTACACAGACCTGCGAACCCTGGTCGACGGCAATGGACTTCGACAGCGTCGAGGTCCGGGTGCTTCACTTCGATCTCCTCGGCGGTCCCGTCTCGGGTCGGCAGCCTTTCGAGGGTCTGACTTCCAGGGCGCTTCGGCGAAGATTCAGCGGTGCTCGATGGTCCCTCGGAGCACGGGAAGAGGGCGCCTTACCAGGTCCTCTCTCGGGTCAGTCCTCGACGATTTCGACAACCTTCAGTTCCGTCGAAGCAAATGCCACAGCAAGTCTTCTTCTTCCAGCTGGACGTCGAGGATCAGCAAATCCAGTTACTCTTGAGTGGAGACTCAGCTTCTGAATGCTTCTGAACAATTTCCAGTGGTGAGAGGTCCCCAGATATACTATTCTGTCTCTCATCCACACTGCTGGCACACACACAGCAGCCAATCACACAGAAGGGCATTCATGCAGTCAGTCAGCCAATCAGGCACACAGTGCATTCAGGCCACACTCCTCCCTTTCAGACACTCACAACAAGGAATGTGGATTGGGACAAGTACCCAGCCATTCAACACTACACACTGCATTCAGGCCAGTTTCGGGCAGGGCTGTCTCAGTCTTTGTCTCTCATGCCAGAAACCAGACAACCACAACAAGGAGTGTATATTGGTCACACACTCCATTCACCCAGGTCCCACCCACAGGAGGTACCCACAACATACAGTCACTGGGAAGGCTCCAGTCAGTCTAGCTGGGCCTTCACAACAACACCATATATGGAACTTCCACCCAACAGCCAGTCAGGGGGAAGGGACAGAGTCAGGGCTTCCCAGGACTTTGGGAAAAACAAGATAACAGGCAATAGAAAGCAAGAGGCCACAGGGGCCATCTTGTTTCCTATCAGGAATCAACTGATTCCAATGGCAGGGCCTGGGTATCCCAAAATGGAGGACACCCAGAGCACCTGTCAAATTCAGCATGGAGCTGCCACCAGCCCATACCCTGCTCTGTGGGCCACCCACAGGTGCCCAAAAACATACACTAGGGGCACAGGGTTGTACCCCTACCCATGGGTGCCATAAGGGTATCCCATGGGTCTGTTCACCAAACCAAAAGAGAGCTGCACTGCCAGGAGTCCCTCATGGACTCCTGGGCAGAAAACATGACAGAACACACGGTAAAAACAGAAAAAGGACAAGGATTCAGAGGCCCTGTCCCTCAGATGCATTTCCGGCATCACAGTCGCCCCCCCCAGACTGAGGTGGAGGGTGCCTAATCTCCCACGGGATAGACACCCTCATCCAGACGGTCAACATACCTTCTGGAAAGGCCATCTGCATTATCGTGACTCTTCCCTGGTCTGTGCTCTATGGTGAAGTCTAGCCCTTGTAGGCTAATCGACCACCTGAGCAATTTCGGATTCTCACCCTTCATCTGCATAAGCCACTTCAGGGGCTTATGATCTGTTTGGACCTTGAAGGTGGACCCCGTAAGGTAGGGCCTAAAACGCCTAAGGCTCCAAACTATACTAAAACATTCCTTTTCAACAGTAGCCCACCTAAGTTCTCTACCCTTGAGTTGTCTACTGATGAATATGATAGGATGTTCTCTCCCTTTGTCATCTAACTGGGACAAGACAGCTCCAATTCCGGTGTCGCAGGCATCCGTCTGGACGATAAAGGGTCGGCTGTAGTCAGGCGCACTCAACACAGGTGCCCTACACAGACTTTCTTTCAAGCCATCAAAGGCCCTCTGACAGTCTTCAGTCCAATTAACCTTCCTAGGCTGTTTGGGTGAAGTTAGAGCTGTCAGGGGTGCAGCTATGGTTCCATAGTCTGCCATGAAATTGCGATAGTACCCAGTGAGGCCCAAAAAGGCTCTCACCTGGGTTTGAGTAGTGGGAGTCTCCCAGTTCTGTACGTCCTGTACTTTACTGGAGAGAGGTTGGATTTGACCCCCTCCTACCTCATGACCAAGATAGGTAACTTTCCCCTGAGCTATCTGGCACTTGGTGGCCTTGATAGTGAGGTTAGCCCTTTTCAAGGCCTGCAACACCTTATCCAGATGTGTCAAATGCTCTTCCCAGGTGGAACTGTAGACGGCAATGTCGTCTAAGTAAGCCACACAAAAGGCTTCCAGCCCACTGAGCGCATGGTTGACCAATCTCTGGAAGGTGGCAGGGGCATTCTTCAACCCAAAGGGCATGACCCTAAACTGGTAGAGTCCCTCAGGTGTGGAGAATGCCGTCTTTTCCTTGGCATGGTCCGTCAGAGCTATTTGCCAATAGCCTGAGGTAAGGTCAAAGGTGCTCACAAATTTGGCAGCACCTATAGTGTCCACGAGCTCATCAGCCCTGGGCAATGGGTGCGCGTCAGTTTTGGTGACGGCATTGACTCCTCGGTAGTCCACACAGAACCTCCAATCCTTGGTACCCGCCGGGGAACTTGCCTTGGGGACAAGGACCACTGGACTGGACCAGGGACTGGTGGAGGGTTCAATAACACCCAGATCCAACATCTTGGCGACCTCAGCCTGGATGTGGTTTTTGACGGTATCTGACATACGATAGCTCCTGCTTTTGACAGGCACACTGTCACCAGTGTCAATTTCGTGCTTACACCACGGTGTAAGGCCCGGTGTCAGTGAAAACAGAGGGGCATACTGCTGGAGCAAAGCCCGGCAGGCCCTCTGCTGCTCTGTTGTCAAATCGGGAGAGAGTTGTACTCCCTCCACTGAGCCATCCTGAGGGTTGCTATGCAGCAAATCAGGAAGGGGCTCACTCTCATCCTCTTCTTGCCCTGAAGCTAGCAAGAGACATGAGACCTCTGCTCGCCTGTGGAAAGGCTTGAGCCTGTTGACATGGAATACCTGGGGGGCTACCCCAGAGGCTCCCATGTCCACCAGATAATTGACTTCGCCCATCTTGGAGATGATCCTGAAGGGTCCAGTCCACTTGTCTGCCAAAGCTCTAGGCTTGGTAGGCTCCATCACAAGGATTTCCTGTCCCGGAGTCCAATCCACTTGCGAAGCTTTCAGGTCATGCCAGTACTTATTCAATTCCTGGCTGGCCTTGAGATTTGCTGTTGCCTGACCCATCATTTGTGTCATCCTCCGCCTGAGGCCTAACACATAGTCCCCCACTTGCTTGGCGGGACCTGGAGGGGTGGCTTCCAAGCCTTCTCGGATCAAGGCGAGGGGCCCCCTCACGGGATGTCCAAAGAGTAACTCAAAGGGGCTGAAACCAACACCCTCTTGAGGTACCTCTCTGTAAGCAAACAGCAGGCATGGCAGGAGGAGATCCCATTTCCTCCTTAGGGGCTCTTCCAAAGCACCTAGCATGCCCTTGAGAGTTTTGTTAAAACTCTCAACCAGACCATTGGTCTGGGGGTGGTAAGAGGTGGAGAACTTGTAGGTTACCCCGCACTCTTTCCACATGGTTTTCATGTAACTAGACATGAAGTTGGATCCTCGGTCAGAGACAACCTCCTTGGGGAATCCAACACGGGTGAAAATGCCCAGGAGAGCCCTGGCAACCACCTTGGCAGTAACAGTCCGAAGGGGTATTGCCTCAGGGTACCTGGTGGCATGATCTACCAAGACCAGGATGAACCGATGTCCACCTGAAGTGGGAGGGTCAAGGGGACCGACGATGTCGATGCCCACCCTCTCAAATGGTGTGCCAACCACTGGTAATGGCTGCAGTGGGGCAATGACCCTGCCTCCAGTCTTGCCAGACAACTGACAAGTTGGGCAGGTCCTGCAGTGGGACTCCACCTCTACTCCCATCCGTGGCCAGTAGAAATGGGCAGAGAGCCTCTGCTTAGTCTTCTTGGTCCCAAGATGACCAGCCAAGGGCACCTCATGCGCCAACTGCAGTAGGAAGGGCCTGTAAACCTGGGGTACCACCAACCTCTTGCGGGCACCAGGTTCGGGCTTAGTGGGCTCACTAACAAGGAGCTCACCCTCCCAATAAATCTTGAATGTCCTAGGCACTTCACCTTGTGCCTGGGACAGGGCCTGTTTCCTCAGGCCCTCGAGAGAGTGGCACTCTCTCTGTCCCTTACAGAAGTCTGCCCGGGAGGGTCCCCCTTCAGCTAACAAGCATTGAAGGTCGGGATGATCCTCCGGGTTGAGAACCTCTCCCACAGGAGAGTCTTCTGTCTCTTCTCCCACAGGAGTTGAGTTTGGGTTTTCCGCTGGACCCAGCCCGTCCGGAGCATGGATCCCAATGGGTGCTGTCGGAACAGCAGGAAGAGAAGGTGTTCCCTCCACAGAGGTGGCCTTCTTGGTCTTCCTTCTTCTTGCCTTAGGCCTCGCCTTTGGCTCGGGTACCTGACTCACAGCCAGACCCGGTGTCACCTGTGACCTAGTGACTGCAGCAGCAGTCATGGGAAGACCATCCGAGATCAACCCCAACTCTACTAGATCATTTCCTAACAGAATGTTAGCAGGGACATTGTCCTGAACCAGGACAGGAAGCTTTGCTGTCTTGTCTCCAATCATGAGTGTGACTAGGGCTACAGGCGATAATTTGGGAGGCCCACCAGCTAACCTGGTGGTTCTCAGAGGAGCACCTACATAGTCCTCTGGCTTGAGCAGGGTCCTGTCCACCACTGTCATGCTTGCCCCAGTGTCTCTCAAACCAGTAGAAGGCTGGCCATTCAAGAGGACACTTCTCAAAAACCTACGGGTGTTCTGCGGGATAGTTGCCAGTACTTCTGCGTACTGGTCCCAGGCCCCAAGGGACACTAAGGAAATCTCTACCGGAGCACCAAATGTGATTCCTGTAGAGGAGGGGAGGACAGTGGCCTCCACCTCAGCCACGGGGTAAGGGTAGGTCAGGCTGACAGCCTGTACTCCAAGTGCCTTACCTTTACACTTGGGGTCACCCCTTTTGTGATCCAGAGCCCCACAATCCCAACAAGTGCCAGGAGTGCGGGGTACGGTACTGGAACCACTGGGAACCTGCTTTGCAGCAGGTGGACCACTACTCTTATTCCCACCCACAGAGGACTTATCCCCACCAGATTTTTGGGTCTTAGGAGAGGAAGGTTTTGGTTTACCCGACTGTGATTGCTTTTGGGACTCCTCAGCTTTCTGAGAGGTCCCCTTTTCTTTGTCCTTGTCCTTCCCACTGGAGTCCTTAGGGGACACCCGGTGGGAGACCCACTTGTCAGCCAACCTAGCCAGCTTAAAGGGGTCCAAAATGTTCTGGTCAGCCACATACTGACGCAGCTCTGGTGAACAGGCTTCAGAAAAATGCTCAAAAAACAAGAGGTGGGACAACTCAACAAAAGTTTTCACCTTGTAACCGTCAATCCACCCCATCATGTTCATGTGCGCAGTACTCACCCAGTCAACCCAAGACACATTCTCTCTTTTCTTAAAATCCCTGAACCTTTTAAGGTATTGGGTAGGTGTCTTGCCAAACTTGGCAATCAAAGCAGACTTCATACACTCATACTGACCCCTTTCCTCCACACTCAGCTTCAGAATACAGTCATATCCAGTTTGAGGCACTCTGCTTAACAAACACTTAGCCCAATCTCTTTTATCTACATCATGAATTGCACAAGCCATTTCAAACGCTTCAATCCATTGGAGGATATCTGAACCCTCCACAAACACACCAACCAAATCTTTCATAAACTTGGTGGCTGGGGACCTGCCACTCTCAATTGGTCTAGCTGAAGTCTCCACTCTAGCTCTCTCTAGCTGGATTCTCTGACATTCAGTGTCCTTGTCTTTGAGCGCAAGATCCCTATTCTTGAGTTCCACTTGCTGTGCCAGCTCCTCTTTCTTAAGCTCAGCTTCTATTTCCAACTTGCGATATTCAAAGGCCAATTTCATCCTTAATAACTCAAGTTCCATGGAATTGCTGGGGTTTGGAACAGAGGCAGCAGGAATGGTGGCATTCCCAGAAACAGATTCAGCGACAACCCCAGGGGCAGAGTCCTCACTGGTTGCATCCCCCCCTTCATCAAGGGTTTCACCATCAGTCTGGTAGTCCACCAGGGCAGCTATCAGCTCAGCCCTAGACTTATCCACAAAGTCCAACTCCCTGGCTTCACAAGCACTCTGGAGAGCCTCTAAGCTCATCCGAGTCAATTTACCATTTGCAATGGGCTCCATTGCCTGTAATGCAGTTATTTGGTACACACCCAAACCTTAATCTAATAAAGTGCGGATATTTTGTAAGTGGCACGGTTATACACTGAGTCTTAAAACCATAAGCATCCCACCGCTGCCACCAGCTTGTCAAGACCGGTGGGGGGGTCTGTACTTCCGCTCTCTATATGGTAGAGGAGAGGCACAGAAGACCCCAGCCAAGATTCTCGATTACGGTAGCGATGGACGAGCAATCAAGGCCTAGCTTCTTAGGAGGTGATGCAGGCTGGTTCTTAAGTACAGTGTATCCCCAAGCCCCCCACAAAGGAATGTCCACACACTGTATTACTGAAAACACAGTCTTTATATAATTAATATTCAAGGGTTATGTACACTTATCACAACAACGCACTTTGTGCTCAGGAAAACCAATAATGATAAATATCTACAATTCTAAAAGTGGTACCACTAATATTAGACCTCATTAAAGTGCATTCACAATACTGTAAAAATGGCACACAGATCAATAAGAAGGAAACCAGCAATAGAGAGAGGAGAGATAAAAGATGGTTGAAACAATAGGCAGAATACTGGCCCTAGCTACTGGACACAGTTCTGTGTGGAGATCCCCCCACCTGGGCAACCTGTAAAATAAAGGGATATGACACAAGCCCAGTCCATATATTGTTCAACAGTCTTATTCTCTCCTACAATGTTTTTACCCCCCCAATGTACCTGGTGGAGTCGAGTTCTTCGAAGAGGCGTCGACAGATCCTTCTTGAATGACCCCCTTTTAAGCAGGAGTCACGGATCGTCGAGAGGCGTCGAGAAACGTCGAAGACCTCGGGGTTCGGCGACGGGGAATCGACGGCCCTTCTTGAATGCCTTCCCTTTCAAGCGGGAGGCACGGGGCGTCGAACGTCCGTCGACAAACGAGGTAGAACGATGTCGAAGAGGCGGCAGCTTCGTCCGAGCGGTGCTCGTCGGCGTCGGGGCGTCGGCGTCCTGCAAGGCGGAGGTGTGCGGGGCACCTCGATGACAATAGTTCTGGACCGCAAAGATTGTAGAGACGGGAGCCCAGCAAGGGCGTCGAGTCGCTCGAGTCTTTGGGATCGTGAGGTGGCGGGAAACCCACCGGCGGATTCTCCTCGGCGCGTTGGTCGTCCTCGACTTTCTCCGGCAGGGCAAAAGCGGTCGACGGTGCGGACGAGGGAGTCCTTCGAGTCAAATGTTCTTAGGCAAGGAGCGGACGGCTCCGGTCGTCGGCGGCACAACTTCGACGGGCCTCCAGCGGTTACACAGACCTGCGAACCCTGGTCGACGGCAATGGACTTCGACAGCGTCGAGGTCCGGGTGCTTCACTTCGATCTCCTCGGCGGTCCCGTCTCGGGTCGGCAGCCTTTCGAGGGTCTGACTTCCAGGGCGCTTCGGCGAAGATTCAGCGGTGCTCGATGGTCCCTCGGAGCACGGGAAGAGGGCGCCTTACCAGGTCCTCTCTCGGGTCAGTCCTCGACGATTTCGACAACCTTCAGTTCCGTCGAAGCAAATGCCACAGCAAGTCTTCTTCTTCCAGCTGGACGTCGAGGATCAGCAAATCCAGTTACTCTTGAGTGGAGACTCAGCTTCTGAATGCTTCTGAACAATTTCCAGTGGTGAGAGGTCCCCAGATATACTATTCTGTCTCTCATCCACACTGCTGGCACACACACAGCAGCCAATCACACAGAAGGGCATTCATGCAGTCAGTCAGCCAATCAGGCACACAGTGCATTCAGGCCACACTCCTCCCTTTCAGACACTCACAACAAGGAATGTGGATTGGGACAAGTACCCAGCCATTCAACACTACACACTGCATTCAGGCCAGTTTCGGGCAGGGCTGTCTCAGTCTTTGTCTCTCATGCCAGAAACCAGACAACCACAACAAGGAGTGTATATTGGTCACACACTCCATTCACCCAGGTCCCACCCACAGGAGGTACCCACAACATACAGTCACTGGGAAGGCTCCAGTCAGTCTAGCTGGGCCTTCACAACAACACCATATATGGAACTTCCACCCAATAGCCAGTCAGGGGGAAGGGACAGAGTCAGGGCTTCCCAGGACTTTGGGAAAAACAAGATAACAGGCAATAGAAAGCAAGAGGCCACAGGGGCCATCTTGTTTCCTATCAGGAATCAACTGATTCCAATGGCAGGGCCTGGGTATCCCAAAATGGAGGACACCCAGAGCACCTGTCAAATTCAGCATGGAGCTGCCACCAGCCCATACCCTGCTCTGTGGGCCACCCACAGGTGCCCAAAAACATACACTAGGGGCACAGGGTTGTACCCCTACCCATGGGTGCCATAAGGGTATCCCATGGGTCTGTTCACCAAACCAAAAGAGAGCTGCACTGCCAGGAGTCCCTCATGGACTCCTGGGCAGAAAACATGACAGAACACACGGTAAAAACAGAAAAAGGACAAGGATTCAGAGGCCCTGTCCCTCAGATGCATTTCCGGCATCACACTCACCCCCTGAAGTGTGTCTGAAACAAACCTTTAATGAGTCTAGAAATTATTGTACAGAATTCCAGAAAGACACATTATTTGTTATTCCTATTCCTTCTTATTTAGGGTCGCTGCTCAAAGTGTTACACTTTTGGAACCCCCTGTTTTTTTAAGAGGCCTGAGCAAGAAAGCCAGCCACCCCAGAAACAACGACCCACATTGCGCTGGCCACAACCCAGGAGCTTACATTAAAAAAAATATGAAGGGAGACCACAGGGGTAGCAAGGGAGACGTCAGGGGTCGACTCCTGGCAACCTCCAAATGACGTCCCTGCACCATTCTCTTTTCAGCAGAATGGGGACTAAAAGGTACAAATGAAAAGCTTGCATGCAAGGTCCACGGCACTTACCTTTACCCTTTCAACAGTTATCAAAATAAAAACATATTTTTTAGATTAAATGTCTTGGTTAATATAAACCTTTACACATTAACAATATACATGGAAGATATCAATATTGAAATATATTACAATTTAATACACACATCATCCTCACCAATCATAAAAAATTACGTAATTAAATGTATATAAATAACATGATCAATTTAACTAAATTCAACCGTAAACAATGGAGCTATATGCAATTAAAAGAACTTCCAATTGTGCAAGTTTCTATAGAAACTGTAAAATTCAATATACTTCCATACTATTTATCAAAATTGCAGCTTTTATTGTGTACCTTACACCAGTGCACCATTCACACTGTGGAAAATGGTGGTTGCAATGCGCAACCATGCCAGGGAGTCATAGCAACAGGCATTTCAGCCATCCACAAGCAAAATCGAGTTTTGCTTTACAACGGTGGCAGATTTTGTCACATAGCAATGTGTCACCGTGTGGCAGTCTGAATGTAGGGCGCGATAGCAGGAACAGGAGCCTCGGCTGATGCTTGTAGTGGATTGTGGGATTTCTGCCAGCCTGAAGACATTTAGGGGTCGCCAGAGGTCTCCCTTGCAACCTCTGTGGTCTCCCTTGCGACCTCTAAAAAAAAAATATATATATATATTTATATATTTATTTCTTTATTTTGGTAGTGGCCAGCACCATGTGGCTCTTTACTTCTGGTGTGAATGGCTTTCTTGTTCAAGCCCCTTAAAACAAAGAAGAAAAATAAGACCAGGAATGCCACGAGTGCCATGTGTCTTTCTTTAATTCTATACAATAATTGCTAGACTCATTAAAGATTTATTTCAGGGACACTTCAGGAGGTGAGTCACTGATTTAGTCTGTTCTTAAACGCCTCAACTCAGCCTTTCATCCTTCTGAGGTCGATAAATGAGTACCAACACAGGTTAGGTGCTAGTGGGTGTATATTTATTCTATATAAAGTGCTTAAGCATAAGTGCTATATAATACACATCATTATCATTTGGTCATGGACGTCTACTTGCATTCACAGTAATTTGGTATTATGGGCCTATACACACTGATCTTAATGATACATATGGCGATCCATTCTTGTATGAAATGTACATCACATTATAGTGATATCGTAACCATATTTTTTGTAGGGTACAATGCTTTGTGATGCCACTTCCTGTTTTGTCAACATTTGAATGGTCGTGTTCCATTGCTACCCGCAATATCACTTCAGAGTGGGGCCAAATGACATCACTTACTGTGATGTCATCAGGGTTCAAGGGGCGTGTGATGTCACATCCGCTACCCCTGGCATTTTGGTGAAATGATGTCCCTGCCTGAAGAATATCCCATGGGAGTCACAGTAAAATCCTAGTGTGATTTTTTAGTCAAACTGTTGTTTTGCTTGATTTGTGTGATTATCTGTAATGTTAACATAAAACAGTCTTAAAACAAATGCATCTTTCATTTGTATTTTTGTTTGTTGGTCTATAAAAGTAAAAATGAAAGCACTTTTATTTTAGGTCTGATTCATGTTAAAAATGGCAGTAATCACCCGAATGAAATGAAGTACAGTTTACCTGAAGAATCACATTACGGCCCGATTCACGGAATTCATTGCGTGGAAAATCGGGACTTGCAAAACCCAGATCAGCGGTTCATGGAATCGACTGCGGTGGATGTTTTCAGGGCTTGCGCCGTGCTGGCATGTCTCTGCGACTGTCCGAGTGCCTTGCGGGATACAACACGCAAAGCGTGGGCATGGCTTGCACAGAGGGCAGGGAAGGCGGCGGAACCCGTAAAATGAGGAAGAACAATAGAAAATGTGGATTTTACGAGGGACGTCCCGCAGGCAGTCCATTGCACGCCCACTATTGAGCAGAAGACACATATTCATGGATCCGACTGTGCAACCTCTCTGCAGGGAAATGGCCATGCAAAGCCCTCATACTATGCGCCATCCAAAAGCAGGCACACAGACACTTACGGATAGGATTCACTGCGCAGAGGTAAGATTGGGTGTTGGATTTAGGGGTGTTTGTATGCAGCCGGTGTTCCGATCTTACTCAGGGGTGCTCATACGCAGTGTAGCGAGTGCATGAATCGTTTGCGGGGGTTCTCACACAGATTTTCCGAGTTGTACTGGAGTAGAGATTAATTGTAGGCATGTTGTCGGAGTGCCGGTAACAGTTTGGGGGAGCCCACGCACGGTCCCCGAGATGCAGGCCTGCTTGCCGGAGACTGCATGCACTGTTTGGAGGGTGTATGAATTGACGCACAGGTAGCACGCAAATGTAGCTGTTACTGGCTTTTTTTACTTTGCGTGGCGGCATGTCGGGCCGTTGGCAGCGACTTCGTATACCGTTACTTTGGGCAAACAATTCCATGAATACACGCAGAGCGCAGAGAAACAGCTGTAAGTAGGCTCGCGCAGAGACATTCTCGGCACGCAGGATTTGCAGGATTTCTGTGCCCTTTTCAATGAACCAGGTCCTTAGGGTTTTTTGTGATTCCAGAAGTGAGAATGCACGTGTCTGCCCGCTCCACGGTGTCCCTCCACACCACAGATGCACAGCTCTGCATCACTGCAGGGCCCTCAATGATGAAGTCCCTCACTTTTCTGGCAGTCGTTCCTCATTGCTTGTCCTGCACCAAGCACGCCCAGGGCTCCAGCTGAAAATCTGGCACAGCGGGGGGCCACACTCCCGGACACAACCGGGCAGACTGCGTGTGAGGGGCCGAGCACCCTGCTGCACCCATTTCTAAATCCGGGTCCAAATCGATAGGTTTTGGAAGTGGGAGGCACAGTTGCACAGACTTTGCGTGTGGCAGACAGCGCCCAGCTGCGCCATACATACATTCAGTCTTCTTCCTGTGTCCCCCTGTTTCCACCCCAGCACTAGATAGCACTGGTCTCCTCTCACAGAAAGTCGGTAGTAGTTTTGGAACGAAAACAGAAAACCAAAACTCTGGTCACGTTGTTAAATCACGGATTCGTTTTTCAGTGCTTGTTGTTATGCTATGTAATGTAAGTTGATTTATACCGCGCGCACCCCTGCCATTTCCATGGTCTCCGGGCACACTTTGTGATGATTTTTTATACCAGCCCCATGATAAGTATAATACATTTCTTAACGGTTCCAAAGGAACTCAATGGATATTTATACAGTGCCTAGAAAACATAATGAGTTGCAGGGTTTATTGTAGGACATAATTACCATTGATTGGATAGTTACGGCCTTTGAAGGTTTTTTCTTCTCTGTGGTGCTTTTAGCCCCCCCACTCCTTGTTCTCCCCCATCACTGTTCCTTATCGTGGCAGCAGCACACCAAACAGAGTGATTACCAGAGCAACTCGCAGCGCCCATTCAGGGGCGCAGCTTGATCAGTAATATTGGGCGGTGGGGAGGTGACTGGGGGATTTCCCAAGCAGCACTGGGGGGTACCGGAAAGGTTATCTCATCTTGATATTATTGCAGTGCCTTCATCCTCCTTCATCCTCCGTTATGTTGCACGCGCAGGGTGGATCTCAAATTCATAAACAGTCGCGCATGTGGATCTCAAACCAAGGTATTCTGATATGTTCGAGGCCCCTGGAACTGTCACACTTTTTAGGGATTTATGGCCAAAACATGTCAAGGGTTCAAAGGCGGCAAGTTCACCGCAGTGGGGGGCAGACTGCATTCCCCTAGGGTCATGTTTATTTTCTATTTCAAGCTCGAGTACCGCCTTGCGCTAGAAATAGACAAAGTGGGCAGCGGTTCATGCACTCCCAGTAATAACCACATCCTTTCATGATTCCAACACAGAATATTGCATGGGTCTCTCCAAGAACCCCCACTCCCCCACCGAACATTATAGCATCACTTATTTTACATCTCAATCAGGCGGGAGCCATGACTTACAATTGGCGTGCCATGAGTGAGCTTAGAGACAATTCAGCATGGTGTGCTCACACTATAAATGCTGGCCATTATTATGTAGGGTGGAAGACGGCAGTCTATTCCACAATCTAAGCATCCGTTTTTATGTATACTGCACACTACATAGAATTGAACCAAGGTGATTAGAATTTTGGAAGCTAAGGGAAATTAGGCATAGCAATGCAAAGTGATTTGTCCAGGTTCACATGCTTTGGTCAAGTGGGTAAGCTGGGGTTTGAGTGCAGGTTTCGTGGTTTCACATTTTGCAGTTAAGCAGAGGCCTATATCTACTCTCATCCCATCTTTAGTTTTCGCCAATGTGCAATGCTTTTTGCAGTGTTTTTCAAAAGCCAAACTAATATTCTGCGTTTAATAAAGCTACCTCAAACGCACTAACCACATTGTAAAACAACATGACATAATAAAGACATTCTTTATAAAACTCTGTTGGACAACAATGTATCATTTAGTTCAAAGGGACAAAAACTAACAGAAGAAGGTGTGGATCTGATAAATGGTTGCATGGCAATACAGAAGAGCATTTGCATCACAAATGCCATGTGTCCACAATATAATGCCAAATACAAGGAAGGGGAACAAACGTGTGTTTATGTTGAAATATCTGACCTTGCTTAATTTACCCCAAGAAATTCACCAATGGGGCGAAAAAAAATATTTAGAAATTGGTTTTCTGATTGCTTAGTGTGTTTTGTTCAGGTGTATGTGTATTTAGGCATATACCCTGCGATTCAGGACAACGATGGTAAGATAGCTCAAAGGGTGTAATGACTGCTGCAGAGATGTGTGTGATCTCTCTGTCAGAAGCATACATCTTGGTGGGGCTGATATGGTGTTTCATCATCCAAGATCAATGAAACGGTCACTGATATGTCACGTAAAAATAACGCCAGACTTGCGGCTAGGCTATTAGCGGAACATATTTTGGCACTCTACACCTGCAAAAGATCCCCTTTCCATAAATGGTTATTTGCTAGATCTAATCTGTCATGCTCCAGGGAAAACACAGGCAGATTCTGGTCTACTCGGCGTGGAACTGCAGGGCATATTGTTGTATGTGTTATTCACGCCCTACTCATATCTCCAGCTCTTAATACTGCCAGCACACAAGTGCGCCTTAAAAGCAACACAGTGAGGGAATCCTCGAGGACATTCTAGCAGGGTGGATGGAGGATGGTGCCAGGAGAGGCAGTGGGTAAGGACTTGAAGTAGTTGTGAGCTGCTTCTGGGGTCAGATAGCACAGCGAGCTAAGCGCTCACCCATGATATCTGTGTGCAGCCTGCTGTGGCAGGTTTGAATCCCGGCAGGGTCAACTCAGCCTTTCATCCTTCCGAGGTTGATAAAATAAGTACCACTCTGTGGGATACTAATGCCTTCTGTTATTTGACCACTCTGAGACCTATGGGTGTGTAGCGCTATATAAGAAATACATTTTTACTAACCCACTGGCCTGCCAATAAGCCTGATGGAGTTCCGCGTGTGTAACATTTGATTGACCTTAGCCTCGGACCACCTGCGTTAGTCAACAGTTACGTTATGTGATGTGGTTGGGATTCATAGCACACAGAACTCACCTTTCCATACCCTCCAGGCCCTCAATTGGATCTGAAAGAGAAAAAAGGGGGGTGGAGTAGTCAGGGAAAGATAGGTGTTGGGCTTACCTGGGGGTGTGTGACGGTCCAGGAGCAACTGGTTTGTGTGTGGGTGTGCTTTCTAGGGGCTAGTGATTTGGACAGCAGAGGCATTTTGTTCCCAGATGAGAGTGTCCGGCTCTTCCGGCTGTTTTGGCCCAGGGGGAGATGTTCAAGTTGACTCAAGAGCTGTACAGTTGTGGTTTGGCGCGGGGAGAGTTGTCTTTTCTTTTAAGCGTTTGTGTTGGTGAGCTGGTGAGCATGTGGCTGGGAAGGGCGGAGGAAACCTGTGGCTTTTAGTGGGTTATATTATTTGCTGGTGGTTTCCGAAGTTTAAAAAAATGTATTCTGATGTTTGCCGCCTGACAGCTGGAAGGTTCAAAAGTGTGTGAATATATAAAGAACCCGATACACGAGGCGACCAGGAATCGACTGAAGGATAATTAGTCTTTTTGCCTGAATTTTGTATTAGATTTTTTTGTAACATAACAATGTATGAACAAGGCAACTGTGAAAATGGTTACAGTTAGATTGATTTCGCATCTAAGGTGCAAGCAAGTATCACTTATATTGTTTGACTGTCCATCTCCCGCCAGACCTTTCCATCAGGAGAATTCTTCATGCCGCATTGTCTCTGCACCACAATGAGGGTTGTCTCTTATAGGTTTTGCCACCTTGTGTGCGTTTCAATGACTTGTTGAGAAGTATAATGCAACCAATCAGAGCTCATCATTTGCCACTGCTGTTGCAGGGGTGTAAAGGCCACACCACCTTTGTTAAGGTAATGCCTAAGCTGACCGCTTACTCTCATGTATTTGCAAACTGCCTGATAGTTTTTTACAATGTATTGTAATAATGTACCGCAACCTACGGATCTGGGCGCTACCAGCAAATGCAATAAATAAATAAATATTTCATCTATGATGCGCGAATTATTGCATGTAGAGATTCTAACAGTGAACACACCATCAACCAGTAACTATGAAACGTACAAAGAGCTGCATCAAAGCCAGTCTAGGAATTGCAGGGGCTGCATTTTATGACACTATTTTAGTATGGTGACCGAGACTAGAGTTCCACCACTTCCAACACATGGTTGCCCTCTACAGTCTATAGGGGGGTGGGAGTGTCTGTGAATTATCTGTGAATGATCTTCCTTTCTGCGGTCATTCTTTTTTAATATAAAAAGTATTGGAGGCTCAGTAGGCAGATTTGAGTCATTGATTTAAGAAGTTACCCCAAAGTTCTCCGAACGTCGATTCCGCAGCCATCATGTAGTAAATCAGTCGTTCTTATGATGCTATTTTGGCCACTTCCTGCGTCGACTCTTCTAGCATTGGTTTATGGAGCTGTCTGCAATGCCTTAGAACACATTGGCCCTCATTACGGGTTTGGCAGGATTCCGGCAGTAAATCTGCCATAATACCGACAAATGGAAATATAGTTACCGCCAGTTGATCTGGCGGATTTACTGCCAGATTGCAAGTGGTGGTAGGCAGAGTTAGTCCCCATTTTTGGAGTCCATAGGACTACATGGGGATTTAAGCAGAATTACCGCCAACGGTAATTCTGTAGATTGTGCGGATTTTTCAGCAGAAAATGGGTGGATTTGCCTACAGCATGATGCTGGATGTAAATCTTCCTCTCCAGGGCCAAGCTCGGAATATGGCGGAGCAGTAAACGTAGCAGTAATTCCGTCACTAGCGCTTTTTTGACGCTCCGCCATGCCCGTAATAAGGTCCATTGTTTTGCTGCCATCAGGATTGAGCTCAGCCATCTGCATCGTTGTCCCCTGCACCATATGAGATCCTGAAAACCTTGTATGATGATTTGTTTAGTTGCTTTCATTGGTGTGTCCAGGGAGCGTTTTCTTGTTGTGAAATGTCCAATTGAGCCCTTGTACAGCGAGGCATGACCATAGTATATGTGCTATCAACACACCAGTTTCCGCACATCATTTTTAGTTTGGGCAAGTTGCGCTTGGGTCCAGTGCCCGTGATGGAGTATTATAAATTGTGAGAATCTCAACCATACTTCTCTGGATTCCATGGCATTTGGAAATAGATCCTAGGACCATTGTTTTTCTGAATATGTACTCATCTCTTTTTTGGGGAGATCGCGGTGTGGACATTGTATGGCGCATTGGTGAGTAATGTGTAACAGGCTGAGATCGCTCCTCTCTCATTGGCCCGTTTCCCGAAGGAAGCTGGTAATGGAGAACTCCCTAGTCCTATAGTGGTGTGTGAGATCACCTCTGTGAGACAGTTCCTAAATCAAATGTATTGCCGCTGATGATTGCCCTCCTCTAGGTGGAAGCTATTCCGCATTTTAGTGGAGTGGACGATGCAGCTTTTTGAGCATTTTCGTCCCAGAGATTTCTGATGTGTTTTCTGCCCGCTCTTGCCAATAGAAAGGTTGGCCTGCTGTTCTGAGACTGTGGTTAATCCATAAGGGTGCTTCAACGTGTACCGAAGGGTCAATCTGAAGTACTGTCTGTGCTACCAACAATATGTGGAACTTGATCAAATGGGATCATTGATGTGTGTTTTTCTTTTCATGCTGTGGTCGGATAATCGGAGTAGGGCCAGTGAGTTTGCTCTCTAAGGCATTCCAAGCTAGTTCATATTTCTCTCTGGGGAAGAAGGTCGTGTACGGGGCAATATGGAAAGCTAGATCATATCGTGCAGCATTTGGTGCCGCCAGACCTCCTGAGGTTGATGCTGCAAAGATTACAAATTAATATATTCTGGGTCACAGTGGATACCAGATGGAAGTTTTGAAGACTCCCAGACCTTGCTTTACATATTTTGAGGTACCTTTGAGGTACTTGGGGTCTCACCCTAAATTACCAGGATAATCCATACGTGGGCCCCTTGCTCACTGTGCTCAAGAGAGGCACAGCTCCGCCTCACTGATGAGACCCGACTAGGCCGAAACAAGTGTATGGGGTTGCTGTTAGTACTCTTGTTCAGAGGAGACTTGCCTAGCATTTCGGTGCTGGACTGCCATTGGGTGGGACAAAGACTGATATGCATATGGAAATTTCTCCTCTGTGAAAAGTGCAGTGAGCTAAAGCGTGGTTGAGACTCTCCCGGGTCCATCCACCCAAGAACAGGTCAATGGGCTGTGTTTGTGCCGGTAGAGGGACTCCCAGGCCTTCTTTTGCATATTCTTTCATTACTTGTTTCAGCCAGTCTCATTCTAGTCGAATCGAAAATACCAAAAAGGTAATTGTCATTTTCACTGTGTGCGTCTTGCTGCAAAAGAATAAGTTCAATTCTTTCCGGCGTTACATGACATATTTAATATTTCCCCATAGGGGCTCTAAATTGTTAGTTATACGTTTGCTTTTTTTGTGATCTCGGATACTGGCATCGCTTCACACTTTTGCCAATTGATTTTATATCCTGCAAATTTGGAAAACAAATTGATGGTGTCTATCACGGCTTATATGAAATGGTTGGCCTCTGTTAAAGTCAGCAGGATGTTGTCTGCGTGAGTTGCATCTCTGTCTAAGGCAGTTTGACACATTTACTAAATCTGTTCTGTCATATGGCTGCTGAAAGTGGCTCTAATGCTAGGATGAAAAAGAGGGGTGATAAGGAGCAGCCTTGATGTGTGCCTCTCTTTATGGTGAAGCTTGCAGAAAAATACCAGTTGCAGAATACTATGGCTGTTGGTTCTGTGTATAGCAGTTTTATGTTCTTTATAGACTGCTCCTCAAACCAGAATCTGGACAAGGTCATGAACATGTTACGCTGCTGTACATGTCAAAGGCTTTTTCTGCATCCATAGAAAGGGTCAGAGCGGGGAAATGTATCTGCCATTGTGCCTGGCCCTCCTGTCGGGTACATAGCCAATCATTAGCGATAAGTATAGTCATAGCTGCTTGGCTATAACTTTGGCGACAATCTTGATGTCATCATTGAGGAGTGAGATGGGTCGGTAGATGCAACACCTTGTGGCATCTCTTCCTGCCTTAGGGAAAAATGATATTAAAGCCCCATTGAATTCACAAGGTAGACTTCCCTTTCTGTCTTCCTCGTTGTAAACATTGGTCAATAATCGGTTCACAATTACTGTAATATTGAACTGGTTTCCCACATTCTCCTGGGAATTCCCCTGCTGCCATTTCCTTTAAGGTGTTGCTTACTTCTCTTTCAGTGGAGGGGGCTTCTAGCTTGGTTCGCATGTCTTCTTCTAGTCAAGGTAGATGGAGGATTTCTTTGAAGGCCTCTTCCTCTGAATTGCCCTAAGTCGCTTCGGCAGTATAAAGTTTGCTGTAGTATGAGGCAAACTGGTGAGTTACGTCAACTGGGTGGGTGACTAGCGTGTTGTCATCCGCAGTTAAGTAGTGGATAACTCTAGTAAGTTGTTGATTTCTAGGTTGGGCCACTAAGAATCTACCTGCTTTTTTCCTTGTTCGTAATGTCTCTGCCTTATGGAGAAGAGGATATATTCGGCTTGCCTTGTGAAATAGCATATATTTATATACAGTATCGTATACAAGTGCAATCCAATGTTTAGAATAAACTGTTCAGTTATATCAATATAAGTAAGGGGGTGCAGGGGAGAAAATAGCAGCCCTGGCACTGAGCTGTCAACAAACAGAATCTCGGAAACCGGTGTCCACAATCTGTGGAACACTTCCGTCCCCTGCACTCCTTATTTGAATGAAAAACAATCCATTTTTATGAGTGTCGACTTTTGTTTTTTTAGAAAGAAAATTCAATCGTACACAATATTTTATAAAAACAAATTATTGGAAATCCATCTTTCTAAATACATTTTTCAAAAATCAATTATTCTCACAATCAATTATCTTTATATAAATCACAAGCAATTTCGTGGAATTCAATGAAGTCCAATTGATCTATGCTCTATGCATTTCGGGACAAGTGTCCCTTCCTCAGGAGCTCATTTTGCAGTATATCATGTCCTTCAGCCTTAACAGCATTCAAAAAATTATCTAGTAAAAGACAATGGATAGAACAGCATCTTTAATGCTTAGCAGTTGTATTAATGTATACTCATAACATTTGTGATAATTACATTTTATCTGTCCTGGTCCATCATTATTCACCTGGTGTGGGTCAAGAGGTTCAAATCTTAATGATTGATGATATTGTGTCAGTCTTCTAATTATAGTGTCACCAGTCGCTTTCAATGCAGGCCGCTACTCAGTGGACCTAGAATAGTAAAGATATTTCATGTCATAACCACTCTTTGGTAAGCAATGCCTCTACTGTGATTACAGGGTGAATGGTGGGCCATAACCGCACTCCCCTCTGTAACGTCTGTCTCTGACACGTGATATCTGGTGACTTGTGGCAGCGTGTGTCAGGCAGCTTATAGCAGCGCATGTGTGTTTTTAGTGTGAACCAAAGATAAAATATGGCATAACTAAGAATGCATCTTCCTACTTGTCAGGATCCTTATTCCATACGATCTCACGTCCTCCGTGTTCCCAGTCAAAAGACCATAAACCAAGATGGTCGGTATTTAAGACGCGTCATAATTACGTGTTAGCTTGCTGACATGATGGTGTCAGAGGTAAACAAACATATCCATGGCAATGCGTTTAGCAATGGTATCTGGCACAGGTGTCACCAATGTAATAGTGGCAAACGCAGTATTCCCTTAAAAAAGATGTATCATTTATGGTATAGTGGCTACATACGCTGACAACCACGTGTTCCATATTCATAAATTAATAAGAGAAAATAAGTGAAAATTCATAAGCAAAGTTAAGAGAAAATGCATTTATCTATCTGTCTGTTCAACTTTTTGTATTGCGTCTTACACCCATAGGCCTCTAAGTGCTCACATTGACAGTAACAACAAAAAGAGTCATAGTGGGGGAATGAATAAGGGCAGGTTAATAGATGGAATCTAGCCTGGTCCTAAATCAAACAGGTGCGTCTTCAGTTAGTTTTTGAAGTTAGCTGTTGATTCACAGCTCTTGAAGTTGCTGTAGAAGGATGTCCTGATTGGAGCAAAGAGTTCATCAGAAGGGAACGCCAAGGATTCTAGATGTGAGATAACTAGGAGCTTTGCCTGTCAATTAGCTATGAACTATCACAGTGCCTCTGAATCTGATTATTTGGCTAACAAGTTTCCTGCACGCTTTGATGATATGTGTACATCAACCTATGCCGCAAATGGCCCAGATCTCCCCATTTTGGATTACCTGAGGATTTGTTACATTTCCATGAGAGGATCCAATGAGGAGGCTATTGCAATAATCCAGCTCAGAATTTATGATAGCAGCCTCTATCATAGCCATATTAGTCTCAGAGAGATATGGTCGAATTTGCCACAGTAGATGAATATAGTAAGAACAGGAGGATTTAAGGTGAAGAACATATTTTCTAAAAGGAAAGATGAGGATCAAAATAGACCCCCAGTGTCTTCACATAGTCAGAAACCTTGATTATATTTCCTGCAATCACAAAGCTGCTGTAAAATGTATCAAGATCTTTGAGTTTTGTCTGTGTGCCCAGGATAAGTAGTTCAGTTTTCTTATCATTCAGGACCAGGGTATTTCTGGCCATCCAAGATTGAATGGTGTTGAAGATGGTATTTATCGTTTCAAGATCTTTTTTGTAGGGTAGGTGCTTGAGAGTTGAATCAGAATCTGGGTGTCGTCTGCGTAATTAGCAAAACGTACGCCCAGCGAGGAGAGCAGGTCACACAGGGGTTTTATGTAGATGTTAATTAATAAAGGGAACAGACAGGATCCCTGTGGAACACCCAGGCAAGGACTGCTTTTTGGGAGTGTGCATTGTCTTTAGTCATAGGGCAGTGCAGGAACCAAGAAACGATCTGAGCCAGTTGGCTGCAGAGATTGAGCACCCGTCCACTTGGATTAATCTGTCGGCCAGGATGGCATGATCAACATGATCAAAATCGGCTGACAGATCGAGAAGAATCAGCAAGGCCTGGCCACCCCTATCAATCATCTCAGTAAGGTTGGACTTGAGATCTAATAACACAGTTTCGGTTCTGTGATTTACCCGGAAACTCGACTGGCCATTAGCAAGGATGGAATTTTACTGCACAAAACTTGGATATTGATTTATTGCAAGTTTGCCTAAAATTTCAATAAGAATGGGACGTTAGTGATTGGACGGAAGCAACCGGGTCACTGGTATCAAGATTCTCCTTTTTTCAATAGAGATGAGATCCAGGCTTCTTTGATGCTATCTGGAACAAAAGCTTCAGCAAAGGAACGATTAACTAGAGTGGTAACCCAAGGCACTAGGGAGCTCTGAAATTCTTGGAAAAGCAAGGCAGGAAAACGATCTCCTTTGCTTGATGTTAGCTTCAACTAAAGTATGGCATTCTGAATTTCGCTTTCTGAGACCTCTCGAAAGGAGAAGCAGGGGAAGTCATGTGAAGGCGGGACATAGGGGCTTTCGATGTCACAAGGTTGTAGTATCTTAAGTTAATCCAAAATATTTTGTTGGTGTGTTTTGATTTTCTGGGTGAAACCGTCGTGGAGATGTTGACACCATGCATTATCTGCTTCGGGTTGAGAATCTACTTGAGTGCCTTTTAATTCTGAGAGTACTTTAAACAATTCCCTATGTTTGGATGTGGCCGTTTCAATCCTAACATGTAATTTATCCTCTTCAGCTTTCAATAGAAGGTTCTTATAGAGCATCACACAGGGCGTATAAGAAGAGAGAGAGGCGTCAGAGGGAAGTTTATGTCACTTGCGTTCTGCTCTTTTTATTGCTGTGGCAGTAAGGATATCGGAGGAGAGCCACAATTTGTGGGAAGGTGCTCTCTTATGAGAAGGCTGTTTCAAGGGGGCCAGGAGTTCGAACGACTGATTAATGGCATTCCTGAAAGCTAGTGTGAAATCATCTAGAGGTATACCCTCCTCCAAGGAGCGAAAAGGGAGAAGGCGTTGGATGCAAAGGCCTCATGTGTAATCCCTTTGGAGTTCCTAATAGAGACTGAACGTTTGATTGTTGTGTGGGATATCCCATCTCTGGGTAGGTAGAAGTCTGAAAAGCGATAGAAAAATGTTCTGGCCAGGGACAAGTCCGAGTCTTGACTTGAGAGATCACTATGTTTTGGGACATTATCCAATCAAGGGTGTTGCCTCCGACATGAGTGGGTCCCGAAACATGTTGTGTGAAACCAAGGTTCAGTAGTATATTTAAAGAAGATGCAGCGTTTGGCATGTAGGATCATTGACCCATTTCTGTAGAGTATCTTGGCAGGTAGCCATGTCTGCCCACTTCAGGTAAATGATGAGTAGTGTTGGAGTCCGCTCACAATGTATACATTTTGGGATTTGGGTACATATTCAGTATTAGGGTATGGATAATATTCTGTGTTCTGCATATCTTTATAAAGGTGAATGTATGTATGTGTGTATGTTTGTAGGGGTATAGAAAACCACACCATTGAACCCACGTCTACCAAATTTTGCATGGATTGCTCTTGTGTCTGGCCAAGATCATAGCCTATGTTTGGATGCTAAAATCTTATATGCAAAAAATATTTGGGATGTGTTTGTTTGCCCGGCCATATAAATCCACACCGTTGAACCCACTGCTACCAAATTTTACATGGATTCCTCATTTGTCTGGGGCAAGATTGTAGTTTATGTTTGGATGCAACAAAATATACGCAGTAGACACCCTCATTTAATCATGCTCACCCTGATTCACTACAGTAGGTACTAGAAGGGGGCAACATTTGGAAAAGTGTCTGAGGCAAAATGTTCGATGTTTGGTTATTCCTTTGAAATGTATTACTACTGTAGACTGTGAAAGTGTTTATTAAATCATTTTTAAAGGGGATAAATGGGCTGAAACTATTGAGTGACTGAAATGTGCCGCACAAAAAACGAACATCACCTGGAAAAGCTCCATCTGATGCAAAGCGAAAATCAATATTAAGAGCTTCTGAAACACAACAAACAGCAGCACAACTTGCCAACCAGAGGACAAGAGCAACTTTCTCCAGGGCAAATCAGACGCCAGAGCAAACTGAAGCAAGACTTCCTGGCATGAGGACAAGAGCGACATCCTCCAGGGCACATGAGAGACCAGAGCAAACTGTAGCAAGACTTGCTGACAAGAGGACAAGAGCAACATCCTCCAGGGCACATGAGACACCATTCGATCAGGACACAGGAACGCTGGGTACCCCGGCTAGTATATTATACATTTACAAAGGTATTTCAAACATATCAAGCACTAGTGCAACAAAACATGGATGATGTTGTTTTTTGGGTAATCCTAAGGACAGTCCTATCATTCGCAGAGCTATTCTTGCATTAATAGTCCAGTTCCTGTTATAAAAAGTAAAAAAAAGGTGAACACTGTAAATTACAAAAGGGAATTTTACATTATATAAAATGCACACTAACAAGAAGACCATCTACTCCAAAAGAAATAATGTGGCATTTGAATACTATGGCAATTCTTCTTACAAGCACATTCTGCCTTATGTGGTGTCTCTATTTTCTTATGCTCTTTACATTTCGTGAGATATAGTTTTATAGTTCAAATGAAGTATCTGATAATGACACATCTCTTTCTATCCCTGGCAAATGTATGAGTGATATTTCTTCTGATATTTCTGAACAAATTGCCCGATCTAAAAGAGTGGTTGAGGAAGATAATGAAGGTACAAATTAATATCTTGATAATTCGGCCCATTATTAAAGAATAACATGATAACATGTGGTTTCAGCATATGAAGAAAGTGGGGAAAAAAAGATCAGATGAAAGCTGCTGCTATGTATGTTCCTTATGCTTTGGGAACCTCTAAAATATTCATAGCAACAGAAGTATCAGTGAAAAAGGCACACTGCCTGACGCACCTTGCACTTTGCCTAACCAGAGGACAATTCAAGGCAGGACAGCATCCATGGTGTGGGTGAATAAAGCAACCTCCTAAAGAGAAGACAATTATGTGCAGGTCAAGAACAAGCAAAGGACAAAGCACCAAATAATAAAATATGAGCAACTGGGAACAAATGTAGCAGGAATCAAAATCGAGGAAGATAAGATGTTTCAATGCAGGGATAAGAAAGGGAAAGAAATACGAGAATGCTGGCAAAGAGATCAACTATAGGAATAGTCCTTACTCCTGTTGGATGGGCTGATGGATTGATCGTGTGCAAAGCAATGGCACTGATAGAACAATGGGAAGTAGTTGTGGTGAATGCAGAAAGAGAATGCAAGGATCAATGGCCTAAGATCGGACGGTTGTTAAAATGTGTCGACGATGATGGGGGACCATTGCAGATATTACCCCTAAAGAATGCGTCCCTATGCTTCAGAAATAATGGTACGGTAATGGTCCAGATGGATCACATTTGGGTCTGTGGGTCAAGAGCATATATGAAGTTGCTGCCAGAATGGGGAGGAGTTTGTTCATTGGTACTGAGAAGCATACCAGCCTTAGTAGTACCACAAAGTGACTTGCAGATCACAGACTTTCCGAAAATGGATGCACACCTGAGAACGAAAAGTTTGCTTAAACCTAATCGACATAAGAGGGAGAATTACTTCTCAGCAAAATCAAGAAACGCTTATGATGATATCCCAGATGAGCACAAATTGTTCAGTAGAACAGCAGTGATATTGACACATGTCTGCATGCCAGGAATTCAGACTGCAGTAAATGCCACATAGTGACAGATCACTAGATGAAAGCTGCTGCAAACGATCAACATAACAATAAAAGGATTTAATGCGATCAGAGAAGAACTGAGGGCAATCAGGCTCATGGTTCTCCAGAACAGGTATGTCCTGGACTTCATTGCAGCAATGGAAGGAGGCATATGCCAAGACAGGGGGCCTCATTACGAGTCCGGTGTTAACCGTGGCGGTTAAACCACCTGGTTACCGCCGGACTCGTATTACCATTCCGCCTCCGAGATTCCCGGAATTACTGGGGCATTACAACCCCGTTTTCCCGGGAATCACGGAGGCGGAATGGTGTTTATCCCCATTCCCATTGAGTCCTATGGGACTCAATGGGAATGGGGATCATGGAAACACCGGCAGCATCTCGTAATGCTGCCGGTGTTTCCTCGTCCGCCTGCAGGCGGGCGGTGTTAAACCCGCCAGGTCAGACCTGGCGGGAACATCACCTCCCGCCTGCAGGAGATGTGATCACCCGGCATGGAAACAACGGTGGCAGCGGGTTTACCGCCACCGTTGTTTCCATACCGGGCGATTTGTAATGAGGCCCAGGGTCTTCTTGCTGTACATTCAGACCTACCCATGATGAAGAAAATGGAACCCTGGCAGAAGCAATAACTATGTTGTCCACCCTCCATACGAAGATGGTGGAAGAAGTTGATGAGACCAAAGATGAAGATTGGTTTTCGTCCCTATTTTCATGGGTTCCAAACTGGTTGGCAAATGCCTTCAAACTACTTGGAGAAATACTAGTGTTAGTGTTGCTGGCATTCTGTCTAATAAGAATATTCATAGGACTTTACAAGAAGACAGCAAAGAAAGCAATTGGGATGAAAATAATGATGGATGTGAATGCTGTGGCAGATGAGCAAACACAGACCGAAAACGCCACCCGTGAGCACCGGAAGGAAAGTCCTCTGGCAACCTCAAGAAAAAAGTTCTGGTACCCTAAGGATCATAAGAACTATGTAGGGCATTGGGTGGTCTGTCAACCAACTGGAGAATGCTGCCATATGACCTGAAGTTTGGATGAGCACATAAAGAATGCAGGCGACCTGAGGGGGGCGACTAAAATATGAATCCCGAAGAAGTCATTCTGTGGAAGAAGAATGAAGAGAATTGAGGAAGAAGAGGTCATTAAGGATTCGACCACAGGGGCACTTGATGAAAGACAGGAAGACACTGTGCATGACACCAGGTATCATTCCAATACCGCATTGAGTGTATGAGAGACATTATGCACTCAGACAACCGTACCGAATGTACCCTCGTACTGAGGGGGTAGCAGGATATTTGAAGACACCACTGAATATCTAAGAGCTGTAAAGAATATCTGACAGGTACAGAGTGATGTCATAAGGAGAAGATACAATGACGCAGTGAAACAATATAAGAATACCTACAGAAATGTATAACTGAAGAAGATAAGTAGCATACTTAAAAATGAGAAGAAATCATATATACAAAGAAGATAAATAACCAGATTAGTAATACATGTATACAGGCTTGCTGCAGTAGAAAACATATCATGGATAAAGCAGCCATGTTGAAAAGATGAATGCCAGTTCCGAATAATAGTAAGCAAAGAGCTTGAAGGAGAGAGACCAGAGCTGCAGAGCTGACAGAATCTAGAAATACAAATTTGTGTATGAACAAAAATAGCTGTAGGCCAAAGGTCAAAGATGCCACAGCAAGAAGTAACTGGAGGGTAGAAAGGGAGTCAACGAGGATAAGCAATGTACGTGGGACATATTTCTCTTAGATTATGTAGAATGACAAGTATTGACGACTAAAGATGCAGAAAAACATATGTGAGACAGAGCAACCAAGTCTCTAGAGGCCGAAAAAGGTAATGACACCTGACATAATTGAATTAAATACCACTAAATAAAAGGCAAAATAGACAAAATCGTGATCTCTTCACACATAGTGCAAGACCAGAAAACAAAGCCTATTCATAAAGACCTAGACAAAGATAACAATGTACCTTAACTCCCCTGAAAGTTCCAGAGAAGAGAACATCCAGCAAGGTCAAGTACAAAGGAGAAGCCTTGGCTGAAGTCTCGACTGATGAGAGATGATAGACTAATTAGACAAGTGGGCAGTAGTCTGATGTTGTTTTGAACAGGGGGTCCTGCTTCCCATCCTATCAGGCATCCATGAACCCTTATCTTTCAGACAGAAACATGAAAAATCAGACGCATGGGAGATGTAAAACATATATTTAATGACAAGACACACTCAAAGTCATTTTTGCCTCCAACCCATTTTATAGTCTTTTAGGATTACGCAACACTTTCATGCAAATGAATACCATGTACAGGGTATGCTTTTGATAGGTCACTTTAGTCAGAGTGAAAACATCCTTTCAGTATCATTGGATAACCTTTTGTCACATATACAACAATTCCATATTAGGATATCTGACATCCACAATTTTCTCTGATGCATTTAACTTATATGCTTATTTTAGACATGACTGGACACAACTATGACAGTGTTCAACTCCTGCCAAGAACATTTCCGCGCACTGGTTTCTGGGCCTTTACCTGTTTGCTGAGATTATGCCAAGTTATTTTAGTGCTTAACACCCTTTGAGAATATATACTATATTTTATGGTTGCCAAAATAATATAGCTAGTCTCTAAGAATAGTTTGTATGACACACGTGTACCCTCTTCCATAAGAACATAGATAACTGTATCTAAGCTTCTATTAATGGCCTGGCTTTATCACAATCCTGTCTGATTTCTTTGCCAATTTCCATTTTTAACCTAACAAACCTCATTATCTCACTGAAAAATGCTGCCAAAGACTGTCTCCAAATGCATCAGCCATTCTTGCTTGTCTTTGGCATGATTTATAGTCCTCCTTAGCTGGCTTAGCACTGTAAACCATTTTGCTTTGAATATTCTTTATAAATATATTTTTGTCTGACATTGTACCTTTCTTCAGGGAGTTATATTATTTATTTATTTAATCAAGCATCTCTCACTGTGTATCCTTTATTCATAAATTATCCTTATACACTTATGGCGTGTGTGTGTGACCTTTAAAGCACCCTCCATTTCCTGGGCCATCCCAACCCAAATATACGCATGTGCACGTTTTACTTTTAATAAAGGCAATATAATCCTGATTTCTACAATGATGGAACTATTTGATTGGCCTATTATGTTATTTATATTCAGTTATTCAGTTTTGGGGGAGGGGTTGGCACACCCTATACATTTCTCTGCACCTGGTTTTCGTTTTGCTTACATGCTGCTAGTGAGCCAAGTGTCCAAGGCTGGGGGCAGATGCCAACCTATCTTAAGGGCCCATGCAATGGTGAGCATACAATGTTGCAGAGATCAATCCGCTGCTGTTATGCTGCTATAATCTGTATTATACATAGTCACAGGATAGTTCTAGGCTTGTCTACCATATGAGGGGCTGCCAAGGATGTTACTAAGACTTATATGGCCTCATTACAAGGTGGGCGGAATGGGTTTACGGCGCCGGTAATGGTGCCGGTGCCGTTAATCCCATTCTGCCCTATTACGAGGTTCCCTTGCGGGACCCGCTCTGGATGACTGGTTTTACCAGACGTCCAGAGCGGGTCCCGCGAGGGGACCAAGGAGCTAACAACAGGCCCATTGTTAGCGCCCTCCCCATTCCCATTGGGCCCTATGGGGGCTCGAATGGGAATGGGGAAGGACAGGGTCCAGTTCCCTGAAGGAGGAAGTACCGGGCCCTCCAAAGTTGGAATGGCCCGGTATTTCCCCATTCAGGGAACCCGGACACGATTTTGGAGGCAGCCTTATTAAGGGCATGGCTACCTCCAAAGGTGTAATGAGGCCCATAGACTCTATAACTAGGTATGTCCCTCTAACCAATCCCTCCATCCGATAGGTTTTATTATGTGCCACGTAGGATGACATCATAGCTAACGCAGATCAAGGTAGAAATCCTTTGTGTACCTGAAATGTAACCATGGGTGTGGACTACAATTCGTTGTTCACCAGGTTGCCCTACTTTATTGAACTGATGATAAAGTAGTACTTTGCTATATTCTTTGAGTCTGTCCGGTCATTTGGGTCCAAGATTGTTTATTTTGGTAATTCCATTCTGCGCATACACACCCAAAAAGTGCTACTGCATAGAGCAAACTAAGCTAGGAAGCAGTGAAGCACAGAATGCAGTGGCAAAAGCACAGATGCCTATGTGTACAAACTTTGACATATATGCTCAATGAGTAACAAACTGGGCATATATGCCGAAAAGGAGTGCACTTTTGGGATTTCATCCCAAACAGATGTTTGTGATGCATGGTTGCAAGCTATCGATAGCAAAAATTCCCTCCTGGCAGTGCTCCCAGCCACTCACTTGGCACCTCTAAAAGCATTCCACCAACCTGCAGCACGTCTTATGACAGATACGTGGAAATTTGACCAAATCACCCCCATCCTATGCAAACTACATTGGCTTCCTCTCTATGCCAGGATACTGTTCAAGGGTACATGTATAATCTACAATGCTATCACGAGTAGCAAACCAAAGAACCAACAAGCTTGAATCGCAAGCAGTTCACAAAGAGAGGGCCTGCAAACAATCCTTCTCTTGTCACTCATCCACCCTCTGGAACTCGATGCTGGTATCAGCTCGGAATGCACCACATTTCTCCAATTTCGCAAATCTCTCAAAGCGTAGCTTTTTCAACAGCACCTGACCAAGGACTAATCCCCATGGACACACAGACCACAACTCAAAGTACTGCTTTAATGTTTAAAGATGCCCGCCCAAACGCTGGCTACCCTCACCCTGTGCAATGCTCCCCGGTTCTCAATCTAGGTACCTGCTTTCAACAATACAATACAATAGAGGCAGGAGTAAACACACATCTTCATCTTGTTGGGAAGAATTTCTGTTTTCTAACTTCAGAATGTTGGATGTTCATTCTACAATGCACAAGGGTGCACAGAAGCTGCATACTCACGTTGAGAGCTCTTTTCCACGTGTTACGCTCTGCTATTAAGGAAAGATCTGGGATATTTTGCAGAAAGACCTGGGGACTAAAACAAACTCATAGACAAATAACGGTAATTTTCCCAGCTGAGACCCTTGCAGGATGCTTTGCCTGGGCATATGTGGGAAGGCTGTTTTAGGAGAGTGCGCCTCCAGGTCAGGAGTAAGTAGGTGGACATTCCCCTGTTGTGCCACGCCCTGTACGATATGGGGTTCAAAAGAGAACTCATATTTTTAGGACTCTCAAATTACCCCCGACGGCTAAGTTCATGCAAATTAAGTAAATAAACATTAGGCCCGTGGTATGAAGGCCGGACGGACCTGCCAATGAAAACACTGGGCCTCATTACGACCCTGGCGGAAAGTGACTGACCGGACCGCAACAGCGTAAATAGCGTTTCCGCCATTGCACGAAGGAGCAAAGTGCGGCTAATCACGACCCATCGGGCACGAGCATTACGCCATGGCGGAATCCGAAAGGCTGCGATGGCGGAAATGACCCCAAAACGGCCCTTACCGCCGCCGTACGCTGCACCAGGTGCAATACCGCCACCCATCTTAGCGGTCACCGTAATGAGCGGTCACCGTAACGAGCGGGCACCGCAAATTACGGCCACCGTAAATATACGGAAACGGAAGTAAAAGCATGTGGCCGGAACGGGAAACAGCACGCCGCACAACTATAAAATCCGAATCCCAACACAACCATTAAAAATCCGACCCTGACACACATCCCAACCCGTTAGCAACCCCAGTTAAAAAAATAAATATGGGAAAGGTAGCCAAGAAAGCGTGTGACCGCAAGCGGCAGGTACACTTCTCCCGAGAGGAACTGACCGTGCTCACCGAGACCCTCCAGGAAAATGCCGCCGTCGTCTTCTCCAGTCAAATGACCAGGACGGCCCTTGCCAACAAGAAGGCCATATGGGCCCTGGTGGCACAGCGCGTAAGTGCGGTGGGGACAACACCCCGCACGCCACAGCAATGTCGCAAGCGGTGGGACGACCTGCGGATCCGCGTACGCAGCATACTTTCTGCGAACAGGAACATCGCCACAGCTACCGGGGGGGGTTCAGAGTCGCCCATCAAGTTGACCCCCTGGGAGGATATCTGCGCCTCCACCATAGGAATGGAGAGCATAGAGGGAGTCGGAGGGATGGAGAAAGGAGTGCCGACATCCGGAGAATCAGGTAGGTTGGCCAAGAGAAACAATGCGAAATCCACAAACCACGAACATGTGCAGTACCATGTGACCCCATAGTGCAATACATACTTTGCCCTGACAGCGCCCTCTAAAAGTCAGAATGAATAAACAAATCAATCAAGATGCCATAAACAACCCCTACATGTGCAGCATGCACCCCCTAACTGCAGGCAGCCAAATGAATGCATCCTCAATCCACACGAAAATGAGACCACCTCCAAGGCCCAGTCCCAAATCAGCCTCATGTACCACCCCAATGCATCTGATACGTTGCCATTCTAAATCCGACAGACCCATAACTAACGCTCGCCCCTCTTTACTCCACCACAGGGTCCGATACCAACGACGAGCTGCAGGACACCCCTACCAGCACGCCTGCAAAGAGGGCCAGGACCAACGTCCCAAGAGCCTCCACCTCAGGTGCAAGGATCAAGACACGGCAGCAGCAGGAATCAAGTGGCAGCACACTGGAGGGGACTGCAACAGGCACCCCAGCAGCCAGCAAGTCCACAACCCCAGCACCACAGGTCCCCCCAAAGAACGTATCTGATGGCACTGCCTCTGGTGGTAGCAGCACCATAGGTGACACAGCTGTCATGCCAGCATGCTCCGACACGGAAAACAGTGCTGGCGACGTAGGTACCATCCATGACCTTTCCCAATCCCCCTGCATGTTCCATCCCCTACACCATGACGAAACCACGCAGGGGCACCCTGAAGACGACGACTGGCCAACCCCCACAAGTCCTGTGCCAAGGCAACATGTGTTGAGCAGCCCCCCTGTCACACCACCGCAAATGTCCATGGCCCAGCAGAGGCAACAGTCCCTCGACCTGCTGATCGAGCAACAGCAGGAAGTGTCCACGCTACTCAAGGACCATGCAAATGAATGCGGGGGTTCCAGGGCAGCCATGGAAACATCCACCGAGACACTCAGGGCACAAATAGAGAAAAGTAGTGAGAGCCTCAGGGTAGAAATGGAGAGAAGCACCGAGAGCCTGAGAGCACAAATGGAGAAAAGCACCGAGAGCCTGAGAGCACAAATGGAGAAAAGCACCGAGAGCCTGAGGGGGGAACTGCATGCGACGTCCAAAGACGTTTGTGCTGAACTTGCTGCTGTGCGCCGTGTGCTCTCGGAGCTCTCACAAACCCTCAGAGACATGCATGGACGCGAGCAGGCAGAGACATCATCCGTGGCAAGTTCCGTCCAGGGCAGCCCCCAACGCAGATCTGGCAGGAACCTGCGCTCCACGGGCAGGGGTGCCCCTGATACCCGTAGAGGGGGCTTGCAATAGCGTCCAACCACGGACAGCATGCATATTTGGACACTGGTGTTGGGGGGGGAGGTAGTAGGGTGGAGGGGGTGTGTTGGGCTTCACTGGGTGGCGGGTCCATAGGGTGTATAAATCAAATCACATTAACAATACAGCATCTCATAATCATCCAATGACATGTGTGGACATTGATATTTGCGTACGAGGCCTTCATAGGCGTACAGTCCACAATGTGCCTGTACTACACACACACAGTGCCACAGGTCCCCTTTCCGTGTAATAGGCACCATGCGTGGTTGCTAGAAGCATGCATCTATGATGCTCTGTCGGATTGCACGTGCATCCTGTGCCTCATGGACTCCTTGAGGTGCCTCCACATCCCCACCCTCATCATCATCATCATCTTCAGGTGCATGCAGTACAGCGTCAGGGGGCATGGGCACATTCCTACGTATGCACATGTTGTGCAGCATGACACATGCCATGACCATCTTAGAAACCTTCTCATGGCTGTACATGAGTGCCCCGCCAGACCTGCTGAGGCTGCGGAAACGAGCCTTCAGTAGGCCGAATGCCTGTTCAATGACCACACGGGTACGTGAGTGGGCATGGTTGTAGTCCTCCTCATGCTCGTTCTGTGGGTTCCGGATTGGTGTAAGGAGCCATCTCTTCAGTGGATACCCGGCATCACCTGTATGAGACGAATAAAGGGTGTCAGTGGAATGATAGTGCTAAGTAGCCCCCCCCCCCCCCTGCAAGGTCATTGACGCATCAAATGGGCCACGATGTAATGCATGGAATGAGACTCACCGAGTAGCCAGGATCTGTGCCCTGCGTGTCGCTCCATGTAGCGTGGTATTCTTGTGTTCCTCAGGACCATAGAATCATGGGTAGATCCTGGAAATCTGGCACAACAATGCGTAAATATCTTGTTGGAGTCACACACCATTTGCACATTGATTGAATGAAATTGTTTCCGGTTGCGGTACTGGACCTCCATGGCATGTGGGACAACCAATTCAACATGGGTGCAGTCGATGGCACCAATGCAACCCGGGATGCCGCCAAGTGCATGGAATCCCACTTTAGCGTTGGTAATCTCCTGGTACGTGCGTGGTAGTGTGATGTGGTCGTCGGCGTGCTTCAGGAGGGCATCGTGCACTTGGAAGAGTGTCCGTGAGAACAGTGGCTGTGAAATGCCATGCAACTGTCCCACTGTGTGCTGGTAGGTGCCTGTGGCCAGGAAGTGGAGTGCAGACACCACCTTCAGTAGGGGTGGGATGGCGGTTGGGCTATCTATCATGCTCACGAGGTCAGCATGTGTCATGTCCACAATGGCGATTATGGTGTCCCGGTCCAAACGGTAGAGGGTGTGGATCTGCTCAGCAGTGAGGTTGAACGGATCGGCTCGGAGGCGTGGGATTGCGGGCCGCCTGCGTGGTGGTAGTGGCAGTGCTTGTGGGCCTTGCTGACCCTGCCTTGCCCTCCTCCTCCTCCTTCTCCTCCGTCTCCCCTGTGCGCCCGGTTGTTGTACCTGTTGTTGTTCGTCGTCTTCTTGTAGTTGTAGCACTTGCAGTGCTATCTGGTCCCCCAGGCCCAACATCGCTAGTCCTGCCGGTAGCATTTTGGAGTGGGAGTGGTTGTGGGAGGGGTTTGGGTCTGCTATATATGTGCTGTCGGCCTGTATGGCCTCCACCTGTGCTGATTGAATGAATCTGTGGCAGATGCTATCCCTTCTGGCCGAGCACGTCCCGCACGTAAGGCTGCATTTGGCCGCATGGCATCTTGGGATTGGAATCATGTATCTAATCCCGATGGCAGTGTGATGTACTTTGACTGATCTTCATGGTATGCTCCCATTGTTACACATGCTATGATTGCAGCCGCTTACATACCTGTGAAGAGTCAGTGGTATGTAGGGCTCGATCGATGGCCGACCCTCATGCAGCACAGTAACGTACTTCACCGACGGCCGTGGCGTCCCATTTGTGATTGCAGCCAGTTAGCATCATGACACACAGCCGCACTACATTGATGTAATTGTGAATGCAAGCGTTCACAGAAGCCTTTTCGACGTAATGTTGCAAGTGAGGAATTCGAAGGCCAGCATTTTGGGCTTTGAAGTAGCGGCGAGGATACGCCCACAGGTCTGGCTGGAAATGTAACGTTCTATTGTAGAATGTCCTTGGGACATGGCCCATAACGAGCAGGCAATGAATGATATGAATTGAATGGGATGCGCAATAGCGTAGTGGACGATAAGGCAGGACGTTCCCAAATCCATCTTGCTTCACAACACTACAGATCCGGCCAGGGGCACAGTGGTTTTTGCGGACTGCATTACGCACAGACGCGATGGAAGTTTCACATATTATGTGAGTGAATATTCATGCGTTTTCATTGCGGGATGAGGGAATGATGAATGGATGCATGGACTGATGATTCCGTTTAGGGTCTGCCATGTACATGGGTTTTTTGATTCACTCCCCTTCCCCTGCGTTATGTGATGCAAGGCTGCCATAGTGGGACATACGTCTATCTGCCCTTGTCGGATCCTCCCTGTCTCGACGCGCCTTCATACACTTGTGTCTAGGCACGTTACTAATCCCATGTCATGGGTTCTATCTTGACGGACGCATGCACAGTAACCGACGTTGCCAATGGTGTATTTAGCTCGATTGGTTTCGTTATGATTCGATACTGATTTAGGGGTGTGTATATTCCTTTGGAGTGGGCTAGCATGCATATGGGTGTGGATTTGGTGTGTTGAATGAAGATTGTAATGCATCATGAGTCCCGTAATGCAATCGGTTAATTTGTGTTTGTTTTGGGTGACAGGTATCTCCTGCCCTATTGCAGATGCCATCTCTACGCCACTCCTCCAGATGGTTTTTACTCTCGACTCCTGCAGCTTCGGGTGAATCAGTGGAGCACCATTTCGATCTTATGGGACGATCGCCAATGGGCCACATGCCCTTACGCTGTACTGGTGGCTAGGTGCAACATTTCGGCCTTTCAGCTCGACTAGTGCCTGCCTCATGGGACGGACCTGCGGTTCTTGCCGCTTCCATGTTGCCTTTTGGAACGTTGATGTAGGCCCTGTGTGCCATGATGGTACAGGGCGTCACACAAGTGGAAGCCGGTCAATTATTGCAGATGCAGCCCTCGGTGATGATGGTTGTTTTGGTGTTATTTTGCAAATTGCTGTGGGGCCTTTGTCATTTGGATGTGCATTTAAATTGTATTCCGATATTTGTCGTGTTGCGTTGTTCTTTGCAGGTGATGTGGCGATTTTCGATTTGTGGCGGTATGTATTGCGAGATGATCTGCATTGTGTTCCGCCTTCTGAGTTGAGTTGTGTGGTACAGTACTGGCCGCGTTTGCCTACGTAGCACAGTATGGTCACGGATAGGGGCTGCCATTGTGTCTGTTTACATGATGTGCTGTTCAGGGGCGGGGGATTGGCTTTTGGCCGACTGGTGCCTGTCAGCCAGGTCGATTGGTGGAATGATGGGTTGTTCAGAATGTGGCTGGTCACAGGTGACTGTGTTTGCGTGCGTTTGTTGGAGGGGGACTGGGGTCATGTCCATTGGAATAGCTTCTGTATTGATGCCATCTGTGCCCTGCAGCTCCCATCGGCCCCTCTTGGGATGAGCCTGGCTGCTCAGTCACTCTGCCAACTTGTGTGGTACATGCTTCTGCTGATGGTTGGTTTGTTTACTGGCATGAGTACAGGGCTGGTGCAATCCCCCTCAGGATGCTGTTTTGGATGTTGCCTTGCGCTGGTGGCAAGCGATGGGGGACTACTGTTGTTTTGTGTCATGTGTTCTTGATTTTCATTTTGATGTATTGTACCTTCACATGCCTGTGCTGCGTCAGTACGGCTATGGTGACATGCCGTACATGGATGCCCACTCACGGGGCGCTTTGAGCCCCTGCATGCTTTTCTACGTTGGCATGCATGGGTGAATTGTGGATTTCACTGGTTGCATAGTGTGAGTACATTGCGCCTGCCAGGAGTTGTGCAATGAGGCCAGGGAGTGGAGTACAGGCACTCAGTGGGCCATTTACGGTTGGTTCACGTTGCCGTATTTCTCGCCATGGCGGAATGGTACTTTACGACGTGCTTGATGGCGTTCAGTACATGTCCGCTAGGGTCAGAATTCGCGTACCGTTGCGCCATGGCGGTGATTCCGGTTTTGCAAGGCGCGCGTGCGCGTACTTGGTGCAGTTAGCGTTGCCGTTCACTGCGGTGTCGCTAATGGCATCGTACTTTACGGTGACGGGTCATGATCGCAACGAGCGGTGTTCGATGGCGGTATTGCATTTCCGCCATCATTTTTCCATTTCCGCCAGGGTCGTAATGAGGCCCACTGTCATAATAAGGTCAGAGGAAGCATAAGGCCGCCATCTGCAACGCACCAGGCACATGCATGGCGACGCCTCGTCATCGTGAATCGACCCTACCCATGGGGCGCCAAACTAGCTTCGAATCCTCTGCTATGTTTTCCTCTCACATTGCGGGGACGAGGCCACTAGGAAGGCGCAAGCACGTGGTCACAAAGCAAACATTGCCATTCCAGTCACTTGAAATAAAATAATGCGGACAATTCTTTTCAAAATATTTCAAGAGCCCCAGTGAAAAGGTCACACAAACAGAAAACGAGCCTTCGACGCAGAAGTCACGGTAGTGATTTCTTATGGATCGCGTTTTTTTTTATTTTATTTGAGTAGAGCCCATTTTTAAAAGGACCACGCGAAAACATTGTGGGAGATCGTTTCAAATAAAACTCTCTGACCACCTTCTGTTGATGAAAGGCTGCTTTATTCAAAGCTGGTTCGCCCTACAATTTAACAACATCATACTTTGCTTAGCAACCCCTTCACATCTTGTTATTAATCCTTTCTTCTATCTGCTTTCTTTAGTCCTTCTTTTCCTTGTACCTCTTCATTATTTTCTTCCCTGCTGGTTTGTGGTCCCCAGTCTTATCTCTCCTTGTTCTTTCTCCTTGCCTCCTGTGTTTTACCTCTTTCTCTTGATCGTATCTGCCTGCTCTATGATCAAATATTGCTGTTCTTTTCTCTTGTTTTCCCAAACCCCTCTCTTCCCTTTACTTAACCTGTAAAAACTCCAACTTTGTTAGCCTTTTCTTCGATTTGTCTGCTCTCTATACTCTGATCCAGCACTCAGCGGGACCCTGCCCCGATGGTTTCCCGCTGTCCACACCCAATCCACCACCATTTCCCCTTCATAAAACTGTCCACCACACCCATCTAGTTCATGTGCCATATTTCCGTCACCAAAAACGTCAAATGTACTCCGCCCTGTCTATAGTGCACTGGTTTCTCAAATTTAAATACATCATGCCACACCACTCTTATATCCATGCCCGCACAAAAACAGACCCTTATCTCTGTATTTCCTTCTTGTATACCTCTGTCAATAGCCGCTGATTTCTTAGCGCTCCTCCATACTCTCCTTGGCAGCAAGTGTGTCCACACTACCTGTGTGCCCGTTATGATACCCAACTCTTTTTTCAACATCTTTATCATTTCCAGCTCACTCCACTGCACCAAGTCCTTCTCGCCCAAATTGATGATCAACAAGTCCACTGCCCGTCTATTGTCCCCCAGTTCAAAAAGCATGAATAGCAATTGTCTCACGCAAACCACCCAGCCTGGACCCTAACACTACCGAGAGGTTTCTGCCCCTGGGAAACGCATTTTATCCCTGCGAGCTCAGCCGCTCTGAATCAAGCAGCTGTGAATTTCGAGAATCCCTACCAAGAGGGTTAGTGACCATGAGACAATCACCACAAGGAGGGTTTTGCCCCCATGAACCTAAAATCAATGCTGTGAGATCATCAGCTCTGAACGTTTTACATCTGGGAAATCCTGGGAATTCCCCAACATGAGAGATGGTGACCACGAGACAACCACCAAAGGGAGGTTTCTGCCTCTGGGAACCTAATGCTACGACTATGAGTTCAACCACTTCAAATTTGGGGGTACTGTTGCGCTTGTTGCCGAATGCTACACTGAGCGCGCGCTCCGTGGCCAGCTGAGGTTTGGAACAGAGAAAAATTGCTAAATATAGCCCGATTTTTGCCGGAACCACTGGAGAAGGTGTCTAAACATGTGGACCGCCTGCATATGAAAAACCGCGGAAATCGTGTCCTGCGCCACCCCGAGCAGTAAGCCGTCAGAGCCCTCGAGACGCATGGTCTCAGCCAGCATTTAATACGCGAGCAACAGAGGCAACTCTGAACCCACAGGCCGCTGCTACGACCCGGCAACCACTCTCTGGGTGAGCATGAATGCTCAGGACCCTAGCTGCTGAACTGAGGAGTGGAAAGGGCTCACCTCGCCTCCCGGAAAGCCGCACTGGCGCTCCGGTGACAGGAACTGCTGAGCGCTAGTCAGCAATGGAGACTATCCCAACCAGGCCTTAGACACCTCTGCATAGATCTTCCCAACGGCCACTACCTAAGGGAACCAAAGGTGGCAGTGCCGTGAACATAGCGACATCTGCAACAGAGTCACCAGGCATGTTTACACGGTGGTGTAGTGACAGCAAACTGTCCTGTGGGGACGGAAGCGCTGCAAAACAAGGCGAAATTGGCGAACCCCTACCCTGACGCCAACTTGGCCCGCGGTTCCCCTCTCATTCCCCCAGCCCAAGCGTACTCACAGCCGGCTCCGCAACGGCCGCAGGCCCATCAGCATAAAGCGACGAGATCACCAACTAGTGTAAGCTATACGCGGAGCACGGGGTGACGATGGAGGGAACGAAGGGAAGCGCTAACATTAAAGCAAGCATGGCAGCTCTTGGCATACGTGCAGACACTCGCCCCAAGAGACATATGTCTGACTCCTTAAGTATAACATTAAAGGTTCCGAACGGGAATGTTTAGAAATATTAGCCTGGAAGCTCACAACAGGACGCACAACAAGGCGGGTCACCTCTCATAGCCGAGGCTATGCCCGGTGGTATAGCCCCTGGACAGCAACACAGGGCGTAATGGTTAGAAACAAAAACCTGCGGTCCCCACGGGGCAGACATTGAGTGAACCACACTTGGGACTGCATGCCTCAGGACCTACAACACCAGCGACACACCGCCACCCCGGGAGTACTGGGAAACGGTATAACATGCATCCGTGACACACCAGCCCTCTGGAAGACATACCTCAAGCACCAACAAAGGCAGAAACACTGACCATTGCGTGATACCACCAAAACACCACTAACCCAGTGATTTGTCCTGCAAACCGGCACTACAAGGCATGATACACACAGTACTGATGGTGGCTGATCAGTTACATTATTAGGGCAAGCCACAGACGAACGGGGAACAATAGAGGCACACTGGATCAGCCATCTGGAGAGAAAGGACCGAAGAGCTGAAACCTGAGAAATGCACAACACTAACCCACAGACTCAGCACAAATCTGCAATAACCCCAATATCACTTACAGGTTGAGAAGAGCGCACGTACTGGCAACTTCTGATTATTGTCGCCATTGGAAGAGGTACGCACAGAGAAGAAACTACAGCGGAAGAGAATACAATGCCCAGAGTGGCAGTGCCCTAAAGGAAAAAGGGTGCGATAGACAAGTTCACGACAACAATCACAAAGACACAAACCATGAATTACACTAGCACTGACCAAAACGGCCCCTCACACCAACCACCACATCCACCACTATGGACCCACAAGACGTCTTCGCCTGCATGCAACCAGGCTTTGCCGCTTTAAACGATTTACTAGATGGGATCAACTCCAATGTAACATCTATTAGAAACCAACTTGAGAAAGCCACTACCCGCATCATCGAAGCAGAATTGAGGATTAGCACAACAGAAGACGCACTTGAAGCACTACGGAACACCGTGAGCAATATGGCCAAGACGGTAAAGCTCAAATGTAAGGATTTGGAAGCGAGATCCCGCCGAAATAATGTGCGCATTGTTGGGGTTGCTTGAAGATGCACTTAAGGGTCCAATGGAACTTGCAATGGAAGGACTGCTTAAAGAACTACCAGGGGACCCTTCCTGGTCAACCATGTTTGTAGTTGAACGAGCGCACAGATCACTGGAACCCTGACCCAAACCAGGTGCTTACCCCTGGCCAGTTATTGCCGAATTAATGAACTACAGAGACAGGGACCCGGTGCTACGAACTGCGAGAGACAAACAGGAATTGAAACTGGGTTCCAATGTGATCCAGGTGTTCCCAGACTATACACTGGCAATCCAACAAGAGCGACAGTCATTCACAGGTGTCAAGAAGATGCTCCGCGAACGCAAGATAACATATGCAATGTTCTATCCAGCCATACTGCGCATGCAGTATAACAATAAAACATATTTTTCACCTTCCCAGAAGAGGCCGCCGATTTCATAGAGACTAATACCCCATTACCAGGAAAGCGGACACCGGATGACACTGGTAATGCCATGAATAAATCCCTGATACATGGGCAAGAAGGGTGAGGATGAGGGGGTAGAGACTATCGAACAATGGACATGAGGCGGCATCTGAAGCCAACCATAGTTATACTACCACTCAGAGAAGGAACAGTTGTGTCGCTAACCGCCTTAGTTTATTATGGCTACTAGTAATGCAAGCAATTCTGGTAACCATGAGGGCAGTAAAATAATGGTTTCCGACCTTAGCTGCCACAGAAGCACCCCCCGAATGCGTGTGCACGAGTTTGTTAAGGGGGGTAGAATGGGTACATATAGAGGGATCTTGGGAATATGCATAGTTGAAGTTTGGGGAACTATGAGGGTGGGCGTTGTTTGGGGTGTTCAAGTTAAAAATGCACAGACAATTTGGTACAGGATTCACACTAGAGCTAAGGGACACTTGTGCACAATGGATCGGAGAGGCAATAGCGCAGAGTATGGCTGAGAAGAACCTGGCAGAGATTAAACTAGTTAGCTGGAATGTGACAGGGCTTGGAATGCTACGACTTGGGGCAGAATTTTATAAAGAATATGCAGAAATATTAGTGCCTCGACTCAATGCTGTCTGGACTGGGGCCCTGACCACGGGCAAACTTTCTGAAACACCACAAGAGGCAATCATAACCCTGCTACTCAAACCCGGAAAGCGCCCAGAGGAATGCGGATCATATAGGCCACTGTCCCTGATAAATAAGGATGCAAAAATATTTGCTAAGATATTGCCCACATGCTTGAATCCTCTAATGCCTCACATGGTCCAAGAGGACCAGGCGGGCTTTGTGGTGGGTAGATCCACAGTGACAAACATTTGTCGCTGCTACAATATACTCCACTCGATCCCCGAAAGCATGCAGGGAGTGGCACTGGCCTTTGATAGGCATAAAGCCTTTGACACCATATACTGGCCATTCCTGGTCAGGGTGTTGAATAATTACAGGTTCAGACCTAACTTTATAACTTTATAAGCTGGGCACGTATACTCTACACGGCACCCTTCAGCAGAGCGTGTGTAAACGCATCCTCTCAGCGATCCTGGAACTCGCCGGGGGCACCCGACAAGGCTGCCCTCTGTCACCCCTGCTGTTTGCACTGGTTATAGAACCCCTCGCAGACCTACTGAGGGCCAGACATGGCAAAGTAGGGATTCCGCTGGCAGGTAAAATTGAGATCATCACTCTATACGCAGATGGCATAATGCTATATTTAAGAAACCCTGAAGCCAACTTGAGTAAGGTCCTACACACGGTTAGAGAATTTGGGGAACACTCCGGACTGAAACTGAACTCGACCCACTCACAGAGGCAACCCAAAAGCCTGCAGACCTACATGGACTCAATTGGGCCCCCACTCAGGTGAAATACCTAGGCATGGAGATAGCACACACAACACGACTTGCACGTACCCTAAATTATGAAAATCTCACGAAGCCCTTTGTGTTAAACAAGAACGCTGGAAGCACCTCACAATCTCATTGACGGGCAGACTACATTGGTTAAAATGATCGTACTGCCCAAATTGTTTTCCCTTTTTAACACAGTCCCAGTATGTCCGGGCAGATCATTCTTCTCCAAAATCCAAGGGGCTTGCACAGCATGCTTGTGGAACAGCCAATTCAGAATAAGCTGGCAGAGACTTACCGAACCATATGCACAAGGGGGGGCTAGCCGTACCCAATTTTGAATTATACTTTCTCGCAGCGCAGGCCCATTATGCAATATATTGGATCAAAGGAGACCCCCAGTCACCACACACGTCCATTGAGATGCATACACTGGACTCGACACAACTGTTACACAGAGCTGCCGCAGCAAGAACCAGGAACGATAATACCATCAACCCGGAATTGGGAACATGCAGCGCCTGGATCAGGCTGGCTAGTCAACCCGGACATGCGGTTTTATACAACCCGAACATGACATTATGGGATGCACCTTACCTCCCCCCCCGACACAAGATATAACACTTGCCACATTCTGGAGAGATAAAAGGATAAACCGTTTTGGGGACCTAAACAATTCACCAGCTGGGATGAGATTAAGATGATACCTCCCTACAGAGGCTACAATATTTGCGGCTGCGTTCAGCTATGGCAAACACATGGGATGCGTTCCCAGCAGAACCGCTGCCACACCCTGGCTTGGGATATATATATACTGCATGTGCAAATAAGACATCTGCTTCCACATTGTACAAAATTATCCAGTAACCAGGGTGGCAACGACACTAGACGCAAGAGGGAAGTGGGAACATGAATAGGGGCACAACTTTACGGATTCTCACTGGACGCAATTATGTGGTCTGACCAAGAGTATATCCTACAACTCATGATACCATCTGATACACTATAAGATATTACACAGAGCCCACTACATCCCAACCAGGCCCAAGAAAATATACCCCACAACAGATGAGAAATGCCTGAGGTGCGGAGGCAAAGAAGCAGACACATCACACATACTATGGTCGTGTACACGGTTAACAGAATATTGGACGAATGTGTGCAATGCGCTAGATGAGCTGTCATCCAATTGGATGGGACCCAGGTGTGTGTTTGCTGGGGCCAGTGCGCAAAATGAACCCCATATGGCGCAAGCTTTTTAATCTCAGTTTATTATTGGTGAAGAGGTTGATATTGATGCGCTGGAAATGCAGAGAACCACCCACACCAAGTGATTGGGAAAAAGATATGACCTGGGCAAATGACTGTAAGGAAGTGTATGCCGATCTATTACCTACACAAAACTGCCCCAGAGACATATGGGGCAGATATAGGCAATACCTCGCTGACAAAAGTGGAAGGGGAGAAGACTCAGACGTATTGGATCATTAATGTAAAGTGTACCCAATATGTAACATTGTACAATAACAGTAATGATAACACTGTAAAGTCAATGATAAGATGTTGTAACCTGTGCAAGTTCAATTTTTTTTTTTTTAAAAAACCACCTCAAACTTTGCCACTGTGTATTTCTCAGAATTTCCATAACACAAGGCTTTCTGGCCACAAGACATCCACCACAGTAAGGCTTTTGCCCCTGGGAAACATTTTTGAGTCTAAGAGGTGTGGTGACAAGGAATGAAGAGACTGACCAAGTGGTACCATAGTGATTGCTATTGACCTTTATTAAATAATAATCTAAACATGGCTGTCCCTACCTCTAAGGAGATTTCCAGGGCTAAACTAAAGAAACTTGGGTGCTTGTTAGGAGACCTGTGTTGACGGTTTGGTCCTATTGTCAAGCTACTGGGTTGGGGTTTAAAGGGATTGTACCTCCCAATCGCGTCCTTGTCCCCAGGAGAGGAGTATCTCTCCAGGAGATCCTCTCGCATGTTACCCCCCCCCATGGGCACTATTGGTTAGTGGCCCCAATTCCATAGGCTCATTGAGAAGACTTCTCCCTTGGGGAGAAGTGACACCTTCCCAAGGATCGTCACAGAGGTCTTGACAAAAGTAGGCCTCCCCCACTGCGATCCTATAACCCCAATTAGACAATTGCCATTGTGTAGCTCAGCCAATATGGGTTTTCCCGTTGTAATTCTCCTACACGGTTTGCATAGCTACCCTGATAATAACCAACAGGAACCATCAACCACAGCGAATGCTCCCATGCAGTGAGCCTACCACCCAGATGGCTTGATGCACATCTAATCACCAGCACCAAATAACACCAGTAGGTCACTGACCCACAATAGTCACCAGACACCCACAACTACTGCCATGTCTCGATACGAGAAGGACAAATGAACAAGAATGAAAAACAGAGCAATAACAACAAAATACAACAAACTCACACTGGACAACAGGAATCGCCTACCAGAATTCATAACACCTCTAAATCACCACCAGCCTCCAATAAACAAACTAAAAATCCAGACAAAGATGAGACCAAAAACACAATACATTTCTTGTTACCTCTCGACCTACAAAACAACCATATCAGAAATCCAACAATCCACAATAAAGGAAGTGGTGGGTGCTAAAAGAAACTCTCCTATACCACCCAGAACAAACCACCCAACCCAATACACACAATGCTGCAATGCAGAAAATTGCCACCGAAAAAGACTCCTCGAAGAACCAAAGCAAAACTGGAATACCCCACCACTAATACTCCCTTCATAGCTAGAGATTTGAAAAAGTGCTAATCAGACAATAAAATGACTAACTACGATGACACAAAACAGAGAGGCCCATTATGCAAACTACTAGACCTCTTCTCAATGCGGGGACCGATGAGTAACCATGCACCCAGAAACAAAAAGGTCAGCCGAATTCAGAGTCAAATGACTGATGCAGGGCACCCACACTGAATCACCGGAAATAAGCATCCAAAAATGAGAAACCCACACATTACACTGCATCCTACTCAATGTACGATCAATGGCAAAACACAAAACAGAAATCGATGACCTCCTAAAATATGGCTATAAGGCAATTACAAAATATTCGCTCATGAAGCCATACCGACAACTTCAAATTAATACAGTCCGACAGAGAAGCCAGAAGAGGAGGAAAAATCGCTGTGGCACACGAAAACCACATCAGCTACACATTCTTACCCTCAAAAGTCACAGACGACTATGAATCACTCTTAGTCAACCTCAAATGAAAATGAACAATCCAATGTACTCTTCATTGTTATCTAAGGAGCGACCACCTACAACCCTAACTTCACCACAAAACTCACTAATGCCATAGTTAATCTTAACATCATTGTTCTGGTATATTTCAACATCTGGTTTGAAAGAAAAATGTAACCACAACAAACTCTGTTAATGCCCTCATGGAAATTCTTAACCTCAAACAAATAGTGAACGGGACCCACTGAGAGACCTGGATACACCCTTGATGATATTTTTTTGCAGGGGTGGACTCTCGACTGACACCCCACCGGTACTAGTCATCTGGAGCGACCATTATATGATCTCTTTCACCATCAAAATACCAAACCACAGAATACCCACAAACATAAAATATCTGGTGACAAACAAATTAAACTAGAAAAGATTTCACATGGACCCATTAACACGACTGCTACTAGAAACCACTAAACCTGATAACTCCAAACTAACTAAATAATGCCAGACACCACTGAAGAGATCCTTTGCTCATGGATCATATCATATCCTATCACAGACACGTTAGACCACTTGACACCATTAAAATCCTTGCAATTCACACAGGAAAATTTCGCAGCAATATGGTTCACAGAGAAACTGAGAGAAATCAAGAAAATAAACCGTAAACTAGAAGAGAGATGGAGGAAAAACTACAACCAATTGGCAAAATGTTCTACAAACAACAAATTTGGCTATACAAATCGGCAGTTCTGAAAGCCAAGCAAATACATATGCTGATAGAATTGAATTGGCAACAAACACACAGAAAGAAAGGTACAGAATTCTCAAGGAAATAAAAAACACAACTTCATGCAGCGACAGTATCGTACGCTAGCAATTGTTATGTGACTGCACAACAGACCACCCTAAAGCAAAAATACGCTCAATCGAATAGGCTACAGATAGGCGCATCGACCAGGACCACGAATAACACCCTCCCAGAAATGAGTATCGCACCAATTAGGACAACATTGAACCAATTTGAATCAATAAGCAAGGAAACTTTCGGCAACCTACAAAAAGAAACCAACATGGCCGGATCTCCCAGCGATCCATGCCCACCGACTATCTACAAAAAGCTACTCACCTATAAAACACTAACTGGTTACACCAGACTACTAATATATCTATCTCTGAACACTTGAATAGTACACAAATCATACAAATCAACCTACATCAAACCTCTCTTAAAAAACGAGACAGGAAGAGCAGATGACATTACCAAATACATCCTATGTCAAACCTACCCTACCCAGCAGAAATCTTGGAGAACCGTGTGTACAACAGACTGCTCAACCATGTGGAAACCAATGAACTACTTGACCAATCTCAGGTTGGTTTCAGACTCATGTGAGGGACTGAAGCAGCACTCCTCTCCACATGGGATGACCTAAAGGTGAATGCGTACATTAACAACCAAGTGGCACTCATACTACTGGACATACCAGCTGCCTTCAACACGATCAAACACACATCAATAATCAAGAGACTGGAAGAATGCAGTATTCAAAACTCGGAAATGCAAACGCGGAATTCTTTCCTCACCGATGAAACTGAAAGGACCTACTTACCACCATTTACATAAAACACCAAAATAATCACTTGTGGCATACCACAAGGATCACGCCTCTCCCCACTTTTTTCAACATTAATATGACCCACCCTAGTGAGGCTCATTTGCACTCATAGACTGATGACATACAGCTACTCACACGACACACAGCTCATCTTTAAGATAACTACTAATTATGACCCTGACAAAACGCCATAAAAAATGTCTCATCAATATAAACACATGGATGGCAAACTAAAACCTTAAATTAAACCCAACCAAAACAGAAATAATGATAACCCCACGAGATGACAATCTAACACAAACATCTGTCACCTGGTCCCAAAGCATGGGAACTCAACTAGAGACGTCAACAGTTGTAAAGGTATGGGCATTATCATGGACATAGGTCTCACTTTGGAACCACCAGTTAACACAATAACAAGAAAATGCCCCCACAACCCTCAACTAATATGAGGGATCCTCCCTTGCCTTAATTTCCCACAAAGAACCCTCATGATAATCTACTTGTTATTATTAAGAATAGACTATGCAAATACCCTCTACCTCAGAATGCCCAAACGCCTCACCATAAATCTACAACGCATCCAAAGTACTGTGGCAAGACTACTCCTGAGACTAAATAGAAGAGAGCACATCACCCCGGCCCTGATAAGTCTACACTGGCTAGCAGTAAAGAAACACATCAACTTCAAAGCACGCTGCATTGCCAATAAATCACTACACAGACAAGGAGCTGAATTCCTCCAAGCAAAAATCACTCAATACTAACCCAGAATAGCTTTAAAAGATCTAGCACCAACCTCGAAATAGAAACAAGATACTACGAGAACAAAATTTTGAGGAACCGCCTTCTTCAATCTCATAGCCCAACTATGGAACTTGATCCCGAAGATAATCAGAATGACGGAAGGCCACCAATCTTTCAGAAAAAAACTAAAAACATGGCTATTCAACTCCCGGAGATAAAAACAGACTAACAACAACTTCACAACAGCCATCCTCCCGAGCAAAGCACTACAACTGCATACAATGGCTAAACCACATCCACAAAGGCACTGAAACCGTAGCTGCACAATACCCAGAGACCAACAAAAACCGACTAACCACCTTCTTTGTCTCCCCTACACCTTACAATTACCATAATCACCCAGAAGGGTAAGCAAACCACCCTGCTAAAACACCCAAACTGCACATTTTCAAACCCTAACCAAATCACAAACCCAATAACCCCTGACACAAACACTGGACGATGCCCATCCAGAAACAATAAGCACCCAATACACAAAACAAAACACACCCAGAAAGCTCAAACACACAGACGCCAGTCACTCCTGCTTCTACACGCATCAACAGATCAGCACAACATCTATCCTATCCCTCTCTCCCTCACTAACCAACCCAACCCACTTTAACTTACGGAGCCACAAGAGTGGCTGCAGACCGTGTAAATGGCAGTGATGCATGGTATAAATCAATTTAACATAACATAACAGTTCTTCATGGCTTTAGGCTCTTTCCATTTGTTTTCTATATGTCCTCGTCTCCACCTGCCATCTGGTCCACTTTACAACTGAGTGTCCAGAAATCCAAATGTTTTTCGGGACCTTGGCACTAGATGGGTGAAAAGAGAGACAGTAAACCCTCCTCACACTACTCCTCTTTTCCTAGTCCCATGACATACCCTCAAAACCTTTGAGACTTCCATCTAACCAACGCCTTAATCCGCTTTTTCCCCCTGACGTAACCCAGCACCTTCCAATGCAGCCCTAATGGGAAAAGAGTTTGTGGCTAAGTGTTCCTAGTCTAGATCTGCCCACCTATCTTCGTCTCTCAGCACTTGGCTCCCTTTCACAACTTTGCCGTTCCCATGCACAAAGAAGGTTTCCCCTTCCAACTCGGCCCTTTTCCTTACAAACATTGACACGGCCACCACTGGTCAATTGCTGTGTGTCCCTGACTTGCACAGCTCCACTGCCACCCCTCTGCATCCTTGGTCAGTTTTATTCCTCTTTATTAATAGCCAAACAGCATCCTCTGTCCACTTCATATCTTCCACTGACATTCTGCCCCATCCCTTTCCCCCCACCAACTCAACAACCCTAAATGGCCCAAACAACAAGGCCAAAAACATGGCCTGGAATAAACAAGTTTCCCTAAAATACCACTTCAAGTGCTACTCTCAACCTTTTGAACAAAGTCACTCAAACCAGTCTACATGGATCCTGGCCTGCTCCCCTTTTCCTAGCCCATCATGCCAACATCCTCCTGCCTACTTTGCCAGCCATGGGCTAGTGCCCCCAAACCCATTTCCCATAGAAAGCAAAACCCGCTAACTTTGCCGAAATTGTCGCCACTGATACCCCTTTTTTGTTTTACTAGTCTAGTCCCATTGTTGAGAACACTTAATCTCTCCTCTCTATTTCTGCCGTGGTCCCCCCACCCCTCTCGCTTTGGCCCTACTCTCCTAAAATTCAACTCACGGCATCTTGCACTACGCCCTCGTGCATGTCGCCAATGAGCTTTCCACTAGCATCAGCAGCTGCCACATTTATTGTGGGAGTGCCGCAGGCCTAGCGTCTGGAGCAGGTGCCAGCCCATGGAATCTCAACCACTGTGAAGAGATGGTGCATCAGAAATATCATTGTCTGCCCCAGGTATATATCTTGCTCTGAACATAATATTCCACTTCAGGGAGAGCAACACCAATCTCTGTAGCAGCCTCAACACCCACGTGACCTGGCCAGACTGCCTGTTGATCACTGACACAATGCCGTCATTATTCACTTTATACACTACTCTCTTGTTCTTCCAACACTGTCCGTAAGTACCACAATTATTGGAATAAATTCTACAAATGCGATGCTATGTTTCTTAGCCAACCACCCCTTCGGCCACTCCGCTGCACACCACTTCCCTTTCTAGTATGTTCCAGAACCCTTTGCTCTTGCTACATCTGAAAATATACCCCTATGCCACAGAATGGCCACGGGCATTTGGCACGTCATAAAGATTCAAATAAATGAATCGAACCACTTTGGTATACCATTGTGCCCTGCCAGAAAACACCTTCACACTTCTAGGACTCTTTTTATCCTTGCTGTCACCCCAATCCTGTAGTGTGGCGTTTTTGCTCCTGTTAGAGCAAGCGCCATCTGTCTATACAACACACACAGCACGGCTACACTACCCTACAGGCAATGTTTAGATATCCCAACAGCTGTTGTATTATTATCACCTCACATATCTCTCGTGACACCACCTTTGATGTCTTTCCTGCCAAATTCTGAATGTTATCCCTGAGCAACCTTGATTCCATTCACACTGTATCCAATAAGATTTCCAAGAAAGTTAGACCCTTCTATTTCGTCAGGTGCCAGGAGGGTGGCCAAGTCTTTTGCCAGGCGCTTTAACGCTACCAGTAATTGCGCATATTCTTCTTCGCTCAGGCCCGCCAACATGAAGTCATCTAAATAGTGTACTATCTGCTGTGATCCTGTGCACTGCATAAATACCCCTTCAAGAAAGGTGCTGAAAAACTGAAAAAGTGTGCACGCTGCCAAGCATCCCATCGGCAATGCCTTGTCTACATATATTTCCCCATTTAATTGAATACCCAACAGCTGGAAATCATCTGAATATACTGGCAGTCATCCGAATGCTGATTTTCTGTCCCAATTTGCCATCTTTGACCCCAATCCAATACCCTAATAAGAGCAATACCATCATCTATATTGGAGTAAGTTACGGTACAATAGTCCGCGTCTACATAATCATGAATGGACACCTTTTCTGGCCAGGACAGGTGGTGGATAAATCAGAATTCTTGCTTTTCCTTTTTTTGGCACAATGCCCATCGGTGATATGATCAGGTTTGGAATTGGTATTGCTTAAGGTGGACCCACTATCCTCCACTCTTGCACTTCATCTTTTTGGTTCTTCTCCTCCAAATTTGTGAATTGATTTATCAACTTTAAGTTCTTTGCCCATCGACCCACTCTTGGGTACTTTCAAATAATCCTAACTCATTTAAAAAACATGTCAGCCAAGAAACGAGCCACAACGTTATCTGGCCAAAATGTTAACCAATCTTCCAGTTTGTGTAGACCAACTGGAGCATGTGTCTTATCCCAACAACCCTCTGTTTCTGCCAAACTCTCGACAGCCCTGTTTTCCCCCCTCCCCAGCATTGTGTGAGAGGATATCACCCAATGCATCCTTTCTGTTTACCCCCCGCCCCCATCCATTTTTGGATGGGACAAGACTCAAAGGGCACAAATGGCACTAGCAGCCCACTAGCTTTGTGCACACCCGCCAGTGTCTTGGTGGGTGCCATCCACCATACCCACAATTCAGAGCCAGTCTCTCCCCTGTCTTCCACTTCATCATCCCCAATCCGAGACCTACACTCTTTGACATATCAAGGCCATGTTGTAAAATCCCCCCAAAATGAATGTACACTTTTCAGATGACATCAATATAATTCAAAAAGCCGTGCCCCACGCTGGGAACTTCTCACAGCATATACTGATATCCAATTCTCGATCGCCATGGCCTGCTAGGTCTCCTTGCTAACTCCCATGCCTCCTCCTTTGAACCCTCCTTATATCTCACCTCTCCGTGTAATAACTTAAATAACTCTATGAACTCCCCCATCGAAATTGTTTTCATTGTTAACGTTAGGATTGATCCCAATGGTTTTGCCACCCCTATACAAGACAGCCGCCCATCTTTCCTTTCTTTCCTTTCTCTTGGTATTTCCCGTTTAGCCCCATTGTCCTTGCTCTTCTTCCCGCCTTTTACTTTGTCTTCCTTAACTGCTTGCTTCTCCTATTGTCCTCGACCACATCCCTCTTCCCATCACCCTAACACATCATTTGCCTCACCCCCTCTGCATCCTGCTTTTTTCAACCCCCATGTGAGCGCCTGCACCCTTCTCGCTCAGTTCTTCTTTAGTAGTGTTCCGCCCACCACTTTTTCCCTTTACTTTCAGAAATGCATCCTATGAACTCCACCAGCTGGGGAGCAGGTGTAAGTGGATCTAGGTCACCTGGCCTAAGCCCCTCCCACCTGGTGCCTTCCTGGTTGCCGCTCCTTTTCACCACTTAGCAAGCTCCGCCCACCTTGCACCTTCCTGCTTGCCGCTCTTTTCCCTACTTAAGGAGCCCTCCAGCCTCTTTTCCTTTGCAGCTGGGGAGCAGGTGTAAGTGGATCTAGGTCACCTGGCCTAAGCCCCGCCCACCTGGTGCCTTCTTGGTTGCCGTTCCTTTTCACCACTTAGCAAGCCCTGCCCACCTGGTGCCTTCCTACTTGCCGCTCTTTTCCCTACTTAAGGAGCCCTCTAGCCTCTTTTCCTTTGCAGCTGGGGAACAGGTGTAAGTGGATCTAGGTCACCTGGCCTAAGCACCACCCACCTTCTTAGCACTGCCTCTTCCTTCCTGCTCTTAACTCTTAGATCAAGGGCGTGTCTCGCCCGGGCGTCCAAAACGAAGGGCAGTCAAAGAAAAGGCCAATTCCTGTTTGGACCTTTTCGGACCAGGAGGATCCAGGGTCCGATCCCTTGCTAAGACAGCAGGTAAGCATGCCCCAACACGTGTTTACACCCTCTGTCCCCACAGGCCATCCCCACCCTCTCTGGTCCCCCCGTGTTGCTCTCTTGTGCCCCCCTTCCTGCACACAGGAGTCTGTCCTGATACATTCTGATTTCACCATCACCGTCTTGTGGCCAATGCTGGATTTTACTTTTATGGACTTCATTGATTCATGGTGCGTCACCCTTTCTCAACTCTCATGCTGGACTTACTTTGCATCTTGTACTCATGGTGGCCCTGAATCATGCTGTTTCCATCTTCATCTTGTATCCAGAACTGCAACATTATGTGTTAAACTGACTTCTGCAATTGTATTCGCTCTCCCCTCTTGCTTCTCCACTCTTTTTGACTGCTTATTCTCTGTTCTGTCCTCACCTCCCCTCTCCCTTTTCCTATCTCCTCCCCTCCTCCCCTTACTTTCTTCTATGCACTTACTCTATCAGAAAATTCCCTGGACCTAGTATGATAGCAACCTCGTCTGTCGCTCCCCCATCACCTTACTGTTCCCCTCCCCACCCTCCCTCCAGCACTATCTGAAACAATGTCAGGCCTAGTACGATAGTCGCTTGTTTTGTTCCTCTCCTCCCTTTCTGCACCCCTCTCCCTCACTTTTTGTTTTCCTCCGGCTCTACCAGAAATGTCGTCAGGCCTAGTACGGTAGACGCCTGTCTGTTTCCATTTCCTTCCCACTCTCCTGCTCCCTTCCTTTTCCATGGGCCTCATTACACGGACGGCGGTAAGGGTTAACGGTCACCGTTAATGGTAACAGTGACCGTTAACCCTTACCGCCGTACTACGAGGTCCCTTTGCGGGTTGGGGAATTTAACCCAACCCGCAAAGGGACCTTGGTGCTAATTACGGCACCGCAAATTTGCGGTACCGTAATTAGCACCTTCCCCATTCCCATTATGCCCTATGGGGCAAAAATGGGAATGGGGAAGGGCAATGGGGGAAGGGGGAATTACCGCCCCACCAACCTTGGAGTAGGGCGGTAATTCCCCTTTCTGCCAAGGCGGTGCCGGTAATTTACCGGCATGGACCAAGGTGCTAATAGCACCTTGGTCCACCGCCTACCGTGTAATGAGGCCCTATGCCTTAGTTCTTGCACTATCTGAAATGTCGTCAGGCCGAGTACGATAGTTAATTTCACATCCTTACTGTTCATGACCTGTAAGAATGTCGTCGTATTTTCCCTTGTTCCCTCCCTTGCCTTGAAGCGCTTTGAAACACATTGGGCCTCATTACACGGTAGGCGGTGGACCAAGGTGCTATTAGCACCTTGGTCCATGCCGGTAAAATACCGGCACCGCCTTGGAGGAAAGGGGAATTACCGCCCTATTCCAAGGTTGGCGGGGCGGTAATTCCCCCTTCCCCCATTGCCCTTCCCCATTCCCATTTTTGCCCCATAGGGCATAATTGGAATGGGGAAGGTGCTAATTACGGTACCGCAAATTGCGGTACCGTAATTAGCACCCTGGTCCCTTTGCAGGTTGGTTTTTAACGCCTGCTAGAAAGCAGGCGTTAAAGTACCAACCTGCAAAGGGACCTCGTAGTAAGGCGGTAAGGGTTAACGGTCACCGGTACCATTACCGGTGACCATTAACCCTTACCGCCTTCCATGTAATGAGGCCCATTGTGTATAGGCGCTATATAAATAAACTATCATATCATATCATATCACCTTTCTTGTCTTTCCCATTCGCTCTTCTCCTTTTTTCTGCTCCTCTTCCCCACCCCTCTCCAATGCCATGACTATACCTTTTTTACACACTCTTCCCTTTCTTCATCACTCCTCTCCTTTGTATTTTAATCATCGTGCATACCTTCCATTCAGGGACTACACCACGTGTGTGCCTTGTATGCCGCCTCACTCCTATCGTGGCCACCTTTAAAAGTTTTTTACCACAGTGCATGAAATAAGTGGTTTTATGATGACTATTTAGCTGCTTAAGTTTCAAAATAATATAAGACGAACAGCACATTCTCCACCTGCCCAGAAATCAAAAAATGTATAAAATGTGGTTAATAATATGACATTTACCTTATACACAGTACTCGTCCTCGACACTTGTAATCTTGGACAATATGCAATGTGCTCTTTGCCATGAGACATTAACCTGCCTTGTTGGCATAGCGCCCTTTCCACACATTTTTTTCTTTTGACCAATGTTGAAATATCTGAAAGAAAGCTAAATTCGCTTCTTCCCTATTTCCACAATGTGGCACTAGATGCACACCACAATTTCAACACCCAAGGTTTACCCATGGCTAACATGTCGCATTAGCTACTTCTCTGCCATTTCGGCACTGAATGTCTTCTCAAGATGACACCTATTGCATAGTGACATAGTGTGATGTGTTGAAGCTCATACGCTTGTATGCGCTTCACAACTTCGTAGTATAGAGGATCAGACACTTAACTTAGAATAAATGAAGAAGACTTGTGAGCCGATTTGGAACTTCTCCACCAGTGCTCTATCTTTATTTTTTTTAATGCAACTACTATCATTTGCAGTAGTTTAAAGCACACTGATTAATTGAAAAGTGAGATGGTGGTTTTCAACAGATTGGCTCAGTTGAACAAAATTAAGATAAGGAGCACGTGTCTCTGTATGCATGGTGTTATGCCATGCTGATGAAGTTTATGTAGGCTTGTAAGCACCCCACAACAAAAGTATGATTGAAAAAGGTAGCAAACCTTGTTTACACTGATTCTTTTTTGCAGGTTGTACGGCATACAAATAGAGGACTTCAAATGTGTTTCATAAACCAAGTATTGATCCAGGGATCACAGTGGCTCTACAGCTGGGATCTGACCTCTGTTCCAGTGCTTAACACTCTATTTTCTTCATAAGGCCGGGCCCAATGCCATACATGATTGTTTGCTGTGATGTTTCGTCTAAGTGCGATGTTTCGTCTAAGTGCCAGGTGGCTTTGTGGTTATGTCTGTAGTGGGGCAATTATTGACTAGAGAGCATGTTCAGGCTCTCCCCCCCGCCTTCCTCAGAAGAAACAAAATTATAAGATGAGAAAGGACACATTTGAAACTGTACTTTTAATTCTCCTGGAAATGCAGCTGGCACGAAGAATAGGTTTTTTTGAACTACACACAGAGAGACGGCATTAGCTTGTCCAATTAGTGTGTTTTAAAATAGAATAGACTAGGTGACAGGAAGGCGTGTACACACAATAGGGACTCACTACACAAGTAGGGCAGACAATTGTAGGCAGATAAGGTTGCTGCTACCCATAGGAAGGGAAATCATGTGACAGGCATGCACCAGGAAATTGGTAGATAGCAAAGCAAATGTGTCCTGCAGAGGAAAAGATGTGCCATTTTAAATTGCACAAGGACAGCGGAGAATTAAGCTCTGTAGCTTTAAGAGAGGTCTCCAGCTAAGCATGCTGTTTGAGACAAAATACATTTAATTCAGGAAAATGGTGCAGTAGATGGATGGTAGCTGCCTCAAAGGAATGTCAAAGCCCAGGACACCTTAGGGTAGGTTTACATAATGGAACAAGATACCACTGTGAGCGTTCAACTATTAAGGTGAATCAAGTTACAACAACACGACAGACTATTTGAAGTCCATGGGACGAACTGAACATCCCAGGAAATTCCCTAAGTGGCTGACAGAATAATGTCTCAACAATCGGATAGGCATGGCAGCGAAACGCGGATGCGGCTAAAAAGACAAATAATTCCAACGACAAAATCTTCAAAGGTGAAAGCATGACTCACAATAGTTATTCATAAAAGTGTAAAAACAGGCCTGTTTACTGTTGCAAGAATAGGGAGGCCCAGAATTACTGGAAGTGGGCAAGAATAAGGTCCTTGAAACTCAGAGACATCATGGCGGAGATACCATGTGCTGTTTTAGATAATTAAGAACAAAGGCGATACGTTTGTCCTCTCCTCCCATCTACATACACATGTCATCATGCCGCCAATTCACGGAGAGAGTGTGACCGCAAGTTAAATGATAAGCATATGCCCTTTTCACCGCAGAAATAATTTAGAGCTTACCAACAATATTCATGCATGATGAGGTTGTACATTTTTATGGGATATTTTATGGGTGGGACCTTAGATAGAGAGTTACCCAATCATTAGGGTGGCACATATAGCTACTATATGTATCTTAGCATTAAGGACCAATCAGCAGCAGAGATAGGTTTTCACAGCTCAGTGATTATGATGACATTAGAGTGACTCACCAGCATTATATAAACCGTGTTTTCTGTTCAAAACAGAGAAGAATTTGAGAGAGATCGCTGTGCTGTTGATCTTGTGTTCTCCCCAGCTTTGTATACTTCAAATAAAGCTGGGTTACCTTGCATTTGGAATACCAAAATCCACTCTGTGTTGTCTCTTTATTGGCAAATACCAGGTAGAGGGCTATAATGTTTTGATCCTCTAATTTTCACATTTTTCTTGCATGCTATCATAATACTGACATGGGCATCTATTTGACCTAGAGTCCTGTGTCAACCTCCTGCAAAGTGCACAGTACTACATTGCAGTTTTGTGCCCTCTGGCCTCTTGCAAGGTGTGGACTCACACCTTTAAGATGGGTGAGTCATGTGTACCCTTGATGCAATGGCCAGAGGACATGATTATTGTGCTCAGTGAATCAATGAAACTTTAGTCTTTCGTGCACCTTCTGGGGCACCTTTCGTTGCCCAATCAAGACTTTAAATGATATTTTTAAGCACCATTGTCTTTCTTTGTGATTGCAACTCGTGAACTCCCTGCTACACTCCACTCGCCAGTGTGTTAGGGCCAGATATGAGTACTAATCTGAGGTAGATTTGTGCCACTATGTATAGCATTGAAGAAATCTAGCAATGGCTCTCAATTCTTAGGATTGCCCTCATGTAGTGTTCTGTCTATTACCACAACGGGGGGTGGGAGGGACACACCTACAGAAAAAGATAATTAAGCAATAAATGATGTAAGTGATGTGCAACATTGTATAGAGGCTATGTTGCACACAAGAATTCAAATGTCTTGTGTGGTTCTAGATATTAACATTCAAGAAAATGATGAAAGAACTGTGTCTCCGCTAAGATCTATGTTGATTAACTAAAGAGTAATATGCATTGCTTATTGAGCTCTGGGTTGGAAAAAGTGCACTGCAATGTACGTCAGACTTTACTGTGCATTGGCAGACAAATATTGGTGCATTACAGAAAATCAGGTTGTTTCCTTTCTTAAATGCACTTTATGAGAGGTGCCTCATTGAAAAACGTCTCCAACAGTGGCAAATATCACATCATGTTTCACCCATGATTACACATTTCCAGATAGACCGAGGGGCCTGTAACATAGAGGCCTTTTTCTTTTGTGTTGTGTTGATGTGCAGTACAGCAATGGTGTGTGTTTAGGCTTTTGTAGACTCTCAACTTCTTATTTTATTTTTTTTAATTTATTTTACATTTATATAGCGCTCACACAGCCCGCAGGCATCGAGGCGCTGTTACAGGAATTAGTTGCGTAATTGTGATTTTTTTTTGTTGTCTTAGTTACGTATTTATAACGCGCTTAAACACCCAGAGGTTTTTAAGCGCGGACCCGGGGATCGAACGTTGTTGCTTCGTGTCGTCTTGCTTCCAAGACGCGCACGCTGCCGCTGAGCTATCCTCACGGCATGATTTGAGCCATGAAAAAAGATAAGTGTGGGTATATGCTAAATCCTGAACTGAGACATTCAAGGAATTTGCAGACATGAGGTTTAACAAGTAAAGATCCACCAACATTGAATGTTTAAATTTGATGATATTTTGGGCAAGAAGATACTTTTCTAATCCACAGCTGAAATATACCATGAAAGTACATATCTGAGGTCACATCTCAATTATGGCCCAAGATTCTCAGTCATCTTTGAAGGGATAATGTACAAAGTCTTCCTCAATGAGAACATTGTCCGTGGGATACTAGTTCCACCAATGAAGCGTCCTATGCCCAGAACACTTGAAAAAACTGCAGATAATTATGGACAATGACCCAAAACATTCACCAATTGCATCATTAATTAAGAGCCAATGGCTCCATTGAGTTAGGACTCAGTGGGAATCCCCTAACCTAAATCCAAAGCAGATTGTCTAGAAACAGCTCAAAGTTTTTCAAAGCCTGTTCACTAGTCCAACAAGAAGGCTGGGATAATGAAAGGATAAACATGTTTTGCGCATAGGTACTTTTCAAGTGCATTTGCTGCAGGACAACTGGCCGTGTGAAAAGATGCTTTCAGTGTTCATGAAATGGAATGCGGCGGCAACATGCATGTGTGCCTGAAAAATGTGACTCAAGACTGTACCGTAAATTTCCTTCCCACCTCTCTGCCTCTGATGTGGGCAGGTAATTACTCAAGTGTATTCAAACAACAAACATTTTACTCTCATCAGATATTTTGCAAAACACATGAGACATAACAACCAAAACATGATGTTGAATCTGCAGTCAGTGGTAAAGCGCCAAACAGTGATTCCATTGGTTGTAAGCATCGCCTCCTCAACGTGCCTCCCACACGATGCCACATGACACGGTTCCACGGTTCCATGTGTTAAAATGGCAGTGGACACAAAATATCGTGGCAAAAAGGCTGTGGTTTTGCCGCCGCAATCCATGTAAAGGATGCAGGGGACACCCCCGCAACCCCCAGACCCATTATACCGTTTAAGGGGAGCGGGAGACACCCCCGCAACCCCTGCTCCCCTTAAGTGGTGTAAAGGTGTACACCTTTAATGGGTCAAATCACTGCATTTTTGCGGCGATTTGTTGTACAGGCGACATTTTGCCACAATTTTATCACTGCATACCCATGACACCAACTAGTTTAATTAGAAATTGCCTCCCATTCTCTCACAACTTACAATCCCTTACATACCAATATTCCCAATTAAATTCTGAAGCAAGACATATTGTAAGTAATTCTCAAACCAGTATAACAAAGTCTTAACATGCAAGGAAAACAAAGTTCAGCCCACCTCAGCTCCTTATTCCCCCTCCAAAATGTCATCATCAAAGCGGTGAAATGACCGCCTTGAGTATGCTAGGCAGTTATCTGAATGTTTTCATAGGGCACATCTTAGGGAGATTTCCGAGACAAAACATTAGTGCTATATGACAATGAAATGGATCTTTTTCGTGGAATAGATATGTAAAAATGTAACTCATGTTTACTATATGCATTTTTCCTGGTGCACTGGCTTTCATTTGGGGAGGGTACATATGAGCAGTGGTCATACTTGATCCACACCTGACCCACTCTCCAAGGCTGCCACTTTTCCCTCAAAGAGTCCATTCACATGGCATGTTTTTCCCAACTAAAAAATCATTATTCCTTTCAAACCATTATGTAGGGGGATATTCGTGTAGCAAAGTAACTGGTGTCACTGTTTTTTTAAAAAACATTTTTAAAGCGCTCACACAGCCCACGGGCACTGTTACGAGAATATATATTTTTTTTTTTAGTTGCGTAATTTTTTTTTGTCCTAGTTGCGTATTTAAAACGCACTTAAACACCAAGAGGTTTCTAAGCATCGACTCTGGGATCGAACCTGTGTTGCTTCGTGTCATGTTGCTTCCAAGGCGCACATGTTGCCACTGAGCGATCCTCCCTGGACAATATGGTTGACAGCATGGTGCACTGATGGCACAGTGAATGGCATTGTCATGAGATATATAAAATGATTGAGTTGCATTATACTGCTCCCCACATGAAGCACTGATTACATAACAGCTGCATTATTTAAAAAAAATAAAAAGCTGCATTAGTATTCTTAGTTGGTGCCATAGGCAAGTAAAAAAAATGATGGTGGCCGCAGTAAATCACAGAGTTGTCAATTTCCAAAAAGTGTTTCATGTTATTGACTCTCACTTGCGCACACTCTGGGTATGAAAAGTGCTGTAACGTCTTGTCTTGTCAAAGTTTCTTTTGTGTCCATATCGCATTCATCGAAATGGTATCCTAGTAGGCCAGCGTATGGTGCTGTGTTAGATCAGAAGGGGGAGACAGACCAGTTTTTGTCATTCTTACTGATGTTTTACTGAAGTGATAAGATAAAAGGGCCTCACTGTCCGTAATCTGTGGGTCTCCCTGCCTAACAAAACTAAGTAGGGACCTCGTCGTCGAATGTGAAGATCCAAAACAAAAGGTATGTCATACATCCAAAACTAAACTGCACTGACACTGTTACTAAAACAAAATAACTAAAGTTCAGGTGAATACCTCCCTTATCCTCGAATGGCTTTGTCAACCTTAGTAGAGAATTCTCAGTTCTTGGCTATCCGTTGCTATAACCCATTCTGTCCTTTTAGGGGATTTTTCCAACGCCCCGGTCCCCGGTTTCTCCTGGCTTTGTAAGATCCTCTTCTTCGGCCTTCCTTGCCTTTGAGTTTCCTCTTGAATTTCCAATATTATGCTTTTCTTAAGTGTCTCTAAAAGTCTCTCTTTCTCTGGGAAATAGAACTGGTCTTTTTATGGTTCCAGCTCTCCATCTTCCTCTGGTTATGTAACTCTCCACAGGGACGAGTAAGATGCAATATGTAAGAGTTTTTGTTCTCTGGTTCACTTGTCCTCTCACTGGGATGAGTATGATAGACCCAGTAATTATTCTCACTCTCTTGGTCACTTCGTGTACTACTGGGACAAGTAGAACGAGTCCAGTGATGCGTCTCACTCGATTGGTCATTTCTTGTATTACTGGGACGAATGGGATGAGTCCCGTATTGTTTCTCACTCTCTCGATTATTTATCGTACTACTAGGATGAGTATGATGTATCAAGTAATTATTCTTACTCTTTGGGTCACTTCTGGTATTACTGAGACGAGTAGGAGGAGTCCAGTAATGAGTCTCGCTATCTTAACCACAAGTGGCTAGTGCATAGTGCTGGAGTCTTCAAAGCATGTAGATTGTTACCATCCTCGTCTAACCATTTTTAAAGATTGTATTTGGCAACGAAAATTTAGAAAAAATGTCAGGGTAAAAGATCTGCAACTTTTGAAAGTACATGGCAAGTTTTTAAAAACCTCTTCTGAGATCATTTTTCAGGCATTAATAAAATATTTTCTTATAACACTTCAATTAACAATTACAACTGGTTTCAAAATTTTAAATTGTGTTTAAAACAATTGAGTATGTTTATTAAAACCTATAAAGCATTCAGGGTGATCAGACGACGCGATGTAATCGGAACACCTTTTCCGTGACCACGTTTTCATTTAAGGAAGAGTGGAAGTCTTGCTTCACTCCTTTTGGCGGTCGCGTTTGAGGTCGCTGTAACTTGTCAGGCCGCTCGTGTCTCATAACGTGTTTGCATGAGTACTGCTTGTGAATCCATACGTGAAGGCCTAGCTTATGTTGCACACTGTGATTTTAAGATAACATTGTTCATGTTGACTTCCCCTTTCAGTCAATAAACTGTATTTGGCATAATGCCATTAATGTTACAATTATTGCAGTAGCAAACATCTCAAATGTATTCATCACAATTTCAATCACTAATAAAAGAATAATAAGAATGGGCAATTGTCCTTAACAAACCCTTAGAAATCCCTTAGTTTGCATCTTATCTATTTTATAGACACCACTAACTTCTCTGTTTCCGTCTCAGCATGTCAGGTAGTTATTAAAGCTACAGGATACACATGAATTATCAAACAGCGTGCAAAACATTTCCTATAAATATTATTAGGATAATAGATGCGCCATACTGTGTGTGATAGTTAGGCATTTCGGGGTTAATTCACAGAAGCGCTTTATAATCGCATAACCCTATTGGAAAGCGGTCTGTGACTAAGGCCCTTGGTATTCTAGCCTTTCCCACATATTGAAGTAAGATCCATGAGGTTCGCTGCCGCCTCCCAGAGAGCAAATGAAACAGTGCCCGGTGGCCCTGAATGAAGCGAAGCTCTCGGGGGAGGATCTTTAGGGTTATTGCACTTCTATCATTGTATGCTGAGCTGAAAAACACAAAATGGAGCAAATTCTGTTTGTCCCTAAACACAAAGGACAACGCTTTTACAGGGAACTTCCATTCCACAGCGACGTTACCAACGTGTGTGGCAGCAGTTGAATCTTGCTCTGGTGATCCCATACCCTTCAGTCGGGTTACTTGCCTACATTGGGTATCCTTGCAAGCCAGTTGTGGTGAAAAGAGCGTGCTGCCAATTGAAAGGCGCGACGAGTTAAATGGTTTCTCGTCTCTCACGAGTGAAAGCCATAAGCCTGGCCTCCACCTGAGATGCAGCAAGCTGACCTAAATCCCCCTCAGTCAGTAAATAGCTGAAGCAGTCGGTTCCCGCCCCCCCATATGTTTTCCTGGGGTGGACTGGCCTATAGGGAACTCTGGAGATTTCTCGGTAGGCGTCTGCACCCTGGGCCTCTTTTGTGTGGTAACCTATATATTTTCTCATAGGCAAAGGGTGGGGCTTGCTGAAAATGTGTAATATGGGGCCACTTTAAACAGTATTTCCAGGCCTCTTTGGGTTACCAGTCCGCCCCTGATGTTTTCATGTGGGTTATTTTAGGTAGCAGTTCCAGGATAATGGATTGGTAAGGTTAGCCTTGGAACCTGGCCAAATGGGGAGCCAGTTGAAAACAGGTTGCATGATAGATCATCGGTCAAAGTTTGGGGCAGAGCGAGGTAGCACACAGATTTTTTTAATAGAATCATTTTCAGCAATGTATAAATCGCCCGCTTCAGTAATGCCCCATAGTGAGGCTCAATACCCTGCCGTGGTGACGGCTTTGCAATGATAGGCTTTCAGAATTCTTTCCAGCCTCTGGTTTCTCTATAGGATCATAAGCCGCAAAACTCTGCCCATGGCTTGTTTACATTTCATGGTTTGTTTAAAAATGTGACGGCCCCCCCTGTAAATTGTTTGAGAAGAGGATTCCAAGGTAGTCGAATTCCCTTACACAAGGGACTTCTGCATTCTTAGTATACATTTTGGGCATTGAGGCACATCGCCTCTCAGGTGTACAGACCATTACTGCCGATTTACATGCATTGACCTGTCAAGTTTGTTCATAAAAACACTGTATACCATGATTAGAAGCTGCAATGCGCTAGGTGTTCTGGAAATCGGCATTGTATCGTCGACGTACGCAAAGACAGGACAACACTTGTGTATAGGTGCGTTATAAATGCCATATCATATCATAACTGCAGTTACCCACCCTTGGGACATCTATCTTCAGATTGACTAAAGTCCCATATAGCCCATTTATCCACAAACCGAAGAGGAGAGGGGCCAGGACAAAGCCCTTTCGCACACCTGAATTAACTGTGAAGTAATCAGTACAATGTCCTTGGTCACCACTCCTCACACAAGCTCTAGCATTACTATGCAGGTTGATCAGAAGCCTTCCCACTTCTGCAGGACAGGCCAGGGACTTGAGCACATCCACAACTTTGTCTGATTGACTTTGTCAAAGGCCGTGCTCAGGTCCATGACAGCCACGTACACTGCCTCTCACCTTATATAAAGAGAGCCCACCGTAATGATATATTGATTTAAAACTTGTTTTGCTGGATCTGCTTGTCTGCTACTCAGGCTTCCTATCTTGCTAGTAGCAACATCCCCTTTCATGCGTCTCAATTTTTGATGCTACTTCTTTTTACATTTAGCTTTCCTGCAACTGGTGCATATTTTCAACGAGAGGCACTTGGGTGCCAGGTGACTAATGTAAAAAACAAGGAATTACACTAGAGCATTCATGATGTAACTCTGTGTGGATTTGGAGGGGTAGGACCACTGCCATAGCAGGGTACTGTCAAGCTTCAGAAACAAATAATGTATTTCTTAAGTCTGTGTGCATGCCTCTGACTTCAGAAATACATTTTCCGGTTGAGGCGTGGGATGGAGGCACTCCAACTCCACTACGCATGCCAAGACCAGGATGCTTTCCTTGCATCCTGGTTCCTGTCAGTGTGGAGTGCAGGAACTGGAGGCCTGCCTGGGGAGGAGTCCCTCAGGGGGTGACGGATTGGGTAAACTGCAAGTAAAAAATAAATTATCGTTTGCAAGTGCGTGTGTGCATGCCTGCAAGAGAGGGTGTTTATGTTTATGATGTTTGTATGTATTTATGCGTGCAAACAATCGTTTGTTAATTATTATGGAATGTGTGTGTGAATGAGTGAGTGTATGATGTATGGGTGGTTTGGTGCATATGTGAATAAGCGAGTGAATGGTCTGTGTAAATGAGTGACTGAATTCTGTGTGAATCTGTGTGTCAATGTTTGTGCGGCCAGGCTGCTGGCTGAGGAACTGATTTTGGCGGTTGAGGGCAAAATGAGTGCACTACTATGGAATTGTTAATGGGCATCCATCCATGCTAAAGCAAGCATTATATGTGTTATTAAGTGGCTACAGTGACATTTTGGTGCAGCCAGTCTAGCCATTTCTTACTGTGGCATGATATTTTATTATGGGATGCTATGATAATATATTTGATTTTTGAATTGGAGATACCTTACAAAACCAGTTGCATACTGTCTTGTTCAGTTTTTCACATAAAGTGTTCTATATAATGCACAATTTTAACCAATTATTCCAAAGAATTCTCTGGGAGCAGGGTGGGAATTCACTCAAATTCGATTTGGTTGGTTTGGCATTTTTGTGGAAAATGTTTAGACCCGTCCAATTAAAACATTCACCTGGCGCGTGTGGCTGATGGGTGAATGAGTATAAATGAGTGTGTGCAAGGTTGGAGCCCAGGCAAGCGGCATTGGTGCACGGTTGTTTTTTTTTACAAGTTTTACTGACATTTTGGGGCAAAGTCAACTTGATTAATGTTATTTCAAGGAGGAGGGTTTGGAGTGTGGAGTTTGTAGCACAATGGAGCAAAGATACTGGGCATTTTCATTCTGTGGCATGGTATTGTTTACTCACATAAGGGGCAAGGCTAATATGATGTGTCTGCTTACATGAGGATGGGGGGGGGCATTGTTGCAGCCAGCAAGTCAATATTTTCCTACTGTGGCATTGCATGCTTTACTGGTGTTAAGGGCAAAGTTAACAAATAGATGCAGGGGTGGGGAAGCATCTGTGCAGCAGCAATAACATGTTTTATTCCTGTGGCATCAGAGATTGACTTTCAATGACAAGTGTATCAATCACTCTTACTCTATAAAAAACCTAATCTTACCCTATACACATATGGTGATTATCCCCAGTAAGAGGTGTTGTGGTGCCGATCTAAAAATGTTGATAGAAAAGAAGAACCTGATCCTCACCATAATTTGTCAATATTCAACCAAACCATAGTTATCCACTCAATCACAAATTCTAAGTACAAATTGTAAAAAACACAATTTCATAAAATCCCCAAATAATTCAAAAATAAGTGGAAAAGGAGGGCAACTCTATTGTTTATTCTCCCTTCCTCAATATCTCCTAACAACATTTTAGAAATTTGAGAAACAATTATTTCTTAAGAGGTCATTGATGAACAATGCTCTCTGAAAAATCATTTGATTAAGGTATTTCTAAAGCTGTAAGATAACCCTGTTCACAAATACTGTTGACCGGTTTCAGCGACTGCAGGTTCTTGGGTCGCCCTCTTCAGGTCTGGCTCCAGCCCTGGCTGCAGCAATGTTTTTTATTCCTATGAATAGGTTTTCTGATGCTAATGTTTTGCCTCAACATTCATTAGCAGGCATCTTGTTAACATGTTGTTCATTTTTCTTTTTTAGCCTACAGGGAAAAGTAAAGAGAAAACATGATAATGTTTTATATATATATATTTCTCTTGCGTGATGAACCAACAAAACTAAGTGTAGTTCAGAAAAAAACATGTTTCTAATATATGGTAAGAGGAGCAGTAATGCCCTCACCCTGCTCCAGCATTAATTCATTACTTCATTTGCAGGGAATTGAAAGAACCCAAGTACCCCACTGGCCCTTTTTTGGTGATATTTACTGACATTAAGGGCAAAGTCAACAGGAGAATGTTCGTTCATGGGGTACTGCCATATACTGGCACAGCGAGTATGAACATTTATTATGGAGTATCATTATTGTGCATAATATTACTGTCCATGTACAAGGTTGCCTGCAACTTTTGGGTGTCAGGACTCAGGATCCAGGCACAGCCCTCTTGCTTCTACGCTAGGAGAAAGATTAAAGATTTAATTGAAAACGTGCATATTTCACCTAGCGCACTGCGCAGTATGCCCCTGCAGCAGCATGATCACCATGTGCGTTGCGCATGCGTGGTGGGCCAAGCCAGCCGGAGGAAGGCGTGGCCCATGTCTTGCTGCTGAGCCTGGGGGGCACCCTCAGCATGGCTTGCAGGGGGCCCCAACATTTTATGTTTCGCCACTTGGTAGGACCAGACAGGTCTAGGAGGCTGTCCTGAATTTCTCAAGGTAGTCGAGCAGACTGAGGATTGTCCAACCCCTTGTACATCATTGATGTCTACTGGACATTACAGGAGGGCACGGTGTTTGTTTTCAGATGTGTACGGCCCCTAAAGCTACTTTTGGAACAACCATTTGTTTTTCTACACTAGACACTCACACGCGGTTAGACTCTGCATGACACACATGGCTCGATTCATGGAATATTTGCCCGGTGATAAGTGACTTTGCACTGTTGAAAAGTGACTTTGCGCTGCTGAAAAGTGACTTTGCACTGCTGACACAACCCCTGATTCACGGAACCGTGCAAAGTGTATTTTTGCAGTGCAAAGTCCGGTCAAAGTCAGTGCATAGTCATTTTTGCAGCACAAAATGACTTCGCCCGTACTTTGTACAGCAAAAATACACTTTGCACAGTTCCATGACTCAGAGTTTTTTTGTCGGCATTGCAAAGTCACTTTTCAGCAGTGCCAAGTCACTTTGAACCCATGAATCGGGCCCAGAGTGTTTTCTTAACGTGCCCGTTTCTGCACCACACGCAAGATTTCACTACCAGGCAGGTCACTGTCTAAGTTATACTATATGATACACAATGATTAACGATACTCACAGTGCAGGACGGGTGAGTGGGTGGGGCATGGCTTAAGACTTGAGGGCAAACCACAGCCTCTGCAAGCTCGCCTTCCCTTCCCATTCATAAAAACAAATGCGCTCTCGAGAGGAAGCAAGAAACAACGCTTCCACACTGCATTCTTTTTATACACCAAGTAAGTCCCGGGCCTCATCTGTTTTTCTCTTCAGAGACCGATCATATAAGCACCACTTGAGTTTGGAAATGATTCACCTGTCATCCTATTGCCTATTTTTCAAGCACCTTGGCGCCGTTCACTTTTTGATTTGCGCTTTTTAAAAAAAATATCTCTATTTATATTGCGCCAAAGCCCGCAGGCATCAGGGCGCAGGGAAACATAAACAGGCAGACAAGGAAACTGACTTGGAGAGAGACACGAACAAAAAGAGTTTGGAACCAGCACTTGTGGATGCAGTGCTTGTTCCAACAGCCAAGTCTTCAGATGTTTCTTGAACGCCAGGTGGCAGTTCTCCAGGCGTAATGCATTCCATGCTAGAGCCGCAGGGATGTCCAACGAGCACCCACATCCTTCAGAGTTTCTTGCACGTGGTACAAGGTGTCCTTGGGTGCCCGATCAAAGATACCGGGAGGGTATGTGGGGTAGTATACATTTCTTGAGATAACTGAGAGCATTCCCATGTGTGCATCAGTGGGCAAAGGAGAGAGCCTTGAAACTTGCTCTAGCTGACACTGAATCACACTGTAAACATTTCCTGCTTCATTTGATATGTGTATAACCTGTGCCATATTTCTCTGTGATCCAAAAGTATCACTTAAAACATTTTTTTTAAAACTCTGCTCAAAAACAATCTCTGCCCCAAATTCACTCTTTGGCTAATCAAGCCTGCCCCTGACCACACCATAAGCATGAGCATTTTTAACATTTGGCAAAAAAAGGCACCATTTCTGACTAACTTGAGTGATGTCAAAGTTCTTTTCTGCTGTCGCGCTATGTCACCTGTTCCCATTTCTTTGTTTGCTTCCAGGGCTCTGCAGTCCTTTTAACATTGATGTGAAGAGACCCCAAGTTTTCCATGGACCTGAAGACACCCAGTTTGGCTACAAAGTCCTGCAGCACGAGGCACAAGGGCAGAAATGGTAGGAGGACGTTATGTCCAGGGAGTATGATTGCATTGGGGGGATGCTTTGCTCAATAAAAAATGTAATTATTAGAACTAAACCCCATACTCTTTTTTCAGTCCAACATCGTGCACTGTTAGGGGAGTGTTGCTAAAGTCTACCTGAAGGTGAGACTTTATAAAACTATCCCTTCGTGTATATACCCCAACTCCTAGTAAAGGTTTGTACTACTCAAAGGTTTGGTAGAATGGCAGAGCAGCCAGGGTTATCTTATGTGGAGGATGTAGGTAAGTACAAGGAGCCCAATCAATATGACAGCACAAAGAAACTCTTACACACCTGACGTTATAGGAGAAGATACATTCATTTTCTATGCACAAAGCAAGGGAAGTAAATATTATTTTAGACTAAACAACACAAATAGAAAACAATAGCAACACTTTTTCAGGTGACTGCCTCAATAGTAGTGGCTCGCTCCCGCAATTGTTACAGAGAAATGACAGTAATGACAGTCCCACTCTAGCTAGTAGTGGCTTACACCAGCAATTGTTACAGTTCCGTTCATTTGAAAAGTCATTCGAACCAAGGTATGTCAGAAGGAAAAAGGGTTATTCAGCCCTGGCAACAGCAATATACTACTCAGTGATACTCTTCAAGGTTACTAGCACTTTAGCAGTCCAACCCCTGACTTAGTAAAGAATTCTCCAAGTCAGCAAAAGTCATGTACAGCAGAAAAGGCAGAGGTTCCACAGGATACTTAGTTACTTTCAGGTAGAATGCTGTAGTGGTACAAAAAGTTAGTAGGAACCTTGGAAAGGACTCCCTATGGGTGCACAAGCTGTTAGGCCTGGCCAAAGGATATGGGTGAACACCCAAGCACCTAATATCACACTCCAGTCACACTGGAGCGACTATTTGGCTTGAGGTAAGTGCTACCTTGAGCCCCACAGTACCTTAGGGGATTTGATGAAAATGCAGCTGGATTCTTTCTGGTGCAACACCGACAGACTCGGCCCCCTGTTTCCTCGGTCTGGTGACGAAAGGAGGGACTCTGGAAGGGATGTTGCAGCAGCAGTCATTAGAAAGGACCCTCGGCAAGGACTTCTTTAATCTCCGTCGGCCTGCGGTTTTGGCACTTTTTTATCAGCTCCAACAGGAAACGGTAACTGCCTGGTCGATATGCCGCCATTCTGCAATACTCCACTCTGGTGAGGAGACTATGAGGAGGGGGATCTTGCCTCTGGAGGTCCAACTGGAGCTCATCAAAGTTCTGGGAGGATTTGTGCACTGGAAGGTGATGCACTGCAATTGGATTGGAGGTCTCCTGGTATTCGCGGTATGCTGCCCAGGAAGGTCACAGCACGTCGGGGGATGTCCCGTTCTGCAGTTCGTATTATGGCTAGTTGGTCCCACCAGCCAAAGGGGAGGAGTCATCCTCTTTGCAGCTCCTCTGTTGATAACAAAACGGGGTCAGGACAGCAGTGGTCTCTTCACGGTTACTTGAAGTACCTGCCGGCATCTCTGGTCATCATCTGCTTCGGATCTTCTGCCTCAGGAACCTCACCTATTATAAGGATTTCCAATTCACTCGTCTGCAAACTCTCCCTGCAGTTTACAGAAAGGGGTGGGTGGCTGTCCAATTAGGACAGCCAGCCCCCCAGTGGGAACTGGTTCCATTCTGGCACATCAGCAGACAAAAGACACGGGAGTGTCAAACTCTCCCCTGCTTCCTGTCCTGACAGACACCGGAGCCTAGGTGGGCACACAAAGTGTTCCTGCCAAAGCCAAAACTCCCATTCAGACCTTCCCCTTCAAGAATGGTGGAAAAAGGGCTAACAAAGGACAACCGCACAAGAAATGGTGAAAAAAGAAAGGAGTCACCATGTTAGAACATAGATGATCCTTTTTGTGCTGGGAATACAGCATGCAGTGAAAAATAGCACAACAGTTGGTAGAACACGTCCACTGCCACCTGCCACTGTAACCAAAAAGTTACAGGAGCAGAGAGAAGGGGGATACTAGGAATCCCCTTAGCAATGCACATAAATTGGGGTGTGCTAATCTCTCATAAATTAAAGTTTTAGGAAGGATACAAAGTAGCCCTTGTTCCTTACAAACAGTATAAAAAGGAGAACCCAAAGGGCCCTCAGCAACACTGCACATTGGCTGCTGTGTGCTGCAAAAGTCTAACACTGATGCCTTTAAGAGATATGGAGGAAAGCAAGACTCCATAGAATAAGGTAAAACATAAAGACCAGCGTTCCCATGGTTAGAGCAAATAAGAATGAATGGGTGGAAAAAGGCTCCGCTCATTCAGGAGAACAAGAAAAAGGTCCAGAAGTCCAGCAAAAAGTGCTGGGGGTCTCACTAGGAGAGGGGATTCGGCATAAAACAGATACATCTCCCTAACACACACTTGCTCTATTTAGCAATGTCACTTATGGAGAATCCACCATGCAGCATCCAAAAAGAACTATCATTGACAAAGACAATAGTTTTGTATTTTGTATAGGCCTTTTTCAAGGAACAACCATAAAATAACTTTACAAAAGTGGGTTTTTAAATCATGTTTCATGCAGGAGTGCAACCTCTAGTGCAGCCCTGCTTTGTCTTGCTTTCAAAACAAACGCGTTGCCCTGAGCTATCCTCTCGACCCTCATTTGTTCTTCACACATCATGTGCTGCTGTCGCCAAAATGGCAGGTTCACACGCCACTGAAGGCCAGGTAAAGACCTCATATTGTTCAGGTATTGTTACGCTGAGGTGGGAAGTCAAACAAATACCTTCACAAGTGCAGCACTGCACCCCCCTTTATTGGCGCAACTTGTTCTGCCCCAGGCTCGGGGGCAATAACGACACATCACACCGTGCTACGCGGCACACTATTTAGCAAGCGTGAGTAATTTAATAGATACGGCGCAGAATGTCTGGGAACAGTCTTTGCTCCCGCAGACCTCAGAAGCCCTTTACCATCTGCATACAATAGGAGACTGTGACACCAGTTAGATGTACTCATGCACAGATATCATATGTACACAATTATCTTAGGTATTTATTTTAAATTGTTACTTGCAGCCATACGCAAGTAAGTATCTAGGCGCTAGTTTCATTGAATTATGGAAGTGCAGGTTATTTATAACACTCTCACTTTTCTCAATCGTGGATCTGGGAATCGAACCTGTGTCTGCTCAGAATGGTCCTGCTTCCAAGACCCACGCCTTGCTACAGAGCCATCCTCCCGTCACACATGTTCATCTGTAAATGAAAACTCCAGCTTCATTTTTGCAATTCATTGAATCATTTTTGATGAACATAACATTATTTGTCTCAATCTTAGGAGTGGTTTACCCCAAAGCACCCTTGATTTATAACCCTGGGCCTGCAAGGTGTAGCTGTGATGGGATGGTCTCTTGTGTTTTTACTGCCCATTTTTTCAATTCACTTTTTTTATCTTTTAAATTTAGTGTATCCGCAACATGCTTGGAGAACCCCCTGCAACATCTCATTAATCAGCACCCCGCCCCAATTAGACCATTATTCTATTTATAGATTTTACCTGAATTTGCTTGCAATGATTTTTCCGCGCTGAAAAGTGGGTGCTCTGAAAGGACGGGGTGCCAGTGTGGTAGTTATCGCATGCTTGCCCGTTTGAGAAGGGACTGGGGAAAATGTACAACATTTGTGTTTTTGGTGTCGTTTATAAATGTAAGGACAGGACAATGTCATTTAGCAAGCTGTATTTCCGTTTGGGAACTTGATTGGGAAATATTAACATGTTGCCCTACCACAATGAGGCATATCTGTGTGGAGACGGTAGCCACCCAATGCTGGCCGCCTGGAATTATGTTGGTTACAGATGTAGTACTTCTGTTTTAGTCTCAATTTCAGTTGTATATAGCAGCGTGTGGGCTCCATACAAAGAGCTCTCAGGTTTCCGATGGGCATGCGCGAGAAGGCCATCCAGTCCTGTTTTTGCCTGGAATTCCAAACTTGTAGTTCACCTAAATCGCAAACGGGAAGGAAAAACTACAAGTTCCAGAATCCAAAAAGAAAAAACAGGACTGGATTGCCTTCCGGGACATATCCACTGGAAACCTGAGAGCTGCGTGTACAAGTGCAGTCTAGACTGTAAATGGGATGTTGGGGGTTTGGCGTCTGCCATATTATTTACTTGTGGATTTCTAGGCACGGGTTTGCTGCAGTGAGAAATTCAGTGATTGCAGGGTCTGTGACACTTCTGAAAAGCCCATCAATGTATAGGAGTTCATAACATATCAGGGGTTGACCAGGGAAGTACTATTTTAGATGAAAGACCGGTATTTTCTCCCGGGCGCATCCATCTCTTGAAATAAAAAGTACTGAGATGCTGGAGCCATGGCGTGTCTGACTCGTGAGCTCAAAAGCTCCTGGATTTTAGCCCAATGGCGTGTCGGTATCATGAACTCAAAAAGCTCTTAGATGCTGTGCTCCATATATGTCCATCTCATGATCTTCAAAAAGGTCTGAAAGGCTGGAGCTATGGGGCCCGTCGCATGAATTCAAAAAGCTCTACGATGCTGGTGTTGTTGGGTGTTTGTGCTAAGTGGGTTTTCAGCTTGGCACTCTCCAGATATTTAGGCTTGCAACTCCCATGAACCCTCATCATTGACTATGCTGGCTTGGGCACATGGGAGCTGTAGGCCAAAGCATCTGGAGTGTGACAGCTTTCTACATCACTCCCGTGAATTCAAAAAGCTATGTGATGCTCGAGTAATAGAGTGACAGTCTCGTTGCGGTGGTGCTATATGGCCTGTCCGTCTCATAAATTCAAAAGGCTCTGCTACGATAGGGTGCCAGTCCCGTTGAATAACAATAAATACTGCTACTCTGGTGTTATGCTCCAGGAATGTTAATCTCAAGAATTCAAAAATCACTATGTCACTGGTCGGTGCCCAAATTGGGTAAGTCTTTGATTATTTATTTATGGAATTTGTTTTCTAGAAGCTTTTTGGGCAAGACAGAGTGTATACGTGTACTTTGTTGAGCCATCATTCTCAATGAAAGTTTATGAACAATCTGGTTGCAGGGATTGTATGAGCATTTTATGTGGATGTGGTATTTATAGTAGCTTCTGTTATGCAACGCATACAGGGGAGTGTGGGCAGTTTCTGCCAATCCCCATCCCCTGATGTGAGGGGGCAGAGACAGAGTTGACTGGGTTGGTCTGGCCTGTACCTGACGCACCTTCTAGAGGATGGGCAGAGTGGGGTTGCCTGGGCTGGTCACCCCCTCCGAGATGCAGTACTATATGTTACCTTTGGCGGATGCCAGAACCACAAACAATGCAGCAGGACTACAGGTTTCCCCTGACCAAGACAGATCACAGAGCGAAGTTAAATACTAAGCATGGGCACTTGGCAGAACCAATTTACGCACATACCACGGAAGAAGGAAGATTTCCGGCCTTTAACAGAGGGATAGGCAAGAACGCTGCAACCGTTCGACCCGGGACACAGATAACCGCCGAATAGTTCAGACTGCAAACACACACATGGAGAATTCAAAGATGGCGCAGATGGCGTGACGTTTATTTTAAGTCATGGAGCTGGCAATTAAGGGTAAAAACTCCTGTATGAAAGGAATTATAATGATGGTATTAAGTCCCAGTTAAAGAACCAATCAGATGATCTCAGACCAATTCCTGGCCAGTTTACAGAGAAACCCACTGCCCAAGCCATATAAAAGGGGGCTGGGGCCATTGAGGGGTGAAATCTGAGAGGAAGCAGACGTGATACTGACTGGTCCCTGGAGAAATAGGCCGACTGCTAACTGGACCAAGGTAGCCTACCTCCTGTCAGCTATGTAGCAGAAGCTCTGTCAGCTATAAGGCAGAGAGCAACCTACAAGGAGCAGTGAAGAAAGCTGAACCCAGAGCCGATGTATGCCACACAACCCTGCAAGAAGGAGGAAGGCCTGAGGACTGGGTCATTCTAAGCGAATCCAGAGAGAAGAGAGCCTAAGAAAAAGAGTGCCCTAGCGGGGGAGTGGTAATATAGTCTGCCTGACAAATACCCATATTGAGGGGGGAGAATCCCTCTTTAAATCTAGAGAAGATGAATCTAAAGTGCCAGAGTAAAGAGAGGCACTAACCCAAAACCCAAGTCGGGGGACAGAACCAGTACCCTGGCCTAGGAGAAGTGGCGTTGAGAAGAAATGAATAGACCGTGGAAAAGTCTGCAAAGCCAGAATAGCCGAGAATGGAGTGTTGAGAAGAAACTGAGAGACCTTGCTAGAAGGCTAAAAAAGTCGAGAAGAGTCAAATGGCCATGGAGAGGTCTGAATGGTGAGTGCTTCTTGAAGAGGATTGCACAGAGAAGCATCTTTTGCATTTTGTTTGCAGACTTGGCCAAAACAATGATATATCAGGTTTGTGAAACCTTTGTTGGCCAAGATTTGAGAACATTTAGTTTTGGAGCACAGGCTAAACTAGGTGGCAAGAGTACTTGGCCTTGTATGTTGGCCACCACCTTTCAGGATTGTTGGATAGAATAGGGCCTCCCTCGATAGGCACAGACTTGCTAAAATGATGGTTCCCACGTTTCTGTTTATTGGCATCAGTATAACAAGGTGCAATAAAGATGCTGAAAAACCACTCAATACATTGCACCATCCTTGATTATTATCCCTTATTATTTCTAGATTATTCTTTAGCTCCCTTGGGCACTGTTCCAACCAAAACCTTCATTTATCAGTACTTAATAAGAAATACCATCAGCAGAAATGTGTTCTCCCTTTTGTCATTGGCCAACCTTCCTACAAGTGGTGTCAAAAGCAGGATGAGGAGCTTTGATACAATGTTCCCAAACCAGCACCACAACTCAGACAGACTCTTGAGAATCCGCCGAACTTTCTTCTGTCGGGTTGTTTCAGAAACCAAAGGTGGGTCAGTTGAACTATCGAGTAAGACAACCAGATATGAGACATAAAGTCCAAGTTTACCATATAAACCTTTTAAAGGAGTGGAACGAGTCCGATATCACTGCTAACACCATGACAACTCTTTTGACCTCTGAGATTACCACCCAGTGTCATCCTGAAAACTCTACGTCAACATGAAAAACAAGACCTCCAGGAGTTGGAGAAATTCCCCTATGATGCTTCTCCAAATTTGTAGCGAATCGATGGGCTTTTGCATCACACTTGGTCAAGAGTTCCACCTGAAACCCTATAGAAGACCTGAGTCTTGTTGGGAGACTGTCAAGGAAGAGGTCTAGAAAGTGTTTCAGCTCTGTGTTATTGAGCCATCCATCAGCCAATGGTCATCACCAATATTTCTCATCAGAATACCATAAGAAACCTGGTGTCTCTATATAGATTTTTGAAGGGTGAATACAATCTTCATCTCCAATGCCTATCTGATGCTCCACATTGATGAGTTAATTGAGACACTAGGGGCTGTGAAGTTCATATCCACAATAGACCTGACCAAAGTATATTGGTAGGTCCGGTTACACCCCTCAGATCAAGAAAATATAGTATTTTCTGCCCAAGATGGATTGTTCCAAAGGCATAATGAACCTGATTTTGATACTGTATCGCTCCTTCTCCAAAACCTATCTGGGTGACCTCATTGTAAGTGGTAATTCCTGTATAGACCATATGCACGATTTATGTGTCATCATGGGTCTCACAGCAAATACAGCAAAATGCCATCTGGTCCAAAATGCAGTACCGTATCGGGGGTTCTTCATGGGGAATCTATTAGCCCAACCCCAAGTGAAAAAGGTGGAAGACAACTGAGGGAGTCCCATCCACACCACCAAAAAGGGCCTTAAGAGTTGTGTAGGCCTACTTGGTATTATTAGAGGTTCATCCCTGCATTTCCTTCTGTAGCCACCCCTTTAACAGAAAGGTTAAAGAACCAAAAACACACAAGGCCGATATGGGGAGAAAAAGAAAGAGAAGACATTGAGGTTTTAAAAGATTGTCTCTGCCGTCCACGTTTATTGTGCATTGTGAATGCCTAACTTCGCCAATCGATTCATACTATAAACGGATATATCTGAGGTTAGGAGTGGTGTTATCCCAGGATTATGATGACAAAGAACAACCCATATTAAATATCAGTCACAAGCCCATTCCAAGAGAGACAAATTATACAACAATCCAACTTTGAAGCCTTACCCTCATATGGGACATGGAAAACCTATGTTACTATTTGGAAGGGAATAAATGCACCCTCATCACAGACAGTGCATGGCTGGTATGGCTGGCTCACCACATACACAAATGCAAGAGTGATGCACTGGTGGCTCGCTCTTCAGCCACATACCTTTGCGGTAGGATATCGGTGGGAATGACCAACCAAAGTAACGTAAGTTACTTATATCTCCCTTTTTCGAGCTCTTCGCTCATCCACCTCCAACTCCCTCAGGGTCAGTCGCTTCTCCAACCAACAAGTTGGTGGTGGATCTCTTTCTTCAGCTGGGCCCTCCCTCTGGAACAGCCTCCCTGAAACTTGAAGAGAATCATCTGCGGTTCCAGAAGCACCTCAAAACCTTTTTCTTTGCCTTTACTTTTTCTCCCCCTTTCCCCTGCTGACCTCCTGGTTGAAACCGCAACTGCACTGGTTTAGTTTAGTTTAGTTTATTTATTTATACCGTGCCACGCGCCGAACCCTGAGGTAACTGGGCGCTGGAGACTTAGAGCATGTTACAACACATCATAGACATACAAAGTTTAAGAGTAAGTGCACATGACCCGGTTGCACTTTATGAATCACACGCATGCTTTTATGCATTTATGGATTTGTGACTCTAGACTCATGTAAACTTGGCTCTAATGCTGGTTCCCAACGTGGCCATATTATGCGACTGAGGGCAAATCTCTTTTCTTGGTGCACCCTAGTTCCTTTATCGTACAAAATTGGGACTACTTGATAGCAGGCTAAATGCCATTATATAGTGGGTTACTGCAACTTCATAGGTGAAGCAACACGAAAATGCTTACATCTGGCCACCAGCCAAACTCTAAATCACCTCTTTGCTAAACACTGTTAAGTTGTTATTTGACTAAAATATGCTGTTTCAATGGTATTACCCAGATTGGTCGTTTTGAATTGACCAAAAAAAAAAGAAATAGAAAAGCGCACCCTGCAGCGTCTGATCCTACCCGTGTAGGAGGGATGGATCTGACGCCGCAGGGTCAGTAAAGGCCCGGACGGTGGAAAGGTAAGTAGGGTGTGGGTGTTGTTTTTTAAACAGGGCGACTTTGGCTGCTGCAGAATTGGCTTTGTGGCCTAATTGACCACGATCAATTCGAATACGCCCGTCTCAATGGGACTCTGGTGCAAGCGCAGCACTTGACGCACTTAAGTCTGCCCGCGACGCGCATTAAGCAGCATTTACTAGTTACACATAATAAAAAGCATGTCAGCCTTGCCAGCATTTTGCATGAAGATAAACCAGGCACTGAGTGCACTATGTGATAGAAATACAGTAAAATGAAAACTAAAATGAGAGACATGTCATCAGTTCTAGTGACAACAAGGCCCAGCAGGAGCTTCAATGCTAAATGCTAGGGTCTTAGTTCGTACTCATGCACTGAGCCCATTTCAAATATGCACCATATACTAGTGAGTAATTTCTCTGTCCTTTAAAAGTGCACGAGTGTTCCCAAACTGGAAATGTTGTTTTTGTTTTGGGCCATCAAGGAAGGCCTTTAGTTGTGCCATATGTAGCAACAGAACACCAAGTGCAATGTAGATGTAACTGTCCATTTTGTAAGCAGTAAAACTGACATTAAGCTCATGTATAAGCACTCCAGAAATTGTCACATATCAATGAAACAGAAGCAGAAGGCGGTATCCAGATATGCCCAGGATCACACGTTGTAACCAAGAGCAAACGCTGGAAATGGAACCTTAGTATGTGCGTTTAACGTGTTATATGCTGCAAGAATGCAGAATCAGCTGCTTAATATGAATGCAGCTTAAAGAGCATGGGCTATAACCACACACTAAATGGGCTGCTCATTCAAGCACATGGGACTGCCGGGCTTCTGCTACTCATATGCTGCCATTTAGCCAGTGTCTAAGTGCTCCCGTTGCTGGCAGCAAAGGAAACTCGGGCACGGGTCATAAAAGTCATTTCCTCTGGAAATGGCACACTGTGGTCAGGTCTGGGAGTTAGGATTCAAGCCCAGGTCACCCATAACAATAGTTGCCAACTTTGTCACTAGACCGCATCTCCTCCCAAGACACAGAGAAAGTTAGGGTTCAAGCCCATGTCCCCCATAGCAATATTTGCCAACTTTGTCATATCTCCTCCCAAGACAAAGAGGGAGTTAGGATTCCAGCCCAGGTCACCCATAACAGTAGGTCACAAGACCACATCTCCTCCCAAGACACAGAGGCTTACTGGCATTCAGCATTTAGCCCCCTTCTATGCATTCCAGGTTTTGTCAGAAATCCGAACTGGGGTGCAGTAGAGAAAAGAGATTTGCCCTGGGTCAAAAAATGCGGACACCTTAGGGGGTCAAGATTAGAGTCCAGTTTACCTGAGACCCGTGCCACAAATGTATGCGTGTCATTTATAAACCGTGCATTTATCTGGGAAGGAATGGAGTGCTGTCCTTAGGGGACACGTCCAGGGACTTACTTCCAATCAGGGTGCTGAGGTAGGAGGAGCTGTGATGGGCCTGGAGACCAGGGTACCAAGGATGCCCTGGAGGGGAAGAAATAGAATCACTGGATCACATCTCTATCCAACCAGAGGCTTGCTGGGCCATAGAGGAAGCACAACAAGCCAAGATCTGTACAAGGCATATGGGGCTGGAGAAAGGTCAGTCGCAAGCTTGCCTAAAATGTCACTGAATGTGCCACTACTAGTACATTGCTTTTCCATTCAATTGAGTCATAGACTCCTTTTTAAGGCAACATGATTAAAGGGGCAGGCCTACCAATGAGTTCCTGCTGACACATGCATTCTAAGTTATTTCACTGAGTGTTATGGGAAGTTGGTTACAACCTGTGATCCTGGGCAGATCAGTATACCTCCGTCTGCTTCCGTCTTCTTGTAACCTGCCAAAATGTGGAGCGCGTATACATGAACAAAATGTGAGTTTTACACCGTTACACAATAGACAGCTTCGTCTGTATTGCACTGGTTGTTCCGTTGCTACGTGCGACACAAATAAAGGCCCTTCTTAATGGAAAAAACAAACACAGCATTTCCAGTTGAAACACTTGTGTATAGGCGCGTTATAAATGCCATATACTATCATACTATCATATCAGTTTGAGGACACTGTTACACACAAAACCAGGTAACCTTGAAATGTAGGCAAATGTCTCTGAACTGAGAACGTGACATTTACCTGTGAAGCTCCTGTCGTCACTGTCAGTGGTGTTCATGCTGTGCTTCTTATTTTAGATTGTGCTTTTCTGCAATATGGCACCATCCCAAGAAAGTTCCTTAAAAACACACAATGCACACATCTTACATAAAATTGAGATTATCAATAACATCTTCGAACATTTAAAGCAGTCCTCAAGTATGAAAGCAAAATGCCACTTTTGTGAAAGGAAAGTGTGATCAAGCATAACCCAGTTGCGTTTTCTTATAAGATTGATTTCTAATCGCGGATCCGGGATACGGACCTGTGTTGTCTGAAGCGCGTTACCTCTGCTATCTATCCTCCGTTTGGTTTGCTGCGTGTGGAAGGCACGGTCCTGGGGCCGCAGCAGTAGCTTGCCTTTCCCTGGGAAATCATGGCGAAAGTGAACTGCAAGTGCCTTTGCGCATCTATCCTGTGCCCCTTGGGAAGGAACATTTCAGAAAGTGTTGGCATCCTGATTCCACTTGCTAGGAGCACGCAGAGAGCAGGGTCGGACTGGTATAAAATTGTCTCGGCACCAATGAAAAAGTGGCTCACAGTTGCAAATGGAAATCCATTCCCTTTGTGACAGACTGTTTGAGTAGTAACTCAAGGGGGAGGTTTGTGTTCAAATGTGATGCAAATTGTGCATTTTAAAGAATATTTATTCAGTAACACTGGTCAAAACTACTGGCCGCAGAGTCAAGTAACTTATCCAACTGGCCCACATAAGTGGCCCACTTTGACCAAAAAACTGGTCCACACTGGCATTTTGCGTTTTTGGTTCGGGCATTGCCCTATTGCAAAATTGGAGAGTCCGAGCCTGGCAGAGGGGCTGCTGGGCTAAGAAAGGCACTGGTGACATTTGTTGTCGGTGCACCTGGACAATCTGCTGAACAATGACAAAAGCCAACTTTTTTTCAGTCAAGTTTTAGGGTGGCTGTTTGTTTTATCTTCAGTTTTACTTTTGTCTCCTTTCCCAAATTTCTACTATTTCCATCAAGAGACAATACAGAAAACGCGTTTAAAACCATAACTAGCCACCACCAGGGGGCAGAGCTAAACATTCAGAAAATGCTTAATATGGGATGGAGCCAACTGTTTTGCTCACAATCCGTATGATTCAAAATCGTTTGAACTAGGAAACATTGAAGCAGACTTGTTGTGTTCTAGGTTTGCGGCATAACATAAAAATGAACGTGTTTACCACATATATTTAATACGCAGCAAACATAGTGAATAAAACAGTCTGCTTCATTTTTGCCCTAGTGGAAACATTTTTAGGAAATACGAATTAGGTCTAAGCCGATTTTCTTCATGTTCTATGATCTAAGTGGCAACATTGGTGCTACATTTAGTTGCTCCTCTTTTGGGCACAAGAGCAAGGTTTTGATAAACTGGCGCAAGGCCCTCCCAAAATCTATAAATGGCCACTCAGCAGCGCTGTGTGGGCATTTGGAGCGTTAATGTCACTGTGGTGGGCTTAACTACATTCGCTTCAGGCCCCACTTGCAAGACGATCCTGGCTACACCTCTGCCCGGATGCTCTCACCATTTAACTGCTGGGGTCCGAAGTAGCCCCAATTCAGAAAGTTGGATAAATGGCCCAGAGGGGCCCGACAGGACTACACAAAGCACTTGAAAGGGAAAAGTGGACCACTATTTTGGGACCTGCATAAAGACACACAGAGCAATTAGAGGGTTAACTGTATTTTCTCTGCTCTCATGCGCTTTGTTCCCTTCCGTGATTCACCTCTTTCAGCAGAAATGTACGCGTCAATAACATGCGGGTGGGAAACAGCAGACGGTCCCTGTGGAAATAGAAAGGGGACCCAGTTTATGCTCTATATTTAGAGGAAGACGATGTGATAGCGCTTTGTGAGCCGGGGGAAGTAAACAGTGCTGTTGCGAAAATGGAAAGTCTCGCGACCGATATCCATGAGCTCCAAACTGCGGAATCTGAATTGAAACTAAATGAAGCATGCATGCATCCTGGCAACAGCCATTAGGCTGAGTAGTGTAGGCCCCCCTTCGCTCTAGTCCCTATACCCTCACTATGGAATAACATGTCAAACAGATTTGGTTTGTGGAAAAATTATAGGCCGTAGGCTTGTTTATTTTCTACAGAAAATAACACCAAAAGTAACACAAACAGAATACATCACAACAGTTGCTTTTGTCCGGGGTTGGAGATGCCCAGCCTTCTCCTCAGCAAGTCTTTGTTACCCTTGGGCATCCGTTTCCGGACACGTGCCGCCACACCTGAGTGGGTATTGCCTCGGCTGCTCAGGTCCCCCCCAAAAGCGCCTCTATCTGCATCCCCGCTCTTCCAGTGCCCTAAAAATGTTGTCAGAGAAAACCTCCATCCCCTTAATAGACAGGTGTACCCCGTCCTGGTGAAACATCTCTGGATTATTTTGGGAAAGACCATGCTTTATAAAGTGGAGCCCTGTGCTCCTGCAATATTTCTCGGCTGCTTTGTTTAGCTTCCTTCTCGCTGTCTCGATGGCCTGCCTCAGATGCGCCCCATACCAGATCCTCCGTGCTATTACCTAAGACATAAAAATCTCTGTTTTCCACCAACTGTGTGCTATGCTATGGAGGGACTCGCACATGCTTCTCTGTAATTCTCCCCTATTCGTGCTGACCAGATCATTACCCCCAAGGTGTATCACCAGTTACACAGGGGTGTCCCTGAAGCCGATCAGGTCCGACAACCGTCGTGAATGTCCTCCCAGTGCATCCCGGGGAGGCCCCACCAGGACGTGATTGTTTTCTTGAAGTGGAGTCCTTGCTTAACTTCCTCTGTCCACCTGCCTGCCCGTGTCACGAAGGAGTGCCCCACTATCCATGCCAATTTGTAGGGGCCTGTCTCTGTGGAAAAGGTGGGGGAGATTTTCATATGAGTTCCTCCCTTATATATCTCTTAAAACATTGTGACCTCCACCCCCCAATCTTTTTCCCACCCTTTGCCCCCAGGGCCCCTGCCCATGCAGAAGTAGCTGCTCCTATTCTAAACGAATGAGTCCCGAATTCAGCTGGATCCCATCCTGCCTTAGCTATTGCTTGTTTTAGTACCACCTGGAACTGGTACCTGCTGAGTGCCCTGCCGTCCCTATGAATTAGCAATTGCCCACCGACCTCTGGTCTGATATCCAAAAATACCTGGGTGATGCATCTGGGACAGTGGTCCTTCTCTCTGATGCAATTGAGGTCTATAGCCCTCCCCTTCCCTGTCTGGTCGGTTTTGGATTTTCTCAACATTATGGACATGCCCTTGCTTCCCATGCTAACATCGTCCTTCGCCAGACCGTCTCCCGCTACCGTGTTTCGGGCCACTAGTTCCCCGACCCGGAAAGCCCCATAATACGCCAATGCAAATGCTGCCCTGAACAGTGCCGTTTCATATGTGCTGCTACATGTATTTTGTAATACTTTCAACAGAATCACTAATTTCCCAAAGTTCAGGGGCCTCCTGCTGTCTGGATTCTTCCCTTCTAACTTTGCCCAGCCCTTCATTGCATACTTTAGCCATGAGCTGTCTGTTGGGTCTGGTACACCGGCTAGCTTCGTGGTGTATGCGACTGCGGCTAAGTGTGCTGCCGCCCAGCTTTTCTTTTTCCCTTTGGCAAATGCCCCTTCCAGAAAATCACACATTTTCTCTGTCGAAAATTTACCCACATCTTGCCCTCCTGTTTCCACCAATACATTTTTTACATGTTTTTCGTACTGCTTACCCGTTTTGTATGTTAGGGCGTTCCTGGTCAGCTTGTCTATGACCCGTTCTGTTTCCTGCGGTTTTCCCATTTCTTTTGAGTTAACCTTGTAGTCAACCGTTCCTTTCTTTCCAGTGCTTTTAATGGGACCCATGCCTTCTTTGGCGTGGGCGTTTTCTCCTTTTCGGCGTCCGGCCTCAGCTCTCTGAACCTTTCCCATTGAAAACGAGACAATGCGTCAGCCACCACATTTGCTTCTCCAGCGATGTGCCTTGCCCTTAGGGATAGATTATTTTTTAGGCATTCCAGTGTGACTGCTCTCATTAACTCCAATACCACTGGGCATGATGCACTCCCTTTATTCAACACGTGCACCACTGCCATGTTGTCTGACCAAACCGTCATCTCCTTGTTATTCAGCTCTTCTCCCTATGCGCACAATGCTACCCATATTGGAAAGAGTTCTAGCAGCATGATATTCCTAGTCCATTCTGCCTACTGACATGCCTTTGGCCATTTCTCCGTGCACCACTCTCTCCCTAGTATTGCACCAAAACCAAAACCCCCTGCCGCATCCGTGAACAACACTCTTTTCGCCTCCTCATTGATAGGTGAACGCCAGATGACCGACCCATTAAATGACCTTAGGAATTCTTCCCAAATTTCCATGTCTCTCTGAATTCCTCCCCCTATCCGGACTCTGTGGTGCCCCATTTTGGTCCCTCTTGTCCTTAGCTCAATGCTCCTTTGCAAAACTCTTCCTTGTGGTATGACCCTGCCAGCAAAGTTTAGCTTCCCTGCTAATGCTTGCAGCTCTCTCACCGTGGCCTTGTTCCTCCCTTTTAGGTTATTTATTGTCTCAGGTAGGTCTGCTACCTTATCCTCCGGGATCCGGCATATCCCCCGCCTTGAGTCAATTTCTATCCACAAGAATTGGATTGTCTGTGTTGGGCCCATCGTTTTCTCCCCCGCCAGCGGGAAACCCCAATCGCTTGTTAACTCTATGAATTTGTCCAATGTGGCCTTGCATATTTTTGAACCTTTGGGCCCCACGAACAATAAATCGTCCAGGTAATGTACCATCTTTGCCTCCCCCATCTCCTTTGAGACTGCCCATTGCAGAAATGAACGTACCCTCTGAAAATATGCACATGAGATGCACAACCCATAGGTAGACATTTGTCCATGAAATACTCCCCTTCCCATTGCATACATAGCCATTTCTGTGATTCGCTGTTGACTGGCAACAGCGGAAGGCTGATTTGATATCAGCCTTTGCCATCAATGCCCCTTCGCCTGCCTTCCTGACTACCTCCACCGCTTCTTGGAAGTCCGAGTAAGTTGCTGTTGCTTCATTTTGGGGGATACCGTCGTTGACTGAAGCCCCGGGGGGTATGAGAGGTGGTGGATTAGTCTGTATTCCCTGTTCTCCTTCTTTGGGACCAGCCCTAGCGGGGAGCATATGAAATCTTTAAATGGTAAAGCTGTGAAGGGGCCCCCGATCCTACCCAGTTCCACCTCTTTCTGGATTTTTTGGGACACTATCCCTTTGTTCTCCATGTCTGATTTTAAGTTTTTTGGGATATTCTGCGACCCTTGCCCTGTAAATGGAATGTTAAACCCCTCTTGGAAACCTTTTCTGATCACATTGGCAGCATCTTGGTCTGGGCATGCTAGGAGCCACCCTTCCATTCTCTCAATTCTAACTGGTGTAGCTCCCGTCTCGCCCCAGCCCCTAATTCCGCTTCTCATTGCCTCTGTTGCTGGGCACTGTTGCCCTTGTGCACTTGGAGCTGCTATGGTCCCCTTTACATTTCTCGCACTTGTGGCTGAACTTGCATTTCCAGCCCCAGCTGCATGGTACCCCTTTTTCAAAATTCCGACAATGCCCCTGCTCTGCCCGTGGTGCCCACGTGTTTCCGCTGCCGCCTCCCTGTGTAGTTGGTGGTAAGCTGCTCTGCCAATCCCTCTGTGACCCATATTGCCTATTCCGAAAGTTTTGCTCCCTGGATCTGTCATAGCTATATTCGTATCTTCTGTTATATTGTCTATAGTCGGTTTTATAATCGTTCTGCCAATACTGCCTTCTCTGCTGCCCTTCCGAGTTTCGTTCCCTGGATTCCCATTTTTCCTTCAATACGTTAAATATTTAAAGATTAAACTTTTCTTCATCCCACCCTATATCTGGGAAGCAATCCATCTCTTTTCTGAACTTGTGGTCGTATTCCTGCCATGCATCCCTCCTGAATGCCTTGTACACCTTTAAAACCCTCTGCTGGTATGCGACTAATGCTACCCCGTCCTCTGGGAAGTTCTGCAATATAATGGTGGACATTATCTGGAAAGCCGCCATCCAGTTCTCAAAACTCTTTGTTACCGTTCCCCTCCTAAGTATGCCTTTCTCATCTTCAATTATGTCCTCTATTGACACGTTCATCCCTCTTTTCTGACAATCTAGCAGAGTAAAGATGTCAATAAATTCTTTCCTCCATATTTTTTCTTTTACCTTGTCGTTTATATACCATGCCATTGCTTTCATGGACCGGCCCTGTGTGTCCTTCCCCATTGTTGGTCTGCCATATTTAGTCATGACCGGCCCCCATTCTTTGTCTGCTGTAACTGCTGCCATTACCACTGGTGGTACCACCCCCTGCGGGGGGGGGGTACCTGCCACTGGTACTGCCGTTGCTCCTACCGGTGCTACTGGCTGGCTGGCTGGGTGTTGTCCCTTGTGGATTAGTACCCTGCGGGACCCCTTCTAGATTCGGTATCATTGGTGCCCCCTGAGGTGTTGGGACCAGGGCCTCTATGGGTTTCAACCCCGCCCACCCCCACCCCTCTTCCTTTGCCCAGGGGGCCAGAGCCCCTATGCTTTTTCTTGCTTATGACACCGTTCGATTTCACCCATGACTTCAGGTGGTCCCTCTCCTCATCATCGCTGCTCTCTGCCTCGGATGAAGACACCCCCTGCTCCTCCCTGGGTCCCCTATCCCCTCTGCCCCTCCTGCCACTGATTTTGGGCGACTTACCCATACCCGTGATGCAGGTTTTCAATATTTCAACAATTTGCCTCCCCACTTTATCATCATTTTTCACATTTTTCACAGTACCTTTAATCTTTTCCTTCCTCTTCTTCTTCCTGGGTTCCTCCGTCTGGTCTTACGATCTCCTTGGCTCTTCTCTCCCCCTCTTCTGTCCTTGTGGTACTGCATCTTCTTCTTCGCTGCTGGTGGAATCCTCTAGCAGCAAAGGCGACATTACCTTTGCCCTTTCCTCTTTGTGCATTACTTCCAGAACCCATTGGGCCCGTATTCTTTTTCCACCTTTCTGGCCCATTCGCTGAATTCCTGTGCCCTTCTTGCTCTCTCCTCTGCCATCGTTCTTGACTGAATGCTTTCTTTTTGCTCCACCTGTAATCTCTGAGCCTCAACTGTCTAGTGATTGTGCCACCGAAAACTTCACCAAACAATCTTTGATGTCTCTTTGAGCTTTCCTCTAGGGTAGTGTTGTGCCCACTTATTCCTTGTCCCTTTAAATAAAAATTTTCTTTCTGCCCTTCCCCAGCTGGGCCTGCTGTAAATGCGTGCTTTTCTCCTTGGAAGTTCGAGTTTTTCATTAGCCGGGCTTTTATACCCTATCCCTTTAAGAATGCTCCTCTCTGCCCTTCCCCAGCCGGGCCCGCTGCAAAATGCGTGCTTGTCTCTTTAAAATTTCGAGATTTTCCTCAGCCGGGCTTTTCCTGAGCATTGCCGCTCCTTCGTATGTTTAAGCCCTGCCCCTTCTTTTCCGCTCTTCTTTTCGTTGTAATTGAGCCACCAGCCAATGTCCTGCGTGGCGTCTCTTAATGTCTCAGTGTAATCCCCTCCTTCGGCGGCCCTGGAGGTCCTTGCCGTGTTATGCCGCTTACCTGCTCTCTCTCCTGGGCATCTACTCGTGCTCTGCTGCTCGTCCAGACTCCACCGGTGTTCTTCCTGCACGGCTGGCCTCCTCCTCTTTCAAGGCACAGCCTCCCGATCTCTGCCGCAGGCTTTTCTTGGATTACCCACTGCTGATGGCGCGGCGCTCCTGCTGGCCGTCCCTTGGCTGATGGATGAGTCGACCGCTGCTCTTCTCACGTCGCTTGCCCGATCGAGGTGAGTGGACCGCTTCTAGGGACAAGTTGCTTCAGCCTACCCGACGAGGTGAGCGTAACGAACCGTCCAGTGGGAAAAGAAAAAAACGTTTCCTTCTCCCCCTTTTCCAGGCCCTACGAGCTTACCCGAATGAGGTGAGCTCCTTAGCTGGTTTGTGCTTTTCTTCCCTTGCATGGGGCTACTTATACCTCTCTGCCCCTTTGTTGGACCCTTGGGGGGCCGGACTTCCCCCGGCTCTCCTGTTGCTTTCCCCTCACACCTTTCCTTGTTGCTTTGGTTGTTCCCTGGCAACGCTGTGGGTGGGGGTGCCGCCTGGCTGCCCCTCCCCATGCCTTTTTGCACCGTTTCTTCCCCCACCCTGCGCCTAACCCCGCAGGCCCTTCATCGCACTGTACTTGTACGGCCCGGGGCCTGGGGCATTCTTCCAAAAACAAACCAGCAACTTCTTAGGAAATCACGAGACAGCTACTTATTGGGATCCAAAATCAAGTCAAAATGATAAATGAGATTAGGATAAAGGGAAATTAGCCCCATATTGAATATGGTATTATGTTCTAACCTCCGCACCACACATGTCACCGCTCAAAGGGGTGTCACTGGAAGGCTTCTGGGTCATTGCAGAGCATACCGCGTAAGTGCATGGTTGTCCAGAGTCTTCCTTTTCCCAACATCGCACCTATGACGGGCCGTGCCCGGAGCGCAAGGATGCCACAGCGCCACGATCTGCGCTGTGCTACATGAGACATAACACTTGCAACGAGTGAGACCACACGTTCCTGCATTACAAAAAGCGGTGGTGACACAAAGCCTTCAAGCCTGCCGTAGACACCTGGAAAAAAGAATATGATAAGAAGTATCAAACACACGCTGGAAAAGTGGAAAAGGACCATGAAACACACACACAGTGTTAGACACACAAGGATGACCAGCAGAAACACATAGAGGAAAACCACAAAGCGCAAAGAAAATACGCAGATCAGTGAGCACCCAGATCAAGGATGGCCAAACCAGGCCTAACAACTCCAGTCAGGTGGGCACCCATTTTCAGCCCCCACGTCCCAAAAAGGGCACAAAGCATGTCCAGAACATAAATACCACCTTTTAACCCATACACAGACCCTTCTTCAGTAGGGCCTAGATGGGCCATGTGGATCCAAAAATCTGAACTGTTGAGGGATTGCAGAGACGTCACAACACTGAGAAAAATGGGATACCACCTCCTACTCAACGTAGGAGAATCTGCACTCCACATCTTCAACTCAGTAGCTGCCACAGGAGACACTGATGACTATGACTCAGCCAAAAGCTCCCTAACAAACCATGTCATGCCACAACTCAAGCCAGATTATGACATCTTCTGCACAATGGTTCTATGTGACAATTCCACATTTTGAAGACCGAACACAAAAAAGCCTGATTTATTTCGGACGATTTTGTGTGGCCTTCAAAATTCCGAATTATAACATTGTGCTCCCCTCCACCCACCAAACCCCCCATGGAGGCGATCCCACCCCACCCTATTCTGTTTTGTTTGCTTCCTTTCATTTTGGGGGGTGTAATCCCACAACCCTCTTACCTCCCCCACCGCCCCCGTTCCCCACCCATTGCATTCACCTTCACCGCATACACACTCACAGACCGCCAACACAGTCTCAATTACCCACTGCCCCTTCCTTTCCCACCACAATCTTTCCCCCTCCTCCAACATACAGACACACAAATACACGAACACAACAAAACAAACACAGAACTTACCTAATCCATCTTGAGTTCATTCTTAAGGCTCCCCCTCCTGTCAGCCATCACAGGCCCTGTGCATGCTCGTTCTCAGCACCACAGAGCCTGTGGTGTGGCTTGCAGGTCCTGCGCTTTCGGGAGCATCGCAAAGTAAGTTAAGTGAAAGAGGGTGGTGTCAGGGTCTGGTTATGGGCATGGGGGTGGGTGAAGGGCATTTTTCATGATAATATTTTTCACTTAGTACCCTGCATGAAAGATAAATAAGACGCCAGATCATCAATAGAAAATAAGGCACAAGGTCCTGAGTGAAAAGGAATCCCCCTTATACGAGTACTAGACTAGAGAGACAGAGCGGCACACATGAACAACGCACTACAAAAACTGAAACTCCCTACAGCACCTACCATCACAATGGTCACAAACCACACGCAACACAAGACTAATGAGCGTGAAGCAAGCGACGCCACCACATGGCCACACATAACTGGGCCCAATGACTGCGGGTGATGTGAAGTACAAAGCCATGGAAAGAGAAATTGCCCAACTCAGGGAACCACCGGCAGCACGTGTGGCTGACTAGACCACTATCTCAATCTATGCCCCTCCTCGTCCTCAGCGTGCACTCCTTCGTCCCACACAAACAAAGGAAACAGGTAAAACATCAGAAAAAAGAGGGATCAGGGGACGAAGAAGAAGCAACACCAGTAGCCGTGAAAGGTTGGCACACGACAAAAAGAAAATGAAAAATCCACATTATTCCGGCATTAGAACAAGGGGGCAGATCAGCGAGGAAGAAACAGCCTAGATGTACAATAAAAATAGCCGAACAAGGTGTCATAGTAACCATCGACACAGGAGCATCAGTGAACGTCATGCCCTATGCGATGCTCAAGCAAATGCAACCCCAACCGATATTGACAGCCACAAGCACACAACTGTATGCCCACGGCAGCAAGAAACCCCATCCAGTGGTGGGAAGATTCCAAACCGAACTCAGCAGAGGAGAAATAAAAATAAAGTCAAGGGATGGGATGCTTACTGAGCTGGGACTCAGCCGAAGGCCTAGGACTCATTAAATTAATCTTCAACATCTCCACGAGATACAAGATCCAGAACCTCCTTGCCAAACACCCTAATATATTCAAGGTAATCAGATGCCTACGAGGAAAACTGGTGAAGTTACACATCGATATGACCGTCCAACCCAAATCCGTGAGACATATTGGAGGACGCTGTTCCACATGTGAGACCCAGTCGCCAAGGAACTACAAGACCTAGAAGAGGTGGACATTATCAAGAAGGTGACGGACCCACCACATGGGTCTCCCAATGGGGATTACCCATAAGCTAAAACAGCCGGTGAAAGTGAGAGTATGCATAGACATGCGCCTCTCCAATGCAGCCATTATCTGAGAGAGACACGTCACCTCCACACTGGATGAACTTGTGGCCAACCTAGCAGGTTCACAGATACTTTTGAAGCTAGACTTCAATGCTGGCTATCACCAACTAAAGCTCCATAAGGACTCCCGATATATCACCAGCTTATCGTCGCACCTTGGGCTACAGAGATACAAGCAGTTACATTTCAGCATCTCCTCGGACGCCAAGGTATTTCAACACGCCATTCAAACCATCTACAAGGTCTCTCTGGAGTGCTAATTGTCAGTGACAACATTCTAATATTTTCTGAAAACAAAACAGAACACCTCACATGGCTGGGAGAGGTACTAAAAGAGTTAGTTGAGGCAGGGCTCACTCTGCACAAGGAAAAATGCAAGTTCATGAAGGATACATATTCAACAGCAAAGGAGTATCAGCTGGCCCCACTCAAGGTCGATGATATCAAAGCAGCCTCGGCCCCCGCAACACCAATGGAGGTCAGGAGCTTCCTTGGAATGGCAACCTATTACGGAAGGTTCATCAACAACATGGTCACCATTTCAAAACCACTGCAATAGCTGAAAATCAGTGTATTTTCAACTTAAAATACTAAAACCTCTCCTTCCCCTTATTTTAGAAGGAGACCGATCTATTGTTATTGGCACTTTGGTCAATGCGAGGCTGGTTTATTGCAATGGGCTTCTGGTGGGTTGGCCAAAATACCAACTTCAACGCCTTGCAGTGGCTCAAAATTCTGCAGTTCGATTGATCTTTGCACTACCCTGGAAAGGATAATCTCAGAACACCGTAGGAAGTTACACTGGTTGCCAATCCATCAGCGTATTAGGTTTAAGTTACTATGCCTGGTTTTTCAGTGCTTACAGGCGCTGGCACCAATGTACCTAGCTGAAAAAATCAAAATATATAATCCTTCAAGACCATTAAGGTCACTAAGTCAAGACCTTCTGGTGGTTCCACCTTCAAAATCCACTAGTGGTGACAGAAGGTTCTCAACAGCGGGTCTTCGGGCCTGGAATGATTTGCCACTCTATTTGAGGAAAATAGAATCACTGGCCCTGTTTAGAAAACAGCTTAAAACATATCTTTTTGAGGAACCTGTAATATGAATTGTGTCTTGTAGAATTTTCAAACTTGATCAAATCTGCGCCTAGATATGGCTTGCCACTCGGTTCCTTGGTGGATATGCGCTATATAAATCCTCAAACTAAACCCCCGTCAAACTATAGCTAACGGAAACAGATACAAAGTGGAAATCGAGTGATCAATGCCAAGAAGCATTTTAAACAATTAAAGACTCGCTATCCGCAGAGACAACAATGTCATACTATGACACCAACCTGCGAACCAAACTGTACATAGATGCCAGCCCTGTTGGTCTAGGAGCGATACTGGTCCAAAGTTCCTCAGCAGACGAAGTGAAACCCATTGTGTATGCCTCCAGGGCTCTACCACCAACGGAGTTGAGGTACTCGCATATTGAAAAGTAAGCAATTTCAGTCCTGTGGGGATGGCCACATTTCCAACTGTACCTCTATGGGCGGAAATTCACTGCGTACACAGATCAAAAACCACGGATATAGGGTCAGCGCTGCACCCCCCAGCATGAATTTAAAAATTGCTTCTACACTGACAACAGTACAAATTCGACCTTGCATATAGTATACATTGATATAAACGAATTTACAACAGTGAATATCATTTATAACTAATAGAAAATAATGAACAAATGTAGAATATTTTGTTAAAAATATATATGGGGTGGGGTAAGGGATTAAAACGGGTGGGGGGTGTTGAGGTGGGGTAATTAAGTTGGGGAAGGAGAGGTTTGGGCGGAACCCCCCAAATTGAAGAAAAAATAGAAATTTGACTTTTTTCAATATTTTAAATTCCTTATAAAAGTTTTCGTTATTGTTTGATTTGTTAATAACACATGAAACCTTGCATACCAGGTAGGGACAGATAACCCAGCAGTTTTCCTATCGAGGCACCCACGGACAGCAAAGAGATACGAGAATCTATGGAGACACAAGATCACATTTGTCAAATAATATGCATGATGAAACCAAAAGCGATCAACATCGCAGATATTATTGAAGCAATGAGGCTAGACCCATGCAGTGACCTTGTGAAAAACGCTATCCTATCGGGAGATTGGAACCTGACCCCACAGCACAATCACAACCGCACAAAAGCAGCTACAGATTTTCTAACTGGGATGTTCACAGTTCGCCATGAACTATCGATCACAGCAGAAGTGTTTGTCCTCAGTACTGCAAATAGAAAACAAGTAGTGCAGGTACTCACCAAGCTATGAAGCCAGACATTCTGGCACAGCGCTTTCGGCGCCGGCCATTTGAGCAGGGAAGCATGGGCACAGGTCCCATTTAGCTACACCCTGTTGTTTGCAGCCAATGCTCAGTGAGATTAAAATCTGCCAAAGAGCAAACACTTTGGTAAAGCAATGTATTTGAGATCCTTTCACACAAACTTCCAGTTTGTTGGTTTGCATTGTGTGAAGAAAGTTTGAATATCTATATTAAATTAGACTTGCTTTTTTGCGTACCATACTAGATATCAGATATCATAGCTGTAAAGGGAAGTTTTATTATTGCTCGTTTTCCTTGCCTAATAAGAAATCCAGTAAGTAACTGGAGCTGTGTGCAAGTTTTCTGTAGGAAACGTTCCATCACAACTCCAATTACTTAAACATTCACATATTAGAATAAGCACTGCTAATAACAAAGAAACATCTTTAAAAAGTAATTTCCCAGGCTTTCCCAATCAATCCCTGTTCCAGCAAAGGACTCCAATGGTACCAGGTGAAGTCCCCTTAGCGAAACAGTGTTCTGTGCCTAGTGTGCTGACAGCACAGTAGCTGCATATTTGTCTCTCCACTTGTTCTGCAGGGTGGGCTCTGAAGGAGACGTTATGGGCACTGAGGGTGGTGGAGAGAGGAGGAGGGAGAGGGCACTGCTTTCCCCAGCAAAGAAAACAGAAGCTTCGGGCCTAATTCACAGAGCGTTTTACAATGGGGTTTTGTCATTATAAAACGCTTCTGTGGATTAGGCCAAACGGCTTTTAAGTTGCGATAAAGGGAAATGAAAAGCTTTCATTTTCACCTCGCAACATATTTGAGTACCGGCTACTCTCTTTAAGGCATTGAGAAGTGCAGGTACTCATATGCTCAAAACTAAGAAGTGCAGGTAAAGAGAGCCGGGTAGGTAATAAGGGCCAGGTAGGACCGAACCATTTAAAGCACTGCTTATCCTTAGGGCTGCACGTATCACCATCACACTCAATTTACAGGACAGTATCATCACCCTCGCTCACGAGGGACACCAAGGCCTAGTTAGAATTAAAGCAAGGATCAGAAGCAGAGTGTGATTCCCACAGTTGGACTCAAGAGTAAATTCGATCATATCCTCTTACCTCCCATGCCAAGCTGCAGAGGCCTCTCCAAGACACAAACCCATCTGTTGCTCCCTAAGAGGCACCTCACGGTGGGAGTCTATAAGCATCGATTTCTGCTCAGTTCAAGAAGGAAAGTACCTGTTGGTAGCAATAGATGAATACTCCAGGTACCGCAAAGTGGAGGTAGTCTCATGGAGGTAGTCTCATTAACTGCTGGTTAACTGCTGATGGAAGCAGTGCTATCCGCTGCACAGAAAATGTTTGCCACACATGGGCTTCCCCGGTCAATCAAAAGTGACAACAAACCGCCTTTCCAAGGGAAAGAAATCGACAAATATTTAGAAGATTTACACATATGACATCACACATCGGTGGCCCCAAGCCAACAGAGACATAGAACGTTTCATGCGGACTGTAACAAAGTCCTCAGAATAGCCAAAGCACAAGGCCTCCTGTGGAAATTCGAGCTATACAGATTCCTGAGAAATTACCGACTCACCCCACATACATCCACAGAGACACCCCAGCCGACCTCATGTACCACACAATATTAAATTCGTCCATACCTCATCACAAAAGCACCACAGTGAAGTCAGTGGGCCAGCAACATTTCCATACCCACAGAATTAGAGCGAACGTTCACATGAACGACAAAAGACACACAAAGAAATAATGGTTCCGAGTACGAGATCAGGTCCTCAACAACTCCAACTGAACAAAACTGACACTGCCATTCAACAACATCCCCTGGACAGTGGTAAGGCAACAAGGAACTATAGTCAAGAAGATGACGTCCCAGCAATCAGCCGAGAATTCCCCCAGGAGGTAGAGACAACCAGGGCTTTAAGTGGGCTGGGGCTAGCTGGGGCCAAGCCCCAACAGGCTCAGTAATCTTGATCTGAGGTAGGGCCCTGCCTGGGCTCACTAATCTCTCATGGCAGCCCAGCTGCTACAGGACAAGGCTTTTTTTCTAAAGCCTGAAGCTCTCCCTCAAGAGCTTCAGGCTTCTGAAAAAATGCTGTTAGTCCACAATGGTGGTGCTGCGCATTTGCGGCATCCCTTCAAGCAAGAGATGCCCATGGGCCGGCACCATCATTATGGAAGAAAGGTGAGCCCGCTGGAAACAGAGGCCTTTTTTTTCTAAAGCCTGGAGCTCCCGCTCATTCTCAGGAGTTTCAGGCTTTAGGAAAAAAGGCCTCGACTTCTAGCAGACTCACCATTTCGGCCTTAATGGTGACGCTGCCCCTACCCAACCTGGTGAGGCCAGGACCACCATTAAGGCTGAATAGGTGAGGCGCTGTCCCCTGCCAGGCAAGTCGTTAGCAAATAAATGCAGAGATCAGCACCCTCTCCTCCACGGGGGAGAGGGTGCTGATCTCTGCAAAAGGCTGCCTGGCGGGGTGCCTGTAGCCCATTGAGCAGGGGCTTGTCAAGGGAGTGCGGCCTAACGAGCCGTCAGGAGACCCCCCGCCATTAGGCCATGCCCCCTTCATGAGTCCTTGCTCAATTTGCAGTGCCACTTAAGGCACTGTAGACAACCCACTCAAAAGGTCCAGAAGAAGCGCCAGAACAACAAGATCCAGAAAGAGTCGAAACTGGGGTGGAAAACAGCCCAACCAAGTTGACAGCCCGACACTATGACAGGTACCACCTGAGGGCAGCACCTGGCCCACCAGGAAGACTCAGACACTATGTATTTTAGAAGAGAGAAATGTATTTGAGGACGCTGATAATTGTATTTGTGGCGTTCATGGAAAAAAGAGAGAGATGTTATGGTCTAACCTCTGCACCGCACACATCACTGTGCAGTGACGGTAAATAAAGTTTGCGTTCTCCGGGTCATTGCAGAGCACGCTACGAAAGTGCAAGGTTGTCCTGAGTCTTTCTTTTCCCAACACTGTACCTCCAACGAGCCTAGACCGGAGCACGGGGTTGCCACAGTGCCACGATCCACGCTGCACTACAAGAGACATAACATACGAATTGCTAGCCATTGAAGTGCAAAATTATTCTGAGAACATGATTGTCAAAGAAAACCTTGAATGTATAAGCAATAGGGCAGGCTGCACACCTAGTGTCTTATTAGTTTAGAAAAGGTTTACACTTATTCAATGGATTTAAGGGTGCTATGAAAAAACATTCAACTCTGGCACAAGGAGTTGCTAATAACATGAAAAGAAAACACAGTGTCCTTCAGTGACGGGCACTCCTGTCCCCTGCACATCGTTCTTACTGTTACTAAGAACAGTCAGAATTAAAAAAAAAACTTGATATAAATTGTTATAACCAATATTTTACAAAATTTTAAGAGACAAAACATTCACCATTCAATATTTTATTTATAATAGGCTTTTGAACAACAAAACAAAAGTAAAAATAACTGCTCAACACGTTTCGGATCATTCCCTTCATCAGAAGTGAAATAATATTGATCCCTAAAGTTCTTCAATTTTCAATAGTTTATCTAAAGAATAATTGAAAAATGTAATCAGTTTCACCTCATTTAGATGTAATGATCATTATATCCCAAATCTCACATAGAGAAAAATTGTTAATCACTTGGCTTACTCATACCCTGCGTCTTCTCAAAATAGATCTCCACTATCCAGTAATTACAACGGAGAAAAAAGAGACTGAATTAAAGACGGAAACATTTACAACTGAACCACTTATAAACATGGTTTAATTAACACAGCCACTAAGCCAAGGGTTCCCAACCTTTTGTGGGCAATGAGCAATATTTGCTTATCAAATGAAATGGTGAGCAACAGCCGTACTGCGACGGAACATACTGTCTTTCAGGTGGTGGCAAAATTATTGCAACCCAAATTGCAATGGTAGCAAATGGGATTTTACAAATGGAACATTTTAATGTGAAGCAATTTAATAGTAATTTGAGGTCCAAATCTAGGCCAAGCGATTTTGCAACAGTTATTAACTGAATTTGAGATTAAGCTGATCTTTTGAAGAAGTACAAGTGGCAAATTAAGCATTTGTAATCACAAAAGACAATTAAAACTGGTCAATACATATAGAATTTAAAGGGTTCTTTACTGGGGCTTAAGGGTTATTGTCCAAGAAATATTTAGGAAACAGTGGCAAATGATGCATGTGTAATCAAGTTAGGCCAGTCATTTTGGTCAAATAGTGGAGCGTTCAAATACCACCGTTCAGAGCGGTTTGGTAGTTCCACCTTTGCTATTTTGAGAAACGTATCAGCATTTTCACTAGAGATTATTAAGAAGAAATTAATTCGCATATGCAATGTATTCAATCATGGACAATTTGGTAAGCCCCTTACTTATTTGTGCATTATCTAAGTGCCATATGGGCAAAGTATCAGATGAGTTTTTTCACAGGAACACTGCAATGAGAAGTGGCGGCAAGTGAGTTTTTGAATTGGGGAGGAATAAATATTTGCTCCAAATATGTGGGTGTTACCGAGCATAGAGAGGGAGTCCGAAACAACCAACAGGTGGTTAGGGTGGTTTGTCCACTCCAAGAACATTTTAAAAATAATGGGTTAAATGGTGCATTTTACAGCACGTTTCTTTGCGAAATTGGGTAAAAAGCAACATAGTTTATACTCTGGTTTTGTATGAAGTACATGAATAAGCCCAATAGATGCAAGTCCCCAACAGTGCACAGGAACATTTTCCAACACGTTTGCATGATGCCTTCACGGATAACATAATGCCAGTATAATAACCCTCTTCAAGCTGGCTCTTCCCATACATGTCCATGCAGGCTGCACCAATATATGCCATTGTTACCATATCAGAACTCCCAGCTAGGAAAGAAATTCCATGCCACACAAAGAGGTATATCCAGACTGGCTGTAACAAAGTAGGCCAGTTTAGCCACGTAATCACTTATGCTTGCTTTTTATCCATGAGACCCAGTACAAAAACACCATGCCACACTTAGAAATGTATGACCAAACAGGCACTACCAATGTAGGGCAGTCTAGCCACCTAATAATACTTAGTACGTTTGATTTTACCCTTGATGACTAGTATAAAAGTGAATGTAGACTGGCAGCACCAATTTATGCCAGACAAGCCATGTAATAACACTTATCATGTTTGGTTTACCCCTGATACACCCTTAAGAATCGTTATTGTGCATCAAGGGTAAAGCAAAAAACAATTCCATGCCCCCAGCACCCCCAAACCTAAATTTGGTGGTTCTCCCCTTCATACATGCAGACACACATGCTCTCATACACACGCATTCATACAACATACACTCTCTCATTCACCCGCGAATTCAGACATCATTCAAACAACTCCTTCCTTGCATGCATCCATACATAAAAACAAGCACTCAAACATGCTCCCGCACATACATACATTTAAATATATTTCATATACAAAGTTACCTTCACTCACACAAACACAACATGCACCAGCACGGAGGACCGGATAGCACGTCCCTCTCCTCTGTAGCGTGATCATGCTGACTGATAGGAGAGGACTCAGTCAGTGTGTGTTTGCTGTTAGTGCAATAATGAGAGGCGGCAGAGCCAGACTTCCAACAACCCACCCTCCTTTCATTCTTGCAAGCTCCATTTGTTGGGGAGCATATGGGCTCTGCAATACAACCAAATAAAATATACAGCGGGGGAAACACCTCTGCTCATAAGCAGGCTGCACAGGCCCCAGTCCAAATAAAGTTCACTGGTGCACTGTGCTACCTGCCAGTTAAGCAAGGGGAATCATAGTGAGGAGCGGACACTGGCAATGAGTATGGAATTTATTTAATGAATATGCATGATTGCATCAAACACAAATCTTGCCTGTACAAATTAGGCATATGCAAACGATTCAAGATTGGAAAGTTGGTCATGCATGCCAAATATTGTTCAATAATCCACATTTTATCTGTTCTTAAGAATAGAAAAGACAACTCCTCACCAGGCACCAAGATAGACACGTGTGTCACTATTTTTGCCAATCCAGATCCAAATCAGAGCACTTTATTCAGAAGCAGAAGGTTTGCTGACTGTACCAAAGGCAGGTACATACAATGGAGTGGCAGCTCCTTTTCAGTACAAGCAACCAAACTGTGGAAGCATCTACCCACTCAAACAAGAGTTTTGTCATGATATCAAAACACTTGTATTTCAATACTAATTAGATTGGTATGTGTATCTGGTTTGAGTCTTTTTTTTTTGCAGTGCCAAGATGCCTTTGCAAAGTGCACGGTGGCTCTGTGAAAACCAATTATCATACAACCAGCATACAATTTCATTGCAGTATGGAACATTTCTAACAAATGTTGTGAATGATGGGTGCAAACCGAACTTCCGTGTACAAAAATGCCAATTGGAACTTGTGTAATTTTCACTCATTTGTCCATTATGCACCTGCCCAGCTTCTGTTAGCATCTCCACTTCCCCAAAACATGGTACGGAAAGGAGAGGCCCAGTTGGTTACAGTGCTTCCTGGACAAATAAAGTACCTTCTCCAGCCAGTGCTCCTGTTCCAAGTCATGTAGTGATGGTGGAGGGGCCAATATAGGCAGGCCTTGTAAAGGCAGGTTAAATGGATGGTTTTACTGATGATTACAGCAGCAGGAGCATTGTTCCTCCCTGCCTTAATATGTTGGCCTAGGTTTGGCACCCGGGTTCAACTGATTGTCCACCTCATTGGGTCAATGCAAACTGCACACCCAAATGGCCCAGGCAATGTGGGTGCAGCAGGAGGTGGTTATGCCTTCTGATTTTAATAGTTAGATCTTCATGCGGCTGTCCTTATCTACAGCGTCAACATTCACTTCATGAGCTTCCTACCATGCTCCCTGTGCTATGCAAACCCATTTGCCACCCATCCCCTGCCCTTAAGCCTACCTTGATGCCTCCGCAACATGGAATATATCATGCTTTTGCTAGCATCCTCTTTCCTAGTTCATCACACACTGACATTCTTCTCACATTACTGTGGCCCCTCGTCATTCTTAGCCTCTATACAGCAGCCCAGAACAACTGGTGAGGAACATTTTAGGGTGCTGTGAGCAACATGTTGCTCCCGAGCTACAAGTTGGGAATCACTGCACTAAGGAGATGTAGTTTGTCCTATGAGAGTAGACATACACGTGTAATCTTGCACTTAGTGCTGGAGGTCAGCCAGGTGCCCTACTAGCCAAAAAGCCCTCAATACTGCCAACAGCAATGCCAGTGCCAGAAATGACGGAAAATCCCCCTATCGGACTCCATGAATGGGGATTTACACTGTACCGCCTGCACTCTTAATCCGCCGGACCGGGTGCAGGTAAAGGTGAGTACCAAATGCTGGTAACCTGCCGGCTGTACCGCCAGGATTCCGGCATACTCGGCATGAGGCCCTAATTGGAGGGTAGGATTGCGAGTCAAGAGTTGAAGAGGCAGACCGGGTCACACCCTGCAACCTGAGGAACTGCTGATGAATATTGCATTACTGTGCACGTTTGTGCAGTTCAAATATGTTACCACGCTGCTCCGCGTTTTGTGTACACACCTGTGGAAATGAGAGAAGTATGTGGAAATCTATATATCTCTGCCCGCAGACTGAGTTTGAAGTGTGTAATTGTCGGCATGTTGTTCTACGATTCTGCCGCTCTGCTCCCCGTGAGCCCGCGCTTGAGTTTTTTGAAAAACATGTGTACTCACTTATGAGAACTTGGCACGGTCAGCGCAGCCTGTTTGCTTTGTTTAGATTTCTTCACAACTAAGTGTTTGTATGGGTGAAAATTCTTCAGTTTTAATTCTCTGGTGGATTCCAAGGTGCTTTGTAATGAAAGCAAAATGTGCTTGTGCGAGCTTTAAACTGCGTGTATGTGACTTATATTAGTTACACATCCATGCATTCATTCTGAGGGTGTTCTAAGGTCTGGGGGTAGAAGGAGACATAGGAGTGTTCCTTTTAGCATCCAACCTCTCAACATTCCCAGATTCTTCTTAAGGTGAAGCGTTTCTTGTGATACAGACGAGAACAGTCAGTGAGTGATTGAGTGAATCAATGAATGAGTGTGCCAGCCAGTGATTGAGTGAATGAGCATGTGAGTGCTTGAAAATGTAAGTCAGTGAGAGAGTCTCACAGTGAGAGACTGAATACTAGTGTAAGTGAGTCCGTGATTGTTTGTGCGAGTGAGTGAGCATGTGACTTTGAGTGAATAAGTGAGTTAATCAGTAAGTCAACGAGTGAGTGTTTGAGTCAGTCAGCAAGGGATTGAATGAGAGTGTGAGGGTGAGTGAGTGAATTAGTGAGTGAGTGTGGCAATTTACTGAGCACACACCACAGAAGGCACCATGGCAGTGAGAGGTCTGCCCAAAGCAAGGGGCCAGCTAGAGAAGAGATGAGATTGCAGGAGGTTATGGAGCAAGGGTGCCCCCTCTACGGCTCTGAGTGTGACCGGTAAAGCATTCCAAAGTCAGAACTTCATGCGTGTCGCCAAAGGTGCAGAGTTGTGCTGCATTGTTAGTTAGGCGATTTTGTGATTGGGAGCAAAGATCACTAGAAGGCAGAAAAGGTGACACAGCAACCAGGAAGTATTTCCGGGTCATACGGAGAAGCGTCCAATGAAGGAGTTTGTAAATTTTACCCTTCGAGAAAGAGGGAGTTGGCGCCACATTTGGTGCACGCTCTGCTCCACTAAGATTGAACAATATGTGAACAGCCAGACTATGACCCGTTGCCTGGATGTGAAATTGAGATGGGCGAAGACCTACTTTCAAGGAATTTGCGGAGCCAATGCATGGCATGACAAAAGCACTAACACAAACAGGGTGGAAGTTGACTTTGATGAAAGGGAAAAGGGGCATGAAAGCCGAAATTGGGCAGTATTAGATTGTACAGTAATTGGTATCTATAGCTGCACTTTAATAACAGAGGCACAGCAATGAAGTTTAGGCGCTGAACTGGCTCTGCACATAAAACAATAAAGCCAAAGGAAGACATAAGATGGGGGGAATCCTAGTAGGCTGAAGCCATGGGAAAAGCATCCATCTTACCCTGCTTACCCTGAAAGTGCGTGATGACATCCAGGCCTTGATGAGGAAAAGCTACCGTTCCAGTTCCTGAACGCTGTTAGGCGGGCCTATTAGGAGAACGTACAGCTGCGTGTCATCAGCATCATGGAAGAAGATAGTCGTAGGGAGCACTCAAGACATCTCGTAACCTGCTGGACCTGCTGGACAGGGAGGAGAAATGGACCAGGAAAATGTGATGAGAAGGATCCTTTGGAAATTTGATGAACCACATCAGCCTGGAATCTGATCCCACTGGCATGGGTAGGAAGGTAGATAGGAGTAGGCTACGATGCACAGTGTCAAAGGCTGCTGACCAATCTAAAGGCTAGGAGTGGGACTCAGGCCGGTTCCCTATCTGCTGCTGCTAGCTTAACACTGCATGATGCCCAGAAGACCGGTGTCCAACCCATATCCCAGAAGAAAGCTGGAAGGAAACCGATCAATTTCATGGCTAGTTTACAATGTCTTCGCCTCTGGCTATTCTAAAAATAAGGAATGCAGAGGGACGTCTGCAGAAATGCAATAGCTGCCGGTGCCTGAAAATTAAGCAAGGGTCTTCAGTGATCAAGAAAGTGACACACCCAGGTCATAAGCAGGAATCAGTGCGGCAATGCATGTTTTGATGATGCTCGTGGAAGGAAGGTGCCAGTATTAGAGGATGCTCCTCGAATTGCAGACCGCAGCAGTGCACATACTTCTGAATATGAAGTGAGAGGCCACACTACCTCTGTTCTTAGTACATTGCACCCCCAGTCTCAACCTTGATACATTTCAAAGCTCAGCTCAAAGCAAATTAGACCCTTCATAACACCTACCCAAAATCCTCAATGATAAATTAATTCAGTGCCATCCAGTTTGTAACCCGTATTGAGCTAGAATCCTGCAATTTAGCATTTCTTCTTTGTGTAACTTGTGCCTCGGTGGCTGGGCCCTTTTCTGTCCAGCGAGCTAAGTTGCTTATACACACTTACTCAGTCCATCCCAGCCTTTGGAGAACTTGTTTTTTTAGTGTTAATGGATATTAAGGACCTGGCTCTTCCCTTAATTGATAGTTTTGAAGTTTGAGTTGGATCTGGAAAAAAAACATGGCTTTTGGTTCTTGGTTCACTGGAGATTCCTGGTCCGATGCTGGCCTTTCGTGGACAATATTGGGCAACACTGAGTGAAGTGGGCTGGTGATATTATAGGTCCTGGCTGCTTTAATTGGAGGGGGTGACCGGGTGGCACTGAGACAAGTGTGCTGGTGGCATTCACACGGGTGAGATGGTAGCACTGAGGTTAGTGAGCAGGTTGCATCGAGGTGGTAAACAGATGCCCCTGAAGGAGCACAACAGTGAGCTGTTTCGGGGAAGGGAGCAAGTCAATTTCATCTAGTGGGGCGTGATGGCTGCATGCAGTGGAGTTGGTGGTGCTGGTAAGTGTAGTGAGAAGTTACATTGAAGGGTCAAGTCCAGTTGGTGGTGCGCAGGAGAGTGAACTGGTTACATTGCAGCGAGTCGACTGCTTGCACTGAGGGAGGCGGGCTGGTGTTGTGAGGTGTTATCCCTAAGGTGTTGTCTCAGTGAACTAAGAGTGTGGATGGAGGTTGAGAGTTAGGGATGGAGTGAGTAAAGAGGATTAGCAGCAGACACGAACTAAAAGGCTTGCTTTCCACTTTTAACAGGATGCTTGTCGGTGCTCCCTGGGACGGGACACGAGAGGACAGGAAGGGTGACGTGTACAAATGCATTGTGGGAGCAGAGAAGAACTTGTCATGTGCCAAAGTCAACCTAGGTAAGAAATAACCGTGGCCTCTGCTTCCAATAGACTTTTGTCTGGCTAGTGTTAAATATTTGGAGGGTCAAGTAGCAACTTGCAACTCCCAAAGCACATACTTACTCTCTCATTCATTTTCATTGTTTATTTTAACTCTAAATTTAGGGGAGCGTGCCCTGCAGAACGTCTCGAAAGAAATCAAAAACATGCACTTTGGAATGACGTTGATGGCCAACAAAGAAGACGGTTTTGTGGTGAGTAACTTGGCTGCCAGCGGTGTGGCAATGAGTAGGCCCTTAAAGAACGCTGGCCTGGAGGGCATGGGGCTGCACTTGAAAGGAAAGAAGGATTGCCGCCATGTTTCCTTTAAAGTGCAGGGCTGTGGATGATGTGGGTCAGTCCCTGGCCCGGAAATGACGTCACGTATTAGTAAAGCTTGTGGCTTGAGGAGAAAGGGCTGGATGGGGAAACGTACACATCCGCTTCCTCACCTATGCCACGCACACCCACACACACGATTCCAGTAATAGATAACATTAACAACCCGTGCCACTCCGTTTGCATAGGTCGCCACTGCAAATAGCATAGTATACTGGTGCTTGAATAACAACGGTAGGAGGGGCGACTTGGCCATGCAAGGATACGAACTAGGGACCTACAAACTGCCCTCGAATCCCTTTACCTGGTCTTTTTTAGGGGTTGCGGCGCCGGCGTGTACCCCAATACATTGAAAATGAAGATGCCTTGAATTGGCCAACTTTTGTTTTACTCCCTAAACCCTGAAGAAACAAGAGAAAGAACACATGCAGTTCTCCCCTGGCCAGTTTTAGCTCTACCCCCGGACACCTTCGGGCTTCACAGCGCCCTCGTTCTCTAGAACGTGCAATTTGAAAGCCCTGTGACCATGCCACGGTTGGCTTCTGGCACTGCACCAACTTTTTCTCTTAGCAGTGAATACTTAGAGATTAAAAAAAAAACTCCTGGCATCTCTGCATATGCCACATTGGCGCAGCTTGACTGCTCCGTAAACTGCGGGTGTCCGCCTGTGATGTTTAAGGGCTTGCCACCTGGCCTACTCCTTCTAGCTCTCTCCACGGGTATTTATTTATTTTATTTTATTTTTTTTGGTTATTTATATGGTGCTTATACAACAAGCTTTTAGTCACTTCGTTACAAATTTAGTTATTCCTGGGTCTAAGTCCCTGTAAATAAATTGCTGGCCCTGTATGTGAGTATCTTTTTATTTATTTATTTATTTATTTTACATTTATAAAGCGCTCACACAGTGCAGGCATCGAGGCGCTGTTACAGGAATTGTTAGTTTTTCTTAGTTGTGTAATTGTGTTTTTTCTTTGTCTTAGTTACGTATTTATAATGCGCTTAAACACTCAGAGGTTTCTAAGCGCGGACCGGGGATCGAACCTGTTGTTGCTTTGTGTCGTCTTGCTTCCAAGACGTGCACGCTGCCGCTGTGCTATCCTCCAGAGTGCGTGACACATCCATCCCTAGAATAGCGAGCACTCTCTCACTACTTTCCGGTGATAATAAAGAAGGAAACCGACCATCAACTAATGTGCACCTATTAGATTTGCTGCAGGAAAGTAGTGAGAGAGTTGAGGGCCAGTGTCTCTACATCCCCTAGTAGGCGGCACAGCATCGCTATTCTAGGGATGGATGTGTCACGCACTCGGGGACACGAGATACTCACATACAGGGCCAGCAATTTATTTACAGGGACTCAGACCCAGGAATAACTAAATTTGTAACGAAGTAACTACTGTCTGTTTTGTGTTAAATCGACTGGGGCGTAGTCAAGTAGTGGAAGCCCTTTGACTTCTACTGTCAATAGCTTATACAACAAGCACCATAAAGCAAAAGGGAAGGGAACAACGGAGCAAATACACAATTATTATATTTGTTGTTTTTTTTAATAACAAAATACGAAGAGGTTTCTAAGCACACCCCTGGGATCTGAATCTGTGTTGTTCTGTGTCGTCTGGCTTCCAAGACGAGCGTGTTGCCACCGAGCTATATACTAACCGTGCCATTGAAATTGGCAATGAATAAATAAGAAAACCAACAGTGGTCCTACTAGAACTTGTGACATTCAGACCATGCAAGTCCAGAGAAAAAGAAGGGGGTTTCGGGGTGTAAGTGCTAAAGAGTCCCACAAGGGGAGAGAGGGGGAGTGCCAGAGGTGCCTGTTGGGGAGGCAACAGGTAAGTGCATGGACAGCGGCATCCCAAGCCAAGAGGGAGGCCTGACGCCCCTCAAGTAAGTGCAGTATCCATCTGCTTCCTTTCTTCATTACTCTTCCACAGCTGGCAATAGTTACTGGTCATCCAGAAATCATCAGAGTAACGGGACGGGGTGAAAATGTTAGTCTCACCCTTAATAAGGGAACTGTATTCACTCCCAGTCAGAGTATAGCTACAGTTGAAGGCCCTCTCTGTCTGACGCACAAGTGGGTTCATGGCAGTACCCTAGGATGTTATCGAGATATCGACACAAAGTACATTTAAAGACAGTGGGCCTCATTAGGACCCTGGCGGTAGCTGTGCCCTTATTAAGGGCACGGCTGCCGCTGGTAATGATTTTTTGCTGGGGCCCAGAAAAGGGCAATAACCGGGTCATGCCGAACTTAGCGGACCCGGTTATTGCCCTTTTTTGGCCTCCTGAAAAAACCATTCCCCATTCCCATTCGAGCCCCATAGGGCTCAGTGGGAATGGGGAGGATGCTAACAACGGGCCCGTTAATGACAGACCCGTTGTTAGCATCCTGGACTGCTAGTGGGACCCGCTAAGGGTGCCTGGTCTGACCAGGCGTTCCTTAGCGGGTCTCGCAGCAGTCCTCGTAATAGGGCAACCCGTAATGAACGGTGCCGGTCCCGTACCGGCACCGTTCATTACCTGGCCGCCTGCCTCCTAATGAGGCCCAGTGAATTCAAATCGGAGTCAGTGGTTATCCTGAAAACTGGGTGCAGTTGGGGTTCTCGAAGACCTGCTTGGAGGCACACGCAGATTCCAGATTCAGAGAGAAGACAGAGACCTTGATAGATGCCCACTTGAAATCAAGCCGTGGATGTCACAAAAACACCTGCAGCTAAACAGGGGTAAAGCAGAGATCCTGCCGTGTGGCAAGAACCATATCCTACGACAATAATCCCCTGGCAACCAGAGACAAGTCCCTCCTCTATTTCGACCAAGATGATGACGATCCTGATCATCATACAGGACGAAGTTTGCCTCTTGGCTCCTCAAAAGATCATCCTACCACCTCAAGCTTCGGAGGCACATTTTCCACTCAGTGTTCCTCCCGCAGGTGACTGGATTAGTTCCCACCCACCTATGCACATAGGATCTACTTGGATGCTACAGAGTATGTGCTGTGCTGAATCCAGACTGTGTAGCACTCATAAACTGCAATCCTTCTCCCTCTGAGTGCTAGGGACCACATCTCTGTACACCTTAATGCGCTGCACGGTAGCTATTATGCAGTTGTCGCTTCACACCACACTGGTGCATGGTACCAGTACTTCGTTTTTAGAGTCAACTTAAACACTGATTCGGCTGCTAGCATAATGCTTGCTTAGGTTTCCTTGATGCAGGCCTTCGTGCAGGACGGTATAGAATCGGGAAAATAAATACTTGATGCCCCATGTTTTACCCCATATTAGTTCCAATGTGTGCGATCCCTTGATTGCACCATTTCTATACATGTTGACATCCTGTCCAAAGTCCTCAAAATGTCCTCCAATACACAAAAATACTGTGAGAAAGAGAGAGAAATTGGGGGCTGTTCATCCTCAACCTATGTCTAGCAACCAGGGACCTCAGTATCTAATGCGCCCCCCACCCCATGAAATGGCACATTGCACATTGCATGGGCCCACATTGGTATTGCAATGGGGCTGCAATGCCCGTTCTGTAAAACCGAATGCGTGCCCGCTACCTTTGTGGGCAAGCATTCTGTAGGGGACGTTCTTTCATTTGTATGGCGGCAGCCCCACATGTTGGCTGCACCTGCACACTGCCCTCCTAGCCCCATGGAGGGCATGGTCCCCTGCAAATAGCAAGTCGTTTCAGTGCCCTTGCTAATACTGTCAGTTGGGCAGACATGTGCTGATGACATTACCACATGCTGAGATGCTCCTAAGCACTGCCTTTTTAATAGGGCGCAAATCCCTGGTGTGCGCCTGGTGCACCATGTGTGTTCTTCAACAAGCTGAGCCTGAGGCAAGGAGAATCCGGCCTCAGATATCCTTAGAGGTAGAGCATCTGCTGCTTAAATGGTAAAGAGCTCTTCTTTGGCTGCCATCGGCAGTGAGATTTGGGGGGCCGGGGCAAGCAAGGGCGCAGCCCCAGCAGTCTCCGAAAACTGTTCCTGAGCTGAGGCACCCTCAGCCTTCCCACGAGCAAACACCTGGCATGATTTTAACATCAAGAGCCTGCGAGAGGACAAGAGAAATTAACATGCTATGCCTATTTTTTTTTTTTGAACGGTCTCCACATCTCCCCTTACAACCGTCCCATTCCTCCAGCAAGGTAGGATGTACTACATTGCGACTAAATGCCAATTAGTTTTCCAATTAAAGGTTCTCACGGGTTATCCGTGTATTGGTTTAGAAACTCTCAAAAAGGGAGGCTTCGAGCACGGTCTCCCTAGACGCTTGTGCCCGAGCCTGACTTTGTTGACCTTTTCAGCTGGAAAGAAAACAGGTCGTGTTAAGTTATGATGTACATTACTTACGTATCCTCGTCATGCCGCCTCGCGTGCGGCCGACGATTCCTTCGTTTTCTCCACTCAGAGGTGGGTCCTGTTTGAGAAAAAGCACAAGAACATGTTGTGTAAATGTACGTTTACTCACTCTCCTTCTTCGTCGTCCTCCGGCCCGTCCATGATTGCGTAGTCTCTCAGGAGGCTGTGGATCATCAGGCGGCAGGATTCCGTCGTCGTCTCTTTCTTCCCTACCACCAGGCGGTTTCTGGAAAATAGGAGCACATCTTTTACGCAGCACAGGATTCTCCAGCAGGCCTGGATGTCTTCCTGTGTGTGGGTCCCCGGGAACAAACCGTACATCACTGCGTCGGCATTGATGTTTGCTGTCGGGATCGTGCCCCCTAGTTCCGTGGCCAAGTCCCACATCAAGTTGCGTGCGTAGGGGCAATCCCAGAGGAGGTGGTACTCTGTCTCGTCCGCCGTGCAGCCCCGGGGGCAGTTTTTGAAGTGGTTGAGACCCCTGGCGTGCATGAACGCTCGCACCGGTAGACCTCCCTGGATGGCCATCCAGGCTACGTCTTTGTGCTTGTTCGTGAGCCGTTTCGATGCCACATTGCCCCATACGCGCTCTGCGGCCTCTGATGATAGGGTCCTGATCTGCTCGCAAACGTCCCTGTCACGAATGCTTTTGTGGATGGCCCCATTCTTCCACTGGTCCGGCGCCGCCGCCTCCAGCTGGAATTCCCGTACAAAACGCTCCGCCTCAGCGTAGTACCAGGGGGCCGTCCAGTTGTATGGGATCCTGGCGTCCCACACCACCCATCCCAGCCTCCGCCATACCGGGAGTAGGAAGAAGCGGGCCATCAGGAAACCTACGTGACTTTCATCACTGCTCCTCAGCGTGAGCCTCACGCAGTTGCAGGTGAAGAAGCCTCTCAGCATGGTGGGGATGTCCGGCACCCCCTTCCCGCCTTTGTCGTGTGTCTTGATCATGGTTGCTCTCTTCACCCTATCCATCTTGGAGTTCCAGATGAAGTAGAATACCATCCTCGTGATGGTTTTTGCGGTGGACTTCGGCACCGGCCAGACCTGTGCAAGGTACTGTAGGACCGGGAGCACGTCGTTCGCCAGAGCCAGCGTCTTCCCCTCTATGGTCAGCCTCCGCAGGCTCCATAGCCCTAGTTTTTGTTTGGCTTTCGCCACGCGCTCGTCCCATGACCTTTTCGCGGCCCCTTCGTAGCCGAACCACACACCCAGGATTTTCATGTGGACTGGTCTGATGGGGAAGGGCAGAGGGTCATACGTTGGGTCCCAGTCTCCGAAGAGCATGGCCTCTGACTTGGTGCAGTTTATCTTGGCCCCTGACGCCTTGCCGAAGTCCTCGCAGGTCCTTACAAGGGCCTTGACCGAGCACCCGTCTGTGCAGAAGACGGTAACGTCGTCCATGTACAGGGAGCACTTCACTTCCCCCTTGCCTTCGCTTCCTGGCACTTTCACCCCTCGTATGTCCTTGTTTTGCCGGATGTGTTCCGCCAGGAGCTCGATGACGCAGACGAACAGCAAGGGTGAGAGTGGGCAGCCCTGTCTGACACAACCGACTCCACCGGGAAGGAGTCCGACTTCCACCCGTTTACCATTGCGCTGCTGAAGATGTCTCGGTACATGGTCCGCACCATGTCACAGAAGAAGTCTCCCAGACCCATCGCTCGCAGGGCACGGTCCATGAACTCGTGGGACACTCTATCGAAAGCCTTTTCCTGATCGAGGCTTACCAGGGCCGCTCGGACCCTGCGGTCCCTGACGTACTCGATCGTGTCTCTGACCAGGGCCAAGCTGTCCGCTATCTGGCGCCCTGGTATCCTGCATGACTGGTCCGGGTGGACTAGCTTCCCGATTACCTTCTTGAGCCGGTTTGCCATCACTTTTGGCAGGATCTTGTAGTCCACGTTTTATGCAATACATACATGCAGGAAATCAGTCTGCTTGTTAGAACAGAACAGAACGGCCATCACCTGACGAGTGTATACTGTCACTTTACTGGTAGAGTGTTATCAGAGTGTTATCATAAGTGAAATAAGCAGAAAGGTCAGTGTGTATTATGTGCCCAGAAGGGTTGCAGGCTTGCATCTCTGTCACAGAAACGTCCTCCATAAAAAATTGTGTATGTTCTTATGTTCCCAGAATGCTCTTTGGTTTTATGCAAAGCACCATTGGTGCTCTTTGTCCTGCTCCCCTTTCTCATGGGCGCTCTCATTGGAAGATTTCAGGACTGCCTGAAGATACTTGGGGGCTCCTGTTGCCCGCCTTACCCAACATGTTGTATGGTGTATTGATTTTAATGGAGATGCTTCCTAATACAAACTCTAGTGAGTGATTTCTCTGTGTTTATCATTGAGAGTGCATAACATGAGCCCCACCTTGAACTTCATTATTCCCCAAGCACAATCTGTAACCCATACCAAAGAGTTGAACTCAGGGCAAAACATGTCAGGCATAAGTTAACATCTTGAGGTCTGTCTTTGGTCAGAAAAGAAATCCTTTAAAGTAGTGCAGCCTTTCGTTTGAGACGACTTATGTCTCCCTGGGAAATATGTGCATACTCAGGACTTTAAGTGGGTTGGGGCTAGCTGGGGCAGAGCCCCAGCAGTCTCTGAAAAATCTTCTTGAGGCGGGTCGCTGCCTGGGCTCCCAAAAGTCTCCTGCTAACTCCAGCCTCAGAGGCTGCTAGAAGCTAAGGCCTTTCTATATATAGCCTGAATCTCTCCCTCTTGTGCGCAAGGGGTTAAGGCTTTAAAGAAAGGCCTTGGCTTCTTTATTGGTGGTTCTGACATATCGCCACCCATCCCTTTCTCTAAGAGATGCAGCTATCAACCGTGTGTGATCGCTGCATCTCTTAGTTAAAGGGATGCCTATTTATAGTCGGTGCACCACTAGGAGAAGCAGCGACCATCCCAGGGTGATCGCTGCATCTCTTAGTTAAAGTGATTCTTAGTGAGGATGTGCCACCAATAAGGAAGAAAAGGTGTTGCTCCGACTCCCTGCAGGTATCCCATTAACTAAGAGATGCAAGGATCATCAGGCATTGGGTGATGATCACTGCAAAGGGAGACCTGGCGGAGTTTCGGCGGCACTTACCTAAGCTGCTGGCCACCCGTTAGGCCACGCCCCAAAAGTCTTGGTGTGGCTAAACTGCACTGGATGGGCCAAAATCAAGTGTTTTTCAGGGATCACTCAGACGGGCACATGAAGGATAGAGAGGCTGCACACACCTCGCCAGGCTGGAGGCAACTGCCTGTATGCACTCTGTCCATAGGTCCAAAAGTTGGGCAGAAGGGCAGCTGTATCTCCAGCCAAATCTACAATGCAAAGAGTGTTACTGCAGTTCCCATTTGTGGCAATGGGCACTGTGCTATTGCCCTTACAAAATAGTGACAAATGGGCAGATGTCTGTATCTTTACAGGTTTTTCTGGCTCTTTGAGCCACATCAGATACTGCAAATGATTTCTCCATACTGTCCCACACTCCTTGTTTATTTGTGCCACCCCTTCTTCTGAGAACCCCCTCATTCCTCCAGCACTGCAACTCTTCGCCCCTTGCTCCCATCGATTTTTAGAAAAAATAGCTCCTTCCAAGATCAATTAGACTCTGAGTACACCTAATATTTTTGTGCTCTGCCCGCTCAGCCATCAAACAATTACCGTCACTTGGTATGATTGATGCTGTAATTGACGGCCCTTTAAACTGCCCTCGAACCCTGCGCAGGGCTAAGTGCACTAGACATAGAACATCTGCTACATCTATCTCACTCAGGGTAAACACCCTAGCAACACCAGAATCATGGGGGATGAGACAGCAGATGTAGCAATATCCTACGGATCTCTCTCCCTCCACCTTCCTCATATGGCCATACCATATATTGTCAACTGCAAAACCATGTGCATTCATTAAGGGATTTAACTTACCAATATTGAAAAAATCATTATCAACATTTCTTCTTCCTCTTAGCATTTTCTCCTCAGGCTTCATAAGATTAGACAATTTTGAGTTGTCTGTACTGTTTGTCATCACACAAAAACATTTCTTCTTACACAGTTTACAACCTTAAACATTCCTTTTCTTATACAAAGATCATTTAAACTCCAGATCTCCATTTGCACTCCCATTCGCACTGAAACGAACAGTGAATCCCTAGGGTGTACCTAACTTCTATGCCTGCTCCTGATCCTATGCAGGTGGAGAGCTGCCGATATCCCTTTGAGTGTCTTTCAGGTGGATCCAACTCGTAGTGCCCTCCACCTTCATGGCAGTCGGATTCGCATTGAACACTGTATGTGCCCCATGGAAACGCTGCTCGTTCCAGTGGCTCACAAATGTGTGAATGTAGACTCTGTCCACGGGGAGAAGCTGTATTTTGTGCTGATCATCCGTAGCCTCGATGCTTCCTCCTGTTGTCTGTTGGTGAGAAGACACAACCTGTGATGATGTAATCTTAACACTTTTCTTTAATGCTGTAAGATACTCTTTAAACTCCTCTCCTAAGACTGATTTGGTCTTGCGTGCATTTTATGTCATAGGTGTAGGTGAAAAAGGTATATGTAGCCTATGCCCAGTCATGATTTCGTGAGAGCTCAAATGTTAGACCTTCCTGGCTGATTATGTATGTAAAATAGAGCTAGTGGGAGGCAAACGAACCATGATTTATTTAACTCTGCCCACAATTTGGCTAACCTGGCCTTAAGAACCCCATTAAGCCTCTCCATGAACCTCTTGGCATGTGGGTGGTACATTGAGAACAAGCAATGCTTTATTCCTAGCAGCAAAGAGATTTCTGCAAACAAGGCATAAAGAAGTGGGCTCCGTTGTCGGATTTTAGAATTTCACAAATTCACCACTTTGGAAAGATCTCATTCACCAGAAATCTTGCCGCCAATTTAGCATCAGGGCGTACACAGGGAACAACCTCAAGCCACTGGAAGAATGGACAAGCCACCACAATAAGATATTTTAAATTGCTTCACCCCGTTATGTCCACAATATCAAGACCCCCCCACCGACCTCATGGCATTTCCAGGATTGAACTCCTTGCACACTACACAATTCCCTACGAATCTACTTACCTGTTCTTGTAAATTTGGGTAAAGCAATCCTCCTGGAGCTCTGCTGTGATTTGCCATTGAGAAGTATGTGACAGGAAATGTAGTTGCTCTAGCACCAAAAGAAGCAGCTCTACAGACATTACTACTTCCCTGTCACTTCCTGTCTCCAAAGCAAATCTGTGGGTGAGAGAACACATCCTCTCTTTTTCCAGAAGTCCTGTTCTTCTCTAGGGGCTTTCCCTTGTATTTCTATTATCTGGGGCTGCAGTCTATGGGCTGGCAACTGTACCAATTGGGACACAGTTTCCTTTTTCTGGGAATCTGTAATAGGAGAATACACTGCTTTGCTTGCTTCCTCTTCTGCGGCATCATTTCTGAGAGTTTTTGAATTAGTGTGGTTAGTATGGGCAGTGCTCTTCACTAGACCTATCTCTGCTGGCGAGGTTAACACTTCAATCTGCCAGTATAGTAGCGCAGCATACTGGTCAGGGGACCCATCAGACCTCCTAAATCCTCTTCTCTCCCATCTTGATAACCTAGAATGGACAGTGGAAGTGACATATGCAGAGTCAGAATAAACAGTGACTGTCTTCCCCTTACACATTTGTAGCACCTCTATAAGTGCCCCCAGTTCCTCCGTGTGTGCAAAGTAATGAGTAGGCAACCGTCTCTTCAGTCTGAACCGGTACTCCCCATCCACGAAACCCATGATAGCTGTGCCTGTATGCCTCTCACCCATCTCTTGGTTGATGGTCGAAGACCAATCAACAAAAATCACATCAACCCCTCCAGGGTATCCTCTTTCACATGATCCCTCTCTTCCTCTTCTCCCTCATATGTGGTACAATTGTGAACAATATCCTGCACCGGCTCTGCTACAAATGTCGCTGCATTTGCTAGGTGACATCACACAGGATGAATTGATGAATTTGATAAGATGACCTCATACTCTGACACTCTCTGAGGCATCAATGTAGATTCAGATTTTTCTAAAATTGCAAAGACTGCACACTCTATGTACAATGTCACTGAGCAACCCATAGTAATAAATGAAGACTCTTGAATTGCAAAAGCTGCTGCCACCAGAGCTTGTTCACAAGGGAACTGTCCCTGCATCACTAGGTCTAGGAGTCCACTGTAATACGCCAAAGGGTTGTCACCTATCGATGTTTGCTGGGACAGAACCGCTGTCATCACCTGCCGATTTGAATGGGAAAACAGAAAGAATGGCTTCTTGTAATTTGGGGTCACCAGGACCGAAGCATTGCTGATCACAGCCTTGAGTTCCCAAAAGCAAGTCCCCATTTTCTCAGGCCACTCTATCTGGCTTTTCACCTTCTGTGCTTGCTTTAGACATTGCAATGAGGGACTCATATAACTAGAGTAATCAAAAATCAACGATCTACAATAGTTACAGAGCCCCAAAAACTGCTGTATTTGTTTCACTGTGACTGGCCTAGGCGTATTTTGAACTGCAGTGGCTCTCTGTGGCATTACCTTCGTTCCTGCAGGTGATATTACTTGCCCCAAGAAAATTACCTTTGTCTGACAGTATTGCAATTTTTCTTTGTCCACTTTGTACCCCTTCTCCATGAGGAGGGTGAGGAGCGTTATTGAGTCTCCTCAACACTGCTCGTCTGAAGTGCTGCAGACTTATAAATCATCCACATACTGAATTAAGGTACTGGATTCATGTAAATTCCCCACCCCAAATCCATCTGAACCACCCTGTTAAAAATACTCTGAGATTCGCAGTACCCCAGGGCATCTTTGTGTGTTCGACTCTCTGACCATGATACATAACTGCCATGAGGTACTGAGAATCGGGGTGTAAGGTAACAGAGAAAAATTCATTTTTTAAATCAATTACTTTGAAGTGGGTCGACCCAGTAGGGATGATACAGAGAATGGAGGCAGGATTCTGTACCACAGGAAATTCCACCTCAACAATATTATTGAGGAAGCACACATCCTGGACCATTCTTCACCTTCTTCACACGATAAATAGCCGTATTGAATGGGGAAACAGAGGTTTGTGTTATGCCTTGCTTTAGCAATGCCATAATGGTCTCCAAAAATCCCTTTGTCTGCTTCCTTGGACATGGGGTACTGCATAACCCATGGTAATATTGCACCAGGTTTAAATGTTATCCTCCCTGCTCCAACACTTTTTAGCAGCCTGACATCATGAGGATTGCTGGTCCACAAATGGTCCGGCACTTTTCTGAAATCCTTCTTCCAAAATGACAATGGCCCTCATTACAAGTATGGCGGTAAGGCAACAACGGCACCAGCATCGCTACCGGCACTCATGCTACCGTACCACCATACTAGGAGTTCTGCTCGCGGGTGCCCTTGCAGCCACCAGGTCTGACCTGGTGGCCATACTGGCACCCGCGAACAGAACATGATGTAGCACTGGTACCGTTATTAACGGTACCGGTGCTACCACCCTCCCCACTCCCATTGAGCCCTATGGCGCTCAAACGGGAATGGGGATGTACCGGGCACAGCACCCGCGAAAGGACAATTACCAGGTCCGGCTGGGCCAAAACAGCCCGGTAATTGCCCATTCGCGGGAGATAGACCCAGACCCGGATGCGAGTTTGGAGGTAGCCTTGCCAGTAAAACTGGCAAGGCTACCTCCAACCTCGTAATGAGGCCCATTTTCTTAACAATGAGCATGGCCTGTGATACTTCCCTTTGCTCTATTGCTATCTGGCAAGGCACCCCAATTTCAAAGACCATCTCTCCAGTGTCTTCGAATAATTGCTTGTCAGATGCATACCTTAGCGATAAGGCCGGATCGATGCACAGAACTGTGCGCCACTCTCTGCCTTCCTCATCGTGAGAGAACCACCCTGTTCTTCTTAATCACTGCAGCCTCTAAGAGGTAACAAAATAAAAACTCAAATGGTACTCGCCAGGCCTGATTTCTGATCCCCGGGACCCAACTCAACAAAACCATCACCCCACAGAGAAACAATGCTGTATGCATGGGAACCATCCTTACCGCAGTGTCACTACAATAGGTCTGAAAACATGCTGCTTCCATTACCGGATACAATCCTTGAGTCGAGCATACAATACTTTCCTCCATGAAGGCAATTGACATCTGCAACTTGCTCAGGATGTCCCTTCCAAAAGATTTGCTGGGGTATCTGTACAATACAACAAAGACGCTGATACATTTTGATAACCCACCTTGATATGAAGATCTTCAGTTTAAGTAACTGACATGACAGCCCCAGAGAAACCCTACGTGTCCATCGTTTTGCCTGACAAGGGGAACTCATCTTCCTTAATAAAAGACTTGGTAGCTCCTGTATCAACCATGAATGAAAACGTTTGGTCACCCACCTGCACACCTATCTGGGGTTCCTCTTCCAGATCAGTGGTAATGGACAGGACTGGACACATCAGAGATCCCTGTGGACAATCCTACTCCTGGTACATATTAGCACCTTGGAAGAAAAAGGATTTCCCCCGAAACCACTTGCTCCAGTGTAGTGCGCAACTGCTCCTTTGGGTAAAGGATTCTTGTCCCATGTCTACACTGATCTGATGCTTGTGCTGGCATGGTCGATGGGATCGAAGGACTGTGCAGCCCCAGTTGCTGGGTTCTGTTCAACCTGTGCCTGCTGCAATCGCACAGAGCCTGGGGCATTTGGCAAGGTCGGGTCCCATATCTGTTGAACTCTCATGTTAAAGTACTGTGGCCATTCATGACAATCCAGTGACACATGCCCCAACCTTCCACACGACCAACACTGAATCACATAAAATCCTCCATAATTATTTCCTGTTGGCCCATTAAACCGGGGACCCATTCCTCCGACCCCACTAAATGACCCAATCCCCGCTGGAAATCCACCTCTGACCCTCATAAACTCTCTCATTGGCCTTGTACCGGGAACATACCTGTCCACCCAACCCTGCATCATACGTGGTTCACTGTGTCCCTGTGGTCCCGGGTGATCCTGCTGTCGCTCCATAGAATTTGTAATTGCTGCCCCTTCTAAACAATTATTTGCCAATTTCTTTTGAACAAGCTTAGCCTATGCTTTTTGTGCCTGCTCTACATTCGCCCTCTGTTTTTCTTGTCTTATCTTGCAAAAATACACAATGTGTGCCTGAATTTCTGGCCAGCTCCTGGCCTCCATCCCAACTACTTTATCTAAATTGTGCTGGACTTCTTTCGGAAGTCCCTTCCTCAGCATGTGGTAAAACATTGCCACATTTTTATCCCATGCTTCTCACATTTCTGCCCTCCACATCTCCTGAAATAACTGGATGTGTGCAGCAGGATCATCATCCAATTTTATCGTCTTAGCTAAAATCGAATTGATATCAGGCGTATCAGGATACATAATCTGCAAGGCCCCCCATACCTGTGCTCGAAGATTATTAAAAGCTGCTCCATTATAGGTATTTGTATCCAACTGAACTCAAGGATACCCTGATCTCTTCCAAAGCTTGTCTAACTGCTCCCCATTAGAGCCGTGAATAAGTTCTTCAGGTCCCCTATGGCCAATATGACACCGGCAGTATACTTCTCTAATGCATACATTCACTTCCCTGCCCATGCCCCTGAGTGAAGGGAGTGTAATCATCATGTTATTCCAGGCCATGTGTGACCATGGGACATAATACGCCTTTCCCTGAACCTTCTGGAGCAAGAGGAACTGAGTTATACCTGTTTTTACTGGGGCTACACTATCTCTCCCCTGCCACTTATGACAGCCATACGAATACCCTGGCGTGTCCTATGGCTCCATTGTGTGCTTTCTATCACTCTACTGCATACACCCTCCTCTCCTTGCTCAACTTCCCATTCCTCTCCTTCTGCATCATCTACTATGGCTACTACATCCCCTAACCCTTTTACAGGCATGGAAGCATAATCAGCACTACCATAAGGTGCCACGTCCCATTCTCCCAGCTCAGCCTCTGTACCCATAGCAGCATCCGTGTTCTCCATGTCCACATCAACCGTTCTGATAATGAGCTGTCCAATCTAACAAGAACCTTCCCATGTCTACAACTTCCTCCTTCTACGTCCCTTAACTGTCTTCTCACTTCTTCCTGATCTTCATCTCTTTGCCGCTGTAACAGCATTACCTCTTCCTCTGTTAGCCATAGTGCTTCTTTCATCTTTTCCCCTTCTTGCGCATCTACTACTCTTCACAACCCATCCTCTGTCCTCGCAGAAAGAGGCCTAACCTCTTCTTTCTCTCTCATTTTCACTCCTTCCTCCACTCTTCTAACTATCGGCATCACTTTTTCTTGCTCCACCACCCTTAATCCATCTGCTAATCTAGCAGTTGGGGGAGTTATCCCCTTCCCGCTCTCTGTTTTGAACCATGCTGCAGCCCTTCCACTTTCCTCAAAATCCCACGTCTTAGAAATCGTAACTGGTGGCGGCATTACCTGCGTCCGTCTTGGACCACTGGAGTCGCTGCCGAGGAAAATGATGGTATGAACTCACGGTCTGTGTGCCCTTCTGTGGGTGATAAAGGATAGCATCCATATGGGGTTGGTGTAGAAGAAATTCCTGCACCCTCCTTTTTTGGCCCTCCCCTCACAATTTCAACATTATGGCCCTTTCCACCTTTTTCATACATCCTCTCTAATTCCAACATATTTAACCACTTTTCTAACTTTGAACCCATGTACTTTGTAATTAAAAAAGGTATGCAGGTTATCCAATATACCTGTATCATAGGATCCCTCAATAGGCCAAGAATGTAACATTTTCCCTTGCTCTGCCGCAACCATTCCATATGATATTTTAAAATGTTCACCTTGTATCCAGGCAACACATGGCCCAAATGATTCAGCGGGGTCGCCATACTCCAACCCAAGTTATCAAAAAATAGATTCACAAAAATCTCATGCTGTACCGAACCTGTGTCATGAACAATGTTTTACCCAAGAGCTCCCATTTTACCTTTAACCAATTCCTTAGTCGCACTTCACACTGATTCATCATACTCGCCTATACCTCAATTACCTCACTTCACTATTTACTTCAATTCTACTTCTCACTCATACACAGAAGACAGCATCTTATCAAAAACCCTCACCAGCCAACAGTTAACAGATATCGCCACCACTCGAGCATAGGAGGGACACAAAGCTTTCCACTACAACACTGCTGCTCTTGCTCTCTTCATTACCAGTATGATTTTCTGTACTACAAAATCAGCTTTTCAAAGTTTTGTTTCACTACTTTGACTAACCAAGAAAATTGAGGTGAGGTGCTCTGTTCGCATGGCAAATGCAAAAGAATGTCAAGGCCTACTTCAGAAAGGTATCTACGGTTGGACTTACCCTAAAATGCCAACACACCTTCAGGTGAGGGCTCCAGACAAATAAACTAAAGGATATCAGGCCAAGCTTCAGACTGGGCCTTGCGGGGTAAGGTACCCCCTCACACCTCTAAAAGAACAATCTAGGTAAAAAATATATACAAAGGACTTACAACACATTACAGTTCAACAGCTCTTATAAAAAAACCATCCACTTTTCCAAACCCTGCAACCTCAACTAATTTCACACCCATACTCCAAGTCTACCCTTACTCAAAAGAGAAAAAAAAAGTCAGTCTTAGAAACAGCCCCTTTTTACCCCTATTTCACCCTTGCTTTACACCCCCAAACATGTACTCATGTGAACCTGAGGTGCTCCGGTGTGGTGCTTCGTCAAATTGTTCTGCACAGCTAAGCCATGGCACCATGTCTCCAGTGAGCAGATGGACCTTTAACCAATATGGCATCCGCAGACCTCTTTTTCACCATGCACGGAAGACATGCATGGTTGTGAGGTACCATTGCTGAGAGGTGTGGACAGAAGACCCCTGATGTCTTGGAATGCCTGGGCTCCTACCTTGGCTCGCCAAATGTGGGGATTGGCCTTTACCCCCTTAAATTCTAAGGACAAGTATGCTCGCCCTTTTTGCATAGACTTAATTAAAGCTCAGGAGTTAAGGGGTTAGTCACCTTAACCTAAAACAGGCCCACCACTTAGGAAGTGAGTAGACGGTTGTACATTAAGCAAGTTTATGGTGCAAAGATCTGTGGAGCGATTAGATGGTGTTGCAGGACCAAACTAACCCAATACAACATCAGTTGGCATCTTATATACTTTCTGCAACAATTTAAAACACTCCCATATACTTTATCACTATCCACCCCCCAAATATGATTGGCCAAAACCTCTTCAAAGAAAACCCCTCTTTTCCCAATTGTTCTATTTTCATTGGCCAGTCTTATCCTGATTATTATCTTCAGATCATATTCAAAACAGACCTCTTCTTGGGATGTGTCCATAGTTGGTCATGACGTCAGTACATGGTTAAACATTGGTATTAAAAACATAATTCATTGCTAGCAATAACTGGCCTAAGGCCATTAACTTTATATGTGATTGCACATGGTCCACTTACGTATTTTAGTAACTACAGGAAGGCCTGCATAAACAGGATTTTCTTTGAACTAATGATTGCGATCTCAATTCCCCAGACTCCTGGCGCCTCTAAAAGACCTTCTAATTTATGCAGCCACATACAGCCTTTAATGACCTGGAAAAACACTTAACCGCTGGACCTTGGCCTTGGACCTAATGTCCATTGCCACCAAACAAATGACTAATCACCTCTAAAGATTTTAATACAAAGGGCGAGATAAGATCTGTCCCCTTGTGGGACTGTAAACCTTGCCCTGTTCATACACTGACCTTCTTATTAGGTAACTCATTCAAGAATGTTTCTGCTACTTCGAATTCATGTGTAACCACTAACCGTGGAGCAAAGTACCCCATTGTGTGGACTGTGTTTGTGTTGCATTTGCAGTTTTCATATTGTATCTTTCTAAGTGTGGAAAGAGCTAACATGTATAAATTCTAACCGATTGTAACACTAAATGTAACATAGAATGAACTCCATTCGATTCATATGGATTTGCAACACTGCCCCACGCCCCAGTTCACTGCCATTCCCCATCATCAATATGGTGTGCGCAACATGAATCCCTTGTAATAATGGGCACCCTCCTTGACCACCCCGACAGAAGTGGTATGAGCCACTAATGTACATAACCCATTTCCACCTTTACATAGAAGCTGAAAACATTTGAATAAAAAAAAAAAAAAATAATAACTTTTTGCATCACCACCAGCTGAGGTGGTATTTCAAGAACTACTGCCTCCACCGGTGGTAAACTCTGAATTGAGCAGATTTACAGAAAATCCCCTGGTAAACTGGTAACTTTCTCCAAAGATATTTCATTTTAAAAAATCCACCCATCTCTGAAGGACCCATCCCTGCCCCCGTTGTTTGCAGTCTATTAATAATGAATACCAGAACGTTACACCTTCCTGTGCATGTTTTTCAACTGTGCCCAAAAGCGGGTACCGCAAACAATCCAGGGACATGTCTGTAACCACCATATAGTAATATCCAGTGGTGTTATTCATGGTGCTAATAAAGTCTTTTTGTAATGAACTCACTAGTGATCAAGAAATTCACCAGGACATAGGGGAAGAATTCTTACAGAATGAACCCTAGGACAAACTGCAATAAGGTGTGCACCTCCATCCTTTTCGAGAAGAGTCCTGATAAGCCGCTGGGGATTGAAACAAACCAATGGTGCACGGGTGCAAACATTGCCACTCTGGGTCACAGGTGCGCACATTGTGGCGGTATGAACATGCACCTGCAGCTTAGGCTCCTCTCACTCTCACTTGCTCACTTACTGTGGAGGCGCAGGTGTGGGAGACACCCAGACAGATCTGCAACATTTCAGAAATCAAGAGGTGTGCCTCACCCCACCTACAAAGAACCTGAGCAAGTCTTGTAGCACTCAGTTCATTTGAGGCAGGCCCGATTCTGAAGGATTTTGTCTTTCTACAATTATTTGTTTGCATTTTGCAGCTCTGGCCCTGGGAATAACAGCCCAGCCAGCCTCTGGGCAATTGCCCCCCTTGCTCCCTTCCAAGTTTCCCTCTGTACCTAGGTAGTAGAGAAACGTTTCTAAAAAGAAAAGGGTTTATTTAGCAGAAAAGTGAACTTAAGCTAAAAAAATGCCCATTTCACTCTTCAGTGAACATTGTGTGCCTATTGATACTTGGGTCCACACCCTGTCCCCTCTTCTTTTCAAAGTTTGCATATTACCCATGGCAAGGGCTATTGCTGCTTGCTGTCTGGAGTGCCGTTGATACTCAGGCACCCAGATCCTGCTCTCTCACAGCTCTGAGGCTGGACAAGGCTGGTAATGGTCACTGGATGTCCACCATCCGAGAGTCCTGCATACCAGCGAGAAGTGCCAGTGCTCTCCCATTGAGTGTGTACTTCCCTGCTGTGACACGCGGGCATTCACCATTTTAAATGCAAGCACTGCAGATACTGGGACCTTGAAAGGATCTGACCATTTAAAGAAACTGAAAAGGGAGAACTCGCTGTGTTCCAAATGCTGTCCATCTGTGCTATGCCTGTCTGTGTGGGGTCCCTTTCCATGTGTAGCTGCCCAGAGGAGCGGTAGAGTGTGTTGATACTTTGCGATGCCACTGGCTCTCTTCTCTAGTTTCTTTATGTTGTATGACATTGTTTGGTACATGAATACATAAATACATAAACCATAAAAAGTAATTTGAGCGCCAAAGCAGAACGTTTATGCCTGTGATGCATTAGAAAACAGTCAAATAAATAGGTATTGAAATACATGTATATGATATGCTGATGACTCAGCTTAGAGAAAGGTATGTCTCGGGAGGATAGCTCAGGGGCAAAACACTCGCCTTGGAAACAAGACGATGCAGAGCAACACAGGTTTTATCCCCTGGTCCGTGCTTAGAAACCTCTGGATATTAAGCATGTTATAAATAAATAATTATGACATGATACATGTGCAGTATGGTAACAATGAATCAGGTGCGGTTAGTCTATAATGGATGACAGGGCGTCACCCCATCCATTTTGGATGAGCCACCAAGCCAGAGTGCTCACTGAGATGCAACAAGCAGCTGAGGGAGCCCTCCTGTGCTGGCTTGAACTGTCAAAGGGAAACTTTGTTTCCCTTTGACAGTTCATACCCCAGTGTGCATGTCCAATAGGCCATGCAAGGCCATGGGTGTTTTTCTTCCCCAGTCTTGCTTGGCCCCTTGGAGATTCAGGCTGGGGTACTGCAGCTCTGAATTTGCATAGAGGGCATTCCTGCACCACCCCACACATTCAGAGCTGCTGGGGGGTACTCCAAGGGATGCTCCGGCTCCTGCACAAATGTGTAGGAACCAGGAAGTGTTCCATGTTGCACGGGAGCCAGAGAGCCATTGCAGGACCTGGCCCAACGGATTCTGGGCTAGGGCTGCAGGTAAGAACAAAAAAGTGTATGTGTATGGCTGCATGTGTAGGAATGAGTGTATGTTTGGGTGCACGTGTTAATGAAAGAGTGTATATTATGGGTGCGTGGATGAAAGACTTATGAATGCTGTTAATAGGTATGGGTGCACAAGTTAGTCAGTCTAGCCACTTCTAACTGTGGCATGACATTTTTAACTGGACATCTTTGATAAAGCAAACATGATATGTGTTAATACGTGCCGGACATGTTTTCTTATTGTGGCATAGTATTTTTAATGACAAAGCCAACAGGAATATGTTCTTATCCGATGTACAAGTTTGGCCATATATTGACAAAGCCAGCTTGGGCATGTTTTATTATACCACCATTACTGGTATTGCTCACAAAGCACATGAGTATGTTATTATATAGGAATAGGTATAGCCAGCATGGAAATGTAATGTGTGGGCACAGCCAGCGTTAACACGTTTTTTTATACATATATATATATTGTGGGTAAATTCTCCTGGGCACTGTTGGCGACTTGCATCTATTGGATTCTTTTATGCTTTACCCAGAAAGTGTGCTTAGAATGGATGGAATCTCAGGGACTACAACCAGAAGGCTATAGCTGGCCCCTAATACCGCCAGTCCTGACATTAGCTTAGCCACTGATGTTTTCCAGACCAATCAATCCCCTGGCCTACGCAAAGTGGTGGTACATTGCAAATTTATTAATTTCTTGAATTAGTCATTCTGAATCCTTTGTGTGTTAAAATGGGGGACAATACGATCCTCTCCCACATGTACATTTAGGAATTGCCAATGTCCTAGTGCCAGTTGTGAATGCCCTGTGCCCTCTCAAATGGATGTTTCCCTGGCGTCTGCTGAGCTTACACCCCTTTCTCTTTCTCCTGTTTTCCAGGCGTGTGCCCCTCTTTGGTCCCAGGAATGTGGAACTTCAATGTACAGCACCGGCATCTGTACAAATGTGGACAACAACTTCAACCCCACAGAGAACATTGCCCCTACCGCACAAAGTATGTTCAGACTGCATTGCTGCTGCCTGGTGGCTCGCTATAGTACCAGAGTGTACAATTCCATTTGACTTTATCTAAAATAGGTAGTTTGCAAGGCCATACCTAGCATTAGAGGTCTAAATACCTCTAGGACATATATATTTCTCTTTCTATTTTTCCTTCTGTTTCTCTCGTTCTCTTTCCATCTCTCTCTCTTTCACTCTCTCTCATTCCCTCTCTCTCTTTCTCTTTCTCTCAAATACACTCCCTCTCACACTACTGTCAACCCCCTCATGCGCTCCCTCTAAATCTACCTTCAATCCCTCTCTCCCTTACACTCCCAACTGCCAAATTGGTACCACGTCCTCAGTCCCAACACCTTACCTTCTTTCTCTCCAAATACTCAAAAGGTCTCTCCAAGTCATTTTACACCTGCTGCACAATCCTCTTTGTTCTCTTGATCTTCCTCCAGTATCACCAACTTCACCCAAACACCTCTCACTGTCAACTGACTTTGGAGGCTTTTATAGCCTCCCCTTCCTTTCTAGAAGCTTCCCTCTGCTCCCATTGGTTACCCAGGTCAGCTGCTTCCCAGGCCAATCTCTGTATAGGCTGTCCCCTTGTGGGCAAGGTCTTACTGAGTAAGTGTTCATAAAGCCTTAAAACCCACATCTTTATTTAACCTCCATCTTTGCCAGCGGTCCAGGCGGCTATCACTGTGGTTGTTTTCTGTGTCTCCTCTTCACTGGGTAATTCAGTAGGTCAACTGGGTTTTGGGGGTGTCCCTAGGTTTCCCATATTCTTGGGCTGCCGCTTGCTAGTTTCTGTTCCACTATAACTGCCCCATTGTTCACCAGTGGCCAGGCTGTCTTGTTTGGGCTGGGTGTTGGGTCTCTCATTCAGCTCCTGAATGGGGACATCTAGTCCATTTCTATTTGAACACCAAGTTCATTCCAACTGTTCCAGGCCAGATTTTGTACATTGGGCCCATGTGCATTGTGGTACTTTTAGCTTTTCTGCAAATAGTGCTCCTTTGCAGGAACTATAAGCCATCCTAGGTGTTGAAGGCGTCTAGTGCATTGAGGTTGTTGTAGACTCCCTGTAACCACCGGGAAGGGTAGAGAGACTTGGCTAGGACAGATGTTGATAGGCATTGGGTAAAAGAAAGAGGCACCAATGTGCTTTCATTGATCCCAGGCCTACCAGGGAGAGGGGGACAGGAGATGTGAGGAGAGATGTAAAGAGAGTAATCTGCCTCAGAGGAGGGTGAGGGGACCCATTGATGGTGGACAAAGGGTAGAAGCGAAGGAGGGAGTTGGGGTCCCAATGAAAAGGTTCTCAGTCTTACTGGCATTAAGGCGTGGATCCTTAGCAGCGCACTATACCTGAATAGCTGTCAGACAGTCACGAATGAGAGAGGAAGAAGAGGAGGCAGTGGAGGGAAGCTTGAAGGAGAGCTGCATGTCATCTGCATAACACTGGAAGGGATAAGAGAAGGCAGAAATCAAGTTGACCAGAGGGGCAAGGTAGATGTTGAAGAGCCACGGCGAGAGGGTCGAGTCCTGGGGGACGCTGCAGGTGGAGAGTGTGATGGTGGAGAGAAAAGGGCCCAGTTGAGCCTGGGAAGGTCGGTCAGAGTGGAAGGAAGTCAACCAGTCCAGTGCCAGGTCTGTGATGCCAAGGGTATCACGGAGCTGATTTATAAGGGTGGCATGATTGACCTATCAAAGACAGTGGAAAGATCAAGAAGGATGAGGACGGTAGGAGAGTTGGAGACGAGATTTGAGAGCAAGTCTTCATGGGTTTTCAGGAGTGCAGTTTCTATGCCTCTGGTGGTCGCAGAGACAACCAACAGATTCAGTGTGGTGGATCAGTTGGGAGATGACCAGCTTCTCCAATAGTTTGCCCAAGAAGTGGGCAATGGAGATGGGGAGGTAGTTAGCCACTGAAGAGGGATCAGCAGAAGGCTTCTTAAGGAGAGGGTGAACAAGGGTAGAGAGATGGAGCGGTAGAGGGAAGGAGCGGTAGAGGGAAGGAGCCAGTGGCAAAGAAGTGATTGCAGAAATCAGCCAAGGCTGGAGCAAGGGAGGCAATGTTGTCCTTAATATTTCTGGAAGAGCAGGATAGCACCTGTTTGGAGGAAACTTTCATAGAGAGGATTTGTCTCGAGACCTCATCTGGTGCTATGGGCGAGAAATTAAGAGAGTAGGAGGGAAGGGCAGAGGGGGGCCAAGGGAGGCCTGAGAGTGGGTGAGGGAGGAGGAAGGGGTGTAGTGGAGAGTGAGGACAGGATGTCCCGAGTTTTGGTTATGAAGTGGGAGGCCAGTGCAATGCAGAGGGTCAGAGATGGCAGAGGAGAAGTGGAGACTGCAGTAGGATTGGCGAGTTCCTTGCAGATTTTGAACAATTCACCAGTGTTGTTAGTGCCCCCAGAGATACGGGCTTGGATATAAGCTGCATTCTTCGAGCGGATAGGGAGTCTGTAGTGCCTTTGGAGTGGGTGGCAGGCCAGTCTGTCACAGGATGTGCCTGAAGCCTGCCACTTCCGCTCAGCAACTCTGCACTTGTGTTTCAGAGAGGCTAGGTTGGAGTCATACCAGGTGTTGCGCTTGGGGAGAGGCTTCATGCTGATCCTCATGAGAGGGGCAAGAGAATGTCCAGGGTGTTGGAGATGGAGAGGTGAAGTTTAGGAAGGGATGTGTCAGTGTGAGAGTCAATGGCTGGAGTGGGAGGGTGAATGAAAGTGGCAGCAAAAGTAGCACCTGATACTCGCTTCATCGGTCGACGACGGAGAAGGAGACTGGTAGTGCAGGCAGAGGCTTGGTCAGGGGTCCCAAGAGATCGAGGTGAGAGGACAAGAGAGCATGGTCGGACCAGACGAGAGGTGTAGTGAGACGGTTGGACATGGGGATGTCTGCAGAGATGAGAGCATCCAAGGTACGTCCGGCTGAGTCTGTCAGACTGGAGGGAAGAATGGGGAGGGCTAAGAGAGTCACAGAAGCTGCGCAAGAGACCAGTGGCCGCATCAGGAGAGCCACAGTGAATATTTAAGTCTCAGAGGAAGAGAAGCTTGGAAGTGGAGGCTAGAAGGCCAGAAGAGAAGAGGGGAGGTCTCTCCCCACCCGCCGGCCACCCCCGCTCATGTTCCGCGTGTCTCGCCCACCCCCCGCTCATGCCCCGTGTGTCTCTCCCCACCCGCCACCCACTCCCGCTCATGCCCCGCGTGTCTCTCCCCTCCAGCCCACCCCCGCTCATGCCCTGTGTGTGTGTGTGTGTCTCCCACCCGCCCATCGCCCGCTCATGCCCCGTGTGTGTGTGTCTCGACCACCCGCCCACCCCCGCTCATGCCCCGTGTGTGTGTCTAACCCACCCACCCCCCGCTCATGCCCCGTGTGTGTGTCTCTCCCACCCACCCCCGCTCATGCCCCGTGTGTGTGTCTCTCCCACCCACCCACCGCTCATGCCCCGTGTGTGCGTCTCTCCCACCCACCCCTCCCGCTCATGCCCCGTGTGTCTCTCCCAACCCCTGCCCATGCCCCGTGTGTCTCTCCCAACCCCCGCTCATGCCCCGTGTGTCTCGCCCACCCCCCGCTCATGCCCCGTGTGTCTCGCCCACCCCCCGCTCATGCCCCATGTGTATCGACCACCCGCCCACCCCCCGCTCATGGCTTGTGTGTCTCGACCACCCGCCCACCCCACCCCTCGCTCATGCCCCGTGTGTCTCTCCCACCCGCCCACCCCCCCGTTCATGCCCCGTGTGTGTGTCTCTCCCACCCAACCATCGCTCATGCCCCGTGTGTGTGTGTCTCTCCCAATCGCCCACCGCCCACTCATGCCCCGTGTGTGTGTCTCTCCCCCCACCCACCCACCCCCCGCTCATGCCCCGTGTGTGTGTCTCTCACATATCTCGGTGAGAGCAAGAATGTCAGGGACAAAGTCTTCAAGGAGGAGACAGATGAAAGAGGAGTGTTTAACAGCAGAGCGAGAGTTGAGGGTAGATATGTGAAGCTGGTTGCCACCTTTGAAGTTCTTCCAAAAATGGGTACAGGAGTGTTGCATGCCCAGCGGTGGTGGCAAAGGGGCCGGGGAGGGCAGCAGGAAGAGTGGCAGGGGAAGGGAGCAAGTTGATGAGAGACGGCAGATGCCTATCAAGAAGGAGGCGGTTGGGCTAAGAGCCCTTGGCCATGACAGTGCCATTCTGGTAGACATTAATGATGCACCTAGATGATGGGCAGTGTGCCAAGAGTACTTCCCACCTGGTTCCAGCATTAAAGGGCGAAGAAGAGAAAGGGGAGCTGATTGAGACCATGTGGGGAGTCCACGGGTCTGGAGAGGGAGCGACAAAGAAGATGTCAGTGACAGTCTGCCTGGAGTAAGCGTTGACGTAGGTGTCAGCGATGGGCAGGCCTGGATTGGTGACCAGGAGATCTATTTTGAACTTTTTCCTTCCAGGCATCAAAGGAGAGGTAGGATAGATGATAAAGTAGAAGTTAGAGTAAATAGGGGCGGTGGAGAGCACCATGAAGGGAGAGATGGAGAGGGGGAGAGAGAGAGGGACAGAGAAACTGCACAATGCCCTGGTAATCCACCTACTCCAGGTTGAGAGGGGTCCTTGGCCCCCACTCAAAAAGGTCATACCAATAACCCTTTCACAGTATGCAAATTAGGCCAAACGCAAGTCTTAAGTGTCAGAAATGTGTATTTGTCAGATACAGTGCAGTGCTATTTTATAGATAGCTTCTTCAACCCAAGACAATATATGTATATGTATATATATATATATATTACATGGCCACGGTAGTGGCCATGTAGTTATGGTTAAGTTGCTGTTTCCATAGGAAGAGCACTTTTTGGGCGGCTTATAACTTGGCTCTCCCTGGATGAATCCTCACCAAACATTGCAAAGAAAGTATTTGGGTCACTCTGAACTTTTTTGGCAAAGTTTGGTGAGGATTCATCCAGGGGGGGCAAAGTTATAGGGGGGGGTCCCAAAACTTTTTTCCCCAAAAACTTTGCTCACGTCTGCAGCCCAAACCGCTGGACGGATTTACACCAAATGTGTGGCAGGAGCGGCAGCTTGGTCCCGAAAGCGTGCTTTGCTTTATTTGGTGTAAATCCATCCAGTAGTTTTTTAAAAAATGACAAAAATGTAAGGGAAAAAAATTTGTGATATCTGTGTTCGCTTCGCGGACACAATTCCCTGTTCGCTCCGCGGACAGGACGGTGATTGGGCAAGCAGCTTGCGTGATGTCCACGGACATCTGACGTGCTCTCTCATTGGATGCAGTGAAAGCGTGCAGTGTGTCTGGCTTCAGAGACGCCCGCCATCTTTGTTCCCCGCATGAGAGGCTTTGTATCCCGCCTGCACAGTAAGTCCCCCACCCCCGCTCATGCCTGTGTCTGTCTCCTGTTCATCCCACCCCCCCCCACTCATACCCCGGGTGTCCTTCTTGTCACCCCCACTCATGCTCCGTGTCTTTCCTTTTCCTCCAGCCCCCTGCTCACGCCATCGGCCCACGGTGGCCAGCAGAGGGCCGAGGAGCGGGATCTGCTGCCTGCACACGAACGCTGTGTGTCTTTCTCCCTCCCGCCCACCCCCCGCTCATGTCCGTGTGTCTTTCTCCCTCCCGCCCACCCCCGCTCATATCCGTGTGTCTTTCTCCCTCCCGCCCACCCCCCGCTCATGCCCCGCTCGTGCCCCGCTCGTCTCTCCCACCCACCCACCCCCCGCTCATGCCCCGTGTGTCTCTCCCACCCCTTGTGTGTCTCTCCCACCCCCCGCTCATGTCTGTGTGTCTCTCCCCTCCCGCCCACCCCCCGCTCATGTCTGTGTGTCTCTCCTCTCCCGCCCACCCCCCGCTCATGTCTGTGTGTCTCTCCCCACCCGTCCACCCCCCGCTCATGTCCGTGTGTCTCTCCCCACCCGCCCACCCCCCGCTCATGTCCGTGTGTCTCTCCCCACCCGCCGCCCACCCCCTGCTCATGTCCTGTGTGTCTCTCCCCACCCGCCGCCCACCCCCCGCTCATGTCCCGTGTGTCTCTCCCCACCCGCCACCCACCCCCCGCTCATGTCCCGTGTGTCTCTCCCCACCCGCCGCCCACCCCCTGCTCATGTCCCGTGTGTCTCACCCACCCCCCGCTCATGCCCCGTGTGTCTCTCCCCACCCGCCGCCCACCCCTGCTCATGCCCCGCGTGTCTCTCCCCTCCCGCCCACCCCCCGCTCATTCCCACCCGCCCACCCCCCGCTCATGCCCCGTGTGTCTCTCCCCACCCACCGCCCACCCCCCGCTCATGTCCCGTGTGTCTCTCCCCACCCGCCGCCCACCCCCTGCTCATGTCCCGTGTGTCTCGGCCACCCCCCGCTCATGCCCCGTGTGTCTCTCCCCACCCGCCGCCCACCCCTGCTCATGCCCAGCGTGTCTCTCCCCTCCTGCCCACCCCCCGCTCATGCCCCGTGTGTGTGTGTCTCTCCCACCCGCCCACCCCCCGCTCATGTCCCGTGTGTCTCTCCCCACCCGCCGCCCACCCCCCGCTCATGTCCCGTGTGTCTCTCCCCACCCGCCGCCCACCCCCTGCTCATGTCCCGTGTGTCTCGCCCACCCCCCGCTCATGCCCCGTGTGTCTCTCCCTTACTCGCCGCCCACCCCTGCCCCGCGTGTCTCTCCCCTCCCGCCCACCCCCCGCTCATCCCCCGTGTGTGTGTGTGTCTCTCCCACCCGCCCACCCCCCGCTCATGCCCCATGTGTCTGTTTCTCCCACCCACCCCCCGCTCATGCCCTGTGTGTGTGTCTCTAACACCCACCCACCCTCCGCTCATGCCCTGTGTGTGTGTCTCACCCACCCACCCCCCGCTAATGCCCTGTGTGTGTGTCTCTCCCACCCACCCACCGCTCATGCCCCGTGCGTGTGTCTCATCCACCCACCCCCCGCTCATGCCCCATGTGTCTCGCTCTCGCCCACCCCCTACTCATGCCCCGTGTGTCTCGCCCACCCCCGCTCATGCCCCATGTGTCTCGACCACCCGCCCACCCCCGCTCATGCCCCGTGTGTCTCTCCCACCCGCCCACCCCTCACTCATGCCCCGTGTGTCTCTCCCACCCGCCCACCCCTCACTCATGCCCCGTGTGTCTCTCCCTCCCGCCAACCTCCCCACTCATGCCCCGTGTGTGTGTGTCTCACCCACCCACCCACCCGCCGCTCATGCCCCGTGTGTGTGTCTCTCCCACCCACCCCCCGCTCATGCCCTGTGTGGCTCGCCCATCCCCCGCTCATGCCCCGTGTGTCTCTCCCACCCACCCGACCCCCGCTCATGCCCCTTGTGTCTCTCCCACCTGCCCACCCCCCGCTCATGCCCCATGTGTCTCTCCCACCTGCCTACCCCCCGCTCATGCCCCGTGTGTCTCTCCCACCTGCCCACCCCCCGCTCATGCCCCATGTGTCTCTCCCACCTGCCTACCCCCCGCTCATGCCCCGTCTGTCTCTCCCACCCCCCGCTCATGCCCCGTGTGTCTCTCCCACCCCCTGCTCATGCCCCGTGTGTCTCTGCCACCAGCCCACCCCCTGCTCATGCCCCGTCTGTCTCTCCCCTCTACCACACCCCACGCTCATGCCCCTTGTGTCTCTCCCCTCCCCCCCGCTCATGACCTGTGTGTCTCTCCTCTCCCACCCACCTACCCCCCACTCATGCCCCATGTGTGTGTCTCTCCCACCCACCAACCGCTCATGCACCGTGTGTGTGTGTCTCAAACACCCACCCACCCCCCGCTCATGCCCTGTGTGTCTCGCCCACCCCCCGCTCATGCCCCGTGTGGCTCGCCCACCCCCCGCTCATGCCCCGTGTGTCTCTCCCACCCGCCCGACCCCCGCTCATGCCCCGTGAGTCTCTCCCACCCGCCCGACCCCCGCTCATGCCCTGTGAGTCTCTCCCACCCACCCACCCCTCGCTCATGCCCCATGTGTCTCTCCCACCCGCCCACCCCCCGCTCATGCCCCGTGTGTCTCTCCCACCCCCCGCTCATGCCCCGTGTGTCTCTGCCACCAGCCCACCCCCCACTCATGCACCGTGTGTCTCTCCCCTCCCGCCCACCCCCCGCTCATGCCCCGTGTGTCTCTCCCCTCTACCCCACCCCCCGCTCATGCCCCGTGTGTCTCTTCCCCCTCACCCCCCACTCATGACCTGTGTGTCTCTCCTCTCCCACTGCCCACCCCCGCTCATGCCCCGTGTGTCTCTCCCCCTCCCACCCACCCCCCGCTCATGCCCCATGTGTCTCTCCCTCCTACCGCCCACCCCCGCTCATGCCCCGTGTGTCTACCCCTCCCGCCGCCCACCCTCTGCTCATGCCCCATGTGTCTCTGCCTCCAGCCGCCCACCCCCCGCTCATGCCCCGTGTGTCTCTCCCTCCCGCCGCCCAACCCCCGCTCATGCCCCATGTGTCTCTCCCTCCCGCCGGCCACCCCCCGCTCATGTCCCGTGTGTCTCTCCCTCCCGCCGCCCACCCCCCGCTCATGCCCCGTGTGTCTACCCCTCCAGCCGCCCAACCCCCGCTCATGCCCCGTGTCTCTCCTGTTCACCCCCAACCCCGCTCATGCTCCGTGTCTGTCTCCCTCCTTTTACCCCCGCTCATGGCCTGTGTCTCCCCTGTTCACCCCCACCCCCCGCTCATGCCCCGTGTCTCCTTTCTTTCCCGCTCATGCCCCGTGTGTCTCCCTTCTTTCCACCCCCTGCTCATGCCCCGCTTCTCCCTCGTGTTACCCCCACTCATGCCCCGTGTCTCTCTCCTGGTCTTCCCGACCCCCTGCTGATGCCCTGTTGTGTTCTCTTTATGCACCCTGCCTTCCCTTTCCCTGGTGTCCATCTTGATAAAAGATTTTCCTTCCTAGCCCGGGACGCCTGCCTGTGGTGTCCTGGTTTGGGAAGAAAAATCTTTTTTTTACCACCCCGGGTTCCGACTTTGAGAACCTAGGATGCTAGTGGTCTTCCTCCATTGAAAAGGACGTTATGGTTAAGTTGCACTAATAAAAACCTATGAAATTCAGTAAAAAAACTGTGTTAAAGGGACGTTATGGTTAAGTTGCGCTACTAAAAACCTATGAAATTCAGTAAAAAAACTTTGTTAAAGGGACGTTATGGTTAAGTTGCGCTACTAAAAACCTATGAAATTCAGTAAAAAAAACTTTGTTAAAGGCACGTTATGGTTAAGTTTTGCTACTAAAAACCTATAAAATTCAGTAAAAAAACTTTGTTAAAGGGACGTTATGGTTCAAAGTAAAACCGAAAAACCCCTGAAATTCGGCAGTTATGGTAAGATAAGCAACCATAACTCACGCCACCGTGCACTGCTAACACTAACACCCAAGACATAAAAGATGACATCACAAATGTCATTGATGACACCACTGAATGGAGGGAGACACGGCGCATGAGCGGGGGTGAGTGGTACAGGAGGGAGAGAACAGGGCACACACAGGGCACGAGCAGGGGTGGGGGGAACAGGGCACACACAGGGCATGAGCAGGGGGGGAACAGGGCACACACGGCATGAGCAGGGGTGGGAGGAACAGGGCACACACAGGGCATGAGCAGGGGGTGGGGGAACAGGGCACACACAGGGCATGAGCAGGGGTGGGGGGAACAGGGCACACACAAGGCATGAGCAGGGGGTGGGGGGACAGGGGACACACGGGATATGAGCAGGGGGTGGGGGGAACAGGGGAGACATGGAGCATGAGCGGGGGTGGGGGGGAAAAGGAGGGAAACACGGGGCATAAGCAGGGATTGGGGGGGATCGTAAGGGAGACACGAGGCATGAGTGGGGGTGGGGGGGAACAGGGGAGACACGGGGCATGAGCGGGGGGGTGGGGGAACATGAGGGAGACACGGGGCATGAGCGGGGGTGGGGGGAACAGGGCAGACACGGGGCATGAGCGGGGGGTGGGCAGTACAGGAAGGAGACACGGGGCATGAAAGGGGAGTTGGGGGAACAAGAGAGAGACACAGACCATGAGCGGGTGGTGGGGTGAACAAGAGAGAGACACGGGGCATGAGCGGGGGGTTGGGGGAACAGTGGAGACACGGGGCATGAGCGGGGGGTGGGGGGATCAGTGGAGACACAGGGCATGAGCAGGGGGTGGGGGAACAGGGGAGACACAGGGCATGAGCGGGGGTGGGGGGTAACACAAGGGAGACACGGGACATGAGCGGGGGGTGGGGGAACAGGGCAGATACTGGGCATGAGCGGGGAGTGGGGGGTACAGGAAGGAGACACGGGGCATGAGCGGGGGGTGGGGGGTACAGGAGGGAGACACGGGGCATGAGCGGGGGTGGGGGAACAAGAGAGAGACACGGGGCATGAGCCGGGGGTGGGGGGAACAGGAGGGAGACACGGGGCATGAGCAGGGAGTGGGGGGTAACACGAGGGAAACACGGGGCATGAGCGGGGGGTGGGGGGAAACATGAGGGAGACACAGGCATGAGCAGGGAATGGGGGGCAACAGGAGACACACGGGGCATGAGCAGGTTGGGGGGATACACAAGGAAGACACGGAGCATGAGCAGGGGGTGGGGATAACACAAGGGAGACACGGGGCATGAGCGGGGGGTGGGGGAACAGGGCAGACACGGGGCATGAGCAGGGGGTGGGGGATACAGGAGGGAGACACGGGGCATGAGCAGGGGGTGGGGGGAACAAGAGAGAGACACGGACCATGAGCAGGGGGTGGGGGGAACAGTAGGGAGACACGGGGCATGAGCGAGCGTGGGGGGAACAGTGGAGACACGGGGCATGAGTGGGGGGTGGGGGCTAACATGAGGGAGACACAGGGAATGAGCGGGTGGGGGTAACACAAGGGAGACACGAAGCATGATGGGGGTGCGGGGGAACAGAGGAGACACTGGGCATGAGCGGCGGGTGTGGGGAACAGGGGAGACAAGGGGCATGAGTGGGGGTGGCGGGGAAAAGGAGGGAGACACAGGGCATGAGCAGGGGGTGGGGGGAATGGGAGGGAAACACGGGGCATGAGCGGGGGGTGGGGGGAACAGGGCACACACGGGGCATGAGCGGGGGGTGGGGGGAACATGGCACACACGGGGCATGAGCAGGCGGTGGGGGAACAGGGGAGACACGGGGCATGAGCGGGGGGTGGGGATAACACGAGGGAGACATGGGGCATGAGCGGGGGGTGGTGGGTAACACAAGGGAGACACGAAGCATGAGCAGGGGGTGGGGGGTAACACAAGGGGGACACTGTTCCCCCCACCCTCGCTCATGCCCCGTGTCTCCCTACTGTTCCCCCCACCCCCTGCTCATGGTCCGTGTCTCTCTCTTGTTCCCCCCACCCCCCGCTCATGCCCCGTGTCTCCGTCCTGTACCCCCCACCCCCTGTTCATGCCCCATGTCTGCCCTGTTCCCCCCACTCCCCGCTCATGCCCCGTGTCTCCCTTGTGTTATCCCCACCCCCCGCTCATGCCCCGTGTCTTCCTTGTGTACCCCCCCAACCCCCGCTCATGCCCCGTGTGTCTCCTGTTGCCCCCCATTCCCTGCTCATGCCTGTGTCTCCCTCATGTTTCCCCTCACCCCCCGCTCATGCCCCGTGTTTCCCTCGTGTTACCCCCCACTCCCCGCTCATGCCCCGTGTCTCCCTCCTGTTCCCTCCACCCCTGGCTCATGCCCCGTGTCTCTCTCTTGTTCCCCCCATTCCCGCTCATGCCCTGTATCTCCCTCCTGTACCCCCCACCCCCGCTCATGCCCCGTGTCTCCCTCCTGTACCCCCACCCCCCGCTCATGCCCAGTATATGCCCTGTTCCCCCACCCCCCGCTCATGCCCCGTGTCTCCCTTGTGTTACCCCCCACCCCCGCTCATGCCCTGTGTCTACCCTGTTCCCCCACCCCCTGCTCATGCCCTGTGTCTCCACTGATCCCCCCACCCCCCGCTCATGCCCCGTGTCTCCACTGATCCCCCAACCCCCCGCTCATGCCCCGTGTCTCTCTCTTGTTCACCCGACCACCCGCTCATGGTCTGTGTCTCTTGTTCCCCCAACTCCCCTTTCATGCCCTGTGTCTCCTTCCTGTACTGCCCACCCCTCGCTCATGCCCCGTGTCTGCCCTGTTCCCCCCCACCCCCGCTCATGCCCCGTGTCTCCCTCGTGTTCCCCAACACCCCCGCTCATGCCCTGTGTCCCCCCTGTTCCCCCCCACCCCCCGCTCATGCCTCGTGTCTCCCTTACAATCCCCCCCAACCCCTGCTTATGCCCCGTGTCTCCCTCCTGTACCCCCAACCCCCCGCTCATGGCCATGTCTCCCTCCTTTTCCCCCCCACCCCCCGCTCATGCTCCATGTCTCCCCTGTTCCCCCCACCCCTGCTCATGCCCTGTGTGTGCCCTGTTCCCCCCACCCCCCGCTCATGCCCCGTGTCTCCCTCCCTTTCCCCCCACCCTCTGTGCATGCCCCGTTTTCCCTGTTCCCCCCACCCCCTCTCATGCCCCGTGTCTCCACTGTTCCCCCACCCCCGCTCATGCCCCGTGTCTCCCTACTGTTCCTCCCACCCACCGCTCATGGTCCGTGTCTCTCTCTTGTCCCCCCCACCCCCCGCTCATGCCCCGTGTCTCCCTCCTGTACCCCCACCCCCGCTCATGCCCCGTGTCTGCCCTGTTCCCCCACTCCCCGCTCATGCCCCGTGTCTCCCTTGTGTTCCCCCCCACCCCTTGCTCATGCCCCTTGTCTCCCCTGTTCCCCCCCACCCCCCGCTCATGCCATGTGTCTCTCTTCCGTTCCCCCAACCCCCGCCTATGCCCCGTGTCTGCCTCCTTTTCCCGCCACCCCCCGCTCATGGCCCGTGTCTCCCTCCTTTTCCCCCCACCCCCCGCTCATGCTCTGTGTCTCCCCTGTTCCCCCCCACCCCCTGCTCATGCCCCGTGTGTCCCCTGTTCCCCCCACCCCCTGCTCATGCCCCGTGTGTCCCCAGTTCCCCCCACCCCCTGCTCATGCCCTGTGTGTGTCCTGTTCCCCCCATCCCCCGCTCATGCCCCGTGTGTGCCCTGTTCCCCCCACCCCCCGCTCATGCCTCGTGTGTGCCCTGTTCCTCCCCACCCCCCTGCTTATGCCCCGTGTCTCCCTCCCGTTCCCCCCACCCTCTGCTCATGCCCTGTGTCTCCCTCATTTTCCCCCCCACCCCCCGCTCATGCCTCTTGCCTCCCCTGTTCCCCCCACCCGCCGCTAATGCCCCGTGTCTCCCCTGTTCCCCCCCACCCCCCGCTCATGCCCCATGTCTCCCTTGTGTTACCCACCACCCTCCGCTCATGCCCCATGTCTCCCTCGTGTTACCCCCCACCCCCCGCTCATGCCCCATGTCTCCCCTGTTCCCCCACCCCCTGCTCATGCCCCATGTGCGCCCTGTTCCCCCACCACCGCTCATGCCCCGTGTGTGCCCTGTTCCCCCCACCCCCCCGCTCAAGCCCCGTGTCTCGCTCCCGTTCCCCCCGCTCATGCCCCGTGTTTTCCCTGTTTCCCCCACCCGCCGCTCATGCCCTGTGTCTCCCCTGTTCCAACCCACCCCCCGCTCATGCCCCGTGTTTCCCTACTGTTCCCCCTACCCCCCGCTCATGGTCTGTGTCTCTCTCTTGTTCCCCCCACCCCCGCTCATGCCCAGTATCTGTCCTGCTCCCCCCACCCACGCTCATGCGCCGTGTCTCCCTTGTGTTAACCCCCACCCCCCGCTCATGCCCCGTGTCTCCCTCGTGTTCTCTGCACCCCTCGCTCATGCCCCGTGTCTTACTCGTGTACCCCCCGCCCCCCGCTCATGCCCTGTGTGTCTCCTGTTGCCCCCCATCCCCTGCTCATGCCCCGTGTCTCCCTCGTGTTTCCCCCAACCCCCGCTCATGCCCCATTTTTCCCTCGTGTTATCCCCCAACCCCGCTCATGCCCTGTGTCTCCCTCCTGTTCCCCCACCCCCGCTCATGCCCCGTGTCTCCCCTGTTACCCCCCCTGCCCCCCGCTCATGCCTCGTGTCTCCCTTACGATCCCCCCCAACCCCTGCTTATGCCCCGTGTCTCCCTCCTGTACCCCCAACCTCCCGCTCATGGTCGTGTCTCCCTCCTTTTCCCCCCACCCCCCGCTCATGCTCCATGTCTCCCCTGTTCCCCCCACCCCCTGCTCATGCCCTGTGTGTGCCTTGTTCCCCCCCACCCCTGCTCATGCCCTGTGTGTGCCCTGTTCCCCCCACACACCACTCATGCCCCGTGTCTCATTTGTGTTATCCTCCACGGCCTACTCATGCCCTGTGTCTCCCCTGTTCCCCCAGCCCCTGCTCATGGCCCGTGTCTCCACTGTTCCCCCCATCCCCCGCTCATGCCCCATGTCTCCACTGTTCCCCCCACCCCCGCTCATGCCCTGTGTCTCTCTTTTTTTCCCCCCACCCCCTGCTCATGCCTCGTGTCTCCCTCCTGTACCCCCACTCCCTGCTCATGCCCAGTATCTGCCCTGTTCCCCCCACACCCCACTCATGCCCCGTGTCTCCTTTGTGTTATCCTCCACGGCCTGCTCATGCCCTGTGTCTCCCCTGTTCCCCCACCCCCTGCTCATGCCCCGTGTCTCCACTGTTCCCCCCACCCCCTGCTCATGCCCCGTGTCTCCACTGTTCCCCCCACCCCCGCTCATGCCCCGTGTCTCCCTACTGTTCCTCCCCACCCCCGCTCATGGTCTGTGTCTCTCTCTTGTTCCCCCACCCCCTGCTCATGCCCCGTGTCTCCCTCCGGTACCCCCACCCCCCGCGCATGCCCCGTGTCTGCCTGTTCCCCCCCGCTCATGCCCTGTGTCCCCTTCGTGTGCCCTCCACCCCCCGCTCATGCCCCTTGTCTCCCCTGTTCCCCCTCCCACGACCATGCCTCGTGTCTCCCTTCCGTTCCCCCCAAATCCCCGCTTATGCTCCGTATCTCCCTCCTGTACCCCCCGCTCATGGCCTGTATCTCCCTCCTTTTCCCCCATCACGCTCATGCTCTGTGTCTCCCCTGTTCCCTCCCACCCCCTGCTCATGCCCCGTGTGTCCCCTGTTCCCCCTACCCCCTGCTCATGCCTCGTATGTGCCCTGTTCCCTCCCACCCCCCGCTCATGCCCCGTGTGTGCCCTGTTCCTCCCCACCCCCTGCTCATGCCCGGTGTCTGCCCTGTTCCCCAAACCCCCCGCTCATGCCCCGTGTCTCCCGCCCACCCCCCCGACCCCCTGCTCATGCCCATGTTTTCCCTGTTCCCCCCGCTCATTCCCCGTGTCTCCTCTGTTCCACCCCAGCCCCCGCTCATGCCCCGTGTCTCCCTTGTGTTACCCCCCACCCCCCGCTCATGCCCCGTGTGTGCCCTGTTCCCCCCACCCCCTGATCCGTGTGTGCCCTGTTCCCCCCCACGCCCCGCTCATGCCCCGTGTGTGCCCTGTTCCCCCCACCCCCTGCTCATGCCCCATATGTGCCCTGTTCCCCCCACCCCCCGCTCATGCCCGGTGAGTGCCCTGTTCCCCCCAACCCCCTGCTCATGCCCCGTGTCTCCCTCCTGTTCTCCCCCTCCCCCTGCTCATGCCCTGTGTCTCCTTCATTCTCCCCCCAGCCCCCGCTCATGCCCGTGTCGCCACTGTTCCCCCCACCCCCCGCTCATGCTTCGTGTCTCCATTGTGTTACCCCACCCACGCTCATGCCCCGTGTCCACCTCGTGTTACCCCCCACCCCCGCTCATCCCCCGTGTCTCCCCTGTTCCCCCCACCCCCGCTCATGCTCCGTGTCTCCCTCGTGTTACCCCCCACCCCCTGCCCCCGTGTGTGCCCTGTTCTCCCCCACCCCCCGCTCATGCCCCGTGTCTCCCTCGTGTCCTCCCCACTCCCGCTCATGCCATGTGTCTTCCTCGTGTACCCCCCCACCCCCCGCTCTTGCCCCGTGTGTCTCCTGTTGCCCCCCACCCCCCGCTCATGCCCTGTGTCTCCCTTGTGTTTCCCCCACCCCCTGCTCATGCCCCGTGTCTCCCTCCTGTACCCCCCACCCCTCCTCTCATGCCCCGTGTCTCCCTCCTGTACCCTCACCCACCGCTCATTCCCAGTATCGGCCCTGTTCCCCCCACTCCCCGCTCATGCCCCATGTCTCCCTTGTGTTACCCCCCACCCCACACTCATGCCCCGTGTCTCCACTATTCCCCCCACTCCCCCGCTCATGCCCCGTGTCTCCACCCTTCACCCCAACCCCCCCGCTCATGCCCCGTGTCTCCACAGTTCCCCCACCCCCCCGATCATGCCCCGTGTCTCCCTACTGTTCCCCCCACCCCACGCTCATGGTCTGTGTCTCTCTCTTGTTCCCCCCACCCCCCAGCTCATGCTCTGTGTCTCCCTCCTGTACCCCCCACCCCCCGCTCATGCCCCGTGTCTGCCCTGTTCCCCCACCCCCCGCTCATGCCCCGTGTCTCCCTCATGTTCCCCCCACCCCCCACTCATGCCCCATGTCTCCCCTGTTCCCCCCACCCCCCGCTCATGCCTCATGTCTCCCTTCCGTTCCCCCCAACCCCACGCTTATGCCCTATGTCTCCATCCTGTCCCCCATCCCCCGTTCATGGCCCCTGTCTCCCTCCTTTTCCCCCCACCCCCCGCTCATGCTCCATGTCTCCCCTGTTCCCCCCACCCCCTGCTCATGCCCTGTGTGTCCCCTGTTCCCCCATCCCCTGCTCATGCCCCATGTGTCCCCTGTTCCCCCCACCCCCTGCTCATGCCCCGTGTGTGTCCTGTTCCCCACCACCCCTTGCTCATGCCCCGTGTGCCCTGTTCCCCCCACCCCTGCCTCATGCCCTGTGTGTGCCCTGTTCCCCTCCACCCCCGCTCATGCCCCGTGTCTCCCTCCCATTCCCCCCAGGCCCGCTCATGCCCCGTGTATTTCCCTGTTCCCCCCACCCACGCTCATGTGCTGTGTCTCCCCTGTTCCAACCGCACCCCCCGGTCATGCCCTGTGTCTCCCTCGTGTTACCCCCACCCCCCGCTCATGCCCCATGTGTGCCCTGTTCCCCCACCCCCTGCTCATGCCCCGTGTGTGCCCTGTTAAACCCCACCCCCGCTCATGCCCGGTGTCACCCTCCCGTTCCCCCAACCCTGCACATGCCCTATGTCTCCCTCCTTTTCCCCCTACCCCCCACTCATGCCCCTTGTCTCCCCATTTCCCACACCCACCGCTCATGCCCCGTGTCTCCCTTGTTCCCCCACCCCACCTCATGCTTTGTGTCTCCCTTGTGTTACCCCCCCACCCCGCTCATTCCCTGTGTCTCCCCTCGTGTTACCCCCCACCCCCGCTCATGCCCTCTGTCTCCCCTGTTCCCCCCACCCCCCCGCTCATGCCCCGTGCCTCCAACTGTTCCCTCCACCCCACTCATGCCCCGTGTCTCCCTACTGTTCCCCCACCCCCCACTCAAGGTCCGTATCTCTCTCTTGTTCCCCCCACCCCCCGCTCATGCCCTGTGTCTCCATTCTGTACCCCCCACCTCCCGCTCATCCCCACGTGTCTGCCCTGTTCTCCCCACCCCCCGCTCATGCCCCGTGTCTCCCTACTGTTCCCCCCACCCCCGCTCATGGTCCGTGTTTCTCTCTTGTTCCCCCCGCCCCCGCTCCATGCCCTGTGTCTCCCTCCTGTACCCCCCATCCCCCGCTCATGCCCCGTGTCTGCCCTGTTCCCCCCACCCCCTGCTCATGCCCCGTGTCTCCCTACTGTTCCCCCCACCCCCCGCTCATGGTCCGTGTCTCTCTCTTGTTCCCCCCGCTCATGCCCTGTGTCTCCCTCGTGTTCCCCCCACCCCCCGCTCATGTCCCATGTCTCCCCTGTTCCCACCCACCCCCCGCTCATGCCTCGTGTCTCCCTTCCGTTCCCCCCACCCCCTGCTCATGCCCCATGTGTGCCCTGTTCCCCCCACCCCCTGCTCATGCCCTGAGAGTGCCCTGTTCCCCACAGCCCCCGCTCATACCCCGTGTCTCTCTCCCGTTCCCCCCACCCCATGCTCATGCGCCGTGTGTGCCCTGTTCCCCCCACCCCCTGCTCATGCCCCGAGAGTGCCCCGTTCCCCCATCCCCCTGCTCATGCCCCGTGTCTCCCCTGTTCCCCCCCACCCGCCGCTCATGCCCCGTGTCTCCCCTGTTCCCCCAACCCCCTGCTCATGCCCCGTGTCTCCCTCCTGTCCCCCCCATCCCCTGTTCATGGCCCCTGTCTCCTCCTTTTCCCCCCACCCCCCGCTCATGCTCCATGTCTCCCCTGTTCCCCCCACCCCCTGCTCATGCCCTGTGTGTCCCCTGTTCCCCCATCCCCTGCTCATGCCCCGTGTCTCCCTCCTGTCCCCCCATCCCCCGTTCATGGCCCCTGTCTCCCTCCTTTTCCCCCCACCCCCCGCTCATGCTCCATGTCTCCCCTGTTCCCCCCACCCCCTGCTCATGCCCTGTGTGTCCCCTGTTCCCCCATCCCCCTGCTCATGCCCCGTGTGTCCCCTGTTCCCCCATCCCCTGCTCATGCCCCATGTGTCCCCTGTTCCCCTGACCCCCTGCTCATGCCCCCTGTGTGTCCTGTTCCCCACCACCCCTTGCTCATGCCCCGTGTGCCCTGTTCCCCCCCCACCCTCGCTCATGCCCTGTGTGTGCCCTGTTCCCCCCACCCCCCGCTCATGCCCCGTGTCTCCCTCCCGTTCCCCCCCACCCCGCTCATGCCCCGTATATTTCCTGTTCACCCCACCCACCCGCTCATGCCCCGTGTGTGCCATGTTCCCCCCCACTCATGCCCCGTGAGTGCTCTGTTCCCCACAGCCCCCGCTCATGCCCCGTGTCTCTCTCCCGTTCCCCCCACCCCCTGCTCATGCCCTGTGTCTCCTTCATTTTCCCCAAGCCCCCGCTCATGCCCCTTGTCTCCCCTGTTCCCCCCCACCCGCCGCTCATGCCCCGTGTCCCCCCTGTTTCCCCCACCCCCCGCTCATGCCCCGTGTCTCCCCTGTTCCCACCACCCCCTGCTCATGCCCTGTGTGTGCCCTGTTCCCCCATCCCCGCGCATGCCCCGTGTCTTCCTCGTGTACCCCCCACCTCCCGCTCATGCCCCGTGTCTCCCCTGTTCCCCCCACCCCCCGCTCATGCCTCGTGTCTCCCTTCCCTTCCCCCCAACCACCCGCTTATGCCCCGTGTCTCCCTCCTGTTCCCCCCACTACCTGTTCATGGCCAGTGTCTCCCTCCTTTTCCCCCCCACCCCTGCTCATGCTCTATGTCTCCCCTGTTCGCCCCACCCACTGCTCATGCCCCGTGTGTCCCCCTGTTCCCCCCACCCCCTGCTCATGCCCCATTTGTCCCCTGTTCCCCCACTCCCCGCTCATGCCCCGGGTCTCCCCTGTTCCCGCCCCACCCCCCGCCCATGCCTCGTGTCTCCCTTCCGTTCCCCCAACCCCCCGCTTATGCCCTGTGTCTCCCTCCTGTACCCCCACCCCCCGTTCATGGCCCGTGTCTCCCTCCTTTTTCCCCCCCACCCCCCGCTCATGCTCCATGTCTCCCCTGTTCCCCCCACCCCCTGCTCATGCCCCGTGTGTCCCCTGTTCCCCCCCACCCCCTGCTCATGCCCCATGTGTCCCCTGTTCCCTCCACCCCCTGCTCATGCCCCGTGTGTGTCCTGTTCCCCCCCACCCCCTGCTCATGCCCTGTGTGCCCTGTTCCACCCACCCCCGCCCATGCCCCGTGTGTGCCCTGTTCCCCCAACCCCGCTCATGCCCGTGTCTCACTCCCATTCCCCCCACCCCCTGCTCATGCCCCGTGTGTGCCCTGTTCCCCCCCACCCCCTGCTCATGCCCCTTGTCTCCCCTGTTCCCCCCACCCGCCGCTCATGCCCCGTGTCTCCCCTGTTGCCCCACTCCCCGCTCATAATTTGTGTCTTCCTTGTTTTACCCCCACCCTCCGCTCATGCCCCGTGTCTCCCTTGTGTTACCCCCCACCCCCCGGTCATGCCCCGTGTCTCCCCTGTTCCCACCCACCCCCTGCTCATGCCCCATGTGTGCCCTGTTCCCCCCACCCCCGCTCACACCCCGTGTCTTCCTCGCATACCCCCCACACCCCGCTCATGCCTCGTGTCTCCCTTCCGTTCACCCCAACCCCCCGCTTATGCCCCGTGTCTCCCTCCTGTACCCCCCATTCATGGCCCGTGTCTCTCTCCTTTGCCCCCCACCCCCCACTCATGCTCCATGTCTCCCCTGTTCCCCCCACCCCCTGCTCATGCCCCGTGTGTCCCCTGTTCCCCCCACCCCCTGCACATGCCCCATGTATCCCCTGTTCCCCACTCCCCCTGCTCATGTCCCGTGTGTGTCCTGTTAACCCCCACCCC